>NC_089491.1:334762623-336020812 GCF_036850765.1 Saccopteryx bilineata | reverse complement strand
GTCATCCGTGACCTCTGCGTGGTCAGGCTGCCCGGGCCTGTGGCCTCTGGCCTAAGAACCACTTAGGATTCTGGCTCTGCCATTCACTGGATACGGGGGCAAATTACTTGGCTTTCCTGGCTGCCATGTGCTCTAAACAGGAGACAGTATGGTTACTCAGCTCACAGGATTGTAGTGAGCATTCTATATGAATCTATATGGCAGATGGACGCTAAGAAAAGAAGAAGGCAAACAGTGAGTGCTATGTGAGTGGGCACTTAGCAACTCTGCCCTCCAAGCCGACACCACTGCCCTTTGAGGGGATAAACAGAGAGGCCACGGTGGTCTTGAATTCCACGAAGCTCTCATCAAGAGGCTAGGACGTGGTGTGTGAAGGGTTGCACCCAGACCAAATTTGAAAGGAAAAGAGAAACAGATCAGAAAAAGAGGGCTGGAAGATGAGAGCAAAGTGTTCGCTGGGAACTGGGAGCCTGACTGTCTGCAAACCCTTCTTTTCATCGCTGTCCCTGCACTGGAGGTCCCAGGAACGTCCTGGGGGGCTGCCAAGGACGGCTCCCCCTCCACCCCGCGCAGTCACCCCCTGGGGCTTTCCCCCAGCAATTTCTCACATAAGAACTTCCAAGCACCAGCAGGATAGACTCTGGGACTCACACAGTGGATGAGGGGCTGGGGGACACTCACTGAAACGGGCAGCTTCGACTTGTTGATCAGAGTCCCAGCAGGAGTCTGCGCTGGATCTGGGGCCGGAACCTTCCTCTGCTGTAGGTCCCCGGCCAGGGCGCCTCTCCGCCCGCCCCGGCCGCCCCACACTCCCCACCCGGCATTCTTCCGCTGGCCTAATAACACTGCCCCTGTTCTTTGGCTCTGCTTCCTTTAATATACACATAGATTACAGCTACATTTAAAGGAGTCCAAAAATACCAAAGCAGAACTAAAGCAATTATTATAATGCAGACTTAACAGCAGCTGTAATGAGACAGAATTAAAAATGAGCCAGCATAATCACAATTCACTGTTCCCAACGACCTTCCAGCACTGCTTTCATTTGGAAAGTAACATTCAGTCCTGAACCGTCAGATGGAAGGGAAAATTCAATTGTGCCTCCCAGCCTGGCCTGGTCCCTGGCTACCCGGGGATCGAGCTCTGCAGTATGAAGACATCTGTCCCCTGGCTGATGCTATATGGTATTATCCATTTGCTTAGCAGGGGGCAGAGGAGCCGGGTGTCGCTTCCATGGCACACAAGGCTGGCTCAGTCCTCTTCCCTCCATTTGTTACCGGGACTGGCCCTCCCACACTGGAGCAGATTCAAGTCTGAGCAGCATTCTGCCTGCCTCATTGCATGTGCCACATGTTGAAGACAATGACAACTCCCATCATCTCACAAACACCCAGAGAGGCAGGTTCTATTATTTCCCCATTTTATGACCAAGGAAAACAGGAACTGGGAAGACTTAAGTGGCTGCTTGAAGGCTTACCCTGTGGGTATGAGGCACAAATCCTTGTCTTCAGACTGCAGACCATGAATTCTCATCTTGACATTGTAGACCTGATCCCCTAATAGAAGCAAAGGGGGAATCTATTAGCGTTGGCCTTATATTAGTTCATTTTGGTGCAATGGACCAGCAAGGGGAGGGAGACATTTGAGGGTGAAATAATGGATGGGGACAGAAAGCCCACCCAGTGAGAGAGCCTTCCTCAAGGAGGACACTCAGACTGATGCGTCACAGGCATCCACGTCACAGGAGCCTTCGCTCCTTCCCTCCCTCCTTCCCCAGTTCTGTACAGAAGAACAGGAATAAGAAGGCAAAGGGCCAGGAGGTAAAGGAGCCAGCAGGGGAAGCAGAGGGTGCGGAGAAGGTGTGGGCTTTTGTCTTCTCTCCAGGATGCCCAGGAGAATACACTAGACTCTGTGATTTTGCCAAGCCTGCCTCCCACCCCAAACTGGGCTTTGGAGCCCCGCCAAAGGCAACCTGACCCATTACTCCTGAGCATGTTCGGTTTGCTCCAGGGACAGAGATAGAGAAGCTCTCCATGCTTGGCTTGGCAGAACTGCCTTAGCATCTTGTGGGAGAGGACTCCCATCTGGTCACGTCAGACAGGGAGCAGAGAGAGGGCTTCTGTCTGGTCACATCAGACCAGGAGCAAGGACAATCGGGAGATGTGATGAGGAGGAGCCGGTTTCCTGTGTTCCTCCCAGATGGAGAAGATGGCCTTTCCTCTCTCCTCAGTTCCAGGCAGGTGGAGCCCTAAAGCCAGGGGTCCCCAAACTTTTTACACAGGGGCCAGTTCAGTGTCCCTCAGACTGTTGGGAGGGCCGGACTATAAAAAAAAACTATGAACAAATCCCTATGCACACTGTACATATCTTATTTTAAAGTAAAAAAAACAAAACAGGAACAAATACAATATTTAAAATAAAGAACAAGTAAATTTAAATCAATAAACTGACCAGTATTTCAATGGGAACTATGGGCCTGCTTTTGGCTAATGAAGATGGTCAATGTGCTCCTCTCACTGACCACCAATGAAAGAGCTGCCCCTTCTAGAAGTGCGGCGGGGGCCGAATAAATGGCCTCAGGGGGCCGCATGCGGCCTGTGGGCCGTAGTTTGGGGACCCCAGCCTAAAGCCCAGCTGCCAGGGAAGAAGTCCTGAGGATTCTGGCTCCTGACCCCAAAATAGCCTTGAGTGCCCTCTTATGTGTTACATAGATATTGGCTGTGCAGACTGACTCTCGCCAGCCAGCCTGGGCCACTGGGGAGGGTCTTAAGCCCCAAGCTGCAACTTCTCCGAATCCTGTTCACACTCCCACTGCTGTGATGGGCCCCCCGTTAGGTAAGCAACAATAACAAAGCACTTTATGGTTTGACAACAATCGCATGTGGGTTCATCGCCATTTCCAGGAGCTTAGCTCTAAATGGTCATTATAAAACTGAACCGTTTGCCATACCAAGATCTCTGGTCCCCAGCTCAGCCCTCATCCTGGGTGGGCAGGGCAGCAGAATCGAGCACAAATGCTGGCATGACCGTTTGGCTTTGCTGGGGGCGGAAAGAGTCATTGGAGAGGCCACCTCTTGTCCTTTCTCAAGTGCTGTCTGTGAAAGTCCCCCCACCACTCCAGCCCTGTTTTATGGAGAGAGGAGTGTATGGGCAGTAAATTGACCCAGATAGCCTTTGAAACTGCTAACCGGGAACAGGCTGGGAAGGAATCCCAAGAGGAGGTGAGAGGGCGTGATGTCCCCAATATTGGGGGCAGATGCACCTGTGCCTTTCAGGCCCTGCTCCTCCTGAGAGAGAGGACAGAGGGGACTGCAGCCCCAGCACAGGTCACTAGGCCAACGTCAGCATTCTCGGAAGCCTGGGAACTCGGGAATGCAGCGTGAAGGAAAGAGAAAATAGGCCCCCAAAACAGGAAAAATTGCAGAGCATGTCTTGTTTGTTTGTCTGTTTGTTTTGTCTCATTTCCAGCTGGGATAATGGAGCTTTCCTTCTGCAGGTGAGCAGGGCCCTAACTGTGGCAAGTGGGGTATCTACAGAGAACACCCTGACATCAGTCAGCCCTGGCCCGCTGTGAAAAGCCCAGCTTTGGGGCCAACTAAAGACAAGACTGTGGTGACACACCTTTCTTCATGGGAATCATATTTAAAACCCAAGGGCCCTGGCCAAGTAGCTCAGTTGGCTAGAGCATTAGAGTATCATCCTGGTACACCAAGGTTCCGTCCCCGGTCAGGGAACACACAAGAATCAACCAATGAGTGCATAAATAAGTAGAACAATAAATCGATGTTTCTCCCTCTCTCTCTTTCTCTAAGAATCAATATAATTCTTTTTAAATAAAAAAATATAAATAAAAACCCAAGGTTTATGGAGAACGCCAAACACTGGCTGCTGTGGGAATATAAGACTGAAAACAAGGGCCCTGCACACAAGGATTCAGGAATCTGATACTTTTTTGTAAAAATTCACACACAAGGGAGCACATAAGCAAGCCTGGCATCCAAAAAGGCTTGCGTAAGCTGCAAGCTGGGTGCCTCCTGTGCCACCCACCTCTGCTGGCCTGCAGGTGGCAGGAGTCAGTGCCTGCCAGCCCCTCTCCTCCTGCCCCCAGGCGCTAACGAGATGCAGGGAGGGGTCTGCAGCCCCTGCCAAGTGGCTTGCCATTTTTGTTGCTGTTGTTTCTCTAGTGCTTTGCCCACAGCTTGTTAGCACCGGGCTTTGGAGAGGGAGCCGGGTGTAGGCTCACAAGATGGCAGGATGCTCTCTTCCTCAGCCCCTCAAGGGGGTGTTTCTGAGACGTTTGTTTACAGTGTCCCCAGGCAGATGCTCTAAAGCCTCTCCAGCAGCCACTGCCACCTGGGCACCAGTAACCCTCGGCCCTGTGCCCAGGGAGCCAGGTTTTAAAGCCCTCATTCACTGGAGGTTTCCTTCCCCATCTGTCTTGCAAAGGTGTGAATGGATTTGACAAAGGATGAGGAGGGAGGGGAATTAACTGCCCCCTCCTACTGCCCCATCATCACAAGGCATACACACACACACACACACACACTCGCTTTTAACAGGCAGCCAGACATCTGCCGAAGTAAACGATGGCCAACACAGTGAGACCAAAAGGACAAGCTGGGCACAGCGCTCCCACGTGATGTGGACTTCCTGCACAGAGTAAGCAGACTTTGATTTGGGTCCCAGCTCTGCCACAAGCTAGCTGACCATGGGCCAGCCACTTCGTTTGTCTGGACTTCAGCGCCCTTCTGTTCCTGTTCATCACCCCTGCTTTTCTAGAGGAGCACTATGATTGTCCCAGACCACTCATAACTCCACATCCAGGCCCACACTGGGACCATCGCTCCCCAGGAGGCCCGACAGAGCTGGAATCTGTTCACGATCTGGGAAGCAGAGGAAAGCACACAGGCCTTTATAGGGATGCACTTTCTGAACCTGGCCACCCAACACCAACGCCATGGGCTGCCCAACCCCTGGGGCACATGCCATGGTTATTTCCTCCCTTTGTTCATAAAGTCCCAAGATAGGTATTTTGGTGTCTCAAACAAGCTGCCGTTTACTCATCACATGTTCCACGCCCCCCCCCTTCGTCATGTGGTCTCTATCTAGCACCATAGGCTCTTTATCTAGAACCCATCTCTGGACTGCTTCCCACCAGGTCCGTCTCTCCCTGAGAGCAGCACCTGCTGTTCGGACCTCTCACCGGGCACCACGTTACTCTGCCTGATGTTGGTACTTGGATTATTGCGCATCCTCTCAGCTCGACTGCTCTGTTTGCCACAAGGTAATGAAGTGCTTCCTTCTGAATTAATGTGAAGTGTTATTACCTTAAATATTTCTTACCGGCTATTAATTTGAATGCATCTGTTTTGTATGGGTTAGTATTTTCACAGTAGGACTTCTTCGTTCCTACCACTTTCCAACTTTCTGTGTCTGTCTTATAGAGGTGTGAATGGACTTGACAAAGGATGTGGAAGAGGGAAATGGATAGAAATTAACCATACCCCTCCTACTAGCATATCATTATCACCATCAACACATGCACACGCACAACACACACTCATATTCTCCAAGCAACCAGACATCTGCCAAGACAGAATATGGCCAAAGTGCTAAAGGCAAAAAAGAGCAAACTATGTTGGCTCTGGTCGTTTTGCTCAGTGGTAGAGCATTGGCCCAGAGTGTGGAAGTCCCAGGTTCTATTCCCAGTCAGAGCACACAGGAGAAGCACGCATCTGCTTCTCCTCACTTCCCTTTCTCACTTCTTTCTCTCTCTCTTCTCCTCCTCTCCTATAACCATGGCTCGGTTGGAGGGAGTTGGCCCCAGGCACTGGGGATGGCTCCATGGCCTCTATCTCAGGTGCTAAAAAATGGCTCTGGTTACAATGGAGCAAGGGCCCCAGATGGGCAGAGCATCCCCTGCTAGTGGGCTTGCAGGGTGGATCTTGGTCAGGGTGCATGCAGGAGTCTATCTCTGCCTCCCTTCCTCTCACTAAAAAATGTGAAAAAAAAGAGCAAGCTATGTTTTAGGGACTTGTGAATTGCATATTTTTTAGACTCAAAGTTAGAAATCCTGTCTTTAAACAGGGCAAGTTTCACCAATATCTATTTATTGTGATTGCTCATATGTTTGAATTCATTTCTATCATCTTGTTTTGTGTCTGATGCTTGTTTGGACAGAAATTCCTCAGTGGGGTGCTCATGCATCTCTGTGTCTTCCGGATGTGCCAAGGATGTGAGGCTCCGACTGCTGATTGCCTGGGTCATTTTGTTTTTTTGTATTTTTTTTTCTGAAGCTGGAAACGGGGAGAGACAGACAGACTCCTACATGCGCCCGACCGGGATCCACCCCGCACGCCCACCAGGGGCAACACTCTGCCCACCAGGGGGCGATGCTCTGCCCCTCCGGGGCATCGCTCTGTTGCGACCAGAGCCACTCTAGCGCCTGGGGCAGAGGCCAAGGAGCCATCCCCAGAGCCAGGGCCATCTTTGCTCCAATGGAGCCTCGGCTGCGGGAGGGGAAGAGAGAGACAGAGAGGAAGGAGAGGGGGAGGGGTGGAGAAGCAGATGGGCGCTTCTCCTGTGTGCCCTGGCCAGGAATCGATCCCGGGACTTCTGCACGCCAGGCCGATGCTCTACCACTGAGCAAACCGGCCAGGGCCAGGGCCATTTTTTAGGGTCGTATTCACATCAGAAAATCTTACAGAAGGAAGTCATGTCTCCCTTTGGGACACAGATCAATCTCACTCTCTGCCCTGCCGAAAGATGGATTTCCCCAAGTGCAGTGTTCCTCAGCTCAAACACAGACCCACCACATGTGCAACAGACACCCACGCCCCTCTGGTCACCCTCTTTGGGATTTCGGGTCAAAAAGGAACCGAAATACATGTGATGCTCATGGTGGTTGCTGTGTGAGTGTGAAAGTCCTTTGTCTCTGACCTAGGAGTTTCATATCTTCTGGCAGCATCTCTGAAATGGCAACAGGCTAACTGACTAGCTTATAAGTAAGATAATTCAAATCTCAGACTCTTCACAGACCTCATAATAATCACCCCGGTTGTTTTCTCCTTATTTCTTCATATCATATCTCCTACTGGACTCTGCTTTCTTTATTTCCTTTTTAAACTATTGCTTTGCAAGTTGTTTATCTTATTTCCCCCCTTTTAATAATTACCCCTAAATAACTACTTTTAAAAAAGAACTTACATATGTCCTGACAGGTTAACTCAGTTAGAGTGTCATCCTGAAACATCAAGGGCTGCAGGTTTGATATTGAGTCAGGGCACATATGGGAAGAGACAAATGAATGCACAGCTAAGTGGAACAACAAATGAATGCTTCTCTCTCTCTCTCTCTCTCTCTCTCTCTCTCTCTCTCTCGCTCTGCCCCCCACTCCTCCTTCTCCCTGTCTTCCTAAAGTCAATCAATAAATTACAAAAGCCTGACCAGGTGGTGGCGCAGTGGATAGAGCATCAGACTGGGACACGGAGGAACCAGGTTTGAAACCCCGAGGTCACCAGCTTGAGCTCAGGCTCATCTGGTTTCAGCAAGGCTCACCAGCTTGGACCCAAGGTCGCTGGCTTGAGCAAGGGGTCACTTCGTCTGCTGTAGCCCCCTGGTCAAGGCACATACGAGAAGCAATCAATGAACAACTAAGGTGCCGCAACAAAGAATTAATGCTTCTCATCTCTCTCCCTTCCTGTCTGTCTGTCCCTATCTGTCCCTCTCTCAGTCTCTTTCAGAAAAAAATTAAAAATAAATAAGTTAATTACAAAAAAACTGAAGTGTCACAATGTTTAAAATCTATCACTATCTTTACCCCCCTTCAGGACAATAAGTTCCCCACTTCTACCCCCTAACCCATCTTGCATGCTACTTATTGTTACCCATCATTTTAATTTTGCCTTATTGTCCATTTACTTTTTTTTAATTATTGTCATTACAGCCACTACTTATTTAGATTTACCAAAAAGTTTATTCTTTCATTGTTGCTCCGTTTCTCACCATTACTTCTGGCTTTCTGCTTCTTCCATTGGGTTCAGTTTCTATCTTATGGAGTCCTATCTTTTGGGTTTTTTTTTTTTGTTTTTTTGTTTTGTTTTGTTTTGTTTTGTTTTTTTGTATTTTTCCGAAGCTGGAAACGGGGAGAGACAGTCAGACAGACTCCCGCATGCGCCCGACCGGGATCCACCCAGCACGCCCACCAGGGGACACGCTCTGCCCACCAGGGGGCGATGCTCTGCCCCTCCAGGGCATCGCTCTGCCGCGACCAGAGTCACTCTAGCACTGGGGCAGAGGCCAAGGAGCCATCCCCAGCGCCCGGGCCATCTCTGCTCCAATGGAGCCTTGGCTGCAGGAGGGGAAGAGAGAGACAGAGAGGAAGGAGGGGGTGGGGGTGGAGAAGCAAATGGGCGCTTCTCCTATGTGCCCTGGCCGGGAATCGAACCCGGGTCCCCTGCACGCCAGGCCGACGCTCTACTGCTGAGCCAACCGGCCAGGGCCTGGAGTCCTATCTTTTAGTTGTTTTTTCAACCAGGATCTGTGAGGAATAAATTCTCCTGGGCTTTGTTTGTATGAAAATTTTCTTTTCCCTCATTTTTGAATAATGGTTTACTTAGGATTTGGATACTAGGGTGCTAGTTACCATCCTAAAGCAATTTCATAATTTATTTCCTATTATTATCTCTCTTTTTTTCTTTTTGCTGGTAATAAGTCTGCTTTTAGTTAAATTGTCATTCCTATGTATAAACTGATTTTCTATCTCTGGAAGCTTTCTCAGATTTTTCTCTTTGTTGTTTATTTTCTGTAGTGTACTTACAAGGTGTCTAAATGTGCATTGGTTTCTCCTTATTATTCATAGACCTAAAGTCCTTCAAGACTTTAGGTCTTGAAGAATTTAAATTTAAGAATTTAAATGTTTCTTAAATTCTCAGCCAGTATCTTTTCAAATATTATCTCCCTCACAAATGCTCTGTTCTCTCCTTTAGGTACTTGATGAGATGTATTTTGATCACATATCTGTTAACTCTCATATTTTCCATTTCAAATTCTGAATGATAATCTCAAAGTATCTTCCAGGTCATTAATTTTCGCTTCAGCCATGTCTAATGTACTACTTTCCACATCTAATAATGTTTTTATTGTGATGATATAGTTTTTACTTCTAGAGGCACTATTTGTCTACTTTTTGAATCTGTTTCTGTGTTGCTCAGTCCTATTCTTATAATTTTTATCACTCCTTCTATGTTTTTAACATTTTAAGTATACTTTGACTATAGTCTATTTTAGATTGTTCTCTTTCTTTTAGATTTTGAAATGTTAATTATCCTGCTTGCTGCTTTTTCTAAGTGTCCTTCATTATAGCTTGTAGCTTTTTGCAGTTTCTAATTTTCCTTGTGACCATCAGTGAGGTTTTTTTCCCTTAAGGAATCTCATGTTCTCTGTGTATAAATGGTGGTGGCATTTCTCTATATAAGACTTTATGTTGCTTCTGTTAACACTCCATTTGTTTTATCAGCTCTAGGACAGTATTTATGTTAGTTTTTAGGCATTATTTATGTGACACAAAGGTGTGCAAGTTGTGCATGTTTAGGTTCTCAATGTCTAGAACGTGACTCCCTTTCACCCCACAGCTAAGTGGACAGCAAACTTTACTGAAATTTCCCAAACAGATTAGCTGAGTTTTTCTAAGTCTCCCAGAGGCTCCTAACTTTATGCCAGAAAGCCTCCACCCCTGCCTCTCAACTTAGGTAGACGTGAGGCCTTAACTACTGTTTTTGGTGGATGCTAACCCCATTCTGTTGGTTATTATCAATAAGACAAGAAGTAATGATATTTGGAAAGGTTGTGAAGAAAAAGGCATCCTTGTACACTGCTGGTGGGAACGTAAGTTGGTAAAGCCACTTAGGCAAACAGTATGGGCATTCCTCAAAAAAAACCAAGAATAGAGCTGCCATGTGACCCAGCAATTCCTTTTCTATGTATCTATGCAAAATATTTAAAACATTTCTTTATAAGGCTATATGTGCCCTATTTTCATTGCAGCATGATATAAGGCAGCAAAGACATGCAGACAACCTAAGAGTTCATGGGTGGATAATTGTATAAAAAAGATGTGACATATATATATATACAGTGGTACCTTGAGATACGAATTTAATTCGTTCTGTAACCAACCTCGTAAGTCAGTCAACTCGTATATCAAACTGCCGATACTGGACCCGTGCGCCAATGTGCCAACTAGTGGCAGCTTCCCGAATCATGACTCGTATCTCGGAATTTTGCTCAGATCTCGAACAAAAATATGGACCAAGTTGCAGCTCATATCTTTAAAAAAAATGTATGTTGGTCTGTTCATATCTCAAGGTACCACTGTGTGATATATATCACACACACACACAGTGGAATACTACTCAGCCATAAAAAAGATGAAATACTGCTATTTGCCATAACATGGATGATCTCAAGAGTATCATGCTAAAGCTAAATGACAAGAACCATACAATTTCACTCACATGTGGGACACAAAGCATAAAGCAACAAATGAACAAAACAAACAAACTCATAGAGTCAGATAGTGGTCACCAGAGAGAAAGGAGGCTGGGGGGAGGGTGATGAGGGTAAAGGGGGTCAATTTTATGGTGATGGGGAGAGACTAGACTTTGGGTGGTGATCACACAATGCAGTATCCAGTTGATGTAGTATAGAACTGTACACTTGAAACTCATTGATCTCCTCTTTCAGTAGGCCTGATGGGAAGTTCTCTATTCTATCCTTAATAGGTCTCTCTGGTGTTGGAACTCAAGAGTAGGGATTAGGGGGTCTCTCCCCCCTATCTAGAAGGCCCTCTGTGCTCCTTTGGAAAACTAAGTCAACTCCTCCAGTTATCAGTTTTTCCAATGTCAGCAGAGATCTCTTTGCTTGAGTCAAAAGAGGTGTTTTCATACCCCGGCTACAGAGAGATGGTTTCCTACCATCCGTACGACTGACCATGAGATGGTAACATCACGTATTTAGATAAAGAAGGACAGCATTTCTCACATATATGATAAAGTGTTAAAATCATAAAGGACTATAAATTGGCTAACCAGCATAAGGATCTGCACAGTGGTGCCAGGATACCCTACCCCCTCATCTCACCCCAATGAGCCCTCAGCATCACCTTCCTACTCGGCGGAGGCTAACAAGCTATGTGGAAATTGGTAGTTTAGATTCTCCCTGTGGCAATGTACTTTCTCTCCTAGCTCTGTTTTTGCCTGTTTCTGCTCCCAAAGCATCCTCCAAGCAGAGATCAATTAAAAGTAGGGGTCAAGACCATAGGAGGGACTAGGGAAAGAGGTGTACAGGAGGCTCGGGAGTCCCTTTGTCTGAGGAATCATTTTTTCTGTTAGTTCTCTTCATTACATTCTCCTCCCACTCCTAATTCTTGCCTCTGGAAGTCAGGGAGACATTGAGCAGGTGGCCCGGCTGGTGCCTGGGCTGGTGGCAGGTTGGGTGGGAGGATGCTTATCAGCATATGGGCCAAGGGAACACATGGACCCGAGTTCCTGGGGACAGGAGGGGAACAGGCAGGAGCAGATGAACTGCTAAGCAACAGAGTTGGTAATTTCAACCAGGGAACTTTCCAGCGATATGAACTCAGGGAAGGCCGCCAGTGGGAAGGGGGGGGGGGGGGCTGAGGGACTTGTCGCCCAAATCTGCAGTGATATTGCATTATTTTCTTTTAAAAGTTTAAGAAAAACCTACTCTCTGTAGGGAGGCTGGGCTTTTCCCAACTTGCCGAGCTGGAAACAATAGAAAATCATCGGCACACGTTTTTGCCCTCCTGGAGGATGTTCGCAAGGCACATCTCACTCACATTTAAATGGTGGCTTAGCTACAGGAAGCACATGGTGGAGGGTAAACATGGATCAGCATACAGGGAATGAGAGCTGTGTCAGAGGTTTAATAACAGTGCAGAAGGGAGCATCTCTGATCAGTGACAGTGGTTGCCGCTGGGTGAGGGACTTATGGATGGTTTTTTTCCTCCTTCTTTATACCCTTTTGTACTTTTCACATTTTAATGATGTGTTTTGTACCGTTTTACCATTTAAAAAGCTATTTAAAAACATAGAGGCAACAGCGATTTATAAGAGAGGAACACTGGTGGAGAGGTGGCAGAACCCACCGTGTGGCAGACTCAAGGTCACGGCCAGAAATCAGACCCTCAGCTGCTGTATGAGTTACAGAATAAGGAGCTGGGTGGACAGCTGCCCACAAGACAGGACAGGCATGTGAGAGCTATATACCCAGTGGGTTGAGATACAGAAGAACCTAGAAGCATAGGGAACTCAAATCGATTATAATGCTTTGTCCTGGAGAGAGACATTACCTTTATTACAGTGAACAGTAAATATATCTGCCCCCTGCTCTGGGAGGAAATACCTACTTCTGTCTTCCAGAGAAGTTGGCTTTTCAAAAATCATTAAATAGGCAGCCCAGAACACATGCAGTCAGAGCTGCTTCTCACAAGATGTACACAAAGACAAAAGACCCTTGTCTCCATAATGGTCACACAGTGCCCAATTTCAGTAAATCACCAGCACTAAATCTGATACATCATATTGAGGAACTAACAGTTTGAGCAGATAGAAGCGAAATGTAATCTGAATATGTAAACACAAAACCAGACAGTGACTTACAGGTGCAGCGTTTACCATTTGTGTCTGATAAGCAGGTGGCACAGTAACAATTACAAACATCAGTAAGGATGTTTCAGATAAAGCCTTCTAGAGTTACATCTGATCAAGGGGCATATATACTAGATCACTCAGTGTGGTTCCACTGATTCGTGAGGCTCTATTCATTTTTTCTTATTTTTTAGATTGATGCTGCTTTCTGTTGATTTATCCTGCAGTTCAGTAACACTTCCTTCTTCACTCCAATCTACTGTTAAACTCATCCAGTGTTTTTTTTTTAATTAGATACTATAGTTTATCATTCTAGTGTTTTCATTTGGTTACTTTTCTTCTTTCCTTTTCCATTTCTCTTCTGAGGTGCCCCCAACTGTTTTAGCCATATTTTACTTCAAGTTCTTACACATATTTCTAATAGCTTGGTTAAGACCTTGTGGCTAATTCCAACATCTGGGTCATCTTTGGTTCTTTTTATATGGACTGCTTTTTCTCTTGACTGTGGGTCATAGTTTCCCGTTTCTTCCATGTCTATCGATCTTAATCTATACTGGGCATAATGAATGATGTGCTGTGGATTCTGGAGTCTTCTTTCTTCCTCAAAGGAATGTTGATTCTCACTCTAGCAGACAGTTAATTTGGCTGGACTCAAACTCCAAATTGTGTCTGTTTCAGTCGTGGGCAGCATCTACTGTCTGCTCAGTTCTTTAGCCTTTCAGTTTTGCTTTTTTTCTGGGTTCCTTGGAATCTCCCTGCACACATGCCCAGTGCAGGCGTCCTCTAAATGGGGTCAAAGTTTCTATGCAGAACGAGGCCCCTTCCTCTCTTTTCTGAGATTTCCAACCTCACCTTTTGTTGCTGTGACTACACTAAACTCTGTCTTCTGACCCAGCTTTCTGCTTGAGTTCCAGCTGTCCCAGCTGGAGTACCCCCAGGGTGACCATGAATCTAACCCAAGTATGGTTCCTTGCTTTCAAGGATCAACTTCCCTCTAGACATGCCAGCCTTTGGTCCTTCTTCGGCGTCATCAAATCGCTGTGTTTTATACTTTGTACAGAATTTATAACAACCCGTGGGAGAGTTTGTCTACTATAAGCTACTTTACCATTACAGGAAAGTGGAAACACTATATAAACTATTTTATTGTCTGCTTATCCTACGCTGAGCTGTTAAAATTCTACGCTATTCCATCATATTGGCCATTCTATTAAACAAAACATATGTTACACTCAGATATTGGTGGGCATTTAAGATGTTTCCAACTTTTGCTATAAAAAAATGTAGTACCCCCCAGAGTCAGCATTCCCACCACAGGAGTTGCATGAGATAATTCATTTCAGTTGCAGAGAGAAATATATGTTGCTACTTCTTTTTGTTTTGATTTAACTGATCCTTTAATACATCTATTTTATGTTTTATAATTTATGGAGTATATTATGATACTACAAGTAAATAATTTATAAAGATGTACAGCTATATTAGAGTGTGCTCCATTTTATTTAATTCTTTTTAATAGAGTATATGATTTTAAAAGTTTAGAAGGGACAGTTATAAATAATGCTTTAAAAATGTATGTATAAATATATAATACATTCATGTATATCCATAAATCAATATATAAATATAAATATTTTATGTAAACTGTTTAGGCGCAATACTGATTATTTACATAATATGATTACCCAGAAGTAGAGTTGCTGAATCAAATGATATGCACATATTTGTTTAAGTTTTGTGACTTATTGTATCAATATTGTACAAAAGTCCTTCCAAAATATCGTACCAATTCATCCTCATAGCAGCAGAAGATGAGAGCATAGTATTTTCCCTTATGCCCCGCAAACACTAATTATAGTTAGTGAGGTGTTTTTTCCCCATCTTTAAAAACGTTTTATCAGTAAATAACAATATTTTGATTTAATAAGACTATCTTCTTTTACTCATAGAGTTGAAAATTTTTCATAAATTTACTCTATTGAATCTCTTTTTAAATTGCCTATTTATTTATTTTGCCTTTTTTATTAAGATGATTCATTTTTTATATAAAAATTAATTTTAAGAGATCTTTTTATAGTAAGCATATTTATCCTTTGTTTAAGGTGGATGCTGCAAAATGTTTTTCTGTTTATTATTTTCCCCTTTATTTGTTGATCATATTTTCACAAACATAATACACTTGTGTCATCAAATTCAATAGTCATTTTTTTCATGGTTTCTGCCTTTAGAATTACACTCAGAAAATCGTCCACACCCTAAGGTTATATAATCATACCAATATTCTCGCTTCGGACATTTACTTTACATTGAAATCTTTAATCCATCTGGAATTTATTATGAAAAATTATACCAGCTAGAAATCTTATCATTCACTGAATTCTTATACATATATGTATTTGGGACCATTTCTCAGCTTTTATTGAAACCCGTTGATCTGTTAAACTACATCAGAGTTACAACCCTCTAATTTTATGGTCGAATAATACATTTTGACATGGAGCTTTACATTCCAAGAACAACATTGACAAACCAGAAAGCCCTTGAAAGTGGAGTTAGAAAACCACTTCCAATAATAAATATTTTAAAAACTAAGCATGTTTAACTTTGAGAAAAGAAGACCCAATGCCGGTCAAAAGCAAGAATTCAATAAGTAACCTACAGGGCTTACACTGTAGTTCTTTTTTAAGTAGTTAAGGATCTGTTACCCGGGTTGAAGTAGAGCTAGCTGACTCAAGAGGAATGAGTGAGAACTAATGGGTGGAAATAGTTAAAGAAAATTTTGGCTCAATAAGGGACCTTTCCTAACATCCCTGTTGTTCAGCAAGAGAACACGTGCTCTCAAAGGGGTGGATCAGAGGAATTGGCTACTGTTTGCTGAAAAAGTTATTTAAAAAAATTGGCAACTAATTTGTGAAGGATGCAATGACAGGAGCATTTACAAAAAAAAGGGCGGAGCTACAGGAAAGACATTCAAACTCTAAAATTCTGGCATCTACAATCTTATCTCAAAAAACCAATGTCATAACTCTCCTGACATCAAGCCTCAACCACCGAGGAATGAGCACTGAGCAATCCCTAGCTCCGTACACCTGAGCCATTGGTTTTCGAAACCTTAGAAGCTGTGGTTCACTTTTTTTTTTAATCTAGGAGGCAGTGGGAGCAGGGTGAAGGCTGAGTTGCCAGATATAAAGCACAGAAAAAGTAAATCCCCATACGGCCTTATTTATTTGTCTAGGGAGACTCAAGGTGACCTGGGGTACAAAGGGGCATTTCCCCAGACAACAAGGACAAAAGTGGTCCCAGAATTCCAGGGTCTCACCTTCATCCTGCTTCCGCAGACACTAAAGCATGGAGCACAGGTAGGTTCTCTCCCTTCTTCCCCTCCATGGGGTGTGGAGAGAAGAACTTTCTTTTAATACTTCAGTAAAATATTCTGAGGTCCCTGGAGCTGTCCTATTCAAATGCAGTGATTTTATCTATAATTTATCTCATGGCTTTGGAAGAGGAGGTGTCTCAGCCATGCTAAGAAGAGAGGCAGAGCTTTGAAGCTGCCCTCTTTGCACTGGTTTCCCTTGAAAATGAGCAGTGGCTCTGCAGAGCCCTGTGTAGGAGACCTAGCTCATGGCTGAAGACCTTAACTCAGCAAGGGTCCAGTCACCTAAGCCTTCCAGCTACCACCTTCTGAAGAGCCACAGTTGTGACTGCATTTAAGGTCTAGGTGGAGGGGAAACACCATAGTCCATTCCGGTCACCATATCTCATGGGCTGTCTGGACTTCTAGAGTAAAGAGATAGATACTTTGTGAGCACATGAGGCAGAAAATGGGCCATATGTGATGCTATAAACTATTAGGACTGATATAATTAAGCACTAAAATATAAAGAGAGTAGTATATGGGCCTTATAAACATAATGTTCAGTGGGAAAAAAGAGCCAGACTCAGAAGAATTTTTGTATTAATCAGTTTTTACAGCCCTGGCCAGTTGACTCAGTGGTAGAGCATTGACCCGGCATGTGAAAGTCCCGGGTTAGATTCCTGGTCAGGGCACACAGGAGAAGCAACCATCTGCTTCTCCACTCATCCTTTTCCTCTTCTCTCTCTCTCTCTCTTTCCCCCTCCCATAGACATGGTTCAATTGGTTTGAGTGCATTGACCCTGGGAGCTGAGGATGGCTCTGTGGAGCCTCTGCCTCAGGTGCTAAAAATAGCTCTATTGAAAGCATAGCTCAAATGAGCAGAGCACTGGCCCCAAACGGGGCTTACCAGAGGGATCCCAGTCAGGGTGCATGTGGGAGTCTGTCTACCTCCCTTCCTTTTTCTTAAAATTTTAAAACAAACACATTTATGGTGTTGAAGTCAAGGTAATGGCTACCCTTCATGGTGAGGTGATGGTACGTATCCAGAAGGTAGCACCCAGGCCTTCTGGGATGCTGGTCACATTCTGTGTCTGAAGCGAAGTGCTGGTCACTCAAGTGTACTCCATTTGTGAAATTTCAGAGTTGTACATTTGTGATTTATGCACTCTCCTATCTATGTTATACCTCAACAGAAAACTAAAAACAAGGGGAAGGCAGCAATTCAGTGAGTCTTAGCCCCATTCCCAGGGCCGCCCCTAGTTTCTGCTACGTGTGAGGGGAGCCATGCTTTCATTGCATTTCCCCGTGAGGGATGCGGAAACACTGAGACATGTTGCAGGGGGCAGGGGCGGGGGTAGTGGAATCACATGACTGGCCAGGCCGGTCCAGTCTGAGTGGTCTGGACTCAAATCCAAGGCTCATATTTTCACTAAATATTTATAACACAGAGAGCAAAGTTATACCCGTTAAGCCCAAGAAGGAGAGGAGAGCTGGACTCAGACCCTCTGCAGGCTAAGAAATTGGAATCCATGATCTCAGGAGACCTTGCAAGTCAGGGAAGAGCCCAAAGGCTCCCCGGGGCCGTGGCAGGTCTCATGGACCCCTTGTGCAACACTGGGAATTCATCCGGGGGCCGTCTGTCCTCGGACCATGGGGGTCCCTCCAGCTAGAGCCGCAGCTGACTCACAATGCTTCCCAGACCCCTCCCAGGGCCAGCGGAGGGGCGGGGGTGGGGGAGACCCATAGGAAGCGCAGGTGGCCTGTCCCAATTCAGACACTTAATCAGATCAGTTAAGCAGAAACATGGCCTCGGACAAAATTAAATGATGGTTTTCTCATGCCCTGGTGGCAAGTTCCTCGCCTCAGGCTTCAGGAAACTGTTCCAGTTACCGGCTCTGCCGTTAAGGGTCTGCTCTAACCTCTCTGCGACTCGTTTTCTTCATAGGCAAAATGAGAAATTTGAATTTATTTTTCCTCCAACCCTTTCAGCCCAGATTTATGACCTAAAATACTGGGGTTCAAATTTCTGCCTGAGGAAGGACACTAATAACCCCTGATTGGAACACAGGGCTTAGAGTCAGGAAACACGAGTTTAAGTCTTCACTCAACATGTTGCATTTTGTCATTTCTTTGAGCCTCAGTTTCCTATTTTGTAGTTGGGAAGAAGGTACTTTTAGAGAATTGCCAGCAAGAGTCAGTGCACAAATGAGTGTTTCTTAAATTTGATCTTGCTACAGAATCACGAGGAGGGGCTTATTAAAACACAGGTTACGGGACCATACTGTGAGAATATTTTACTGATAGGGCCTGGAATGGAGGCCAAGAATTTGTATTTCTTTTTTCTATTTCTTCTTTTTCAATTGAGAGGAGGGGAGATAGAGAGACAGACTTCCACATACGCTGACTGGGATCCACCCGACAATCCCTATCTGGGACCGATGCTCTTTCTATCTGGGGCCATGCTCACAACCAAGCTATTTTTAGCACCTGAGGTACAGAGACTCCACAGAGCCATCTTCAGCACCCAGAGCCAATGCACTCAAACCAATCAAACCATAGTTGCAGAAGGGGAAGAGAGAGAGAGGGGGGAAGGGGAAGTGGCAGGGTGGAGAAGCAGATGGTCACTTTTCCTGTGTGCCCTGACCAGGAATCGAACCCAGGACATCCACATGCTGGGCCGATACTCTACCACTGAACCAACTGGCCAGGGCAGAATTTGCATTTCTATCACATCCCCAAATGGGTGATGCCGATGCTGCTTGCTGGTCCTAGTATCACATTTGAGAATCCCTGGGTTAGTGTATTTAAAAGCTTATAATAAAACATCAATCTAAGATGTTCTGACTCAATCTAAATGAGAAATGAATCATTCCTTCATGCTAACAAGGCCATAAAGATGACTCATGTTCTTGTGTGACAAGCAGTTGGGATGTAAACCCAATGTCCCCAGGCTCTACCCACCTGCGGATTCTGTTGGGGTAGTATCAGCATTGATAACCAAATGTAGCATCTCCTAGCGCCCAGCCTACACATGCTGGACCAGCTATTTTGGGGATTCTCCATCTGTCTATACATGGGTCTCTCATGCTTCAAGGTTTTCTCTGTGTTGTTTCCTGCTCCTTACTCCTCAAGTAGCTCGGTAATGGTCCCTTGCCACAGCTTTCGTTGATGGTATATTCTGGAAGACTTGCCTTCACGGCCAGGGGCTATCTCTCCAGGGTGTCTCCTGATAGTGCCAAATAGGCTACATCACCTCCAGCCCTCAAAGAGATGTCATATCCTCACAGAAAAACAAGAATGACCTCTTCAACTCTGTTGCCCTTTGTCACCTGAGCCCTGATGTAACCATGCATGGCTATGGTGAGGACAAAAGCAACATGCATTTGGCAGATGCTTGATAAATGATAGCTACTATCATTATCCCTAGGAACTCAGGAGCATGGAAATAGCTCTGCATCTACCATTTTTAAGCATAATCTCTAAGCCAGAGCTGTACTATAGACCAACCCTAGCAAGAATTACATCCCAGAGTAAATAAAAATGGGGCTTGTCTTACCAGGTCAATAAAGCAGAGGGGGAAGCTACCATCAGTTTCCTTGTGAAAGACCTGTCAGGGGAGACTTCAGGAAATGCTGCCCATCCATCCATCCGTCCATTCATCCATTCGTCCATTCGTCCATCCGTCCATCCTTCTATCCATCCATCTGTCCATTTGTCCATCCGTCCATCCTTCCATCCACCCACCCACCCATCCATCTATCCACCCATTACTGAAAGGGAATGGGAACACAAACACGAATTTCTGGATGTTAAAACCGTGCCCAGTCCCGAAGGGCATGGCCAGAAAGTCAACCAGGAAGAAATACAACTAGCCTATTAAACGTAAAATTACCTTACCCTTATTAGCAATTTGTTTGTAAATAAAAAAAATACTACTTTTTCCACTTCACCATGTGGAAATGGAGTTTAAAATGAGAATTCTCAGTATGATTATTATTTTTTTTAAGAGTGCTGGGAAACCAGCACTCTCAAGATTGGTGCCGAGAATCTGATTTGATGTAACCTTTCCAGTGCGCAGAAAGAGAAGGTGTGATGGGGGTGGGGGTGAGGGGTGGCACAGGTGTCACCTCACCCACTTGCTCCAGGTGCAGCAGCACCACCTGGCTGCAGCCTGCTCCTGCCCCCAGACAAGTCCTGCAAATCCGCGGCCGCTCTAACCTCACAGCTTCATTCCTAGAAATTTATCCCTGAAAATAACAATGCCATGTAAAAAACATATAGCTCTAAAGATGTTCTTCACAGCTCCATTGGTGAGATTTAAAAGCTAGAAATATCCTAAATGCCAGCGACGGGCGCTTAGCTATGGGGGCAGCTCAGTGTGCAAACTGGGGTACCCAGGACCCAGAAAGAGCCGAGTGCGACTCAACCCCCAGCTCTTCTCCACTCCCTGTGTGACCTCAGGCAAAATATTGCCTCTAAACCTCTCTTCTTATTTATAAAAGGTGTCTAGAAATGGTATTTTCCTCATAGGTCTATGGTGAGGAATAAATTAGATGAAAGCTTCGCCCGTAGGAAACATTTTATAAATATCTGTTATTATTAAATAAATTGCGCTATAACCATATGATTAGATTCATGGCAAACATAAACAAGACACTGTATAACACTTCCTAACGATGCTGGGAGATGTTTATGGATACTGTTCGGTGCAAGAAGCAGGTTACATCGCTGTTGGATAATCTATTTTTGCTTAAAATATTTTTTTTTCAGAGAGAAAAAGAGAAATAATTTACATCAAGATGCTAACCGGAGTTAATTCTGAGTGATAGAGTGAAAAAAGGGTTGGTGTTCTTATTTGGGCTTTTCTATGTTTCCCCACTTTTCCTCGAAAGGAGGATAGAAGGAGGGTGTGATTGGTATCGTGACCTTGCTTGCCACTTTTTTTTTGTGATACAGATAGAACAATAAATAACTCTTTCTCTCTAGAAAATGGGGATAGAGAATGTTGTCCTACAAAATTCCCAGCCAGTGTCCCTGCCCCGTGCCCTTCATGGGAGGAAAGAGCCTGAGAAACCCCCTAACCCGGGGGACGGCAGGTCCCCCAATCTGTGAGCCCATTCTGAGGAGCCTCACCCGAGTCTGTGGGTGCCACTGACGGCCCCCACCCGGGTCCACTTACAGCAGGAATGTGAATGCAGGCAAACACAATGGGCTAAGAAAACAGGCTGAGAGGAGAGGGCGGGACACTGGGGGTGGCTGGAGGAGAGATAGCTCCTTTCAGTTTTCACACGCATCCCACTCTCCTTCCCCTCAACCCTGCATCCTTGTTGATTGCTGCTGTTTTTTCTCCAACTTGCCCAGAATCCACCATTTCCCCACTGTGTAAATTTTCACGTGTTTTTCTCCATTTTTTTTAATTTTTTCCCATTGATTTGAGAGCGAGAGAGACAAGGGAGAGAGAGACAGAAAGAGGGAAAGGGGGAGAGAAAGAGAGAGAGAGAGAGACAGAGAGAGAGACAGAGAGAGAGAGAGAAGCATCAACTGGCTATTCCACTTAATTGTTCAATTTAGTTATGCGTTCACTGATTGCTTCTCCTACACGCCCTGAACGAGAATGCAACCCACGCCCTCAGTGCACTGGGTCGATGCTCTATCCACTGAGCCATCCGACCAGGGCTCAGGTATTTTTCTTGACTTTTGGATCTCCCAGGGCATAGCAAAGACCCCGGGATCTCCCCAAAGCTAACATGGCCCCAATATGCAGGTCCGGGGCAGGACTGGCCACTTCCTGGCCATGCCCCCTCCAGGTCAGAGCGAGAGAAGAGGAAAGAAAAAAAGAGTCAGATGAGGAATGGTGGGCACATCCTTTCTGTTAGGCAAAGAAAGAACAAGGTGGGTTTGGGCCCCCTGAAAAGTGGTCAGCTGGCCTCCCATCTTCCCCCCAAATTCACCTCCCCCTCCTCAAATAACCAATGCTTTTCTGGAAGCCCACAGAGCTGAATCCCACAGGGATACGAGTGGCACATAAAAGTAGATTTCAGGATTGTGTATTTTGAGGCTGGAAGCCGTGCCTGGGTGGAGAATCGGGCCCATTTCCAGGGGCTCCTCATCATTACTTAGCATGTATATTGCCTGGCTACACCCACAGAGCACCTTCCAATCACCTTCCACAGGTATTTATGGAGCAGCAGTGGCTTCCCAGCACTGCGATCACCTCCAGCTCTCTCCTGGGCATTGACACCCTTGGGTGCTCCCGGGGAGGTTTTCCTAGATGGTGAACCCTTGACTCGGTATACTAAACAACTGTGATTTGGGATGGAGCTAATAGGGTAAGAGAAAGCTTCTCTCTCCTGTCTACAAGACAAAAATGACAGTGACGTTTGCTGACTTACCCACACCACAGGACTGCTATGATGACCGAGTGGGATTGACCCAGAGAGGCTCAGAATCCCCCTTGGAAAGGAGATATTTTAACACAGAGAGGCTAGGGTCCAGTTCCAACTGACCGCAGAGACCTGCTCTTAGCTACTCCATTTTACCATTTGGGAAATGAAAGTGGGTTGCAAATTGAGCGGGCTGACACACCCCAGGGGGCCCCAGTTGGAATGACTGCATTAGGGCCAAAGCCTTGGCTTTCTCAGCCTTAAATACCTTAAAAGGCCAAAGTGTCTCTTTCTGGACAGCCCTTTGACTGCCCAACCTTCCTGATCCTTGTCATTCCTTGACTTCAGGGGGAAAATGATAAGTGATGTCCTTTGGGGGATAAAGGTGAGAAGAAGGAAAGACATTCTGAGCAGGGCTAGATGGGGGCTGGGGACAGCCTCCCCCTTGGAGTGAAAAGCCCATCATTGCACCCCCCACACGCTCCCCCGCCCCTTCCCGCCCCACTTGTCTTCAACATTGGCTGGAACTCAAGCAGACATTATCACATCCCACCCTTGACTTAGAAAAGACTCTTCCTCTGGGTGGGAGCTGTGTCTTTTGTTCCTGAGAGTCTAAGACATTTTGGAATGCCAAACGGTAATGACAGGACTGTGGCCCTACCTGGGGCACCCCAGGAGTGAGTCATAAGCTGCCTCTGACTAACTGAGTTAGGACCTGTCAGTCAACAGTTACGCTATAAATACACTGAGTGCTGGAGGAAACTTTTCTGATGGGGGGAACGCAGGCGGGAGGAGGCTGTGCAAAGTGGATATGGGGTTTTGAGACAAAAGAGGAGAAAAAGAGGCTGCAGGCAGAGTGGCAGGTGCCTGTGTGACCTCTAGAGAGGTCCGTTCATCATTGCAAGAGTCCCTCTCTCTCTTTGCATCAGAATTTGCAGAAATCAGGATTCAGCTACTTTGAACACTACAATAAGGTAACAGGGTGTGCATGGGCTAATGCTCGGGGTGAGTGCAGGACGGACAGATGGGTGGGAACCTGCTCTGAAGTGTGTTTGACTCAAGGTGTTGGCAGATAAGAGTCTAGAGCAAGCCTCCCTCCCTTGGGGACCCTGAACAGATTCCTTGGTGCCAAGTGAGGAATTTCCCATCATCCTCCTTTCTTCTTGTCAAGTGCTGGCACTGTCTGAGCTGGGAGGCAGGCTGACAAGGTTAAGGGGAGTGAAGATCTGATATGCTATCATGCTGCTCAGGTCTATGACAGGCAGGCTGTGTGGAGTGGGCCCCTGGCTTCCCTCTGCTCCCCTCCCCAAACAACCCGCCCAGGTGCCAATCCGAGACGGAGATAAGAAGCTGACTCGGAGTCCTCCTCCCAGAGCCTAAACCTCAAGGCAATTATTTATGGGCACTTTGCAGTGTCTATCAGCCTCAAGACTAGGAAAGGAGGGGCCTCCTTTCTACGTGGTGCTGCCGCAGAACCACGTGGGAGCAGCCATGGCACAGTGGACCACATTCTGCAGCGAACGGAAGTGGCTTTCACACATACCCTTCACGTCACGCTGGTCACCATCACTTGACAATGACAGCCATTGCAAGCACCGTGTCCACCACTGGGGGTGCTGACTGTGAGAGAGACCCACCGTCTGTGAATGGGGACCCTCAAACCCCTCAAACGGGATGGTCCGCACTCCTACCCAGCTTATCTAGACCTGGGCTACTCAACATGCGTCTCACAGATGAGTTGCAAATCGTGTGTCACTGGTCCATGGGGAGGTAAGTCTCTAAATTGAGAGTAAACATCATGAAACTTTTATAGCAAGCTGGCAGAGTAATATAATATGTTTATTCTAATAATAAAAAAATGACTTGTATATTATATCTTTTTATTTCATTTTCCAAAAAAATGTCTTCTAAATAATAGATCATCTATATATTAGATCATATATATACATATATATACATATATATACACACATATATATATATAATGAGAGTATCATTGTGCAAGAAATTGTGCCCCCAAAATCCATTTCTCCATACCAGATATTTTGAGAGACACGGTTCTAATTGCAGCCCGTAGCTCTGAGAATCTGGCATCAAAACCTCCAGGCTGCTGACTACTTGTTCTTCCCATAGGAATTCTGAGAGACAGCATGAGCGAGAGCCGAGAGAGAGAGAGAGAGAGAGAGAGAGAGAGAGAGAGAACCCTCCCAGCATGCTCCACCTGAAACTGGACAGTCCACTCTTCAGTAAAGTGACACAGGAGACCCAGTTGTCTGTGGCATCATTTCCTGAGATCATGGCCATGGAGCAAGTCAGAATGAAGGCAGCACACTGTAGCCATGGTCTCTCTGGGTGGCTTGCCCACAAAGCAAGAAAATACCCCAACGTTGTCTGAAAACACACATCCCCCTCTGTAGCCTCTTTCCCTGCGTGGCCTGGCTTTTCCAACACCCTCTCTCATCTGGAGGGTCTCGCCTTTCAGAGAAGAAAGAGAGACCAGAACCCAAGCCCTCTCCCATCATTCACGTTGAGCAAGACTTCCTGTGGGCATTTTTTGGTTCAGGCAGGACCCCCAGTGATTGACAGCGACAGCATCGTAGTTGAACATAGTTGAGCTTGAGCTCTGGCTTCCCTGCTCCCTGCCTGTGTGGCTTTGGCACACCACTTAATCTATCAAGACCTCATTATCTGCCTCTACAAAGTGGGCATGACAATACGTGATATTTACTAAGCGTTATACTACAGGTTACAGATTGGCCATTCACTTTATCTGGAAAATCTCAAAGAAATAGCCCCATGAGATAGGTATGTCTAATCCCAAATATCAGGGGAGGAAACTGAGGTTTATCAAGGTTAAGAACTTGCCAAGATCACATAGTGAGTAAAGGTCAAAACACATGTATAACATGTAGACACAGACAGCGGGGCGGGGACCGCCAGAGGGAAAGGCGGACGTGGAGTAGGTGGAGGTGGCAAAGGGGGAAGAGACAGGGACAGCAGAGACTTGGCTTGGGGTGATGGGCACACACGATGCCGTGTGCAAATGGCATTTGACTGAGTTTCACACCTGAACCTATCCTCCAATAAGTTCAATTAAAAAACAAAAAATTTCTTGAAAAATTCCATCTTCTGCCTTCCTCTACTCAGAGTTATCGGGCTTAATCATGATGGGATGCTCCCTAGCCTCATCTCCTAACTCACAGATGTCAGTGAAGACAAAATAGATAATGCCCTTATCACGGTGACACTCTAGGTATCAGTCCTGCTGCTTTTGACGTTCTCTTCCCAGGGCTATCTTGGGGCCTCCGGACCTCCCCTGGCTTCCCGGCTACAACCTAGGGCTGCAAGCACTTGGCGGGCTCCGGAAGGAACCACGCCAGGGCTTTCCTGGCAGGTGGCCCAGCCTGCACATCCTTTAATAGTCCAGGGTCTCCTATAAATATGCCAACAGCAAATCAAAGGCTCTGAAGCAAATCTTAATAGTTACTCAATTTCAGGCTCTAAAGCATCTGCAGTCTCACACTTTTCACATCAGCGAAAATGTTCTTCCAAGTTCCCGGCTCCTGGGTCTCTCCATCACGTCTTTTTACATGCTGACCCCCTCTGCAGAATATGGTAGGTATCAGCTATTAAAAGAAGGGAGCCGGGCCAAAGGGGAGGAAAGGAAGAAGGGAGGTTGCCTGGCTCTCCATGAATATGGATGCCCACTGGAGGAGTCAGTGTCAAGCCAGGACTCTCCCCGGGGCTCCCCACGGAGGATTTTTCATGCAGGATTACAGAGAAACGGAATGCCAACTTCTCTCCCCGCTGTGCCCTCGGAAACCTCAGACCTGTGCTAATGGGCACCTTCTGCAGAGGGTCGGCTCTGGGCCAGGCGAGTGTCCCTGTTATCTCTCACCTGTCCAGCACACCGCAGCCTAGGTGTTCCTTCTCTCCTTCTATAGATAAGGAAACTGAGGCTAGGGGAGGGGAGCAGCTGGGCTGAGGCTGATACAGGCAGTGAGCGGATGAGCCAGGATGCAGCCCGGCTCTGTTTAGCATCCGTGCCGAGCCCTCCCCTCTGGGAGGCACCATGTGTCCTTCCTCCGGGATGGGGCCCTGGATCCCTACCAGGACTTGGTCAGCTCGCCTCCTTCCCTCTGCTTTGAGTTCCAGTAAGAGCTTCACTCTACTGCCAGCATCCTGAACTCTAGCCTGCCTCCTCATCAACTCTAGCCTCCACACCACCCCGCCTGGAGGTGGATGTGTGCTCTCCTTCCCTGTGCCTCTTTGGGTCTCAGTTGTTTATTCGCCACGTGATGAGATAGACAGGGAAATGTCATCTCATATACTGGCATGATTCGGGGTGAGGGAGCCCTGGTCTACCAGGTGCCTAAGCCCCTCCCACTGTATAGGAGGGACCCACGTCAAAGCCCCAACTGGAGATATCCTAACAGCCCTGGTTTACCAGGTGCCTAAGCCCCTCCCACTGTATAGGAGGGATGCACGTCAAAGCCCCAACTGGAGGTACCCTAACAGCCCTGGTCTACCAGGTGCCTAAGCCCCTCCCACTGTATAGGAGGGACGCATGTCAAAGCCCCAACTGGCGGTACCCTAACCTATCTCTGTTTCTAGAAACACAGGGCAGGAAAATGTCATACCACTTGTTCCCAAAAGCCAATGACATGTATGGGGCCATGAGACACAGTCAGCTAAGCCTCTAAGTAACTGTGTTCTGTGTCGATGATGGCACAGTGCCACCTGCATCACCTTCCCATTGGGTGCTGACTTGTTAAAACATAGACTCCTGGACTCCAGCCCCCACCCCACCATCACAATAGAGTCTGCAGTGGGGGCCAGGAATAGTCCCAGGCTCCCAGGTGATGTGGGTTTTGACAGAAATCGTACAGTCTTTGACTTAGCACATGCGTTTCATGTCAGAACCAACTGATTTCAAATCCTAACTTTGGGCAAGTTGCCTAGCTTCCCTGAGCATTGGCCCTCTTCTATTCTAAGAATAGGAACAGTACCTGCCTCCTAAGACATGGGGAAGAGACAGAGAGGAAGTGCTTATTCTGTGACGACCAAGGAGCACTTCCGGGGCTACCAGCTTCTGAGTCCTTCCGCCCCAAGCTTAAATTCAGCGCTAGGACATGGTAAGTAGTCAAAAAATGACTTGCATTTGCTCTTATAAACAGGAAAAGTTGAGAAAACTCACTGATGAGATTATTACAGATAAAGGGATCATGATTAGAGGGACAAACTCTTCCTACTCAACCAATCAACAAACACGGAGTGGACATCTGTCATGAGTCCAGCAGCCCAGAGCAACCTCTTACTTGTAGCAGCTCAAATTTTAGTTGAGGAGATGAGGCAAAGACATACAAGTTTAAATAAAGTAAGAATCAACCAGGATAACAAAACAATCATCAGAAAACACTCCATGTTCGTGTATTTGTTCTCGCCCCATTCATATGAAATCATTCATTGCCTGTGGTGTGCCCGGAACTGTGTTAGAATCCAAAGGTACAAGGTAAAATAATATAATCTCTCCCTCAAGATATTTAAAGTCTAGAGGAGACAGATGAGCAAATCAATGTTCATGATTAATTCACTTTCTTCTGGCTCTGAGTATTGGAAAAGGCTGAGTTTCACATTTATTTGAAATCCTCCATTCAGGGCCTAGGAGATAGCTCTGCTGGAAGGTATTCAAGGCCTGTTTCCTATCTCAGAGCACTCAGCACTTGAGTCTAGAAACAACTACACAAAGCAGACCACGATCAAAGAGCACACAGCAGGCAGGTTTCAAACTCTTGTCTGAAGGTAGTTGTGAAGTGTGAAAACATGAGGAGATCTAAATGGTAAATCGCAATCCAGGGGAAAGGGAATGAAGGAGAGCCCCCCCCCCCCACCTTTAACAGTGTGGAGAGACAGAGGCAACATGTGAGAGGAGGGAGTCCACGCCCACACTTCCTACAGAACTCATGGCTTGTTTCCTTAAGGGAAGGAATGGCATCTGTCGGCTTACCACTATTCAGCCAGCACATGGCAGTGCCTCCACGGTTACCGGTGTCTGAGAAAGAGTTGCAGAGCGAGTGAGTGAATGAATGAACGAACGAATGAATCATGCAACTTCCAGACCTGAGAACGCAAAGGGCCCGGTACGCAGCCAACCGTCAGACCCGTGGGTTAGCAGGAGACAGCTCTTTTCAGAGGGTCCAAACTTCTCTGAACTCTGGACCTTGTCTATCTATAGGTCCATTTGTCAACCCCTCTGCCATGTCTCAAAGTCCCCTCAAACTCAGAAGGAATGTGATCTTTCACAGGTAGCTTTGTGCTCGCTTTCCTGTGGCTTCGTATCTCAGTGAATGCCACCTCTCGCCGTCTGGTTACGTAACCCAGAAACTAAAGACAGATCCATTCCAAGGGCCCGCCTCTCTTCTCAACATCAATCCACCCCCTTTATGCCATCCACTTCCTAAAATTCCCCCAAATTCATCCCTTGCCACTAGTGTACTCCAAGATAGCATCCTCCTCCTGGGCACTTGCCACCTGACTCATTCATCCCTGTCTTCCCTCCCTAGCACCTCTCCACTTTGTCCTCCTCCCTCTATCCACAACCTCTGTCTTCCCATTGCCAGTGGTTAACTCCTTCTCACCCATCATATCTTGGACACCTGCCCCAACCTTCTGGACTAGGGCAAAGCCTCTACCATGAGTTCCGACATGCTTCTCTCTCCTGACATTTATCACAGTTGCAAATTTAGTCCGCTGTCCAGAGGCCAGTGGGTGGCTTCCTAACCCAGATTGGCCAACTATATCCGTGCTCCTGATATCAAACCGGATAGTAGAAAGGACACAGTTCCCATAGCAGGAACTCGGGTTTAAGCAAAAGGCTTTTGTGAAGCATGCGCAAGAGAAAGCAATCATTATGTGCTGCAAAAGTCTTTGGAGTCAAGAAAGGAATGAGCCCCTGGCCTGCTTGGCTTAGGGGAGGTGCCCTGTGGGACTCAAGTTTAAATGCTCACAGCATGGGAGTCAGTCCCATCAGCGAGCAAAGCAGGTGGTGAAGATGAGAGCTGGGCGGGGCTGGTACACCCTGAAAGGCACAGCCTGGCCTGAGAGGCAGCTCAGCCCCTGTGCTTAGGGCTTGTTTTATTTTTCAAAAGGAGTCCTGATTCAATCAAAAGTCTCCTGATGTTTAAATGCTGGCAGCTCATTCAGAAATTAGAAAAACAATGAGCGAGCCAAACAAAACCTCTCTGTGTTCTGGTTTCTGCGCTGGCCAGCTCTGCGTTCGAGCACCTCTGCCTGTCCAGCCCTGCACAGCCGTGTGGGAGCTCTTCTCCTGCCCCTGCAAGGGCCCCACATACACCAGGCCTGCTTGGCCGCCGGCTGGCCCTGCGGTAAGCTCCTTAACTCAGTCCTCGGGGGACTGTCCCTCCGTCCCTTCCTGACACCCCGCATCACCCCCTCTTAACAGGCGCGCGCGTGCGTGCGTGCGTGCACACACACACACACACACACACACACACACTTCATGCTAGCCTCTATATAGGGTTTTAATCTTTTGGACCTAAGGTACCCATCTATCCACAGCTGTCTTTTCCTTCAAAACAACTTTTTACAAGTGGTGGAAGGAGAGGCCAGAGCCGGGGGTGGACCTCTAATGGTCTCTCTCTTTCTCCTCCGTTCCCCACCCTCTACCTGCCACTTAGCAGTCCTGCTGCCAAAAACCTGGGGTTCTAACACAGTTTAAAGACTGCTGTTCCATTCGGCCCCCATGGATTAGCACTCAGAATTAACCCTCAAAGAGTACACTGGTAGAAAAGAGACCCCCTTACACCAAGAACTCGGATAGCCTCAAATCCCACCACGCAGACACCCTCTAAACCCACTAGTAGGGTGGTACCACTTGGAAGAGGGGTGAGCAGAGCTGCAGAGCAACTCTCTGGCAGGACCCAGGTGGTGCCCCCTTTAGGAGGCAGGGGTTAAGAGCAATAGAGAGAGGGGCGAGGCTCCAATCTGCCGATACCTGGGTGTCCTACCTCAGACCCTGCAGGTCTCAAGTGACACTCTGCGCATCCTCCACCCTCCCTGTCCTCCTCTCCCCCACATCTCCAAGGATGTCCCTACCCAGTTACCAGGTCTGACTCCTGACACGTGGCATTGAAACAGGCGTCCAATCCCAAACCCACGGATTCCATTCTTGACATCTCCCCATCCATCTTCTTTCTCCATCCTCACTTCCAGACCACAGTGCCGTCACCTAGACAACTGAAGATGTTCTCACTTCCCCTAGTCTCACCCACAATGCACCCCCCATCGCGCTGTCTGAGCAATCTTCCAAAGACACAGATCTGATCGTGTCATTCTCCTGCTGAAAGCCCTCCAGGGACTCTCCATCACCTCTCAAGATTTCGCCCCAACTCCTCAGTGCAGCCTGGCCCCATCGCGCCCCACAGGTCTCTCCCTGGGCACATCCCAGTGCACTGCGTGCAGACGACAGGACTGCCCGCCTTTCCTCAGAGCAAGCCCAAGCCCCCTCTCGCCTCCGGATCACCACACCCACCATTCCAACAGCCCCTCAAGTCCCTACCTCCCCTCTCTGTCAGCCTGACGATGCCTGTTTGTCCTTCCAGGCTCAGGTAAGATGTCTGAAGTTGCAGAAAGCCCTTCCTGACTCCTGACCACCACCCCCCATCCACCCTTCCCTACTTCCTTCATTACTGGATGACGCTGGATATTGTCATTAGGTCACTGATCCGGTGATCATGCAGCATTGCGCATTTCCCCCATGAGACTGTGAGGGACTCTGAGGCAGGGCCCAACACTGGAAGCTCAGCGCCTAGCACAGAGTAGGCCCTTGCGGCAGCTGTGTTCAGCGAATGATGGAAATGTTCTAATCTCCCCCTTGTGCCTGGGCTTGTGCCTGGTGTGGGCAGATTTTAAACAGCGCCTGTCTCAGCACACAGGGCGTATTTTCAGCGTTAGCATTTTATCTCCCGGTGAAACTTGGTGCCAGCTGTGGTCACCTGTGTGATTGCTCGCTGAGCTCTGCCTGTAACTCAAAATTAATTTGGAAGACTTAAGCTGTCCCTGCCCAGCAGAGGAACTCCGGCTGCGCAAATCCAAAGCTGCCGGCGATTACCCTTTTTCTCTTTAATCTCTCTCTCTTGTGCGCCAACTCTAATTTTGTGCTTTCTGGTTTTCTCCCCGCCCCCTCACTCAGTGCCCGTGTTTCATCTGCCATCTCTGATCCTTCGCAGATGATGACTCACCTGGGATCGTCCCCCTCCCACCTGCTTCTCTTGGGGAAACTGAGGCCGGCCCTGCTCAGGGACTCAGACCCATCACTCGAGAAGTCTGGGGCAGCTCTGAGAACGAGAGAAGAAGTGAGAAGTCCCACAACCCCCGTCCGCTGCGCTTTCGGGACAGAGTCGGCCTCGGTGCTTAGGAAGGTCAGGAAATATAAAGACCCTGTTTTAGGCTAGGACTTCCGAGAGCACGATGGAGGGTAAGGAAGGCAGCCATGGGCCCTCACCAAGTGCTCTTTTGGGTAAGACCAGGTCTACCCCCACTTGGCATCTCCCTATAGTCTATGCCTAAGGGAGCAGTTTCCCTTCCCAGCTGACCTAGAACCAGAACCTGCTTTGTACCCAGCTGTCTCCTCACTCACACCTCCTCTCCCCCACTTCCCACTCCCATGAGCCTCCTGTCCTGCTCTCTTGGCGGAGTCCATTCACACCCACGCAGGCTCCGACAGCAAGATTGGCAAGTGTCTGTTGGGAAAGTTAGCAAAAGCCTGCAAGAGGGTTAGTTAGCGAACGGGGGGGGAGGGGGGGGGACCTACGACTGCCACTTGGGACTGAAAACCTGCCAGGATCCTTAGGGAAACCAGAGAAAAAATGTATAGTGAGTTGTTCAGTTCACTGGGAAGTTAAGGAATGGCCTGAAAGCACACAGGAGCCAAGCAGAGGAGCCACCAACTTCAGGTTTCAGATGCCAAATCCATGGTCCCTGCTACATCACCCTGCAGCAAGTTCCTGTACGATGAATGTTATCTGGGGGAGAGGGTTCCGCAATGTCCAATCAGGTTCTGCTTTGAGCAACCACCGGCTGTAAGGCCTCCAGAAGCAATCACGTGGGGCTTCCCGTGGCGATTTGACAGAGCTCCCCTCCACCACCCATCTGAGAAGGCTGCACGCTCACTCACGCAGCAAGCCCACTGTCGGGGGCTTACAGTCATGTTGGGAAGATGGCAGAGGCACAAACAGAAATGTGAAATTAATGTGAGAGCTTGATCAGTTAAAACAAGATGCTGGGGGTAAGGTTATAATCCCTCGGAGTTCATAAAAAGAAACCATCAGACCAGGCAGTCACCTTGTTGGTTTAACTAAAGTTCCTAAACCAGTTTCAGTTCTGGGAATGAAATCCTAGCCCAGTGCTTTTCTGTAAGTATGCAAGGCCGTGAGCAAGTACCTGTGGGAGAATTAGCAGCCACTGTCAGGATTTGTGAATTCGCCTCTCATTTATATTTAGGAGGGAGAAATCCAATTTATTCCAAATTCATTATCCACAGGTCGATAGAATTTGTCTCTTGCTCCAATCTAGTTTTAAAGGTGATAGAAAATTGTAGAGAAGATATGTAAACTATGGTGACCGTGAGCTCATCCGTAGCAGGAAGTGAAGAGAAAGGGGTCCCTCCTTGGCTGACACAAAGTCACTGTCCCTGTGTACAAACCCAACTAGAAGGCAAGGTTCTACTAAGTGGCCACCTCCACACCCAAAGCTTCAGGACCATCAGATAAACCACTCCAGCAAACTGTGCCAGAAGGAGCAAAAGAAAGTGAGAAGAATGTGAACTTGAATTTGCACCTGGGATAGAGTCTCTTACAATGTCTTCCTAAAACGCTCTTCTATCCTGGGCCTCTCCATTGCTGCTCCTCATCCCTTTCACCTCCAACATCTAACTCTTCTGGGAAAAAAGAGGTATTTCTACCGACGTGCTAAGATCAGTGGACACAAAGGGGGTGGAAAGTGGTGTCCTTGATTTGGTAACACCTATTACAGGCTGAAAATGTTCACACCTCTTGACTCTAAAATAACACTTTAAGTAATTTACCCAAAAGAAATAGGCAACAATGAGTATAAATATGTATCTACAAGTATAGTTTAAAATGATTTAAAAATTGGAAACAAATCTTTGTAAATGTTGGCTTTATGTAAATGATGATACACTTATTCATTGAATTGAAAGTGACATGGAAGCTATACAGGAAAAGATGAATAGATTTAACTGTATAAAAATAGGAATATTTTCTATGGCAAAAAAAATAACATTTACAATGTCAAGAGGCAAATGGGTAAAGTATTTGCAACATATATGACAGAAATGCTAATTTACCAGATTAAAAAAAAAAACAAAACACTGTAAAATCAATACTAAAAGGACAATCTAATGGTTTTTTTTAAAAGTTCAGTATCCCTGGGAAATGATGTCCAATCTCCATAATTAAATAAATGTAAACTATTAGTATCGAGATTCAATTTTTCATCTGTAATATTGGCAACGTTCAATAATAGCCTCGATTTAGAGGTAAAATGTTTGTACTCATTTTTGGTGAAAATGCAAATTTGAAGGACAATTTGATGACCTCCCCAAATTTTAAATTCTTAAATGTTTCCACTATAGGAATTTATCCTTGTATATGTACTTGTACAGGTACATAAAAATGCATACATAAGGGTATGTAAAGCAGGGTTGTTGGTAATATCAAAAATCTGGGACAGGCCCTGGCCAGTTGGCTCAGCGGTAGAGTGTCGGCCTGGTGTGCGGGGGACCCGGGTTTGACTCCCAGCCAGGGCACATAGGAGAGGCACCCATTTGCTTCTCCACCCCCCCCTCCTTCCTCTCTGTCTCTCTCTTCCCCTCCCGCAGCCAAGGCTCCATTGGAGCAAAAAGATGGCCCGGGTGCTGGGGATGGCTCCTTGGCCTCTGCCCCAGGCGCTAGAGTGGCTCTGGTCACACCAGAGCGACGCCCTCTGGTGGGCAGAGCGTCGCCCCTGGTGGGCGTGCCGGGTGAATCCCGGTCGGGTGCATGCGGGAGTCTGTCTGACTGTCTCTCCCCGTTTCCAGCTTCAGAAAAAATACAAAAAAAAAAAAAAAAAATCTGGGACAGATTGAATACACTATGGCACATCTATAATGGAATACTATGCTGCTCTTAGACAGAATGAAGTAATTCTATATATGCTGACATGAACTACAACACCCAAGAGATATTGTGTATTGTTTAGTAAGCTAATACAGAGAGTTGAAGAATATTAAGCATAAATAATCTCATTTGTGTTGTATACATATATTTTTTCAAATGAGCATAGAGAATTTCTCAACAGGTATGAAATATAAAAAGCAACAACTTCTAAAGAACTGGAGGAGAAGAGAGATTTTATACTTGATTTCATCTTATTCAGAACTGTTTGATTTTTTCTTTCAGTGATAAGGTATTATTCTTATAATTTAAAAAAGATCTTGATTGAATCATCAACTGAACCATTATTAATCACCTATTCTACCACAAGAATTCTTTAGACACTGGGGATACAGTGGTGAGTATATATTACCAGTCAAGGGAGAGTCACACTACAGTCTCTCTTCTCAAGTAGTGAACAATAGCGTGAACTGAAGGGACTACTCCAGCAGCGGGAGGGAGACTCTAGTCACAGAAAGGTTGCTCGGCCATTAACATCTATAGCAGGAGTCCCTAAACTTTTTACACAGGGGTCAGTTCACTGTCCCTCAGACCATTGGAGGGCTGGACTATAAAAAAAACTATGAACAAATCCCTATGCACACTGCACATATCTTATTTTAAAGAAAAAAACCAAAACGGGAACAAATATAACATTTAAAATAAAGAACAAGTAAATTTAAATCAAAAAACTGACCAGTATTTCAATGGGAACTATGCTCCTCTCACTGACCACCAATGAAAGAGGTGCCCCTTCCAAAAGTGCGGTGGGGGCCAGATAAATGGCCTCAGGGGGCCGCATGTGGCCCGCGGCCGTAGTTTGGGGACCCCTGATCTATAGGATCTTAAGACTGATATATCAAGCAAAAACAGGATTTAGTTTTACTGGGAGATGGAAGCAAGAATTGGGGGTGGGTGGATAGGATGAGCAGGGAGCATGACCAGACAGGTGATTGAGGTCTGCTTTTTGTGTGGTCATTCTGTTTTCAGGACGGGCTTGTCCATATTCCAATGTTCACTCAGGCTGAGCATGGGTCAAAGTTCAGGGGTGGGGCTGTACCCTAACTCAAATTTGGCCAAGACAAGTTAACGGGTATTTTGTCCAGATGCATCAGTCGAGTTGGGCTAAACATTTACGAGACAAAGAATGGGAATTTGGAGGGGCCTTGCTATGTATCTGGCCTTGCTATGGGTAAACAAGGGGTTTCGCTGAGTCTTATCTTAGTTGCTTTGTGCTGAGTGGTTCTGTGCAGTGAACCATTTCCAGGAACACAAAAGGGTACTGGATCTCGGAGCGCTGCTGTTTCCAGGAGAACGTGATTCAGGAAAGGTTAACATGGTCACAGACAAGCACAGTCTTCAGAGAGCTTTTATTCTTCGGGATTTAGGAATTAAGCAATAAAATAAGCAAATAAATACAAGTTATATTGATGCTTTCAGAGAGAACATGACTCCCGGACCCTGAGGAGGTCATACAAACCCATAGCTAGCTCTCTAGCTTGGCATTTCCAAAAATTTATCTGTATCTGCCCAGGACCAGACTATGAAATCACTGTAACAGAGCAGATGGCATGGAAATGGACCCAATTATGTACAAAGATGTGAGATTCATTACAGCTCAATGAGGAAAAGAAAGGCTTACCCAATAAATGGCGTTGGGACAATTAACTAGAAATCTGCAGAAACAGTAATTTTAGAGTCTTATTCTACGTTATGCACTAAAATGAATTCAAATTGAGTGGAAGAGGTTATTGTGGCTTTTCCAAACATCAAAATCTCAAAAAAAAATAGAATTAGATATATTTTCAAACCTTTAGAAAAAAAGATAATTATATAGGCTTAGAAGCAATACACTTTTAAAAAATAAAAAAGAATAAGAGTATAAGTTTGATTCGAAAAAAAGGTAAAGTATAAAAAAGCAAATGGTATCAGAAGCTATTGCAGGAAATGTAACAAAGAGGCATTGTATTTTGTATTTAACAACTGCAACACACTGGTCAGGAAAAAAAATTAAGACTCTTTAAGATGAAGGGGCAAAAGATACTTACAGAAGAAGCGATATAATTAGCAAACTAAGATTTGAAAGTTTCTGCTCCCAGAGAATAAAAAATGTAAATTAAAACACCAAGTCACCATTTTCCTCCATTAAACAAGCATAAATTTTAAACTGATACTTCTTGGGCTTCTGTGGTGGGTTAGAATGCAGAAAGCCACAAATGAGTGTGGAACCTCCCCTTGTAACTGTACCTAGCTGAGTGAGCCAAGATATTGTAGCACGGTTTCTAAACCAGCCGAGTGCTCCAGATGCAGAAGAACCTAAATAAATGGAATCCCTTGGGTGACGAGCTCTTCCTAGAATAGAAGAGCCATGGTTGCTTCTGTCTGAGAGGAAATGGGAAGAAGAAGAGGAATCTGCCATCAACTCTGATAAAGGGATACCTGCCAAACTTGTAACAACAGTGAATGGTTGGTTGTGTGTGACCTCAGGTGACAGATTAGAATCCCCAAAAGCCTCAGCCCTAAAGTGAGTGAGTCGACACCTAACCACAGGCCACTGCTTTCCTGTAGGTCGTCCTCAAGGATGTAGAGTAATAGACCGAAGGCCAAGGGCAAAACAGGAGGGCTGAGAGAATGAATGCCCTTGAGTCATGCAAGATCTTCCCCAAGTGCAACACCTTCTGAAGAGGGGGAGCAGGTCAGAGAGCTTTACATTTCTATAAAAATATACTTATGAGCCTGACCTGTGGTGGCTGATAGAGCATGGATCTGGAATGCTGAGGTTGCTGGTTCAAAACCCCCAGCTTGTCTGGTCAAGGCACATATGGGAGTTGATGCTTCCTGCTCCTCCCCCCTACTCTCTCTCTCTCCTTTCTAAAATGAATAAATAAAGTCTTAAAAAATATTTTTAAAAATATATACATATAAAAAAAGCACTACAAGGAAATAAACCATAATGATAAATTATTCTCCTGTTGAACTTGTGGGAGCACCTTTTTCTTTTTAACTTAGTTATCTAAATTTTTGTTTTTCCTTTTATTTAAAAAGTTTTCTTTTTTCTTATATATTTTATGTTTCTATTCAAGAACAAGGAACTTTTCATAATTGTTCATGTCTTATTTATGTCCTTTAGTCTTTTTCTTTATTTAAAATTTTTTATTGCACAAGAAATCCATGGTTACATTTTGTTGTTTTCTCATATATTCAATAGTTTCAAATTCATAGAAAATACTTTTTTAAACTGGATTTTAACTTGTAAATATAACAAATGGGATAAACATTTCCAAAGGCCCAAATCCTCACGCCTACCAGACAGAATCATGATGTACAGCTAACTGTTGTTATTAATGTTAAAACAATATGTTTACTTTGAAAGCATCTGAAAATTTTTACAATGATTTGTCTCTGAGATGAGAGGTAAGGTTAAACTTTTTTCTTGTCTGCTTTTCCTATAGTCAACATGCATTATTTTGTGATAAAAAGAAATGGCAAAACATAAATCTCAATTTCAGGTTCAAACTCTCCTCAGAAAGCCCTGAGCCCAGTCTGGATCTAAGTCAGGGCAGGAAATAGAGGTGCCCAGGCTAGGAACTTTCCCATCATGCATTCCATCTTGCTGTTCATACTCCACTTCTGGTCACCTGACCTTGAACTTCTCTTTCCTGTACTACAGGTTGACCTTAATAATTTGATGCTCTGGAGTCTCCTTGTCTGGCCCTTAGCCTGCTCTTACCAGGCCCACTGTACACACACACACACACACACACACACACACACACACACGGGATCAGTAAACTTGCTGAGTAAGTGCAAGAAGCAGGGAACCTTGGTTCCTTTTGGTCCTTGGGCCCCTGGTGTCACACAGGCAGCCGGAGCAAGAGCTATACTTGTCTTCCATCCCCAAATTCCCAGCACCAGAGTCTGTGACATCATCCCAGCTCCTGTTCCTGCCAGACCTTTATTAACCATGACAAGGGTTTGGAACGCCGGCGGAACATCATAATCTCCCCGCCTCCCTGCAGAAGCAAATAGAGTTAAAGGAGGCTGCGGAGATTGGAATGGTGGCAGGCGTGTCCCAAGAGATCCCAGCACCAGCCTTCCTGGCCTGTGTGTGTCTCCCCTCCCTCGGCTCAGAGCTCCTCGCAAGAGCCTGGCCAAACCCACGGAAGGAGAAAGGTGAAGAGCTAACTGCAAATTCAAATGAACAGCCTGCCCAAAAGAATTTAGAGTGGAGATAAATCGTGTTACGGGGCCCTGGTGTATTTCAGACACCGGACAACTCTCTCTGCCCCATCCACCCCTGAGTATAAATTAGGGAGCACTGTTGAGTTCCCCATACCTCCTACCTGCTGACCCTTCCAGTCCTTAGAAGGAAGGGTAGCCACACCCAACCAGGGGGGGGCCAAGGAACAGCTCAAATTAGAGAGACCCTCATTAAAACATGTCTCCTCATAGCTATTCAATCACTAATTGACTTTTCCTCCTCACTTTAATTTTGAAGTACTGGTGCCTTAATTCATCAACTCTGTCACAAAGCCTCCTGGGAGCCTCAGAAGAGCTCACCAGGAGTTTATCTCTCTATGTTCCAGGAAACTTGACAGGTAGGCGCTCCCTGGCCAGCTACCTAGGTAACAGCCTGAGCCCATAGGAGTCCCTGAAGAAAACGGACATGTTGTCATTCTCTGAACATTGGTCACAGGCCCCAGGAGGCAGGAAGAGCAGCGGACAACCTGGATTGCTGCCGTCCTTCTCCAACAGCATCACAAATTCCCTTCCTACTTTGTAGTCTCAAGGGTACACGAAGTTCGTCCCAGACACAGTGGCCAGCACGAGAGACAGATCTCAGTGGTGTTTCTGAATAAGCCTCCTGGGAAATCGCTTGTTTACTTGGTTGTTCGTTCAGAAGTGTTTACTTGTTTTTGACTGGCCTGTGCTAGACTTGGGCGGGGGTGGGGGGTGGTCAAAAGAAACAGGAATGTGGGTCCTGGCCATCAAAGTGTTTATAATTTTAGTGGAAGAGATGGGACATTGTCTTATAAAAATAGAAGCCAAGAATTGGTGTTCAAAGAATATCTTCAGGTGGGCTAAGTCAATTGCCCTGGATAATTTGGGCCATGTGCCCCCTTTTCGGTCCAGGGGCCCTCTAGAATACTTCAAACATGCAGTGAGACATTCCTTGGGGAGGAAGACTGATCCAGATGCATTGCTTGGCTGTTTTGGGCTGGGCTACCTTGAGTAGAGCCACTCTGCCCTGAGGGGACCGGGGCGTCTGCTCTCTGGTGCACAGGGCACTAAGAACTGTGGGTCATCTTGTTTTTTCTTTCTCTTTTCTCTACAGCTCAGTGGCAGATGTACCACACTACCCTGGGGACCCTATCTCCTTGATCACGCCCAACCATCTTGTCCTTTTCTCTCTTCATTCCATGTAGGCACGGAAAGAGGTTCATGACCAGGGCTTGATTGTTTTTATCTTGTGATAGTTGGCATGGGGAGGGGAATAAAACATAAGCCACAGTTGTTTCTAGTTCCTCTAGTCTAGTTTAGAAAAACATTCTGCATTGTGGCTTGGGGTCCACCCTCACTAGCAAGGAGGTTATTTGATTTTCCATTTATAATTTTCATCATCTACATCTTTCTCTAGGAAGCTCATAGAGAGGAATGCTGTGATCTTGGTCAGGATCTCAGTATCCCGGGGTCCCCTGTTCAAAAACCATGAAAAAGCACCTAATAGCTTTACAAATGGAGGGCCCAGGAAGCCAGGCCAAGCCAAGTCAGCCCCCACCCAGTGTGCCTCCTGCAAAGGCTCCTGAGAGCATGAACTCAGAATCTGACACATGCTTTTCTAGTTCCCTCTGCCTTTTATATCTCCTACTGTCATTCTTGATCTATTTTTTCACCTTTTTTGGCAGCCAACAGTAATACTCTTCTGTCAGAAAATACATCCTGATGGCTTCCTATAGACCTTAGTATCCAATGTAATGTCCTCAGCATAACTTATGGAGTGGGTTGTATTATTGGTTTCAGCATCTGCTACTCTTCCCTGTGGGAGGATTTTATATCCTCTCCCCCAATGACATCATCACATTTGGCCATGTAATTTGCTTTGGCCACTGGAAAGGGCATATTCACTTTCACACAGAAGTTTGAGGCCTATCACCTGGTCTTCTACCTTCTCTTTCCCCTCTTCTACGAGATCAGAAGTGTCCCAGATAAGGGCTTCCCCATCTACCTGGATCCTAGAGTGGAAAAGATGGGCAGCCAATCCCCAATATGCATGTAATATGAGCAACAAGTAAAGATTATATGCTATTGAGATTTGGGGGTCATTTGTTACCATGCACTTTAGCTTAACCTGACTGATACATTCTACAATGTGATCTGACTGCTGACCACTTCTCTAATCTCATGTCCTACCTTCTGTCCCCTCACCCACTATACTTCAAACATCCTGACCTTCTTCTTCCTGGAACATGCCACACTTGTTTTAACCTCAAAGCCTTTGTATATGCTGTTCCTTCTGCCAGGATTGCTTTTCCCTGAGGTTTTCAAAAGGCTGGCTCTTTTTTATTATTCAGGTCTCAGTTCAAACACTACCATCCTAAGAGATGCCTTCCCTACACCTCGTCCAATGTAACCCCCCATCACTCTTTATCACATTATCCTGTCTTATTTTGGCGATTCACTAGTTTGTTCTTTGCCTTCCCACCTTGAAGGTAGAGACTTTGTCCATCATAGTCACGGTCATATCTCCAGAGACTCAAAGGTCACCTGACACATAGTAGACAATCAATATTTGTGTCATGAATAAATTAATTTATCTCCTAAACTTTTAACCCATCTTCAACTGCCAACTGGGTACCCCTTCCTAATTCCAAAGTCAACAGATCCAAAGCAGAATTCAGAATTCAGTCATCTCTTCACTCACCTCAACCTCCTCCTCATCCTTTATTCCCTGTTCAATGACACTATCATTAACCCTGTCATTCAGCTGGACACCTAAGGGTCACTTTCCACTCCTCTCTCTTGTTCACCTCCATACCCTCAATCAGTCCCCAAGCTGATTCCCTTCTCTAAATCTCTCTCTAATCCACTCCATCCTCATTCCTCAGCCCCTGCCCTCACTCCGGCCCTCATCACCCGTCCTCTGGATTATCATAATCTTTGCAGAACAGGGTTCCCGGTTTCTAATTTTCCCCCTGCCCATCTGTGCTGCACATTGCCACCAGAATTATCTTTCTAAAATCTGATAATGTCACTCTCCTGTTTAGAAAGATTTCAAAGGAGCTACAGGATAAAGCTTAACTCCTTAGAGACCATGAGATAGCTTTGCCTTCTGGTACCTGCCAAGTGCCCAGAATCTCTCCCACCTCTCACCACATCTGGCCGTGCAGACCCAGGGCAGCTGCTCCAACAAAGCTATATACTCACTGCTCTCTCTTCATGCAAGGTCCCCCCCAAACACACACATACCAGCACCCACCTACTGAGAGCTTGCTCTGCCAGCACTCTTTTAGTTATGTCTATTATCCTCACCCCCTCCCTGCAGCCTCTCCCAACTCTTCCCTCCCCTCTTCCTGCAACAGTGGAAATAGCTCTAATTGCGAGCTCCATGCCTTTTCCTCCTCCAACACTTTGTGCAAACCTCTATTAGAAAACACCACGTGGCATCAGATGCTTTTTGAGTAGAGGTTGGTCTGTGTGTTCCTTAAGGATTTTACACACAACCTTTCCTGTTTGAGTCCCCAGGAATTCACCCAGCACCCAATACACTCAGAGCGTGTGCTCAATAAATCTTGTTACAGTAAATAGACAAATGGACTAGATGGTATTGAGTATAAGGAGAGAGAATAGCATGTGGGCTACTTCGAGTGCTCATTTGCATGCTATAATCAGGGGAAAGAATGTAAATGAGAGTGGAACCAACCCTTAGTTTCAGTTCTGCCCTAAGAAAGCTACCCTACAAAATGGAGACTCACTATAGAAAGAGAATTCCAGGATTTAAGGGGCCTTGTATATTCAACTGTAGCTCCAGACCTCACTAGTGCATTAACCTTAGGCATGAGTCTCTGACCCTCTGGCCCAGGGGACCTCTTTTACTACTTATAGAGCTTCCTCCCACGGGTATAGCATATGAAAGGGATTTACTAAGGTTGCTTCTGAAAGAGGAAAATGGCAACGAAGTAGGCAGACCTTACAACACCTACCTTCCAAAGCCAAAGTGGATTATATCTTAACTTAGAAACAGTCATCTTGAAAAACCAACTTTGGACTAAACTAAGAGGAATCTATAACCAAGCATCACCAAAGGAACCACACTGAGTTGGTAGGAAAGGCGGAGATGCAGAAATGGCTGCCCCACTCACAGGAGTGAGCAGTGGCCCAGAGAGTCTCTCACAGTGGGCCAGGGGGGTGTCCCGGAGAGTTGTGGACCCCCAGCCCTTGAACCGGAGCCCCAGCCTAGAGCCCCAGAGACTAGAGGAGGCATACAGACAGTAGTTAACTGAAAGAAGAGTCAGGTTACTGCTTGTGAGCGGGAGAACTCCCAGACCCAGACTCCATCTTAAAAGGACTGCGCAGAAAATCTAATTCACAGCCACTTACCTGGGGCTCTAGGAGCAGGGAGTGCCAAGAGGACTGTAGTTGTGAGAGAAGAATGTAGTCTTGGGGGCACAGGGAAAGACTGTGGGGGACAGCCACCCTGACCCCTGTACTGGGTCACTCCCCAAACCTAAAGTACCCATTCTTCCTGGGAGAACGAGGAAAGGGAACCAAGCCAGCAAAGGGAAGCAGAGACTCTCCTGCTCCAGTCAGTTCAGAGAGATGCTTGGAAGCAGGGGGAGCATCAGGGACAAAGGATTTGAGTACTGAGGTCTGTGCTACACAGCCCTCCCAACCTGCTGAGTACCCTCCAAAGGGCAGGTGGGCCCAGCTGTGGCAGTGGTGTGGAACTTGGCCCATGTAGCAGTCAGGGGAAGAACCCAGTGAGGCAACTTGCACAGCAGTGTGAGGGGTGGAGCCCAGAGGGGCCTGCCGTGTGCCAGTGAGGGCAGATCCCAGTGAGGCAAGAAGTCCCTCTTGCTCACAGAGCAGCTCAAGCTGTGGCCCGCAAGCCCATGCTGGTGCTCGAGTGCCTGAGGAGGCAGAGGCAGAGGGGGCAGGTGGAAAGACCTCACTTCAGGTATATAGAGGCCACACACACTAACCAACAGTAGATAAAAGCCAGCTTAAGAGTACAGCTGATATTTACAATGGCATCCAGGCCCAGCAGAGGCAGCCACAAATTCTTGATTGCCTGTAGATCCAAGAAGGTTCCTAAAGGCCAGTCATAAGCAGTGACCCCCACTGGTCTGCACCAGGTTTTGGCCAGGGAGGTCCAGGGTTGGTGCATCCAGTGGACAGATACGAAGAGCATCAGCTCAGGACCTAACAATCATAGTTAGAGTGGTATCTAGTCTATACAGAGACAAAATGGGAAGACAGAGAAGTGCAATTCAAATGAATCAACAAGAGAAATCCCCAGAAAAAGAACTGGATGAAATGGAAATAAACAAGATACCAGATGCAGAGTTTAGAATAATGATTGTTAGGTTGCTCAAGGATTTTAGAGCAACAATAGAAGGACAGAGTGAGCACTTAAACAAAGAGATAGCTGGCATCAAAAAGGACATTGAAATCATAAAAAAAAAATCAGACCGAAATGACAAACACAATCTCCGAAATGAAGACTAAATTAGAAGGAATTAAAAGCAGGCTGGATGAAGCAGAGGATCGAATCAACGATTTAGAGGACAAGATAAGCAAAAGCACAGAAGCAGAACAGCAAAAAGAAAAGAGGATCAAACAGTCTGAGAAAACTCTAAGAGAGCTCTGTGACAACATGAAGAGAAATAACATCCACATAATAAGGGTTCCTGGAGGAGAAGAGAAAGAACAAGGGATAGAGAATCTGATTGAAGAAATCATAGCTGAAAACGTCCTTAAATTGATACAGGAAAAAGTCACAGAAGTTCAAGAAGCAGAGAGAATCCCATTAAAGTGGAACCCAAAAAGACCTACACCAAGAAACATCATAATTAAAATACCAAAGCTAAGAGATAAAAAAAAAAAAGGATACTAAAAGCTGCAAGAGAGAAGCAGTCAATCACCTACCAAGGAGCCCCATAAGGATGACATCTGACTTCTCAACAGAAACACTTGAGGCCAGAAGGGAATGGCAAGAAATATTCAAAGTAATGCAGAACAAGAATCTACAACCAAGACTTCTTTATTCAGCAAGGCTATCATTTAAAATTAAAGGAGAAATAAAAAGCTTCCCAGACAAAAAAAAAAAAAAATTCAAGAAATCCATTTCAACCAAACCAATGCTGCAAGAAATGTTAAGGTGTCTGTTGTAAACAGAACAAAGGGGGGGATCTAATAAAAGAGGATGTAGATTTAAAGAATAAAATGGCAATAAACAACTATGTATAATAATAACCTTAAATGTAAACAGATTAAATGCCCAAATCAAAAGACATAGGGTAGCTGCATGGATAAGAAAACAGGATCTGTGAAGGACAAGATGGCAGCTGAGTAGGCAGGTGAACAGTCTCCCAACTCACACCACCAAACTGGATTACAAATTAATTTAGGAACAATCAGCATGAAAAACCAACTTTGGACTAAAAGAATAGGTCTCAAAAACCAAGGAGCAAAGAAAAAGAGACACTGAGCCTGGTAGGGAATGCAGAGGCATGGTGGGGGCTCCTCTGCTTCCAGGAGTGGAGGGGAGTGAGGCTGAGAGCCCAAAGGGCTCTAATTACAAGGAGAGAGATCCTGAGAGATGGGAAGCCCTCAGTCTCAGAACCAGAGACCCAACCTAGAAATCCAGAGACTGAAAGAAACAGGTGGAAAAGAGCAAAGATCTGTGTGTGGGAGGCAGCAGGGGTGCCTTAAAAAGAGAGAACAGAAAATATCACTACAGCCACATTTGCCTGGGGCCATGAGGACAAGGAGAGCTGAGAGGACAGACTTGTCCTCCAAAAGGAAAGTGGGGAGAGCAAGACAGACAGTGACGGGCAGGGGAATGTCTGAAATGACCTGAGAAGCTGACTCATCCAGTGCAGAGGCAGCCATAGCTGGGGGAGGGGCTCATCCCTCCACACAGCACAAGCCTAAAGTGGTTACGGATGACCCATCTCCAGAAAGCTCTCCAGCTCCAATCAGCACAAAAAGACTCAGTTGAAAACAGAAAGTGGGGAGGAGGGGCAGTAACTCAGGTCTCCAGGGAGATCTGAGATACACCTCTCTTTACTGAAGCTGAGAAAGCACCCTGCCCCTGGAGAGCAATCCTTCAGAGTCTCATAGATTACACACACCACATTCCTGGATAGTTTCAAATAAACCCCCTGCTGAGATCAGTAAACAAGATTAACACTGAGTTAAGAAAACTGAGAAGAAAACAAACAAATCAAGACTTCAAAGTGGCTCTACTAGGTAAGGAGACCACAACTGGAAGAAGCCTACAGCCATACAGAGAATAATGGGAAGGCAGAGAAGCATAGGCAGAGAAGCATAAGTCATATGCTTCCACAAGACAAATCCTCAGAAAAAGTCCTGGATGAATCAGAAATAATCAAATTACCAGATGCAGAGTATAAAATAATGATTGTTATGATACTTAAGGATCTCAAAGCTACAATGGATGGACTTAATGAACATCTCAATAAAGAATCTGTAAGGATCAAAAAGGACATGGAAATCATAAAGAAGAACCAGACAGAAATGAAAAACACAGTATCAGAAATGAAGACTACACTAGAAGGAATTAAAAGCAGGCTGGATGAAGCAGAGGATTAAATCAATGACTTAGAGGACAAGATAAGGGAAAGCATGAAAGCAGAACTGCAAAAAGAAAAGATAATCAAAAAGTCTGAGAAAACTCTAAGAGAGCTCTGGGACAACTTGAAGAAAAACAATATCTGCATAATAGGGGTTCCTGAAGGAGAAGAGAAAGAACAAGGAATAGAGAGCCTGTTTGAAGAAATTAGAGTGGAAAATTTCCCTAAATTGATGCAGGAAAGAGTCACACAGGTTTAGGAAGCAGAGAAAACCCCATTAAAAAAGAACCCAAAGAGACCCACACCAAGTCATATCATAATCAAAATACCAAAGCTAAGAGATAAAGATAGAATACTAAAAGCTATAAGAGAGAAACAGTCCATCACCTACAAAGGAACCCCCAAAAGGATGACATCCAACTTTTCAACAGAAACATTTGAGGCCAGAAGGGAATGGCAAGAAATATTCAAAGTAATGCAGAACAAGAACCTACAACCAAGACTTCTTTATCCAGCAAGACTATCATTTAAAATTGAAGGAGAAATAAAAAGCTTCCCAGACCAAAAAAAAAAAAACTCAAGGAATTTATCGCAACCAAACCAATGCTGAAAGAAATGTTAAGAGGCATGCTGTAGACAGAACAAAGGGGATATATATATATATATATATATATATATATATATATATATCTGAAGGAGGAAGGTAGATTTTTTTTAAATGGCAATAAACAACTACATATCAATAACCTTAAATGTAAATGTATTAAATGCTCCAATCAAAAGACATAGGATAGTGGCATGGATAATAAAACAGGACCCGTACATATGCTGTCTACAGGAGACCCACCTTAAAACAAAGATACACATAGACTGAAAGTAAAAGGATGGGAAAAAATATTTCATGCAAATGAAAATGAAAAAAAAGCTGGGGTAGCAATACTTATATCTGACAAAATAGACTTTAAAACAGAGACTGTAGTAAGGGATAAAGAAGGTCACTACATAATGATAAAGGGAGCAATCCAACAGGAAGATATAAACATTGTAAATATCTATGCACCTAATATAGGAGCACTAAATATATAAAGCAGATTTTCATGGACATAAAGGGAGAAATCAACAGCAATACAGTACCTTGAGATACGAACAGACCAACATACAATTTTTTTTAAGATATGAGCTGTGATTTGGTCCATGTTTTTCTTCAAGATCCAAGCGAAATTCTGAGATACCAGTCGTGATTTGGGAAGCTGCTGCTAGTTGGTGCATTGGCACACGAGTCCAGTATCAGCAGTTTGATATATGAGTTGACTGACTCATGAGCTCGGTTACAGAAAAAATTAAATTCCTATCTCAAGGTACCACTGTACTATAATAGTAGGGAATTTCAATACCCCACTAACATCACTAGATAGATCCTCAAGAAAGAAAATTAACAAAGAAACAGCAGAATGAAGGGATACACTAGATCAACTGGATTTAACAGATATCTTTAGAACCTTTTACTCTAAAGCAGTAGAATATACTTCTTTTCAAGTGTGCATGGTACATTCTCTAGGATAGACCACATATTAGGACATAAAACAAGTCTCAACAAATTTAAGATTAAAACCATATCAAGCATCATCTCTGATCATAATGGCATAAAACTTTAAGTCAACTACAATAGAAAAACTGAAAAACATTCAAACACTTGGAAACTAAACAACATGTTATTAAATAATGAATGGATCAACAATGAGATCAAGAAAGAAATAAAAAATTTCCTTGAAACAAATGAAAATGAGCATACAACAACTCAAAAATCTGTGGGACACAGCAAAAGCTGTGAGAGGGAAATTCATAGCATTACAGGCATATCTTAAGAAGCCAGAAAAAGCTCAAATAAACAACTTAGTCCTGCAACTAAAAAAACTAGAAAAAGAACATCAAGTAAAGTCTATAGGAAGTAGAAGGAAGGAAATAATAAAGATCAGAGTGGAAATAAATGACACAGAGACTATAAAAACAACACAGAGGGTCAATGAAACCAAGAGCTGGTTCTCTGAAAAAGTAAACAAGATCGATGCCCCCTTAGCCAGGTTCACCAAGAAAAAAAGAGAAAGGACTCAAATAAATAAAATAAGAAATGAAGGTGGAGAAGTAACAACAGACATAGCAGAAATACAAAGGATTGTAAGAAAATACTGTGAAGAACTGTATGCCAAAAAATTAGACAACCTAGGTGAAATGGACAAATTCCTTGAAACATATAATCTTTCAAAAATCAATCTGGAAGAATCAGAAAACCTAAATAAACCAATTACAACAAATGAGATCAAAACAGTTATCAAAAAACTCCCAACAAATAAAAGCCCTGGGTCAGATGGCTTCACAGGCGAATTCTACCAAACATTCAAAGAAGAACTAACTCCCATCCTTCTCAAGCTATTTCAAAAAATTCAAGAGGAGGAAAAACTTCCAAGCTCCTTTTATGAGGCAAGCATAATGCTGACTCCAAAACCAGGCAAAGACAACGCAAAGAAAGAAAACTATAGGCCAATATCTTTAATGAATTTATCAATAGATGCTAAAATTCTCAACAAAATTTTAGCAAAAAAGATCCAGCAATACATGAAAAAAAATCATACATCATGATCAAGTGGGATTTATTTTGAGGAGGCAAGGCTGGTACAATATTTGCAAATCAATCAATGTGATTCATCACTTAAACAAAAGGAAGGACAAAAACCACATGATAATTTCGATAGATGCAGAAAAAGCATTTGATAAAATCCAGCACCCATTTATGATCAAAACTCTTAGCAAAGTGCAAATATAGGGACCATACCTCAACATGATAAAGGCCATTTATGACAGGCCCACAGCCATCATACTCAATAGGGAAAAGTTAAAAGCAATCCCCTTAAGATCAGGAACAAGCCTGACCTGTGATGGCACAGTGGATAAAGTGTCAACCTGGAACACTGAGGTTGCCTGTTCGAATCCCTGGGCTTGCCTGGTCAAGGCACATAGGAGAGTTGATGCTTCCTCCTCCCCCCTTCTCTCTCTCTCTCTCTCTCTCTCTCTCTCTCTCTCTCTCCTCTCTTTCTAGAAATGAATAAATAAAATCTAAAAAAATATATTAAAAAAATAAAAAAAAAAGATCAGGAACAAGGCAGGGGTGCCCCCTTTCACCACTCTTATTCAATATAGTTCTGGAAGTCCTAGCCATAGCAATCAGACAAGAAGAAGAAACAAAAGGCATCCAAGTTGGAGAAGAATAAATAAAACTATCATTATTTGCTGATGATATGATACTGTACATAAAAAACCCTAAAGTCACAGTCAAAAAACTACTGGACCTGATAAATGAATTCAGCAAGGTGACAGAATATAAAATTAATACTCAGAAATCAGAGGCATTTTTATACACCAACAATGATCTGTCTAAAAGAGAAATTAAGAAAGCAATCCAATTCACTATTGCAAAAAAAAAATAATAAAGTACCTAGGAGTAAATTTAACCAAAGAGGTTAAAGACTTGTACTCAGAAAATTATAAAACATTAATAAAAGAAATCAAGGAAGATACAAACAAATGGAAGCATATACCATGTTCATGGTTAGGAAGAATAAACATCATTAAAATGTCTATATTACCCAAAGCAATTTATAAATTCAGTGCAATTCCTATTAAAATACCAATGACATACTTCAAAGAAATAGAACAAATATTCCAAAAATTCATATGGAACCAAAAAAGAACACAAATAGCCTCAGCAATCTTGAAAAAGATGAATAAAGTGGGTGGTATCACACTTCCGGATGTCAAGTTATACTACAAGCCCATTGTACTCAAAACAGCTTGGTACTGGCATAAGAACAGGCATACAGATCAATGGAACAGAACAGAGAACCCAGAAATAAACCCGCACCTTTATGGACAATTGATATTTTACAAGGGTGGAAATAGCATACAACGGAGTAAAGGCAGTCTCTTTAACAAATGGCGTTGGTAAAATCAGACAGCTACCTGCAAAAAAATAAAACTAGACCACCAACTTACATCATTCACAAAAATAAACTCAAAATGGATAAAAGACTTAAATGTAAGGCATGAAACCATAAGCATCCTAGAGGAAAACATAGGCAGTAAGTTCTCTGACATCTCTCGCAGCAATATATTTGCTGATTTATCTCCATGCGCAAAGGAAATAAAGGACAGGATGAACAAATAGGACCATATCAAACTAAAAAGCTTTTGCATAGCTAAAGACAATATGGACAAAATAAAAAGACAAACCACACAATGGGAGAAGATATTCAACAATATGTCTGATAAGGGTTTAATAACCAAAATTTATAAAGAACTTGTAAAACTTAACACCAGGAAAATAAACAATCCAATCAAAAAATGGGCAAAAGAAATGAATAGATACTTCTCCAAAGAGGACATACAAATGGCCAATAGGCAGCCAAAAAAATGTTCATCAAGACTAATCATTAGAGAAATGCAAATTAAAACCACAATGAGATATCACCTTACACCAGTCAGAATGGCGCTCATTAACAAAACAACGCAGAATAAGTGCTGGCGAGGATGTGGAGAAAGGGGAACCCTCCTGCACTGCTGGTGGGAATGCAGACTGGTGCAGCCGCTGTGGAAAACAGTATGGAGATTCCTCAAAAAATTAAAAATGGAACTGCCTTTTGACTTGCCATCCACTTTTAGGAATATATCCTAAGAACACCACATCACTGTTTGAAAAGAAGAAATGCACCCCCATGTTTATGGCAGCATTGTTCACAAAAGCCAAGATCTGGAAACAGCCCAAGTATCTGTCAGTAGAGGAGTGGACTAAAAAGCTGTAGTACATATACACAGTGGAATACCATGGGGCCATGAAAAAGAAGGAAATCTTACCTTTTGCGACAACATGGGTGGACCTGGAAACTATTATGTTAAGTGAAATAAGCCAGGCAGATAAAGAAAAATATCATATGACCTCACTCATTTGAGGAATCCAATGAACAATGTGAACTGAGGAGTGGAATAGAGGCAGAGGTGTTATCAAAGGGACCAGAGGGAAAGTGAACAGAAGGGAAGGGGATGAGAGGATGGGATCAGAGAAGGGAAAGAGATTGGTGAAATTATATACACATAACACAGCATTATAGAGAACAGAAAAGCAAATTTTGGAGGGAAGGGAGGGCATTGGGGAGAGGTGGGTAAGGGGGATGTTGAGGGGAACACGGAAGTAGGGGGATATATTCGGTGGGACACTTGAATCTATATAAACACAATAAATTTAAATCAGTAAAAAAATTTTAAAATACAAAAAACAATAAAAGTAAATGGTTGCTCCCATTCTACAGATTCTAAAAGAGAATCTAAGTGATTTCCCAAAATCATGCAATTGTAAGCAGCCAAATTAGATCTTGAACTCAAGGTTCTTGTTTCTATACTCGGTGCCCTTCTCACCAGCTGGGCTATCTTCCCCTCCAAGGAAACCATTACTAAGAACGTGATCACATGTTTCCAGCACCTGTAAGATACTATAATTCTAATGCTTCCTGCCTCTCAGGCTATCTTGAATTGCTCTTCCTACCTAACTTCTCACAGTTCCAAGCCCCTGTTAAGGCCAAGCCTCCAGGGAGTGGTCCAGTACCCCCACTCCTCGCCTAGGAAGGAGGCAAGCTAGTCCAAAGCATCCATCGCTGTCATGTTTGGAGATTCAGATTCCAATTTAATACTATTTGAGACTCAAAAATAACCCCTCCAGTCTTCCTGCTTATTTCCTAAATGCAGTTCTTAACAATGGCAACTGTGGGGGAGAAAACAGAAGGGACTTAGGCTGGGAGTTGGTTTCATGTCACATAACAGGATTATTTTATACCATTGGAAAGATAATTCCCCTCCTACCGGGAGGATAGATTAGGTCTTTACTTCAGATGGTACTTTATGGAAAGATTATTTAAAGATTATAGGACAAAATAGATACATTTGACAACATCTGTTAGGGCTAGGCGTTTGGGCTGCCTGGAAAATAACTGTTACTCATGTAATTAGTAGATTGCTTGCCTTGGTGCTAATCTAGAGTTTGTCTGCACACAAAAATCCACACATTCCTGTTCTGGAGTTGTTTTTCCCTTCTGCCTCCTAATTTTTTTTTTATTTTTTTTTTTATTTTTTGTATTTTTTTCTGAAGCTGGAAACGGGGAGATACAGTCAGACAGACTCCTGCATGCGCCCGACCGGGATCCACCCGGCACGCCCACCAGGGGCGACGCTCTGCCCACCAGGGGGCGATGCTCTGCCCACCAGGGGGCGACGCTCTGCCCCTCCGGGGCGTCGCTCTGCGGCACCAGAGCCACTCTAGCGCCTGGGGCAGAGGCCAAGGAGCCATCCCCAGCGCCCGGGCCATCCCTGCTCCAATGGAGCCCCGGCTGCGGGAGGGGAAGAGAGAGACAGAGAGGAAGGAGGAGGGGAGGGGCGGAGAAGCAAATGGGTGCCTCTCCTATGTGCCCTGGCCGGGAATCGAACCCGGGTCCCCCGCACGCCAGGCTGACGCTCCACCGCTGAGCCAACCGGCCAGGGCCCTCCTAATTTTTTGACTGACACAAAATGCCACACCTCCACGAAGTCTTTCCTGATTTCTCTCCACCCAGATGTGATCACTCTTACCTCCAGACTCCCTCCCCTCTTCAAAGGTCTTATCACACACCTGTGCCTTCTCTCCTTGGACTGAAGCATCTTATACACATTAGTTATCAAGCCCCACATGGCTGTGCGTATAATGGGCGGTGACGAATGTAAAAGCCTCTATGTGTTCTCACTTTGGCTGTCCCTCTCAGACCGGGTAAGAATGCAGGGTCTTAGGGTCCTTGAGGGATCAGAAGGAAATGGATGTTGCTGGGGGTGGGGTTCTGCAGGTCTGACTCTCACCATGCTGTTGTCCCATACAGGGACTTCGGGGCTGAGGGGCATGCAGCGTGGTTTGCAATCCTGCCAGATCTCTGAGACACATTGCTGCCCAGAGCGCCTTGGTCAGACACCCAGAACTCCCTTGCTCACTTATTTATGGTGAAAAGATCCTGAATTAGTTTCCAGTCTGGCTTGACTCAGGGCTGAAGAAGTCTTTCTCCCGAATTCCCAGAAATCTGTGAATGGCTTTCACTAAGAGCGTCTCCCATGGCTCCCACCCCTGCCCTCTGGCAGGCACTGCTCTCAGGCTGGCTCTGCACCAACACCAGCCCTCATGCCCCATACTACTCCCTGCATCCGAGAAACACAGTCTTTGCCAGACTGCCCTCCCCTCAGGCCTTCTCCATCCCACGAATTCCTCCTCTGGTGACTCAGCTCAGGTGTCACCTCCTCTATGAAGCCCTCTCTGATGCCTCTTGTTAGATTCAGAGCCTCCTTGTTTTCCTGGTATTCACTATCTGAGCTATAGAGAGGCAAAAATTACCATATCTGACAATATCTACTAATAAATAGCCACTCGCAATAAGTAATTAACAACTATGTATTGTGTGCCCATCGTGGCCAGGCACGAACATGTGCACTTAGATAAAGCAATGAGCAAAGCAGACCAACATGTCTGCTCTGGTGGGACCCATGTTCTAACAAGGAGCAAGGGGCAGGACATGCCTCACAACAAACACGACGATGAGTAAATTATATAATATGCTAGAGGTTGATAAGAGCGTGAATAAAGGAAAAAGAAAGGAAGAATGAAGAAGATGGAGGATGTTGAGGGTGACCAGAGAGAGAGAGTGGGGTGGGGTTAAATGGGGAATCCTGGACAGGCCTCATCCCACAGGTGACATTCAGCTGAGAACAACAGAGAGACAGGGAAGGTCACGTGGATTTCTGCAAGCCACGCCCGTAGTCTGAACCCACCGGCCCCTTGTTTCAGATGACCCCCAGCTACGAATGTTTACGTTTTTCGATGGTTGGAAAAAAATATCAAAGAAGATTACTATTTCATGACACACACACAAACTAGATAAAATTCAAATTTCAGTGCTCATGTGTAAAGTGGTATCGGCACAGGGCCACCACCCCATTCGTTTTGTCGGTGGCTGCTTTCACGCCACAGTGGCAGAGCTTAGTACCTGACGGAGACTCTCAAAGCCTGAAATATTTACTGTCTCACCCTTTGCAGAAAAAGCATACCAACCCTGGAGTCAGAGCAAAGGCCCTGGAGTAGGGGCAGAGGCCAGAGCAGGGAAAGGAAGGAGACAAACCTGGCTAGAGTGACAGGTGGCGACTGCACATTCTGCAAGCTCTGTTGGGCCATTTAGTTTTAACTGGGCAATAGGAAGCCATTGCCGGATTCTGCTTCGAGAAGCCAGAGTCTGGCTCATGTTTTTTTTTTTGTTTGTTTGTTTGTTGTTTTTTGTTGTTGTTTTTTTGTATTTTTCTGAAGCTGGAAACGGGGAGAGACAGTCAGACTCCCGCATGCGCCCGACCGGGATCCACCTGGCACGCCCACCAGGGGGCGACGCTCTGCCCATCTGGGGCGTCGCTCTGCCGTGACCAGAGCCACTCTAGTGCCTGGGGCAGAGGCCAAGGAGCCATCCCCAGCGCCTGGACCATCTTTGCTCCAATGGAGCCTTGGCTGCGGGAGGGGAAGAGAGAGACAGAGAGGAAGGAGGGGGGGAGGGGTAGAGAAGCAAATGGGCGCCTCTCCTGTGTGCCCTGGCCAGGAATCAAACCCGGGTCCCCCGCACGCCAGGCCGACGCTCTACCGCTGAGCCAACCAGCCAGGGCCTGGCTCACGTTTTAAGAGGATATTTCTGGCAGCTCTATTGAGAATAGACTGTTCTCATAGCAGGCTCCTGCCGTTATTCAAGTAAGAAAAGATAGTGGCTCGGACCAGAGGGTGAGCACAGCATGTAGGTGACAAGACGTAGTCCGATTCTGGTTATGTTTTGCACATCGAGCCAGCAGGATTTGCCGGTGATTGGATGTGAGATGTGACAGAGAGATCAAGGAGGAGGACTCAAAGGATTGGGCATGAGCAATTGCAAAGTTGGGACAGGTCCACGGGGGAAAGCTCCCAGCTTCACTCTAGCCTGGCTGGGTTGGAAGTGTCTAGTAGACAAGCCCCTGGTGACACTCATTGTCAGTTGGATGTGCATCTGGAGCTCAGAAGACAGATCTGGAAGGAGATACACACTTGGGAGTTATAAGCAGATAAGTGGTATTTAAAACCAGGGAACTAGATGAGGCCTCCAGGGAAGCACACCTAGAAAGGGAAGGAGGGGGACTCGGATTGAGCGGTGGACGGCCAGCTTGCAGAACGCAGAGAGAAAGGCAGGGGCCGTGGAGGAGACTAAGCAGGCAGACAGGAGTCCAGCATGGAAGCCAGCAGGAGAGGCGGTGTCAGGAGGAAGCATCCCGGTCTCATGCTGCCAACACAGGAGCACAGTGTGGTCCACGACGAGGTCACTGACTTACCAACATGGAGGGTGTAGGCGGGCTTTACAAGAACAGGTTGGTGGAGAGACTGGGCTGAGCGCTGACTGCAGGGAGTTTGAGGGGTGGGAGAGAGAATGGAGGCAACGTGTACAGACAACACTTTTGAGGAGGTTTGCTGCAAAGGGAGCAAAGAAAGGGGACATCAGCTGGAGAGGAGGACATGCTGATGAGACTAAGCTAATAAAGAGAAAAACTGGTCACGTGGGAGTGAGTAGAGGTTTTTGCTGGAGCAGGTGGACAGGATGAAACCAGTGTGCACGTGAACAGACCTTCAAAAGCCCTCACATCACTACCCCTGGGACTCAAGCACCCACCTATACTCACTGTGCTAGGGACTTTGTATTTCGTTGAAACTTACTCATTCATTCAACAGATTTTTTTGTTGTTGTTCCAGACACTGAGGCTCCAGCATGGACAAGTTCAATGATCTTGGCTCTCTTGTAGGTGACATGCTAGCAAGGGGTGCTTATGGGGCTACCTGAAAATCCTGACTTCAATTGACACAGAAGACAAGGACATTTAACATTGCCTGTAATGAAAGTCCAGATAAATGTTCACAGCTATGCCATTAGTACCGTTTTAATCATCACAGTCACGTCATTATTACCACCTTAATCAAAATACGTCACCATTGTCTACTTATCTGTCCCCGACACTGACAGTAATTAACTTTAAAGGAATAATATTTATAACTCCACCTAATGCAGCTCTGACACAGGGAAGGAACTTCTAAAAGTTTTGCTGAGTGAATGCAGAAAGCCTGAGAAACAGGGAAAATCCTCCTTTAAAATTCTTTCATAATATTCACCCCTGGGAGTTCCTATGCTATGCTTTTCAAAAGGAAAACACTGCTATGATGTCTAACACCTTTGAAGTATGAATTAGTTTCCCTGGATAATTTTCTTTCAACTACTGGCCAACATTGACTATTCCTTATCAACCTGGATTTTTCCACAGAGTGGGATGAATGGAGATCTGGAGGGATGATTTGGAAACTGAGGCAGTACTAAGTAACATGAACAAATCGATGTTTCTCTCTGTCTCTGTCTCTTTGTTCCTCTCTCTCTAAAACATAAATAATAAATAAATATTTTTTTAAAAAAAGAAAAGGCTTTTAAAAAAGTAAATAGCCCTGGCCGGTTGGCTCAGCGGTAGAGCGTCAGCCTAGCATGCGGAGGACCCGGGTTCGATTCCCGGCCAGGGCACACAGGAGAAGCGCCCATTTGCTTCTCCACCCCTCCGCAGCGCCTTCCTCTCTGTCTCTCTCTTCCCCTCCCGCAGCCAAGGCTCCATTGGAGCAAAGATGGCCCGGGCGCTGGGGATGGCTCTGTGGCCTCTGTCCCGGGCGCTAGAGTGGCTCTGGTCGCAACATGGCGACGCCCAGGATGGGCAGAGCATCGCCCCCTGGTGGGCAGAGCGTCGCCCCATGGTGGGCGCGCCGGGTGGATCCCGTTCGGGCGCATGCGGGAGTCTGTCTGACTGTCTCTCCCTGTTTCCAGCTTCAGAAAAATGCAAAAAAAAAAAAAAAGTAAATAAAAACTCGTATGATCTTCTCCTCCCCTCATGGAAATGAGCACAGAGCCAGTTTTATCTAAGGTGACATCTCAGTCCAGCCATGACAGGAGAAAAATTGGCAAGTGAATGGCAGGTCAAGGCTGCAGGTAACGCCTGCCACTTAGGAGGAAGCAGAAGAAGGGCGAAGGAGGAGGGAAGTTAGGGACCACAGTGTGGTCCAGGTCACTCTGGGCCAGAGGCTGGGACCAGGACCAAGGCGAAGGAGGTGGAAGACAGGAACCGGAATTTCTGAGAGGGAAGGGACACTCTCACACTCTTCCTCCAATGAGCTCCCCATTCACTGCCTTTGCCCAAATGTCTGCGACTTGCTGCCCACTACAGTAATTGATTTATTGCTTGCGATCCCAGCTGGGCTCTTGGTCACGGCCATTCCAACAAAGCATCCCCCTTTCTCTAACTGGTTTTGTCATAGAATGATGACCACCCAGATCATTCTTCTTGGAACAGACTACTATTCAAAACTGAACTGCTGAAGTCAAGGCACTGACGGGAAGGATGAAGGAGAGGTGAGCCCAGAGGCAGGACCATGGAGAACCGGATGTGGTACCATCCAGGTAAGTCCTGGCTCTTCTAGGGGCCAAGCCGGGGGGGTGGGGGGATGGCAATTGAAATAAAAATTTGTTAATTTCTCCCAATCTACATTTTCATGAAAAAAAATTCCACCATCTTTTAAGTAAACACACGTTTGATTCCTTTTCCTGTTGAACCCATAACATGTACAATTAAACAAATTATAATTAAAAATTATAAACAGAGAGAGCAGGCAATGGATTAAGAAATAGAAGGACCCAAAGTTTTGAAGACACTTACTCATAAAAATATATGCACACCTATGTTCATTGCAGCATTATTCACTGTGGCCGAGACATGGAAACAATGAAAGTGTCCTTCGCTTTAGATGACTGGCTAAAAAGGATGTGGTACATATACACTATAGAATACTACTCAACCATAAGAAAGGATGAAACACTGCCATTTACCACAACATAGATGGACCTCGAGAATATCATGCTAAGCAAAATAAGTCGGACAGAAAAAGTCAAGAATCAAATGATGTCACTCGTATGTGCGGTATAAAACTGTAAACAACAAATAAACGAGAGAAACAAAAACTCATAGACACAGACAACAGTATGGTGGTTACCAGAGGGAAGGGGGGTGGTAAGTAATAGGTCTATGTGGTGACAGAAGGAGACTTGACTTTGGGTGGTGGGCACACAATGCATGACACAGATCATGTATCATAGAATTAAACACTCAAAGCCTGTATAATCTTATTAACAAATGTCACCCCAATAAATTTGATTAAAAAGAAAAAAAATAAAGGTAAAATAGATAAATGTTACCCATTTTTTAAAAAAAGAGGAAGGAAGATGTGACTATAAAGATTATAAAGAGGCAACAGGAGGGAGGTCCTTTGTGGTGATGGGGGAGGCTGGGTCTCATTGTGGTGCTGGCGGTTGCAGAAATCTGTGTCCAATACAGTGTCCTAGAATCGTAGGCAAAGACCTGAAAATGGGTAACTGCAAAAACTGGTAGGATCCGGTATATATACAAATTAGTTGCATTGTAGCATTCTATTTCTAAGTTTGGATGGTGAATAGATGTCTATTGGAGAATACTGGGTGATGGGTACAGGGGTGTGTTTTCGCAACTCCTACTAAGTCTATAATTATTTTAAAAATTTAAAAATATATTTTAACTAACAAAAGTAATTAATACCCCGAACTCATTACTCCCTAATTACTTGCATTTTACTATCATCCTTGCACCTGAGGTCCCAGCTCTGCAGGTCCCTTCTTCCAAGCCTCCAGCTTCTCCCCCTGTGCCCCCAGCCTCAGGGAGGACAGCTGTTTGCTACATTGATCATCTCTGTGCTACCTCCATGTTCCCTTTTCGCTTTTCAGTTACCTAACACCTATTTAAGTAAATTCCTATATTAAATTCTCTCTGTAAATTATGCTTCTGTTTTCCTGACTGATGTCAGCAGTCAACACAAATGTCCTCCAAATGATTCAAATGGCTTGCACCATGGTAGGAGAGAAAGCACTTTCATTTCCCCCAACTACAAAAGGCCCAGGCCTACATGCTTCTTCTGATTAGCCCACGAATTCATTTGGGAAAACCAGCATTCCCAAAGGATGCCGGGAAGCAGAGCTCGCTTTGGCCTGGAAGGCAGCCCAGGCAATAGCTGAATAAAGAGCCCAGATCTGTGATGATAGAGCCATTTCAGGCAACAGTACTTTGTGTTTAAATATTAATAATGATTTCCTTTCTGAATATAAAGGTAACCCATGCTTGTGTAATACATTTTACAAAGAGTTTAAATAAACGGACCCAGAACCCCCGAGAGCAATCCTGAGAGATATCACTGTTAATACTTTGATGCATTTTCTTCTATAGTTCTGTGATACAGAACATAAATAATTCGGATCTGTCTGTCTATGTATGCTTTTAAATATGTAAAGTAAAACTGAGTTCATTTATAGACACCGCTACGTTTTTGAAGATAATTATCAATCACTCTTTTTCCCTTTGATGAATAAACATAGGCTTTGGGTAAAGCATCCTGGCAGCGGAAGCTCAGAGAACTTGGCCGGGGCTTTTGGCCAAACAGGCTTTCTGGTTCCCATTTCATTCCCAGGCTTCAGAATGGGGTTCCCAAGGCAGGCACTTCACCAGTCAGCTGCACGTGGAATGATTTGCTCCTTTTTCACACTTTGATGCCCAGAGCAGAGGCGGAACAGACCCCAGAAGGTGGGCCTGGCCCCACCAGCTGCACATACTTGCAGGTAGGAGCACAGCTCAGCTCACCTGTGGGACAGACCTCTCCCCCTCATCCAGCTCTGTCCACTGGGGAGCAGCTACTGTACACACTTTACCCCACCCCAGAGCAGGTGAGGAGCATTAGGAGTCCAAGCCCATTACCTCATCAGCTAAGGAAATAATTCCTTCTCTTTTGCAGAGAAACAAGTGGGAAAAATTGGAAAGCAAATCTGGAACCAGTTTTCTTGCCAAAGCTTCCTCGTGTAAACACAAGGACAGGGACACCTTCATAGACACTCTCTGTATCTCATCCTTTCTAGGAAATGCAGATTTGTGAGCAACTATCATCAAAACGTCTCCAAAAACATGATTTTATCCTTTTGTTTGTTTTTTCTTGTCATAAAACAGTACACGGTCATTGTAGCAATTTGAGAAATAAGGCAAGCTACGAGAAGAAAATGAGAAGCACAGTAACCCCACCACACAAAACAACCAACCACATTTGGGCATAAATCCTTCTAATCTTTGTTCCATGTGTACGTTTTTTGTTGTTGTTGTTCTTTTGTGACAGAGACAGAGAGAGTCAGAGAGAGGGACAGATAGGGATGGAGAGAGATGAGAAGCATCAATTCTTTGTTGTGGCACCTTAGTTGTTCATTGATTGCTTTCTCATATGTGCCTTGACCAGGGGTCTACAGCAGACAAAGTGACCCCTTGCTTAAGCCAGCGACCTTGGGGTCAAGCTGGTGAGCCTTGCTCAAACCATATGAGCCCACACTCCAGCTGTCAACCTCAGGATTTCGAACCTGGGTTCTCTGCGTCCCAGTCCAACACACTATCCACTGCACCACCTCCTGGTCGGGCCATACGCATTATTTTTATTAATTGGATTAAACAGTACCTACCATTTTGTAATGTTTTTTATTGAATGTATCTAAAACGTCTTCACCTATTTTTCCACTGGTCTGTGTAACAAATTACATCAAAACTTAGTAGTTTGAAACAATAAATTTCATTTTGCTCATGATTTTGTGGCTCATGGCCCAACCACAGGAAGTAGAGATATGATCTTCTCCCCTTAAAGGGGAGAGCAAGGTCACATGCAAACATGTGGAATGGAAGATATTTTCGGAAAATACAGTGTGCTGCATATATTATTAGGGATTCTTCTCCCCAACTGTAATAGATACTGTATGTAACCAGTAACTAAACAGTACCTATTTTTATATGTCATCATTAATTTAATGAATTTCACTTTTGCAAATTTTAGAAACAATATCATCAACACCTCCATGATAAAATTCCTGTGCATAAAACTTTATCGGTTATCTCTGAAACTTTTCATCAGGATAAAATAGTAAAACGGAATTACTGGGTGATATGGTTAAAGGCGCTGGATATAAATGGTCAAATTAATTTCCAGGAAAATTCTAAATTAGGTCCACTTTACATAAAAATTATTCTCTTACAGAAAAATAGTCTCACCAATACTCTTCTTTAAAGATATCATTGACTATTTTTATCTACTCTGTTTTCCAGATATTGTTCAGTTGTAGAAGTAATTCCCACTGAAATTTGATGAGGGTTCAATGAATGATTAAACTGGGATGAACTGGCCTCTCTTCGATATTCAGTGTTCCGATCTGGACGCTTCTCCTCTGGTCTCCTTTCACATTCGTCAGGAGAAATGGATACTGTTCATTACTGACTTCTTTCTAGCACATTACACTTTTATAATTGTTTTAACTTGGATCACTTCCCCCATTATATATCATAACTGATTCTTGATGTTAAATTGGGGAAGTGCTTATTCTGTATATTTGTTCTTATTAAGCTACCTCTCTAATTTTTTATTAGTTCTAACAGTTTGTCAGTGGGTTTTCTTAGGTTTTCTGCCCTAAGTGCACATAGTGGTACTTTTTATTTCTTTCAATAGTCTGTTTTATTTCTGTTTCCTCTCTTCTTGCATTTGCTGAGACATCTAGGACAGTATTAATTAATAGAGTGACACCAGGCATTTAATCACATTTCCTGATTTTAACTAGATCTTTAAATAGTATATATGCTGATGTTTAATGTAATAGTCTTTATCATTTAAAAAAATCTTTTCTTTCTAGTTTACTGCATTTTGTTTATTCAGAATTGGTACAAAATTTCCCTGAAATGTTTTTAGACATCTACTGAGATCATGAAGATTTTCTCTTTAGACTGGGTGTAATATTCTATTTCATAATGTTAAATGGTTTGAGTATTTCCAGAATAACTCAGTAGTCATTATGGATTGTTCTTATATACTGTGGAAATCGGTTTGTCAGTATTTTACATAGAAATTGTGTATCTATATTTACAGTGAGAATGGCTTTTATTTATTTTTTTAAGATTTTTTTAAAGATTTTATTTATTCATTATAGAGAGGAGAGAGAGAGAGAGAGAGAGAGAGAGAGAGAGAAGGGGAAGGAGCAGGAAGCATCAACTCCCATATGTGCCTTGACCAGGCAAGCCCAGGGTTTTGAACCGACAACCTCAGCGTTTCCAGGTTGACGCTTTATCCACTGCGCCACCACAGGTCAGGCGAGAATGGCTTTTAATTTTCTATATTACATCATCTGTTGCAGGATTATACTTGTTTTGTAAACTGAAATGAGACGGTACTAATATTTTTCCTTACTCTGACACAGTTTAGATAACAGAAATTATTTGCTCCTTTAAAAATTAAAAGCAAAATTATCTGAAAATGGAGCATGCTTAGATGTCAATACTTGTTAATTATTAATCTAATCAAATTATTTTATTTTCTTGAATCAGTTTTATTAGTTTTAGATGGATTTTTAAGTAGGTTAGCATAAAGTTGTTTTTGCTCAATCATCATTTGAAATTGTCATATCTGCTGACACATTTCTTTCTCATGTGTATTTTTAGCTCTCCATTTTTCTCTTGCCATGATAATATTAGCCATAAATTGTCCATTTCATTATTCATTTATAAAAATTTAATCTTAAATTTGTCTACATTATTTTTGTTTTTAAATGATTTAATTTTAAAATAACTTCCTAAATACTGGTTTCCTTACATTTGAAATACTGTACTTTTTCTAACTTCTTGAAATTATTATTTAATTAATTTGTTTTATTTTCCTGTTTAATAAAAAAAAAGCATTTTAAAGCTATTCATTTGCCTTCTATTAACAGCTTTGACTCTATCCTACAAATTAAGATAGTGGGGTGTTTTGGGTTTTTTTTAACTTTGGAATGCTGAAAAATGTCCTCTTTTACTTAGTATTTTAACATTTTCAAGTGCTTGGAGGGTGTCTGTGATATCTGAGATTATTTTATTTTGGTAAGCAAAGATGGCCTAACAGTGTCTGCTTTACCAATTTATCACTGCTCATTTATGATCTAGTGCTACATGCATTTTTAAATGTCCTAAGCACACTCTAAGAGATTAGGATAAGGCCAGGCAGGCTTCCCTTCCAACAAAGTATGGGTGATTTAAGTCCCCAACCCTCCCTCCTTTTCTCCTCCTCAATGCCCATTTTAGAAAGAAAAACAAAAGTACAAGAATAAACGAGAAAGCAAATATCCCAAACATCTTGGGTTATCAAGGGGCACTCACATTATTGTAGGGGGGGAAATGCCTTGTGCTGTTGTCTCCCTGTTCTACTCCACACTTCTCCACCTCCTCAACTTTCTGAAGCATTCAGAATAGAGAGAGCAGCGGACTGCCTTGATTAACATGAACCTTCAGAGTGAGCACAAGTCTTTCCCTTGCCCTGGGTTCCTGAGAATCTAGAGTTTTCTTCCAAGCAACAAGGCTCTGAGATACAACAGGGTTGTGCACTCTATATATGTTAAGAACAACTATTCCTACCAAATCAGAAGAAAACAGTTAACACTACTTAAAACACTACCTAGACTATATGAAGTCTATATAACATTTTTTACACCTGGGCCCTAGTTTTCTTCTTCATGATATTCTGTTTTTGTTGCTGCTGTTGTCTCTCACACACTCTTCACTAGACCATTCTCCAAGATGGCTCTAAGCAAACCACACAAAATCCACCCCTACTTAGTGTTTCTTCATTTACCTTTGGTTTTTCTCATCATCATGCCATTTCTTTATGGCCACAGCAGCCATGTATGGACATACACAGTATAGTTGGAAGGCTGTGCATAGACTTCTTTCTTGTAAGACAGCACGTCCCTTTCTGGCCACCAGACCAATATCTAGGAACAAGGCCAACATAACCCTACCAGTGAAGTGTTGGTGGAACTAAGGGAAGGAAAAAACTATATTTTACAACAGCTGCAAGACTTGCTAGAAAGATAGCCTGTTTAATGTTCAGCTGAGGCTCAGCTTGAGACTTTATCCTACAAGGATGGGGGCCATCCTCTAGGATACAGCCCTCAATAGACCATCTACTGATCATTGATTAAAGACCGTCATTAATTTAATGCTCCAATCAAGGCCATTGATTGAGGACTAAGCCTTCAATAGGTGGAATACATGAGATTTTTGCCAGTATTCTTATAGATTTTATGGGGGAACAGATTGTTGGAGATTCTCACTCTGCTATTTTGGAAGTCAACATTTTCTCTCTATGTGTTTGGTTGAGATAACTTGAAGCTCCCAATAACACATCTTCTTCAGAGAGAATTTATGTGTGCTTTACATTATCAATCCCAGATCACAATCATCCAATCAGGGATGAGGTGATTCAAAGCTTGCTTCAGTCCCTTCTGGGGACAGACTATTTCTGGTTCACCTTATTCCTACAACGTGGTCATTCATGATCTTAACCCAAAACATGGGGTTTTATCAAGTCTCCCATCGTTGATGGGCTCCTCTCTGCCTGTAAGTCTGTTGAAAGTGCTGCTCAGTATCTTAGCTCCCAAGCTACATCTTCTGGAGAAAACTGGCCAGAAAATCCAGGCTCACCTCACTGGGTTCCCCTCTTCTCTCAGAAGTTGGCCCAATACTGCTTTGTTGACTTGTGATTTCTCTGATACATTCAAACAGACTTTGGAAAATATGTTTTGTCTAGCTTTTCTAATCATTCTCAGCAGGAGAAGGGGTGTGACTGGACAGTTCAGCTCTAACTGAAAACAGCACTGTGTCAGCTGTCACACCTGTAGGAAGCAGGAAGCAAGTGAGGTGACAAGGAGGGGTTCACGTCCCAGGGAGTCAGACACTTTCAGCGAGTCTGCTTGGATGGTCCACACAACAGTCCTGCTTCTCTCTATCTGCCAGAAGTTAGTCACAGGGCCACATCTGGCTTCAGGTGGGTGGGAAATGTAGGCCATTAGCATGACTTATCGCCACACTATGTAAAACCTGGGTTTTATGACAATAGAAAGAATGGATATCAGGTGAGCAACTTAGTCTCTGTCACATCCCTCTATAAATAGAAACAATATTAATACCTAACTTGTAAAGTTGGTGTGAAGATTAAAGGATATAAAGCAAGTAAACCACTTAGCATAGTGTCTAGTACACAGCAAACATTAAATAAATGTTAGCAATCGTACTATTTATTATACAGAGTGGGGCAAAAGTAAGTTTACAGTTGTGAGTATGGAAAATACAGGGTTTATTCTTGGATTATTACTTATTAATTACTGTATTATTTTCCATACTCACAATTGTAAACTTACTTTTGCCCCATCCTGTAACATAGTAATTTGAATATAATAGATTATTATAAAATAAAGAGGAAATCTTTTTTTTTTCTAAGAAGCAATCTTTTGAACCTTTCTCTAGTTTCCCATGGTCACCTGAAGCCTCTTCAAAATTCAGCCAGATAAAATTGGGGATAAATTTTCCACTATCATTGCTTTGTTTTTAAATAGTATTTGCTTGATTTCTAATGGCCAATTATGAATCTAGCCCACAGTAGATATTAAAACACATTAAATTTCCCTTATAATTACACTCTGGATTTTCTTAGATTGTCTACAGTTTTATACGATTCCGTTCTTCTCATTCTAACAAATGTACAAACAAATGTAATTTACTCTTTATACCTCTGTAAGACCCATCACATTAAACAATACAACCCACAGAATGCATCCTTTTGTCAGGTAAACTTCCTGATTTTTTTAATCGTATGTATATAGTGCTCACCACACTCATAACAGCTCTGGTATGCTATCTAGAGATATTTTGACAGTTCTCTGCCCTTTTTTCTATTTCTATGACAACCACACCCAGACTGTCTTACCCACACAGTAACAAATAAATGGCAGGGGCTGCAGGACTTGTCACACCAACAGCCACAACAAGACAACAGAAGCGTTCACATGCACCGTTTTGCAAGGAGCAGACGTGAATGAGGGAGTGAAGGACTACGTGCATGTCTGTGTGTGAGCACATGTGTTGAAAACCCAGCATGGCAACAGTGTCGCCGATGCTGATTATGAGAAGGAGAAAAATTACCGGAGTGACACAAATTACTAATTACTTTATTATGCCGCAAGAAGAATAAGAAGCTGGAAGTTGTTTCAGCAAATTCTATTTTTAAGCAAATAATTGTTGGGTTTCCAATGCTCTAAATTAAGTAATTCTCCTCCAGCCCTTCCTTAAGTCTCCCTCTTTGAACTCCGGTGGCTGGCAAAGAATTGCCTCTGGCTCAGGGATGGGCTGCAGATTTCGTGTGTAATTATTTCATTTTTTTCAATGTGCTGTCCTCAAAATGAGATATCTTCGGAAGTGTTTTTCTTCCCCCAGTAGTTAGGAGTGGTTTTACTGAGACACCCACAGCTTTGCTTCCCATTCTAGAAGAGGTGGCAGCAGCCAGTGAAAGTATATTTTAGAAAAGAAAGAAAAGAAGAATTTGGGACCAAGTTAAAGACCAGGTGCTGCCACCTCCCCGGCTTTGTGACCTTGGGCATAGCCTGCGACCTTCACCCGCGCTGGAGGAGTGAGACAGTGTATGAGCACTTTTTAAACTGAGAAGCACTGAGAAGTCTTATGTTTGATTATTAAGATGGCCAAGAAAGACATTAGCAAGAAAACTGTATTAAAATAATTCTAATTAAGTCACATTTTTTAGGAGGTTTTGAGGATATGTCATATACCTGGCACTGGTCATCAAAGTGCCTGGCATGCGCTGTCATCCAACCCTCATAACAAGCCTTTGAAATAGGTGCCAGTGTGTACCCATTTTAACCCAGGGGGAACAGAGCAGGTGAGTAAGTTGCCCAAGATCACAGAGCTAGAACCAGGGTTCAGACTCAGACGTTCTGGATTTAGAATCCACGCTCAGACTGCTACAAGCCCTGCTATGGGGCACTAGGCTGAGTCTCTGCCCTGAGTGTGTCCTATGTGACAGCCTTAGCCGGGGACGATGGAGGAGACTCCGTGGGCAAGTTCAGGAAGGCCGGGGATGGAGACCCAGGGAAGGAATGCCACTGCGTCAGCATCTCAAGGACTCTACCTCCATGTCTCCCAGCATCATCCCCTCCAACAGAACGGTGCAAAATGTTTTAAGTTTGTTCCTTTGAGGAAAGTAGCAAATCGAGGGGAATGGCCAGATGAGAGAGCAAAGGCAGGGGGCAGAGGACTGGAGCGTAAGGATGTAACAAAACAATTTCTGTAAATGACAGAGCAAAGGTGAAAGAGGTCACCAGGGAGCTAGCTGTGTATACTATGTTCTTTGTCCTTGGTGGCAGAGCTCTTTGGAAGTGGGACTCCTGCCTTACTCCTCTCGGCAGCCCCAGGATCCACCAGAGGACCTGGAACACTAGGCCTCAATAGAAAACATTCTTGAACAAATGAAGAAGACTCCTGCAGTCTACCTACGGGCTGTGTCTAAACTACTCACCACTTGGAAGGGTTCTAGGTAGAACAAAGGTGGAGAGAGGTCACGTGAGCACCAGCCTGCTGCCTCCTAGCCATCCCCTTTAACCTCAGCCTCTGTCATTCCCTCCTCCCAAGTCTTATTCTCTGGTGCTCACCACTCCCAGCTCTCGCATACGTGCCCAAAGCGTGACTTCATCCTGTCCCCCCTGCTTGAGAACCTTCCATGGCTCCCTAGTTTTCAAAACATCAAAATCAGGTGGAGTGGGGACCGAGAAGAGTCATCCAGCTCACTCCACAGAGCTTGATGAGACCAGCCTCCTCAAGGAGGGGCCGGCTGAGGGGACTAAGCAGGACTTGGTGAGGTAAGACTTGCAGAGGTGGGGCCACTGTTTGTATAAAAGACGGGGATGGGTACAAGACTGTAAGTGGAGCATGGGGCTGCCAGATGGGTCCTCAGCAGCCTCATGTGTCCTCCCTCAGAGTTGGAATTTGATCTTGCTGCTCTGGGATATTAATGAGGGAAATGACCTCAGTGGCCGACACTTGATGTACCCATAACTTTGAATGGAACACGCCACTTCTTAAGCTCAGCAAGACAAACGACAGGTTTGCTGGGGAATACCCAGAAAAGTGTTTCTGAGCACCCTGTGCTCAAGGAAAGTATTTTCCCTTTCTATTGGAGATTAATCTTTAATCTCAAAGAATGAGCTTTTTGAAAAGCAATCAGTGTTTATTCTGAGACAAACCCACCAAAACCGAGAAGTGGCCACCGGTTCTTTCCCAGGCTTTCTGGACCCCTCACCCCACTCACCTCCAACACAGACCCCCTTTCTCCCTCCCTCCCGCACCCAGATCAAAGCTCCTTCTCCTCCTCCGTTCTGCAGGGCTGTACCCTAGTGTTCATCACACTCATCTCTCAGGCTAGATTTGGGCAAGTTGCTTATGCTTCCGGGCCTCTGTGACCTCATTTGTGAAATGACTGTAACATACTGAACCCTAATCCAAATTGTGTCCTTAACCTTGTTCTGGGCAGTACAATGAGCCATTATCACAATGGTGTGGTGATTAAGCCATAAAAAGCACACACCCTACTCAGACATAAGAAAGTGTCGATCATTATCGGTGCCCTCGTCCCTTCCTGCTCATCATGTCGCAGACCTGAAGTTCAAGGGCCCAGACTTATTTGCCTTGGATTGATACTCAAGAGTTTGTGAATGAAATGTCCTGGGAGCCATTTCTCAGTCAAGCATTTGTTCAAGGAGATTGAGGTAGGTCTGCTTATGAACTATCCTGCCTATGATTCTGTTTAAAAATACATCTCCCAAAAGGACAGGAAATTTGTAGCACATCTGCAAATGTTAAGGACTTCATGTAGATATTTTGTGTAATCTTCCTAAGAATCATGAAACTGGTTATTACCCCCATTTAACAGGTGAGGAAACTGAGGCTTATAGAGGTCGAATGTGTCTCATTCAAGTGACTACATCCAACCAGGCTCATTTAGGAGAGGAAGAGGAAGAGAGACCAAGAGAGAGGGGAGAAAAGAGAGCTAGAGAGAGAGAAAGCACATATGTGAATGTGCTGGTGGCCCTTTGGTCCCCCCAGGTCACATACAAGAAGTCATCATCAATCCTGTCATTTCACTAACTGGTTGGTTGTAAGATGTTAGACAGATTATCTCCCTCTTTGTGAATCTTAGGGTTGTTTTTTGGTTTCTGAGTGTTTGTTTTTAAAATGTGTTAAATAGTAGAAGTGAGGTACATCAGGGTTGAGCCTGGGGCGGGGAGGAACAATTATCAGGTAAACGGTCTCCCTATCAACACCAATCTCGCAGGAATCTAGTTTTCATACAAGTTACATTTCTCATTTCCAGGACCAGTCTTTCGAAAGCCTGCATCCAAGCCAAGCCCCTGCTGTTTTTCCTGGTTTCGCAGTCCCCGCCTTTGCTCATAACCAACGTTGCCCGAGTCCGCCTAGTAGTTAGCTGGAGAGAGCTCACTGCCTTCCCACCCCAAGGACAGTCATAAACATCAGTGAAGGAATTGAAAAGAGAACACCAGGGCATGTCAGAGTTAGGAAGCACCTCGGGGACCATCCACAGTCTCCTCATTTCACAGGTGAGGAGTCCGGGTTCTGGAGGAGCTGAGACGCTCTCTACAGCGCCACCAGCAAAGACACCACCCTCATACTGGCTTCCAGGCATTAGCAGGCTAACCATGGATCACTATTTCATGGAAATCAGATGGATCAACAGGCAACGGGAACTGAATGGAGTGGGCGACAGGCATGGGGGCTGTCGGGAACAGAAATGCACAGAGTGATTGAAAAACTCTTTCTGAAATAAATGGGTCGTGAAACAGGCATTCAAGCAAACAGGAGAGGTTTGCTTCGAGACTTTGAAGCAGGAAAATGTCTCAGACTGTTGTTTGTTGCTAATTTTTCCTGCCAATACTTGGGTTTCTCTCCTTCTTAGAAGTAGATTTCCTGATTTTTCCACTGGGTGCATGAATACCCAGAATGGGAACTACATTTCCCAGCCTCCCTTGTGAGCAGGTATGGCCAAGTGACTAAGTGTTAGCCAATGAGATGTAAGATAGAAGTGTTATGTGTAACTTCCTGGAAGTGCCTATAAAGGGAGGGCCATGCCCTTCTCTCTTCCTTCCTCTTTCTGTCATTTCTAGTGCAGATATGATGGTTGGATCCTGAGCAGACATCCCAGACCATGAGGTGACCTACTAATAATGTTGGCAGAGTGGCTAGTTTTAAAGGGCCTACCCCCAACTTCCTTACATTAGAACTTCTATCATGTTTAAGTCACTTATGTTAGTCCTTTTCTTTTTTTATCCAACTGAATCTAATTCTAGCTAATGCAGAAGTAGAAGAGGAATAAATGTAGAAGGCCCTAAAGAAATCCAGAGACAGAGACAGGGAAGCTGACTCACAGAGAGTTCAAGTGAATGGAGGAGAATTCTGACGCTGGCCTTCTGGTGCGCCTAGTGCATGTTCTACATGGACCAGTGATTCTCACACTTTGTACATCGGAATCACCTGGAGAGCCTCTAAAACCACATTGCTGGGCCTACCCCTGAGTTTCCAATTCACTGAATATTTGCACTACCAGGGACCACGCACTGAGAACCATTGTTCTAGACTTTTCAGAGCTATTTACTCAAACTCAGTTTTCTTAGGTACGTCTCAGCTTTGCATCCCTAACAAGGAGAGGGGAGAATGTCAGCTGCTCTCAAAGACCAGGGAGCTGGCGAGGCAGGAGAGGGTCTGAACAGCTTGGGCAAGCTGAGCATCCAGCGGAAAAAAGATTTGTGATGCAAATGACTTACTGGTGTTCAGCTGGGAGCAGAAGGGATTTCAATATGGTGAGCCAAATCGAATTCATTACCTGACAATTAGCTCTAAATTAATGCAAGGCTGCGCCACCCGAATGTGCTCTAAGGAAGAGGGTCCCCAGCAGCTGGAGATGGGCAGGATCTGAGACAAGGCTCAGCGCTGGGTGCAGAGAGGGCTTCTTCCCAGGCTGCTGATGTGCTCTGAGCTCAGGGAGCGGGCCACACCCCACAGGAGGCCCTCTCCAATTTCACTGCCCTGGATGTAGCCCTGATGAAACCAACTCAGCCCCATCCAGCCTGGAAGTGGTCTTGCACCTCCGGGCTTGCGCACTGGCTGCCGATCCTATGGCGGTGAGATGCTCATTATGTTTTAGGGGAGCAGACGGTTAGCATCGTGTAAGTATAGTCTGAGTATATTTGACCTCCTCTATGGAAGTCGTAAATCCCCAGAGAAGAATTACTTTCCCTCTTTTTTTAGTTAATCCTCCCCCATCTTTTTCCCCCTGCCCCCCCCACTCTTTTCTACTGGTTTCCCAAGCATCCCTTGATACGGTGCTCGTGGAAACAACCGTCATACATGCTGGTATCCTTGGGACTGCACTTATTTACTCATTAAGCGTGTGCCAAGATACAAGTCATGATGGCCTCAGACCACATAAAACTCATAGCCAAGTCTAAGAGACATGAAAGCAAGGTGTTTAGAAAAAACAAAAACAAAATGAAAGGTATGCCCTCTGGTCTGAAAGGCCCTATATACATGTAGTGAGGCACAGGGTGCTTTGCAGACCAGTGTCTGCCAACCCAGAAGTCCTGTAAGCATCCCAGCTCACAGCGTAAACCCTTTCCTTCCCAGTCCAGTCCTCGGCCATGCCATCTGCCCAGAGCATCCAGCCCCGGCTCAGGGCACAGACCGGTCAGTCCATGGGCATTCTCCTGAGCCCTACAGTGCCTCCAGATCCTCAGGATTATTGACTCTAAACAGTTGGCAAGCAAGGGAAACGAAGTAACTGGGGACAGGAATGCCAGGGAGCTTGACATTCTCCCCCTCTCACTGCCCAGCCCAAATGCCTGACCAAAGCCCCTTCCAGTGAGGTGTTCACTTCCCAACGGAGCAGGTTCAGCGCCTCCTGTTTGCATTCCTGATAGACCTCTCTCAAAATATGTATTTGCTTTTGACAAACGAGCCCTGAATTTTGTTCTCCTCTTCTTGGAAAGATGCTGTGCTGTCAGTCAAAGGATGGAGAACCAACCTTAATGATCTCAAATCATTTGTGATCTGAATCTGGGTTTAAAAACATTACGATACCAAGTTATGCACGTATATTGCTCCATGAAATGCCTTAACTTCTATGACCTTTTTCTTTCTTATTTTAAATTCTGTTCAATTTTTAAATTTTATTGAGGAACATTTGACAGATATAATTGTATATACTTAATGCACAACGTAACCGTTTGCTATACATACGCATTACAGAATGATCGCCAAGAACAGATGATTGACACACTCAGTCACCTCACATGGTTAACTAATGTGTATGTGGTGAGAATGCGTAAGATCTGTTCTCAGCAACTTTCAAGTATGGATTATGAGCTTCATTCACTATGCTCCACGTTAGACCTCAGGACATATTCTTCTTATCAACGAAAGTTTGTACCCTTTGCCCTGCCTCATCTCACTCCCCCACCCCAGCTCTGGGGACCACCATTCCTATACACTCTATGTTTTTTAGAATCCACATTAGAAGTGAACCCATGCAGGATCTTTTTCAGTTCATGACGTCATTTGCTACCCTAATCATTCTCAGAGTTCTTCCCACGTTACAAGAGAGCAGCAGTCGGTTGTAGAAGGGGGTGTTGGGCAGATAAAGTTATTTTTTCTCACCCTTACTTTTAAAGATGGTGCTGCCCACGTGGATGGCCATCACCTAGGTGATAACATTAATTGCTCTTCTTGCTTGGAAGGGGCATGGTTATGGTAATGTGTGTTGAGGAAGGGCTTTCATGACAAAAGGTTTTAAAAGGTGGAGCTAGGAGGCCGAATGGCCAAGTTCTTGTAGGGAGGAGTAGCCCATGCTGGGGCAGGGCAGGGAAGCCACATGGAGGAGGCAGTCAAAATGGAGGAATGGGGAAGGAGAAGCCAGTTCATAGAGGAGAAATAGATGGGGAACCGAGGTGAATAAGACTGGTGAAGTGGAAGCCTTTGATTCTAGGAAAACTCTGATGGGTCAGTAGATTTGTGAGCACTGAATGTGTGGGTTTTGAAGCCCAGTGTGTGTTTTTACTTGCTTGCCGAGTATGAGTCTAGAATAAAGGAAAATGGAACACCAGTTTTTGGCTCTGTTGACTCCTTATCGTCTGTCTGAATCAAATGCAAACCTGCATTGGTCAGGCGGCTGTGATGGTGCCCATGGTTACTGGCTATACACGGGGTCACAGTACTGACCTTTTACTGTCTCGACCCCATCCTCTTCCCATCAGACCACGCCCTCCTCATGACCTGTCTTAGACTCATGGGCTCAGAAAATGTGTGTGTGTGTGTGTATACACAACAGCCTCACTCTCCACCCTGCTCCATCACCACAGTCATCACACCAGTCTGCACCCCTGGATCAGAGCATTGTCAAGGAGAATAAAACAAATGCCAGGACAATTACGTGCTCAGGATGGCATCTGAATCACGTGGCATTCTCCAGAGAAGCAGAACCAATGGGCAGTGCTCGTGCGTAAATGAGCACATGTATATTTTCTCTAAATAGATATATATTATGAACAAATAATTAAATATATATTTCTGAATATGTATTTTATAAATACATATTTCCGAAAGTGTGTATTTTATAAACAAATAAAAATTTAAGGAATTGGCTAATGTGATGTGAGACCAGTGAGTGTAAAATCAGTGAGGCAGCCTAGAAACCCAGGCAGGATTTGATGCTGCATTCCTGAGATGGAACTTCTCCTCCCAGAAAGTTGTTATGACTCGTAAGGTCTTCAACTGATTGCGTGAGGCCCACCCACATTATTGGGGGTCATCTCTGTTACTGAAACACAATTGATTGCAGATATTAACCATACTTACAAGAGGCCTTCACAGCAACGCCCTGGTTTGTGTTCTATCAAATAACCAGGTCCTCCCTATACAGCTGCGTCAAGATCAGACACAAACTGTCATGTAAGCTGTTGGGCAGATAAGATATATTTTGCTCACTTTGTTAAAGATGGTGCTGCCCATGTCGATGGCAGTCGCCTAGGTGATAATATTAATTGCCTTCATGCTTGGGAAGAAGTGTGGTTATGCTAATGTGTGTTGGGGGAGGGCTTTCGTGCCAAAGGAGGAGCTAGGAAGCCATTTGGAGAGACATCACGTCGTTCCAGGGGAGAGTGATTACGTTCTAGGAAGAGCCCACGGAGGCAGCGCAGGGAGGCCCTGTGGAGGAGGCAGCCAGAATGGCAGAATGGAGGAAGGAGAAGCAAGTTCATGGAGGAGAAGGAGATGGGGGACAGAGGTGAATAAGACTGGTGAGGTGGAAGCCTTTGATTCTAGGAAAACTCGGATAAGTCAGTGGCTTTGTGAGCGCTGAATTAGTGGGTTTTGGAGCCCAGTGTGATTGTATTTACTCGCTTGCTGGGTGCGAGGTAGAATAAAGGAAAATGGCCCACCAGTTCTTGGCTCTGTTGCTTCATTACCATCTGTCCAAATCAAATGCGAACCTGCGTAAGCCCGGCGGCTGTGCTGGTGGCCGTGGATACTGGCCACACAGAAGCGTTCTGTCTCTGTCCTTTAGAAGTCGTGAGTGTGAGGGGCTTTAGGAGACCAAAGAGCCTCTTCTCAGCAAAAACCCAGAGATGGAATGAAAAAAAGAGGTGTCCCCATTTCTGTCACTCAGAGGGAGGGTGACCACGTCCATCCATTGGGCCAGGAATTTGACAAGCAGATCCCTGCCAGGGAGGGTGCGCAGGATAATTCCCCCTCCCTGTAGCACTGGCCCCTGCACCCTCCCATGGGTGCCCTCGTGGTAGATATAGAGAGAAGGGGAGGGAACACATCTGCCACCAAATAAGCTCAAAGACCCCAAAATATTCTCACCGGCTAGTCACCTTCAAATCCTGGAGCACCAGTGGGCTGAGTCCCCACACTTACATACACACTCCAATAACAGTCACCCCAGGATTGATTTTCTTGATTAACTTCTCACGTTTGATAAATAACACCTGCCCCGTTCTAGTGCTTTCCTCTGACTCTGTTTATTAACAACGTTCGAGATTTTTCTTCTCCCATGACGGGCACTAAAGGCACAAAGTTCAAACTAATCATGCCGAGAGGAGGTCTCCAGCCATCCGTGGCTCTGAGCCAGGCAGTGACATTTTATTTGTCAAGGGCTGACTGAGGCAGCACAGCTTTAATGGAAAGAGTTCTGGTCCTGGAGTCAGCGCTGGGAGGGAGGGGGTCGTCCTGAGGCTGTCTCGGTCTCTGCATGGCCTTGAGCAGTGACAGGACCCCCGTGAGCCTCAGCTTGAAGAGTATCTTTAAAGAGGGGTTTCCTACCTGTAAAAGGAGAACCATTCAGACGTCAAAAGTGTGGCAAAACACCTGTAAAATGTCAAGGGCCGCATGAGCCCAGGACTGAGCCACTTCTCATCCTCACTGTCCCAAATCCCTTCTGAGCCTTGTCACCCACAACCACCACCCCCTGATAGCCCTTGCTTTGGGCCCTGTTCCAGTTACTGCTGCTGTGTGCAAACCACTTCAAGGCATTGCCATGAAAACAATCATTTCCTTGTGCTCAGGGAACCTGCTGGTCAGGAATTCAAAAAGGGCACAGCCAAAGGGGCTTTCTGTGTTCCATGAGGCCCAAAGCCTCAGCTGGAAAGAGTCAAAGACTGAAGTGACACAACGGCTGAGCACTGAAGTCACCTGAGGACCTGTGCGCTCATGCATCGAGCTGTTGGCTGAGCTCACCTGGCCTGCTGGCTGGAACACCTACACATGGCCTTCCCAGGGGATTGCTTGGGCTTCCTCCCAGCATGGCGGCTGCGTTCCAACAGCGAGAGTCCCAAGGGAGCCAGGTGAAAGGTGTGTTGCCTTTTGGTACCTAGCCTCGGGAGACACCTAGCATCACATCAGCTAAAATCACACGTCCACTCGGATTGATAGGGAGGGAATACAGGCTGCCCCCTGCATGGAAAGTCCCAATATAAGAATAGCAGGTGCGGTGGAAGATGTCGTTGCAGCCAGTTTTGGAAAAGCTGATTTCCCAGGGGGTCTGAGTCCCTGGATGAATGAACAAGCTGGCCAGCTAGGATTCTGGACAAGGGGTTGTACTCCTCTATTCCTGGTCATTCCTGGCTCTAGGTATTCACGGAGACTGGCACAAACTATACCCAGAGCAGGAAACCTGGTCAGCACAGTGCAAGGTTCAAACCAAGACTGTTCTGTGGACAGAGAGGCAGGCTGCACAACTGCCCTGTGCTCCCACTCCTGACCCCGCCTCCCCTCGGCTCTGAGCTAGCTTTGGTATCCACACCTCCCCATTGTCCAGAGTAGCCCTGTTCTATGGGCAGTACCCCCATTTGTCAGCTCGGCAAACTTGGGCATATTATTTAGCACCTCTGAGCCTCAGTTTTCTGAAGATGTAAATTAGTCAAAGAGACCTCAGAAGGGGTGTGTGTGTGTGTGTGTGTGTGCACGCATGCGTGCATGCATGTGTGTTGACAACCAATAAAGCTCAACTCTGAGGGCCAAGCGGAGCTGTAAATCACCATACCTCACCCCAGGCTTGGCCAGGCCTCTCTTGACGCCTCCCCTCTGCCATGGGGTCTGTGAGGAGACAGAGGACTGTGTCCAGCATCGAGGTCAGCATTGCAGGGAAGGGCCAGACCAAAGCATGGGGCTCAGGCAGCCCCCCAGAAGGAAGCCACCTCCTAGAGAGGCAGGAGCAATTCATGAGCCCACTCTCCCTGGGAGATGACAGACACAGTTCATCACCACGTATGGGACTTCTGACGGGGCCTTGGCTGCCCGTTAGACTCTGGAAATGAGCTCAGTGCTCTCCACACCTTACTTGTTCTAGGAAACCCCACACCCAGCCTCAGCCTCCAAGCTCCTGCCGCCGCCAAGGCCGAGCCTGCCAGACTCCAGGTGTGTGTGAGTGTCTGTGTCAGGGTGCGGGGAACCTTACCGTGAAAACCCTATGTCCGTGCAACCCTGGACAGCAGAGGGAGAGCGGGTAGAAAATGTTACCTGGACATTAAATACTCAGTACTGCTAAGCCTTTCTTTAAGACGTCTACCGGAATGAGCTCATTCTTCCCTCAAGCTACAAGCTTTCAAGGAAAGTTAAAAAAAAATCATAAGTCAAGATTAGGAGAAGAAAGCTCAGTTCTTATTCGATCAGCACCGAGGCCTCCCAGTCCTTCCTTAGATCTAACTTAGAGCCTTACTGCTTTATATTTCCTGACCAGGAGCAGAATCCCCTGTCAGCGAGTACAGAGTGGGCGGTGGTTCTGGAACGCTAGCCCCCGAGGAAGCAGAAAGAAAACCTCCCGTCTCTCCTTCCCTTCCCGGGGAGGTCTGGCTCTTTAGGGCAGCAGGGTCCAGGTGCTTTAAGCTCTTGCTAAATCCAGTTGGAATCTACCATCACCCAGGCTCAAACTGCCCTTCAACGATGGGCACAACACTGTGGGGACATTTGACTGTTTTTTTTTTCCCAAAGAAAATGAGGTAAAAATAAAATCTAGAGAAATACTGGACCACAGAGGTTGTGAACTTTCTAGAAGGAATCTGTTATGAAAAATGGTGCTCCTGCAGATGGCCCTGTTGACCAGGCGTCAGTCCCTGTTCTGGACCCCGGCCTTGCTGTCCACTAGCCCCCTGTGTAGTCTTATAGAATCAAATCTGAGGTCTACCGACATAGTTGTTGATTAAAATATCTGAAAACATTGCAGCTGAATGTGCAGGTGCTGCATAAATGCTCATAGTAACAATCTCCTCCCAGCAGAGCCACCAGCAATGAATGTCATGGGAGGGGAGATGCGGAGGTCCAAGCTGGGTTTTTCCTGACTCGCTGTGGGGCCGCGGGACAAGTCCCTTCCCCGGCGCAGGCTGTGAGAGGGCCCCACCATCCCCGCCTCCCACATCATGGAGATGCGCCAGAGACAGACAGATAAAGTGAGCTCTGAGTGCCTGGACGTGAGCAGGAGACGCCGACAGCTGATCACACCTCGGCAGGGCGGGTGCCCTGCAGGGGAGCCGGGCCTCCTGCGCTCCATCTGCCCATCCACAGCCTCATACTCTGGTTAACACCGACGAGTCCCGATGATTGGGTCCCCACAGAGCGGGGCGAGGGCCAGATCCCCGGCGAGGGCTAGGTCCCCGGCCAGACCTGGGGAAGCCCATCCCCGGGGGGAAGGCTTTGCTCTTGGCCCTCCCAGAGCTGGGCCTGGCTTTGGACTTACAAGCCAAAGTCAAGGGATCTCTGACAGCAGGAAAGGGCCTCTCGGGTCCTACCCGTCTTGAGGAAAGGTGTGGAAGGCGTGCTAAACCTTCAACCCAGACTGGGCTGACTATGGGCTACAATGTGAATGGGCCAAAGTGACCGGCAGAGGGCTCAGTGTCTGGGACAAGGCATGTCGGGAGGGCCACCTGGGTCCCCCTGCTGCATCGCCTGGCACTGCCTCCGCCTTCCTACCCAGTCCCCTCACTTCCTGACGATACCTTCGCCGCTCAGTGTTCCCGTTCCTCTGGAAACTGCCACCTAGCAATCCCAACATGCCAGCAGCTATCAGACCCACCTATTTATACAGATGTGCCCAGAGGAGAGCCTGCTCTTCCTTCTAGAAGCTTCTGCCAGAGGAGGAGCAGACAGAGGAAAGGTCAAAGGTGGGACGCCTGCACCACGAGGACCCAGCATTGAGGTGCAGGTACTGGTGGCTGACCTGAAGGGGTGGTGCCCAGGACAGATGGGGCTCGCAAGGTGACGCCTGGTCCCCCCACAGATGCAGAGAGTCAGATAGTTTCAGAACCTGCAAGAGGACCCAGCTCCTGGGACCCACCCCGAGAGGTGCCATTCCATGTGCTCGTGCACATGGGTCTGTGTGTGGGGTGACACCAGGGGAAAAATGTTCACACGGTCCACTGCAAGAGCTCCTTTCCAGGATGTGCCCACGGAAGTTTCCAGAACCCTTAACTTCCCCGTCTGGCCTGCCCCACACTCCCGGGGAGGCCCCAGCTCTGAGTCCTCCCCACTTCCGAACCGAAGGCCCACATCCCGTCCAGCTCACCATTTCTCTGCCTCGGCTTTCATCTGCATCTCTCCTTGGGGACTCCCTTCCAGGGGGCCCTGTTAGAGCAAGCTCGTGTATACAATAAATGGAGGCGCTCAGCGGCAGCTGGCGAATGTTTTCAGTGAGTTGGAAAATCAGGTTGAATGTCTCATGAAATATGGTGCTTACCCCGAAGCCCAGACGCGCGGGCTAAGTGCTCTGTGATTAGGCCTGCCTCTACACACCCCCCTCCAGCCCCTCCTGCCCACCCTCCCTCTCCCCTTCTCCAAAGTTTGTCAAGTTAAAATCTGCCTAAGTATTTTATTAATGTGTTGTAAGAGATGCTTCTTCAAATAAATGGTTGTTTGCCTTAGGGCTCAGTGTGATCTTTTGCATAGCACCGGGCGTGTTGGTTTGTCGTGTGCATGAGTTTATGAGCACGTCCCTGTGTGTAGGTGTCGAGTAAATGTTTACTGAGGGTGCCTGCCCCTCCAGGTACCCTTGCACGTGCATGTGTATTTGTACATCACACACACACAGACACACACACACACACACACACACCTGGCCTCAAGAGCTACCTGGCCTCTACCTTTAGTTTCTAAATGTCTTGAGCAGCTAAGCTATAATGTCTAGATGCATGAACAGAGAGGACACTCAGATTGCTACCAAAATGTATTTTCTTCATTGACATAATCCCCGCGCGCACACATGCTCTTAGGACCTGCAAGTATGGGGAGGTCAAGTCTCCAAAAGTCAGCCGCCGCTCCTTCGAGTAGGTGCAGACTAGTCCTTCTTTCTTTCCTTTTATTCCTTCTTCTCCTTCCCCTCTAACCTGTGTCTCTTTCTTCCCAGCCTCTCCTTCTTCCTATCCCCCTCACCAAAGGGCCAGACGTGAGACATGTTTGACACGGATTCACAGAGCACAGACCTCAGGGCAGGAGGAGGTTGTAGAAACCATCTCTAGACTCTCATCTCCTGCATGAGCAAACCGAGGCTCTGAGATGCTGCGATTTCTCCCGCATGCCCAGGGAGGTCATGGGGGAGCCAAGCCCAGAGCCGGATTCTCCCAGCCTTTGGTACAACCCTGCCTTCGGTGAAAGGAAACCATTTCATGGGTTCTTTCTGTCTACCTCAAGCCCCACCCACGTCAGACTGGCAGAACAACGTGAGTGAAATGAGTCTAACATCCACCCTGGCTAACAGTCAGTCAGTGGCTCTCTAGGATATAAGGACTTGACAAGGATTCTTCTTCCAATGAGCAGACAGGTGGGGTATTTGGACCCAGAAGCAATGATCCTACTGTTCTCAGATCTCTCGTGGGACTTAACAGGGGCAGCCTTGGTGCCCACGTGCCCCCAGCAGTGGCATGTGGCCATCAGAGTGCTGGTGTAAGCCCAGGAGGGGGTTGAAGAGATGACCCTCTCGTTCAGCCCCTCGAGTTATCCAGGAACTCCACACACAGCGGCCCGTCCATTCTCCCACTTACACTTGGTCCTGTGACACAGCTCTGCGAACAATGCCGGGCAAGGTCATGGGTTGGACCTGCTCTCAGATGAGGACACCAATGCGGGGTGACTGACCCCTGTGGCCAGGGGCATCCCCACAAGCCCAGCTCAGCTGTCTCTCTCCTGTCTGCCACACCCCACAGCTCCTCTGCTTCACTGGAGAGAGCGGATGGCAGAGCCGCGTGGAGGGATGGAGGAAGGGAGTGGGGTTTGGGACTCACAGGTGTGCCCAGGCTCTTCAGTCTGTCTGAAACTCCCCCTCCAAAGCACTGTTCGGCCTGTCTCTATAACCGACACCCAAGAAACCAGACTGATGGCAAGGGGAAGGGGCTCCTGCGGATAGAAATCCTTCTCCAAAGGCAGGCGCGCCCTCTTCTGTTAGCATAGTGAATTGCAGGGCTCCCGCCAGTGTTCAGCAACTGCCCTCTGAATCAAGCAGGCCGAGGCCGGCGTCCTGTCAAGAGGAAGGATTTCCCAGAAAGGGCCAAATGGAAGCCGAACCAGAAGCCCTTTTTTTCCCCATGTGTCAGAGCTCAGTCCAGAATCTGGGACTCCAATGGGGAGGGTGGGAATTCAGGAGAAGAAAGAGTAGAGTCTGGCTTAATTTGGGGGGAAGGAAATCCTTTGTTTTTGGTTTTAGGGTGGAAGTCAAGTCCCCACCCTCTTCTCACCTTTGTCCTCTCCGCGTATTTTTAGAAGCTCCTCTCACCTCAAAGATCAAGCTGTGCTGATAGAGTGAACGAAACAAAAAGGAGAGAGGAGCGGGGGGGGGGGGGGGGCATGGCATCTGAAGATCCCACCTGGTCACACACACACACACCCAGCCCAAGTGTTAAAACATTTGTGTTGGCAACTCTGAGCCTGTGCCAAAGCCCAGAGCAGCAGGAAGGGCACGGGGCTAGGAAGCTCGGGATCTGGTTCCATTTCTACCCCGTCTCTCTGTGCCTCAGTTTTCCCAACTATAAAATGGGCCTTACCATACATTTGCCTTTCAACGCAGAGGTATGTCCTGGAATGTTCGTTTAGGTAACAGATACGTTGCAGCATTAGCAAGTGGAGGTGATGTTACCCTGCTTGGATTTCTTTCCCACGAAACGGGTGGTCGTGGTAGAAAGGTGTATGGTCAGAGCCAGGCCAGGTCCCCTGTGCCCCTTCCCTGCCTGGGTTTTGACTCTTAAATGTCACAGGAGAATCCCATCTTAGCTCCTGACAATGTCACTGGTCTCCTACATTAAGGCAAGGCATTCCTAAGGTTGTATAAATAACAATGCTTTGGTGGGGATTGTGGGGCAACACAGTCCATGAAAATCAGGTGATTCCCCTTGGCTGTCAGCCTCCCGACAAGCAGGATTGAGGGCCAGGGGCACTGCCCAGAGCAGACTGGAGAGGATCCAGAAGGACTAGGATAGGGGAATGCTGCTCAAAGACGGCGGGAAAGAGCAAGGTCAACGTCAAGGTCAAGGTCCCTGGGTGAGCAGGAGGTCCCTAGGACAGGGACATGGAAGGAGGCAGAGAAAAGACAGCATTCTCTGAGTTTAGAATTCTCTGAGGCTGGCCCTGAGCTAACCTTTACCTGGCAGAGAGGTCAAGAGCATGGGCTTTGTCGAGAATTGGTGGCAAGATGGCATTCTCTCTGTCCCTTGTGCCTGGGACATGCACTAAACCTCCCTGACCTCATCCACACATGGGAGCCATTGCCTCACCCCATTGCAGGTCAACCACTTCCCCAGGAAGCAGCACCTAGTAAGGCCACCAAAATCGTTACTGTTATTATTATCGTCGTCATGATCATCGTTGTCACATCAGTTCCAGCCCCCTTTCCCCTTTTTTTCTGCACAATATCCCCTTATCTGAATTTAGTTTCCTCATCACAGGAACGAGAAGGCTCTCTGCTCCTCCCTGGCCGCAGGGGTGCAGCGGGGAAAGAAAGAACGCTGCCCCAGGTGCCCTGCGGAGGAAGGTTCCAGAGGGACCCAAACTGCTATTATTGAAGGCTAAATGTTCCGTGGCGAAAAGCTGCTGTAGCAATCTTTGCATCCACTTGATGTGAGTGGGTACATTACTGTAATGTCCCAGTGCTGCAGTCAGCATGCGAAGGGCGAGCTATTTGTAACCACGAGACACATGAGCAGCATAAAGATCATGCGGCAGAGGGAAGTGCGTCTGGCTTACCTGAGACAACAGGGCTATTTGCTTTGAACATGACTGGAATTGATCCATGGCCACCTGCCTCAGACAGGGTTGCCCAGGGATGCTGGGAGTGGGGGGTATGGGGGATGAGGAGAGAGACAAAGGCAAGCCAGAGCATGCACCCTGGTCCGGCTCCACACAAGAGAGAATCTGTTTGTATTCCCAGGTCAGTGCCATTGTGGATGCTAAAGGTCCTGACTTCCACCTGTTGTTCTGGGAACACCATCTGCCCTCCAAGAAGCTCCCTAGACATGCTCGGATCTGAACTGAGCTCCTCACGCTTGGTTCCACGCTGTTCTGTCAAACAGCTCTGGGCTACTTCTCTCCCTGTTCTCATCTGGAGAGACGGGGGATCCCATGGCGGCAAGTCTCCAAGATCAACTCGGAGTGGGCATGGGCGTAGGAGAGACCCCTTGGACTGGACGAGGGAGGTGGCAGGAGGCGAAGAGTCAGTAGGCAGAACAGAAGCAGGTCGAGACGCTCAAGATGCCCCCTAGAGGCGAGGACTGCCTTTAAGCTACATGGAGCCCTCTCCCACCAAATGGTCCTCCCCACTTTCGCCATCAACACCTCCCTTGATGTTCATTGGAAATGGTTTTCAATACTGGGAGAGGGGCTGAGAAGAACATCACCTGGCCTAAATCTAACTCCCCTTTACGTTTTCCTTTCAGACCCTGGGGAAACCTCTGGGCCTCGATTTTGTCGCCTGTAGGGTAAGAGTAGTTGTCAACCAGTGTTCTCCGCTCACCAGACTCCTAATGTTCTAACCTTCTTGGCGACAGTCCCTCTCCCAACACCTTTCACAGCACACAGCCACACTCACACTCACACTCAGGGCCACCAGTGTCATTTCTCAACCTTCTTTCTCAACTTAGTGTCCCTTTGCCCTCCTGCCCAGCAAGGCCTGTGCCTTTGGCATTAGATTCTGACGGTCACCTCTGTCTCCCCACCCCCAACTTTATCACGCGACAAATTTCCCCAAAACCTATCCTCACCATAGCTACACCTTCTTGTCTTTTACTGTGGCAAAATATACATACCATTTATCATTATAACCACTGGTAAGTGTACAAGTCAGTGGCATTAGATACATTCACAATGTTTTACGCTATTATCGCTAACTATATTCAAAATTTAGTCATCATCCCCAAGATAAACTCTACCCATTAAACAATAACAGCCCATGCCGCCTACCCAGTAACCACTATTCAGATTTTAACTCTATGAATTTTCACACTGTAGGTGCTTCATACAAGTAGAATCATGTAGTATTTGTCCTTCTGTGTTAAGCATATTCCACTTAGCATAATATTTTCAAAGTCCATGTTGTAGTGTGTGTCAGAATTTCCTTCCTTTTATGGGTGAATAATATTGCAGTGTATGTATACACCACATCTTGTTGAACCGTCCAGCTGTCCACAGGAACGGGGCTGTATCTACCTCTCAGTTACAGTGAATAGTGCTGCTGTGATCATGGACACAGGCAGAGGTGTTCTCAGCTCTCTTGGGCCCTTGTCTAGAAGTGGAGTTGCCTGGTTATGTCGTAATTCTCTGTTTAATCTTTCGAGGAGCCAAACAAACTGTTTTCTCCAGTAGCTTAAGTATGTACCATTCTCACCAGCCATGCATGAGGGTTCTAATTTCTCTGCAGCCTCACCAACACGTGTTATTTTCTGTTTTTATTATTATAGCTATCTTGGTAGATGTTAAGTGGTTTCACTTCACTCTGAACTCCCCTCTACCCCCAAGGTACGTATGCTTTTGTCTGATAATGGTCCGAACCTTACAGCACAGGCAGGGTAGGTAATGCAGTTGAAGACAGAGAGCCGGGACTGTGTCTGATTCCCTGGAGACGGCCGCCGTCACTTCCACCGACCACTAGGCGGTGACTGAGAGCGACTTGCAGGGGGTACGGCTGTTGTGGTCACAGCTGTCTGCCTTAGACGGCAAGGTCGCAGAGCCCAGCTGTGTCTGTCCTCCTTGTTGACAGAACCTGGGATGCCAGAGGACTCGGGGACAGTGTTTAATAAACAGGAAGAAAAAGAAATAAAAAACGAAAAGGAAGTTGGACGACCCTGAGACCGAAGGGCAGGACCCCCACGTGAACCTGGGGAGAAGAGAGAGATGGGAGGAGAGAGCCCGTCCCAGAAAGGCAGGTTCTACAGGCTCCTTCTCAGCACCTGAGTCTATGCCTCACGGATCGAAACCGGAAAATGACAATGATTCAGTCGCTGAACCCCCTGCCACGGAGCCCCACGTCAGCTGCACTAGGCTGAACCCGTGCAGCTTTTCGGGGGCTTTTGCTGGGGCCAGAGGCAGCCGGGCAGCCCCAAGGACTCCAGCCAGGACCCCAGCAAATGGGACAGCTGTTGCTCTGGGCATTGCCAAGGGAGCATGGCATTGCGGGCCCACTGAGGGCACGGGGACAGGGCCACAGTGGAGCATGGCATTGCGGGCCCACTGAGGGCACGGGGACAGGGCCACAGTGGAGCATGGCATTGCGGGCCCACTGAGGGCACGGGGACAGGGCCACAGTGGAGCATGGCATTGCGGGCCCATTGAGGGCACGGGGACAGGGCCACAGTGGAGCATGGCATTGCAGGCCCACTGAGGGCATGGGGACAGGACCACAGGGGAACCTGTGGGGTCCCATTATCTACTCAGTGGCTCCAGCCCTGCTCCTTCTTATTCAAACAGCTGTGGCAAATGCAGAAGAGATGCTGACCTCATTTACCCAATGGGAGAAAAGGGGGGTGTGCTGGGAGAGCCAGACCAGGCAGAGGACTCGGAGTCAGTGCACTGGGGTCAGAAGAGGGGGAATGCAACACGTGACCGAACACATATCCACTGCGTACTTCTGAATTGCAACGCTTTCTCCTCTCCAGCTCCACCTCTTCCCATCTTCCTGTCTCTCTCCCAGTTACTATCAAAGCAAAATTTATGAAGGACTCGAGGCACTGGATATTCCTTTATTTCCATCTAACTTTCTGCAATCTCAAGTGAACAGCTTAGCTGCTTCTGCCTGTCAGGGAATTTAAATTGCAGATGGGATGGGGAGCCAGCCGCCCAGCTCAGCAGCAGCCCCTCTGGTGCGCGCCGCCATTGCCTAGCAACTAGTCTGCAAGAACTTCATGAAGCAGCCAGGAAAGTTCCACTCTGGAAAGTGCCCTTGACCCAGGGCATCTCCTGGGCAAAGAGTGGGAGGTTTCCCAGAGAGGGGAGACTTCCAGGTAAGATTTCTGTTCACATCACAGAGGGGTCGAGGAGTGCAGCCAGGGACCAAAACCAGCCTCGCTCCCGCACCGTCATCTCGGGCGGGGGGTCCTCCCTGGGCATACAGAATTCTCACGGGTTTCCAACATCCCATTGTTTGGGAGGTTGTTCTTAAACCAAAGATGCCTTTCTTCAGTGTTATGTGCCCTTCACACCTCACACAGCAACAGTGAGTGAGGAAAGACAAGAAAGAATAATGCAGACACATTTGCACACACACATACACACAGTCATACACATAGAGAGGCAACTGCTTATGCTGCTAAAAAAAAAAAAAAAAAAAAAAAAAAACCAAACCACCCACAAACACTCACGCTACAACAGGAAGAGCAAATCCATCCAATCTACCCCTGTTTGGACCACCGTTCTCCAGGATGGATTGTGTGCAGTTACAGCCTCCGTCTCCCTTGGAGTTGCTGTTAACTAAATAAAGCATTTGGTATGCTTAGCATTCTAGTCTAAAAGCAAAGAGCACCCCAAATGCACCTAAGGCTACCATCAAGGCATATGCTTTTATTTCAATAATTGGCTTTGAGGACAAAAATGTAAACAGCAGCCCAATGCGGCTGTTTGGCTAAGTCAGCACATATTAGTGTTCCAACAACTATTCCCACATCAGACACGTCCAGCTCTAGCCTGCGTCTCTCTTAAAATACATATAGCAAATGGATTTTCTGGGTTTTTAGTATGGGATGAACTATGTCCCCCACTCAAAAACAAAAAAAAATGATATGTTGAAGCCCTAACCCCTAGTGCCTCAAAATGCAACCTTATTGGGAAATAGGTTCATTGCAGGTACAATTAGTTGAGATAAGGTGATACTGAGGTTAGGTGGCTAATATGGCCCATGTCCTTCTAAGAAGATGGGACAGCCATGCGAAAACACAGGAAGGACCCCACGTGAAGACAGAGGCAGAGATAGAAGTCACAAGGTAGCAGGCCAAGGACCACCAATGATTGCTGGCCACTACCAGAGGCTAGAAGAGGCAGGGACCGGCTCTCCCCTGCAGGTATCAAAAGGAACATGGCTGCTGGCCGGTTGGCTCAGCGGTAGAGCGTCGGCCTGGAGTGCAGGAGTCCCGGGTTTGATTCCGGGCCAGGGCACACAGGAGAAGCGCCCATCTGCTTCTCCACCCCTTCCCTTCTCCTTCCTCTCTGTCTCTCTCTTCCCTTCCTGCAGCCAAGGCTCCATTGGAGCAAAAGTTTGCCCGGGCGCTGAGGATGGCTCTGTGGCCTCTGCCTCAGGCACTAGAATGGCTCTGATTGCAGTAGAGCAGTGCCCTGGATGGGTAGAGCATTGCCCCCTGGTGGGCGTGCCGGGTGGATCCCGGCCGGGCGCATGCGGGAGTCTGTCTGACTGCCTCCCCGTTTCCAACTTCAGAAAAATACAAAAAAACAAAAACAAAAGGAGCGTGGCCCTGCCAGTTCCTTGACTTGGGACTTGTAGCCTCCAGAACTGTGAAAATAATACATTTCTGTTGTTTTAAACCGCCCCATGTACTGCCGTAGGAAATAATCCAGTTCACTTTTTTGTTATCCCATTGAAGAGGACCAGGAATGTCCACTTGCTGAGAGTGACAGCTCAGCGTGGCTTAGAAATGAGCCCGCCCAGGGGAGAGATCGGGCCATCTGGACGCTGATGCTGGCATGGAGTTCGAAGGGTTTGAAAATCTTTTGACATGGGTATTGACTCCTGGGATAAATTGTTACTTTTCATTAAAAGTATATGAAATCTAAAGAACAAAATGAACGAGCAAATAAAACTGAAGCAGATGCATAAACCCAGAGAACAGACTGATGGCTGACAGAGGGGAGGGGCTGGGGGCTGAGTGATAAAGGTAAAGGGATTGAGAAGAACAAATTGGTAGTTACAGAACAGCCATAGGGATGCAAAGTATGGCACAGGGAGTAGAGTCAATAATATTGTAATAACTACGATGGGGCCAGGTGGGTACAAGGCCCATCAGGGGAGACACTAGGTAAAGTATATGATTATCTAACCACCATGCTGTACACCTGACACTAATGCAAAATAGTATTGGATTCAACTGCAATTGCAAAATAAAATTTAAAAAAATAAAAACAAACAAAAGTGTGCTCAGTAAATGTTCCACGGTTTGAGAGTGCTTTGCGGTGTGAAGGCCAGCAGAGACCCCAGCACCCTGGCCCTCATCGTCCTCAGACCCATCTGTCCCACTCTCTGGCCACTTCTCAGGTGCTGCTGGCCCTGCCCCTCCAGGAGAGGGGACATGTCCCAGGGCTGGCACCATGTCGTGTCCTTCACTGGATGCCACCGAATGTTGGGAACGTCATAAGTGCTCCGTAAACGTGGGTGGCAGGTTGGTGCGTGAGGCATGAAAATATAAAAACCATGATTTGCATGAAGATTCTGAGGAGTCACCAGTGGAATTAGCCCGCAGACCCATCTGTTTCTGAGTCGTTGTGACTGCTGGCTTAGCAATACCCTGTTCATTGTGCGAGTGACTGTAGTTTTCCTTACAATTACCTCGGGGCACATTCACTGCGAGCTCCTGACTTTACCGTCGTGGAAGTTCCACCAGGTAGGTCCAGTGGGTATGATCAGCCCTTAGGTCAGATACAGGGTCAGCTGTGGGATCTGAGCCCAGAGCAGTGAGAAAGCTGGAAGGGGAGGGGCCAAAGTGGGAGAAGATGGTTCTAGACCCACTCCCTCCTTGACAGAGCAGGTGACTTCACCTCACCTGACTGAATACCAGTGTCACCAGCCTGTCCAGTGAAGCTATTTACTCCTGGGACAGCCCACATTTGATGGTTTGATCTCCAATTTCCCATCTGTGGCAGGCACAGAGAGGTGTCACCCAGGTCCCCCTTCTGTGGTCAGCAGAGCAACCCCCCAGCTGACAGCTCCTTCAAGGTCAGCTTCCATGGAGGGGAAGGAGCCCAAGAGCTCGGGACGGAGTGAGGCACAGGTCCTAAGGGCCAGGTCCTTTGCTCCGGATCAGCGATTCTCACTCCCAAGCCACAAGCTTTGGGGGCCGCACCCCAGATTCAGTTCAGCATCTTCCCCCTCCCCATCCTACTCCTTCCCGTCCCTTCAGAGGGGTTGATCCCTAAAACTCACCTTGCTGCGAACCCCACCCAGGCCTACATCTAGAATCCACCTGGCAGCAACACTCACTCTTCGGCAGACTTTCTTTTCATTGCAATAAAATGCACAGGATAAAACTCACCCTGCTGATCATTTTTAAGTGGCATTAAGTATGTTCACAATGTTGTGCAACCATCGCCACCATCCATCCCCAGGACCTTTTCATCTTTCCCAACTGAGCTCTGTCCCCATTAAACACTCACTCCCCACCCTGTAACCACCATGCTGCTTTCTGTCTCTATGAGTTTGATGATTTTAGAGACCTCCTATCAGTGGAATTGTATAGTCTTTGACCTTTTATATCTGGTTTATATCACTTAGCATAATGTCTCCAAGGTTCATCCATGTGTCAGAATCCCCTTTCTTTTTAAGGCTGAATAATATTTCATTGTATGTATACACCATTCATCTGCAGGTGGACACTTGGGTTGCTCCCACCGTTGGCTATTGTGAATCATGCCGGGCAGACATATTTTTATCTCGCACCAGCTTATCCCATACACCAGTGGGGCTTCCTAGCCCCCTTCAGGATGCCCAAGGGCTAAGAGAAAAGGCTGGCATATTCAGAATTTCCCAATCATGGGGGGAAAGGGTGACATTCTTTACAGAGGTGACAGGAGGTGAGCAGAGGGTTCCTTCCTCTGCAGCTTACCTTCCCCAGCACCCTCTATCCTCACAGCCAGGGAGAGCCCCAGGAAGAACGAGATATTAGACATAATAACCCTTGACAGAAAGAAAAAAGGATTGAATGCATTAATTCAACAACAACAACCATTGGAATGCTTCATGTGATGGGCGCAGGGCTAGGCCTGTTGACCCAACCAAACATAGGAATGTACCCTAGTATTCTGTCCTCACTGGGAGGCAGATCCTGTCCCTGCTCTCAAGACCTGTGTGGCTTGACATTTGAGGCTGGTCCCAATTCCTCTGCCCCAGCTATTCACCGATACTGCCAAGCACCGCATTGGGGAAGCAAGGATAAAGAACACTTGACCAAGTGGGTAAGAGGAACCCCTCATGTCCATCGTGAGAACTATTGCTCAGTGATGAAACAGTGCCCTCATCTCAAAACAAAAATAGAGGCTCTGACCAAGTCAAGTAGGAGCATGAGCACATGCTGTCCCCTGCCCATGCAGGGTCAGCAGTCAGAGATTGGCCCTGATGTCTCCGTCAGAGACTTTAGGTTGGTCAGCTGTATTCAGTCACCAGCAGAGCAGTGGGCCAGCACCCATCTTAGAGAGCCTCTCCACTATGTTCTTAGTACCCCCCTCAGCACCAAGTGGCCCCTGAACCAGCCTCAGGGACCACCCATGCAAGTAGGGACTTGGCTGCCAGTTGCCACCTCCGGGAAAAAAAATCAAACTGAGGGCCTGGAAGTTTCCCTTCTGTGCCAAAAATCTCACTGCCTGTCATAAGCCAGACATGATATACAGTATAGCAATAATAAAGCCCTTTGAACTACCTATTAAGTGCTGTCAGCAAATCACGTGATTTTGTTTTTAATAATGCACATATCTGGCCCCTGGAAGATAATGATGATGCTATGTTTACCCCACTGGATGAAAAGCCCACAGCCCCTTCCCATCTCCAGGGAAGGCGGGGGAGGAAGAGGGACGGCTCAGCTCACTGTGTGGTCCTGCTCTTGGACTTCACACCTGCGCTCTCTGGCTGCCATTGCAAATGGCGGGGTGGGGGTGGGGGTTTCCAAACTTTCGACCTTGTCCCCAACAGCCAGCTTTCCATGGTGTCCTTGAGATCATGGCTGCCACTTAAACAGCACTGGCTCGGAGCGGCCTCCCAGACGTGCCCCATCTAAACCAGGTGCCCTCGCGGTTCACATTCCAAGCCCTTGTGTGTCATTCTCAGCATTCTCCCTGTTTATTTTTCCGGCACGTCACTCATGTGACAGCATGTCCTGGGAGGGTAGGAACCACGCCGTCTTGTTCATAATTCATCCCATGGAGCCACATCGCCTCGCACACAGTAGGGCCTTAGGAACCATTTGCTGAGTAATTCAGCAGTGAATGCTCAGGAAATGAATTAAGCTATGTTTCCTAGAGCAACCAGCGTGTCTCCAAATTGAGCGGGCAACAGAATCATGTGGAAGCTTATTTAAACCCCAGGTTCACCATCTAACCAGCTCCCAGGCGATAGCAAGGCTGCTGTCCCAGGGACCCCACTAGGAGGACCCATCTCAGGGACTGCAGATACCCATTTCCTGCTCGTTTTCCTTCTAGTCAAATTTATCGGCGCTGCCCATGTGCTGTATAAGTGACAAAAGCAGAAATCTGTACCTTTCAGATCCAGTTTATCTAACCCGCATAAAATGACTCTTACCCCTAACAGTAGAAAGGCAAATCGAGGCCATCGGAGGCAAGGTGAGGTGAGCTGATCGGGGCGTTCTGGCAGGAACGACATGGAACCCCGCGTCCCGGATACGGCTCCCCGTTCCAATAGCCCCGCTGCACTTTCCGATACCAACTGTAAAAATGAGTTGGCTTCCAAGTGGCTTATTAGAGAACAAATTATTCCCTGTTTTGCTACTCTTTCCATTTGAGTTAATCTGCAAGTCTAAAGTCCAAGCAGGTGCCAGAGTTATTCCTGCAACTGGCACCAAATTGCATTCAGAAAGCACAATTAGCACTTTGATAATGCGCCTCCAAATGGGATAATCTACATATTACCCAAAGGCCACCCCAGTGGCCTCCGCACCTTGCCGTAAAGTGCTGGCGTGCAGGGCGCCCCGCTACCTGGCCTGTGCAGAGCCTGGCACTCCCCAGGCAGCTGGCCCAGACTCTGTGAATAGAGGAGGAGGGACCTCCGGGGACCATGCTTAAGAACCCAGAGCACTCTCTCTCCTTCCTCCTTCCTGTCCCTTCTCTTGCTGCACCATCCAGTCTACAGGCCACTGTGAGGCAGGAGAGAAAAGGAGGCATCTGTGCCAGGGCAGGGGAGAGTGGTAGAGCCCAGGGTGGCGGGGAGGGCCCCCCACTGAGGAACAGCTGGCTGGGGTCTGGAGCCTGAGCACTGTGAGAGGTTTCTGTCTGAGCGGGTGGCCGCGGAGGGCGGTGTTGGGGGTGGGACTGGCATTACATGTTGGAGCTCTGGCAAGGTGCGGAGGGGGTCCCTGCAGAAGGCAGCCTGGTGAGGGGTGTGGGTACCTGAGAAGATTGGGAGGGGCTTTCGTACCAGGTTGGGGGGGCAGCCTGGCACAGGGTAGAAGGCCATGTTGCAGAAGGAAGGCATTTATGCCAGAAAGAGATGTTGGTAGCAATGAAAGATTGATTGCATATGAGGGGACTAATCAAATAAGAAAACAGGTTAAAGAGAATAAGAGCTAGATTTCCAACTGTTAGAGAAGGAAGCTACAAATATAAAAAGAAAACCTAAGTGAATCTTGAAGCATTAGATTGCAATCTGACATATCTATGTGAACTCACAGTTTTTAATGCGTAGGTGAATATATAAATATCAATGCAGTTATGTGCATACATACCTATATGTAAACATGCATGTAAATATTTCTCTCCTCTGTCCATCAAGAGAGTTAGGAGCCACCCCAATACCAATAAGCACACAAGGTCTCCAGATCTTGGTTTCTAAATATCATTCTCCACTAAAAGAAACCTTGGGAAATGAGCTGACTCCAGACAGGGGCAGGGGAAGTGCAAGACGAGCCTAGGAGAGCTTACTATTCCAGAGTAAGGACGTGCTCAGAGCACGGTGCGGACCTGTGAACAGGACACAGACACCAACTTTGATGGGACCCCTACGGGGCAACTCTGAGATCATGTGATGAGCATCAAAATAAATACCAAGTTACAATCCACAGGCAAAAATACAAAACCACGAGTTCATACTGATGTAGCTCAATAAACAAATTGAAGTTTGGTCAAAAATGGAATATCAATCTCATCTCAAAATACCTCCACACACAGTGATTTACAAAGGGGGATGGAGTACCTTTGTGGGATAGAAGACCGGCCAATAAAAATTAATGTCACCGGGACTTGGGCAAAACCAGACCCTGATAAAAATGCAATGGGAACAACACAGCATCACTTCTGAGAAACTCCTGCCCAAGATGTACAGCCGGGATCTGATCACGGGGAACATCCTAAACCCAATGCGAGGACACTGATCAAAACAGGTGGCCTGGAGCCTTCCAAAGCGGCAAGGTCTCACCAGTTTAGAAGAGACTGGGGATCTGTTCCAGACTGGCTTCTATGGAAACATAACAACAACAGGCAGTGTGTGTGATCCTTCAGCTAGACAGATCGTTACTGGGGCAGCCGGCAACACCTGACTGGCATCTGAGGCTCAGATACATGTGAGGACTGAATCACTTCGGTTATTGTCTTTGCTGATTGTTTATGGTCACGTCCGAGCATGCCCTTGTTTGGAGGAAACAGAAATAAAAGTATCCACAGGTGATGAGCATCATGACAGCAACGCACTCTGAAATAGTTCAGTAAGGAGAAAGGTGGGCTCAGGGCACCTGCAGCTCTTCTGTGATTGAGATTGTTTCCAATACACCATTCAAGGGGCCACAGCAATGATGATGGCAAAAGACTTGAGTCTCCTTCGGCCAAGGCTGTCTGGTCATGCTCTCAGGGAGCTCCCCTGCCGAGGGACACCGAGGGAGTCAGCTCACACCACGGCAGTGAGGTCATCAGAGTCATGTGACCATTTTAAATATCCTGAGTGGAAGACGGGGCCGCGGGGAGACAGATGGACTCCGTGCCCTCCTAGAGCCCTCCCTGCATTGATTTTGGAAGCCAGTCAAGCCACTCAGATTGGGAAGAGAGAAGTCTCTATCGTTGTTGTGACCTCTGGGTCCTTGGGCAGAAGAGCAGTATCCTGCCTTCCAGTCCCTTGTGAGGTCCTCATGGGGGCACTACTCTCTAGGACTCTACCCTGAAGGCCTGGCCTACTTGTCCTCCTCAGGAGGAAGGCTGGCAGGGTGGGCATGTACGTGTTACGTATGGAAGCACATCCTGCCAAGCCAACAGGCTCCTCTCCGGGCTCTGACCTCGTGGGGATGAGACGCCTCTCACAGGGTAGTCTTGAGTTCATACCTGTACCCCACAGAGCCAACACAGAAAGATGAGGAAACTAACTCAGTCCTGGGACAGAGGACCAGGTAGGAAAAGGTCTGAAAACCACGTCATGAGACAAGAAGTCTCGGGAGCAATGCCTTTACATATTTGAGGGGTGGCCCATGGGAGAGACTGGATCAACCTTGTCTAGCTCTAGACTGGGAACATAACAACAACAAGACCCAGCGGTGGGAGATGCAGGGAGGTGGAGTGCCCCTCCACGATGGAGGGGACGTTCTAATACTGATCTCTCCAGCACAGCAGGCCCCGCTGTGGTCTGAGACCCTGTGTGGGAGATGCAGGGAGCTGGAGTGCCCCTCCACGTAGGAGGGAACGTTCTAATACCGATCCCTCCAGCACAGCAGGCCCCGCTGTGGTCTGAAACCCTGTGTAGGCCAAGCACACACTGACAGATCACCTGCAAGGGGAGCTGTCTTCATAACTCTGCAATGTCACAATTCCAGGGAAGCCCAGACTACCTGGGCATGCTCAGACCAGGAAAAGGAGCAGAGGTTCCGTGAGCAGGGCGAAGATGGACACTACTGGGCTTTGTGCAGACCAGAAGCACAGTCCCATCCAACCAGGGCACCTCTCTCTTCCTGCAACAGCATACCCTCTGCCCCCCGGCTCCACCTCTCCTGGACTTCACAACACTTCGATGAATTATGTCTGGGGCCCTGTGGCCTCCCAGACATGGGGTTTCTTCCATCACTACCCCGAAGTTGCCCCTAAGTCCATCTTGGACCATAGTCCCACCTGTTCCCAAAGGCAAGATGGGTCACCTACCTGACGACACCTTGGCCTCATCCCTCCATCACCACTGTGTCTTCCACATCACGCGGGTGAACAAGGCTCAGGCTTCAGGTTAGAAGTCCTGAGTGGAATGGAAGTGCTGTGCTCTTCTTCCCTCGTCCTCAAGAGTTGGTGGAAAAAACAGAAGGACATCTAAGCCCCTGGGGAAAAAAAAAACAGCAGGCCAAGTTCTGTCATTACCATGGTTCATTTGGAGACAAAACTTAGGCCAAGATAAAAAATTTTTCCATGTAACTAGACCAGGATAAACATACATACTATATGGTTTTATTCACATTCATTGCTTCAGTTGAATTGATTAAAAGGAGACACAGTGATTTTGAGAAGGCAGAAGTAGGGGGCCTTTCAATAGCACAAGACAATGATGTTAGAGCCTACTGGGTTGTCACACTGGAGACATTACTCCCCAGGGGCCCAGAGGAAGAATTAGAGCAGGAGATCTTATTTGACATCTGATGTTTCAATTTCCCGAGAAACATTACGCCCGTTAAGTTTTCAGTGTGGATGTAATACCAAGCAGAACTCGTGGCCAGTCCTCCCTTCTCAACACCCCCACTGCAAGTTTTAAGGGATACCAGTTCATTTTTGTGAATCAACATATACCCCACCCAGGCCCATGGGCACATATCACTTTTACACAACCCACGTACTCATGTCATACACAGGTCACAACTTTGTTTGTGTCTCCGTGTTTATCTGGCAGTCAAGCTCAAAGTTGAGAACAAATGACAACCAGACTTTTTTTTTAATTTCTGGACACCAGGCTGAACTGACTTATGTACTATTTCTGCCAAACGGTAGGCTCACTAATAATCCCTCTCTGTGGTGTCATCTACCCAAGGTGGGAACTCCAGTGACCATGCCACGGGTGAAAGTAGACTTTGGGTTGGACTGGTGGACCTGAGCCCTGGCCTCCATATTGGTTTTGCTACTGACTGACTGGGAACCTTTGGAAAATCCTCTGGAACCTCCCCCCCTCTTTGATCATAGCTGTTCTGTTGACTTCCCAGAGTAAGGAGAGAGAGAGAATGAGATTATAGATAAGAAAGTGCTCAGAGAGATAGGAAGTGCCTTAAATCTATAAAGTTAAGTGTTGGGTGTCAAAAATGGGGTCTGAACACGGGGCTGTAAGACAGACAGAGGTCTGAGCCATGCTCTGGCACCCAGTGTTTATTCTATAAGAAAGAGAGTGGGCCCTTCGGAAGGGGTCGTAGCCATGCCCAGGACAGAGAGGTGTGGTTGAGACAATAAAGAGCCACATATTTGAATGTCTACCTAATGGCCATCTAGCCTCTGCTTGATTACCTGCCCTGACAGGGAACTCACTTCTTCAAAGATAGTGCCTTCTTCCTTTGAAAGGTTTAAGAGGCTTTTAAGAAACATGAGGGAGGGGAAGAAGTTTCTATGGCCTTTTCTCCTCCAAACAGTGGTCCAAGCGATACTAAGGATGGCCCACACGCACCATCGCTCCCTTTTCTGTACAATACTGGCCAGCGAGGCTGTTCTCGATGACACGTCTCATCTCCTGTCTGTGCATCTCTAGTTTTTTTATCCACCTCTCACATGGGTCCCTTTGTCACCCTGTTACCCTGCAGTTAACATGCTGTGATTTGTCCAGAACTGGCTCCCAGCACATCTCTTCAATGTGGCCACCTTGTCCTTGGAGGACAGCCTGGACATTTGGGCCCTTTTAGTCACTCTCAGTCCGAGCAGCTACTGTCAGCAGCTCTTTGAATTCAGCTGTAACCCGGGGTCAGGGCTGGACAACTAGAACTCCACAGGCTCCTAGTCCAGTGTTGATACCTGGGCGGGAACGAAGGCCTTGCAACAACCCGGGAGGCAGACACAGCTCCTGAGGCCCAGCTGGGTGCTGGTCAGCGGCCGGCACTCCCACGAGGAAGCACCCTGCACTCGTAGAAAATGGAAAAAGAGACCCGTTGCCATGGTGATTGTTGGGCAGCCTAGACTGCCTCCAGCCTGTAAGGAAAAGGCACTGGGAAGGCTCATAGTGAGACTCAGGAATCCACGCACAGCCATGACCAACCTACCATGGGCATTACCAAGCCAAGCAGCACCTGGGCTATCTCCACTGTGGTCCAGGAGGAGAAGGGGGCTGGGCTGACACTGTCCATCCTACAGGAGGGTAGGAGGACGTCTTCAGGTGTAGGGGTGTTTGTGTGTGTGATATGTGTCTGTGTGTATGTGCATGACATGTCTGATGCACATGTGACATCGATCTATGTATGATGTGTATATGTAATGTGTGTCCATGTGTGATGTGTGTCTGTGTGTGATTCTGTGAGTGTGATGACATGTTGAACCAACATGTCCCCTTGGGCCTCTTTCTTTTTAGGCACAACAGACAGTAACTCTCAGAAGCTGGGAGGTGATGACTTGAGGCTCAGCCGGTCCCTCCTCCTCCTCTGCGCGCAGCAGCACTCAGTGGCCGCCTCTGTTAGCACTAATTACATCTGCTCTAATCATTTGTTTATGTGTCTGGCTTCCTTGCTAGAGCAGCTCGAGTCCAGGGGCTGCGTCTTCTCTTCAAAACCCTGATTCTGAGCCCCACATACTCCGGCACATAATAGGTGTCCAGTAAGTGTTGCCTGACTGAATGAGTCCCTGCCAAGGACAAGTTGATCATCTATGTAAAATCAGAAGAAAACTATTTTAAAGCTACTTAAAAGAACAACTTCTCAAGCATTCTCAGGCACACCTTAGATTAAAGCACCCTTTACATAACATATTTGTAATTTCATTATAGATTGTCTTTACTAGCACGTGACATCCCTCCCTGGACTTGCAGGAGGCCTTCCTTTGTTGACCTATCCTTATCTCCCATTACTGGTGGCTCTAAAATGTAATAAAGTTGCATCTCTTTAAAATAACCTAAGCCTGACCAGGTGGTGGCACAGTGGACAGAGCATCGGACTGAGACACAGAGGACCCAGGTTTAAAACCCTGAGGTCGCCAGCTTGAGCACGGGCTCATCTGGTTTGAACAAGGCTCACCAGCATGGACCCAAGGTCGCTGGCTTGAGCAAGGGGTCACTCGGTCTGCTGTAGCCCCCCGGGTCAAGGCTCATATGAGAAATCAATCAATGAACAATTAAAGGTGCTCAACAAAGAGTTGATGCTTCTCATCTCTTTTCTTTCCTGTCTGTCTGTCCCTATCTGTCCCTCTCTCTGACTCTGTCACACACACAAAAAGAATTCTATAAAATAACCTCATAACTCAGATTTAGTTTTTTGTTTGTTTTTTTTGTGTGGGTTTGGTTTTTTTTGCCACAGTCCCGCAAATTCAGACCAAGCTTCCTCAAATTATTCTGAATCAATGAGGTCTGACTGTAGTAGATTGAACCATATGAAATCAGTGATAGCCAACCATTTCAGCCTTTAAAAATGCCGATTTTGTGTGATTCAATCTAATACATTTCTTTTCCGGTGCTCCCTTCCAAGGAACCGAAAGCATTCCATGCCGCCTCCATGTTTCCTTTGATCATTCAAAGGAAACAAATGGGAGGATGGCCTTGAACTAGCCCCTCTGTTCACAAGTGCAGAAGCTGGGAGCTTGGATGGAAGAGTCATACAAAAGACAACTGCCGCAAACTGGGCTGAAAAGAGTCCTGTCACAAAAATAAACAGAACTTTAAAAACCAGCTCAGTGGCTTTTCCACCACCTAGACTCATGTCCTCTCCTTGAGACCAGTCTGCCCTGAGCAGGTGGTTGGGTGATCTAAGAATCTCTCAGGGGACAAAATGCACCTTGCCTGCCTGTGAGTGCCATGCAGTGGAGCCCAAGAAACTCTGACTATAGAGATAAACTCCACTGTAAGACTTTCCAAGGGCCAGGAATGAGAGGGAAGCAAATTCCAGTTGAATACAATAGAACCACAAGAAATAGAGAATTGTATATGAGGACCAAGAAACAAAAAGTATTGACTTCTTTATAGCTTCTCTTGAACTCGTTTGATAGCCTTCTGAGGCTCTGTTTAAGACACGCAGGGATGGGGAGGATGCAGGAGTGTGAGAAGGACCGCTCCCTGCTTACGGACAAGGATATGGATGTACACTCTTGTGAGCGGGGGTCTCCAGTGAGAATGAAGAAGTCCCTGGGTTTTGAGTGTTAGAAGAACCGGGCAACAGGATAGCAGCAGACTGTAAATGTTCTTGTCTGGAGGTGTTTGAGTAAAGGAGTTCTAGTTTAATAAACGAGGGCTGAGGCCCTGGCTGGTTGGCTCAGTGGTAGAGTGTCAGCCCGGCGTATGGAATTCCCAGGTTCAATTCCTGGCCAGGGTACACAGGAGAAATGCCCATCTGTTTCTCCACCCCTCCCCATCCCCTTCCTCTCTGTCTCTCTCTTCCCCTCCCGCAGCCAAGGCTCCATTTGGAGCAAAGATGGCCCAGACGCTGAGGATGGTTCCATGGCCTTTGCCTCAGGCACTAGAATGGCTCCAGTTGCAACGAAGCAATGCCCCAGATGGGCAGAGCATCGCCCCCTGGTGGGCATGCCAGGTGGATCCTGGTCAGGCGCATGTGGGAGTCTGTCTCTCTGCCTCTCCACTTCTCACTTCAGAAAAATATAAAGAAAGAAAGAAAGAAAGAAAGAAAGAAAGAAAGAAAGAAAGAAAGAAAGAAAGAAAGAAAGAAAGAAAGAAACCAGGGCTGATCTTCCCTATTCTGCCAGGGTTCCCTGTGGCTGGATGATGGTCCCCTTTGCCACAGGGCGCCCGTTAAAGAAGCTGTGACCACTAGGAGGCATGTGGACAAGCACTAGACCTCAGGAGGGCTCCTCCAAGCCCACCGTCGCTCCAGAAGACCCGTGTGTGGGACCCACGTGGTGTCCTGCCACCACTTACCACCCTCAACACTGTACCTCCTGAAACAGACAGGGAGAAAGAGCTACTTTAGGGAGTCCCCTCTGCATTGTGAGGAAGGGGGGTTTGGGGGAGTGATTTATGTGCAGCTTATTTTTAACCAGGTGACATACAGACACAGAGAGTGTAAATGCCAGGGTGGGGGGGGGAGTGGAGCTGCAGTCTTTCTCCAGGGAAGCCATGGCGGGAGGCGCTCTCCACAGGCCAGCTAGGTGTCAAACACCCTGAGTTACAGAACAGGAGCACGTTTCGCTCCCGTAAAGCCAAAAGAAAAAAAAAACCCTGCCACTCGAGTCCCCGTCTCCCAGTGGCTTGGGCACAGAATGCCAGTTGATGGCAACAGAATTAATGTGGCTCTAAAGGTAATTTGAAAGCGACAAGAGTAGCGAATTATCACATGAAAATGCAAATTGTCCCTTATCTGGGCTGCTCCACAGATGTGATGATTCATCATGGAGTGTTCAGCTGTATTTCCAAGTAAGATCTCAGGGAGAAGGAGAGAGAGGCAGGGCCCAGCCACACTCTGCCAGGAGAGATTTATAGCTCCTTTTATCCAGATGTAAAGCACACGGCATTGGGAGGGAACGTGAATCCCGTGAAACGTCACTCTATCACGCAGTCCTCGTGAGAGGAGGGCCAAAGGACGCACAAGCATACACTTCCATCCTCCAAAACTTCCTCTCTCCTGACACATACACACTTTTCATGCAGTTCACCCTTCGCTCTACCTTCTTACCTGAGTCGGGGAAAATTCTTTTGTCAGTCCATCCACCCATCTGTTCATCCATCCGTCCATCCACCCATTCAATCCATCCATCTTTCTATCCATTCATCTACCCTTCTATCAATCCACTCACCCATCCGTCAGTCCATCCATCCAATCATCCTTCCAGAGTTTTCTTCATTTATTTCATTGTTGGCCGGTGTGTTGAGGAAGCCATCAGCCCTTACTGCTGACCACACATACCCTATGTGATTAGGAAAAGGGATCTGAATGGGTTTCCCACTTTCACTTTTGCCAGTGTTTGTAGACGGGGCTTGTTAAAGAGAAGACAGCAAACTTGAGGACTGGGCCAGGGATCAGTGTGTGCTCAGCAAATAACCGACTAAAAGCTGGAACTTAAGGGAAGCCATCCCGTAGACGGGTCAGGGGATAACAATTATAAAGTACTCTCAATACGCCAGCCAGTTCTGAGTGCTTTATGAATATTAATTCATTCACCAAGCCCAGCAGATGAGCATCACCCTGCCTGAGAGTCACTAACACATCCGACTCTACTTCTGGGAACCACCATGGAGAAAGAGCACTTGCGCTCAGGGTGCTCCCTCAGGGGCTGCACTCCGGGCCCTCCGTGGAGCAGCCGCACATCCTAGTGTGGAACAGATGAGAACCCGGATGACCGGGCTGCTGGACAGTGACTCTCCTGGCCTCCCCACCTTCCCGGATAGCCTTGTGATTCTCTGTGTGTCTCTTCCTTGCAATCTGAGAACCTCAGCCAGTATACAGCCATGCAAAAGATAACTTCACAAATAACTCTGATGGTCCTAATATTGTGAGTCAAACAGCTCTTGTGGGGAGGGGTGGACAATAATACTAGAATGGGAAGCTGGGGCCAATGCGGCATGGCGTATGAGGTCTGCTGCAACAAACTGGGTAGCTTGGAACAGCAAGAATGCATTGGCTCATGGACTGGAGGCTAGAAGTCTGAGGTCAAGGTGCAGGCAGGACTGTGCTCCTTCTGAGGGCTCTAAGGAGCACCTGTTCCAGGCCCCTCCTAGCTTCCAGCAGTTCCCTGCTCTGGGCAGCATAACTTCAATCACCGTGTACAAGTCCCAGTGTGCACGTCTGTGCCCAGAGTTCCTCGTCGTATAAGGACACCAGTCATATTGGATTAGGGGTTCGTTCTACTCCAGTTTGACCTCATCCTAACTAATTACACCTGCAACAATCCTATTTCCAAATGAGGCCACATTCTGTGGCACTGGGGGTGAGGACTTCAACACGAGATTTGGGGGCTCACCATTCAACACTCATCACAAGCTAAGGGGTACGAACTTTACAAGAGACTGTCGTGGGACCGCAAGCTCCAATTATGGTCCCCTGCACTTGAAATGTGGCCTTAAGAAGCCCTCGCTGCTGCCTGACCTGTGGTGGCGCAGTGGATAAAGCGTCGACCTGGAATGCTGAGGTCGCCGGTTCGAAACCCTGGGCTTGCCTGGTCAAGGCACATATGGGAGTTGATGCTTCCAGCTCCTCCCCCCCCCCCCTCTCTCTCTGTCTCTCTCCCTCTCTCTCTCCTCTCTAAAATGAATAAATAAAAGAAAAATTAAAAAAATAAATTAAAAAAAAAAAAAAAAAAGAAGCCCTCGCTGCTAGTTTTCTAGATGTCTAGAAACAGCAGTGAGGGGCCGTGTTAGAGGCTTGCTGCCTGGCTCCCTGTGTACATGAATCGTGTACTGGGAGCTCAGATGCAGCTGGAAGACTTGTCTCATGCATCCCACATGCAGCTGGGATGACAACATCCTTTCTGATTTCTTGTCTAGTTGTCCTTTAATTTTTTGAGAAAAAAACTATTGAGGTTTCCTACTATAACTGTGGGGTTTTCTAGTTCTTTCGTTTCTACCTGTTCTCCTTCCATATCTTGAAACTGTATTTTTAGGTACACATACATTGAAGAGTTTTACGTCTGCTTGGTGAATTACTCTTCTCTTTCAAGGTTTATTACATCATCCGGGGTCCGTTCTATTCTTCAAGTTCACTCATTTTTACTTCGGTAGCATCGGATTCACTATAATTCCACCCAGTGTATCTCCCATTTCAGATGCTGTGTTTTCATCTCTAGATGTGTCCTTCTATTTACTAGTTTCTTCTTTCCCATCAACAATTGGCCACCATGGTCCACATCCCCACTAACTACAACCCTGAAAATGCGGTCTTCACATCCCTCCCCAGTGCCACAGGATGAAGGGTCTTTGCTTCCCCACTCCGTCTGTTTCTACCTTGACAACACCCACTGGGCACCCCAAACACCACTGCCCAACAGCTCAGGACCCAGCGCGGGGAGTAGAAGAACAGGGTGGGTGCCCACAGTGGGTTGCTAAGATCACTAGAAAATAACTATCCTATTATTAAACATTTTTGAGGTCTGCAATCAAGCCCTGATAACACATTTCATCCCCCATGGACACCGGGCGCAGAGGCACCTTCTGGCTCTGACATCTCCATCCCGGTACGACCTTGGGCAGGTTCCTTGCTTCCCTGGACCCTGGCTTCCTCCTCTCTAACCTGGTGCATCATTTCTGGACCCTCCGTGAACTCAGGGTTATTGATAAGCCAAATAAGATTGTAACTGAAGGAACAGAGTTTGCCAAGTGCAAGGTGGTGGCAACAGTCAGAGATCATTAGCTTTCCTGCACTGATGAGCTGCAAACACACACACACACACACACACACACACACACACACACAAACTTGCCTTTCAGGCTTCCAGGCTGTTAAAAGATACTATGATTTCCCAGTTCACCCTTAGAGTTTTTCTATGTTGTCCTCAACGAAAGAGAGAGGGGACAGGGGTGGGGGGGGGGGGGTGGGAGATGGGGCCGATTTATTCCACAGTTGCTATTTTAGAATCCAGAAGAGCCGGGCTTGTTGATTGCATAGAGATGTTATCTCTTGTAGGGCTCAGTGAAGGTCACCTTCAAATCTTTTGCTAAACCAAATGCTCCGTTTCCCCCTAGTGCTCAGCCTGGGCAGAAGCTGGGACCGTGACCATTGAAGGGTCAAGGGGGGAGGGGGGGTTGCTGTATAGAAGATGCCCTGAGAGCTAAGAGACAAACCCAAGTTCTCAGAGGGGGAGGGAAGGAGCAGGAGAGAGAGGGGTTTTGATATCATAGATGTCTGGGAGGAATCTAATGAGAAGTCATTTTTAATAAGAGAGCAGGTTAACCGAAGGGAATGCTCACAGGTGGAGCCATAGACCTTGCAGTGGGCACAGCCACTTGTCAGAGGCAGGGGCTGGGGGAAGGAAGAAAACCGTCAGAAGAATTCCCAGAGATGAAATGTCAGCTGCAGGAACAGAGGAGAAAGAGGCAGTTACAAAACTGACCCAGGCCCCCTGCCCCTTTAAGAGGGAGGAGCCAAGGAGGCACCTGCTGAGGGAATGGTAGACTGGCCTCCAGAAAGAGGGCTTCCTGGGATGAGAATTACCAGCGTTCACACTGGAATCCAAACCCACCAGGACCAGGGTGGTAACATCCCTGAGGCACAATCTAAGCCAGGCTGCTCCTCTGTATCCAGACTTGTCCTTGTCATTCTCCCCCTGCCCACATGTCTCTCTGTTCTGCCCTCTCCAATGTCCCCAGCGTGACTCCCACCCACCCTCCGCCAAGGTAGATCGCTGGGTCAGGCTCTCCAAGCAGCCACCTAGCAAGCTCTGCGTCTCTGCATAGAGCCTCCCAGCATGGAGGGAGCCCCTGAAGAGATAGCTTTGAAACGGGTTCATTTTCTTACTGGAAACAATGGGTGTTTTCTACCTGAAAGTCTGAAGAATCTCATCTTTGAAGCTCCTGGTGGGCCCTGGGATTGATCAGGCTGGAGTGGGGAGCAGGTATCGATAAGAGTCAAGAATCAAAGCACACGGGGCTTTCCCCCACCGCATTCACCCAGCCTCTCTGGGCCTGGGAAGAAGTGTAGGGAGAGACTCGGGTTTTATTTGCAGTAGTGCGCGTGCACACGCGTGTGTGTGCATGTTGGCAAGAACCCGTAAGGAGCTCAAAGTTATGTACTCACCTGGCCCCTTGGGCTATCACTGGCCTTCAAGTGTAATGCCTTTGATGGTTGGGATCTCCCCAGCCTCTCAATCAAACTCTACCCTTGGTGCAGTAATCTGTCTTTAACAACTCCCACTGCAAGTCAATAAAATGTCAATTTAGTTCTTTTGTTAAACCTTAAATCTGCGTAATACCTCTCCTCTCCTCGGCTTGTTAGATCCGGCTTGTTAGATCCGGCTCGTGTTTACGGCGCTCCTCCTCCCCCACCGCAGCAGAGGTGTGGAACGGAGACGCTCAAGTACCACAGGGACGCTCAAGGGCAGGTGGATAGCAGCGCCCTCCGCGGCTGGGAGGCCAGAATGGCGGGCCGCGAGGCATCTCCCCTTTCCTTCTCCTCTTGGAAACCCTGAGCAAACCAGCCTTCTTTGGTATCTCTAACTTTCTTGACTTCTCCAAACTTGGTTTTCAGCTGAGCACTAGTCGGGTGGACAGTATTCCACAGGCGTTAAGAGCTCAACTCTGGTTCAAATCCCAGCTCTACCACTTATGAGCTATATGATTGAACTTCTCTGGGTCTCAGTTTCCTTATCTGTCCAACGGGCATGATCACAATATCCTCATTGCCTATATAGGATTAAAAACGTGAATATACGTAACGCACTTAGACCAGCGGCTAGCACATTCCAAACGCTATGCCTATTCACCAGGGTTTGTACCTTCTGGCTTCCTACTGCTGTTTTCTCTTCAGCTTAGGTCCTAAATTAGAAGTAGCTCCTCTCCACTGGGTATAGCCTGGGGGCTAGGTCATTAGAAGTGACACCCTTGCCAGACAATGAAAGGAAGGGTACATGATGTAAACTATGCCATAGGGTGCCCCGCTCTAGAACTTGGACCTTGAAGACCAGAACAAAGAGGCTAAATACAACTGGTTGTCTTTCATCTTGACCACGTGGGAGCCGCTTTCGGGCCCTTGGGCACTGTCCTGGTGCTTGCCTCTCCTCGAGCCCAGTTCTCCAGCCTCCCTTCCAGGCTGGGAGCTCTCTTTAGGTGAACCAACTGGCTTATTTCTTTTGCTTGCAGCCAAAGAATCTTGACCCCTAGAGAGGAAATTGGGGTCCAAAAGCCTCAGGACCCCAGGGTTTCTATTCTTCTACCTCCCTGACCCCATCTGCTACCTGACCCTTTCTCTCTTGTCCTGCAGCAAAGAGAGGTTAGAGGAGAAGAGACCGTCCCAAGGGCTCTGGAGAGAAGCACCAAGGATATCAAACAGTATTTCTTTCCAGGAGGCTTGGTCTTTCCTTCAGAAACGCCGCCTCTCAGTCCAGAACCTCCTCCTGGTGACGGCAACAGTAGTGGCTGAGACAGAAGCAGAAAAAGGAGGCGGTGGCCCTGACATCAGCCACACACAGCCAGGCTCAGCGATCAACATGCAACGCTGACAGCTGCTTCCTGCCTCTGAGCCCAGTGGTCACTAAACTTACACTCAGATTGGCCCAGCTCACCTAAGAATTCCTCCAGGAGGCGGGCTCACTTGCCGCACATAATTTTCCAGAGACTCAACTCATGGGAAGCCAAATCACCATTTGGCAAAATAGAAGTGATGAACTAACTTCTCATGAATTGATTTTTGATGAATTTTCTCAGCCCTTGTTCCCAGAAGCATATTCAGAGAACCATGCCCCCCGCCAAGAAAATACTCAGGGAGTCCCAGCAGTCTCATCTAAGGGGAAGGCTGACAAGGTGCAGAGGAAGTCACCTCACATCTGGAGACCCCCTACTGTTTCCCAGGAGCTTTATGTACATGCTCATTTCACCCTTCACAACCAGTCCACAGGTTAGAACCCTTAGTTTCCCGTGTGAGAAAACCGAAACTTGAGAGGTACATCTCCCACTGGATCTGACTCAGAGCCCTGACGGCTCTGGCATGCCCTGAACCTTCTCGTTCGTCCCCTCCTCCCCAGCTCCGGCCAGGGCAAGGAAGAGCCAGAGAGGACCTCTCTGACGGGCCACACAGGCATGCAGAAGCCACATGAGAACTCCAATCCTGCAGACATTTAGGACTGCTGTCAGGAGAACATGGGTCCCAGGAGTTCACCCCTCACCCAGGGTCACACAACTCCCAAGGGGTGGTGACAGCTTGCCCGGCTATAACATCACCTACTTCTCCACAGCAGCATTCTTGCCCACATTTTAAGACTCCTTTAGTTCTAAATCTCCATGTCACAATTTAGTCAAAGAAGGCTCAGGGAAGGGTAGCAGGCGGTAGACCTGGTGTCCCAACACAAGCCTTTGTTTTCCCTGCAGGAGCTTGTGACCCTCCAGCCCCAAATACTTCAAGCCTTTGGTCTCTGTGCCCTCTCATATGGCCTTTGCCCCAAAATTCTAAGGATTGAAGACTTGTTTGTTGCCAAATTATCCTCTAGGACCATGGTCCCCCCTTCCCCCAAGCCCACTCCATAACCCATCTGAAGCTCTCAATTAAAAGTCAGCCTGGAGAAGCATTCATGATGGCTGACCAATGGGGCTGCTGGCAGAGGAGGTGGAACAGACCAAGCTCAAGGGTCTGAGAATCAGCCGTATCACACTTCCCTGAAAGGTAAGCCCCCCTCCCAAGCCATACCAGGATTCAGCAACATCTGTTTCATCAAGGGCCGCTTGATTTCCTTCCGACATCTGAAGGCGGTCAGCAGGCCAATTAGTCCATCAGTGAGTGAGACTCAGTTATAAGGTTGTAACTGCCCTGGGACCCATATGAATGTGTCAACATTCTATGGGAGGGTGACAGTGCCAAGAATTTGGAGCAAATAGAGATTCTTGTTCTAAGAGGCATGGCAGTCACTAGTGGAGAATAATAAGTCCTATAAATTCCTTCTCTTAAATACATTTCAAATTCCTTGCTTCATTCCCTCTCCCAAGACCGCCCTATCAGCTCTTGCCCTCTGTGACTCAGAGTAAGTTCAATAGTCTCTGAAAAGCTCTAGAGACTATTTGACTTCCATATGCCATCTGGTGGTCCATTTAAAATAGATGGTGATGGAGGGAGACTTGACTTGGGGTGGTGAACGCACAATACAATATACAGATGTTGTAGTATAGAATTATACACCTGAAACCTGTATGATTTTATTAACTAATGTCACCACCAATGCATTCAATAAAAATTTTAAAATAACATAAAAAAGAAAGTAGGTTTATAATTCCATTTTCTTAGGGCAAAGGTGTATATGTACCCCCAGGAATATACAAGACTCATTGGGGTGTAGAAAGAAAAAAATAAACTTCAATTTCTATTTATTTTTTTCTAAAAACCACTTCAGAACACTGGCATTATCCATCAAAGTAGAACATACTCTATGACACAGCAGTTTTACAACTAGATTTAGAGCCAAAGGAAATGTATACATATGTACACCAAAGACATGTACAAGGATGTTTCTAGAAGCACTATTCATCCTAGTCTAGTGCCGGTTATAGATGTAAATTCTACCAGTATGGCATACACACTTTATACTTCCTCAGCACACAACAGGATGTGAGAGAGACTGGAACTCACCTCTCCCCCAAAATGTATGTGATGATGGTACTTCTGGGTACAATGAGCAATAGAAAGGAAACTCCAATCCCCTTAGAAAAAATTTATTGTCTTTCTAGAATATCAACTTGAAGACCCAGTGCTAAATATCCATGAAATATCAGACTTCTCTTTAAATGAAAAAAAAAAAAAATGTTTATTGGACTCTAGGTACTCAACTTGGACTAATCACGACTCTGCTTATGACCCAGTAACGACATCATTCCATGCATGTCTGTTTGTTTATTCATTCATGCATGCATGCATGTATACATTTTGGTCACCATACAACTCCAAAGCTATAACAGTATGAATTACACACCCATATGCTCCTCACCTTTCTCCACCTCTTCCAGAGGTAACTGTTATAACTGAAGCGTGTGCTTATCATTCCTTTGTTTACCTTCCAGTTGCATAATCTATATATATATATGTCTTCTACATTTTAGTTATTATTTTGAAGTTCAGATAACAGGTATTATACAGAGTCTTTACGGACTTAATTGTTTCTATTCATTACGTTGCTAAGATTCACCTGTGTTGTAACATGTGGTTATTTCATGTCTGCTGCTGTGAAATATTGCATTCTGTAAAGCTACCATAAGTTATTTATCCACCCTTCATTCTGGGGGCTTTGGGGTTGTTTCAAAACAAGGCTGCTATGAACACTCTTATTCCTGTGCTAACCCTTGTCATTGTTAAGATGAGGTTATATTTCTGGGCATGTCTTTCTGGAAAGGTGACAATGGTGATAACAATAATAATGGGATGATGGTAGCTGATGTTTGTCTAACATGTTACCTCTTACAAAGCACTTTTATCAACATGACCTAATTCAACAACTCCAGGCACTGGCTGGCCCATGACAGGGTTGGGAAGTGGCCAAACCTGTGGCCTCTGGATCTTTTTCAGTGCATTATTCTGGTCTGTCTGATGCATGGTAGGGCCTCAGGACTTAGCTACCATTTCTGCCACTGTGAAGACTAGTTCCACCACAATTCACCATTAAAAATGGGCTTGAAGAAACAAAAGAACATACAGAGGCCATTGGAGAACGAGGCCTGGTACCACCGAAGTTTCTTTTCCCCTTCTCCAGCCGAGGTTGAGAGGCTCCCGGGCCTGTGGGAGAATCGGGCCACCAGGGAGGAAGGGTTTCTCCTAGCACCATCCATCAGGCACCTTTCTCCCGCAGCAGAGTGATTGCCCTTGACCCTTTCCCACCATCTGTCTCCTCGGTTCCCCCATCAGCCCCTCTCCTGGGAGGCCAGGCTTGGTGGCAACATGCCAGCCCTTCTCTGCTCTCCATTCCTGTCACTGAATAATGAATACCAGCTAAGTGATGGGCTGGTGCCAGCCACCTCCTAGCAAATCTTCCCCCCGGAGCTTGGATCAATAACACTTAGCTGCTCCTTTTCAGCATGGAAGCTGGGCAGCAGGAAACCCAGCCTGAGCTGTTGCCCTCAGGGAGGTGCTGCCCACCCTCACAGGCTCTTGCTGATGCCCAGCCCCCCCACCGTGTGTCCTCAGAAGACTGACCACCCCTCCTCCATCTGCAGCCCAAGTCTCCCCATCTCCCGTTAGAATGGGACTGTTCAGCTCCATCTCCAAGAAAAGACTCCTGTATTGGGAGCAATTCCAGGGAAGCTGCGATCTGGGTCTTCTGGGAGCCATCAGCCATCTCATCACCTTGAGCTGCCTTATTTGGGATTAGGAAGCAATAGAGGGAAAGAAGGGGCATTTATATGTAGACAAGTCAATTCAATAGCCGTGGTTGTGCGTCGTGTCTAATCTAAGTACTCAGGTCCAGCCTGGTACTGAGTATCACATCTTTTTGACCTAAAAGTTCACATTGCAGAGTTGAAGGAACCAAAACGGCCAACACTCCCAAAGCCCTTTGCTTATAACTCAGTCCCCACAGTAACCCGTGAGGAACGTACTAACGTCTCCACCCGAACGAGGGAACAAAAGCACAGATTGGCTATGACTTGCCCAGGGTCACAAGGCAGTGGGCAGGGGAGCCAGGGACTGAGCCCAGGCAGTCTAGTTCTAGAGTCTGTAGTCTGGACCGCTACGTCCGGTCATCTTCCCTGACACTCCACCCCCGAGACAAGAGTGGGGGCTCTGGAGGCAGGTGTTCCACACATCACTTCTGCACACTCCATTGGTCACACAGGTCAGCCCTCACCAGTGGGGGAAGATGCTACAGAAAGATATAAATTTCAGAAGGCAAAGCCCCATGTGGTGAGCTTGTAAACTGGTCATCACAGCCAGGCTAATAGCAGCTCTGTCCCACACTTAGCACACGGCAGAGGAGAAGAACGCATGCGCAAGAACAACCCCTCTCAAGGAGAAAACCCCTCTCAAGGAGAAAACCCAGAAGGCACAAAATCTCGATGCCCAAGGGCCCCTGCGCCTCAGCAGTCAGGACAGTGGCTCCATGAAGGAGCATGGGGAAAGGGCTGGGAGCATTCCCTCACAGAATCCCGGAGCTAGCATCCCAGATGTGAGGAGATGTTCAGTTCTGGTGCCTCGTTTGTCTTTCTTACTGTGCTTTGTGTGCGCTCTGAGCAGCACTGGCCAAGTGTCGGGACAGAGTGGACACTGCCATGTGGACAGAAATGGGGAAGACTCAATTGTTTGCAGAGCTTGTAATGGAACCCGTGGCACAGAACAAAGGACAGAATAATAGCTCACACATCAGACCATGACTGCCCATTCCCAGGGCACAGTGGGCAGCACCATGGCCGAGGAGGGGCCGGTTCCACCCCTTTGTCCTGGGTAGATGTGACCTACAAGCAGAATCGTTACTACTTCTCGCTTAGCCAGTTCATCTGCAGACAAACAGAATCAGTGCCATCGAACATCTGCTTCTGTGGATCACGGGGTCAAAGGTCTGTGTCTGGGACCCTGGAGTCCATTTACTGAGTCCTCACGGGGTGTGTCCATGGGGAGATGGAATGAGCTTGAGATCAGGCCCAGCACAGCCTTGGCTTAGATAACGCTCAGCTCTGATGACTGCTGGCCTTCTCCAAGTGGCCGCAGACGTGTCACTGCCCTGACGTGAGAGTCATAAAGCATAGTTCCCAAGCCTGCCTTGGAGTCCATTCTCCACAGAGCTGCCAGCCTCCCCGGCCTCCTGCACCATGTGTTCCCGGGGCTTCAAACCCAAAGAGCCAACCCTGCCCACCCGGTTTCCCCATCACCTGCCTTCTAAGCTACAGCTCACCTGGCCCAACCTTTATGGGAGAAGAGCTCTCCCTGCCATGGTGCTTCTGCTTCCTCAGAATCTCTGGGTCTGATTTAAAGTTTCCATACTGACCCCCCCCCACACACACACACACACACTCCTTCTAGAGAAGGGGAGGATTCCTCCAGCCCCAGCTGGCCACATCTCTCATTCACCTCATCCATCATCCCGACAGGTGGGCCCTAGAGAGAAGCCACAAGCAGGACAGGGGTAATTAGGATCCATTAAGGAGATGAGGCTGAGCTGCAGGGGGCACCATTCACTCCCCACCTCCCTCTTCTAAATGGGGCCATCAGCCATGCTGAGTTTGCTTCCTAACTTCCTCCTGCCACCTCCCACCCCTGAGTCCCAAGGAGACTGAGGCCACAGTGGGATGAATGAGCATCTTGAGAACAGAGAGGCCTGGATTTGAGGCAAGAGACCACAGGCTGCAACAGAGGTAGGGGGTAGAGAAGGGGAAACAGGACCCCCAACAGGGTCCACTGTAGTGGCTCGTCCTGGAGCCCAGACCTCGGCTTAGGAACCCGAACTTTGCTATGCAGGCTGCTCTGGGCGGCCTCTCCGGGTGACCCGGCCAGGGCCAGCCTCTGCAGCAGCTCAGAGGAGGTGACAGCCTGGGTGCTTGGGTAGCTCTCGCTGTGCTGTCTCTGGGAGGCTCCTGCCAAAAAGCAGCGTGCTCCTCTGGAGAGGGTTACAAATGAACCTCTCAGCAGTCTCATCAGGCACCTTCCTCCTGATTAATTTGTCAGACTGGCTGCCTCCCTGAGAGAACAGGAATGCTCAAAACCAGACTTTGATTTCTTTTTTTTTTTTTTTTTTTTTTTCTATCTTGCTCAGATCAGAACAACTTGGGGCCATCGCAGATGGTGATGGGGTGGAGTCTAAACAAAGTGATAAAGTATGAGAAGCACCAACTGGAAGGAAACCAAGGCCCATGCTCCCTTTTCTCCTGCACCCAGGCCTAACCCAGCTGGAGAAAGAATGGAGGCAGTGAGTTGTCCGAGGATACTGGGCGCGCGCGGAAGAGGACCTGTGGCTGTGCATGCTCGTGCACACCCTCTGTGCTCCCGGTCAGGGCTGAGGAGGGGGTCTCCCAATCTTCAGGGAGCGCCGGAGCCCTCACAACCCCTAGCAATAGCCTGGCTGTCCTGACCTGGCAGCCCCTCCTTCTGGGGCAGCGAGATGAGCAGAAGGGCATTGCAGTCCATGTGCAGGAACACGGAGAAGCTGAGAACAAGGGCTCCAGCGCCATCTTTGACTGGCTCCCACCTTGAGGCATGGCAGCAACGTTTATCTCTATCTTCCCACTGGGCTCCAGGTTCAGAGATGCTGAGTGATATGCCCAAGGTCACACAGCTAGTAAGTAGCAGAGTCTGAACCAAACCAGCGCCCACTTTCAGCAGAAAGCCCAGTACTTTAATACATGAGACATGTTCATGCCATCTGAACACCAGCAAGCCACCCATATCTCATAGTCTAGTCCCTCCAATGAGTCTGACCTCTTCCCTCATTCATTCCTCTATTCGTCTGTTCAGAAAATATTTCAGAGTTGATAAGAAATTAACTATGATCTTGACACTTACGTGCCATGGCCTCAGTGATGGTGCTCACCCAGTGGTGGGACGGCTCACAGGCTGAGCCCTCATGTAAGCCAAGCCATGGAACACATGAGCACAGAGTTGCTGAGGTTACATCTGGTTGAGCAGGGCCTCAGGGCAATACATTTTGTGACTTGAACTCCCCAGGAAGGGGCCAGAGATAAAACTTTCCCCTTTGGCCATTTAGTTGAAACTTGTATCCCTTATACAAAAACGCAGGAAGATGTATTTCAAAAATAATTCATTGCTTTGGATGTAGACACAAATACTGTTTGAAATGTGTTTTTTCAGTGCTTAGCAATTTGTTTGATTTGGATACCAAGCTCCATAACGTCTGGCAAGGTCTCATCTGAAAGGAGCTAGCTGACATTGAGGTTCAGGACCACAGACAGTGACCCGGGCCACCTCTACCTTCTATAGCAGGGGTCCCCAAACTTTTTACACAGGGGGCCAGTTCACTGTCCCTCAGACCGTTGGAGGGCTGGACTATAAAAAAAAAACTATGAACAAATCCCTATGCACACTGCACATATCTTATTTTAAAGTAAAAAACAAAACGGGAACAAATACAATATTTAAAATAAAGAACAAGTAAATTTAAATCAACAAACTGACCAGTATTTCAATGGGAACTATGCTCCTCTCACTGACCACCAATGAAAGAGGTGCCCCTTCCAGAAGTGCTGCGAGGGCCGGATAAGTGGCCTCAGGGGGCCGCATGGGGGCCCGCGGGCCGTAGTTTGGGGACCCCTGTTCTATAGCCTGAATCCTTCTACCCAGGACCCTCTGGAATGCATTTCTTAACTTTTGTCCCGAGGTCTCCCCAGAGTGGAACTGGCTTGAATCTTGGATGGTTTTGTTTGGCTGAGCCTCCTGCAGGATTCAGGCTACCTCTGCCTTTCTTTGCTGGTTTTAGTGAAGCCCACACAAGACCAGGAGATGGGAGAGGCCAATTACTAATGTGATGAGAAAAAATAATAAATTAAATTAAAGAACAGCATTGAGGCTTGATATTAAGTATAAGGGGGACTAATAATTCAGAGAGGCAGAAAGTTCTGAATCTACCACAAGGCTCCCCAAGGCAGAACAGCAATGAATGGCCATTATTTGCATAATAGCTTTCTCATTGTTCCCTTTGTGCTTTTGTTGCTTCCAGCGCTCTGTTATTTCCCTCACTCCTCTGCGAGAAACCAGCCCCAGTGATCTGAAACATGTAACCTTCACCAGCACAATGCTGTCATATAGTTATGAAATGGGAGTTTGAAAGGAGACAGAGCTCTTGATCAAGATAGCACCAGGAACCTCTCCTTCTGGCCCTATAGGAAATAGGTTATGGAAGCTTTTCTCCAGGGCTGGCTTCCCAGGTGTGTCACCCGTGCAGGTGCCTGTGCTTAGAGGGGCCCTGTGCTTGGTTGAAAGCTCTGTGATGACTATCTAGAATTTCTCAATCATTTTTGTAACAAGGACAGCCACATTCTCATTCAGCTTGTAGCCCTGCAAATTATATACGCTCCTCTCTCTGAGTCAGGCTTGGCCAGGACGTGGCCTGACTCCAATGGCAATGTAGACACCATGTGACAAAGCCTCCCAAGAGCCAATCCGTCACAAGAGCCAATCCATCACACCATCTCTGACTCTTCCTCCTCCAGGATCCACGCAGCTCCCCCAGCGCCCTCAATGACCATGACTCACAGAATAGGGGACAAATCCTATTAGCCAGGATGCAATCTGATGCCAAAATTCCTGAGCTCAGCTACAACCTAGACAGGCTCATTCATGATGAGATGAAACAGAGACTAACACAAAGATTTCTGTCTGGACAAAGCTCTTAATCGTTGAAGCCCTTCCTTTGCACAGAAGCCCTGAGTAATTTCCTTGGCCCTTAGGTCTCTAATGGTCCCATTAAACAAACATAGGGCCACCCAACCTATGTTACTCATCTCTGCTCTCTCCCTCCTTCTCCACTGCTCCAGATAAAAGTCATTAATCTATTCCAATAAGAAGTATGACTAGATCACTAGGCTGTCAAGATCTTATGGTTGTTCTCATCAGAAATGAGACCCAAAAGCCCCACATCCACAGGCACACTCATGTGGAAAAGACTCATTCCCACATTCCTGCTTTGGAGCTCATTGTTATTCCACCCAGAATATCTGCTCTACTTTCCTGACAACCCATGCCTAGCTATGGATAGGAAGTTTAAACAGAGATCTGGGGTCTGTCTTTCCCTGTACCCTCATTACTGTGCCCAGTGGAGTAGGTACCGCTTGCCACCCATGCAAATCTACTGCCCTCTTCTTCACGGCCAGTGGACCCCAATTTCGGTTTCATATTCACTCTTTTTTCTAGGGTCATCTCCTTGGGAAAGAACACCTTATATCTAGTCTCCTTCCCCAGGAGGGTGAGGCATGCATCTTGGTTGGTCTATGATGATCCATCCCATTCTTCTGCCATCATTGGGTTGAGAGGGATCATGTGACCCAGTCTTGGTCAATGAGATGGGACAGAAATGATAGGGTGGCTTCCATGCAAGAGATTTTCAATTGATAAAAATTGACTCGTAGGAGTAAATGCTCCCTTTTCTTCAGTTGGATCATGTCATGTCTGCAGGAGATGCCTAAAACTAGGACAGCTGTCTTGTGATCATGGAGGACAAGACCAATGGCTGAAGATGACAACAAATAACGATGGAGAGAGCCTAAATCCTTGATGACATAGTTGAGTAGATGGTAACCAACCTGGAACCACCCTGCCTACTTTTAGGATTCTTGCCATGTTACTTAAAATTGTTCTTTATGACTGAATAAGTATTTATTTAGGTTGTTTGTTCTTTGTAGCTGAAAGCATCCTAAATAATAAACAAGGTTTAGCCTATAATAGGTGTGCCTGATGGGCTTTCTCTGACTGTTGGACTCAGAGCACGCATGCTGGCAGATGCCCTTGGAAGTGAGCTCATCAGACTGCCTGTAAGCAACGTGAGTGGCCTAACAGAAAAAAATATTTAGGTACCTTGGTGTTTCTGAAGTTCAGTTAGCATTCTGTCCCTGACTGTGACTTTGACAGGCTGTAATACAGGCAACCAAGGCATTAAAGAGGGAAGTCTTGACCTTGTTTGCATTACTAACTAAAGAAATTCAATCTAGACCTCTTCTTGGAGCCAATCCCAAATAAAATTGGAACAGAAGAAAAGGTTGTCTTCGGTGCACCAAGGTCCTGCTGCATAAATCTGTCCAACTCTTTGATGACAAGCTCATCCCAGATAATTGTTCTCTGCCCCACTTTCTACAACCTATTTCATGCTGAACAAAAGGGCTTACCCATATATAAGAGTATTTTCACTTTTATTATATTTAAAGACTCTGTGGCCAAAAGAATAAATGTCTAATGGTAGAAAACAGATCTTATGGACTCTAGATGGGACATTTTTAGAAAGTGAGTGATTCCTAAAATCCCACTGTATCAGTAACCACTGATTTCTCCTGTTTGAAGCCACTAAGCCTCACTCACTCCTGCCTTCCTCTGCTGGGCCAGCTGAGCTCCTCCTAGCTGTCTATTCTGTACCCACTCTCTGACCTGGGGGTTGTATTAAGATGTACATTCTGATTCAGTGGGTCTGGGTGGGACCTGAGAGTCTGCATTTTTATCCGGCCCCCAGGTGATGATGATGCTGGGTGGTGGACTGCTCTTTCAGAGGTGAGGCATGGAGCTCCTGTAGGTCAGGAACAAACAAACCAAACCATGCCCGTTGTTCAGCCACATAACAGAACACATTCTAGCTACTTAAAACAGTGTGCTATTTAATGATGTGAGAAGTGAGAAAACGTAGAATAGAATCCCATATTTTTTAAAACACAACTAGAATATAGAATGATAGAACCTATCAGATAGATGAAAGAAAAAAGAAGAAGGGAGGTAGAAGGGAGAAAGGGAAAGGAGAAGGGAAGGAGGAAGAAAAGGAGGGAGAGAGAGAAAGAGGGAGGGAATGAGGGAGGGAAGGAGGGAGGGAGGGAGGGAGGGAGGGAGGAAAGGAGGGAGGGAGGAAAGGAGGAAGGAAAGGAGGGAAGGGGGAGGGAGGGTGAGAAAGGAGAAAGGGAAAGGCATATGTCAGAGCACTGATAGTGGTTATCTCTAGGGAATGGAATTGCAGGCATTTTTTTTTCTTTAAAAGTATTTAAATTTTCCCTTTTTCTACAATAATCATACATTCTCTTACAATACAAAAAATACTTATTTTCATCTTTAAATGAACTCTCCCATTTGCCCAAGAATAAACTAACTCATTTGCTGTACTCTGTAAAAAAAAAAAAAAAGGCAATTGGGGGGGGGCTGCGTTTCTCGGAGGGCTGGCCCTTAGGCCTTTGAGAAGGGACATGAGGAGCTTAGGCAATGGCTGTGAGCAGCCCCAGCCCAGGTGGCTGCCACCTCCCAAAAAGGTATCCTGAGCATCCCCGATCATAGGAGTCACCGTCCTTGAACACTGACTGTACAGTTTGTGGGGTAACAGTGACAAAACACGAGGTGACCCTGCGCCCTGGAAGGAGGCTGGACGCTGTAGCTAAAATGAGTGCCTGGGCTGACAGAGGGCCAGGCCTGTGTGCGTCCCTGACTGGCAGGCCCATTGGATTTGCATTCCTGTCATGTGCTCTGGCTTCTCCCCAGGGCTCTTTCTTCCTGCACCACAGTGCTTTGCTCTCTTCCCATTAAATAGTTTATTTTAAGTCCCTAAGATGCTGTCCTTAATAAGTTCTTCTTTCTTATACAAGAGGCACACAGATCACCCTGATTATTTTAGTTTTTCAAATGGAAAAACAGGCAGAGCAGAGTAAGGACCTAGGGAGAGAGAGTCACCAGGGTCATGTTTTAACCCTAATCCTGGGAGATCTGTTTTCTGGACAAACACATTCTGACCTTATCTTTCTCTAGGTCTTTCTCTTATTCCTTTGGGAACCAGGCCCCAGCATCTGCTGTAAGGGTCTTGTAAACAGAGGTCTAAAGGAGGGGACTGTGTAGCCAAGAGCAGATGGGCTCTCCTACCCAATCTAATCAGGGGCAACACGAGCAGGCAGCCTCCCTGGTGAGCCTGGTTCTGGGGTGGTGGTCACCAAAGTCCATGGTCACAGGACATGTGTTAGGAGATCCCAAGCTATGGTAACAAACAGACCCAAAGCATGCAGTGTCTTGAAGAATAAGTAGCAATGAAATAGTAGGGGGAGGGTTGCAGGTTGAAGACACAGCTCTGCCCCACATGGTCATTCAGGACCCAGGCCAGCAGCTCCTCGGCCACCTCCAATACCTGGCTTTCTAGGTTTCCCTGCACATGGTCATTCCAGACAGCCAGAGGGTGAAAGGGCAGGGAGGAGCACAGAGGAAGGTTTTGTCAGGCCAGGTTTGGAAGGGGCACTCATCCTTTCTGATTATGTTCCATTACTAGACTTCAGTCCCATAGCCAAATCTAACAGTGGAGGAGGAAAATTATTCTAGCTGGGCACCCAGGAAAAAGAGAAAGACACATTTTTATGGACAGACAGCAGTCGCCATCATATTTTATTACCTAGAGTCAGACCCCGAGTTTTTGGTGCACAATTATCAAGCACCTATTGTGTGCCAGGCACCATACTAGGCACTAGAGCAGGGGTTGGGAATGTTTTTGACTGAGAGAGCCATGAATGCCACATATTCTAAAATGTAATTCCATGAGAGCCATACAACGACCCATGTACATTACACATTATCCAATAAAAATTTGGTGTTGTCCCGGAGGACAGCTATGATTGGCTCCAGCCACCTGCAACCATGAACATGAACGGTAGGAAATGACTGGATTGTAATACATGAGAATGTTTTATATTTTTAACATTATTTTTTTTATTAAAGATTTGTCTGCGAGCCAGATGCAGCCATCAAAAGAGCCACATCTGGCTCACGAGCCATAGGTTCCCGACCCCTGTACTAGAGACTCAGATATATAAGTAAGATGTAGTTCCTGCCCTTGGAATTGGGAGGGTCCCTACACAGGGGAGATCCTCACCATACAGAAGAACCGCGACCTACATCACAGGGTTTGGGAATGAAGAAATGCAGCCAACCCAAGCCCTGGTACATTTAGCAGTTGCAACATAGGTAATAAGAAAAAGGATTCGTGTGAAAACCTGCGGGTGAGGTATTTGGGCTCATATCTATGAGCAGAGTGCCCAGACCTGGTGTGTATGTGTTTGAATATGAGTGTGTGTATTTGTACGCATGGGTATGTATGAAAGAAAGAGAAATGATTAAACGATATTTAGGGTTTAATCTCCGTTTTGAAGTCAGAACGGCTAGATTATCTCAATCTAGAGTCTAAGTAGTTGCAAATAAATGTCTCTCTCCCTTTAATATTCTCTCTCATTCTTAGATGCCTACCGGAATGACTCAGTTCCATGTTACAGAGTTTAATAAAACCAACTCCCATAATCCGCTAACCCGATGTTTTAGCCTCTCATTGGCCCTCAACTCTCCCTCCCAACAGTGAGAAAAAGGCTAACACAACTGAGTGGAGCAAAGTGACAAGCAGTCCCAGCACCACAAGAAGTGTCCTAGACCCCAGGGAGCTAAAAGGACCTGGACACACAGGTCCCCCCAACCAGGCAGAGGGCTCACAGCCCACCCGGAACTGGAATGGACTGAACCATTTCCCACAGATCAGGCAAGCAAGCGAACAGCACAGGGTGATCTTTGTCCAGAAACAGAACGTGCTAGGTGCAGGAAGAAAAAAAACAATAGAAAAGAAAGTCCCAGGCAGATGAAGGGTGTTGCATAGCTTGATAAAGTCAGAGAGAGCCAACATTCCCCTAGAAGGCCAGGATGACAGGCTTGTGCGGGAGGTGTGGCCCACAGATGGGGAGGCAAGGGGTCATTATAAGCTCAAGTGTCCATGAGCCTTCAGTATTTTTAGGCAAAGAGCAAGGAGCCAGAGCATTTGGTTCCAAGGTAAGAGTGGAACTTACTGAGCAACAACAAGAGCACTTCTCAACAGCAGTCACCTCAGAGAGATGCTGAGGTCACCTCTAGGGGACCCCACTCTGTCCCTAGGAGAACAAGAGCACTGTGTGGACTCCAGCTTGCAAAATCTCAAGTGTTCCCACTGTACCCTCTGTAGGGAAAACCCCACTGGCCAGCCTTGCCCGCACGCAGGCCTCCTCTCCCCTCCAGGCTGAGGGGTGGAGAGGGATAGGACAGGGGTACAGCCGCTCTTGGGGATCAGCCAGGTGGGACCCACCTCGCCTTGAACGTGGTTGCTATGGGGCAAGGGAAACCCACAGTCATATTATCTATAATAACAAAACTAATCACAATGATTCTTCCCACCTGCACAGAGCTGTTTAGCTAACAAGCCCCTTTCTACTGTTACCCACCACGTCCCTGGGTAGCTGGTCAAGGAAGGGAGGAAGCTCCCCCTGCCCGATCCCTCATCTGCCCAGACGCAGGCCCACAGGGACCATGACTCTGGGAGAGGAAGACGGCTACACTGACTTTGGCCTGTTTCTCTCACCGGCACCTGTGGCCTCTGGTTGGCTGTGCCAGCCTATTTTCTGGTGTGCAGGGAACTCCCGTGGTGACACTGTCAGGGTTCCCTGGGGCTGGAGGGGTCCTCGGGACATTCAACCCCTGCTCCTGCCTCTGGGAAGGGCAGCCAGCTCCTGAGTCACTGCGGGCAGATGGGTACCTGTCCTATTTTTTTTTCCCAAAAAAATATCCACAAGGAATGCTACCATCTGCTTAGACAGTCAAATGTGTCGGATGATCTGATTTCCAGAGGGGAAACCGCATCAGCACCACTTGCTGCTGGGACCAGCAGCCTGGGGAAGTGGGAAGAACCTCTTCCATCAGAACTTGTCCGTTCGCAAGGCACTGTCGGGAGCTTCACAGTTTCCAAGGGAATTACCCATGGAACTTGGAAAAGAAGCACTCCTTTGGAGATGGGGCCCCGGCCTCAGGGCTATGGCTAAGTGGGTGTGGGATGGGACCCAGGCGTTTGCGGTTTTGAACAGGTTCACAGGTGACTCCGGTGCACAGGTGCAATCGCGAGCCCCAGGGCTGCATCATCTCATATTTCCTTGAAGAAAGTAAGACTTCCTGGACAGACAGAGGACATGTCCTGTTCTTCCCATTTTGTAGATGAGAAAACAGAGGTTTGGGACACCTACATGGGTTGTCCGGGCTAAGATATCTAAGCATCAATCTAACAGCAAAACCAGGTCCCTGGTCCGCTGACCCGTGCTCCCCTACCACACCACACTGCCCATCAGATAAGGATGGGGAGGATGCTGGAACACTCACTCAAAACTGTACCTCCCGGGAGGGTGGTACCTGTGAGTCACTCCCACTTTACTTTTTTTTTTCTTTTTCCAAGTGAGAGGATGGGAGATAGACAGACTCTCACATGCACCCCAACTGGGATCCACCCAGCAACCCCTATCTAGGGCCATGCTCCCAACTGAGCTATTTTTAGCACCTGAGGTAGAGGCTCCACAGAGCCATCCTTAGCATCCAGGGCCAATGTGCTCGAATCAACCAAGCTATGGCTGCAGGAGAGGTGAAGAAATAGATGGTTGCTTCTCCTGTGTACCCTGATCAGGAATCGATCAGGACATCCACATGCTGAGCCAACGCTCTACCACTGAGCCAACCAACCAGGGTCTCTCTCCCACCTTAATTAATCTAACATGTTTGTACAGTGTTATGTCAGGTCAAGCTTTGATATCTCTAAGCAGGGGGCAGCAGGGGGCATCGGTGAGAAGGCAAATCAAGGAAATAGAGGTTATCTTTCCAAACCATAAACAGCATCAATGAAGACCAGCCTCACCTGAGACTCTTATGTACACGCTAGCTCATTTAAGGCTGTTTCCAGCCTTGTCTCAAGATAAAAATCACCTGAGACAAGTGGGAAATTCTTAAAATATATAATTTAAAGAAAAAGAGAAAACTCAGCCAGAATCTCCTGGAAAGGAGGTGGCAGAATGATAGCTTCTCATTGTCACAGAAGTTTCGAGAAAATCGCTCCCGGGCAGTGTTTCTCGGACAGGACAGGGTGGTCATTCAGGTGTGACAGGACTCTCCGGCTCAGCACTTTCCCCTTGCAGTTGTCCTGGAGGCCTCTCTGGGTGACAAGTTACTTCTAGGGCTGGGTCTCTGAACCTTGGTACTATTGACCTGTGGGGCAGATCGTTCTCTGCTGTAGGGGCTGTCCTGGGCATCGTAAGATCAAGGTCAGGAGCACCTCCCACCCAGTTGTAACAACCAAACACATCTCCAGACAGTTCCCCCCAGTAGAGACCCACTGGGCCAGTGGAAGGGGAAAGGCCTTGGGAGGAGATCCCAGTGGTCACAGGCCCCTCTGCCACTGACCTACCCTGTGCACTGAGGCCAGACTGACAACTCCTTGGAGCCTCCATTCTTCCGTCCGTGAAACAGGGATGATGTCTGTCTCACAGCAATGTTGTAAAGATGGATTATGGTCCAGAACATAAGTTCTGGTTTACTTAGTAAAGGACATCCAAAGGTGGAGGGAATTAGCCCTGGGTCCCCCAAAGCATCTAGAATTGATTCAACAATAAACATCATAAAGGCCTTGTCAGGGACTGAATTGTGCCCTCCCTCAAATTCCTATGTTGAAGTCCTAACCTCCTGTACCTCAGAATGTGACTGGATTTGAAGACAGGACCTTTAAAGAAGGGATTAAGTTAAAATGAAACCATTAGTGTTGGCCCTAGTCCAATTTGATGGGTGTCCTTGTTAGAAGAGGGCATGTGGGCACACAAGAGACACCGGGGAGGAGTGTGTACAAAGGGAAGACCATGTGAGGACACAGCAAGAAGACAGCCATCTACAAGCCAAGGAGAGAGGCCGCAGGAGATACAACCCTGCTGACACCTTGATCATGGACTTCCAGCCTCCAGAACTGAGATAAATTTCTACTGTTACAGCCACCCGAGGAAACTAACACAGGCCTCCTCCTTGATTCTTCCTCCCAAGCAGACACTTGCTCAAGCAATGATTCTAGATCCTGCTCATAACATTGACCATCTATGCCACTGCTTTTTGGGTCATCCCCACCAGACCTCTATTTCCTCTACCCTTCTCTGGGGGGAGGGGTCAGAAGGTCACCATGCAGCCCCACACAAGCACAGTCCTGAGGCTGTGAGTAATCTTCCGTGTCCAATGCATTCACTCAGCCTCCTCTCCAACGCCTTCCAGGGAAGCTTAACAACAGCACACAGAGCTAACCCTCCAGCACAACTCTGTGCTAAACACAGGTTTTCAGCTCAGGGTAATAATACCCTACACGCCTGTACTACAGAGATAAAAAGCCCTTTAGATGAAGGTGTGCCTTCCCGGAGTTTAATAATCAGCATTTCAGTAGAACCTGGTTATAAGTCTGATTTTATGGAGAGGGTCCCTGGGGACCAGGCTTTTCTTAATAGATTAAGAGTCATATATCACACAAATGACCCTCAATTGACTCAGGACATATAAAGATATAGAGCATGTCCTAATAATAGCCTTAACCCAATCAACTGTGCCATGGACCAGGCATAGCTACAGGGACTGCACCCACCTGCATCCCTATGAGGTTGGTATCATCGTCATTTCTGTTGTAGATGAGGAAACTGAGGCACAGAGCAGTCATGCAACTTGTCCAAGGTCCATAGCCAGTGAATGGCCAGACCAGGAGTCGCTGCCAAGGAGTGTGGGCATCTTTAGAGGAAGGACTGCATCCGACCCCTTCCGCCACCCATGCAAGGCCCAGCCCACCGGTGACCCTCTGCTCATGCTACCCAAGCGTTCCCACGGTGAGAAAACACTGGGGTGGGGCCCAGAGCGTGAGCTTTGAAGTCAGACGGACTCCCTGGGGATCCTGCTGGGCCCCCCGCTAGCTGTGGGATTTGGAAAGTGACTGACTTCTCTGAGCCTTAGTTTTTCTAACTGGGAAAATGGGAACACACCTCGTACGTGTCTTCACGGCAAAAATGGGAGAGCCTCTGTCGTAAGACACCGAGCGTGGCAGCAGGCGCCGGTGCTTCCTCTACAAGTGTCCGTTCTCCTCCCTCTTCCTCACTTCTTGTTGGAGAACTCTGTCACCAGCTCCTAGGCAGGGACAAATCTTCTACTCCTGTCATGGGCCAACTGCTTAGTAAGAGGTGACTGGTGTCTCCTGTTGCTCAAACTCAGGCTGACTGGCCACCTAGCAAGGGGCTTCTGATTTCTGCTTCTCTGCATTGAATCTGGCCCCACAACCTTCTGTCAACCCATAGTTGAGTGTCTACCATGTGCCAGACTCATCTGAGCCGTTGGACACATCAGTGAACAAGACAAAGACGGGTTGCCACCTTGCAGACTATGCACATTAACGTCCAGCAGATGTGTTTGATGGTTGCCTCACCACCGTTCTGGTCCAACGAGGATCTGAAGGGACTTGCCAACCACTCTCTACATGCTCCACCCTTGGAGCCACCCTCTTGGTTTAGGGAGTGCATTCTACTATTGCACTCAATCGGTCATTAACAACTGGGAATGAAAAAATTGATCCAAGGAAGACAACACCATCCCTGTCCCGCCCGCCCCCCCCCCCCCCGCCGATGCCCCAGCCCACGTGCTCCATCCAGCGTGGCTCCCAAGTGATAGGGTTCCCGTTTTGTCATTTCTGTCACATGGGGGGAAAGGACAGGAGAGGGGACAAAACCAGAGCCTTCTGGGTCTCTACTCTGAAATAGGTCTATGGCTGTCACTCTGGAGCCTGTCTTGCTCCCCCACGGACGTGTGGGAGCCGGGGGGCCCATAGCCCTCCTACTGCCAAGAAGCAGAAATTTAAGTTTTAGAAACCAGCCTTCTTTGGAAAACATGACGCCTCGCCCTGCTGTCTCCCATGTCACGGACACAAAGGAGTCGTTCCTTGCCTTGGGGAAAGAAATTGAATCTAGAGACATCGCATGGATCATCTTAGCAGCCTCTCCTACATTAAAAAAGGGGGGGGGGAACCGACCAAAGAGGCAGCGGGTAAATTAATTGTTTTTCTGATTAACAAAATACAATTAAGCCCAAATGCTGCCGCTCCAGGGAAGGTTATTCATGTCCTTTTTTTTTTTTTTTTTTCCTGAGGACCATTCCAGCCATGGAGCAATGACAGCTTCATTGTGATCCCTGCAAGCGGGGCCCAGAGAGAAATCATACTGCAGACTCACAGCCACCCTCCCCTTCTCCAGGGAAGCCAGACCTAGCCTGAGCCAGAGGGGCACAAAATCAGGGGTGCTGTGCAGCAGTGAGAACAGTCAAGGGGCAGCCAGCCAGCTGCAAGGGGGGGAGGGGACAGGTGGATGGGGCCTTGGTGGCTCTTGGAGGACAAGGAATCCTAAAGGTCAAGTGGCCTAGAACTGCCCCTGTGGAAACCAGCTTCTCAATGACTATTTGCTTAATTGGGAAGATGGGCAGAGAGGAAGGGAGGAAGAGATTGATGTGCCTTCATGAAACGGAAGGATAATTCTCAGTTTGGATGCAGCAGTAGTAATAATGACAATAATAATACCTCTCACTTATAGAGCACCTACTATGTGCCAGGCCCTCACCTAAAGCGTCCACTGCTTCATTTCACCTTCTCAACAATGTAAGCACACCTAAGATCCCAGAAGTTGAATGACTTGTCCAAGGTCACATCCGGTAAGTAGATTTGCACCCAAGTCACTCGGACTCAAACACCCATGCTGTTGGTCAGAGTCTTAGAGGCTATTTTCCTGTCCCTTAAAGGCCACCAGCCTTGGGTAACACAGAGACTCACAGGAGCAGGGCTGTGGGGGGGGGGGGCGTGTCATGAGGACCCTCCCCATCCTCATGTTGGTCTCTAATGCTAACGGTGCCTTTCTCGCCATCGATGTGGAGCTAGTAGGGTGACAGACAGGATGAAGGACAGAGGGACAGTCAAGGGCAAAGGAAGGCAAAGAAGCAGGTGAACCAAGCAAGCAGATGGAGGTTGGGTTTTTTAATCCATGGGGACACAGAGCATGTACCATCCTGCCACAGAGCGTCCCTTCCAGCCTGGGCTCCAATCCCTTTGGTGGGAAGACCCAGTGGACATTACTGTCCCTGTGTACTCTCCATCGATCTAGGGCTCACTTATCCAAAGTCCGCAGCCACACAGAGAACCTCTGAGAGACAGAGACAGAGCGGACGCTGCCTCCGAGGCAGGAAATGATGAAGGTTTAAATAGGCGATGACATCGAGCTAAAAACTCCAGACTCAGCTGGAGCTAAATTTCAACACTCAAAAAAGCATCTTAAGCCACTTGACTTCCTTGTAGCTCTTCAGATATTTTATGCATTAAATAACAGCTAGCTCTTAATGAAAGCTAGTTACATAAATTTGGGAAAACAGCAACAAAAGCACTTCTTCAAACACAAGACATCAGCTCCTTTATTGTTCCATCGCTCTTGGCATGAAAGCAAGTTTCTGAGAGCAAGTACTCAGGGGGATCCATAATTCGGGCATTCTTCACCTTAGCATCAGGGGTGCTGACTCCAAAGATCACTTACCACCAACAAAGAGCAATCTATCTCTCATATCTTTCTCCCCCCCCCCATCTCCTTTTTTTAGTGATTCAACACCCATCAACTGATAAGGAGCACTACTCACCTTTATCTATCACTCTGGGAAGCGCACATGCTACAAAAATTACTGGGGCTGCTAGACTCTCGATTCATGAAAGCACCACCTAGAAGGTCACACAAGGCTCTGTACCAATTCCATCGTAATGACGTCCAGGGAGACGTACCAACACGTGGGGCTGGGGCAGCAGTACTGAGTGTAACTAACACGCTCCAGCTGGACTGCTTGGGCTCAGACCCTGGTTCTGCGTGTCCCATTTGTGTAGGAACAAAATAAAAGCGTCTTAGGCCACTTGACCCCATAGCTCTTCAGAAACTTGATGCATCAGAGAACAGCCAGATCGTGATGACACCGGTGAGCTTGGGGCCAAGCATCTGAAACCCAGGCCTCAGTTTCCTCCCCCACAAAAGGGAGCAGGTGATGGGCTCAACCTCAGAGAAGTGCAGGGATGACCAAGGAACAAACCAATGCACAGCGCTTGGCACAGGAAACCACTCGATAAACGTAAGCTGTTGTCATGAAATTTTTGTGATGTTAAAAAAAAAAAAATTACTGAAAATAATTGAGAGCTCTCACCAGGATTCAGTGGGCCCCTTGACCTTGAACTTCCCAGCCTCCAGAATGATAAGAAAGAAGTATCTATTGTTTAAGCCACCAAACAAACAAACCCCATGAGCTGCTGGGTCGGGAATGCAGAGCCCAGGGACTGGGCTTGGTGGCTGGGTCCTGACCACTGGCTCACTGCCATGGCAACCAGGCTCTCTGAACCTGTTTCCCTAGTTGGGCTTCACTCCCACTGCTCAGCCCCTCCTCGCACACTGGGTGATCAGGATTGAGATAACGTAAAGGAAGTATAAAGATGGTTTAGAGAACCAATCCCAAACCTCAAGAGGAGGAGATCAGAACCTGCCACTTATTCAAAGCAGTAACACCCGGGGCTAACTGCCACATCCAGTTACCGGTTTGAACACAGACGCCTCCCCCCGCCAGGGAGCTCCCTTGCCCCATCGCTCCTCTGGGGCTCCCTCGGATGGAACCTCAGACCTTCTGCACCATGCATGCCAAGCAGCTCATTAGCATCTTGCATTACAGACCTCCCAGGCCTGCGTTGGCTGAATCTTATCTCCCCAGGGGCTCCACAGAGACTGAGGCAGGGGCTGCCCTACGCCTCTGGGAACCCAGGGCCCTCACCATCTTCCATCCAGCAAACAGCGAGAGTCATCAGCCTGGGCCTCACTCTGGCCACCACGGGATGTGGGGTAAATCAATCAATTCCCCTCTGCTTCAGTAAAATATTATAGAAAATGACTTCTGCCCTGCCTGATCTCAAGGGATGTTTTGAAAAGCAAAATGAAAGTACTTTGGGTGGAAAGCTTTATTTACATGCAAGCTTTTGTAAAAGTTTTGTCACTCCTTTCTCTTGTATTACTTTGTGTGTGATGACTTTGGAGTGAGGAGAAGACCTTAGTATTCTATTGGAGTAAGTTAATGAACCAGAAAACAAGTAATGGGAAGAGTGTGAGGGATCAAAAGAAAACAAAACCCCCCTCTGGAATCTAGGGACCTAGACTGGTTTCTAGTTCTTCCTGTCTTGAATGTTACCTTTTTAGAAAAGATGGCGGCACATAAGGGTCAACATGATGCCCAAAGAGTCCCTGTAGTATTTACCCTCCTCCCTGCCATGGCACTCCGCCCACAGGTCCAGACGTTGATAAAAAGCAAGAAACTAAGAATGTATAATGTCAAGTCTATCTCTGCAGGTCATAATTGTCCACTGAGAGAGCATGGTCCAGGTGGTCATTAAAATCCCAAGCTCTTCCTAGTCGTGATGCCTATGTCTCTCAAGCTAAAAGGAGTTCTCTGAGAAGATGAGAATGAGCCATGGTCACAGCCATTGCTTATTGAATATCTCACATGTGCTATGAATTTAACCTGTTTTCCTGACAAGCTGTACAATATTTTTATGATGCTGATGGTATAATTAGTTAGAGTAGTGCTTCTCAGTCTTACATGTGTGCCAGAGACAACTGGGGGAGCTTTGAAACCCAGAGTTCTGAGCCCCACAGCCAGATGTGATCATTCAGTCGGTCTGGGGCAGGGCCCAAGAATTGGCATTGCTAACAAATTACCCGATGGTGCAGATGTTGCGGCTCTGGAAACCAGTCTCAGAGAGCCACTGAGCCAGGTGTTCCAAAGAGATTCCACTCAAGTGATAAGGCCACGCACTCAGGGTCATCTACCCACAACCACACAACCCAGGTAGCTCAGCTAGTTAAAGTGTCGTCCTTATACACGAAGGTTGTAGGTTTGATCCCCAGCTGGGGCACATGTAAGATTCAACCCATGAGTGCACAGATGGGGAAACAACAGACCAATGTTTCTCTCTCTCTCTCTCTCTCTCTCTCTCTCTCTCTCTCCCTCCCTCCCTCCCTTCCCCCCCTCCCCTTTGCTCTCTCTCTCTCTCTAAAATCAAGAAAGGGGGAAACTTTTTAAATAGCAGCACTGAGATTCAAACTTAAGTCAGGTGATGCCAAATCTCACCGCAGTTCTTTGCTATCTCGTTGACTTCTGGAAATGAACTCGGCGAGGGGGACGTGTGCAGTGCCGGCCCTGAAGGTCTGAGGATAAGGCAATAAAAGGGGGGGCAGATGAGTGAAACTTGGGAGAGGCCTTGCGGACACTTGGGCCAATTTACAGGCAGGAAAGGTTTGCAGAAGTCACCCTGGATACTTTACTTCCATTCTACCACTAGCCAGCTGTGGTCCTTATGGAGACTGTGTCTAAGATCCTAAGTCAAAGTGCTCAACCCACATGTTTGTGGTGAGGTCGACCTCTAAAACTCACGCCTATACCATGGGACAGAATCCAAGCTTTAATAGTGTCCTGTGACTCAGTTCTCTGGTCTGTTAAAGAGCTGAATGATTCCTGTCGTCCCAAGGTCCCAGAGCAACTATGCAAACAAGCAGCACTGACAAATTCCCAGCACCCCCCGTGCCTTCACGGTGGCTGTTCTGTGAAGCCCAGCCACCATCACCATGCTAAGCACGTGGAGCGCTCAGTGAACGGGAAGGTTTGCAAAGCACTTTCCAAATGTGCTTCTCGTTGTTGATGTTGGCATGAGCTTTACAAGATTTCTGGATGAAAGCATTTCTGGTAGATTTTAACTCAATTTTCTCCCTTAAAATTTTGATGAAAAGAAAACAACAAGTTTTGTTAGAGGTTCTCCTACTTCTTTAGCTCCTTGTCCCAGCACCCTCTATGCCCGCCACCACCAACTGCCACATGAAGCAGTCATGAAAAGCTAATTGGGTTTTTTTAAAAAATAGTGAGACTGCTGCATATCATGTTGTTTAATCATAACAATTAGGCAAACTGACTTCAAACAAAATGCAAAATCATTTCCGGAGGACTTATAGTCGGCATTAGAGGAACAGTGCGGAGCAAGCCCTGGACAGGTGAGTTGTACCTTGTGCATCACCCAGCAAGGCTACCAGACAGGTTCCGGGGTAGAGGAGGGGGGGACAGTGTGACAGCAGCAGTCTGGCTCTGCGCTCACTACATCCACAGTCCCTGTGACTCTGTAAGGGGGGAGGTATTCCTGGCTCTTAGCATCCAGCCTATAGACAGTGGGATCCTGTCACCTTTGTGCTTCTTGGAATCCTTGTAATCTCACCTAAGAGGGAGGTATCTACCTACTCTACCCATGGGAGGCTCCAGCCCGCTGCCACATCCTGGGGAGCAGGGAGCTCTCTTCATGCTTCCCCAGATAAGCTGTCAAAACTCCAAATGTGATTTCAGAGCTAATCACATAGAGAGAGGGCAAAGGACCATTATGCCCCTTGGTGATCTTTATCTGTAAGCACCTGATAAATAAATGTCTTTTACGGTTATTATTCCTAAAAGAGTTAATATTCCCTTATAAAGAGGAAACTTCTGAAATCAGACAGTTAGATTTGTATCATCCATCCTAGCCCCTTTTTTTGCCATGGCTGCCAGACATCTCAAAACTAAATTAAATATTTCATCGCAGTCACTTAAGTAGCATAGAGTTTTAGTATAATTATCTCTTCTCCTCATTCTATATAGTTTTGAGCTTTTATTTTATGTCTTATTGAACACATGCCAGGCTTGGAGCTGACATTAACCCTCCATTTCAGCAGGGATGGAAAGGATCTTACAATGTTTTAAGGAGCTGGAAGTGGCCCAAGTTCATTAATGGGCTGAACCATAGACCAATATTCCTAATCAGAATTCTTGTGGTGTTAGAACGATCCCAGAAGGGAAGTGAGAAGAGAATTCTGATACTGTTTATTGAGTGCCAGCTCTATCCCAGTCACCTTAAATATCTCATTTCATTTAATCCTCACTAAAACCCTATTAAATCAGGTTATAACCCTCAGTTACCCTTATAACCCTCAGTTGCTTCATCTATAATCTGGAAACAGGTTTCTTATTCAAGTTCTTATGCTTACTATGTGGAGCTGAGATTAGATACAAGATACATCTGATTTCAGAGCACACACGAGGCCACTGCTAGCCTGTATGGTGCTTTGGTACAAAACAGGGCACCCGTCTGGGAGGACACGGTCTTACGGTGACAGGGACACTGATATCACGTGAAGAGTGCATAAGCTATAGGAAGGGCAATTCTAGAAGCCCTGCGACTCCATTCTCAGAAACAGCCCTGAGATAGGCAGAGACTGCTAATCCTCTCCACGATCCTGGCTCTCCTCTCTCTGGGAAGTAACACTGAACCATGTTCTCCAATCTCCTTCCAACGAGATATCTGGATGCAGCCATGTAACCAGTCCTGCTGAATGAACTATATATGTCATTCCCGGCTTGACCTGTAAACTCCTAAGTAATTTCCCCTTTCTCTCTCTCTCTCTCTCTTTCTCTCTCTCTCTCTCTCTCTCTCTCTCTCTCGCCCCCCCCTTCCCCTTCCACTGGCTAAATGGAACACTTTGCAGACCAGTGAAAGATGGAATCATGAATTAGGAGGAGTCTTGAGTCCCTGAATGAATGTCTTTGGGGAGCTGAGCCCATTTTATGTCCTTCAAACCATGTTGTGTGGAATGAATGAAAAAAATAATTTCACAATGTTTAGGCCCCTGCACCTGGGGGGTTGTCTGTTATCGTACTTGACTTACCCTCATGCAAGCCCCAAACCGTCTTGTTTCCTTTGAACGGGCTTGCCTGTGGAGATTTAAATGGCCAACAGTCAAAAGCAGTAAGGTTCTGCTTCAAGACGAGAGAGGCTGTGGGGAGATGGCTCCGTCCCCTTGTTCCTCTAAGTAAAATTCTCCCCACCTCACCCCTACTTGATGGCCAACCTTCAAGAACATCTCAGTTTAATCCCACTTTCTGTCCAGAGCTTCTTCAGTCATACTTATGAGTCACAACTGCAGGTGTTTGAGCGGAAAGTCCCCTCTGAGATCAAATGCTGAAGATGAAAAGAAGTTCAAGTCGAGATGGGGGGCTTGCTTGAGGTCTCAGAGCCAAAGCTAAACCTCAAGGCTGGTGCCCAGGCCCAGGGCCGTTTCCCTCCCTGAATGGATGGAAGCCAAGCTCTAACAGCTGAACAGATCAAAGCAGACGGCCCTTCCAGTAAACCCTCCCTAGGAAAGCAGCCAGCACATGGAGGCTGTTTCGTGGATGGAGGCCTCTGGCGCCCTCCACTGGCCAGACTTACTCTGTCCTCCACTGCCAGATGCATGTCGCTTGTAAGACTCAGAATAATGGTGGTGCTATGGCAAAGTTCCATAGGTGCCCGTGGCCACCATCAAGGCCTGTGTGAAAATCCCTTTGAGACTGTGAGCTATATCCTCGCGCATCCTTACGTGTTCCAGTCCGAGGGTCCTGCACCCTGTACAAATGCAATGTCCCTTCAGGCAGGGAAACTTGAGTTGACCTGCCTTTCACCACGCTCAGCTCCCAGAATCCCAGAATCCCCTCCTTATTCTGGCTCACTGAATGCTGCAAAAAGAAACAATGTCTTCTCTCTAAGGTCTCTACCTGCTTTTTATTAAAAAAAAAATCTTAGTCTCTGGTTCACAATAAAATTTAGCATTTGTCTTCTCTTCTCTAATTATGTTTGCAGCAGCCACAGAATAGGACAGAAAAGAATCTATGAGAAGAAAAGATAATAAAAGCTTCCATCTAAAAAGACACTGGAGTGGAAAATGAAGAGCAGGACCGAAAGGCCAGTGGGCTTATTCCGGCCTCTCTGCCCGCTGCCTTGAACAAGAGCATGCTGGGCACAGAGTGTGGCCTGGCGGTGGCCAGTGCGCTGAACGGGGAACCAGAGAGCAATTGTAATTCCGTTCTCTATTCAAAAGGCAATTTTCTCTGAGATGGGGAGAAGCCTCTGCCTGACACTGAGCCTCAATCTCCCCAGCTCTATAAAGCAAATGACTACGTAATCATGGAGAAGTCAGAAATGACATTTCTTCTCACTTTGCAGAGGAGCAAACCCAGGCCCAGTGAGAGAGGGCACTTGCCTGTCTACAGTCACGCAAAGAAGTGGTGGAGGTCAGCTGGCTCAGAGTCTCTAGCCCTGAGTCCTTTACCGGGCATGAGAATGCAGCTCTCCACCTGCCTGGGGGCAGTTCTGTCCATCGACAGGGGGACGAATCAGCAACACTTTGGAGTATTTCAAGCCATGAGGTTTTAGGAATCGGGAGTTTCAGTGTGCATTGACCATGACATAAAGCTGATTCCGGATGTCACCAATGAGCCTAGAGCCATGGGCCGGAGAACTCCGGATTCTACACATCTCTATTAGTAATGCCCTTTGTGGACAATGGGCCTGGCCTACCTGCTTTATAAGATTATCAGGAAGATTTGATAAAATAATACATATAATCCAAATTTCTATTTTAGCTCATTTCTAGAGAGGAGACTCTTAAAGGGATTCTCATCCAATTCCTTTATTTTATGTTAGAGCCATTTTAGAAAAGCAGAAATCAGAGAAGGTCAATGAAATGAACTTGACTCAGCTCTCTAAGGCCTTTGTGCTCTCGCCCCCGGCACGGGGGCCACACAGGGCGGGGAGCCCTGCAGACTCCCCAGGACTTTCTTGGAGCATAAAAGGAGCCTCAGTGCTGAGCCAAAGCAGAGCTGGCATCCAGGCTGCTGCAGGGACCACAGTCCTCCTTGCCTGCAGTTTAGCCCCGTGTTGTATCCACGGCCTCCTCCCACATGGATTCCTACTCCCAATGGTGGGCATCAACAGCAAGAACTGGTCATAGACCTCTTCTTACTTCAAAACCATCTGGGGAGTGTTTGGCAGATTCCAAAGCTTTCTGCCGGACTCACTGAGTCAGATCTTCAGGAGGGGAGCCCAAGAAGTCAAGCACCTTCCCATGTATATAAGATAAAATGAAATGAAATCCACACACCTGAGCACCACCTGCAGTGCCCCAAGGGAGCTCCAGCCTGCACCTCTCACCACTGCCCCCAACCTGGCACACTGGCTGCTTTGTGGTCCTGCCTCGGGGGTTTTGTCCTGATGTTTCCCTCTGCGTGGAGCAGTTCTCTTCCCAGCCTTTTCATGGCCGCATCCTCTTCATTATTCATAAAAATAATTGTTTCTTGAGAACCATCGTCCTCATTAAGCAGGTCCCAGGCAGCTCCTTGATGGATGCCTGCATTGACTGTCCTGTCTTTTGCCGCACCCCTGCCCACCTAGTCCGTGAAGGAAGCATCTTTGCTTTGATCCTGTCCATATTCCCAGCAACGAGAACAATATTGAACACATCATAAGTATTCAACAAATATTTGTCCAGTGACTGAATGAATGGCATTATTCCGTTTCATTCTGAGATGCTCTGATTTGCTTATTACCTGTCTCCCCCACTCTAATGAGAGTTCTTTGAGGGCAGACACCTGTCTGTCTTATTCCCACCACATCCTCAGTGCCTCTAATAATATCTGATACCATAATAGGTGCTCAATAAAGAGTCATTGAATGAATGGATGCACCAGTTAATGTGTGAGAATCCTTGAGCTGGAACCACCACTTGGCTGGGCACAAGGTAACTGTTTCGATCAACAAACTTATTTCCAGTCACATGCAAGTAGCTGGAGAACTTTTTTTAGAGGCATAAAACATGTCCCTAACCACCACCCCCAACTTGGCCACAGGTTCATGGAAGCAATAAGGACACGAACAAATTAGTGCAAGAGCCACAGTTAAGAAGGGAACAAGATGTTTTGAAGTTACAAACCAGGAAGCCACCTCTAATTTGAGCAACCTGGCAGCCTTTAGAGAAGAGGCAATGTTTGGCTCTGGCCTTAAAGTAAAGAAAAAGCAAAACAGGAAGGCAGAGACTTTGAAAAAGATATTCAAAGAATCTATGGTTTACAAAGAGTTCAATCAGGGGGGTGGGTGGAGGTGATGAGGTTAGATGAGATGGTGGAGACCAGATCACACTGAGCTTAATTTTGATCTGTATGCACATAGCTCCTGAACTATTCAAGTGCGAACAGTCTTCCCATCTTAAAGGCTCTCTATAAGCAAGCTGTCTTGAGATTAAATACGCATTCATACAGAATAAACTTTAAAGTCCAAAAAGAAATGAAGTCTCTATTTTTACTCCAGAAACGTGAGACAAAAAATCAACAACCACAATTCGAAAAGCAAAACCGTTTCTCTCTGTTTCCCCGGCCATCACTTGGTAAGTACGTATATGTTGGAGTCGACTGATTAGGAAACATAAGAAACGCGTCACTACATTACATGCATGAGGCTTCTGAAAACAAATTTGTTTTGTATTTCATTGATGGCAACAGCATTGACCCGTATTTTAAAAGGACACAGGTGTCCACTGGATGTCCTCACAGAGCACGGAACGCACGTGGGTCCCCGAGCCCCAGCCCTGCGGGACACCCTCTGCAAACAGGAAATCACGGCTGAAGGGGAGAGCAGGCCACGGGAGAGAGGAGCAGGAGCTTCTTTTGATGGGGTTTGGGGGTGAGGAAGTTCACGTGCGATTGGAGAGGGTGGAGACTGTAGGAGAGGGATCAGCGAGGAAGAGCCTGCATATCTCATGCCCCTTCTCTCTCTGTACCCTACCCCAGCTCTGAAGCTCCAAACGAGTGACGCCCCAAAGGTAAGGTGAACCAAACTGCTTTCCTGCTAGGCACCGAGTCCTGACCACCAGAATAGGAGAAGTTCTGCAACGATGCGCACGCAGTCCCGCAGGCTGGGCCCCACCCTCTCACGCCCCTAGAGCTTTGCTGTGGTTCCTTTCAGACGTTCCCCTGTGTATCAGGATCACCCTGCCATCGCTCATATTTCTTCCTCAACTCTCAACGCAGTAACACATAAAATGTGTCATAAAATGCTTCTGTAAAAACATGATTTTTAGCTGTCACGTAATATTCCCCGCTAACAGTGCCCCATCGTCTACCACTCTCCCTTTGTTGGACACCACGGAGCGTGTCTCCGATATCTCACCATTATAAATAGCGCCGCGGCACACATTCATCTCTGCGCACACCTCTGATTATTTCCTCGGGGCAGATTCCTAGACGTGCAATTGCTGGGACGTTGGCCATGTTGATGGATTTCGCATCACATTGCTCTGCCTTGCCTGATGTCCTAGTGGCAAAAGATTAATGCCCCTGACAGATGCACAAGGGGGAGAAAACAGGAGCTCTAAGTGAGCACCACTGACAGATCCTGACGGAGAGGAGATGTTTGCTCAGGGCTCCTCTGGGAGACGGGCAAGGCGGTTTATGTTTTCACAGCGTTTCCCTGACCCCTGCTGTCCACAGGGGACTGACCTAGACCCAGAGGAACTAAGATAGCACGTAAGAGCATCAGGAGTGGGGGAGAGGAGGCGGCCCAGAGTGCAGGGACTCCGCTCCCCGAGGCCCAAGGAGAATGGAACAGGCAGGGCCAGGGGGTGCCTCGTGGTCTGTCCCCTGCCACCAGGACGGCCAGCTAAAATACCAGACACCTTTCTGATGCACAACGAATGATTTTTTTTTTTACTATAAATATGTCCCGTGCAATATTTGGAACATATTTATACATTAAAAAAATACACTGCTCACAAAAAATAGGGGATATTTCAAAATGTACTTTCAAGATCAGGAAACGTGTGGATACTCCAGTCCTTTCAGCCTTTTGGTACAGTGCATTTTCACCAGTGAAATGAAAGTTGGCTTTGCATCTCATTGGCACAAACAACTTTCTTTGACCTGTCCTTTGCTTTTCTGATATTCTCGTTTAATAAAAAAAAAATCAAATGCTTCTTTTTTTAATCGCTTCTTATTCATTTTGAAATATCCCCTAATTTTTGTGAGCAGTATAATAATAACAGTTGACCTTAAATTCTAATGTCACGGGCGTGCTGGGTTTGCCTGTGCTAATTTGACAGCACTGCGTGTTGCACCACTGTTGCAGACCAGCTGCGGTTCGGGGCGAACAGGAGTTGAGGCGGCCTGAACTCCGTGCCCGGGACACTGAGGGCACTCGGTGAAGGAAGAGAGGGCTGCAGCGTCTTACCAAAGAGGAGCTGATGTGGGGGAGTTCCATTCAAGGATTCCCACCCTCAAAGAAGCCACCAGGAGATCCGGAAGTGGCGTTGGTCACAGCCTCTTTGGGGCACCGGGCTTAGGTGTGCTGGGGTCACCAGGAGTAGAGACGGGGAGAGCATGCACAAGAGTGGTGAGGGAGGAACCGCTGGTCCCACTGCAGTGTGTCCTGGGGAATGTGAGGGAAGCCCCTGGAAACCACTTCCCTCCCGGACTTCACTCCTGCCAGCAAACTGCTTTCTTTAAAGAGAAGCTCCTCCCTCTCTTCACATGCACAACACTGAGCGCCTTCCTCCAGTCGTGCCTCTGCAGAACCCCGCACAATATGCTCTAAATTAATAGCTCCAGCGAGATAATGGTTTATGAAACAGAAGTTTGTATGCAACCAGGGAAAATATTCTGCTCCTTATTATATGCCTATATATAAAGTTTTTGCAGTCAGATTATGAGCAAATAAGGTTGAATGCACGCACATGAGCTCACACTCACACACAGAGGCAAACAGGTCTCAGTGTGCTGCCTCACAACCCACTGCCCGAGTCTCCCTTCTCTGGCTCGGTTTGGGCTCTCTCTCTAGTTTCCATTTTTTCTTTTTTCTGCTCGTCATGCGTCTCCTGGGTTTGTTTGCTCTTCCTTCTTTCTCTATCTGTGCACTTTTTGGGTTCTCTTATTCATTCTTGGTCTTTCCTTTGACACAGCAGGACAGCACAATCAAAACTATAGTACATTCAATATTATTGATTGTGAGAATGGGAAGATGCCTCCAAAATCATCTGCAAACAAAGAAGCCGAGGCCCTTAAAGGTAAAGGGGTTTTTTCAAAGTATTACAGTTTCTAGCACTTAGGATTGGGGTACAATCTCCCCTCCCCAAATCTTGCTTCTTTTCTGCTGTATCCAACCTCTGCTCCTAAGGTACAGCACCAACTTGACAGGTGGAGGGGTCTTCTGTTGTGCAGTTAATTGCGTCCCCAAAAAAGATGTCCACATCCTAACCACCCACACCTAACAGTGTAACCTTATTTGCAGATAGGGTTTTAGCAGATGTCATCAAGTTAAGATGAGGTCATACTGAAGAAGGGGGGAGGCTAACTCCAACAACCAGTGTCCTTATGACAAGGACATGTGAAGCCGCAGGGTCACGCAGACACACAAGAAGAAAGTCATGTGACGACAGAGGCAAAGACTGGAGTGACGCATTACCCCTGCGTGTCCCTGAGGGACCTGGTCATTCCCCAGAGCTGGTCTTGCTTGACCCTGAGCAAGTGAGGGAGGTGGGGAGGACCTGACTGACCCCCGTGAATGCTGACACACTCTGGCCCAACATCTGAGCCCATTGGAGGTTGCTCTCAGCTCCCAGAACTACAGCATGGGGGTCTGCCTGGCCTGACCCGGGCCAGAGCTCCCCGCAGCCCAGGGGGAGACTCCTTCCTGTGGGACCTTTATGTTCCAAAACCATTATGTTCCCAGAGCAGCAGGAGACAGGTGGGGAGGCCTGGAGCTCCACAGCTCTGTGCAATTGGTTTCTGGGTGGTTTGCCTATTCTTGGCTCCCAGAAAATTAAAATGTCCTTTATGTTTACAACAGGGGCAATAATCCGCCTTAGGTCCTGAACCCGAGGTGGAATAGAGTGGATTGTGCTCTCCTGTCAGATGCTAATCTGACTCGCTGATAACAAAAGATGGAGAGGGGATGGGGCGGGGACAGCAGGTTGGTCTGTGCTGTCAGAGGATTTGCAAGGGAAGGGGGGACTCTGAACTGAAATTAAATACTCGGAGGTAGAGAAATCAAATGTGGAAAGACTGGCCCAAAAGTGATATAAGAGTTGATAGAGGGAGAGAGAGAGAAAGAGAGAGAGAGAAAGAAAGAGAGGAGGAGGAAGAGAGGGAGAGAAGAGGAGAAGGAGAGAGGAGGAGAAGAGGGAGAGAGGTGAAAGAGAGGGAGAGGGGGAGAAAGGAGAGAGAGGAGGAGAGAGGAGACAGGGAGAGAAGAGAGGAGAGAGAGAGGAGAGAGGGGGAGAAAGGAGAGAGAGGGAGAGAGGAGAGAGGAGAGAGAGAGGGAAGAGAGAACGACAGCTGGACTGGCTTTGGCAGAAAAGACTGAGAAGAACCCAAGAATAATGCAAAGTACACCCGCCATCAGATCACAGCTTCCCCTCCTGCATTAGCTCTGAGGCGCCTGCTGGGGAGGGGTGCACAATGACAACCACAGGCTTTCCATGAGCGCTCACTTTTTATTTTAGTTTCTTATAGTCTAGTTCGGGAGTTGAAGCTCTTCTGGGTTGGTAGAAAGATTGAGTTTCAGGGGAGGAGTGAGGCAGAGAGTGAAGAAAGGATTCTTCCACGTGTGGTTTAAGAGAAAGATCAGAATAGGGTTATCCTGCTCTTGTCCCATTTCTTGGATTAAAAGATTAAACCAAAAAGTAATCTTTTTTATTCTTTTCATCCAAAAAAAAAAAAAAAAAGGGACAATAAAAGAAAGAGGTCTATTCCCAAAGTTTCCGTTTGCACATGGCATGTCTGTGGCAATCACCCCTGTGGGCGTCTCTTTGTTCCTCTGTTTTGGGGACAGTCAAGCTGTTTCAGATGCTCTGGAGACCCCCCAGACTGAGACTTGAGTGCATTGCAAAGCGTCTGTTTTAAGGCAAACCATTCTAAATACTCCCTCCAAATTCGTCAAAAACTCATCCAGCTGTTTTCATATGATGTAGGGGAGCGGGGTGTACAAAACAGAAGTACAGGGGCCCTCGGGTTACAACACAGCCCCGTTCCCACGACAGTGACATAACCGAATTTTGGTGTGAGTCAAAACACACCCTCGCCTAACACAAACGGAACACTTGCACTTTTAACAGTCCAAATGGCGTGGGTAAGTGTACTGGGGGACGCCAACTCCCTCATTCATACACCGCGCCTTACTGCGGATTCTTCCGCCTCGCACAACCAAACTATGTAGTTCACCCACATAGTCCATAAGTACGGTGCTAACCGTGTAAGCCAAAACACTCATATCTCAGTCTTTTAAAGTTTTTATGGAGTGAGCATTGCAAACTTGAAACGTTGTATGTCAAGACTATCGTAACCCAAGGACCCCCATAATGTTATTTATATATGTAAAACCTGTTCGCTTGTCAAATGATTCCGAGTGTGAGAGAGAGCTTCAAGCTCCGGCAGCCCTCCTCCCCTTGAGAGTCCAGCCTCAGCTCTTCTCCAGGACCTCACAAAGGTTGACATCTGCCTGCCACGAGCTCCTCGCACATGCTGTTCTCCTGCCTGGAATGCTTTTCCCTCGTGCCCCATGAGGCAGGCTCCTTCTCATTGCTTAAGGTTCAGCATGGATACCACCTCCTCAAAGAGGCCTTCCCTGACCACCAGATAGAAAGCAGTGCCCTTTCCCCAGCACGCGTGCGCGTACACACACACACACACACACACACACACACACACACACTGTCCTCTTCTACCCAATGCCACTTTTTACTATAGCACTGTATCAAATTTGTAATTTGGGGGTTGTCTTATTCCTTTGTTTATGTATTGACAATTAGACCTTTCCACTAAGAATGTAACCCCCACAAGACACCATGATGGGTTTTTTTTTATCAGTGGATATTCAGTATCTAGTTAGCATCTTGTACATAAAAGATGCCCAATACATATTTATTGAATCAGTGAAGGTCTCTAATACCCTTATCTCCTATTCTCCTCCTGCTCCTGCTCATTCTCTAGGACCCAGTCAAGAATCCAGTGTAAATTCATCCCTCCCCTCAGTGAACAGAGGTTATCATGCTCGCATGCATGAAGAACACAGTGATAGTATGCCAGCTCTGTGCCAAGCATGGTGACAGGCACTGGGCACTCAAGGATAAATCCAGACATCCCTTGCTTTCCAGGTGTCCTCAGCCTAATGGAGGAGATGGGCACGTAAGAGATTGTGAAAACAAAATGAGAATAGATGTGGGGGACGAAGAGACATATGGAATATCGGTTAAAGTAAGACTCTGTGGGCACTAGCCAAATGTACCCTGATGATAGCACAGGACCAGGCAGCAGGCACTCTCCTGCCCAGGCTGCACCAAGCAGTCATCACCCAGCATGACCATTATCATTATCCACTTGCCTCTGGGTGTTGCTGGCTAGAAAGCGAGCCCTTGAGGGCAGGGATGCTGTCAGGTCCAGCCTTGGGCTGCCAGGGCCTTCCATCCATCCATTCTAAAGGAGGAATGCCCCAGCAACCAACTCCCAGGACTTACTCTCTGCCTTAGGCTGCTTTGGGCCCGGCTGCTCTCTGATCTTGGCATCGACACAAAAGAGCCCCCTCACTCCAACAAAAATAGGCCTCCCTGGAGAATGCCCAGCTATTTATTGAGTGCCACCTGCCACCTGGGTTCATCCAGCCCTAGTTTTCCTTTATAGCAACTCCATTTTAACCGCAGCTGATGTCCCGTCTGACCCTTCATAACAGCTGAGAAATGAAGGGCAGAAAATTGCCATCCACCCGCCCAGCCCTGGCTCCCTGCCACCGCCACTGCCTCCGTCTTCACACCTCAGAAGAAAGACTGAGACCCCAGATGAGGCCAAACTTCAATTAGGCCCTGTTGGCAAATTAGTCACGCAGGGTGACATTTTTCAATCACAGAACATTAGCATCCTCCCTAATTATAAAACCGTGGAGCTAACATGTGTGGGAGCCAACAGGAACAGGGCTCTCAGCATCACGAGTATGTGTGCACACTCACACACATGCTCCCCTGCACACACACAGATATGCACATGCATACACACACACACACACACACACACACACACACACACACATGCAACACGGGCCCATGAGTCAATGGGGTCAAAATTTCACAGTCAACTTTGAACTTTGCTTAGAAGGAGAGAAAATAAACCACATGAAGGAAATCCATTCAAATAAGGGAACATTTCTAGGCATTTCACAGATGACAAGGATTCCAGAAAACAATGGCTGCGATGCTGAGAGTATGAAACCAGTCCAAGATAAAATCCGTCTGCTCTTTAATACAGGCCTGGTAGCCAAGGGGGCTCACTTGGGGGCGAGATGCAACAGGTTCGCTTTGCCACGCACCTACTCTGGGCTCTAGGACTCCCTGATCCTGAACTCCTCTCCATCCCCTGTGAGATGGAAACATGTACTTCTCACTCAATCTTTGCTGAATGTCTTCTCAGTGCCAGGCCCCGCCCAAAGCCCTGAAGACAGAGATGTATCAGGGAGAGGAAAAGCCCCCGCACACGTCTGAACCAATGGCTGATGCTCTTCCAGCTTTAAAACGAGGATGCCTGGTGTCCTGGCAGGAACATGTATGTGTTCCCTAGTGACCAGCCGGTGGCAACCACCTAAGAGGTCAGCGTGGGCTTTCCCTGGTTCAACGGGAAGCTCTTCCCAGGTCAGGGGTTTGTCCTTCGCAGCGCCCCCTGCTGAAAACTCCTGATAATTGAGCATTAGATCTATTTTGTGTCACTGGAAAACAACGAAGTTTTAGAAAGTGTAAAAATATATATATAGAAATATCAATGAATCAATATAGGCATTTTCATATTAAAGGTAAAGGAACAAAGAGAGGTTAAATGATTTGCTTCTTGTAATATATACCACAGATATATAAGTATGTATATGTGTGTACATATATTTTGTATGTATATTCATTGTATGTGTATGTTTGTATATATAGATGTGTGTCTCTGACGAGATCGGGCGCGTTCAGGGTGGTATGGCCGTAGACAGATGTGTGTCTCTGTATGTTTGCACTTATATATGTGTGTGTACCATGTATTCAAATATCTGCTTCCATGCTCTGTTTATCTCAGGGTTGCTTTAAAGGATAAGTATGTAAATTCCCTAGTATAGGGTCTAGCACACAGTAGACAGACAATAACTATTTTCTATCATTACTCCTGCTGCCTTTGCTTAATGACAGAGTCGATGACAAGCCTGGCCCCTACACACTGTCTCATCCAGTGCTACATTGCTGAAGGACACACCTGTACCTGCAGATCTACTGAGGTAAAGCCCCAGCCCCCTCTCCCCACACCACTGCCTGATCCAGCCTGGCAATGCCACCTGCCTCTTATAGCAGGATATACCATGTACGGTGCTGGGGAGGCATGGCCATTGGCAGGCCAGAGACAGCCACCACCTTGCCAGCAAGTCCAGCAGTGCCTTGCATCAAGCATGTAAAATACAATTATTCATTTGGGCTTTCCCTCCATCCTGCCCTCCTTCCTCCTGTCTGATGTCACCTGTTTATGCATGCTCCATCAGGGCGTGAGCACACATGGGAGCTCTGTGTGCCATGGACCTGGCTCAGGCTCTGGAGCAACGTGGCATTGATCTCCTGCTCGCCCGCTTTCCACTGCTCTGAGCACTCTGGCTCTGGTTATCAGCCCGAGGCAGGGCCGCCAGGCCACTGTTTGATAGACTGATGGCTCTCTCCCCTTCTGAGCTGCATCAGAACAAAATACTCCAGACAGAGCCTAGCCACCTCCCCGTGGCACACTGCCAGACATGAAGACATCATTGAAATGTCTCCTTTTTTTTATAATGTCGCTCTCTGTTGCCATAGATTGATCTGCCCAGTTAAATATTTAGACATGATCATCCGCCTTTTCATAAAACACCATTTGACTTTGAGTGATGAGCAAGGAGGCACTGAGGTTGTAGCTAGGCCCTGCCTGGCGCAAGGGGAGAGATGAGGACAGTGACAATAGGAGAATGCCACCCTCTGGGTTAACACATCTCTGCCAAAATGCACCATCAGCACATTCAGCAACCTCCAGAGCTTGGCAAGGGCTGAGAAGGGATAACCAGTTTCTAGCCTAAAATGGGTCAAGTTCATGAGTTTGGCTCAATCAGACCCCCTGGCCTCTCCCAGTCAGTCCTGTCCTGTACCAGCCTTCCCAATTATCAAATGACTTTCATATCTTAGATCATATTATTTTCATAGTATTTCTATAAAAGCCAAAATTGCCAGCAAGATGGCACTGACACCATTATCTTATTCACAATCTTTGTAAGTTGGGAATTATTGTCCCAGTTTACAAGTAAGGAAGCGGAGGCTCACAGAGGTTAAACACACGGCCAGCCCAAGGTCTCCCAGGAGGAAAAGAAGGGACTGAGACTAGAATTCTGCTATCCCAACTCCCAAGGATGTGTTCTTTCTACCATATATACACAGATCACCACCCACATGGACACTCTCTCTCAACTCAGCCCCAAAGCCCCTTTATTCCCCTAGAACTTCTGCAGAGGCTCAAGACCTTTCCTGGGAAGTATGGCTTGTTTTCTGCTCACAGATGGAGGTCAAGGGCCAAAGAGACTAAACCACTCAGCGCCTGGCTTGAACATTTAAACTAAGGTACTTTTTAGAGCAGTAGCCATCAAAGCCTAGGACCCTGATCTGCATTGACCATAATAAATAAAGTGAACTTCAGAAGATGAAGGGTATTAGTAACTCTTCAAGGACAGCCTGGAAGGGCCTTGGGCAAGGCAAGGGAGAGGGGGTCCCACAGTAAGCCACAGAGGACAACATGATATGGAGGCTACTGAAAGCTCCCAAGCCCACAGAGCTTCCAGCTCACTGTTTGCTCTGATGGCAAAAAAAATCAGTTTGCAAAGGAACCCTTGCATTTATTCCCCTGTTTCAGAATCAAGAAGGTTCTCTTTCATCTAAACAGTTAGAAGAGGAAAGGGGAGGCGAGGGGAGGAGTGGGGAGGCGAGGGGGGTTGGAATCTTCGGAGAAGGCTCAAACAAGTACTGAATGGGACCAAAGACCCCGAGAAGAGAAGCAGCCACTGCTGACGGCAGGCACAGGCCCCGCAGTGAACATCCAGAGGGCAGGGAAGGGTCGCTTATTCCTGCACTCTCGCTCTCCAGATGGAAAACTGAGGCTTTGAGAGAACTGTAAGTGCCTTACAAAGGGTCACATGCTTGTAGCAAGAATTCAGACTTTCCAACCCCAGTACTAGTCCAATGTTGACATTTGTTTCTGGAAGAGCCAGCCCAGTGGTCATCATCTTGGAGGCACCCCTTAGAAGTCCCCCAAAATGTCACCAGGAGGACAAGAGTGAAGGTCACACATAACTCCCCCAGAATGCCACTCTGAGAACCAGGATGGTTTAAAAGCATTTTATCAGGGATAGAACTAGAGGAAAGGAGAATGAGAAATACTATGAAAAAGGAAAGTATCCCAGATGAATCCAAAAGAGTCCTACTGTGTGGCCTTTCCGATGTGTGTGCAGACATCCAAATCTGCACATGGTAAAGAAACAGCAATGTTTGTCTATAAGAGCCTACCAGGTAACATGTTTGGCCAAAATCAGATATCCTTAAGCTGGGTTTTTGTTAAAATGATGGAGCAATAAAGCCATCATATTTTATGATGCAATCAGAGTGACAGACCTAAAAAGCAGGATTCAGCCATTCGAACCCTGATGTCAGTTCCACCAACCTCTCCCTGACCCAGTCTAAGGGAAGCCGGATGGCTTTTTCCAGAACTGTTCCTTGTTCGCGGGGAAAGCACCTCAGGCTCTCACCTCCTTATCTATTCTGATCTACCAAGTGAGAATAAATTGAACTTCCTATATTGTCTCTCAGAAAAGTTGGCCAGATTTTACCAGTTTCAAAAATGGACTCGGGGCAACACTGAGGTTATCCAACCAGATTGGGCTCAGGTATTCAAGCATCCCCCTTCCAGAACAAGTCAATCATGGGGAACCTTCAAGGAATGCAGCTAGTCCTTTTCCCATTGTGTTGAATGACTCCCAAGAGCCAAAAAGGAGGTTCACCAATATATTCCTGGGATAAAACATACTCCTTCTCTTTGCGTCAATCAGCTCATGGAGAAGAGTCAGTCCTTCTGCCTACTCTGAGCTGCATCTCCAACCCATGACAGCTCTTTGATGATTGGTCAAAGCTTCCCTCCTCCCTGATTGGTCAAAGCTTTCCTCCTCCCTGATTGGTCAAAACCTGACACTCATTGAGCCATATAGCACAATGGAGCAGGATATAAACCGATGTACATCAGGAATACGTTTCTGTGCTGCAATTTCATGAGTGAGTGTACTAGGTAAGAATAAAGGGGAATTATTGGCTTAAGTAACTACAAAGTCCAACAATAGAACTCAAGCTTAGCTGGATTCAGAGTTCAAGATTATTATTAGGTGTGTGTGTGGTGTGTGCACGCGCATGTGTTTTCTCCCCAATCCTGCCATGTCTCAGCTCTGCAGCTCTGCATGTGTCGACTTCAACTTCTTTTCTACTCAATTGGTCTTCTTCCATGGGGTGCAGAGGGGTTCAGATGGTTGCGCACTCACACAGCTTCCACAGGTGAAAGGCAAAGAAAAGATTCCCTTCTCCCAGTCCATACCTCACCCTCACCTGAGCCACATCAACGTTTTGTGGCCCAATCAACACATCCATGGTAATTAGTAACCTTCACCACAGTGACAAAATTAGGGGAGAGGGAGTTTCCCCAATGAAATAGCAGTGCCATGCATAAAAATAAAAGAGATGACTACAATAGATCTTCCCATACAAAGACAGCCTAGTCATAATTGCTTTATGAGACTGGTTGTAAAAAAAAAAAAAAAGGCAGACTCAGTATTTTCTACACGATGTTTTATAGTCTAGGTTCAAGGAACAGGGAATAGGAAGCCAAACATGGTCCTCTTGTCCTAACTCATATTTCCCAAACCACAGTTTTCCAGAGAAAGCCTGCCTTTGGAGCAATGGGGAGCTTCCCAAGCCACTAATAAAATGGTATGGTTTCCCATTTGGCTATTGTCCCTGTGAATGTCCTTCCTTGGTCAGAACCTTGAAAGAGAGGGAGTGTGAAGAATAGCACTTGGAGACAATGTTCCATTCAGTGTGACACTCATCAATCCTCAGTAGTGCCCCACCACCTATGAGAGGTCCACACCCCCCTCCCTGAACCCGCGCTTGGAAAGGCCAAAAGGAAGAGATCAAGGAAGGAGATGGGAGAACAGATTAAACAAGATGTGCAGCCAGAGAGGTGGACCTGCTCCCACATGGCAGGCAGGCTTCAGAAGGTGCTGAACAGAGCAGGAGAGCTCTTCCACCACACCCACCTCCACATTCGCTCCCTACAAAGCTCCACCCTGGGGGGGAGTCTCGCAGACCATAGCTGATGGGGTTGGTGGTAATGGGCCCAGGAACAAGGATCTATTCTATCACTCACCAGGTGAGTGACCTTGGGCAAGTTTCTCAACCCTGTGATCCTGTTCGCTCATCTGCAAAATAGCAATGTGGATTGTTACCTATTTCCCAGAGTTGTCTTGGGGAGTAAATGAGATAATGTCTTTTAAATGCTTTGCATGGTGGTGAGATCCAGTAAGCATTGAGCATTAGGGGTGTTGCTGTCCTTGGCAGCCAGGTATATGTTGAGTCTATAAACTAAAGAAACAGTGTCTCAATCACACAGGCACTATTTTTCAAGTGTGATGTGCTATTTTAAGGAATTAACTACAAAATTATTAAAAACTGATACTGAATACAGCGTACCTTTCAGGAATTATGTATTTTCTCAATCAGGGAGCACTCATAGCACACCTAGCCCCACACTGAGCTCCCATTTTTTTACTTGAAGAATCTGCATACTCGATAAAGGCTGAGAGGCACTGATACGCATCACACTGTTGCCTTTACAGTGACTTAGATGCCGCAGAAGTTATAACTCAGAGGCCAAGTTTAGCGCTTGATCTCCAGCCTTTTCAAAGAATGATGTTATTTCTCTGTTGCCCTTTGCTACTGTTGCTTGCGAAGAAATTGGGTGGAATTCACGACATCGGCAAGCGTTAACTATGCCCATCTGTCCTGCACATCCCGGGAGTTTGGCTCACCTGGATTTTCCTGTCCTGTCCATGATGGATGGCCAAGAGCCACACCGTCAGGTTGACTTCCAGTACAAAAATAGCTCTGCCATTCAGATGCCATGGGGAAAGCATTAGTACCAGACACAAAGGCGAAATAAAAAGCCTTTAGCCACTGAATGGCCCTTAGATTTCAGAGTTATTGATCCAGTGGAGCCTGCTAAGTTATTATGGCTATAGTTCTGCTCAGAGAAATCTGTGATCCTGAGAAAAGTTAGAAGTCACAGTCTCCTTTAACGACAAAATATAGCAAAAGGGCAATGGGGACAGCTAGGGGCCCCATCAGAATGACTGAACTGCAAGGGCTGCATCTGTCCCTCCACACTCAGAGCCAGCCTGGGAGCCACTCTGTGCCTTAGTTTCCCAGACCAACAAGAGCTCAAACTTTATAGCATGTCTGATCTTTGTTTCTCAGCTCACAAAAAACTCTCCAAGATCAGGGCGATTTTACACTTCTGCATAATAATGAAAAAATTAGGGTCAACCGATTTGTTCAAAATCAGGCACTAAGTGACTGACAAGCAGGGGAAGAGAACAGCCATCTCCCCCCAGGTATGGAAGCTCCCGAGCTGGCTCCTGGACCCTGCATCCACCTCTGCGTCATCTCCTAAGCACCCCCACACACACCCGGGAGAGAGGACACAGACTCCACCTGGCACTGAGGGTTGCTGTCACCTGGAATCAGTCATGCCTCTTTCCCTTACTAGTCCCTCAGTCCCCCCACACTCCAGGGGTAAACTAAGTTTATAACACTATCTCAGACTTAGGATGGAGTAAAAGGCTTGGGGTGCACACCAGCAAGCATGGCCTGCTGCTGGCTGGAGCTCAGGGCAGAAGGGCTGAACCTGCATGGGTCCTCCATTGCCTGTGCGTCCTGCTCAGAAACATGCTCAGACTTGTTGCCAGTGAACACAGGTGGGGCTGCATATCAGCAGAGGGAGCCCATGCCCTGAGGCTCTCCTTTTATGGGGCAAGCATGACAGTAGTCTTTAAAGTAAGGCAAATACTGTTTGAGTTTGGATGCCCAATGCTCTCAGCTTGCCCACCAGCTACGTACAAGAGCCGCTGGGGCTGCTGGCTGTCCAGCACCTGGAGATATGGAGGCTGAGGAAGTTGAGTGCACCTGGCTCCTCCCGTTGGATGGGGGAAGAGAATGCCTGGCCCTGCTAGCTTGTTACCAAGCGCCCTGAACACACCTTGTGTGATTATTCAGTGGGCATACTGCTTTCTCTCCACACTTGGATTTTTCACTCTGCCTATTGAGGGGTGTGGTATAAGGGAGAAAGAGGACACATAGGGCTTTCTTGGGCTCCAGTGAGCTTCTCTGTCTTTCCTCCCCAGGAGAAGTTCTCCAATCAGCTGTGTGTCTAAGCCACGCAATTCATCATCAAGGCAACGTAAAGAAACCACATGGAGCAAAACACAAAAAGGTGATGACTCACTCACAGTGATTCTCCTTTCTCTGGGAGACATCCTTAAAGCCATGGTGATCTGACCTTGTGCCCTGGCCATGCTGATGGATCCACTGGTAGATCCCTGAGTAAATCTGGGCCAGTCGCACTTTCTTCCGACTGGGAATTTATCTTATGGGGCAGTTAGATCCTCAGCTGGAAAATGGGATCACTAAATGGGAAAGTGGCAGTGACCAGGGAAGTGGTCCAGGTCCTCCCCCTGTGGATTCTCCAGACAAGCCCCAGGGTTTCCACTTTCTGAGTCTAGATTGTTTAACATGTTTCTCTGAGCCATGAGCTTCCCCGGTAGCCGTCAAAAAACAAATTCCCCTTTTGCTTAAACCAGCCAGAATTGATTTCTGCTACTTGAAAACAAACAAACAAATCTCTTAATTAGTGGGCATGGAATGGTTCTTTTCAAATCTCCTGTATTGTTCTCCTGTGTAGACTATTCTAAAAAAGAAAGAAAGAAAAATTGGTTCCTTTCATTAGTTTCTGGAACAAACATTTAAAAAAATAATAAAGTTTTTTGTTTGTTTGTTTGTTTTTTTACAATTAGCAGAGAGCCATGATTTTCCATAATTTCCATTAATGTAAAAGATGTGTTAGTAAATTACCTGGGAAAGATTTTCTATAAGCTCAAAAACTCAGCCTTTAAGAAATGTTTCTCTCTGTTTTCAATGAGAGTGCTCTGTGTCTCAGGGACAGAGCATGTGATTATAGGTCCGGAGAGTCTGGAATCTAATCCAAGCATCTTCCCCCTCTCTTGTCCTTTGGGAGGAGTGTGGGGCATGGGCTGGGTGGCCACTTCTTAGCTCTAAAGTCCTGGGCATCCTCACTGGCTGGCTATACCCATTCCATCTTTGTCTCTGCCTGCACACAAAGTGCCTGACATTGTCACCTGCTGGTTAGGAACGGGGGCTACGAGACACTGTTCACATTTGAATCCTGCCTCAGCGAGAACGTGGAATAAGCTACTCCAACTCTCTGAGCCTCGGTACCCTCAATCTCTAAAAGGAGGGATAACAGTCACCTACCTCCCAGGGTTGTTGTGATACTTAGATAAATTTTTTTTTACACGTGGAACACTTAGGAAGGTACCTGCTGATAAGTGAGTGCTCAAAAAAGTTTGGCCGCTGCGGTTACCGCCTATTCTAGCACCACTCTGAACAAGATAGACAGCGAGGAGAAAGAGAGATAGAAAAGGCATTCTGGAAGCCAAACTTAGAGAATTTCTTTTTTTTTTTTTTTTTGAAAAATGGTTTATTTTTGTGGAGGAGCCATTATGACCCTCCTGCACTAATTAGAGATGTGAGGAAACACTTAATACCTTGCCTCTTCCGATAAACCCTAAGTAGGGTTATTAGGTGGATCAGCAGGAGAAGAGTTAGAAGTGATTTTCTGAAAAACTATCCACCAGGTTAAGGGTCTTTTTAACACTTCAACCACCCAAAGAAAGGTAAGTGTTCTCCTTGTGGCTGAGTGGGGAGACCGGGATGAGGAGAAAGTGCTAATTAATGGCCCCAGAGGAGGAGATGACAGGGTACTTAATTTGAAGGCAGACCTTTTGATTTCTCTTACTATTTCTCTACATTATTTTCCCCTTGTTGTAGCTCATAATTAAGAACCGGTAGTTATATTGACAGAAAAATGTACATTTCTTTTTCTTCATTTTTTAGACTACTCTCTTCTCAGCAGAACAGTTTTATAGTTTTATAAAGATAAACAATTTAAATCACATTGCCTTGACTTACAAACACAAACCAAAGTAACCATTTGAAGCATCAGGGATTGAGGGCGGAGACATGCAACGGGGGATGTGTCAACCATCCGAAGCTCATAGCAAACTGCTCCGTTGGTAGCTGAGCCCTACTAGCACTCGGGTGTGGTTGAGGCTGAGTATAACTACAGAACCAGAGGACAGCTGTTTTCTACAAGTACTGATGCCTTGTAAGACTGCATTGGTGGGGATACATTTCAATGGGGAAGGGGAGAGGAGAAAAGAGCTTAGTCCCTTCCCACAGGGAGTTAGGTGTCCCTGCAGAGAGAGGGCCACGGCGGAAAAACGGACGCCCCCTTGCCCATACTCAGTGAGTTTCCTGCAGACCTTGGTGGCATCCTGCAGCAGCGAGCCACCCACCCTGGTGCCGTGGTTCACCAAGAAAGGCATTTGTCCATCAAGTCCAAAGAGTTGGCCATCATGCTGTTAAACAGAATAACACAGATGTTCCCTTTGTCATCGAACCCGATACTGGCCTTCCTGTGCCACGGCGTCACAGACTGCCTGAGCACGGCCTCGTTCTTTTCAAAGCATTTTGTTCTGCCTTTAGGGGCAGTGTCTCTATCTCAGACACAGCTCCAGGACTGGCCCATTCTCGAGCTCCAGTCTGTCTCGATGGTCAGCCCCAGCGTGTGTAAGTCCAGTGGTGCCACAGGAGGTCCCCGTGGTCTGCTTCATGAAGCACACTTCAGGATTGACTTCTGGTCCCTGCAGTTCTCCAATCTGCTTTTTCCTGAAGTTCTCGTGCTGGGCTGGGAGTGGAAACTGCAGCAGCCGCAGGCGGGCGGGCAGGCACCAGGCCCAGAGCTCAGACCCGCCTCCTCCAGCCCCAGCAGGTCCACAGCAAAGCCTCACAGCGCCTCCGGCCAGTGACCCCCAGCCGGGCCAGCACTTTGTTCAGCTTTGTTCAGTATCTCGAGGTTAATCTCCATGGGTTTGAGCTGCATCTTCCCTCACCACACGCAGGTGAGATAATTACCCAGAGAAGAGGTAAAACAGCTGGAAAATGTACATTTCTATTTCATTCTGATCATTCCTGTGCTGGATAATGCCAACTATTTGGGGTAAGCTGCACCAGACACGTGATGAAGGTCAATATATTGAATATTATTTTATTCATTTCATTTCATGCCTATTTCACCTCATTAGTTTATTTCATATAAACAACACGATGAGACAGGTATTGCTAGCCTCCTTTATTGGGAAGTCAAGATATAAGAACTTGCTTCACTTTGTACTAGTTGGACAGTAATTACAAGAGCAAACATTTTATTGAGAGCTCTCCATGTGCATTTTTTTTCAAACATAATCCTTTTCATCTTTATAACAACCTATTATTATTATTCTCATGTTTCTTTCAGAAAGGCTTAGAGCACTTCAGTAATTTATTACCAGAGAGGTGGGGGCTGGATTTGAACTTGACTGGTGCGTGACTTGAGGCCAGTGCTGGAACAGAACGAGATCCAAGCCCAGACCTTGTGTGGGGACCCTCCTCCCTGGCTTCTCTGTGCCTTCTAGGTCCCAACATGACCAATCTGCCTGTGTCCTCCAGGATGGCAAATAAACCAAAACATTTTAGAAACGTTTTGCTCATTGCACATTCTGTAGCTGAGAGGGCCTTGCAAAACCCCATGCAGAGTGTGAGCAGTGATTGTGCAAAGTCAAGGTACTTAGCAAGAAGCCCAGCACTTCCACAACTATCGGTCCCATGAACAGGTCACATGGGGTGTGCACACCATTTTCTTTCCCAGTCTGGCAGCAGGAGCCAATCAGAGACCAGAACAGATGTGGCCCCAAGAAAAAGAGCTGAGACCTGTCTTTTCAGTTAACAAAAACCTTCCAAGGAGGCAAGAGGAAGCGCGAGGTTTATTACACTTTGAAGCTAAGAGAGGGACAGTAACAATGCTAATGACCCATCTAGATGCTCAGGCTGGAGCATGTGGTCGTGTCTCCCGCTTGAGACCCGTGCCTTCATTTGTATTTCCTCCTAACCTTGCCCATTGTTGGGTCCTCACTGCCTCTATACCTCAACTAGTGTTATGTGGCTTTCCACAAAGGAAGCGTGCTTTGGTATCCTAATGACATGCAAAATTAGATAGAAAATTGGGGAATCAGGAGGAAGCCTGCATGTTGCACCCCGACAGCTGGCACTGGTGTGGGCTCTGAGGATCTGAGAGCCACAGCAGAAGCTAACCTGTCACTCCAGCTGTCTCATGCTGGGAACAGACATGTCTGGCCTGACTGCCTGGATGCAAAGGGAGGAACCCGAGCCCTGAGCTGGCTCTACAGAGGGGCTTAGTGTTTGAGACCTCATTCCTTACAGGTCCTGAATGCTGGGTCTCTAACAAGAATTGTACCTTATGGGTGAGATTGAGGGACAATTTGTTAAAAAAAAAAAACACAACCCACTTTTAGGAATGGCTCCAAGAACACCATAGAATGGCTCCAAAAGGAGAAATGCACCCCCATGTTTGTGGCAGCATTGTTCACAATAGCGAAGTACTGGAAACAGCCCAAGTGTCTGTCAGAGGATAAGTGGATTAAAAAGCTTTGGTACATATATACTATGGAATATTACTCAGCCATAAGAAATGATGACATTGGATCATTTACAGTAACATGGATGGACCTTGATAACATTATACAGAGTGAAATAAGTAAATCAGAAAAAACTAAGAACTATATGAATCCATACATAGATGGGACATAGAAATGAGACTCAGAGACTTGGACAAGAATGTGATGGTAACGGGGGTAGGGGGTAGGGGGTGGGGGTGGGGGTGGGGGGAGGGGGCGAGGAGGCAAGGAAGGAGAGAGGGGGTGGGGGAGGGGAGGGGCACAAAGAAAACCAGATAGAAGGTGACAGAAGACGATTTCACTTTGGGTGAGGGGTATACAGCATAATCAAATGTCAAAATAATCTGGAGATGTTTTCTCTCAACATATGTACCCTGATTTATCAATGTCACTGCATTAAATTTAATTTAAAAAATGGGAAAAAAACACAAAAAAACTTGTCACCTGTCTGGCAAAAATTCTTGGCCCCAAAGACCAAGGGCCAAATATCAACTGCAGCGGAAGCTATTAGCTATGACTCGATAGAACGCTGAGAGCAAGGGACTGAGGCTAAGCAACACTTTCCAGCTTTCTCCATCTCCTATGCAAAGAGGCATAAGCCAGGAAGTGCACCTGAAAATGTCACTGGGTAGGTTCACTCGGGTTCAGAATTAGGACTTCTCCAGGGTCCTGAAAAGCTGCCTCTTGCAAACACAGCCTGCTCAGAAGCAGAAGCAAGGCACCATGCTGGGTGGGGGTGATGAAGGGTGAGCTCTCCCCAGCTCTCCACTCCCTCTCTCATTTCCTCCCCCCAGGGCCTCTTGCTAATGAGAACAGGTTTGTGAAGCTGCTCCTGGAAGGGAGCTGCTCAGCTGACAACCTCCCTTCCCCCAGGTTCTCAGTGGGGCCTCCAGCTTCCAGGCCCAGGAGGCAGGGTTAGAATCAGTTCATGTACAAGAGTCTGATGATGGCCCCATGCTGTGCAGAACTCCAGGATACAGAGAAGAACAGGTCTGACCCCTGAGGAGCTCATAGCTAGTGCTGCTAGTGGGGGGTCGCATATGGGCTTGAATAACCTTCATATGGGCCACAGTGACTCCCCTCCAAGCAGCTCAGAGCTGGGCCACAGTAACTCCCCCGCCCAAGCAGCTCAGAGCTGGGCCACAGTGACTCCCCTCCAAGCAGCTCAGAGCTGGGCCACAGTAACTCCCCTGCCCAAGCAGCTCAGAGCTGGGCCACAGTGACTCCCCTCCAAGCAGCTCAGAGCTGGGCCAAAGTGACTTCCCTCCAAGCAGCTCAGAGCTGGGCCACAGTAACTCCCCCGCCCAAGCAGCTCAGACCTCCCCAGGAAGCTAAAACCGTAGGACTGAGTCCAGGAGGAAGCTCTTCAAGATGATGCTGAGTCAGCGAGCAACCCCCCTACTCTCCATTCAGTCCCGTTCAGGTGTGAGCAAGAAACTGGGGAGGCTGACATGTCACATCTGTCCCCAGAGCTGCTCTTCAAGTTGACACTAAAGCAAAACTATGTATTATAAAAAAGACCCGGTGCTAATCGTTTCTACCCCTTTGAACCAATCCGGATGGATGGCCCTATACTGGAAAAGGACCATTTCCCCGGAAAAGGACCATTTCCCCGGAAAAGGACCGTGGGAAATGACGCAGACAGTGCAGATAGATCTATCTCTGCATGAGTCCCCCTCCGTGTCCCAGAGAGGAAACAAAGGATCAGGATCGGGACTGGACCAGCCCTGCATACTTCCACCCCCACCTCACAACCTCTGTTCCCAGAAGGACCCTCCTTCCGCAGGCTTCTGCGTCAGCCCCAGACGTCAAATGTCCTGTTAAGCGCCCTGGTACTGCTCTGAATTTGGAGGCTGTGGCTTTGCTGAGAAAGAAAGGAAAGGGAGGGATGATTGATGTGCTGCCTGTGTATTTCCCTGGGAGGGGCCGGGGAGCCTGGAGCCCTCCCTGGGGCAGAGGCGGCAGGGGGAGCAGAGTGTTCAGAAAAGGCAGGTGATCAACAGACCTGACAGTCCACCCCCCACCCTGTCAGATGGCAGATCCTCCTTCCCGCAGCCTCGAGCCCCACCTCACCCAGACCTCCCACTACCTGACTCGAAACCTCATCTATTCAAAGTAGACGTGTCATGGCACCTGGATCGCTCACCTGCCACAACCTCCTTCCAAATTTGGTCAATTAGTTTTCTGTCCCATTATCGACTTTGCAGAAACTCTGCCTCACATGAGCATGTCAGGGAAAGACCACTCTCCCGAGGGAGGAGAAAGGGTATTTCATCTTACTGTCACCGCAAACCTAGGGGGCGGTGGGCCTCTGGGTAGGTTATTATCTTCGTCTGGCTGAAGAGGAAATTGAAGCAAAAGCAGGTAAAAAATAATTTTAAAATAAAATAAAAACAACTCTGCTGATCCAGGACTGGAACAGAGGTCTAGGGAGTCAGGTGGTCCTTGGTCCAGTATGCCTGGTGCCCTTATAAGAAGAGGAGAAAGACTCATGGGGAGAAAACAGTCACGTGACAATGGAAGGGGACTGGAGGAGTGCATCTAAAAGCCAGGGGACGCCGGAAGCTAGAAGAGGTCAGGGCAGATTCTCCGCTACAGGGTTTAGAGGGACCCTGACCTTGCCCTTGGATGTCTAGTCACCAGAACTGCAAGGTGATACATTTCTCTTGGTTAAGCCTCCACCCCCGACGTTGTGATCCTCTGTTACAACAGTTAATACAGCCCCTGATGTGAGAGAGTTTGTGGGGAGGCTGAACCAGAGCATGGTGTCAGCGGCTCTTCCTCGGAAGCTCAGCAGGATGTGTGGTCCCTTTGAGATGGCCGCCTCCACAGTCTCCTCATACTGCAGAGAACAGGAGCTACTGGGTCTGCACGGGGCTCTGAGAAGCAGCCAGCTGCAGCCCCATGAGCACGGGCATGGGTGCGGGGGGACTCCGAGCACGGTCTATCCCCTTCCCGCTTCCCTCCATCCCCCTTCCACCTAATACCACAATCCCTTACTGATATTAAAAACTGACAGGGAATTGTGCCACTGGCACGAGCATTTTAATATTGAAAGATTTTGAAATCTAATAAGAGCTACAAGGAGGTTGATGAGGGGTGGTGTTATTTTTCCCCCTTTCGAGCTTCAATAGAACTGGGATTCAATAAGCAAACGTGACAGAATGTGTAATTTCCCCTTGATCCTCGGTGGCCAGGCATTTCCTGTTTAATAACCTTGAACCAGCGCCTCCCCCTCCCCGGGAGCCCCCCTCCCCTGAGCATCTCTCCTTTCCATCTTATCAGAATAATCCTTCATTTGAACACAGCTCAGACAGGCACTTGGGTGGCACCTTATCACCGCTTGAAGATACAAAAGGGACACGCTGGAATATTATTTGTCCCCTTTGTGGAAAGGTGTTAATAAGATCTTCCTGCCGTCACCGTGCCTGTGACTACAGGGGACCCCTGATCCCAGCCCTTTCTGGTCAAATCCCAGTTTTAAAGCTTGTCCATTGTAGAGGGTGTTCCCGGACTACACCCCGCCCAGACGAGGGAAGGACAAGATAGAACTTTTCCAGCTAGAATGTGACAAGCAGTGGGAGGAGCCCATATCTGACCTGGGAGACTGGGTTTGAAGTGTCTGTGTCAATACATATGTGACAATGTCAGCAATCACTGCCACCCAAGCAGGAGAGGACAGTGGAGGACTCCAGAGAGTGGTCTGGGCAGGCTGATGAGCACAGAGCAGGTGACACCTCAGGGAGGTGTCCACAGCCTCTGGGTGGGGTCCCAGCTCAGGAGGGCCAAGGAGGTTCTTTTGAATGAACTGAGCCCTTGCAGGGACAGGATGAAGTCCTTAGTTCCCATGTCAGTTTTCTGGAGTAAGCCAAAGAGAGCTTTGCTAGTCCTCAAAAAGAGAGAGAGAGAGAGAGAGAGAGAGAGAGAGAGAGAGATTTGAAGCCTAAGTCATTAACCATCTGTTAGGCATTGAATTGTGTCCGCCTCCCAAAAAAGTCATGCATTGAAATCCATATCCCCAATGTGACTGTATTTGGAGATAGGGCCTGTGAGGAGGGAACTAACATAAAATGAGGTCCAATAAGGTCTAGTGAGCCAGTATAACTGGTGTTCCTACAAGAAGAGATACCAGGGATGCATACACAGAGGACAGGTCATGCAAGGACTCAGTGAAAAGATAGCCATCTGTAAGCCAAGAAGAGAGGACTCAGGAAAAACCAAACCTTGATCTTGGATTTCTAGCTTCCAGAACTGTGAGAAAATAAACTTTTGTTGTTTAATCCATGTCGTACGTGGTATTTCATTATGGCAGTCCTATCAAACTAATTACGTCGTCCTTCATTCTTACTCAGATTCCCTCACGAAAGCCCAGAGAGGGTAACTTACTTGTCCAAGGTCACACAGCTTCCTTGTGGTAGAACTAGAATTAAAACCCCGGGCGCTGCTCTAAATTCCATGCTAATTCTGCAACACCAGCTTCCCCACCAAAGAACAAAGGACTTGTCTCTAAAAATCAGCACTGCTTATTAAACATAAACACACACATACTCACAAACATCTTAATTTTTAATAAAGGAGTAACAATTCCCTGATCTCCACTGCTCGTAGGCAGGGATGATGGAGCTTCTTCATCTCCTGTTGTACAAACCACCATCATGAGGGCTTGGTGTTTACTTGGATAAATGATAATCTCCCTCAGAATGGCAGCCAGCCTCAGAGGGTCACCTGACTGATAACACTTGCTGTTGCTATGTTACTTCAGCTCCTAATGTGACATCATTCGTTACTTGGAGTTCCTAGAACTCCCTGCAAGGCTGAAAGAGGCAGGCAGGGAGCCACGCTGGCTTGGGGTGGGTACTACCGAATTCCCAGCCAATTACATGCACGCTGGCACTGTGAGTGTCCGAGGCAGGGTCCCCAGGTCCAATGGACAGCAAGCTTCCTCCACACTTTCCTGACTGGATTCCTTTTCCTGAGCCACAATGGAGAAGGATGTCAGCAGGGATGGGGAGCCACAGAAGCTGCCCCAGGTAGATGCTGCAAGAAGAGAGGCAGACAAGAAGGCGCTCATTAAGGACACTAAATGTGTCACATCAGTAGCCAGAATGCAGAGACCATGTGGTATCACGGAGAACAGCTCTGGTTTGGAGTGCAGAGACCTGGACTTGAATGCAGGCTCTGCTAAGAATAGCCATTTGCCTCGTATCTTTGGTATTCTCACCTGTCTTGAGAATACAGAATGCTATAATGCACAACTGAGTTTGAGCGGCACCTGGTGCATGACGGGTTCAATATAAATAGAATCTGGTCCTTATTCTTCCTTCCTGCAGATGTGCCTTGGACACAGGGTGGCCTTCAGCTCTCAGTGGCTGGGAATGAAAAGCTAGGAAGACCTGTGACAGGAAGAGGCGAGGGAGAGAACCACAGAAGGACAGGACTCAAGTAAAGTGACAACACCAGGCCACGTCCTGGAACGCCCAGGCTACGTGGGACAGGCACGGGACACTCTGCTTTCTCTCTCCCATCAAGTCATGTAAGCCTCTTTTGAGGAAGAGGGTTTTCAATTAAAAGAATAATTGCTGGCACTGGCTGGGTTGCTCAGTGGATAGAGCATTGTCCTGGCAAGCTCAAGTCAGGGGTTCCATACTAGTCAGAGCACATTCGAGAAGCAATCAGTGAGTTCACAGCTAATTGGAATGACCAAGTAGAACAACAAGTTCATGTCTCTCTCTCTCTCTCTCTCTCAAATCTATAGAAAAAATTTTTTTAAAAAAGAGAAAGAGTAATTGCTGACAGACACAATGATAAAGCCGAGTGTGGGAAGTTTATGGAAAAGGGGCAAGTTTAGGGTAAGGTCAGGGCAAGATCAGGGCAAGGTCAAGGCAAGGGAGGACAGGGGCATGCTGAATTCTCCTTCTGGTCTCTTGAACTTCACACCAAGTACGACCTCAGCAGAAACCTCCTCTGGCCATGTCCTCCTCCACCACCCTCTTCTGCAAACAGACCTGAGGAGCAGGGAGTGGGGATCAGAGGACAGGGTTGGGGGTTGGCATGGAGAATCTTCCTGATCCCCCATGCCACCCCTGGTGGAACGGAATTTGTACCAGTAACATGAACTGGCCCGTGTACTGCAAACAGTTCTGTGCAGTTCTGACCAAGGGGACCACGCGGGGTGTCCACACAAAGGATTCTCCTTTGTCCACACTCTTCTGCAGAGCCTGTGGGGTGTCTGGCTGTGCATACATCTGTCACAATATTTGGGAACAATTCCAAGGAAAAGACTCTCCTCCAAAAAAGGGCTTTGTTGTTTATTAAGTGATTTACTTGCAAACACTTGAGCATCAACATGATGGGCTGTGTGTAAGACTATCTCTATGTACACATCAGAGATGGTTAGTGCTAAAGGGGCTGTAAAAGGAACACTCCAGGGTGGTCTACCAGCACCAAGCGGCCCTAGCCAGGAGCTAGCCCCTTCAGAGCTGATGATGAGCATTTAAAATATCATTGTCAGCCTGACCAGATGGTAGCACAGTGGATAGAACGTCGGACTGGGATGCAGAGGACCCAGGTTCAAAACCTCGAAGTTGCCAGCTTGATCACAGGCTCATCTGGCTTGAGCATGGGCTCACCAGCTTGAGTGTGGGGTCGCTGCCTTGAGCATGGGATCATAGACATGACCCCATGGTCGCTGGCTTGAAGCCCAAGTTTGCTGGCTTGAGCAAGGGGTCACTCGCTCTGCTGTAGCCCCACACACAAATAAGAAAGCAATCAATGAATAACTAAAGTGTCACAACAAAGAATTGATGCTTCTCATCTCTCTCCCTTCCTGTCTGTCCCTATCTGTCCCTCTCTCTGACTCTGTCTCTGTCAAAGAAATAAAAGTAAAAAACAAAATATCAGTGTCAAAAATCTACTAAGTCGGCTTGCTTCAAGAAGACAAGCAGAAAGTGGGCCAGCGTACCCATCAGCATAAGAGCCCAGGCCTTGAACAATGGCTTGGGGACTAGGAAACAGCCCAGTCTGGTCAAGGTGACCAGCACAGCCCTCCGCATGGGCATGCAGCTAATGAAAGCTGCCATCTAACCAGCGGCTTGGCAGAACACTGCCCTAACAAAGCCACGCTCCTTTGCCTAGATTTTCCATGCAGGATCCTATTTCTGAAGACATGTTTCCTCTCTAAGGTTTGCGCCAGCACTGGCTGGGGGGAGGGGCTCTGACCACACTCAGGTGTTCTTGTCTGCACAGTGGGGAGACCTGAGTAGCTGGAGATGCTGTAAAGTGTGGTTGTCAGGGACAAGCCCAGGAGTCAGACCAGCTGCTTTAAGCCCTGCCCTCTCTACTCACAGGCCCAGGGCTTACTGCTTGGATCCTCTCTGTGCCTCAGTTCATATAGGTAAAGGGTTTAGAATTGTGCTCAGCAAACAGTAAATGCATTATTGTTATTATTATTATTAATTATTATTATTATAATTTTATTATTATCACCCCACAGAGGAGAGTTGAGCTCTGGGTCACCTAAGCTCCAAGACGTGAGGTTTTATTATAATAATAACTACCTTTTAATGAGAACCTTAATCACCACAAGCACCCTCCACAAGTATCTTTCCATCACACTGAAGCTCCTTGAATCCCCACAACTCTTTGGGGGTAGCTATTATTACCTCCATTTTACATTCCTGTGGATGATGGAGGTGACGCTTGGAAAGGTTAAGTAACTTGCTCCCTGCCACATAGCCTAAAGCCCGAGAACCAGGACAGAAATGAGAACCCGTGTGAGCCAGAGCCCACCTTTCCCTAGGAACACCACACGGCTTTCCAGGAGCAGTCTGGGTCTCCATGCAGTCTGTTCTAGAGTTGGGGGGAGGGACTCATGGACAACGGAATGGCTCAGCCCCGTGGCAAGTCCCCTTCTCATTTTGCATTAATATCATAAATGAGCGTCGGGACTATTACATCAGTCTCTCAGGACCTGGGCTGGGAGAGTGGTTCACGGCCTTGGCTGCACAGTAGATTCACCTTTAAAATTCCCAATGCTAACATCGCACTCTGGGCCAATCAAATCCACATCTGTGACCCAGGCATCTGAAGAGTTCACGGCTCCCCCAGGTTACGGACCACTAAATTAGGGCAAAGCAGCAAGTCTGCATCTAACAGACTCCCATAAAGTCAGGTACCCGCTCCTACAACATGCAGGCTCTGACTTCGGTCACCATGGCCAAAATGCACACGGTTGACAACAGTGTCACCCTCCTGATTCTCAGAGGGGGAAGCTGGAGGTAAACACTGGGCTCAAATCCAAGCCTTTCCTCCGTCTGGCAGAGAAGAGAATGATCCCGGGAGCCTGGGCTCTCCCTTCGCACCCTCACATACCTCCCCCGGCACCTGCACAAGTGCTGCCCCTCTGGGCAGCTCAAATCAGGCCCCTCAGTCAGTCTCCCCAGCTCAGCCCGAGACAACACATTTGCATCTGGACATTCAGTTATTATTCTCAAAATGAAGGATCAGGTTTTTGCCTGGGACATGATGAGTTGAATAAAATTTTATGGGTCTCTCTGGAAAGAGTGGGTGGAGGGGTTGGGGGCAGAGGGGGAAGGAGAGAGGGAGGGCAGATGGGTAGCAGCTCCTGGGTCTCTCTCCAGGGGCAGATAGAAAGGCTAACGCAGAATCCTCCGGAGATGGGGCAATCAGCATCATTAGCATACAAACTGCCGCCTCCAGACATCAGCTCCCAGCAGCCAAGGACCCATCAGGGGCAGCAGGCTCTTATCTGGGCAATAAATACTCATAAAAGCTTGCTGATGCCAACCCTCCTGGGAGGCCTGCAGGGAGGAGAGAGCTGCCTGGAGGGGGTGGCGCTCAGGATTCAAAAGTGGTAACAAAGAGGGCAATGGGCTGAGGGTAGAGGGTAGAGGGTAGGCGGGCGGTCAGGGAGAAGCCAAGGCAGATAGGAGAACCGCGTTAGTGCCCACAGAGAACGTGGACCAGGAGTGAAGCCACCGGGCCCTGTGGGACATGGAGCCTGGCACTATCTCTCAGCGCGGCATCTACCTCTGTACAGTGCGGAGAAAAAAGCTGCTGCCCGACAGAAGATTCTCTGCGGTGCCCCCTACAGTCCTCACCTCCAATAGCGTGGGAGGCAGACGGCTGGCCCCAGCGCTCCCCGCTGGACTACACTTCAGACAGGTTTCTTCCTGAGCGTAGCCCCCCCCCTTCTGCTAGAGCATTTAATCTAAAAATCTTGCCATTGTAAATTCTTTTCCCACCCCTTTGAGATGTGAGTCTTCCCCCTTGTTGCTTTTACAACCCAGGAATAGCTTGGGGGGGGGGGGCGAGGGAGCGGGGGAGGGTCTGGGAGGCATCTCTTTGAAATGTAATCATCTAAGGAGAGAGCAGCCCTTGTTTCCCTATCTCTGTGGGAGCATAGGAGCCTACCTTCCATGAGATGGGTGGCAATTAGTGACAATGAGCAAACACAGATGTCCTGATCCCATTAACAACCTCCCCCCTCACGTCCGCCAGAACTCTTCCGCCCGGCTCTCCCCCGCGCTTACAAACGCTCCTGCTTTTTGGCTCAGCAGAGTTGAATTTCAACTCTCTCTACTGTTGCAATAGTCATGAATAAAGTCTTTCTTGCCTGTTTAACTCTGCAATTTATTTTTTTGGATATAAAGAACTCTAAAAAAATAGACCAGGGACCTCTGAGCCCTAGAAGTCAGGGTCTGGTCCGTGCGACTCTGCAGGCTTCCTTTGGGGAAACGTGATTGGCCAGGGATGTTCCCTGGGTGAATGGAATGAACCTCAGGACATGAAACCTACCTTCTTACAAAGGAGAGACGTGGGGCTCAGAGCCATGGACCAGCCACCTAATTACAGGGCCCACTGCAAAATGGAAATATAGGGCCCTCTGCTCAAAACGCAGGAATAAGACCCTTTTCCTGTCTTTTGCAGTCTCTGTCTCAGCCTGTCTGCATGTTTTTGCGTGCTATTTAACGTCCTGCTCCCTAGAGCCTGAGACACCCAATGGATACATACCGATGCCCCCAAAAGGTAACTGCACCCTCACACAGGCCCCTGCCAGGAACAGAGGAACAGCAGAGGTCACTGGACGGGAGCAGGCAGCTGAGAACCTGCCCAGGAAGGAAGGGAGGTGAGGATGTAGCCAGAGGTGCAACTGTGCATAGGCCAAGGCTCCCTGCCCCCAGAGTACATGCACTCCACTGTCCATGGGACTCGCTTACAAAACATAAATTCAAAGAGAAAATGTTAAGAATTTCGAGAGAGTGCCCACAGAGCATTAAACTCCAAGCACAGGGCCCTGAGCTGGTGCGTTAGTCACACGCCTGGGAAAGCAGACCTGCAGGGACTTCAGCAGTGTGCTCCTGCTCACAGAGCCCGTCAGCGCAGCAAAGGCGAGAAGCAGGCTCCGGGCTTCCAGTTCCCCTCTGCCAGATCCTTCCCGCTGGAGCAGGCAGTGCCTCGCACAGTCCTGGGCAAGCAGGACCCTGGCCCCCAGTGCCAGGCCCAAGGAGCCTGCACTTTGGAGAGACTTCCTCCAAGGTTTCTAAGTCCCCACCCAGGACCTGGGATTAGTTGGGCCAGCTCGGCCGTCTGGCCAGGACACCCTGAGCCAGAACCAGGACTGACACAGGCTTGCCTCCCCCCTGCAGCTCTGGAACTCGTGCCTATGGTGGTCATGTGACCAGACCCTAGTTCTGAGAGCTGACCGTGAGGGAGGCCCAGCAAAGGGTCCGCTCCTGCTGACAGGTGCAGCAATTCCTCCACACGACTATGTGAGATTGGGAAGCAGAATGGCCCTGATTTGAGGCGGACTCGCCCACAGATCAGCACAGGCTGAGGTCAGGGCTCTGGACTGCTTGTAACCTACCAGCTGCACGTGGGGCCTGTGCGTCTGCGTTCTGACCCAGCGGGACAGGGTGGCAGCAGGTGTCCTCTACCACGTGTGCCCCCTCAAATTAGTGAGGGACTCAAATTAGTCCCTTCACCTTTGCGGTCTCCACACCAAATGTCAGGCAGTCCTCAGCCAATGGCCATGTCCACTCCTCCCTGGGTTTCGGAGAATCCTGCTTCACAACACCAACACTCCTTATCTAACGTACGTGCCCATGTCACGCTCTGGAGGTCAGTCTTCAGCCATGCCAAAGCCAGGACGGACATTGCAAGAATGGAAATGTGGCTAGAGGCATAATAGAGATGTCACCAGTGACAGGGGTTGTCACCACACCGGGGCCTCAGATCCCACCATGTGGACCTAACCCTCTTGTTCTTTTTAAGGCTAATTTAATAAAATTGATTTTCAGGTGCAGCTTATAGACTTGGTCAAATGACTTCATTACCATATATTTCTCAGTCATTTACTATGAACTATCTTGTCCTCATTGAGGTTGGAGTTTTATACATCCAGGAGTCCAGCTGGATTAAAAAAACAGACATCTAGTTTGTTAAGATATTTAATGAGAGGGTGAGTGACTAATCATGATTAAAATAGCAAATTTTATGTGACACTTTCTACGCTCCAGCTGTTGCAGTATACTTCTTCCATGGATTATCTCAGTTCAGGTTTTAAACAACCCTAAGAGGACAATGCTACTAAAATCTCTGTTACAGAGCCTGGCCAGGCAGTGGTGCAGGAGATAGAACATTGGCCTGGGATGCTGAGGACCCAGGTTTGAAACCCTGAGGTTGCTGGCTTGAGCACAGGTTTGCCGGCTTGAGCGTGGGATCATAGACATGACCCCATGGTCATAGCTTGAGCCCAAAGTTCACTGGCTTGAGCAAGGGGTCACTGGCTCAGCTGGAGCCCTCTAGTCAAAGCACATATGAGAAAGTAATCAATGAACAACTAAGGTGCAGCAAGTATGAGTTAATGCTTCTCATCTCTCTCCCTTCCTGTTTGTCTGTGTGTCTCTCTCAAAAAAAAAAAAAAAAATCTGTTATAGAAGAGAAAACTAAGAGAAGTTGAGTAGTGTGCCCAAGATCACACAATAAAGTGCTGAACCCAGATAGCCTGAAGTCATAATGGCTACACTCCACTGCCTCCTCATTACAATGCTTTAAGGCTCCTGGCCCCTAGATTTAATCCCTCTCTCCCACCGGAACCAAAACAGACGTTCTAGGCACATCTTCTTGGGCTGCTTCTGCTGAGGGACTCAGCAACATCAAAAAGATCCATTGTTTAATTAAACGCCCTAAATGGCAGACCGTTGGTCTGTTGCTGGCATTTTATTGATATGTTATTACCACTCTATTCCAAAACATCTTATATCAACTGTTTTTATAACTCTGTACCACCCACACAGCCTGGATATTTCCAGAGTAATCTTGATTTCAGTATCATGGCCTATTTTTCATGTAAGCCACAAAACGTTGGTGAAATTATAATATTATTTACATCTGAAATGGATTCCCTGCTCTGTTTCTTGCCTCTGAAAGGGTCCCACATTCCTTTGTCAGATTCCCTTTGTCAGAATGCCTCGGGCTCTAAAACCCCTAGGTGTCCATGGAGGCGCTTGGGCTCACATCTTCCTCCTCCTGGCTCAGTTCATTTACGCCTGAGCAGAGCCACAGTGCCATGTGGTGTCACCACCGCAGCTGAGTCACAGCCGCTCCCAGTCACAGGCTCCAGCGTTTAATTAGCCTCCATATACCTACTGACTGCCACCATCCTCGCCCAGCCAATTCCTGCTCTACAGGCTTCTCGGGGGGGGTGGCACCACTATTTTCCAGTAGCCTGATTCTCTCCCCTAGAGACCAGACAGCAGATTGTTACCAAGCATGGGAGCAAGTCCTTACCATGCCCTGTGTCACGCTGCTGTGTGTGTGTGTGTGTGTGTGTGTGTGTGTGTGTGTGTGTCTAGCACGGAGCCCTGCACAAACCTGGCCAGGTGACCCATACTGAAAGTCTGATTGGTGCCAGGAACACGTGTGTCCAGGCATCTGTTGGTCCTGGAATTTAGGGACTGCACATACGGTCACTCCACCCACCCATCCCAAACACATGTGCTTACACAACCCTCCTCTGTGTCATGTCCAAGAAAGATGACAAATATCTTTGGCCAAGAGCCATAGAAACCAGTGGTTCCAAATCCTCGATTCTCATTTGAAGGCAGGTGGAAGGCAGCTGTTGTGATTACTAGCTATCAAGATCTGCCCTCCAGGTTACCGCTTGGCCATTGAACCTCTGATTGATGTCACGCGCTTCCGGAATGCGTCCTCACTCTGTTAGGGAGTGTGGTGCTCAGGCACACATGCCACGGGATGTGTGGCTGGGAGTACCAGGCTCTCTCATCCACACTCCAGTAACTCATATGTATTCTGACATACAGGAAATGGCCTCGCTTTTTGCTTTTGAAGTCACAGGGAGTTAATATTATAATCTCTCAGCACATGTCAAGGCATTAAGTAAAAACTCAAAGGCTCTCTGTGCTAGAGCTGGAAGGAAAAGAAAAGACAGACAGGGTCTCTGTCCTCCAGAACAAGAGCTCCAAGTCTAGAGAAGAGAGGGCGGAGGGCGGACACATGGTCCAGGGAGACGACAGATTGAGGCAGGCGCCACTGATCCATCACACCAGTTCCAGCAGGTCCACCCTCCACACCCCAGCTGACCTGTATGGCGCGTAGGGGCTCAAGACCACAACAAGCTGTCAGCAGTCAGCTGCAAGTAATGAAGGCGAGACGGGAAGGCGTGTGGTGCGGTCAGAAACTCAGAGAAGCAACAGCAAGATGTCAAAGCCACGTACGTCCCTGTGGCCGAGTGGAGCTCAGGGCATGACTGTGGTTAGATACTGAGAGGGCACAACAAGAGATGCAAGTCCAGGAAGGATGTAAGAGTCAAAGCTGGTATACCTCAGATCACATTGGCAGGAGGAAAGCAAGGTGTTGAGAATGAATGGAAAGGCTGGGAAGTAAACGTCCAGAGTCACGCCCTTCTATGCAACCATTTTAGTGTCTTAACCTGCCACCTTTCGTTTTTATGGGTTCCTGGAAAATGCATATTATGGTTGTACGTACATGTGTTTCTCACTGATATATATGTTACTGTACTATAGATTCCATGCCCCTTTTCTCACCGTGTTTTACAGCTCTCTCGCGTGCCTCTGTGTATATCCAGCCCTCCGTTCTGACCACCACACAGCAGCCCACAGCGAGCATCTGCCACATGGGCTACCCAGCACCTCCCTGCTGATGCTCACCCAGCTTGCCTCCAACCCCCACCACCACATAACGATGGAGCTGTGAGCATCCTCACACAGGGCACTGTGGACCTGTGAAAGCTTGTCTTTGGGATGTGTACCCAGGAGTGAAATTGCCAGGTTGTATGCCATCAGGGTAGTGGAGGTGGTAAAAATGTATTCTTGATTAATTAAATTATGTGAGATGGCTATCACAATCTATGCACCCCCCAGCAGGGCAAGGCAGTTTCTGTTGAAGGTCTGGAGCTTTGCTTCTTTCAACTCATCCCTTTCAGACAGCTAACATCAGTGAGACAGAGCCCCAAACAAGAGAAGTTTTCAACCACTTCCCAGCTGACCACGAGCCTATTCCAAGAGACAGTGCATGCTGCTCTGTAGGATTCTTCTAGCTCCTACCTAAATACTTCTTCTTTATTGCCAGGATTTCAAACACAAAATAACCAAGTCATATTTGTAAGCAATGTGTTTCTAGATGGTCCCAAGCCCCTTGACCAACATCAATAGATGCCCATAATAAAGTAACCATACAAAAATATACATTCTGCATTAACTATAGATCTGTTAAATTCTGTGTACATGAATAATTGTGATATAGATAGATTTGACTGCAGAGCTTAAGGCATAAAACCATATCTTGCCTCCCTAGTCCTGGGCCACATAGCTCTTTTCCTTACCCTTGTTTATTGTATGTCTCTCTGATTCCATTCCCTCTTGCCTACTACAAATGAGCTCATTGCAGAAGCTTCTAGTTGTTACCCAACAGTCACTCTTCCCATTTTCATGGTAATCAGATTTTTTTTAATAAATAAATTTTTATTTAAATGGGGTGACATCAATAAATCAGGGTACATATATTCAAAGAAAACATTTCCAGGTTATTTTGTCATTTAGTTCTGTTGCATACCCATCACCCAAAGAGAGATCGTCCTCCGTCACCCTCTATCCAGTTTTCTTTGTACCCCTCCCCCTCCCCCCTCCTTCCCTACCCCCACCCCCCGTAACCACCACACTCCTGTCCATGTCTCTTAGTCTCACTTTTATGTCCCACCAATGTATGGAATCCTGCAGTTCTTGTTTTTTTCTGATTTGCTTATTTCACTCCGCATAATGTTATCAAGATTCCACCAATCTGCTGTAAGTGATCCAATGTCATCATTTCTTCTAGCTGAGTAGTATACCATGGTGTATATGTGCCCCATCTTCTTTATCCAGCCTTCTATTTTTTTTTTTACAGTGATTAAAAGCCTTTAAACAAACTCTTGGCCAATACAGCAAGAATTCATAAAAGAGTAGTGTCCTTAACATGTTCACTAAGTCCAAGTTGGCCCCAACACCATGTCAAATCCTTAAAAAATGCAACCCAACCACAGTTCAGTCTGTTAGGATCTGTCACAAGGAGCAGGAGTCCAGGAAAAGTCCACATCCAGGAAAAATCCGCATGGCACTGGAATTGTTGTCACCATTCTATACTTTGCAGCTCATGTCCAAGTCCCAATGACCGCTGCTTCTAGCTGGTAATGATTCAGGTAGACTGGAGAAGCCATTTGCAGCATGTGTGGAGATGGAGCTTCTGTTCTCTTCTGCCTGGAGAGATGAGACCAGGTAGCTTTTCCCTGGAGCTCTGCGACAGTGGCATGGTAAAGAGAACCTTGGGATACACTAAGTTCCCGCCACATGAGTCTCTCCCTGCTGCCGTTGGCTCCGGGAGCTGGGCAGCCCTCCCCGCGTTTCCGCTTTTTCTACTAGTCTCAGTGTGGTTTCTTCAGTGTTCCTTGGTTGAAGAGTCCTCTTAGTTTAGTCCAAAGTTGGTTTTTCCAGATGATAGTTCTTAAAATTAGTTTGTATTCCACTTTGGTTCTGGGAGGTAGATGTTGGTACGTCCGCCTACTCCAGCGCCATCTTGTCTCTCCGGTAATCAGATTTTAGCTAATACACAGTAGCCCAGGTGAGTCTGTGTCTGAGCTTTCTTGCAGGTAAGCATGGCTCTGTGAGAAATTCGTACCAAAGGGGTGCATAATTGCCAGATCACATGCTACAATGAAAGTGCCTGTGTAAGCTCCCTTTCTGCCCCTTTCAAGCTGTGGGTGGGGGTGATGCTGAGATGGGGCGCCATCTTGGATTGGGAGATGGAGGAGGCACTGTGAGGATGACAGAAACCCACAGGGAAGGATCCCAGATCTCCGATTGTTCTGAGCTACCCCAGAAACCCTGGAGGGTTTACCTAGCCTTTTAACGAGAAAAAGAAACTTTTCTTATATGTAAGCCACTAATTTTATACATTAGCGGCCTAAGAAGTACATGCATGTACTAGGAGCCAGACCACTTTTTCTTTTTTCTCTCTTTTTTTTTTCAATTACAGTTTACATTCAATATTATTTTGTATTAGTTTCAGGTGTATAGCATCATGGTTAGACAACCATATACTTTACAAAGTAGTCCCCCATATTTTCTTTTTTATTATTATTAGTTTTTTTATCTTATTTTTATTAATTTTAATGCAGTGACATTGATAAATCAGGGTACATATGTTCCAAGAAAACATCTCCAGATTATTTTGACCTTTGATTATGCTGCATACCCCTCACTCAAAGTCAAATCGTCCTCCCTCACCTTCTATCTGGTTTTCTTTGTGTCCCTACCCTCCCCCCACCCCATCCCTCTCCTTCGCCCCCTCCCCACCCCTCCACCCCACTTTCTGTTACCATCACATTCTTGTCCATGTCTCTGAGTCTCATTTTTATGTCCCATCTATGCATAGGTTCATATAGTTCTTAGTTTTTTCTGGTTTACTTATTTCACTCCGTATAATGTTATCAAGGTCCATCCATGTTATTATAAATGATCCGATGTCATCATTTCTTATGGCTGAGTAGTATTCCATAGTATATACGTACCAAAGCTTTTTAATCCACTTGTCCTCTGATGAACACTTGGGCTGTTTCCAGATCTTCGCTATTGTGAACAATGCTGCTATAAACATGGGGGTGCATTTCTCCTTCTGGAACCATTCTATGGTGTTCTTGGGTTATATTCCTAAAAGTGGGGTGGCTGGGTCAAAGGGCAATTCAATTTTCAATTTTTTGAGGAATCTCCATACTGTTTTCCACAGAGGCTGCACCAATCTGCATTCCCACCAGCAATGTAGAAGGGTTCCCTTTTCTCCACATCCTCGCCAGCACTTATTCTGTGTTGTTTTGTTGATGAGCGCCACTCTGGCCGGTGTGAGATGATATCTCATTGTGGTTTTAATTTGCATTTCTCTAATCATTAGTGATGTTGAGCATTTTTTCATATGCCTATTGGCCATCTGTATATCCTCTTTGGAGAAGTGTCTATTCATTTCTTTTGCCCATTTTTTGATTGGATTGTTTGTCTTTCCGGTGTTGAGATTTACAAGTTCTTTATAAATTTTGGTTATTAACCCCTTATCAGACGTACTGTCAAATATGTTCTCCCATTGTGTAGTTTGTCTTTTTATTCTGTTCTTATTGTCTTTGGCTGTGCAAAACTTTTTAGTTTGATATAGTCCCATTTGTTTATCCTGTCTTTTATTTCACTTGCCCGTAGAGATAAATCGGCAAATATATTCCTGTGAGAGATGTCAGAGAGCTTACTGACTATGTTTTCTTCTAAGATGCTTATGGTTTCACGCCTTACATTTAAGTCTTTTATCCATTTTGAGTTTATTTTTGTGAATGGTGTAAGTTGGTGGTCTAGTTTCATTTTTTTGCAGGTTGCTGTCCAATTTTCCCAACACCATTTGTTGAAGAAGCTGTCTTTACTCCATTGTATGCCCTTACCTCCTTTGTCAAATATCAGTTGTCCATAGAGCTGTGGGTTTATTTCTGGGTTCTCCATTCTGTTCCATTGATCTATGTACCTGTTCTTATGCCAGTACCAGGCTGTTTTGAGTACAATGGCCTTGTAGTATAGCTTGATATCAGAAAGTGTGATACCTCCCCTTTTATTCTTCTTTTTTAAGATTGCTGAGGCTATTCGTGTTCTCTTTTGGTTCCATATAAATTTTTGGAATATGTGATCTATATCTTTAAAGTATGTCTTTGGTATTTTAATTGGTATTGCATTAAATTTATAAATTACTTTGGGTAATATAGACATTTTTAATGATGTTTATTCTTCCTAACCGTGAGTACGGTATATGCTTCCACTTGTTTGTATCTTCCTTGATTTCTCTTGTCAATGTTTTATAATTTTCCAAGAACAAGTCTTTAGTCTCCTTGGTTAAATGTACTCCTAGGTACTTTATTTTTTTGGTTGTAATAGTGAAGGGGATTGTTTCCTTAATTTCTCTTTCTGACTGCTCATTGTTGGTGTGTAAAAATGCCTCTGATTTCTGAGTATTAATTTTATATCCTACCACCTTGCTGAATTCATTTATCAGGTCCAGTAGTTTTTTGACTGAGACTTTAGGATTTTCTATATACAATATCATATCATCTGCAAATAATGATAGCTTTACTTCTTCTTTTCCAACTTGAATGCTTTTTATTTCTTCTTCTTGTCTGATTGCTATGGCTAGGACTTCCAGGACTATGTTGAATAAGAGTGGTGAAAGGAAGCACCCCTGCCTTGTTCCTGATCTTAAGGGGATTACTTTTAATTTTTGCCCATTGAGTATGATGTTGGCTGTGGGTTTGTCAGAGATGGCTTTTATCATGTTGAGGTATGTTCCCTGTATTCCCACTTTGTTGAGAGTTTTGATCATGAATGGGTGCTGGATTTTATCAAATGCTTTTTCTGCATCTATTGAAATTATCATGTGGTTTTCTCCTTCCTTTTGTTTATGTGATGAATAACATTGATAGATTTGCAAATATTGTACCAGCCTTGCCTCCCCAGAATAAACCCCACTTGATCATGGTGTATGATTTTTTTTCATATTTTGTTGGATCCGGTTTGCTAATATTTTTTTTTAATAAATTTTTATTAATGGTAATGGGATGACATTAATAAATCAGGGTACATATATTCAAAGAAAACATGTCTAGGTTATTTTGTCATCAAATTATGTTGCAAACCCTTCGCCCAAAGTCAGATTGTCCTCCGGCACCCTCTATCTAGTTCTCTGTGCCCCTCCCCCTCCCCCTAACTCTCTCCCTCCCTCCCTCCCCCCCCCCTACCCTTGGTAACCACCACACTCTTGTCCATGTCTCTTAGTCTCATTTTTATGTTCCACCAATGTATGGAATCATGTAGTTCTTGTTTTTTTCTGATTTGCTTATTTCACTCCTTATAATGTTATCAAGATCCCACCATTTTGCTGTAAACGATCTGATGTCATCATTTCTTATGGCTGAGTAGTATTCCATAGTGTATATGTGCCACATCTTCTTTATCCAGTCTTCTATTGAAGGGCTTTTTGGTTGTTTCCATGTCTTGGCCACTGTGAACAGTGCTGCAATGAACATGGGGCTACATGTGTCTTCACGTATCAATGTTTCTGAGGTTTGGGGGTATATACCCAGTAGAGGGATTGCTGGGTCATAAGGTAGTTCTATTTGCAGTTTTTTGAGGAACCACCATACTTTCCTCCATAATGGTTGTACTACTTTACAGTCCCACCAACAGTGAATGAGGGTTCCTTTTTCTCCACAGCCTCTCCAACATTTGCTATTACCTGTCTTGTTGATAATAGCTAATCTAACAGGAGTGAGGTGGTATCTCATTGCCGTTTTGATTTGCATTTCTCTAATAACTAATGAAGCTGAGCATCTTTTCATATATCTGTTGGCCATTTGTATCTCTTCCTGGGAGAAGTGTCTGTTCATGTCCTCTTCCCATTTTTTTATTGGATTGTTTGTTTGTTTGTTGTTGAGTTTTATGAGTTCTTTGTAAATTTTGGATATTAGGCCCTTATCTGAGCTGTCGTTTGAAAATATCAGTTCCCATATAGTTGGCTGTCTGTTTATTTTGATATCAGTTTCTCTTGCTGAGCAAAAACTTTTAATTCTGATGTAGTCCCATTCATTTATCTTTGCCTTCACTTCTCTTGCCATTGGAGTCAAGTTCATAAAATGTTCTTTAAAACCCAGGTCCATGATTTTAGTACCTATGTCTTCTTCTATGTACTTTATTGTTTCAGGTCTTATATTTAGGTCTTTGATCCATTTTGAATTAATTTTAGTACACGGGGACAGGCTGTAGTCGAGTTTCATTCCTTTGCATGTGGCTTTCCAGTTTTCCCAACACCATTTGTTGAAGAGGCTTTCTTTTCTCCATTGTGTGTTGTTGGCCCCTTTATCAAAGATTATTTGACCATATATATGTGGTTTTATTTCTGGGCTTTCTATTCTGTTCCATTGATCTGAGTGTCTATTTTTTTGCCAATACCATGCTGTTTTGATTATCATGGCCCTATAATATAGTTTAAAGTCAGGTATTGTAATGCCCCCAGCTTCATTCTTTTTCCTTAGGATTGTTTTGGCTATTCGGAATTTTTTATAGTTCCATATAAATCTGATGATTTTTTGTTCCATTTCTTTAAAAAATCTCATAGGGATTTTGATGGGAATTGCATTAAATTTGTATATTGCTTTGGGTAATATGGCCATTTTGATTATATTTATTCTTCCTATCCAAGAACAAGGAATATTTTTCCATCTCATTGTATCTTTTTCGATTTCCCTTAACAATGCTTTGTAATTTTCATTATATAGGTCCTTTACGTTCTTTGTTATGTTTATTCCTAGGTATTTTTTTGTTGTTGTTGCAATCGTGAAGGGGATTATTTTTTTGAGTTCGTTTTCTAATATTTTATTGTTGGCATATAGAAAGGCTATGGACTTTTGTATGTTAATTTTGTATCCTGCGACCTTACTGTATTGGTTTATTGTTTCTAATAATCTTTTTGTGGAGTCCTTCGGGTTTTCGATGTATATGATCATATCATCAGCAAAAAGTGATAGCTTTACTTCTTCTTTTCCGATATGGATGCCTTTTATTTCTTTGTCTTGTCTGATTGCTCTGGCCAGAACTTCTAGCATCACGTTGAATAAGAGTGGAGAGAGTGGACAACCCTGTCTTGTTCCTGATTTAAGGTAGAAAGTCCTCAGTTTTATGCCGTTTAATATGATGTTGGCTGATGGTTTATCATATATGGCCTTTATCATGTTGAGATATTTTCCTTCTATACCCATTTTGTTGAGAGTCTTAAACATAAAATTGTGTTGTATTTTATCAAAAGCCTTTTCTGCATCTATTGATAAGATCATGTGGTTTTTGTTCTTTGTTTTGTTGATATGGTGTATTACGTTAACCGTTTTGCGTATGTTGAACCATCCTTGAGATTCTGGGATGAATCCCACTTGATCATGATGTATTATTTTTTTAATATGTTGTTGTATTTGGTTTGCCAGTATTTTGTTTAGTATTTTAGCATCTGTATTCATTAGAGATATTGGTCTGTAGTTTTCTTTCTTTGTGCCATCCTTGCCAGGTTTTGGTATGAGGGTTATGTTGGCCTCATAAAATGTGTTTGGAAGTATTGCTTCTTCTTCAATTTTTTGGAAGACTTTGAGTAGAATAGGAACCAAGTCTTCTTTGAATGTTTGATAGAATTCACTAGTATAACCGTCTGGGCCTGGACTTTTATTTTTGGGGAGATTTTTAATAGTTTTTTCTATTTCCTCCCTGCTGATTGGTCTGTTTAGGCTTTCTGCTTCTTCATGACTCAGTCTAGGAAGGTTGTATTGTTCTAGGAATTTATCCATTTCTTCTAGATTGTTGTATTTGGTGGCATATAATTTTTCATAGTATTCTACAATAATTCTTTGTATTTCTATGATGTCTGTGGTGATCTCTCCTCTTTCATTTTGGATTTTATTTATTTGAGTCCTGTGTCTTTTTTCCTTGGTGAGTCTTGCCAAGGGTCTGTCAATTTTGTTGATCTTTTCAAAGAACCAGCTCCTTGTTTTATTGATTTTTTCTATAGTTTTTCTGTTCTCTATTTCATTTATTTCTGCTCTGATTTTTATTATCTCCTTTCTTCGGCTGGTTTTGGGTTGTCTTTGTTCTTCTTTTTCTAGTTCCTTAAGGTGTGAAGTTAAGTGGTTTACTTCGGCTCTCTCTTGTTTGTTCATATAGGCCTGAAGTGATATGAACTTTCCTCTTATTACTGCTTTTGCTGCATCCCAGAGATTCTGATATGTCGTATTTTCATTTTCATTTGTCTGTATATATCTTTTGATTTCTGCGCTTATTTCTTCTTTGACCCATTCATTTTTTAGAAGTATGTTGTTTAGTTTCCACATTTTTGTGGGTTTTTCCCCCTCTTTTTTGCAGTTGAATTCTAGTTTCAAGGCTTTATGATCAGAAAATATGCTTGGTACAATTTCAATTTTTCTAAATTTGCTGATATTGTCTTTGTGGCCCAACATATGGTCAATTCTTGAGAATGTTCCATGTACACTAGAGAAAAATGTATACTCTGTCGCTTTGGGATGAAGTGTCCTGTAGATGTCTATCATATCCAGGTGTTCTAGTATTTCGTTTAAGGCCACTATATCTTTATTGATTCTCTGTTTGGATGACCGATCTAGAGCCGTCAGCGGTGTATTGAGGTCTCCAAGTATGATTGTATTTTTGTTAGTTTTTGTTTTAAGGTCAATAAGTAGCTGTCTTATATATTTTGGTGCTCCTTGGTTTGGTGCATATATATTAAGGATTGTTATGTCTTCTTGATTCAACTTCCCCTTAATCATTATGAAATGACCATTTTTGTCTCTGAGTACTTTTTCTGTCTTGTAGTCAGCATTATTAGATATGAGTATTGCTACGCCTGCTTTTTTTTGGGTGTTGTTTGCTTGGAGTATTGTTTTCCAGCCTTTCACTTTGCATTTGTTTTTATCCTTGTTGCTTAGATGTGTTTCTTGTAGGCAGCATATAGTTGGATTTTCTTTTTTAATCCATTCTGCTACTCTGTGTCTTTTTATTGGTAAGTTTGATCCATTTACATTTAGTGTAATTATTGACACTTGTGGGTTCCCTACTGCCATTTTATAAATTGCTTTCTGTTAGTTTTGTATCTAGTTTGATTCTTCTCTTTTGTTTTTCTATCATTTGTTTTTGTTTGTTTGTGTTCCATACTTCTTTCCTCTGTTGCTACCTTTTTTAAGTCAAGTGTTTTTGTGGTGGTTTTTTTAAGGGTGGTTACCATTAAGTAATGAAAAGGGTACCTACCATATTCATTGTAGTACCCTATCTTATAAGTATTTCTGCACTTCATCATCCTTTGCTACTGTTAATCTCCATCCTCTCCCCCCTTTTTTTCCTTTGTTGTCACAGTTTAAGTTTGGTTTTATTGTGTTCTTGGTGGAGCTGTTACTTGTGGTGTTGTTTTCTTTTGTTCTTTGAATCTGGTTGGAAAACCCCCCTTAGTATTTCCTGGAGTGGGGGCTTTCTGTTGATAAATTCTCTCATCTTTTCTGTATTTGTGAATGTTTTGATATCTCCTTCATACTTGAAGGATAGCTTTGATGGGTATAGTATTCTTGGCTGAAAGTTCCTCTCTTTCAGGGCTTTAAATATTGGGGTCCACTCTCTTCTAGCTTGTAGAGTTTCTGCTGAGAAATCTGATGATAATCTAATAGGCCTTCCTTTATATGTTGTACTCTTCTTTTCCCTGGCTGCCTTGAGAATTTTTTCTTTGTCATTGGTTTGTGTCATCTTTATTATGATGTGCCTTGGAGTGGGTTTGTTGGGGTTAAGAAAAATTGGTGTTCTGTTTGCTTCTTGAATTTGAGGCTTTAGTTCCTTCCACAGGCTTGGGAAGTTCTCGTCTATTATTTGTTTGAGTATATTCTCCATTCCATTTTCTTTCTCTTCTCCCTCTGATATACCTATTATTCTTATGTTATTCTTTCTGATGGAGTCAGACAATTCCTGTAGGGCTTTCTCATTTTTTATTATTTTTGAGTCTCTTTCTTCTTCTCTCTGTTGTGCCTCAAGTTGTTTGTCTTCTATTTCACTAATCCTATCTTCAATCTGGGCTGTTCTGTTAGCTAAGCTTGTTACCTTGTTTTTCAGCTTGTGAATTGAGTTTTTCATTTCTGTTTGATTTGTTTTTATAGTTTCAATTTCCTTGGTAATATATTCTTTGTGTTCATTGAGTTGTTTTCTGATCTCCCTATATTGCCTTTCTGTGTTTTCTTGTATATCTCTGAGTATTTTTAAGATTTCTATTTTAAATTCTCTGTCATTTAGCTCCAAGGCTTCCAATATGTTAAGTCTTTTCTCCATAGATTTTTCCACATCTATTTGTGTTACCTCTCTTTCTTTTGTATCCATAATATTCGATTTCCTCTTTCTTATTGGCATCTGAGGGTGGTCTTATTGATAGCACGCAGGCGCACTCCCTCGCGGCTTGAATGAGCGTCGCTGCTGCGGTAGCTTCCTCCACACCCTCGTCTCTCAGATTCAAGTGATAACAGTCCTTTTGCTTTCAGTTTGTGTGGAACTCCGGAATGCTCCGAGGATAAATTTTTCTGTTTCTAGTTGATAAATTTGTTGTGATTTAGGGGAGAGCTGTCGGACGCACTTCTCACGGCGCCATTTCCGTGACGTCACTCGGTTTGCTAATATTTTGTTGAGAATTTTAGCATCTATATTCATCAGGGATATTGGCCTATAATTTTCTTTCTTTGTGTTGTCTTTGCCTGGTTTTGGAATCAGAATTATGCTTGCCTCATAAAAGGAGCTTGGAAGTCTTCCTTCCTCTTGAATTTTTTGAAATAGCTTGAGAAGGATAGGAGTTAGTTCTTCTAGTCCCCCATATTTTCGGTGACCACCTGGCCCCATACATAGTCACTACAATATTATTGACTATATTCTCTAGGCTGTCCTTTACATCCCCATCACTATTTTGTGACTATCAATTTGTATTCTTAATCCCTTCACATTTTCACCCGGTCCCCCAACCCCTCCCCTCTGGCAACCATCAGTCTGTTCCCTGTACCTCGGAGACTGTGTCAATTTTGTTTGTTTGTTTATCTCAGCAAACATTTTCTGTAGAGGGCCAAATAGCATTATAAATATTTTAGACTTTGTTAGCCATACTATCTCTGTTGCAATGATGCCTCTCTGCCTTTGTAGCCCAAAAGCAGCCAGAGATGAGAAATGGGCGTGGCTGTGTTCCAATAAAACTTTATAAAAATAGGCATTCTTTATGTTGGATTTGGCCCCCAGGCTCCAGTTTGCCACCCCTGCTATATAGTATCATTTGCGTGTTTTCAGACTTTATATGAATGGAATTATATTGTATATATTCTGCTGCTACTTCCTTCTTTTCTCAGCATTATGCTTCTGAGATTTATACATGTTATACATGTAGATGCAGTTCATTCATTTCCATCACCAGAAACTGGAGCACTGAATGAATGTTCTATAGTTCACTCATTATTCTGTTGATGGTCATTCGGGTTATTTCTTACTATGTCATTCTCACCAACAATGCTACAGCCCAGACCCCTGTAAATGCTTCCTACTGCGTATGTGAGTTTCTCTACAATTCACACCTGGGTTGTGAAATCACTATATCCAATATGTGCAATGTCAGCTTTGCTATCCGATTCCAGACTTCCTCTCCATGACTGTACCAATAAAACCCTCCCTCACTGAATGATGGTTTCCTTTGCTCCATATTCATGTAGACACTTGCTAGTATCAGACATCCTCAATTTTGTCATTCTGAAGTGTCGGAAATGTGTCTCCCCTGTACCTTCATTTTGCATTTGCCTGTTTACTAATAAGGTTGAGCATTACCATACGTATTCAGTGAACATTCAGGTTACCTTTCTGGAAAACTCTCGGTCATACCCTTTGCCTCTTTTTCTGTTACAATATTTATATTTTTCATATTGATTTGTAAGAGGTTTTCTCATATTCTGGTTCCAATTTTTTTTAATTAGCTTTTACAAACTTTTTTTTTTTTTGTATTTTTCTGAAGCTGGAAATGAGGAGGCAGTCAGACAGACTCCTGCATGTGCCCGACCGGGATCAACCCGGCACACCCACCAGGGGGCGATGCTCTGCCTATCCAGGGCATCGCTCTGTCACGACCAGAGCCACTCTAGCGCCTGGGCAGAGGCCAAGGAGCCATTCCCAGCGCCCGGGCCATCTTTTGCTCCAATGAAGCCTCGGCTGTGGGAAGGGAAGAGAGAGACAGAGAGGAAGGAGAGAGGCAGGGGTGGAGAAGCAGATGGGCTCTTCTCCTGTGTGCCCTGGCCGGGAATCGAACCCGGGACTTCCGCACGCCAGGCCGATGCTCTACCACTGAGCCAACCGGCCAGGGCCAGCTTTTACAAACTTTATAAACATCCTTTCCAAGTCTGTCACTTGACTTTTAACTTGTATTTGATACATGAATATTTTTAATTTTAATAGAGTCAAGTCTATCTGACTTCTCATTCTGGTTCTGCTTTTGGTGTCTTGTTAAAGAAACCTTTTCTACTTCCAAGGTCATGATGATATTTCCCTACACTTTCCTCAGTATTTTGAAGACCTCCTTTTCACATTTAGATCTTAAAACATCCTGAAGGCTCATTTAGTGTAAGTCTGAAATAGAGACAGAATTTTCTTCCATGATGGATTACCAAGTATCCCAGTGCCGTTTTTAAAATGGCTTATGCCTTTCTAACAGGTTTGCAATGCACCTTGCCACTTATCAAATTCCCTCCTATTTGTAATTTTGTTTCTGGGATCTCTTTTCTGTTCCTTTTTCTTTCTTTTTCTGTGCCAACACAGATTATATCAATAGCTTTATCATAAGGCTTGGCATCTGATCAGTCAATCTCCCCAATTCTTGTTCCTTTTTTCAAAACTTTCCTAGCTATCCCTGGACCTTCCATTGCCCTCCCAAATAAATTTTAGAACCAGCTTACCAGTAGCTACAATAAAAAAGTTGAAATTTTTGCCTTGAACGGCATTCAATTTGTGAATTCTCAGGAGACACCTTTACAATATGGAGTCTTCCTAAGCACTCTATCTTTTGCGTTCCCACAGTATCAGGTGATAATAACCCGCGGCAGATTTATGGCCAATTGAAATGCCGTAACCCAGGATTACTGATTAATGCTGCTGTGTCGATCCACAGAAAAGTTTTCCCTGCCTTGCTGCAGGATTCTGTCCTTGGCCCTGTCCTTCTGTAAAGCTGTCAATCAGTTATTCAGATGACGCTAACCTGGTGGCAAGAGCACGTGCCACAGGCCATCAAAATTCAGAATGATCTCCATTCCGGCATGTATGGCTAAAGCCAAGAAGATAAAATGTAACAAGTATAAATGTGTCACCCAGCAGGAATCTCTGAAATTCACTTGAACAAATGCAGGATGGTTGCAGAGGGAGTAGCGATTTGGCAGCAATTTCTGTGAAAAGGATTTGGGAGCACCAGAGAGGCAGTTAGGTTAGTCACTGATCACAACCCTAATATGAGGAATAACGTGATGTGGCTATTTATAGAGCTAATGCAAACGTGTTAAGGTAACATGTCCAGTTCATGTGAATTAGGGGTGGGGCTCCCTGTGCTCTGATGTTATCCAATCCCATCAGGGGCACCGTTTCATCTTTGGGTGCCATGCCTCCTTACCCCAGGGCATCTGAAAAGGGACAAACAAGATGGGGAGAGATGTGGGAAGCTGCTTATCCAAGGTCTTGGACAAAGAGGTATCCATGCTATTAATGCTCTCGTGGTGAAGCAACAAGTAAAAAGCCACAGCTACCCAGCCTACGTAGGAGAAAGCTCTCTCACTGACCTTGAGGGTGTCCCCAATGATGGGGTGGTCAGGTGTATAAAAGGCAGTGAATTTTCTGCTGCTAGAGTCACACCAGCTGATACTTGCTGGCCATCTCCCAGGCAAGGTGTAGACAGGACACCTGCCCTGGTGGCTTTTCACTTCCCCTCCATGGTCAGTGACTGTGGATTTAAGATCGCTCTCCCTTGTTTCTGTCTAGTCTCACACGAGCTTCTTCAATCACATACTTGGTTGCAAGTAAGCAAGTGCCGGAATATCAAGTCATTAAAAAATATGATTTTGCCCACATTAGGAAGGATTTCATTATCTCTTTCTTTCATTTAAAAGAATGCATTTATGAACTATTTTAAATATATCCAAAAAATCACATAGAATAATAAAACAAATACCCATGTGTCCACCACAGAGAATTAATAATTGCTAAACTTTCCTACTAAACCATAGACTTTTTCAGAGAAATAAAACATTCCAGGTATAAAGACCTCGCTCCTGCCCTGGCCTGCTTCCTATGCGGGACAATCATCCCAAAGTCAATGTATTTCCTCATCTGTGTTTTTGAGTCTTACTATGTGTTTCCATAAAAGTATATTGTACTGTTTTGTGCTTTTAAGTCTTATAGAAATATTTCATGCTATTTATAACATTCTGCAGCTTACTTAGGAAACTATTATAAACAAAGCTGCAACAATCTTTTGTACATATTTTGTTGTCTAAGTATCACTGTCTTCAGCATATACGCACACAGAAGAGGAATGGTTGAATCAGAGTCTGCATATCTTAAGTTTTACCGGATACTTCCAAATTGGCTCTGCCCACCAGCATTATAAGAGACTTCCCATTATTCCACATTCTTATTGATACTTGGTATTATCAAACTTTTTAAATTTGAAACTGAGAGATATAAAATGGTATCTCATTGTGTGATATTTTGTGTCTTCTGAATAGGTACTAATAAGATTGAACATTTTCATATATTAGCTATTCAGGGGTCCTCATCTGTGAATTCCTTCTTTCTTTATCCTGTGATGATTGTTAGTGGTTTGTTCATCATCTTCCTATTGATTTGTGGAATTCTTCATAAATTCTGGATATTTATCCTTGATGGGTGACATACAGCAAGGAGTAGAGTGAAGAAATAAAATGGACTCATGATATTCAAGCTGATAGATTATTAGTATCAAGAAGGTTGAGAGATGAGAAAATGATTCTATTCTTGTTTTCCCAACCTGGGAACTTAAACTTTTGAACTTTCCACTCCTGTGCCAATGCCTAGATGCACACCAGACCTCCAGATGACCCTCTGACAGTCCCTAGGAACAACTCGTGTATCCAGACTACCTGACATCCATGATCCAGACCTATGGACATGACCAGACCTCCGGATATCAATTCCCCAGACCACCTGGCATCTCTCTCGGGGCCACCTGATATGTGACTGCTAAATATCCTGGACCTAGGGCTAAAAATAAGCAGGACTTATGACTGTTGAGAATGTACTTTTCTCTATAAGAACTCTTAACTTTTCTTTTTTCTTTGGAACACTCCTGGGGTTATGCCTCATCGTGTTTCCAGTTTCCAAGCCCTAAGACCCTTCCGTAACTCCTGATTATTTCTTTCTAGCCAAGGCCTCCGGACTCCTTCTGAATTCATTTGACAACAGGCACATGTCTTCCTCCACAGACGACTTATTTTTTTTATAGCTCTGTTCTATTCTGTTGTCACTCCATACCAAGCCTCTCTTCCCAAGTCACCTGTAATATTTGCTGTCACTTCTAAGGCATGGTTTGCCAAGCAAGGCCTCTGGTGGGTTGTTTGTTTTTATCTTGGGCATGAAGTCTGTAATTCTGGTAACTTCCACAGCAAGGTGCCTTTTTGTTTATGACATGATAGTTCCAAACACCACAGGATGGGGGGGGGTAGGTTTCCCATACCAATCAATTCTAAATCTTTGACACCACTGGCTGTCCCATGATTCAGTTCAATTCCGGCACCATCCACCTGGATTTAGCTTCAGACTGCAAAGGTTTCACTCCTGCAAGACCGCCCTGCCTTCAGACATCAGCTGCAAACGGGGCACCTGCCAGCTACAGATCTGGAGCTCCAATGACACCCCCCCCCTTTGGATAATTCACTGCAACGATGCACAGAACTCGGGAAAGGACTTTACTTCTTACTCCGGGTTTATTATAAAGGACACGACCCTCAGGAAGAGCTGAATGAAAGCCTGGCACAGGGCACGGGATGGTGGGGGAGGAGCACGAGCTTCCACACCCCCTCCACACTTACCAGCCTCCCGGCACCTCTAAGTGTTCACCAACCCGGAAGCTCCCATACCTCATTGTTTAGGGGTTTTTATGGAAGTTCCCTTCTGTAGGCATGATTGGTTAAGTCATTGGCAACTGGGGATTAAATATCACCAGCTCTCCTTCCCTCCTGGAAGGCTGGGGAGTGGGGCTGAAAAATTCCAACCTTCTCATCACATGCTTGGTCCTCAGGTGACCTGTGCCCATTCAGAAGGTCTATCAAGGGGGTCCACCAAGAGTCACTCCTTTACCAGCGAGTCAGATACAGTTGACAGGTGTTGATTATGAATAATGAAATTCACCCTTACCATTCAGGAAAGGGTTTAGAAAGCCCTGTGCCAAAACCCAGAGCAAAAGCCAAATAATATTTCTCATTATACCACAGCCATTAATGAGAAGGATAAAGTCAAGTTTATAATTCGGTCAATTTTCACCCAGTTAATGTTTATTAAAATACTACATACCTTGTTTCATAAGTAATAAGTAGTTACCTAATAAATGAAGAGCAAAGTTTAAAGAAATAAGGCATCAAGGTACAAAGCATAGATATTATTGAGAAGCTCAAGAAAAATAGCCTCTGTTTACTCAGAACCTCTTCTCCTGTTCACGTGGATTAGCCTCGGTTTCTGCCAGCCTCCCGCCTTCAGCCTCATAGACGAGAGTGCCCACCTGATGTTGCTGTCAACACTGACTACAATGAGACTTCCAGTCACCAAGGTTTAGGGGAGGGAGGGAGGAAGAAGAATGATTAGCTTGCCTTGGTTATCTCAGTCATGGTTTCTCCTTTTTATCACCTGGATAGAAATGCCCCTGGACCAAAATTCACATGAAGCTGCGCAGGGCCACACTGGCTCGTGTATTCCCTTCCTTGTCCATCAGAGAGGTTACCAGCTTGCAAGCTCACTCATTCAACCACATTCTACCAGGAGCCATCACCACCACAACCTGGTGCAGACTCCAGGCAGACCCCACTTCACTTTTGTTACACATTTTTCCTTAAAGCCAGTATTCCTTAAGCATTCACTCTCTGGATGTTCAAACTTATAATTTGGACACAATAAAATATTAGTTTAATATCCAAGAAGCAAGATATCCTTTCTGCAACCCATCCTACTCCCAGACCAGGAAGAGATGTCCACTCAGCAACCCAGCCTCCCGCAAAACAGTCTTCTGATCTCAGCACCCCAGGGACCAGTCCTCCCAATTTCCTCTCCTATCCCCTCCGTCACTTAGGTTATTTAGCTTCCTCTTGGAGACCCAGAGCAGAGAGAAGGCAAGGCAATATTTCTTTTGTGTCTACTAATGAATAACAATGAGTTAGGGACATTGCATGATAAATCCCTAATAGATATCAGCAACTGGGACCTTGCAATGGCTCTCCTGATTTTGACTAAAACAAATAAGCCAAAACACTTAGATCCACCCCACTTCCAGGTAGATTCTAAATGCCGCTCCCAAAGGTGTGCTGTTAAGGAAGAGTGAGCAAAACCTTGAAAGCAAACTTCCATCCCTCACGGCACAGCTCAGAGAGTGAGCCCTATTGTTGCTGGTGGGAAATACAGTAGGTGTTTACTAAACACTCGGATTTCGGGAATGAGAGGCACTGTGCCCCTCTTTTCATATTTCTGCACTGGCCCATATGAAGATTGTCCACCTCTACTCCACAGAAAGAGGGGTGCTAATCGGCTGGGTCAGAGTCTGAGACCACCCTCGAGCTCTGTTCCCTAAAGTCGGTCACTGAACTGAAGGTAATGAGAATATTCTGAGTGTGCTCTCTGTACCACCCGGAATGGGTGAAGGTAAGCAGGCAGGCAGGCAACCTCTCAACTGCATGTCTCTGGCTGGCCAAGCCTACAGGTTCTGGGATAAATATTTTACCAGCATTACCTTTGTGTACAAAATGAAAATAAGCCATTGCTTCTCAAATGCCAGACTGTAAGGGAAACTCTTTACCACCAGCCTCTGCTCTCCAACCCCTGAGCCAGGGCACCTGCTGCTCCCTTCTCTGTCCCCAGCCTCTGCCACCCCTCACTCCTGGAGACCCAGGAGCAAATCTACAGTGTCACCACTCTCTGGTCCTGAACCACAGGTTCTGAGGACTGTAACTAGTGAGGCTGTCCCGGATGTTATCACTCAGGAGTGCTCAGTCCTAAGGTTCAGAACCAGACTCAGGGAGCTTTACAATTTCCAGTAAAACCCACTGTCTTCATATCCCAGCCTATGCCCTCTTCTCTCCTACCCAACAGCTAAAAATATAAACTTAGGAAAACAACAAAGCTGGAATTTTTCAATCAACAAGCAAGTATTTTTGAAGTTCCTAGGTTAGCCAATGAAGTGCTTACACCAAGCTTGGGTAGATAGGGTTGGTGCCCCGGAAATACATACCGTCCTGTTATAACCATCTTATTAAGGATTGTATCGATCAGGACCCAACCAGTGACCTTAGGTAAGTCACTTGCTTCCCTGATCCTCAGTTTCACCATAAGTAAAATTGGACAGTGGGTAGAAAGGGGAGAGTGTGCACCCTTCCCCCCCCCCAGGTTACATGAGATCACAGGTGTATGCAAAAGCTGTCGGAAAGGCCAAGTGGGGGCCTGTCACCTGCTCTGAAGCCCATTTCATCCCATCTGCTGCCTCCCCAGGAACCCAGAGCAGGGGGGGGGGGTAGGTCAGATGGAAAGCAGAGAGAAGGGAGGTAGGAGGAAGGAGTAAATCAAATAATGACCAACAGAGAAGCAAGCAGAAATGAGCTCTGCAAATGCACGAGCACTTCCTGTGCTTGTGAGACCATGGGGGGTGCGAGGTGTGTGCACCTGTCACCCGTGAATGCCAGCTCCCAGCCAGCCCTCCTGCTGCCTGCACCATGCGCCCATTCCCCTCAGCGTCCACTCCTGCACAGCGTGTCCCAGTGCCCAGCCAGCAGTAACAGTGTGTTTGAAGCCGATGGAATAGGCCTCGGAGGACAGCTTTGAAGCCGGGGGCCAGGACAGGCCAGCTCTGGAAAGGGCCAGCAGAGTCTGGCTGGTGAGGTCTGTGGTCCTCTGTGTGTCACGTAGGGGCAGTGTAGGAAGCTCAGCCTCAGGGCAGACACACCTGGGGGCTGTAGAGTGTCCCTTCTGTTTTGTTGTACAGCTAGTGCTCGACTTACGACCACGATAGGTTCCCACAGCCCACTTGTAACACGATTTGTTCGTAAGTTGAGTACGCTATATGTACAGTACTGTGAAATGATGTAATAAAAATCTTTAAGTCATATTTTATCATAATTTTCTTTCATTATTGTTATATATCATAATTTTCTTTGTTCATTTTATGCCATTTGTATCACATCTACACCATTTTGTTTCTTATTTTTACATTCGTCAGGTTTAAGAAAAACACTGCATTACCAGTACAACTGGTTTAATATTTGCAAAGACAATTTCCTCTTGGTACACATCTTGGGAGGGGTCTGATGAAAAATATCCAAGACACAAAACACAAATTGCTGTACCGAGTCTGGGATAACAGTCGAAATGGTGCATGTGGAGATGGCAGTGCTGCTGGAAGCTGGTCCGCACTGTCGTCCGCCCAGCTGGGCAATGCTTGTGCTGCCAGACGCGGAGCAGTTGTGGCTAGCAATTGTGCTCGTCAAGTCAAATGGTCGTAAGTTGCATAAGTTGTAAGTTGATCAATATTTGTACTTAATTAAGGAGACCACAACTGAGTCCTTACAAAAAGATGGCTTTTTAATGGCTGTTACTCCATCCAGAGGTGGTACAGTAGAATGAGCAGGAAGAAATCTTGGGTTACATTATAAAGGGCCAGGTGCCTGCACCCCTGCAGAGATCTCTGAGGCTGGTCTGCTGGGGATTCTTGAAATTCAACCCGCCCTGGCCGGATGGTTCAGTTGGTTAGAGCATTGTCCCAAAGCACAGACCTTACCAGTTTAACCCCCCATCAGGGCACATACAAGAATACATTGGTGTTCCTGTTTCTTTCTCTCTCTCTCTTTCTCGCTCTTCTACCTTCCCTCCTTCCCCTCTCTAAAATCAATAAATGCAAATATATTTTTTTTAATTTAAAAAAAAGAAATTCAGGTCAACCAGTTGGTCATTTCTGTTCATCTGTCAAATAAGATTTCTGGGCCAGCCTGTGTTACCATGTTACGCACCACTTTCCAGACAACAGGGACATCGGGGTCCCTCACTCGTCAGAATAGAAGGGATGCTCCCCTGTTATTTAATCATCTCTCCTACCTGCATCTAGCTTCTTTATGATCAGAACGGCTTAGGAACTAACTGTACGGCTCAGGCCATTTACCTGATGGCGTGTTTGGCAATGATCTAGAAGGAAAACAGGCAACGCTCCTTCCCTCAAAAGGATATTCATTTTGTCCCTTACTTGGTAATAGTAACAATAACAGCATCGAACACACATAGAGGCTTTACACTGCACCAGACCTTATTCCAACTACTTTCTGCTCATATTTTAACTATTTGATCTCCACCCCAGTCAAAATGAGGATTGCCCATCTCAGAGGTAAGAACACAGCCCAGGAATATTTGCGTCTTAGATTTTTTCAGAGAGGATTCTATGGTCAAGAAGCCCATGGGATCTAAAGGAATAAATAGCTCAGGGTGAAATTCCAAGCTCCTTGCTAAGGCCCATGTATTTGAGGGGACATGGGTGGGGATGGGGGTGTAGTTATTCCTGGGCCCCTCCTGTATGTATGCCGTGTTGGCCAGAGCTGGTCCTGCCCATCAGGCCCACCCCAAGGCTACAGAACTACGGCACTCACAGGAGCCTGGGCTGTGTGCCCTGTCGCCCCCAAGTATAGGCTGACTCCCTATTTCCAGGTCTGCTCACATAATTCCCCCTCAAGCTGAACTGGAAGCCAGCTCTGTGGGTCTCCACTGCTCTGTGTTCCTTAAGCTAAACCATCTGCTGCCATCTGCAGCGGGCAGCATATTGTCCACGAGGACCATGCCAGCTCCTAACCTACTGGCCTGTGGGCTGGCCGATGGTTGCTGGGTCAGTGCGGTGGTTGGTCAGGCCGGACAGTCACCACACCTCCAAAGAGAGGAGAGCTGTATTTCTAGTGCCAGGGCCAAAGACAGTGTCAGGGACCCGCAGACTAGTAGAGCCCTGCTCCCTGCAGCCTGTGGACATATTGAGATGTGGTTCTGAGCATGAGGTGTGCTGACAGCAGCCTCAGGGCTTCTGTTGCTGATTTTTTTTTAAGGTACTGCATCAAAGGCCTGCTGCCCAGACCCTGCCTGGCTGCCTAGGCGGCCCTGCGGGTTAATAGGGGCTTGTGGGAAGCTGGCCGCAAGCCATCATGATCTGGCCCCTGGGGAACACAGGCTCTTGGACTTACCAGGGCATTAAAAACTATCACCCCCGTGTTTGTGTAAACATGCCCTGCCTGGCCCCCTCCTCTGAGATTAGAATTCAGGAGGCCTGGAGCGGGGCCAAGGAATTTGCATGTTAATAAACACCCTAGGGGGCTCCACTGCAGAGAGCCTAGGGGCCCTGGAAGCAGCTCCCTGCTCCTCTGACGGATCAGTGCACACTAGCATCCACATCACCAGTTCAAAATCACCAGTCCCACTCCAGACTGACGGAGTCCATGCCTGCACGTCAGCCAGACGGCTAGGGGATGCACAGGCACACCGCAGCTGAAGGAGCATGGCTCTGGAGCAGCGTTCTCCAACTAGCAGAAAGCGGCATCCCCTGGGGGTGCAGGAGGGGGACCTGTGAAAACACAGACTACTGGGCATCCTCCTTCGGAGTTTCTGATCCAGAAGGTCCCCTGTGGTGCACCATAATTTGCATTTCTTCCAATTCCCCAGAGGATGCTGACGGTTCAGTGACCACACTCTGAATACTTGCTGCTCTGATGTAGAGCAGTTATGCTCAACCTTGCAGCACACTGTCATCATTTGGGGGACTTTCAAAGCCACTGCAGTTCGAGTTCCACCCCCCAGAAGCTCTGGTTAATATGGCTGGGGCTCACTCAGCCAGGCATCAGGATGCTACGCTGCCCAGGAGACGTTAGCGTGCAGACAAGGTTGAGAACCACTGATCTGGACTCAGACAACCCGGATGCCAATTCCAGCTTCACCACTCACCAGCTGGTGACTGAAAAAACTTACAGAGCCTCTTCTGCCGTCCACAGCCCCTGACGGCACTCCTCCGGTCTACCTAGAGAGGAGCCCATCATTCATCCATGAACCTGGTGGATGGGGAGGCACGGAGCTTCACCTTGTATGTTTCAATGATCATCAAATAAGACGTCAGCTGGCAGGTCTTTCTCCATGCCGCGGACTAGCAAGTATCCGCTGCCCGCCTCCACCTGTTTCTCTCACCATATTTTAAGTTGGCATCTCACAATAAGAACTGTGACCTTGGATTGAGCATTCACCATGTGCCTAAGTACATCATCTCCTTTCATTTAATTTTTACAACAACGCGATAGCGTGGATATTATTATGCCCATTTTCCTGGAGAGGGAACTGAGGCTTAAGGTCAAGTGACATGCCCAAGCTAACACAGCTAGGAAGTGGGGAGTCAGAATTTAAATTCCAGGCAGGTGGATTCTAGAGTTGCCTCTGCTGAGCACTTAGCACACTGCCTCTCCTCCCCAGTGGGTCTGCCCCTTCTCCACCTAGAAGCTTCTGCAAGCGGCTGTGTGTGGGTGTGTGGGGCGGTGGAAGTCACCCCAAGGGCACATCCTCCCATTTCAGGTGAACTTGATGTTTTGAGCACCACCAGCCTGCTTGAAACTTGAGTTAATTTAATATCATTACTAGCCCAGGGACACAGCCCCAGATGCAAATAAGGCTGTATCTCCCAACTGATACAAATGGATTTTTTTTTCTTAAGAAATCAGGACAAAGCTGCTCTGCTAAGCCCTCCATGAAGGTACAAATTGCTGATCTGATCTGAATGTGTCACTTGTTTGCCTGGGCTTCATCAGAAGGTTTTGATACGAGAGTCACCGACTAATAAATAAAAGTTTCTAATGTGAGGTCCACCCATATTTGAGCTTGAAATGAATTCTTAGTTGTCTGTTGCAGAAGCCAAGTTTAGTTTTAAAACCAGGTTGGCAAGCAAGACAAGGACGAGAAAGAAATGAACCAGTAAGAGCAAGAGCAGGGATTAATTACGGTCCTGGAGTTGACTGCAGAACGGGAACAAAAAAAAGATGGAAACAGCGCTTCTTCCAAGAAAGACAAGTCAGATTATATATATATATATAAAAGTTCCTGGAGAAATAATTTAATTTTGACACCATCTCCACAAATTGACTGGGCTTATCTTTCTCCCCTGAAGAGTCAAGATTGCCCTCTTTCTAGCCAGAGGGGAACCTCATTTCCCCTCTCCTTATCAGTTCTCAGAAATCAAAATATTGTTTCATAGATGTATTTAATATTTCAGACGCTAGAATGTGCCCGGCACAAAAGGGCAACCGTGGCAGGCAGGGACAGAGAGTAGAAAGGAGAGGAAAAAGGATCCTGAATCGCGTGACCAAAGATTTCTGTCCCTTGTTGTCTGTGAGGCTGGGCTCATTGTCCATTATCTACTTCCTTGTTCTTGAACTTCCTCAATCCTGAAAATGGAAAAATAACCAGAGGATTTCCCTTCCCTGCTCTGCAGTATATTGTGGTCCAACCACATTGATTTTTAACACACACTGTATAAAGTGAATTCCCAAAGATTCCCAATGACTTGGGTCACAGAGAAACTAAGGTGTTTTCCACTGAAAACACCATTCCATTAAAATAGGTTGAAAATTCTGTAACAAAAATTAATGCATGACCTTGGTCATATCTATTAGCAGTATGGCGCAAATTAGTGGCTTACTGTTCCTTTGTGGTTCTTTTTCTATCTCAGAGGTCCCCTTTACCATCAGTGACATCAGTGACACCTTCTATCGTATCTAAAGATCTGGTGGCCCAGCAGCTAGACTCCAGCCCTTCTGCTCCTTCTGTCTGGGTATATATATACTAGAAAGCCCAGCGGTCATGCAAAATGACCGCTGTTCTAGATATTATAAGTTGTAATTAAAATGATTTGTGCAAAGGTGTCTGCTAATTCAAACTGAATTACTCAGGGCAGGTGGCGAGGACGCCCCTTTGCTTACTGCCCCACAGGGTTTCCCCCTCTACTTGCTTAATTGCTTAAAGTAGAGTGCAATGAAGGAAACCACTGGCCGTACATTTCTTAAGAGCCATCGCTAGCTCAGTAAATAAAGGTGATTTAAATAATAAAATGTTAATTCACATGTCAAAGATCTCTTTGTACACAACATTTCTTGTGTAGATCTTTCCATCATTTTAAAGCTCGCCTTGCAGAGGACCATCAATTATTTTTAATTTTACGTCTGTTCTTTCACGAACTCTTGAACAGGCAACATAAAGTTGACCGTGTCCAAATGCAGGCTCAGGTAAAAAAATGCCAACATGCTTAAGCGTTTGGCCCTGAGACTTATTGATGGTCATAGCAAAGGCAAGTTTTACAGGAAATTGTCTATGTCTCAATTGAAATGGCAACCCTGTTTGAGATGGAGCCAAATCAATTATTGGAATGACATGTATTTCACCTTTAGAGGAGCCAATCAAAGACTTAGCTATTATGACATTATTTTTCAATTGGAGAACCTCTAGTCTTGTACCATTGCAAAGACCCCTTCTGGTGTTAAGATTTCTTAACAGCATAATAATTGCTCCAATCTTTAACCTCAATTTGTGAGGTGGCATGCCAGAAGACGGGACTATTTGAATGCCGTGGCAATTTCACTCCATTGGCTAGTACAGTTACGCAAGCAACCAATAAGCTATCGGCGACAAACAGACACTTAAGCCGCATATAATAAAGATAATACCTGAAGGGAATGACAAGTGCCAGAAAGGACAGGAACAGCCAGGAGGGACATGGCTGACTCTGGTTTGCAGTTTCCAGCATTAACAGAGATAAATAAAAAGTTGGACGTGCCTGGTGGAGCTTGTTAGGTCACCAAAGGAGGATCACACAAGGCACGATAAGTTTTATAAAAAATTTTATTTATGCATTTGCGGACAGATAAGCTGAGACCCTAGTGAGGTCAGCCCCAAGCGTCTAGGGATCCACACCTTTATGGGGTCAGTGAACAATGTCAGCCAGCTGGCTAGCCATGATGGGGAGCCAGGAGATTAACTGGACCGATAACCCGAGGGCCGGGTAATAGTTGACCTCTACGGAACAGTGTATTTAGATCAGTGATGGGAGGAGAGCTATGGGACTTGCCCTGGAACCAAATCACTTCAGGTCTCTCCAGGCTGACTGAGGTTTTGATAAGGGGCCCTGGTCCCGAACCTCACAGAGCTGACCTATGGTGTTGTGCTTCCCAGCTCTCTCCTTTGCACACCTGATGAACCCCAGTCTCCCACCCAGTACCTTAGTCAATGTAATTCCTGCAGGTTAGCAATTTGGCAAGTTTAAAACTCAGTGTGTCAAGTTTACCTATAATGAGGGACACCTCTATGAACCCGTATGACAGGCTCGGCACGAGGAACAGTGACAATGCAGCTAACTCAATTACCGAGTGTGCTCAGCTTGTGAAGTGCTCCATGAATGCTAAGTAATGATGTTATGGTTTCATCGGAAAGATGTGCATGTAACCCAGGAGCATCAGTAAGTCTGTAACATAATTTGCAATAAGTCATCATTAATTAACGCTAAGTCACTAGGCCCTTCCTGGGGAAGCAGCATATTAAACTGACATCGGTGTGTGAAGACTTCATTATGGTTAATGTTATGAGAACACAAACTAGAGGACTTAATAGTAGATTAGAAGGTGTTTATGTCCAAACACCTCGATGTGGGTTCCGCAGCTGCCACGCACCAGCAAAGATACTGATTTGTTGCTAAGGAGGATCGTGAAGACTTGGAAACATGAAGAGAGGCTCTCCTAGCACAGGATAATGAGGTGTTCAGAAGCACTGAAAAAAAATCCGAGAGGGTGAGCGCTCATCCATCCTTTCCCTCATTCCTCCCCTCTTTCACACCATTGCCATCAGAGTTTGGGAAAATGCATTGGAAGCCTAAGAGATGAAGGTGACAATTGTCACCTAGGGGAGAGAGAAGGATCAGAGTCACCTGGAGAACAAAACAGTAATAGGTGTCAGGTGGAGGTGGGAGATGGGCTATTTGGAAAACTCTTTGACTCTTAGTGACTAAGTCTTGCCACCCTGCATTGCTCCCGCTGTCCCCTGCCCCCACCTCCTGTCCTACAGAGACTCTGCCATGTCTAGTTATTACTGTAAATTTAAAAAGCAAAATGATCCTAACTCATGTAAACCTGTGAGGCACGTGATTGTAAATCAACAGTGCCCTTCCTAATAGAATCACTAATCTATATATACATTGTCAAAATGGCAGGTTACTCAAGGCACAAATGCTGACACTACCCACACTCCAGTAGCCCTGGGACTGATGGAATGCAGGAAAAGGGCAAGGACCCCTGAACCCCAGCCAGGACATGGCACACTGTGGCTGTGGCCTCCAAGTGTCACCTCCAATCCCCCAAAGTGAAGGACCCCTGGGCAAGCGCACTTTATCCCCAAGTCTCTTTATTTGGTCGTGCTGAGTGCTGATTAGACAGAAGGATCATTTCTTCTGCTACCAACGAAACAAGTGTAAAGGCGAAAGAGCTCTCTGGGTCTTCCTGCATTGGTTCACTTGACAGACATTGGCTAAGTATTGTGCTAGCTTCCAAGATACAATAGGAGACCAAAAGCCTTGCCTTCAAGGCACCCCGATTCTAGTGGGACATGGAGTCAAGGACATGAATAAGCAAGTAAGTGATGAGACAATAGGGGAGGAAAGGGACTGACACGTTTTGCAGGGAGGGGTGGAGAGGCAGTAGGTTAGCTAGGGAGGGCCTCTCAGAGAAAGACTGAGGATTGGGTTGAGGATCTTCTGGGGGCTCAAGGCTGAGACCATTCCTAGCACAAATCCTTCCAAACTCTGGAAGAGGAAGCCCTTCCTACTACCGGAAATAACTGGGCCAGGTAGACAGCGGTCTAAGCTAGGCCAATCTGGTCCCTCTTATAGGATAATCAGACTAAATGAGTCTAAAAATCCAAGTGTCAGGGCTGCCATTTGGGGGCCATGGAACCAGAGACAGGTGTCTATAGGGAGAGGCGGGAGGAGACAGGAAGTACTCAGAGATGGGCAGCCCCAGGAAACTGTGTGACCACAAATCAAGAAGAGGGAGAATGCGAACCTATTCCAGACCTTCATGAGGCCAGCCATTCTTATGGGTCTTGGTATTTTTTTTTTGCAATACAGTATTATCAATTCCTTTGAAAAAAGTCCCCTTAATTTAAGACTGCTGGAGTGGGATCCTGGACGGGGTGGATGTGGGCCGTCCTGTACCCTAGAATATAGGGCCTGCTACAAGGTGATCACAGGTCCACTCGGATCAGTCGTCACCACCAGAAGGAAGTCCAGGACTGTAGGCAAGGCGTTTCCATTAGGGACAGAGGGCTGGGTTCACAAGCAGGTCTTCATACCTACTCCTCAACTTCCTATAAAGATAAAAATCTGTGAAGCCCTTGCAGTTTCTCTGGAGAAAGACAGAAGATAAATACAAGGCACTGCTAACAAAGGGTCTTTTATTATTATTATTATTATTATAAAGCTATCGGAAATAAATTGCTTCTCCTGGCCACAAGGGAGCTACAGTCCTATCTCAACAGGTAACCTTGAGAATGAGACACAATAGCTGTCTCAGTTCTCCTTTTTCCTTTACCCAGGACTCTCCACAAGCAGCCTTCCCCATTAATAGCCTTTTGCATGTAAAGAGACTAAGGACGTGTCCTCCTTTGCATACAGAGTGACCCAGCTACCGGCTAGGCTGAACCCTGCCCTGCAGTCCGCTCAGCACCCATCACCGCTTGCCCTGGGCTGCTGTTGAATTCTGGGTGGAGCGTACGTGTCACAGAAAGGGAGACGTCTCACTAGTTCTTCCACAAGGGACTAGCCCAGCCTCCCAAGCTGAAGGTTGCACATGGCAGCTTGAGGAATTCTGCTTTTGAAAGAATAGAGGGAAAGTCCCTCCTGTGTTGTATAATTAATTTCTTTGCAATGTTTCTGTGGGGACAGAATGTGTACACCCATAAAACTGTGCTTAAATAATTCAGAGGTGTCTTGCCCTTAGGCTGCAACCTGTAGTCCCACAGAAGGTCACAGATGAAGAACTGGGAAACATCTGGCATAAGGCAGAGGAGGGAGCCTCAGAGGAGGAAGTCATGTGCATCAGGTCTATGGAGGGTCAGGAGCCTGGCAGGACGGAAGTGAAGACAAGAATTCAAGAGCCCAGCAAGCATTTTCTTGGCATTCAAGGACACTTAAGGAAAACTCTGCCCTGAAGGCAGAGCAGTAATAAAATTATCCTTCTGAATATATTCTCTAACTCAGGGCTTACTGCCCGTTAAAAGAACATCATGGCTCTGGCCGGTTGGCTCAGTGGTAGAGCGTCGGCCTGGCGTGCAGAAATCCCGGGTTCAATTCCTAGCCAGGGCACACAGGAGAAGTGCCCATCTGCTTCTCCACCCCTTCCCCTCTCCTTCCTCTCTGTCTCTCTCTTCCCCTCCTGCAGCCGAGGCTCCATTGGAGCAAAGATGGCCCGGGCGCTGGGGATGGCTCCTTGGCCTCTGCCCCAGGCGCTAGAGTGGCTCTGGTCACAACAGAGCGACCCCCCAGAGGGGCAGAGCATCGCCCCCTGGTGGGCAGACCGTCGCCCTCTGGTGGGTGTGCTGGGTGGATCCCGGTGGGGTGCATGCGGGAGTCTGTCTGACTGTCTCTCCCCTTTTCCGGCTTCAGAAAAATACAGAAAAAAAAAAAAAAGAACATCATAATAGAGCTATGGAATCTATAGGAGGATATAGGAGTCTAGTTCACAGACATCTGCTGAAATGCCTTCCTATGACATAGGATAGGGCAGTGGCTGGACCAGTTGAATGCTCCGCAGACCTCTGAACCTAATCGTTTCCGCAGTGAGGCTCTGAGATATAACAGGCTCCCTGTCTGAGCTTTCAGCCCAGGGAGTTTTGAAAGGCTCCAGCTTCTCCACTGGTCTACACTAGCCATACGGAGCAACTGCCACAGGGGTTAGGATCCAATGGCACATGCTCAGATTCATTGTCACTTGAAGTAGAAAAGGACTCTACACTTCACCAAGTGCAACTGTCTGCACATCTTAGATATTAGAGCACAGGTTGAAAAGTTTGGCCATCACCTCAGATTCTCTAAAATGAAGTCCTTCCTGTTTGCATTTTGTACATCTATGCTGTGCTGTTAGAACCTAACTTCTGGCCAGCGGGCCGCACGGCAGACATGGTACTGCTGCACTTGAACTTGCCCCTTGTGCTGGAGGAAACTGATACTTTGGCCTAAACAAGTTCTCCAGAATAGCTCGTTGGGTTACTGTATTTTTTGCTCCATAAGACATACTTTTTTCTCCAAAAGTGGAGGGGGAAATGCCCATGTGTCTTATGGAGCAAAAAATATGGTATTTTATTAAATATTTTAACACACCATTTGGTTCAGAATATTTTTTTTCTTATTTTCGTCCTTAAAACCCTGCATGTGTCTTATGGTCAAGTACGTCTTATGGAGTGAAAAATACGGTATATCACCTCTTTAAATTTATTTTGAGGGGAGCTTGGGTCCTGTGCTTCAAAACAGCATTATTTAGGGGAGCATATATTCCTCATTGATTGCTGTGTAACAACCTCCACCCCAAAACCGGCTGAAAACAGTATGTCACAGTTTCTGTGGGCCAGGAACCCAGGTGTGGCTTAGCTGGGTGTTCCCTCCTCAAGGTGCTACCAGGGCCATGTCGTCTCCAGGCCCAGGTGGAGGTGTCCCCTGCTCCCCCAATGGGCTCACGTAGCTATTGGCAGGGCTCATTTCCTCAAGGCCGTTGGACCAGAAGGCACCCCCAGTTTCTCACTAGCTGGGCCACACCATAGGACAGCCAACAACGTGGCATTTCTTCCACCAAAGCGAGCAAGTGAGAGAGTAAGACAGAGCACAGAAAAGGAAGCCACAGCCATCCGGTAGCGTCACTCAGAAGTGACATCTCCATGAATCTTGAATCCAGTCCACATTCAAGGGGAAGGAATTACCCAACATGAGTCCCAGGAGATGGAGATCATTATGGGGCCATTGTAGAGGCTGCTTACCACAGACTACATGTTACTTTATTATTTTACATGTCTTTATCATGACACTAGGCAAAAAAAAGAAAGAAAGAAAGAGAGAGAGAGAGAGAGAGAGAGAAAGAAAGAAAGAAAGAAAGAAAGAAAGAAAGAAAGAAAGAAAGAAAGAAAGAAAGAAAGAGAAAGGAGGGAGAGGGGGAGGAGGAGAAGAACCCAATAACCTCTAACTAGGCATAAGCAGAAAGACCCAAAAAGACATTGAAAGAGCCTGACCAGGTGGTGGCGCAGTGGATAGAGCGTCGGATTGGGATGCGGAAGGACCCAGGTTCAAGACCCAGAGCTCGCCAGCTTGAGTGCAGGCTCATCTGGCTTGAGCAAAGAGCTCACCAGCTTGGACCCCAGGTCGCTGGCTCCAGCAGGGGGTTACTCAGTCTGCTGAGGGCCCACGGTCAAGGCACATGTGAGAAAGCAATCAATGAACAGCTAAGAAGTCGCAACGCGCAACGAGAAACTGTTGATGATTCTCATCTCTCTCCGTTCCTGTCTGTCTGTCCCTGTCTATCTCTGCCTCTGTAAAAAAAAAAAAAAAAAAAAAAAAAAAAAAGAAAGAAAGAAAGAAATTGAAAGAGGTATGTATAGGCAGGTACAGGGACATGAGATCATAACGCACAAGACAGAGACAAACAGAAACAGAAACCACAGAGCCGAGCCTCTTCTTATTCTCTCTGTAGTCGCCCCTCAGCAGGAACCTTCCCACCCTCCGCTGCAGCTAGTCTAAGTGGGTTTTGCTTCTTTGCAATCAATCTATTTCTGCTGAGGAAGTTGGTTAATATCAGTTCAATTTCACCCCAGAAAGTGACCTTTGAGATGTGAAATAGTGTGTCCATTCCACACAAAGCCCATTTTTTGTTCAAAGCACAGATATGATCCAATTCATGGCCAGAGGCCCGCACTGAGATGGGGGTTGGGGTTGTCGCCATGAATCAAGGATGAATATGTAATTAAAGGAATGGAAATTTGACTCATCCTAAATCAACCTACACAATGGTCATTAAACCAGAACTGGAGAACCAATTCACTTCATCCTCCAAATCCGTAGTCACTTAGAATGTAAAAATATATGTTACCTACTCTCGGACAGATGTGCCCTCCACAAGCACATGCATACATGGCCACAAACACTTCAAGAACCTGGAGAATAAGGTCCCCAGCAAACAGCAACCTCTCTTTGCTTCTCTTGATGTGTCACAAAACAAGGTGTACCCCTTGAGCCAACCTCCCTGCGGATCTGCTTGCCGGAGGAGCACTTTCTCTAAGCATTCGACAGCCTATTGATATAGAAACCAGCTCATAAGGTTGTTTACAGGACGCCCCCAGGCAGTTCACGTACATATTGCAAACAGCAAGTGTATACCCTGCCAACTCACAGCAGGCGCCCAGAAGAATAAGGTTTCACAAGTTCCCTTCCCAAAGGAAATCAAACGGGAAACACAGAGTGACAGTCGCTGGCACAGCGCGGCCCCCTCGATAGATGCAGTCTAGAGAAATGTCCTTTTTTTTTATTCGCAAATAAATGACTTTTTTTAATTACCAAGTGTGTGCTCACTGTGGGGAATTCTGAAATTCCAAAAGCACAGAGGAGAAAAATAAAGCTACTTATAAATGCTACCTCCAAGGGACAACTAAGGTTGTGTTTGACAAATTTCCTTCTAGTCTTTCCTTCCGATATATATTTATGCATATATATATATTAAAAGTATTCCTATTATATTAAATAAACAGGGCAGGGCAAAAGTAGGTTTACAATTGTTTGTATGAAAAATAGTACAATAATTAATAAATAATAATACAAAAGTAAACTCTGGCCCTGGCCGGTTGGCTCAGTGGTAGAGCGTCGGCCTGGCGTGCAGAAGTCCCAGGTTTGATTCCCGGCCAGGGCACACAGGAGAAGCACCCATCTGCTTCTCCACCCTTCCCCCTCTCCTTGTTCTCTGTCTCTCTCTTCCCCTCCCACAGCCGAGGCTCCATTGGAGCAAAGATGGCCCGGGCGCTGAGGATGGCTCTGTGGCCTCTGCCTCAGGTGCTAGGATGGCTCTGGATGCAACAGAGCGACACCCCAGAGGGGCAGAGCATTGCCCCCTGGTGGGCATGCCAGGTGGATCCCGATCGGGCGCATGCAGGAGTCTATCTGACTGCCTCCCCATTTCCAGCTTTGAAAAAATGAAAAAATAAATAAATAAAATAAAATAATAAACTCTGCTTTTCATATCCTGACAACTATAAATCTACCTTTGCCCCACCCTGTATATTTAGAATAATACTTTTTGTTCTTCTTTTTCTTCTTTACCCTAATATTATATTGCCTGGGAGGCAGGTGGAGAAACAGCTAATGAATATAAGATTTATTTCAGTGAGATATATTCTAAAATCAGACTATGTTGATGGTTGCACAAATCTCTAACAATACTAAAAATCATGAAACTATATACTTTAAACAAATAAATTTACGGTTAATAATTATGTCAATAAAGCTTTTTTTAAAAAAATACAATGAGACACCACTATATACCTATTAAAATGGCTTAAAAAATTTAAAAAACTGATTTTAAAAATCTGACAATTCCAAATACTAATAGGGATGTGAACTACTTGGAATTCTGGTGTGAATATAAAATGACGCCACCCCTTTGGTGAAGAGTGTGGCAGTTTCTTAAAAAGTTAAGCAAACACCTAGCGGCAGCCTGGTAACCCTACTCCTAGGTATTTGCCTTGGAGGAAAGGAATCCTGTGTCCAACAAACACCTGTACATGAACGTGTTCCACAGCTTCCCCTGTGTTAACTCAAAACCAACAAAAACGCAAGTGTCCCAACAGGACAGTGGATAAAGAAGCTGGGAATATTTACTCAGTGGAATACTATGCAGCAATATAAGAACTGCCCACATGGACAACATCATAGATGAGTCTCAAAACCACTATGTGGTGTGAGAAAAGCAACACAGAATACAAAATACTGCACCATTCCATTTATATGAAATCCTAGAATAGAGAAGTCTGAGCTATCACAACAGGAAACGGATCGTGGTTGCAGGGCCCAGGAGTGGGAAAAGCAATGGAATGCGGAGGAGCAGGAAGGTATTTGAGAAAGTCACAGAAGTCGTCTGTCATGACTGTCGTGGTGGTTACGTGCCTGTATACATTTTTCTAAACACATCACACTGTATACTTAAAATTGTCCCATTTTATTGTATTTAAGTTATACCTCAATGATGTTTACTAAAATAAAACTGTACACTAAAGTAGGTGCATTTTAGCATATTAATTGTACCTCAAAAAAATTGAGTTGTTAAAATAGAAAAAACATATAAAGTATATGACTAACCACTATGCATACACTTGAAACTGATACAAAATAATACTGAATATAAACTGTAATTGAAAAATAGAATTTTTAATGGAAAAATATTTTATATTGTGCTCATTTTCACAGGCCATTAAATAATTTTCAAAAGTACCTTAATTTGAATATTCTGCAGCTATACAAGCCAATATTATAGATGTGCCACGACTTATCTTATAGCTGAATATTTAGATTATTTTCCTTTCCTTTTGCCATTAAAAATAACATTGCAGTGGCCCTGGCCGGTTGGCTCAGTGGTAGAGCATCGGCCTGGCGTGCGGGGGTCCCGGGTTCGATTCCCGGCCAGGGCACATAGGAGAGGTGCCCATCTGCTTCTCCACCCCTCCCCCTCTCCTTCCTCTCTGTCTCTCTCTTCCCCTCCCGCAGCCAAGGCTCCATTGGAGCAAAAGATGGCCCGGGCGCTGGGGATGGCTCCTTGGCCTCTGCCCCAGGCGCTAGAGTGGCTCTGGTCACGACAGAGCAACACCCCGGATGGGCAGAGCATCGCCCCCTGGTGGGCGTGCCGGGTGGATCCCGGTTGGGCACATGCGGGAGTCTGTCTGACTGCCTCCCTGTTTCCAGCTTCAGAAAAATACAAAAAAATAAAATAAAATAAATAAAAAATAACATTGCAGTGAACATGCACATGCACATCATTTTGTCTATGCTTTAGATTCCTAGAGAAGGAATGATTGTGTAGGAATGTTTTCAAGGCACTCAGTACACTTGGAATGTCTTATAGGTGATTCCCTTTAACTGGGGTAGGAGGTCACAGCGATGGAGAGCAGAGAGGGTGGTGACTTCTTCCACAGCCTCTTCATTAGTGAGGAGAAGGTTATACGGGTTTCCAGTGAGAAGAGCATGGGCTGACAAAGTCATGGGTCCCTGTCCTGCTTCCGTCTCTTGCTTTGCAACTTTGAGTTATTTTCCTTCCTCGAATACTATTTTTTAACCTCCAAAAGGAGAGTAGTAACTTATGCTAGGCAAATATTTCCTAAACAGGACAGAAAAAAAGCACCAACTATAAAATAAACAATTGATCATTGAAAATAATAACTTGTATTCAACAAAAGACATTGTTAAAAGAGTCTCATCCTAAATCAACTGTGGGTCAGGAACCCAGACGACATACAGAAAAGGTATTCACAAAACATATATTCAGCCCTGGCCGGTTGGCTCAGCGGTAGAGCGTCGGCCTGGCGTGCGGGGGACCCAGGTTCGATTCCCGGTCAGGGCACATAGGAGAGGCGTCCATTTGCTTCTCCACCCCTCCCCCTCTCTTTCCTCTCTATCTCTCTCTTCCCCTCCCGCAGCCAAGGCTCCATTGGAGCAAAGATGGCCCGGGCGCTGGGGATGGCTCCTTGGCCTCTGCCCCAGGCGCTAGAGTGGCTCTGGTCGCGGCAGAGCGATGCCCCGGAGGGGCAAAGCATCGCCCCCTGGTGGGTAGAGTGTCGCCCCTGGTGGGCGTGCCGGGTGGATCCCGGTTGGGCGCATGCGGGAGTCTGTCTGACTGTCTCTCCCCGTTTCCAGCTTCAGAAAAAAAAAAGAAAAAAAAAACATATATTCAACTAAAGACTTGTTCCAGAGTTCCTAAAATCAATAAGAAAAAAGTAAAAGCAAAAAAAAAAAAAAAAAGTGGGTAATAGACTTGAACATGCAATTCACACACAAAGAGACACATAAATATTCAAATAGCCAACATGCAGATGAGAATGGGCTCAATACTGTCTGTCATGTGTGAAATGTGAATTAAGGGCACATGAGATACCACTATCCATCCAACAGTATGCTTCAAACTAAAAAGACTGACACACCAATGTTTAGTGTGAGTGTGGAGCAACTGGAACTCTTCCACATTGCTGGGAGAATGTAAAATGGTACAAGCACTTCAAAAGATGGAGTGTCTGCTAAAATTAAATGCATATACCCTGGCATCCAGCAATTTCACTTCTAGAGAAATTAGTACATACACTAGAGACATTAGTAAATATCTCACTAAAAGCCATGTGCATGAAATTTCACAGCAGTTTTACTCACAATAGCCAAAAAACTTGAAAAATCCAAACATCCATCAACAGGATAATAGATAAAGTGCAGCATATCTGTGTAAAAGAATACTACATAGCAAGAAAAAACAAACTTCTGTTGAATGGGATAGCAGGATTAAATTTCTGAGACATAATGTCAAGCAAAAGCAGTCATATTCAAAACAACACGTATTGAGTGGTAAGTTTGTATAAAGTGCAAGAACAGACAACACTAATCTATGGCACTAGAAGTCAGAAGAGTGATCACTTCTGGTGTGAATGGTGAAAGTATTGACCAAGAAAGGGTGCAAGGGAACCTTCTGGGGTCATGAAAACGTTCTGCATCCCGCTAATGGTGGTCACAAAGATATATACACATATGTAAACCTTCACTGAGCCATCCACTTAAGATGCATACACTTTCCGCAAGAAAAATAAATGAAAATTAAATAAAATGAAAGCATTGGACCAGATGATCGCTAATGTCTTTCCAACCTTAGTCTCTTCATGTTTTATTTGTTTTCCTTTTTTCCCAAGTTCCCCTCCTCTAAAAGCTTTAACTATATCGCTCCACCCAGGAGCTCAGACACCTGCATTTCCCTAGCCAGAGCTCACTGGAGTTCATTCCATTCAGAGGAGCACTTCCTGTATCACACTCACATCACAACTCATCCAGAGCAAAACTCATCCTCTTCCTCTTCCTCACCAAAGCAGACCAAGCAGTGGGACCCCCTGGCTCGCAGCAATGCCTTCTTCTGCAGGAACGCCCTGTTATTATGCAGGGGTGGGACCCAGAGAGCAAGTCTACGTGCCATGAGTCTAACTCCAGCACATAGCTGACTGACCCAGGAGGCAACGTCTCCACCAAGTTGGGCCACACTCTTTGTCCTGTGAATTTAAATTTTACACTGAGTCTAGAGCAGTGGTTCTCAAACTTTTTTAAGTCGGGGTGCATTTAAAATCCTACAAATGATTGTAGGCACACTATATACAAATTTCTGAGAAATATGTTATAATAATTAAGTCAAATACTAAAGAAAAAAAATATAAAGTCCAAGCGTGCTTTTATGGTAATTAAACAAAATAAATACAACAAAATTAAATTTATTCTGACATTAAAAAACATTTTTATGTTACATTTTTTGAGTTATGCTTTTTAGAATTTGTAAAAAAGAGGAGTTAAAAAATAAAAATACAACAAAAAAATTATCTTTTTATATATATATAAATACATTCTTAGTAAGATTTAGTAAATTTGGCAGGTCCCGGCACGAATGTGTTAAGTTTTTTATTCTTGTGTTTATAAAAAACATGAACCTGATGTGTCCTAGCGATTTCCTTAATGTTTGGGCATCTATTTGAAAGGCAAACTCTCATTTCCTCATCAATACATTGAAGAGTTCCTCTCTTTTTACTCTTAATTGTGTTGAGGGTAGAAAATTCTAATTCATATAAATAGGATATTGAAAATTATAATAAAAGACCCTGGCCAGTTGGCTCAGTGGTCTTTTATTTAGAGCTTCAGCCTGGCATGCAGGAGTCCCAGGTTCAATTCCCAGCCAGGGCACACAGGAGAAGCACCCGTCTGCTTCTCCACTCCTCCTCCTCTCTTTCCTCTCTGTCTCTCTCTCTCTTCCTTTCCCACAGCCAAGGTTCCATTGGAGCAAAGTTGGCCCGGGCACTGAGGATGGCTCTGTGGCCTCTGTCTCAGGCACTAGAATGTCTCTGGTCATGACCAAGCGACGCCCCAGATGGGCAGAGCATCGCCCCCTGGTGGGCATGCCAGGTGGATCCCAGTCAGGCGCATGCGGGAATCTATCTGACTGCCTCCCCGTTCCCAACTTCAGAAAAATAAAATTTTTGAAAAAGCAAAAAAAAAAAAAGAAAATTATAATAAAATGTTCAAAGCTTTTTTAGATATTGCCACATAGTCTTCTTTTATAGAAATCCAAAAGGCTTCAAGAGACAATTCCTTATGTTTAATCATACATATCATCTTAACTTTACACCAAAAAAGGATAGGAGAAACTTGCCTCCAGTCTTTACAGGAACATGGGGGTAGTGTAAACAATCCAGCACCACAGCTTATCAGCCTTTTGCAACCTAATCAGGCAAGTGAGGTGGGGGGTTGGGCAGACTGTCAGCTTACATCCAATTCCCCACACCTCTGTCCCCCAAATATCTAAACTCCAAAAACCCTGTTGGTTGTTTGGTCCCCAACAGGCACATATTTCTCTGGAATACCATAGGACGCACCTGGAAATCTTCTAGGGCGCACCAGTGTGCCCTGGCGCACACTTTGAGAACCACTGGTCTAGAGGTTGTAGAGGCATGGGAGGCAAAGTCACAAAAAGAGAGGTCCACAAGTCCCTCCCACTGGAGTGTTAGCTCTTCCCTGGATCATCAGATCAGTTGTTCAGCTCTTCCTTTTGGTTTGAAGGATTCATCTTCTACATTCTTGCATTATTTTTTTTAATTCAATAAACTACAGTCTGTTTCTGTTGCTTGCAACCAGATTACTCTCCCCAAAGCAACCCTTGTCTTTGCTAGTGTGCTGCGCCCAGGATTTATTCATGATCTTGCCCTCTTCCTTTTTACCTAGTTGTCTTCAATTATGTGTGTGGTGTGCATATCAGCATTCTTCCTAATTAATGGCATGATTTACTCCTTAAACACCATCCAAAAAATGTCTTGGTGTTAAGCAATGCAAATTGGAGAGGATGGCTCTTAGCTGTTTGCCCTCATAAGTTATAAGTTCATCAATTTTATGAGTTGTTTTAGTTGTATTTTGGAGGTTTTAAAATGTTCTTGTTTTGAATTCATGATGTCATTAATAGAATATTATATGTATTGAGTCTTGTTCTAAAGATCTTTTATGGTGTGGTCTTCCCAGTTTATTGGCTATAGCCGGTATAAAAATTTGTATATAAGTCTCTCGTTCTTAAGAAAAAATGCTTACATTTACACACACATGTACATAAGAGGTACCTTTTTAGAACTTGCAAAAGTCAGAAGATGAACAACAGTTGTATATCACTATCCCATCAACCCAAATGCCTCCCTTCCATCATTGTATCTGAGTGATAAGAGCCAGCAAAACAGGGCAGATTCAAAGGAAACGACCCTCAATTTTTATAGTTTCCTATTTCTCATTCTTTTATCAATTCATTTAAATTATTTCTAAGTCATTTTTCTTCTCTGCACATTTGCAGTAAATTGAAAAACAAAGCCTCTTATATTCTACGGAGGACAATAAATATTCTCTAGGACATTAAATTGCCATTGAACTAGAAACCAGAGGAGATTAAGCAACAGAGAGGCACCTTTGTTTTCCTTGAAATGGAGATACATCTTAATGTCTGATTCCTCCAAGCAGGGGATTTCTGTGAGTTAATAAATTAAAGAGATACTTTAATTTATTAAAGTATCTACTAAAAAGTACTTTACTCAACTTTGAGTTGAGTAACTCTTGACCTTGTGTGACAGGTATTGGCGTCTGTGTGTGTCTGTCTCTTCCCGCAGCCTTGCTTCTGTGAGCAGAGACCAGATCCTGGTGCCCACAGCAGCATAGCTCCTGCCGACCATGGTCTCTGGCCCAGAGTCAGTGCTCAATACCGGGGTGTGGGATTGTATTTTCTGCAGCCCCCATGAAAAAAAAATGGGAGAGAAGGAATGTGGGCAGGAACACAGGCAGACACGACACCCTGAAAGAATGAAAGGACAAAGAGCAGAGGAAGACAATCCTTAGGAAACAGATCTGTCCTCCAGGACCACCGTGTCATCATAAAGGTCACATGCTCTCTGACGAATCAAGCACTGGTACTTCTGGGAGATGAGACTAGGTGCAGATGCCAAGGCTGAAAACAAGAGCATGAGGAAAGCCCTGGCAGGGTGGTACAGTGTATGAAGTGTTGTCCTGGCACACCCAGGTTGCAGGTTCGAGTCCTGGTCAGGGCATGTAGGGGAAGCAATCAATGAGTGTACAACTAAGTGGAACAATGAGTTGATACTTCTCTCTCTCTCTTTCTCTCTCTCTCCCTTTCTTTTTCTACCCCACCCCACCCCACGTCCTCTCTTTCTCTGTCTCAAATCAATGAAAAAGTTTTTTTTTTCATTTATTCTCAGAAACAAACAAAAGGAGCGTGGAGGGTAGACAAGGGCCCTGTTTCCCTAAGCCTGACTCAGAAGCACCAGGGTTCCGTGGCTGGAGGCTTCACTTCAGCCACTGCTTCTCCCAAGGGGCGGGGTTGCTCTCCTACAACCAGGGGCACATTAACCAGCTCTTTTAAAAATCGTCAGAATAAATTCAAAAGACAAATCCTTCCTTAGTGTTGCCACCCCTGGCAGAGAAATGATGGAGAGGAAAGAAGAATAGGATGGTAAAGTCAAGCGGAATCTTGATGAAATGCCCATGAGCCCTAAGACTTCCAGGTGATGGAGAGTCAGTGAGCGCGGCGCCGATCTCCCTGGGAAAAGGGGTTACAACGTGAGGATAGGGAGGGGAGGGAATTGAGTGGCTTTTTATAGCCCCTAATATCTCTTCTGACAGCAGCCTGCACAGCTTCCATGGGTCACGAGGAGAGGAAGATGAATGGATTTGTTTTCCCACTAAATACCATTACCCGGAGCGCTGGGGAGAATCAACAATGGGTTGCTGACTCATATCCCAGCTTCCATCTCTCTTCTCCGAACTAAGAAAAAAAAGCTACAAAAACAACTCCCATGTGTCCTCCCCATCCCATACTTTCTACCTACAACATACACAGGGGAAGTAGACAGCCCCCAGAGCTACAAAATTTGCCTCCAGCATCCATGCCCAGCACACAGCCAGTCCTGAGGAGCCCAAGTTCATCAGCAGGGTCACAAGGTCAATAACAAACTTCAAGATTCATTAAGCCCCTTTAGGAACCTATCATCTTTAAAGCCCAACAGCACTAGGGTTTCTCTTTGCCACAGGTACAAATGATTCTGCTCCTCGATGGAATTCCATTGTTTGAGTGATATGAGCCAGCCGCTCGCCTCGCAACAGAGGAAATAAACACCATTAGCGTACCCACCTCCAGCAAGGTTCACGATCCGAGTCTTCGGGCCAATGGATCTCAGCCACAGCTACCCCATTGACTGGACCGAGGTACGTAAAAAACACTGGTGCCTGCACGAAAGATAAAACAGAAAATGATTTTAAAAGCCTATTTACATTAGCACTCTCAAGCAAACAAACAAAATACTTAAGGGTAAATTCCAAAGATGTGCAAGATTTGTAATTGAAAACTATAAACACTTCTATAGATATCACATGTCAAGTAATAGAACTTATATATAACTTAACAAGGTCATAAAATATAATTTTAGAACACAAAAGTCAATTGTTTTCTCATTAGCAGCAATCAGTAGGAAAATAAAATTTTAAAGTAATTCCATGTACAGTAGCACCAAAAACATAAAACACTAGGAATGAGTCTAGTTTAAATATCTAGTTGAAAATTACTAAGCATTGCTGAAATAAATTGAATAAGATCCAAATAAACGGAGAGAACTCATGTTTGGTCTGGAACACTCAATGTTGTTGAGATAACAGTTCTCCTTAAAATAATCTGTAACAGGCCCTGGCCAGTTGGCTCAGTGGTAGAGCATTGGCCTGGTGTGCAGGAGACCTGGGTTCAATTCCTGGCCAGGGCACACAGGAGAAGCGCCCATCTGCTTCTCCACCCCTCCCCCTCTCCTCCCTCTCTGTCTCTCTCTTCCCTTCCCACAGCCAAGGCTCCATTGGAGCAAAGTTGGCCCGGGCGCTGAGGATGGCTCTATGGCCTCTGCCTCAGGCGCTCGAATGGCTCTGGTTGCAACAGAGCAAAGCCCCAGATGGGCAGAGCATCGCCCCCTGGTGGGCATGCCGGGTGGATCCCGGTCGGGCACATGCGGGAGTCTGTCTGACTGTCTCCCCGTTTCCAACTTCAGAAAAAAAAAAGTCTGTAACATCAATACAATTTCAGTCACAATCCCAGCCAGTTTATTTTGTGGAAATTAACAAGCTGATTTTAAAATTCATATGTCTGTACAAAGGATTTACCATAGCCAAATTGATTTTGAAAAAGAAGAAGAAAGAAGTTTTATGCCAACTGATTTCAAGATTTCCCATAGGCTACAATAATCAAGACAATGTTTAACGTAAAAATAGACGTATAGAGTAATGACTAGCAAGGCCAGGAATAGACTTACATATATATGCTCAACTGCTATTTTTACAAAGGTTGCAACATAATTCAATAGAGAAAGGATAGTCTTTTCACAAATGGATTGGGACAACTAGCTATCCAGAGAACCAAATAAAAATAAACCTTGACCTATCCCTCACACCATACACATTGACTTAAAATTGATCACAGACCTAAACATAAAGGTTAAACTATAAAACATCTAGAAGAAAATATAGATATAGACAAAACCTTTGTGGTTTGGGGTAAGCAAAGATTTCTTAGAATACAAAATACATATAGTATAAAAAAATGATACATTAAACAATATAAAAATTTAAAACTTCTCTCTTTGAAAGATATTGTTAAGAGAATAAAAAGCAAACCAAAGGAGAAAATATTTGATGTGCATGTCTCTACAAGTGTGACTATAAATATATAACAGAAAAAGACTTATGAAGAATATAAAAAGAACTCTTAGAACTCAATAACAAGAGAACAATTCAATTAAAAGAAAGACATGCTACAAAAGAAGAAATATGAATAGGCAATTAGCACATTAAACGATGCTCAATATCACCAGTCATCAGAGAAATGCTAATTAAAACCAAACAGAGATACCAGTACACACCCAATGCAGAGTAACTGGTACCGAGAGACATTGCTGGCAAGAATATAAAATGGATTAACCACTTTGGAAACTAATTAGGCAGTTTCTTATAAACTTTTACATGCACTTTACCATATGACCTATCAATTCCATTCCAAAGTGTTTACTCAAGAGAACTGAAAAGTCGATGTCCCCACAAGGTCTGCAAAAATATTTATAAGACTGTATTCATAATAGCTAAAAATGAGGGGGGGGGGGAGAAAATGCACAAATATCCAATGGCAGGTAACTAGCACACACATTGTCATATTCCATCGAGGAATACTACTCGTCAATCAAAAGGAATGAACACAGGTGAATCTCAAAAGCATTTTCCTGCACAAAAGTTAAGGTAAGATTTCATTTACATGAAATTCTAGCAAAGGCAAAACCAACCTAAGTGACGAGAAGCAAATGGGTGGCTTCCTGGGAGAAGGGGAGGGGGGCTGGTGGCACAGGGGCATGGGGGACTCTCCTGGGGTGATGGAACTGGCCGACTTTGAGGGTAGTGATGGTGGCTTCATGGGTGCATATACTTAGCAACACTCATCAAATCATACACTTAAAAGGGTGTGTTTTATGTAAATTATCCTCTAATGAGATTTAAAATGTTGATATCCCATGCATGTTATTTAATTGGTCTAAGATGTGTCCTTGGCATCGAGATTTCTGGAACTTTCACCAGTGATTCTAAAGGATAGCCAAAGTTGAGAACCATTACTCTAGGGGCTAAAAGTGCATGACCTCATGTCCTGGGACACCGACAGAGGCCTACTGGCTCTCTCGGTGTGAACACAAGCCATTACTGGAAGTCACAGGCCAACACCAGAGTTCTTGTGGCTTCTGCTGGCTTACTGCTAGTTAGCACGACACTCTCAGCAGAGCTGGGTCAGGCTATGGCTTGCATCCTGGGAAGATATTGCCTTGAAAGGCCCCCTGTCTGCCTAGCAGGGCACCCAAGCAAGAGTCAGTCCAGTGCCTGGTGAGGGTGTGGATGCAAGCGTTCGCACTGGGGCCCAGGTATGGTACCAAATACACAGACCGACCAGGGCACAGCAGGAGGGCCTCTGGCTAATGCACACTGGGGCTCTCTCCTCCCTGCCTCGGTGTCAGACAGGGGAAATGATGGCCAGGAGTGGTCAATGTTCAGAGGGTCATGTTCAGTTCAACGGGGGCCAAGCCGGAACCTCCAGGCTGGAGCTCACAGGAGTCTGCTTTCCGCACCTCCCTTCACCATCTCTGAAGTTCATGGAAATGGCAGTGCCAAGTTGGGGATATTTTGTTTGTAAATGATCAGTGGCCTCTCTAAGGAGGAAGACCCTCTTTACCGGGTGCTGGTTAAGTAGATCATCACCGAGGACAGCCATGAAGCTCAGAATGGACCTTTTCCTCCCTGCTCTGCCCAGCCTTATGCTTCACTCACCTGCTGACATGGCCAGAGCCTTCCTCCGCCCATCACTTCCTGTGGAACCCTCCTTGTTTGCACAGGGGCCACTGGACACACGTTAGCCCTGCACCCCACAGGGAGACACCCACTACTCAGGTTACCTGGATTGGGATTGGCTCTCTGATGCTTACTAAATAAAGTCACCAGGTTGGTAGAACCAGACGCTGAGCATCAATACCAGCCGTGGAGTAAACGCTCTGATGAAGACACAGCACCGAATACAGCAGGGTGCCTGCCCTCCAGCAGCCCCTGGTCTCCTAAGGGAAGTGTGAGACACAGACACATCTGAGGGTGTCAAGTGGAGGAGGTAGCACCAGGGAGATGCTGAGAATGCAGGCCGTGGGGTGTGTACACACCTGTGGTAGCGCCTTCATCCCCTTCGGGGGGTCCCTATGTCTCGTAGGATGAAGCCCAGATCCTTTAACACGAGACCTGAGTTTGCTGCCCCTCTCCATGCATGTCCCCCTTCAGCCACCCTACACCTCTCCCAGGCACCGGAAAATGGTGCTCTCTTCCCTCCATGGCTTTGTAGGTGCTCTTCTCTCTCAAAGCAGTCTTGTAAAACTTCCACTCCCAAAGATCATTATAATGCAGAATACAGAAAATCTCTAGAAGACTCAGTAAAAGGATACGTTGATTTAAAGAAACTGAATACATGGAACAGACGTGAAGACCTAGAGACCCCGACTCCCTTGGCAAGGAGAGGTCGTGGAAGCTGGCGTCCCTCTGCCGATGCCCCAGAACCACAGGGGCTGAGGCACCGGCAGCCGCTGCTGGGACTGGGCTCACCCTGCCACCGCCAAGACCAGTTTTGCTTGTGACTCAGAAAATTCCTCATCCCTTCCCATCTCCCCAGGGATTAGCTGATACAAAGGCTTTGATAAGCACTTGTTGGTTTCAGTCCCTTGAGTTAATTACCCAATAAATAAAAGGACAAAGATAAGGCTGAGATTCAGGCAGCAAAGAAGAGTGTTCTTTTACCCAACATATAAATGAGAGGCCCACGAAGAGGAGTCACCTGAACACAGGCTCTCAGAGGGAGGCGGGGGGAGGCAGAAGGAGCACGAGGGGCTTTCAGCTCTCAGGCCCCCAAAGCCAAACGAGGGCAGCCCAGGCGAGAGTTGCGACAGGCAGAGCATAGACAAAGCCCAGGACCAAGTACATATAAGGCCAGCTGCTCACACGGTGACAGCAAAACTGAATAAGGCACTGGCTCTTTTCCGGTCTCTGCTCAAAATCAGAATAAAACTGAGGTTAAGGGACAGCATCAGCAATCATGTCAGCTGGGTACAAACTCCACCTTCACCATCTGCAAGCTGTGTGATCTTAGGAAAGTCACTCAACCTCTCTGTTGCCCAGCTGTCTCATCTGTGAAATGGGGATAAATGTCACTTCATAGGATCAGCATGAACAGTAACTAAGTTGATACCTCCAAAGCACTTCAGTCAGTGCTCGCAGAAGGGAAGCGCTCAGTAAATGATTTGTTCCTCTTATCTGTGACATGCCAATAAAACATCTCCCTGTATACACAGAAGAGTCATTGCAAAATATTCTTAAATAGTAAGGATGGTGTCATGCATTGTGTTAACTGAAAATATTGTCATATTAATATCTCACTTGAACTTCCCAGGAAACATATGAACTCGACATACCAGGTAACCTCAGGGAAACCCCTATGAGACATTATACAGGGTGGGGTAAATGTAAGTTTACAGTTTTAAGTATGCAAAATAGTTTATTGTTGTATTATTATTTATTCATTATTGTATGATTTCTCCACAGGAACACCTGTAAGCCTACGTTTGCCCCATGCTGGGTATGAAAGCGCTTTGGAATTGCAGTAAATGTGTCAAGTCACTCCTAAGGAAAAGTGGCTGAAACTGCAGTGACCACTGAGCGAGTTTCACGCCACCTGACCCCCTCCCCCACTCCCAAACCCGCTTGAGTGCAGTTGCTTAGCCTAGTGAGCCTGAGCTGAGTTTTCGGGGCATCACAGGGCAGGAGAGAATACAAAGGTAGGGACCACATTTTATTGGAAAAATAACAGCTCATATCTGTGCCAGATCTCTCTGAACTCCAAATTCCATTGATATGCGTGTCTAGATTCTCCCCAACGCCATTTTTTTCTAAGTCTCAAAGTGAGGCACTGTAATTCCTTCCACTCTGTATTTCCACATAAACTGTCCCTGATAACCATCATTCTACTTTCTGTTTCTATGATTTTGACTATTCTAAACCCTGCGTTACATGGAATCCTACAATATTTCATTTTTTGTGACTGGCTTATTTCACTTAGCACAATGTCCTCAAAGTTGATCCATGTTGTCACATGTGTCAAAATTCCCTTCCCTTTTATGGCCAAACAATAATCCGTTGCATGTATATACTACATTTTGTTTATTCACTTACCCATTGATGGATGTTTGGGTTGCTTCCACATTTTGGCTACTGTGAATAATGCTGCTATAAATATGGGTATAAAAAAATTTAAAATAGAATTACCATATGATCCAACAATTCCACTCTTGGGGACTTTTGAGCAGTTTTTTACAGTGGCTGCAGCTTTTCATGTCCCAATCAACAGTGTACAAGGGCTCCAATTTCTCCACATCCTCATCAACAGTTGTTATTTTCTGTTGGGTGTTTTTTTGTTTTGTTTTGTTTTTTTATCAATAATTTTTTATTTTAATGGGGTGACATCAATAAATCAGGGTACATATATTCAAAGAAAACATGTCCAGTTATCTTGTCATTCAATTCTGTTGCATACCCATCACCCAAAGAGAGATTGTCCTCCGTCACCTTCTATCTAGTTTTCTTTGTGCCTCTCCCCCTCCCCCTCCCCTTCTCCCTCCTTCCCTCCCCCCGTCCCCCGTAACCACCACACTCTTGTCCATGTCTCTTAGTCTTGTTTTTATGTCCCACCAATGTATGCAGTTCTTGTTTTTTTCTGATTTACTTATTTCACTCCGTATAATGTTATCAAGATCCCACCATTTTGTTGTAAGTGATCTGATGTCATCATTTCTTATGGTTGAATAGTATACCATGGTGTATATTTGCCCCATATTCTTTATCTAGTCTTCTATTTTTTTTTACAGTGATTAAAGCCTTTAAGCACTGTTGGGTGTTTTTTTATAGTAGCTGTCCTGCTGTGTGGGAGGTGGTATCTAATTGTGGTTTTTGAGTTGCATTTCCCTAATGGTCAGTGATGGGCAGCATCTTTTCAAGTGCTTGTTAGCCATTTGTATATCTTCTTTAGAGAAATGTCTATTCAAGTCCTTGGCCCATTCTTTAATCTAAATGTTTTTGTTGTTGCTTTTGAGTTGTAGGAGTTGTTTCTGAGTTATATGATTCACAAATATTTCCACCTATTGCCTAGGTTGCCTTTTCACTTTGAAGAGGACATCTTTTGATGCACAGAATAGAACACATGACTTATTTTGTGAAAAAAGATGTTATGGGCCTGACCAGGCAGTGGCGCAGTGGATAGTGGCACATGGGACTGGGATGCCGAAGACCCAGGTTCAAGACCCTGAGATCGCCAGCATGAGCGCTGGCTCATCTGGTTTGAGCAAAGTTCACCAGCTTGGACCCAAGGTCGCTGGCTCAAGCAAGGCGTTACTCAGTCTGCTGTAGTCCCACAGTCAAGGCACATATGAGAAAGCAATCAATGAACAACGAAGGTGTTGCAATGCACAACAAAAACTAATGATTAATGCTTCTCATCTCTCTGTTCCTTTCTGTCTGTCCCTGTCTATCCCTGTCTCTGACTCTCTCTGTCTCAAAAAAAAAAAAAAAAAAAGATGTCATGGGATTTGGGGAGATGTGGAATCAGAGGCTAGATAATATATCATTTTTACTATGCAGAGTAAATGGTACACATGCATATCAAACAGAATTCTGCTTCTCCATGGATGCCAAAGTGAAGGTGAAAGTATCGGGAATGAGCACCATAGACAGCACCCAAAGGCTTTTTGTCATGGTATTCTGTGCTAAACCCTTTGATTATTGAACATTTGTTCAGTACTCATTCTGTTCTGAAATCTGAGTTATGTAGGTAGCATAATACAGATCTCTGCCCTCAGAGGTCTCAAGGTCAAGTTGGAGAGATAGTGTGAAACTATTACAGTACATGATCAGATGATGAGGCTGGTCTTAAAGAGATCTTAAACAGAGTGCACTGAAGTGGAGAGCAGGTGTCTAGGAGACTTGGGAAGGAGTGGTGGATGTAATGTTGTTTCACAAGTCCAAATAAGGAGCTCCAAGAGCTTAAACTCTCCCAAGAGCAGTGGAGAGAGGGGAAAAGAGGATTTGCAAGAATTGGGCATGATTCCGTACTGAATGAAATAGAATAATATAAGATGTCTCCCCTGTTTCTGGCTTAGTTTGTTTACTAGATGCCCAAATCAAATCAATGAATGTAGGAGGTAGAGCTGATATAAATGGAAAGATGGTGAGTCTGATTTTAGACATTCAGAGTTTAAGGTGCCTTTAAGACATTCAGAGGGAGATATGCAATGGGCAATAAGAAGTACAGATCTGGAGCTAAGGAAAGAAAAATAAGAAAATTACACATGATAGTAAAAGGTATAGAAGCAGATATGCTCACTCTCAGAGACTGGTTTGAATGATGAGGAAAGGAAGTGAGAGAAGAACCTATATTTGAATGAGGAGGAAGAGGCCTCAATAAGAAAGACTTTGAATTTGGAATAGCCAAAGGTGTGCCCAAAGGATGCCAATATGTAGCTCAATGATCAGACAGTGGATTGGGCAATAGGACCATTGGAGTCCAAGGCTTTCGAGGGACCACTGAATTAGAATTTTATTCATGCTTTCTGTAAAGGTAAAAGATTTGCTGTTCCAACTTGTCAGCTCCTGGAGACTTTGAGCCCATGAATTAAGTCTCACAAAGCTTTTTTAAGATGGTTTGATATGCAATAGGTAAGGCTGTTCCCAGAACACAAGCCCAGAGGACCCCAACTGTCTACATTTGAGTACAAGACCCAGGAGGCTTCTTAAACAGAGAACTGTTTCCCCTTCAATTCAGGATCAATACTCACTTTCCTCCCCTGGGCAAAATTTGTGTTTTTATTTAAAAGGAAGAAAAAAATCAGCCCTCAGAGTAACAATTCACCTAAGCACGAGCTCTGAAGCTTTAGAATCATGACTAGGAAATTACCACCTTACACATCTCTAGAGCTGATCATTGAGGTGTCAAAGAGTCACTTCTACTGAGATAGCTGATGACCCCTGATAGCCTCTGAAATGTTATATGAATTGAAACATGTTCCAAAACCTGTTATTTTTATCTCCTGAATCAGGGCAACCTGGTTAAAGTTTTTAGGAAGGGACATGCAGGCCATTTTTCAAATGAATGACAGAACTTCTCTTCTGGACGACTCAAATAAGAGGGTCAGGAAAAGAACATGGGAGGGACAGTGAGCATGAAACCCTCCTTTGTCCTGACCCAGGTCCTTGAAGGTATTGAGAAATCCCCCCACCCCACGCACATATCACCAGTGACTGATCTGTCAGAAACCATCAGTTGACATGAGGCAGAAAGATGAGCTTCCAAAAAAAAAGAAAAATCATCATCATCATCTCACACTTTATGGATTTGGAGCTTTCAAGGAAGAATGTATGGAGATGATTGCTTCACTTAAAAAAATATATGGCAAATGGTTGTCCAGACCAGCATTGACATGCATGTGATACACACTGACATACTTATTTGCAAAACCCAATGTAATAGAAATGGACATCATACTTTGCATTTATATAGCAACCATGTCTCTAAGGCCCTCAAAGGATTCTTCAGCCATTACTGGATTCGCCCTTGTTATGTGCTTGTAAAATGAAGGAGAGGCCAGAATTACATATCCCATTTCATTAAAGAGGAAGCAGACACCCCACGAGGATACACGGATTGGCCAAGGGCATATTGTGAGCCATTTATTTGCTCAAAACCATGTAGGGACTGAAATCAGTCCCAGATTGTCCTTTTATATTTGCTGATTTTCATACAGACTTCAGGGAGGGTGAGTGATTCTGTTTTGTAGCCCCGTGTTTGTGATTCAGATCATCGGATGGTCAGTGTCCAGGGTGGGCTATAAACTAGGGAAGGAAAGAGGTTAGCAAGTGTTCGGCATTTCAACTTTTCCTTTAGTGGGCTGCAGCTGCCCGTGTTCTTAGGGGCAGACACAGGGCTCCTGGCAACAAAAAAGGGGAAATCCTCCTACCACCCTTGCACCAGAACCAAAAGACAGGGCTCCACGTTAGAAACTGACATTTCATGACTGCCTACAATGCCCATTTCCAGTGTGTACTTCTATACACTTTGTCATTTATCCTACAACTACTATGTGAGCTAGGTATTCTTGTCCTGTAAAGGCAAGAAACAGTCCCTAAGAGATTGGATGACTTGTCCACTGTCATACCAACAAGTTTAGGCTCAGGATCTGAGCGCTGATTTGAACAGCTGTGCACTTCTACCACGTTTTACCAACATGGCTTTTTGCCCCCACTAGTGGGGGTCCTAGAATCATAGTCCAGCAAACTTTAAGAAAACTAGAGCCAACCTGGGGCTCTCCCCACCCCCTCCAAAATATTGTAAATGACAGCTCAGGATAAGTGCTCATCCTCTTCATTCACCCTGGACAGAACGATTGGATACGGCCCGGTCTCAGGCCACACTGAGCCCCAGGATAGTTTCAGCCTTCCTGGTCCCAGATACACACCCTGTGTGTGACCCTGGCCCATGCTAGTGGCAGAGCCGGCTGAGAGCCATGAGCCAGGAAAGGGCGGGAAGACGACCACCTGGAAGCTGCCCCAATGCGCTTTTAACCCCCTACACTGCACATGGATAGTGGGCATTGGTTCTGGCCACCACTAGGCAGTGTTGCAGGATCTGTCTGATGGGGCCCTCACATTCTCCCCAGAAAGAGGAACTGAGGCGCAGACTTGCCCCAAATTAGAAGGAAATCAGAAAGTGAAAATGCAGCAGGGACCCTAATTCCTGATGTTTCCTCCCATTTCAGTGTCGGTCACTAGAATGTGATAGTGCAGGTGGTAGGAAAAGCCATCCTCTGAAACTCAGGCTGGAGGTGAAGGACCCACGGCTTTAGCGGGACCTTACTCTGCTTTAAGTGCTTTATATGCGACCTCTCCTTTATTGTCCCATCCTACAGATAAGGAAAGTGAAGTTCACAGTTGAAATAGCAGAGCTAATATGAAATAAAGCCAGAATTCAAGGGTGGATCTGTGGGGCCATTCCCTTTCCATGAAGCCTCACTAACCATGAAAAGCCTGCAGGTGTGCCCTTCCACTGAGGACATCACTGCCACGGTGGCAGGGATGTTTCTGGCTCATAGCGGGAGCAGGTATGTGAGTCACAGACGCAGGCAAGGTCAAGTGTGGGCGCAATGCCCTTTGTGTGAGGCACTGTGGTCACTGGGGCTGTGACTGAGATACAGGCTTCACGGTCCTGGCACGCTCAAGTTTTGCTGTCCAGCTGGTCACCACTGTAGAGACCAGGGCTGTCCACAAATGCAAGTCACACATGTGATGCTAAAGATAATGTGAGTAACAGAAGCAAGGCACATGGCTAATCTTAAAATGTCCAGCAGTTAATTAATAGATCAGTTTAAAAAGTAGATCAAATGAATTATACTAATGCAGTATTTAAACCAATACATCCCACAGATTATCATTTCAACATGTAATCAATATAAAAATATGAATGAGCTATCTTACATTTTTTTTATTGAATTTATTTGAATGACACTGGTTAATTATACAGGGTTCAGGGACCCAATTCTACAACACATCATCTGTACACTGCACTGTGTGTTTACCCCAAGTCAAGTCTTTGTCCATCACCATTTATCTCTTCTTTACCCTCCTCCACCTCCCCACCTTCCAGCAGTCACCACACTGCTGTTCATGTTCCTGAGTTTTTTCTTTTTTGTCCTTTTCTCGTTCAATCTCTCCACTCCCCCAAACAGCCCCCACCCCCAGCTGTCAGTCTGCTCTTTATCTATGAGTCTTTCTCTATTTCGCTTGTTAGTCCATTCTGTTCATTAGACTCCACACAGGAGTGAAGTCATATGGTACCTGTCTTTCTCTGACTGGCTGATTTCTCATAACTATGCTCTCCAGGCCTATCCGTGCTCTGTTTGTGTGCTGGGTCTCTGAAACCCAGAGTGTGCTTTACACTTAGGACATGCTTCCTTTTAGAACATTTCAAGTGTTCCATGTGGCTAGTGGCTACCAAGTAGACAGCACAGGTCTGGAAGAAGAATACACAAATGGAGACTTGGAAAGCTTGAATGGTGGGTCCTGACTGACCAACTACCAAAGGGACTCACCATAGTGGCTGAGAGCTTGGCCCCTAGAGCCAGACCTGCCTGCCTTTGAACTCCAGTCCTACTGCATGCCTCCAGGGCCTCAGTTTCCTCATCTACAAAATGGAGATAATAACACTACCTGCCTATTTATAGGGTGTTGTGAGAATGAACTGAGGAAGTGCTTAGAATAGGAATGGGCACATAGTAAGCTATAGAAAAGCATTTGCTACCATCATCGTTATTATTATTGTTGTTGTTATTCCCAATGGGACTTAGTTTCTTTATCTGTAAAATAAGGATGGTCAAGCCTGACCAGGTGGTAGTGCAGTGGATAAAGCATCGGCCTGGGACATTGAGGACCCAGGTTCAAAACCTTGAGGTCGCTGGCTTGAGTGTGAGCTCACCAGCTTGAATGTGAGCTCACTAGTTTGAGCGCAGGGTCACTGGCTTGAGCCCAAAGGTCACTGGCTTGAAACCCAAGGTCACTGACTTGAGCCCAAGGTCGCTGACTTGAGCAAGGGGTCACTGGGTCAGCTGGAGCCCCCCGGTCAAGGCACATATGAGAAAGCAATTAATGAACAACTAAGGTGCTACAACAAAGAACTAATGCTTCTTATCTATCTGTCCCTATCTATCCCTCTCTCTCTCTCAATAAAATAAAATAAGGATGTTCAAAATAGATAAATATCAATATTCCTTACCGCCCTATTGTTTAATGGAAAACTGGGGCGGGGGGGGGATCCAATTCCACTGCTATGTCCTATCTCTGAACATTAGTTCTAAAGTGTGCACAGGGCAGAGCCTCAGATGCAGCCTGTGTCTATAGAGGGCACCGGCGAGAGATCCAGGGCTGGAGTGGGTGGTGGGTGCACGGACTTGCCGCCTCATTTGTGATCAGTTTTAGCAATGTGTTCCCTCCATCCTGGGCTTGAGACAGCCTTGCTCCCTAGAGAGCCCCCACGGTCTCTTAGGTGTCCTCCACAGACACTTACAGAGTCCTCAGGGGTTTGAACCTCTGAGCTAGAAGCAATCCAAGCTGGGCTTGCAGGCTGGAGCAAAACCCCTCCTATTCCAAGTGCCTCCAGCTGATAGAAGGGAATCCCCACGGGGGATGCCGACCCTGCAGCTCTGCCCGCCAGCCACCTGCAGGGCTGAGAGATGAATGGGGAGCTGGGTGATCAAAAGGCCATATGCTGGAAAGCTGTGAATGAAGATGCCAAAATTGTAGCAATAGCATCCCAGGGGCCACAGCTCAGGAAGCCCAGCTGGCTGCCTTCCTTCCCTAGAGACCAAACTGGCGAGTTACAGAAACTCAGGGTGGAAAGAGCACAGTGAGTGGGTCAGGAACCTTCTCTCTGAGTCACCACTTTCAAGCCCAGGGACTGCTCCAGTCCCTCTTGGGAGGACTCAAAAGCTGGAGCCTCTGCTGCTTCTCTGGGAGGGCAGGACTCTCCAGTGCCAGCACCAGAATCTTCCTCCCAGAAAACCAGGCAGAAGGACAACCAGGCTGCTCACCTCAGGAGGAGAAACGCAACAACAAAAGCATGGCCCCACCTGCCACACCGCATGTCCTCCCAGCTGCTCGCCATGCTCACCTCCCCCTTCAGCAAGGGCCCACCCAGAGCCCACCGGGGAAAGAAAGATGCCAAAGAATCGGCAACTATGGGCTTGACCATGAGCAAGGACTCAAGACCAATCGCTGGGTGACGTAGAGAAGGCAGCACCATCTTCACCCCGGGGGAGGCAGGAATGAAACTCAGAGACCCTCACACTCAGACACCCTATTGGGAGCAGGTTCTGAGTCTTCTTTCTTCTCCAGGCTGAACAAATGTTTCTGCACCTCCCAGACACACTGACTGAATCTGAAATGTTTCTATATTGTGGCCCAGGTAAGTGTCCTTAATGCCCATCGCTAAGGGTCCACGTTCTCCCTTTGTGCGCTGCCGAGAGCTCCTCAGTCGCTGAGCAGCCCCCACAAAGATCTCCAGAATCCCACCATGGAATCTGAAGAGGCTGGCTCTGAGCTGAAGGAGTGGAGTTGCCACCGTGCCTGTATCAACAGCTTCACCATGGTACGTCCATCAACTTCACGCCACCCACACTCCGCACAGCACCACCCACCAGAAACACCAGTCTTCTTAGTGACAGCAGCCTAGCGATGTCTCCCCAACCCAGGTAAGTCCCAACGGGAGTTCCCTGTCAGCCCCCCGAAGGGAGATGAAGGTCCTACAGGACCTGGACCAAGGAGAATGAGAATATGGAGACAGAGCATGCAATTTGCCACACTCCAAGAACACAGAGAGGCCACCTGCAGTCCCCAGTCTCCGTGCCTCTCCAGGACTGTTCCTTCTGCTCATTAGGTAAATGTGCCAACACAAGGAAAGAAATCAAGGTCTGCTTAGCTTTCCCCACTGGCCCTGTTGATCATTCTGAGGAAGACAGTCCCTGCCACACAGCTCAGAAAATGGGCCCCAGTGGGCCAAGGAACAGCTCCATCCCGTAAATGTATTTACACAGCACAGTACTTGTTCTCCACATTTCGCCAGCAGTCCACCTCTCCCGAGAGCCCCAGGGAAGTTTTATCACCTGGGAGGGCTCCTGGCTGCTGCTCTCACCAAGTCCCTCCTTGATCATCAGCACAGACTATGTGGCTGTGCAGAGACACGGCCGCCTCTAGCAAGTCATCTCGGTGGCCGACAGAAGATTGTGCAGCCGGCAGCAGCAGGCTGGATCTGGTGGCCCGGCAAAACATGCTCTGAATATTGGCTGCGCTCCCTGCCTGGGGCCGCTTCCTCGGACTGTCCAACGAGATGCTCTTCTCAAGATAAAGGGAGCTGGCAAAAACTCAGATTACAGCATCTTTGACAAAGGCGTCACTTAGAAATGCAGGGGGGAAAAAGAGGTACACGGTCAAGCTCAGACAGGTGAGACTAAACAAAAAAGATGTGATATATTCCAGAGAGGTTCTGGGCTCAAAAGGGAGTTCAGAGACCATCCAGTTCTATACCCATTGTACAGATGAGAAAACTGAGGTCCAGAGGAAATAAGTAAGACTATTACATAGTAGTTAAGAACAGAGGCTTCAGTTATAACCCCAGTTCTACAACTTGCTTTTTCTATATAACCTTGGGCTTCATTGTTGTGAGTCTCTCAGTTCTCAACCTGAAAATGTATATAATAAAACCTACCTCATATAATGGCTTATGAGGCTCACCTGGGATAATAAAGTAAATAAAGCACTTAGCACAGTAATTATATAAATAATGGCGATTATTATCACTATTAAATCATTTGGCCAAAATCATCCATAGAATCCATCTCAGACAAAAGCCTCAAATTCAGTTTTTTCTATTTCTATATCAGTGTTTGTCTTCAGGTGATCCAAAGAGTCATCACAACTAAGTCCTTCAGCTTGGGAAGGCAGCAGTACCTAAGACAGAAATCCAGGGAAAACGAGCCGAAATGTATAGGACCATAGCAGATGCCATCTTTGTGTTTGGATTCAGAATCCATTTGAGTGGTGGCTAGAGAGTTGGCTTTGGTCCAATTTATGATTTCTGGGGCTACCCCAAGAAAAATGAACCCAAACATCGACTTGCAAGACAGGACCTGTGTGAGAAGATCCCAGGAACACCAGCCAGTCAGTGGACTGCAAAGGCCAAGGTTGGTGCTGGTGACAAGGAGTAAAGATTCTTCCCTGACTTTGTGGTTATTGTGCAGGTTTTCATGAGAGGATCAATAAACTAAGAAATTTTTTTAGTGAAGGGAAGGAGGGAGAGTGAGAGACAGACAGACAGGGCAATAGACAGGGACAGAGAGGAAGGGGGAGGGATGAGAAGCATCAATTCATAGTTGTGGCATCTTAGTTGCTCATTGATTGCTTTCTCATATGAGCCTTGACTGGGGGGCTCCAGCTGAGTCAGTGACCCTTTGTTCAAGCCAGAGACCTTTGGGCTCAAGCCAGCGATCTATGGGCTCAAGCCAGCAACTATGGGGTCATGTCTATGATCCCACCTTCAGGTGGGTGCTCAAGCCAGATGAACCCACACTCAAGCCAGTGACCTCAGGGCTTCAAACCTGGGTCCTCAGCATCCCAGGTTGATGTTCTATCCACTGCACCACAACCTGGTCTGGCAGAATTTTTTTTTAAATATAAGTAAACAAGTAAACATCACCTTCCCAATGACATTCACACTGCCCACACCATTTAAACTGCAGCCAACTTGGGACTCCCAACCCTGTAACCCTCTTCAATATATTTAAATAGCACTCACCTTCTAATGTACCATTTACTGTATTTATTCATGACATCATACTGCCACGCTATTTATTCAGTTTTTGTGTGTATTTATGTGATGTGAGGGCCAAGATTTGGGTGTGTTTTGTTCCCAGCTGCACCCTCAGCACGCAGACCAGAGCCTGAAAGACAATCATAAACATTTGTTGAATAAATGTACATACTAATGTAGCTCTGTCTTGGGGCAAATTAGAATTGCCAATTAGGAAAAGCAGTTAACAGGAAAGGAACATATAACAGTCTGGAGTAACTGCCAACAAAGACAGAAGCATCCATACAAAGATCGATCAAGAAAACGAGCATTGTGAGTCAAGACAGAAAACTAATGATTTAGATTCATGCTATTCCTTTCCCAGCTGGATGAGGAAACCCATTCCTGTTCTCTGTCTGTTCCATAGACAAATCTTTTCATACCCATTCAGCGGATGGCAGAACTAATTCCAGCAATGGTGAATCCAATCTCTCAAACAGTCTAACTAAATGGCTCAAACCATAATGATTCACAGCCCTAACCCCGGCTGCAGGTCCCACAGCATAAACTAAAGGAAAGAAAGCTTGTTCTCCAAATCAGCCGCCAATGGGGCGTCACTGTTCATTGCCATCCACTTCCAACTTCCTGTTAACTGTGTCCCTCCTCCCAAGCAGCTCTTTGACTTGGTGGCTTTTAAAGCCTCCTTTCACCTAGGGGTGGGCACTTTTCAAAGTAAGACCACCATGCTGCTGAAAGCAAAAGAAAAGACTTCATATAAAAGTGAAGAAACAGGTCCAAACAACGTTGCCTACCATTTCTATGCCTGCACCCCCTACATTCAAGGGATGCCTAGGTGACAAGGCAGTCACTACTCTGTCCCTAAATTAGCTGGAAATGGTCCTTTTTTTTTTCTTCTCCTGATAAATAATTTGAAAATGATTTGAAAACACGATGCAAAGAAAACAGCCTTTTTTTTTTTTTCATTCTCTCTTCTAAGCCATAACAATACACGCTGCTTCCTAGAGCCTGATTAATGTTAAATGTGACCTTTTGCAAAGTTTCTTGGCAGGTTAATGTATGAGACTTCCGGATTCTAATGTATCAGGCGGCGGCTGTTTATGGGCTTGATGAAGTATGCTTTGTCTGGGCTTGATCTGTTTTCCCAGATCTTCTGCAGTTCACTCCCCTTTTCAATCTCTCTTTCACTCCAACTTTGTGCTTGGGTATTTCATCAATCTTACTGGGAAGAAAACATGAATATATTTATGAATCCTCAGTCCCCAAGTTGTCATGCACGCTGTATTAGCTTATTACCGTATCTGCAAGATAATTCTCCCCTCTCATCCTGCTGCATCTATGCCTTTGAGTTCAGGGAGAGCTCAACTCAACCACAATGACTTTTAATGCTTGGTTTGCCACGAGAGCTGCTTCGAGCGTCTCTGTCTTACACAGGTACATCTCCTTGCATCCTTATTGCCTCTGCCTTTGTTCTTCCCTGTCCCGGGAAGAGAAAGCGAGTGAACTAGGCTTGAGCCCCAAGAGGTTGTTCCAGCCCCGGAATATAACTAAGCTTAATGAGCATGTAGATATATTCATGAAGGAGAGGCCAAGTCACATGTATCAGGGATGTAGGGGATTTGGGAGGCCCTTCACCCTGAGAAAGTACAGCGTAGAAGCCCACTGATATTCAGACAGAAGTTCCAGGGTATCAGAGATGTTTGCCTACTGTCTACAGAGCTCGCACCATGCTTGGCGCATAGTAGGTATTTGACCCTCAAGTCCTGTATCAGAGGCATAAGGACAAGAGTTTTAGCCCATAGGAGGATTTTTAGATTCTTATAATAGGGGTCCAGGGAGCTGCCAGCACCTCCTTACCTGTCACAACAGGTGCCAAGAGCACCTTTCCCCTCACCTGCAATTTCCTCTCTGTTGTCAATCTAGGCATGCGCATTTGCACTGGCCTTGTTGACTGCAATGCGGATGCCGTTATGACAACAGTGCAGATAGGAAGGAACTGGCGACCAGAGAGGAGCCAAAGGATCAATCACTGAGCTGTGTTTGAGGCCCGCCTGAGGCAAGAGAACACAGATTGTGTGGAGGACACTCAGGAGAACTCTGTGGTTTCCCCAGAAATGTTCTGCTGCCTCGAGAAAGAGCCAGAGAAAGGAGATGCTTGAGTTTGTCCAAGGTCAGCAATCAATCAAGTCAGTGCAGCACAGGCCCAAGAGGACAAGGAGTGGTGGATCCAGAACGCCTCGGTGCCCAGGACAGGAGCAGTGACTCATGGGCTCTGTCATCGCTGCGTCTGTGAGTTTCACATGCAGAAATATGGAAGTGATTGGTGGGCTATTTTATTTCTTAGCCATTTGGGCATCAGTTACGTACATCCCAACTGTCCTTGTCCTCCCAAGGAGAAAATGGAATAAGTCAGGCAGAGCTCCTGTTCATGCTACACACCTTTGCGGGCTGCTTACACCGTGACACCGTTACATTCCAGGACACTAGGGAGGATGAGCCTCACTAGTGAGAAAGAGACAGATGTCATCTGTACAGTGTGATCTGAAAGGCAAAGGGAAAGCTGCGTGGCCTCCCTGCCTCATGCCTCCTGTCGGCCTGCCACAGCGCCTGAAATTTTCCTATTATTCACTGCTTGGGTTTACTGTACCAAAATGCTAATAAATCACAAATTTTAACTGAAGGGAGTCATGCAGCTCAGGTGGTACAAAAAAACTTGAGAATCAGACCAAGCTGGGTTCAGGTCCCAGCTCTCATTCTAAGTGATGTGATTCCTTGCAAATGACTAGAATCACAAATACTCTGATTCCTCATTTATAAGAATGTGAATTCTATCAGCCTTGAAGGGTTGTCAAAAGGATGGATTGGCTGACGTGTAGCCCGGAGTTTGACACAGTAGGAACTCAAGGGATGTTTCTTCTTTTTACCTTTACTGCTATGAAGGTTGGAGTAGGAAAAACACTGGACAGGAGTCAAGAGCCATGGGCTCTGGTCCCTGCCTTGATCAGTGAGCTCTGTGACCTTCCAGGGCCACTTCACTTCTCTGGGCTCCAGTTTCCAAAGAGACTAATACTGGAGTCATACATTCAACCAGTGCTACTGAGCTTTCGCTGTGTGCCAGGTGCTGTTCATGCATTTGCATAATTAATAAATTAATAAACACGTATGTGAAAATAGTGGCAAGTAATAAGCAGATAATTAAAATGTTGTCTTCTAATGGAGAGATACAGATGGCCACTGGAGACTGAGTAGTCAGGGAAGACCTACCTGAGGAGGTGATATTTGTGCCGAGGCCCCCAACAACAGGAAGGAACCAGTCCTAGGAAGAGCAAGGGAGACACCGTGCAGGCAGGAGAAAATAGAAAAGCAAACCCCCTCCCCCCCAAAGCTGCAAGCTCAGATGGCTTCTGAAGTTCTTTCTCAGCTTATAGCCTTTATATTCTCTTCTCCATGACTTTTGTGTTCGATACCAGGTAAGTCAAACAACAGTTCTTTGATGGGCTGATTACTTTGATGGGTGGTGAATGCTATATTTAAAGCAGTTCTGGTAGGGCCCCATTGAGCAAAAGGGAAAAGTTGGAAAGGAAAAAGCATGGCCAATAAAGCTAAAATGACTGGGTGGTGAACTCAAAAAGGGATCTGGTGAAGACTGGGACCAGATTCCTTCCAAAGCCACCAGCACATCCTCATTATAAGACCTGGAGAAGCAGCTGCTGAGACAAATGGATGCTTTTCCAAAGTCCCTTCACTGAATTTGAAGAAAGGAGAACTAAGTCATGAAGAAGCTTCTTGAATGGACATAGAATAAGGGTCTATACAGATGGCCAACAAATGTATGAAAAGATGCTCAACTCTGTTAGTTATTAGAAAAATGAAAATCAAAACTACAGTGAGATGCCACCTCAATGTTAGAATAGCTACTATCAACAAGACAAACTATCACAAGTGTTGTAGAGAAAAAAGAACCCTCATTCACTGTTCATGGGACTGTAGGCTGGTAAAGCTACAATGGAAAAGTTTGAAGGTTCCTCAAAAAAATTAAGAATAGAATTACCATATGACCCAACAGATGACTGACTAAAGAAGATGTGGTACATATATACAATGGAATACTACTTAGCTATAAGAACAACGTGGGTGTATCTTGAGAATATCGTGCTAAGCAAAGTAAGTCAGGCAGAAAAGGTAAAAAACCATGTGGTGTCACTCATATGTGCTATATAAAACTGAAAGTAACAAATGAACAAATAAATAAAGACTCAAAGACACACAATAGTATGGTGGTTACTAGAGAGAAAGGGGGGGTGGGAGGTACTAAAAAAGGATCAAAGATACAGTGATGGAAGGAGATTTAGCTTGGTTGGTAAACACACAATGCATATACAGATGTTGTATCATAGAATTGTACACTTGAAACCTCTATCATTTTATTAACCAATGCCACCCCAATATATTTAAGTAAAAAATGAAGTAAGGGTCTTATCTAGGAAAATTCTAGTTTCAGATGACAGAATAGATAAGTTCATTCACTTGTTCCTTCATTCATTCAACAAACAATTATTGGGAATTCACCCTCCTAAGGCTTTGTTCTAGCTGCTGGGCCGCATCATTGAACAAGACAGACAAAACATTCCAGTGGGAGACAGGTGGGTACTAAGAAGAATTCAAGGTGCTTAATCTGGACACATTTAGACCTGTTATTTGCTCTAAATATTGAGTAACTAATCTGTGCCCGGTGCTGGTTATTCTAAAGTACTCAATGTTCCTTTTATTTTTGACAGAGAGAGAGAGAGAGAGAGAGAGAAACAGGCAGACAGGAAGGGAGAGAGATGAAAAGCATCAATTCTTCATTATAGCTCCTTAGTTATTCATTGATTGCTTTCTTATATGTGCTTTGACCGGGGGCTATATCAGAGTGGGTAACCTCTTGCTTAAGCCAGCAACCTTGGGTTCAAGCTAGCATCCTTGAGCTTTAAGCCAGTGACCCTGCATTCAAGCTGGTGAGCCCGACCTCAAGCTGGCAACCTCGGGGTTTTGAACCTGAGTCCTCTGTGTCCCAGTCTGACACTCTATCTACTGCGGCACCACCTGGTCAGGCCCCAATGTTCCTTTTAATAAAGTCTCCTTCTACCTAAATTAACCAGATTTGATTTCTGTTCCCAAAACTAAAAACCATGATTTACAAAATCTTTTGTTCCAATTTACCTATACAATAGCTAGTTCTTTACAGTTAAAAAAAAAAAAAAATCCTTAGTGGCCTAAAACAATAGCATCTACATAAGCACCAAAAAATTGAAATACTTAGGTATAAATATAACAAAAGAAGTATGAAACCTATATGAGAAAAACTATGAAATCCTGGTGAAATAAATCAAAGATCTAAATAAGTGGTGAAATATTCCATGTTTGTGAATAAAGATTCATTATAGTTAAGATGTCAATTTTTTCCAACTTGATCATAGATCTGATACAATCTTAATATCCTAGCCAGTTATTTGTAGATATTAATAAAATGATGATCAATAAATTGATTCTGAAGTTTATACAGAAAGGCAAAAGACACAAATTAACCAACACAATACTGAAGGAGAACAACAAAATCAAAAGACTGATGTTACCTGACTTCAATAAGTAATCAAGGCAGCATAGTACTGGAGAAAAAACGGACAAATAGGTCAATGGAATGTAACAGAGTCCAGAAATAGGCCTACACAAATATAGGCCATGGTCTTTGACAAAGAAGCAATAGAAATTCAATAAACAAATGGTAGTTTTTCAACAAATGGTACTGGCACAGTTGGGCACCCTTATGCAAAAATTTAATCTAGATAACCTTCTACCTTTCACAAAAAATTAATTCAAAATGGATCAAAAAATTAATTCAAAATAGACCTAAATGTAAAAGGAAAAACTATTCAACTTCTAGAAGATAACATAGAAGAAAATCTAGGTGACGCTGAGTGTGGAGATGAGCTTCCAGATACAACAACAAAAGTACAATGCAGGAAAGAAAAGAACTGATGTTAGGCTTCATTACAATTAAGAATCCTGGGCCCTGGCTGGTTGGCTCAGCGGTAGAGAGTTGGCTCAGCGTGTAGAAGTCCCAAGTTCCTAGCCAGGGCACACAGGAGAAGCACCCATCTGCTTCTCCACCTTCCCCTTCTCATTTCTCTCTATCTTTCTCTTCCCCTCCCGCAGCCAAGGCTCCACTGGAGCAAAGTTGGCCCAGACTCTGAGGATAGCTCCAAGGCTTATGCCTCAGGCTCTAGAATGGCTCCTATTACAATGGAGTATTGGCCCAGGACAGAGCATCGCCCCCTAGTGGGCAAGCCAGGTGGATTCCGGTTGGGCACATGCGGGAGTCTATCTCTCTGCCTCCCTGATTCTCACTTTAGAAATAAATAAATAAATAAAATAAAATAGAACCCTGATCTGCAAAAGACAGTGTTAAAAGTAAAAATACAAGCCACAGTCAGGGATAATATATTTGCAGGCCACCACCTGAAAAAAGGCTTTGTATCCCAAATAGAAAAAGAGGTCTTAAAATTCATCAATAAGAAAATAAAGACACAAAGAAAACAAGATAGAAGGTGACAGAGGACAATCTGACTTTGGGTGGTGGGTATGCAACATAATTGAACGACAAGATAACCTGGACTTGTTATCTCTGAATATATGTATCCTGATTTATTGATGTCACCCCATTAAAAAAATAAAATTATAAAAAATAAAAAAAATAAAAAATTAAAAAAAAGAAAATAAACAACCCAATTAGAAAATGGGCGAAAGACTTAAACAGAAAACTCACCAAAGAGGATACACAGATGACAAACAAGAATATAAATAGAGATGCTCAACATCTTGTGCCACTAGGGAACTGAAAGTTAAAACAACAAGGATATACATGTTAAAAGGGCTAAAATCTGAAGGGAAGACGACAACACTGAATGCAGAAGGAGAGGATGCAGACCACGGGAACTCTCAGTCATTGCTGGCAGGAGTGCAAAATGGTACAGCCACTTTGGGCGACAGTTTGGCAGTTTCTTACAAAGCTAAACATAGTTTTACTATGTGATCCAGCAGTTGCACTCTTAGGCATTTACCAAACCAAACTGAAAACTTAAGTTCACGCAAATCCCACACAAGAATGTTTATGGCGGCCCTGGGCGGTTGGCTCAGCGGTAGAGTGTTGGCCTGGCGTGCAGGGGACCCGGGTTCGATTCCCGGCCAGGGCACATAGGAGAAGCGCCCATTTGCTTCTCCACCCCCACCCCCTCCTTCCTCTCTGTCTCTCTCTTCCCCTCCCACAGCCAAGGCTCCATTGGAGCAAAGATGGCCCGGGCGCTGGGGATGGCTCCTTGGCCTCTGCCCCAGGCGCTAGAGTGGCTCTGGTCGCGGCAGAGCGACGCCCCGGAGGGGCAGAGCATCGCCCCCTGGTGGGCAGAGCGTCTGCCCCTGGTGGGCGTGCCAGGTGGATCCCAGTCGGGCGCATGCGGGAGTCTGTCTGACTGTCTCTTCCCGTTTCCAGCTTCAGAAAAATACAAAAAAAAAAAAAAAAAAAGAATGTTTATGGCAGCTTTATTTACAATTCCAAAAACTGGAAGCAACCAAAATATCCTTCAATGGGTGAATGAATAAGCAAATTGCATTCCATATAATGGAATATTATTCATTGATAAAAATAGGTGAGCTATAAAGTCATGAAAGTATGTGGAAGAAATATATATATATATGCATACTGCTAAGTGGAAAAAAGCTAGTTTGAAAAGGCTACATACTGTGTGATTCCAACTATATGACATTCTGGAACAGAAAAAAACCACAGAGACATTAGAAATGCCATTGATTGGCAGGGGTTTGGGGCAAGGGGGAAGGGGTAGGGAGAGTAACTTGAAGCACAGGATCTTTAGGGCAATAAAACTATTCTGTATGATAGTGTAAGGATGGATGTATGACATGCATTTGTCAAAACCCATAAAACTGTGCAATGCAAAGAGTGAGTCTTAACGTAAAATATGGACTTTTATAATTAATAATACATCAATATTGGTTCATTAATTGTAAAAAATATACCACACTAATGCATGATGTTAATAATAGAGGAAATTGTGATGGGGGAGATATATGGAACTCTCTCAAATATCATCTCAATTCTCTACATCTAAAACTGTGCTAAAAAATAAAGTTGGTTGATTTTTTAAAACGCTTTCCCAGCTTAAATCAGCAATGGTTTCTTTGTCACTCAAACTCATGTCCATGTCAGGCTGACTGTCTTCCCTCATCAGGAACAGCCTGTTAGATGGAGTCCCTCCCCCCCATCCTGAATATCACCAGGCACCATGGCAGAAATTATACAGAAAATCATGCCATGCATCAAAGCTTTTCTCCAGAATAAATGCATTTCTGCCCACACTTCACTGTGAACAAGTCATTTAGCCACAACTACCTTCAAGGGGTGGGTAATGAATTCTAACCATGTGCCCAGAAAAGAAAAAATCAAAATACCAGTCATTAGTCCTAATGACTACTACTCGCTGCATCCTAGTTCATTCCCCTGACCCAACATCACAAGGACAGAGGGCAAGACATCTGTACATGGGAAACCTTGAGATCAGTGAGTCAGGAAACATGGGCTGCTCAGGGACAGAACCCCAGTGATCCCACATATCCCTGTGAGTGGCATTGCTCTATCTCAAGCAAGCTCCACCTGCTTAATTGCTTCTTCACTCAGAAACCCTCTCCAGAAAAACCTAACTCTTTTATGAAGACCTGTCTCGGCTGCATACCCTCAGTATCAATTTACAAAAGGGAAAGAAGTCCAAGGAGAGACAAAATAAAGGCTAAGAAAAGTGTGCCTCAAAAAGCCTTTATAGGTTAAGGCCCTTGGCACCAGACATCACTCCACTGAGCACTGCTCAGCACGCTGCTTGACCTGTCTCTTCACCTGCCGCCACCAAAGCAGATGGCAGGGTACAAAAGAACACATAAGTTGTAAAGAATTATGAAGTTATGGTCTGTTCATGGTAGCCAAGAATGCCTTAAGCATTCTAAAGCTGAGATAAGTGGAAGAAAAGGCATCACCAAGGACGACTTGAAGTGTGCGTGACGAAAATCTAACTCCAATCAGTTTAAACAAAAACAGAATGAGTTGGTCTGTATTACCGGAAAGTCCACAGGGCCCGTCTCATTTCAGAAGTGTCTAGATTCAGAGAATGGTTTAAATAATATCATCAGTTTTCTCTCCCTCTCTCTCTCTCTCTCTTATTGACTTTGCTTTTCTGCGTTGATCTTATTCTCAGGTAACTTTCCCTAATACACCACAAAACTGGCCACCTGAACCTCTAAACTTAGTATAAGTTCAAGTTATCCCAGACAGTAGGCTCCTGTGGGAAGAGAGAGCCAGAGAATACTTCTGCTACTGGTTCCAACAAACGTACCAGAAGGAGGTTCACTGATCCAGCCTAGCTCCATGGCATCCCTGAACCAATGGCCATGAACCACTCTATTCTGGTTTCACTGGTTCAACATGGAATAAGCTCCATGTTAGAGGAGAAAAGGAAGAGACTGACACTACAGCCTACCAGAGCCTATCACAATGTGTGATAGGCTCAAACACACACACACACATGCACGCACGCACACATTCAGATAGCCTTTCTGTCCTCAAATTGCTCATATTAAAAATGCATTATGGCTCTAGAATCACCTAAGACTGAAGAAAATAGAATCACTAGCCCAGAGCTGCAGCCTTGCTCCCAACCTCCATGAAAGAAGAACTTGCTGTGGACACTCTTTCTGCCTCTCCTTGGATGAACACCTTTGTAATGTTCATACCCACCCTATTCCTCACCAGAGCCTGTGAGTATCCTAAAGAAAATGCCTGTCTATATTTTTCTTCACCTTCCATCATGTGGTCCAGGAATAGTCAGTCAATCAGTGCTGGATGACTACTAGATCTATGAATTCATGAAGAGACAGAATGAGGAGCCTCTTAGAAAGTAAGAGGCATTAGCCCTGACTCCAGGATCTTTTTATTTTGTCAAGAATACAATACCTTCTAACAGAACAGATTTACAAATAAAAGCAGCAACAAATGCAAATCAATTCTGTATGATTTGAATCCGATAGTGATCAGAGGATGACAAAGAAAAGCGAGTAAACAAAGTCAGGTTTCCACACTACGGAGTTCACTGAGTGACAGCTTTTGCTTCTTGTCATTTGTGCTCAAATCTTAATCACCCTCAGTAATGTGATCCTCAAGTGAAAGGGACACATGGTAGATGCAGAGAGCAGCTTAGATTGGAAGGGCCCACAGCACTTTGATTAGTGCAGAGAAACAAGCCCTGGGCTCTAATTCCTGCCTGGGTCTAGAACAGTCTAAGGCTGCCTTCCTTCCCTGGCCACTGGTGCTCCACTCATCTCAACTGTCTTCCATCTGGGGACAGAGAATTTCTCCATGTGCCAAGAGTGGAAGTCCCTCCAATCCTTCCTCCTCTGACATATGCAGACTGCACATTAGCATGGTAATGTCTTGTGCCATTAGTGAGTAACATGCTGAATAATTAGGCTATGAAAATCTAACGGCAGGGATTTTTGTTTTATTAGCAATTTTCCATTCTATTGTGTTAATTTCATCACATATCAGCCGACTTTCTAAGTAAACAATGATCACAGGCAGACATCATTTCCCAGCATATTGTACTGCCGTGGGTGACTTAACAGACCAGAAAATGGCTTAAGTTGCCTTTTGTCTTGCAGTCTCTGCCTTCTGTTGATGTCACAGTATCTGTATTCCCCAGTTTCCTATGGTCCTGGAATATCCACTTCCTTTTTGTCTGTGTGTGCCTGCCTCTGCCTGTCTGTTCTCAGTCTATCTCCACATCCATCCTTGCCTTTCTTCCCCCTCTTCCTGCCATCTCTTCTCCCATACCTCTGTGTGCCTACCTGTAATGATATTGCATTTATCTAGAACCTTGGTCTATTCAAAGAATATTCACATCCATCTTGCATTCTCTCCCTTCCCCCTTCATTTTTCCCACACACCTTCTTTCATTTCTTTCACGTTCCTCTCACCTTATCTGCTCTTCTTTCCACTCGACTATCTTCTCATCATTCCTTCCTCCTCCCCCTCCTTCTACTCCTCATCCTACCTAGCTCCTGAAATGCTATCTTGCAGACTTTCATCCCCCACAATTCATTTCTCCTTCCTGCTCCCTGAGATTTCTGGCTGACAGATGATTAATATTTGGCCCAACTGTGTTGGAAAGTTTAATGCTTTTTCTGTGATATCCCCACAGTCATCAAACATCTGCAAGTTTCTCCCAGGGCTGAGAAAAAGTTCTGTTACTTAGGATGTCACTGCTGTCCAAGTGACATCCAAGTTATAAAGGCAGCTGCCAAGTCCCTGAGAAAGATGGTGGGGACAGATATTAGCAGCATTAACTTGGGTCACCATGTGGGACAGACCTGGTAGGGGAGGGGGCATGCTGATTAGTGGCCCTTCCTCCATTCTACTCTTTTCTCTCTGACCCCAGAAGAATATAAATCTGTATTCTCTCAAGGCTTGATAGTGCTTCTCAAATATCCAGGCCAAAGAACTGGAACAATGAGGTAATACCTACTTTTAAAAAGATATGGCCAAATGCCAATAACTCAAGTGTTTGAGCTATGTGCCCATAGAAGACCAGTAGCCTGGCAGGCTGCCATCTGTGGAAACAGTTTGAGACAAGCCAAAGCAATTTATAGTTTTCATAATTAACCCACAAAGTCATGCTTCCTGCTAAAGAGCATAAATACTATCCCTTTTAACCACCCTTGACTCCTCAAAATTCAACTACATTTCTCCAACCTTCCCCTATAATGCTCAATACATACATGGCTATTTGACTTCTTTAAAAATCAAATGCCTTAACAGATGAGACTTTAGTCCTACAAAGCCTGGCATGACTCTTGTGCAAAAGCAATTTAGGAAAGGTACAAGGAGTTTTGAAAAACACCAAGACCCAGAAGGATCTGATATTTCTGTGACTCTATTATGTATTCAGAACTGTGCAGTGAAAAGTACAAAAGAATGTAGAATAACTTCTGTGACATCAAGAAAATGTTGATTCGATGATAAAATAAGAATAAGTGACCATAAGATTGTGTGAAATGAGCTACACACACAATTGTACTTTAAAAGAGAAATAGTTTATGTGGTTTCAAGAAGGTGATGGTGATTTAAGTCAGATTTGAAACATTCCTGAATGGAGAAACAAAACAATCAAAGCACAAAGGTGGCTTTGTGGTCACATGGTCAGGGGTCATGGAAAAGGCAGCCTTTCTGACATGAACAGTAATCACGACTGGGCAGTAGGAGGCTGCTGGGTGCTCACAGCGGTCATCCAGCACAGCCACCTAGTAAGCAACACTCCAGGATTGGACCACAAAGGCCCTTGTGTTTAGTTCACTATGGACCGATCTTAGGATCAGAAGTAGGCTAGACAACTCTCACTCCCGCCACACCTTTTTTATTTCAGCTCTCAGCACCTGTCCACATCAATATCCCGCATCAGGCACATAAACATCCCCACCACTGACTGCTGCACCAGCTAAAATCGCCAGCCAACCGCGGTTGACTTCTCCCGGCATTCAGTGCATCAGCATTCAGCACCACGGCCAGCGCTCCGGGCAGCGGAAGCGGGAGAAATCTGGAAAGGGCAGCCGGGAAGAGTCTCTCCGTCTTCAGCCGTGGGGCCCTGACTCTTTCTCTTGTTTCTAATGCTTCTTTCCTAGGTCCACTTAAGGCTACTGGGTCTGGGTGTCCATGAAGATTGATTAACCAATAGCTGAAGAGGAAAAAAGCACCCCAGATAGCGCCACCACAGAGATATATAGCTCCCTCCCCCTCTCTAAGAAGCTGATTGCATTTGAAAACAACTGCAAACTCCTTCCCACCCTCTGCCATTTGGTGATTAAGAGAGCTTGGGACTGAGAGGTCTGATTCAGTCATTAATATGTTGTGATCTCACTGGGCTTTGTATCCAAATCTGAAAAATGGGGGGGCTTGGCAGGGAGGGTAAATGAACTCATGTCTTCTCTGCCATCAGAACACCCTGAAGGAAACGTGATATGCATACAAGGTTGTGCTAATAAATAACAGACCCAGGTGCTTTCTGAAGTTTGGAACTGTTATTAAAGGGCAATGGTTAACTGTTTCATCACCTCAAGCCTACATCAAGCGGCACATCCAAGTATTAAAGGAATGAGCTTCTCTCATTTTCATCTGGGTTTTCACCATTTTTGTTGGCAAGATATATGTTAAGTCAGTTGGACCCCAGAATATAAACTGACTTTCCTGTTTGGTGATGCTCACTTGCTCACTTTCTCTCTCTGTGTGTGTCTCTCTCTACCTCCCCTCCTCCCTCTCAACTCTCTGTTGACTTGATACAGGAAACACCTCAACAGCTGTTGCCCTGACAGTCACAGCAGCAACAGGCGACAACAGCCTCAGCAGCAGAAGCAGCAGCAGTGAGCAGAGCATCAGAAGCGTCCCCTTCTCTGCATTTCAGGAAGTGAGAGACGCTATGCCAAGTGATGGGGTGGGGGCTGGCTGCTCTAGAATCTCAGCCCTCCTCCCAGAGCCTGGCACTGGGCACAGGAGTTGCCATAAGCACACATTCCAACCGGGCAGCTTCCAGCTGGCACGAGGAGCTACACCCCCGGCACTGTTGGGAAGAGCTGGGAAGGAAGGGGCCAGAGCCAGCTTCTAGATAGATCTGAGATGCAGCCTCTACAAGAGTGGGGGATCTCAAAGCTATAAGGTGGCACCATGGAGTTGGACACCATTTCTAGCAAGGAAACCCATCTGTCCTTGGGAATCAGGAGGGAGAATCCTTTCCTGAAGGTCACATGGTGATGGAAAGAAAAGACTAAACTTTTTCCAAAGGATTTAGGCTCTGCTTCAGAAAGCTGAAAAGAGAGACAGCACATAAACACAAGACCCCAAACGAAACAAATTCTCTCAGCCCTCTGGGCACGGCCAACCTGAGCCATACTTCTGGACAAAGCACCCCATCACTAGTACATGTCCTCTCTGTACATAACATTTGAATAATGTCTTTCATTTGGAAAAGCCTTCTAGAAAAGGCTTGAAGTATTGCTATCTTTGCCCAAGATTGCAGACCCTGCTCCACACTGAAGCGCCTCCTAGGGATACAACCCCCAACATCTCTTTGGACCAGGCTGCTCCTCCGTACCTTTCTCCAACATCACATCCCTGGGACTATGAGCCCCTCCCATCACGTAAATCTGGCCATCATGCCCCCTCCACTCTCCCAGCCGCACTCTGCAAAACTGTCTGAGAAGCAGTACCCCCCGCAAGGTGCAGACAGGAGAACAGAAAGTATGTCTGATGAACAAGCAGGGGGCCAAGGCAGGCAGGGATTAACAGTGAGCTCCAGAACCTTATGGCCCGGGTTCAAGAGCTGGCTCCATTCCTACCAGCCACACATTCTTGCACATGTTATTTAACCTCTGTGACTCAAATACACCGCCCACAAAACAGAGAGGGTAACAGCAGCACTGGTGCACCTAGCAGGTGCCCTAGCAACTGTGCAGTAACAAATAGTACTATAATGGGGGGGTGCATTTCCACAGGGCCTTCAGAGGCCTGCGTTCAAGGCTGAGGTTTTGAACTGTAGGGGTTTAGGGGACAAGTCCTTCCTGTACCACTGGGGAAATTTCCTAAAAATAAATAGGCCTGTGGGCACACAAGCCCAGCTGACTTGGGATTCACATTCTCTTATTAAAATGCCCTTTCTTTCTCTGATCACCTTTTGAAATGTCTTCAGGTCCTGGGCCAGAGAGCCCCCCCGGTGTTTCCGTAGCCTTTGTACTCCTTGGTGAAATCAGACTCCAAGGCAAGCAGGCAGGAGAGGCAGGCGGATCTCTTCTTGCCTTTTCTCCCCCGCCCTGCTACTCTGCAGAGCCGGCATCTTCTTCCCCCAGGTTTCCAACACCTGTTGGGTTGAGTGCCAAGTCTTCTCCCGTGCCTAGCTCGCCCTCCAACCTGGGATCTCCCCCTCCCCTGAGCACGTCCCTGCACCTGTATTTGTTAATCAAGCCACGGAGGACGTAGTAATTGCCCAGCAGAAAACACGGGTGCAGATGTTAGAGAGCGCTGGGGCAAAAGCGCTAAATGAGATTCTTGTTTTCCAAACAGAGCCCAAGACTTAATTACAGCATTTCCAAGTGCTTATTAAAAACCCTTATTTTTTTCTTATTGTTTTCCTGCATGGTGCATATTGAATCAGCCACTGCTGTTGTCTTGTATTTGGAGCGTTCATAAAAAGAACCGATGTGGAAAATTGCAAACACAGATTGTACCCAAACAATATCTTCTCCCTTTGTTTTTCTTCCTGGTCTTTCTTCCTGCTGAATAATAACATCGGAGATTGTATTCAGCATGCACTCAAGCTCTTTCCCAACAGTCAAATGGGGGTTTTGGGCACATGGAGAGACCTCCCCTCCACCTGCCGAAGAAAAGAGTTTGGAGGCAACAGAGCTGCACTCTCAGGCCAGGAGTAGCAGAAAGACACATCCCATGAGAAAGGGGAGAGGACAGGTGATCAGGAGACCTGGAATCACGGACCATCTGGCCAACACAGCAAGCATGGACATAACCTTCCCTGACAGGCATAGAAACTACTGGCCCAAGAAGGTATAGTGATGGAACCAAGACAAAGCCAGTTCTCCAACCGGACTGGAGAACTTTCCACTAAAACACACAGCCTTCTTTTGATGCTGAGATCTTATATCCAGAAAGTCGCATAGGCTCTTTTTTTTAGTCTATCAGTTTCCTCATCAAAAAGGGCTTGGTCTCTGGCTGCCTTCTCAAGCAGAATGTCCCATCTGGATGACTACCTTTGCTCCCTGTGAGTTATATCACTGCTACGAGGGGACCAGGACCAAAATCATGGCCAGATATCATGCCACCAAGGTGCTCAAAATTTGAATTGCCCACTTACTTCTGAAAGATGCTGCCTTTCAAAGCACTAACCTGTTTCCCAGCCCTTTCTCAACAATTTCTATGGGACCAGGTCCTAAGGGTCAGACCCCGCCATGTGTGCCCAGGTCTCCATCAGAGCCAGCCCTGCTATCCTCTCTTGCACTCCCCACTCAATGCCACCACAGCCACTGCCTGGGTCTGGAGCCCAGCTCTTGAAGGAGACACAGTTCCTCACTCCCGGGCATCTTCCCTCCCCACTGCTCTATTTACAGGAATGGGGAGGACGCCATCGGTGCCCATTGCGAGGAGTGGCGTAGGCATGGAGGAGGCTTCTCATCAAACAATGTGTAAGATTCTATTCCTTCTCTCTGTCCCCTGCTCCCCATAACCCACCACCAGCAGCCAGCCTCCCATCCCCCATTCAGCTTATTACCCCAGGTCCCCTTATCAGGAAAGCAAGGGAGAATATGGAATTGGAGCTGGTCCCCTCCTCCTGTCCCCATTCTAGTTCAGAACTCCACTGAATTCAGACTCTGCCCCAGGTCCCTTCCCACGGAGGAGCTTATGAGGGGTCCTCTGTGCTTAAATCATGGGGCCCAGGCCTTGGCCATGGGACTCCAGAGAACTCTTAATGTCCTCCTGAGTGTCTCCTGAACTTCTCTGTCTCCAAATCCTAATTTTCAACCCCACATGAGGATGGAGGGGACACAGGAAGAGAAGGCAACTGGCAGATTCCCGGGACCCTCACTCCACAGAAAGTGGATGGCATGACAGAAGGAGAACTCAAGGCACATTCAAGCTCCTGGCACCAGCACTCGGGCCACCTTGCACCTTCAGGGCTGTGGGCCACACCGGAGCCTAGGGGGAGTGTGGCAAGACCAACAGCTTTGAAAACACGGTCTTTTTGCTGACACTCCCCAGGGCGGATCTCCCCAGCAGAATCAGGGAACTTTGGCGACAAAGACTTGGCCAGATTGTCAGATGGATTCTCAATTTCCATTTCTCCCTCTGTCTCCAGAGCTGCTGAGCTAAAAGCTGCATTTCCCAGACCATCCTGTGGCTCAGTTCGGCTTCTGCCATTCAGATGCACTTCTGCCAGACAAGGAGAGTGGCACCAGGACGGTGCCAAGTCTTTGCAGAAGATGTGTTCAGACAAGCAGGGCCAGGCAGATGCAAGTACTTCTGGTGGCTGGACTCCAGGGTCCATGGTCACATCACTGGCTACAGGGACAGTGATAGTGACGGTACAGGAAGTCATGACACAGCAGTTTCCTGATCCCCGTGGCCTTGGCTTTATTCTTGGGGTTCTTCCAATGATTTTGTAAAATCCTAATTCTCTGTCTAAAATCCCTTTCTGCTTGAAATGTCTGGAGTGGTCTCTGCTTCCTGCCTTAAATGTTGACAGATACGGGGTCTCTAGAGGTCTTTGTATCCATTTTGCAGATGAAGCTCAGAGAAGGGAGGAGATTTCCCCAAGGTGCCACAGCAACTTAGAGTCAGAGCTAGGACCAGGCTCAACCTTCCTCACTGGAACCCAGGCCTCATTTCAGTGACAAGTGATGAGAAAGGCAGCTGTCCCTTAAAACTTCTTTTCCCTTTTCCTTTCTCCCCTACACCCTTCCCTTCCATCCCCGGCCCAGTGGGTGGTGTGTGCATGTGAATGAGTATGCAAATACATGGGCACAGCCCTGTGTGTGCCCAGCACACATTTACACAGTACACACCAATATTGAGGTCTTTGTCCCTGGGCCACCAAAAGTCCAAGTGGCTCAGGTGCTACCTTTGTGCTGTGCCTCTATTCAAGGTCTTTCAGGAAACAAGCTTTTATGTCATGGACAGTTCAGCATCTCCATTCAGAGGAAATGTTTGTCCAGGCATTTTCCGACTTGAGAGAGGGACAGGACTCATGGTCAGAGCAGATAAAGACAATGGAAGTCAGTGGCCTAGAACACCGAGTAACACAGCTGAACGATGGGGAAGTCTCTGAAGGTGATACTCCTAACCACTTGTCTCCCAAAGGAGACTGTGAAAACCTGTCACCTGGGCCCAGCGGAGAGATCTCCCAGCCAAAGACAAACTGAGACAGGGTGCCCACCCGCTGGCTCCCCAGGGGCCCTGGATGGGGGTCTCCAAACTGGGCTCTACTAGGACTTTAGGAAGTTGTGGCCAAGGCTTTGGTCCCCCTCAGAGAGATGACCATGACCACTGGGACAGCACACGGTGGAAGGTACATGGAGGAAGAGGGAGAAGGAGAGCAGGGCCAACCAGGGAGCACTGTGTTTGAACTTCAGCGGGTCCATTATCATTCTTCCCTCCTCCAGCTCTCCTTTTCTGAGTCCAACTGTATTACATGATACAGTCAACCTGGCCTGCTTCGGGAAGATGCACGCCCCCCTCCCAACGCCATCAGACCCTGGGGCTAGGGGTGGGGGACCTTCCCCATCCTTCTCCCACCCCACAGCTCTGAACCCAGAGTCCTCTGTCCCCAAAGCTGATCTATAGTCCAGACTACCCATGGAACACTTTCATCAGACTGTATCAAAATGAAAAAATAAAAATAAAAGGATAATGCAGTGTGTGTGTGTGTGTGTGTGTGTGTGTGTGTGTGTGTGTGTAAGGTTGCCAGTTGTCCTTTCTTGGAAAGAACTATCTTTTATCCTGAGATCAGGAGATCAGTCCCTTTCTGGGATCAGTCCCTTTTTCATGTTAAAATAGCATTTCTTTATGAATTGGTAATAATAGGAATGGTAGCTTTCCTATTGTTTCCTGTTTTTGTTGTTGTTGTTTTAAGGTCGTGTTTCTTTTCCTTTATTTTTTAACATTCTTACTTGACAAAAGAAGTCAGCTCCCTTGTGTTAGTCCCAGTTGGTTGGGTGTTTTTTTTATTGGTCTGTGTAGTATAAAAGTCAACAATTCCCTCTGCCCCTCCCCCTCACCTCTGGCAAGACTGATACAGAGACTCAGGGTGGCCTCCACCTTCTCTCTCCTCAGGGGTCCACTTCCAACCCCTTTCCCACAATGCAGCAGGGGAGCCACAGTTAGGAGGCTATAGACCCTGCCACCTTCCTAAGAAACTGATGGAAACCTAAGACCCTATCACACTCAAGGGGGTCCCACCTGCCCACCTACCCATACCATCTCCTTCTGACATAAACCCACAGCTTTGGTACAGTCCATTGAAGGTCATGTTAGTCACTGCCCCCCAAAAAAGCTTGAAATTGTTACAAAGGGCTGTTGGTTAGCGTGTGAGAGATGGGCTCATCTCAAAACCAAGCTTGCTCTCTCTTAAGAAGACCTTGGACACCAGATCAGCAGATACAACATCCATCTGATCGGCCTCATCCATCTCTGCCTCTGCCCAAGCTCTCACTACCTCCTGCAGGGTTCTGCTGCTCCCATCTGCCTCCAGCTTCATCCAGGTTTGTAACTCAAATACCAAACCAGCCAAGGAGTGAGCCATTTTGTGAGCCACTCCGTCCTGAAACCACCAGTGCCCAAAACAGGCTCAGTCATGTGAGAGCTGCAGCCCCAGGCTCCACAGGTTTCTCCCCAACTGGGCTCCTCCATCACCAGGCAACTCGAAGCTACAGGAATGGCTCTCCAAAGAGATGGGTCCCTGCCAACTGAGTGAGTGATTCCCACCCTCGCCCATGGCCAACCATACCAGCAGACCGCAGGGCCACCCAACACCTTTTGTGCTTTCCCAGGGGTAAATTAGGTCTTCTGGTTCCAGCTTTTTATGTTATATACATATTAATTTAATATGTATTATTCTCACTACAAATGTTACAGCTAGGAAACAGGCACAGAGAAATTAGGTAACTAGTCCAACATCACACAGCTTGTAGATGGAAAAGCTGGGATTTGAACCCAGTAGTCTGGCTCAAGAATCCATGCTCTTAGCCTCACAGTGCCACCTCTGTCCTTGGCACCCAATGAGCCCTCATGGGCCCAGAGGTTTAGACAAAGGTAGGACTCATAAAGACAGAATTCAAGGACCTATTTCATGCCACACCCCAAGTAGGTTCTGTCAAAGGAGTTCTTAGACTTTCGGGTCTGTGAAAGTGATTATGGCGCTCTATGAAAGCTGTTCACCTGCTCCAGGAAGCAAGTTGGAGGCCCCTATTCACTGAACAGGGACTAAATGAGGTCACCGAGGGAGTGAGCATTGGTTAGATGTCAGGAAGACAAGGCAGGACCAACAAAAGAGTCTGACAAGGAACATCCAGCAAAGGTGTCCAGAGGGAACATGAAGTGTTTCCGAGGAGGGCGTGGTCTGCGCTGCACAATGCCGCTGATCGGTCAGGAAGTGGCACTCTGACACTGCCTCCTCGGCTGCTCTTGGATAGGTTCATTTAATGGTCTGGGCACTATTCTTTCCATTTGTCCAATGGGGATAACAATACCTCTCGTCAGGCAGTGTGATGAGCTACCACTAATTCCAGTGCCTGGCACTGCTTAGCACTAGCAAGCACAACAAGAGCAATAAATGGGCAGCACTGGAGAGTCGGATAGTTCCTCTCCTCTTTTACTCTTCACCTATCAACAGGAGGAAGAAGAAGGAAGTGAGTTCCCGGTGAGTAAGGAGAGGAAAGAGATGAGGAGGCATTTTGGGAGTTCTAGCCAGTCTCTGCTTCTTTTTCCCCAGGCTTCAAGACATTGTTGGGAAACCTTCCCAGCAGGATGCCACCAAAGTGCTTTCAGGAGCCTGGTGACCAACAGGGGGACGAGGGGAGTATGACCAGGGGGAGAATGCCCGTAATGCTCGGGAACCTCATGGACACGAGCAGTGTTGGTGCCAAGTACACTCGTGAATAAGGGTAAAGGAGACACGGAGGGTGTGGAGGAGGGGCAAGGGAAGAGGCTTCACCACTACAACGGCAGCAGGTGACATGAGGGGACCTCACAGGGCCCAGGGTCATACCACTTTATCAGTGGGCAGCACTGGGGAGCCCTTTACAAACTCCCCGACCCCTCCCAGAAAAATCTCTCTTGGCCTCCGGTGACAATGGCCCACCTGCCATCTGCCTGCTGCCACCCCTCGGCACCTTCAGCAGCCTTCTCACCCTTAGGTTCCCAGATCACAGGCCGCCATGTAATCCCGCAGGTCTGGCCACACCCAGTCCCATTCTCCATGGTGTCGCAACACTTTCGGTTTCCATAGCTACCACAACCCCTCCCAACAGCTCCAGCCAGGTCAGAACTCAGACCTGCCGTGGCCAGGGCCCCTGGCCTCACTGCCCTGCCCGACAGAGGGATGTCACCAGGCTTCCAGGAACAAGTCCCTTGGCTTGGCATCCGGCCGGGCTCACAGCCAAACTCCTTTGCTCATCCAGCATTTTGCTTCTATCACCTCAGATCCGCCAGGCCAAACCCCACCTTGCTCTGGGTTGCCATAGCAACTCCTTCCGCAATCACGTAAGTCTTGACCCTAGAGCCAAGGGACTAGGCTCTGTGCTTTCAAATCCTTGGGGCGGCCTCCAGCAAGGCTATAAGTGGGCTGTAACACTGAGGGGGCACACAGATGGGGAGGGTGTCTGTCCTGTTGGGGTTTTTTTTCACTATTTCTACAATTAAAAAATCAGTGTCAGAAAATAAGAAACAAGAGTTTTCACAAATCTGCCTACTTTTCTCTGGTCCTGCCTGGCACAAGCCCAAATAGGGCCACCATCTTCTATCCCCTGGACAAGGCTCACAGCAGAAGGACCAGGAAACATGGGAGCGGTCTCCTAATCGGTCTCCCCAACTCCAGAACTGGCTCCTACAAGCCATCCTCCACCCACAGTTGAGGGTTATTCTGTAACCAGTCCAGCCGCTGCTGGACACTCTCTAGGAACTGCCTATAACCCTCAGGACAAAGTCCCCTCCTGACACCAGACCCTGCTGATCAGGCTCCAGCCCCTGTTCCAGTCTCAGCTACCCCTTCAACCCTGACCCATAAGACCCTGGCCTACTCTCTGTGACCCAATCACCCTGAACTCCCAGTAATTCCCCAAATGTACCTTTCTCTGCCCTTTGGACCTTTGCACATGCTGTTCCCTCTGCCTAGACTGTTCATCCCCTCCCTCTAGCTAATCCCTATTCAGTGTTCAGGGCTCAACTTAGGCATCACTTGCTCCAGAAAGCCTTCCTTAATAACCTCACCAACTAAGCTGGGTGCCCACTGCACACTCTCCCATGCTTTATCCTGCCCCTCTTTGAGGACACATCACATCTACAGTGTGTCCGTAAAGTCATGGTGCACTTTTTGACAGGTCACAGGAAAGCAACAAAAGATGATAGAATTGTGAAGTCTGCACCAAATAAAAGAAAAACCCTCCCAGTTTCTGTAGAATGATGTGGCAGCATGTACGCATGCGCAGATAATGACGTAACACTGTGTATACAGTGGAGCAGCCCATGGCCATGCCAGTCGAGATGTGGATGGTACAGAGGAAAGTTCAGTGTGTTCTGTGGCTCACTAAATTCGAATCTGTGACTAAAGTGCAGCGTGAATATTGGCACATTTATAACAAAGCGCCACCACATAGGAATAACATTACTCAGTGGGATAAGCAGTTGAAGGAAACCGGCAGTTTGGTGGAAAAACCCTGTTCTGGTAGGCCATCAGTCAGTGATGAATCTGTAGAGGCTATACGGGATAGCTACCTAAGGAGCCCTAAAAAAATCTATGTGTGAGCCCACATCGAACTGTACTGAATAGGTATGAAACTGGGAAAGTTTTCCTTTTATTTGGTGCAGATTTCACATTTCTATCATCTTTTATTGCTTTCCTGTGACCGGTCAAAAGTGCACCATGACTTTACAGACACACTGTATTAGCTATTCTTCTTCCCACCCAACTATAAGCTCCCAGGAGGTAGGGATGACTTTCTTTAATCCTAACACTAAGCCCCTTGCAAGACACAAGAGCCAGGAAACCCAATGTATGAATGAATGTATGAATGAATTGAATGAATGAATGAATGAATGAATGACTAAAGATGGGAGGGGAAACTGTGCATGTCTGACTCTGAATGTATCAATTCAGTTACAGAAAATGAATGTAAGTCTGCTGAATGACAGCTTCTCTGCTTGCCTTGGCTTGCAGAGTCACAGCTAAGACACGCCCCAGCCTGAAAACAACAGGCATGAACCCTCCCTGCATTCTTACATTCCCAGAACTCATGAGAAGACCCAGTCTGCCACCCCTACTGTCACACCTCCCCCCCTAAACCCAGTTATGTAAGCAGGAGACACGAGAGAAGTCAAGGTAATATTCAGAAATAGAATTATAGGCAGGGGGAGGGCATGGAGTACTGTGGGTTTTCCCTCCCTTCCCCATGGAAAATGCATCCCTGAATCAGAGTCAGGGGAAGCTAGCTGCAGCAGAATTGACCGTGGAGACCAGACAAGCCCGTGGGAGGTGCTGGACCTCACCAAGCCCAGCAAGAGAAGATGGGCCAGGTCTGGTCCTGGTCTGTTTGGACATCTCTACCCTCTCCCTGCCCACAGGATGCAGACAGCCTAGAGCCCATTCCTACTGCACCACTAAGTAAAAAGTGTCCAACAGGGCTTATATAACTCATTCCCAAGTTACACAACAATCCTTGGCTCTGGGTGGAGAATAGATTGTAGGAGCCAGTCCTGGAGTCAGGGAGACCAATTAGGGAGATTGCTCCCATATTCTTCTTGTCCCGTCTGCCATGAGCCTTGTCTAGGAGAGAGAGGTGTGTGGCCTGGACTAGGCATGTGAGAGACAGGACCAGAGAAAAGCAGGCAGATGCAAGACAAGCCTTGTTTCTTATCTGCTTATGCTGCCCCACATCCCACGCCCCTGCAGCCCGGCACTCTGAGAGGAAAGCATGGAGGAGCACTGACAGGACGGAGGGTGGAGATATGAATTCTGAACCAGACTAGATCAGGCTGTCTTTAACTCCTTAAAGAGGCTGGAGAGCCAGGATGTCCAAGATGGAACTGCAGCATGGGAAGGGACACTCACCCTGGTTTCTTTGTATCCCTCTCAGTGCAGACTTATTCAATAGACCAGACCCCTCAGGAGAGAGGATACTGTGAGCATCATCCAGGTCTGGAGAAAACAAGGACACTGGGGAGTATGACCAAAAACTGTTCTTTTCCAGGTCTGAAGCTGGGCTTCCCCTCTCTGCCCCGTGGCTCCCCTCCCCACGTTATTCTGAGTATAAAATATTCAGCATCTGGATGAAGTCTCAGCATTAAGGTCAGCCATGCAAATGCTGAATCCACACCAAATGCTACCCACAGATAACCACAGAAGAAGCTGGAATGGGTGCAACATCTGGCTAGGATATTTTCCTCCATTATTCATTCAAATGGGTGCTTTGGGATCCCGAAGGCATAGCACAGCACTCAAATGCAAAACAGGGCTGACTTAGTGCGTGGCACCCCTCGGCTTTGAACAAGAATGCAGCTCACAGCTCAGAATCTTGAAATTGCGCTCCTGCCCAAGCAGCCTCCACAACCAGCCCCAATCTAAGAGGATAATTTCACTCTCTTTCAGTTTCTAAAATGATCTGTTTTTCTCTCTGCCCTCTTCCCTGCCTCCAGCTCCTTCAGCCTAAGTATTCATGACGTCACAACTCATTAACATTCCTCCTAGGACATCTTTAATAAATATGCTGAGGAGGAAAGCGTCTGTTTGAATATTAAATATTAAATTTATAAGACACATAATCCTCCTAATTAAGTTGAATTTAGCCCTGCGCATTAGGTTAAGAGAAACAGAGAGAGCGGAAAAGAAAGCATGACCACTAACAAGCCCAAGGACCTGGCTGCAGAGCTCGGCCATTTTAAATTGTAGCAATTTTATCCTCGACTCCTTGGGACATAACAGCCCACAGCATCTCTGGGGCCAAAGTCGGGTACAGCCAGTCAGGGCTCAGAAAGGATTCCTTCTTCCACTATTCCCATTCTCTGCACACTGGCCGGACTCCAAGGATTGATGGCCAGCCAGAGAAACAGGACCTCTAGTATCTAGAGCTTTCTGGGGGTGTGGCCTTGTAACCCCAGCCCAAAAGTGATGCCCTGGAGCCAAGCCATCCTTTCCCAAAGCCACTCACTCTCTAGGATTCCTTTCCACCAGGTACTAGGGTGCCCTTGAGTTTCTGTAGTTCTGGGTTGCAGCATTTCGCAGTGGAATTTGCCCAAAGCATTTTCACTGCTCCTCCCTGGCCTGTTTAATACCTTCTAAATGGCATGTTCCTCCCCTGGTCCCTCGCCTTCGCACACCTCACACACTCCTGGGACAGTCCGGGCCACCTACGCTTCTTCCAAGAATAAGCCATACCCTGTGTCATTGCTCTCTTATTTATTCCTCTCGTATTGCCTTAGGCCCCACTACATGCCCAGCATCTTTTAAATTCTAGCAGAAACTCCAGAATAAAATATGCCCATGCTCCAAGAGCAGGCTGTCCACAGACTGCCTCCAGAGTGGAGAGAAAGGGTCATGCCAGGACTAGGGGCCGTGTGCCCTGTGGGAGACAGCTCAGCAGGAGGGCTGAAGACAAGACTTCTGTCTTCAGGACAAAATGCCCTGATTTCTCAGGACAGCAGAGTAAGCAAGATCTGGTTTGGGACCTGCTGGCTTTGCGTAGCTAAACCCAGGCTCCAGGGGCCGAAGGTCCTTTGCATAAGACTCGCAGAATGGTGCCCCTTTCTCATGCACCTGTGATGCCCACCCTGACACAAACCCAGTGAAAAGTGAAATCAATGGTATGTTCAGAGCACTGTATAAATATGCACATAAAAAGGAAAAAAAAATGGAGGAAAACGCACCTAAGAGTTCACAATGGTTATCTCTAGGTCATGGACATGTGGGCAATTTTTAGATATCATCTCCATCAGCCCTCCTCCCTTAATTATTATTCTTAAGAGTCTGTAGACTATAAATCCTCAAGCCTGCAGGCTCTTGCTGCATTTTAAATGACCGATCTGAAAGCATGTTGTCAATAACGTCTAGGAGAGAGTAAGGAGCAGACAGACATGGGCCGAGACCGCAGGAAACAGCTCCAGATAGACCCGCGAGAGACAGGAGGCTGCTGGCTGGACACAGACTTAGCTGGTCAATACCCTTGGATCAGGGCCCGGAGCTCTCTGTCTGGAAGACTGCAGGTGGAAATCATGCCCAGAAAGAAAGGCTTTGCAGAGAACGGGGAGGAGCCAAAAAGGCGAGAAGGCAAAACAATTGGTCTCAAGAAACTCCACTCTGTCTCGGAAGGGAAGCTGATCTATGGAGGGATCAGAGAGGGGTCCAGAATTTAAGGAGGATGTGGAGAGCGGGGTACACCTGGCCCTGGTGGGGGACACGGCAGTCAGCCCTGGGAGAGGAGAGAATATGGGGTAGGATGGCCTGAGGCAGGGCAGAGCCTTTCTCAAGTTCACCTGTCAGGGACTTGCCCGTTTGAGCTGAGCTCCACAGGGAGCTGGCAAAGACCCAAGGCCTTCTGGCATTTCCTCCACTGTCTGTATCCATTCTGTTGGCTCACGTTCTCAGGGAACTGGATTTTAGACTCCTGGGTGGGCAAGGACAGGATACCAGGATTTCAGCGCTTCCTGGCCCTTGGATACTCACACACACACACACACACACACACACACACACACACACAGGAGCACAGCAGGAGGGGGCTTGGTCTCTGAGCAGCAACAGTCCCTTTTCCCAGAGACACTCCGCGGAGGACACATGCACGGCCACATTCAAAAGCTGTGGCCTCTGCAGTCATCCTACAGGGCTCCTGGCTCCTCTCAGAAGCCCCTCCCTCATTTGCAGCTCATGGTGCAATGCGGGGAGGGGATGGTTCCTGAGCTCTCCCTCACCACACACACACCCCTGTGGCCATGACCACAGGGCTGACTTGGCTGGGACAGTAGCACCCAAGCAGGCGAGCTTGCCAACCTCGCCTTCGCCAGCAGGGATGGCCCGAGTGGTGTCAAGTTTTGTATTCAACCATCCTACAGATTTTCACGAGGTGCTAGTGCTGGGCCACAGACAGAAAAGGTCACAGCTCACACTGAGCTCACATTCCAGTAGGAGACAGGAAAATAAAATAAGCATGGCAGTGAGCAAAATCTTACCTCCCCCACCTCTTAAGGTTAGAGTGTCCCAGGGCTCAGTCCTTGGACCTCTTCTCTGGTTCTTTCTCCTCCCCTCCCCTCCCCTGTCCTCCTGTCCTTCCGTCCTCCCCTGTCCTGCCCTGTCCTGTCCTGCCCACGCCTCTCTTGCACCTGTACACATTGACAACTCCCAAACCTGCAGCTCTAGCCTCGGTGTCTCCCCAAACTCAGATTTCCATCCAAATGTCTACTTGCTATTTCAACTTGTGTGTGTGGGTGTGTATAAAACCTTAAATTTAACAAAATGAGCCTTGGCCAGTTGGCTCAGCGGTAGAGCGTCGGCCTGACGTATGGAAGTCCTGGGTTCAATTCCCGGTCAGGGCACACAGGAGAAGCGCCCATCTGCTTCTCCACCCTTCCCCCTCTCCTTCCTCTCTCTCTCTTTCTTCCCCTCCCGCAGACAAGGCTCCACTGGAGCAAAGTTAGCCCATGTGCTGAGGACAGCTCCATGGCCTCCGCCTCAGGTGCTAGAATGGCTCCGGCCACAATGGCACAATGCCCCAGATAGGCAGAGCATCACCCCCAGGTGGGCATGCTGGGTGGATTCCAATCGGGCGCATGCAGGGGTCTGTCTGACTGCCCTCCTGCTTCTAACTTTGGAAAAATACCAAAAAAATTAACAAAATCAAAACTGAACTCTACTCTTCCACTCCCAACTCCAAATGTGCCCCCCACAGAAGCCCCCCATCTCAGTTCCTGATGACACAATCCTCCATTTGCCCCGGCCTACAACCTTGACGTCATCATTGACTGCTCGCTTTTTCTAACACCCCATATCTGATTTCTCAAGAAATCCAATTTGTCAAGAAATCCCTTTGGAACGAGATTTCTGTAGGCTGTCCCTATAGAATACAGTCAGAATCCAGCCGCTGCTCTCCCCTTCACGAGGTAAGTCACCGCCTTCTCTCACCTGGTCACTGCAATGGACCCACATGGTCTCTCTGCATCCAGCCCTGCTCCTACACTCATTTCTCAATTTAGCAGCCGGGGGCCATAGATGGTGGGTGTCACATTTCAGAAATTTCCCAGAATGAACAGTCACTTATAAATGGCCAGGCGAACTAGAAAGGCCCCGGGGTCTACCAGTAGGTCTAGGGTAGAATGGGCCCTAGAAAAAGTACTCTTGCTTTAGGGACCAGCAGAAAAAGCTCTGCTTCCCCAACCCCTTTTCCCATACCACACCCTCTAAGCAAATTAAACAGGAACCAGGGAGCAGCCAGGAGAGAGGAAGGCTGGGCAAGAAAGCTCAGGCTTGGATGCAAGGGAACCTGGACCCACTGTGGTCTGACTTGATTTACTAGGACTTGGAGTTCCACAGAGGGGTTTAGGGCCAAATCCTACATAGTAACCAGCAGCACATATCCGTGGGTTATATAATCCACACGCACTGCCCTACAGAGCCAGCAGGGCAGGAGCACACAGTTTGGCGTCTGGCTGGCTCCTCTCAGCGTTATGACTAATGCCTGCAATATCAGGCATGGTGTATGTTTGGCCTGCCTGCCTATCTAATTATTGTAGAAAACTAGGCGATAGGGAACAATCTACGGTCTCTTACAGTCTGACAGTCGTGCCACATTCATTTGCATTGGTTTAAGCTCCGCTCTGAAGCCCCAAATGCAAATATACAGACAGCATAAACCACAGCTCCCAGGGGGCTGTCGGTCCCTGAGTTAGAAGTAGGCTCCCATGTCCATTCCCAACACCACCGCCCACAGGGAAGACTCCAGATTGCTTTGCCCCTCTCTCAGCTCTAAGGCGCACCCCTCCTTCCTACCTCACACCCCCAATCTCTCCATCCTCCAATTGTTGCCCAGAGCAACTGTGTGTTGTCAATACCACCTCATCCAGAAGCAGCCTTAAAATCGTCTCTTGAGCATCCTGAAGATGACGTGTGGTTAGGGGATCGTGGCTGGTGGCTGCGCGCTCTGTTTCCTCTCAAATCTCCATGCTAGCTGCCTCGGAAGTCTCTGACTCCCATATTGGTTGGCAATTAATCAGTGAGGCCTGGCACAGCCTCGGTGCTAGAAGCTCTAGCCTCACTCTGTTTGGCAGGGGTGGGAACCCCCTAAGGAGGGGGCTGCAGGAGGGCAACAATAACCAGAGTGTGATTTCCCAAGGCCTCTGGTACCCAGCAATGCCTCCCTTTGGAGCAAACTCCTAAAGACAGCATAATTACTTACCCAGAGGTTAGTGCACTTGTCACACACATGGTGTGTATATGCATCTGTGTGTTCCTGCGTGTTCACACAGGTGGGGGAGGGAGATGGTACATCACTAGAGGTGGATTTAACGGTGGGTGCACTGGGCACACGCTCTGGGCCCCAACTTCTGAAGGGCCCCACAAACCCCAACTTTACAACTTGTTTCTAATGTAAGGGGTCCAATATTTTCTTCTGCACCCGGGGCCTGAACCAACCTTAATTTGCTTCTGTATGTCATTATCAATAATGTTTGACGCAGTTGTGTGGTAGCGGGAGGCAGTCAGACTACAAACAATTGTGGATTAAAAACATCCACATGTAAGGACCCAGGTTTGAGACTCTGAGGTCACCGGCTTGAGTTGTGGGCTCATCTGGCTTGAGCAAAGCTCACCAGCTTGGACCCAAGGTCGCTGGCTTGAGCAAGGGCTTACTCGGTCTGCTGAAGGCCTGCGGTCAAGGCACATATGAGAAAGCAATCAATGAACAACTAAGGTGTCGCAACGAAAAACTGATGATTGATGCTTCTCATCTCTCTCCGTTCCTGCCTGTCTGTCCCTGTCTATTCCTCTCTCTGACTCTCTCTCTACCTCTGTAAAAAAATAACAATTAAAAAATAAATAAATATATATATAAATAAAAGAAAAACATCCACATATAGACTTGACCCAGGACAGAAGTCACCAGAACGGAGGGAAACGGCCTTGTTCACCACTCAGTTTGATCCTACTCACCAACATTGGTTTGGATGTAGAAAGCCTTCATAATCACAAAGTCAGGAGAAACGTTTTCTGGACAAACAGAAGCACTATAATCAGCCGTTTGCTTGAGGACAACTTTTAGCCTGGCGGACACATTTTATTTATCAACATGTAGAAGTGAGCGCAGACTTGAAAGAAGAGAAAACAATGGGCTCTAGATAAACTTCCCATTTCCTCTTTAAAAAAAATAAATAAATAAACAATTACTGGTGCCTTATATCTATAATAGAGATGAGCAATATAAAGATAAATCTGATAAGGTCCTTGCCTTCACTGTTTTCAATCTCCAAAATCACCACTCAGAACTTTTTCAAAATACAAACTCAAATCAGATATTGAGCACATGCAGATGCTCCCTAAGAAATGAATGAAAAGACGTCCATTCTCAGCAATGCAGCAGATGAGATAGCTGAGAAACCTCCCGTTAACCAAGTACTTAGAGGTGCCAGATAAAATAGAGCAAACATCCTTTAAATGCTTGGCTGGTCTCATAAGAAGGCAAAGAGAAATATCTAGAGGCAAAAAAGAAAAAGACAGCAGAAGCTGACAGCCAGAGTGGGGAGTGGTGCTGAGATTGTGGCCACACTTGGAGGACTTGCTGGGCTTTTTATTTTCTCCTCATTGATTTGAGGGGAGGGGGAAAGAGAGAGAGAGAGATGCTTCAACTTATTGTTCCACGTAGCTGTGCACCCATTGATTACTTCTCATGTGTTGGTCTTAATTAAAAGAAAAATAGAAAAGCTTGGCTTTGTATAGCCATGTAGGAACAAGATGGCTTGTCATGCATGAGCTTGAATGAAGTCACATCTGAAAAACCATGACACACTTGGAGGGCTATGGTCTCCATGCAAATGTAAACTTATATATATATATACACACATATATAATATATATATATTATATGTCATATATATATATATATATATATATATATATATATATATATATATCCACTGTCAGATGGAAGTGGCACAGATGCCCATCCACTGGGGCCTGGTTTCTGGGTAGCCAAGAAATGTTGTTTTAAGAATTTATAACCACAATCCTGTCCCACACTGTCTGCATAGTCTCAGTACCTCCTGACTGAGAAAGTCACATAGAAGTAGCCCCTCTGGTAATAGTCTGAGCTCCTGACAGAAACCAGTGTGCACCATCTCTAGAAGGATACAGTCCTATACAAGTTGCACAAAATACCACTGAGAAAGCTCCATTAAATAAAAGCTGATCAGCCCAAGTTACAAAACACAAGACAAAGCAAGCAGGAGTCATCAGAAACAGCCAACAGCAGAATCTGACCCTCAGGAGTTTTAGTTCATCCAAGTATTTGATACAGACTATAAAATCAAAAATTCAGGTTCATCTATAATACAAAGGATAGAGTCAAAACAAGAAAGCAATCAGGCCCTGGCCGGTTGGCTCAGTGGTAGAGCGTCGGCCTGGCGTGCAGAAGTCCTGGGTTCGATTCCCGGCCAAGGCACACAGGAGAAGCGCCCATCTGCTTCTCCACCCCTCCCCCTCTCCTTCCTCTCTGTCTCTCTCTTCCCCTCCTGCAGCGAGGCTCCGTTGGAGCAAAGATGGCCCGGGCGCTGGGGATGGCTCCTTGGCCTCTGCCCCAGGCACTGGAGTGGCTCTGGTCACAACAAAGCGACACCCCGGAGGGGCAGAGCATCGCCCCCTGGTGGGCAGAGCTTCGCCCCCTGGTGGGTGTGCCAGGTGGATCCTGGTTAGGCGCATGCGGGAGTCTGTCTGACTGTCTCTCCCTGTTTCCAGCTTCAGAAAAATACAAAAAAAAAAAAAAAGAAAGAAAGAAAGAAAGCAATCAGATAATAAAAATAATGGTGTGGAATTTCTATTAACAAATTACAGTAATTATGTACGTTTGAAATTCAGCGAAATCTAATATTTCCAGTGGAAGAATTTGCAAGATCGTTGGATAGGTGTTTTTCTTCTAAAAAAGAAAAAAACTAAATGACAATTTTTTAATTGTCTTTAAAAACCTCAAAGAGCTGACAACTAAGGAATTATCAGGTCAAAATCTATATGATGGAGAAAATCAAGAATCCTGAAGTTGCTTTCCCCTAAGGGCATTTGCCAAAATAAGAGAACTTGAACTTTAAGTTTACTCAGCCTCATGAGGCTTAGGACAAAGCCCAAGACCTACCCAACCCGGGAGTCCAGTAGTGGCTCTCCTCCCACAAGGCTGGGCACCCAAAAGGCCACCCTCAAGCTAAGTATTCACATAATTCACAGAAGCCCAGCCCATTCCCACAGCTCCAGGGACAGTGCAGAAAATTTCATTGGCACAGAGAAGAACAGGAGGGGGAATAAACAGCTCTTATTACTAAAATATTGTAACCGCAAATCAGATTTGCAGCCCACGTGGATGGTTCCTATTGCCTCAAACAATCAATTCAGCTTAAACAGGTGAATAGCTATAGCACCCTAAGAATATGGAAGAAGAAATCAGAACCCCCTCTGGAAGCATAGATCTTTATCCTGGGCCTCAAAGAAATACCACAAATAATTAACCATAAAAAAAAAAATTTGCAGCTTATATTCAAAAATAACCAAGCACACAAGAGAGCAAAGCACCGTGAATAAAAACAAGCAAAAAACAAGTAGCCCAAGTGTCCATCAGAGGACGAGTGGATTAAAAAGCTTTGGTACATATATACTATGGAATACTACTCAGCCAATAAGAAATGATGACATCGGATCATGTACAATAACATGGATGGACCTTGATAACATTATACGGAGTGAAATAAGTAAACCAGTAAAAACTAAGAATTATATGAACCCATACATAGATGGGACATAAAAATGAGACTCAGAGACATGGACAAGAGTGTGATGGTAACAGGGGTGGGGGTGTGGGGAGGGGGTGAGGAAGGAGAGAGAGAGGGGGTGGGGGGAGGGGAAGGACACAAAGAAAACCAGATAGAAGGTGACGGAAGACAATTTGACTTTGGGTGAGGGGTATGCAGCATAATCAAATGTCAAAATAATCTGGAGATGTTTTCTCGGAACATATGTACCCTAATTTATCAATGTCACTGCATTAAAATTAATAAAAATAAGATAAAAAAAAACAAGTAGAACAAGTAGCAGAAACAGACCCACCAAAGCATCATATGTTGAAATTATAGTGTTACATTATACATGAAACACATATTATTTAAATAAACAAAAAGGCAAGCTTGCAAAAATCTGCAGGCTAACAGGAAACTATCTTCTGAATGACTAAGCAGATCTGAAAAAGAACCTAATTGGAATCCTAGAATTAATAATGAGTTAGACTTAAACACTCAGTGGATGAATTTAATAGCTGTTCCAACAATTGGAAGAGAGAATTAGCAAAGAAGAAGATACGTCAGAATAAAGCACCTCCATGGGGAAAAGGGATAGAGACGGGAACAGTTTACAGAACAAGAGATGAAGGGACCCTAGGCTTCTGCTCAGTGTAGAGAAAGTTGGAAAGAGCGTCATTCTCAACACTTAAACTCAAAAATCACCAAGGCACCTGAAAATTGACTGTTTTTGTTGATCCCATCAGAGAGTTTAGGTCACAGGGTACCAGAGACTGGGGATATAGAGAGCCCAATAAAGGAGACAAACTTTCCATTTATAAGATAAAAAAAGTCTGAAGATCGAATATATAATATAATGATTCTACTGATAATACTGTGTTGTATAAAAAAAATTTGCTAACAGAATAGAACCTAAGTGTTCTCACACACACAAAAAAAGGTAATTATATGAGGTGATGGAAATGAACTCAAATGTGGAAATCCTTTCACAATGTACACATATATGTTAAATCACCACATCATACACTTTATATCATATATATTATAATTTTATTTGTCAATTTTACTTTAATAAAGCTAAATATATATTTAATATTTATATTTCAAATAAAGTAATATCAAAAAATATTTTGATAATGAGAACACTATAAATCAAAGTTTCTAGAAACTATGCTGAGGAACATTTCTAGTCTTTTTTTTTTTTTTCTGAAGCTGGAAACGGGGAGAGACAGTCAGACAGACTCCCACATGTGCCCGACCGGGATCCACCCGGCACGCCCACAGGGGGCGACGCTCTGCCCATCTAGGGGGCGATGCTCTGCCCCTCCGGGGCGTCGCCCTGTAGTGACCAGAGCCACTCTAGCGCCTGGGGCAGAGGCCAAGGAGCCATCCCCAGAGCCAGGGCCATCTTTGCTCCAATGGAGCCTCGGCTGCGGGAGGGGAAGAGAGAGACAGAGAGGAAGGAGAGGGGGAGGAGTGGAGAAGCAGATGGGCGCTTCTCCTGTGTGCCCTGGCCGGGAATCGAACCCGGGACTTCTGCACGCCAGGCCGACGCTCTACCACTGAGTCAACCTGCCAGGACCCATTTCTAGTCTTTAATGCATATATTATATCAGAAGAGGGGATGGAAACTTTAGAACCACAAAACTGAAAGCCTAATTAAAATGAACAATTTTCTAGCAAAATTTACAAAAAAATGATCCAGGAAAAATGAAATATACACTAATTGTTAAAGTAATTAAATTAGCGATAAAACTCATTGGGTTGGGGGTGGGGGTGAATCCCTGAGCCAGATTGTTTTATAAGCATATTCAACCAAGACCTCAAGAAAGAAATAATTTCAATCTTATTCAAATGTTCAAAGATGGAAAAAAAAAAAAAGAATAAAACTCATTAATTTATGAGGCTTCCAAAACTTTGATTCTAAAATCAAATGAGAATAATGTAACAGGACATTTCAGGCTAAACTCATTCATGAAAACCAGATATAAAAATGTTAAATAAAATTCCAACAAACTGAATCAAATAATGTTTAAAATCATCATACATCACAACCATGTAAGAGTTATCTCACAAAGACAAGTTCAAGATGAGAATATCTACCCCTACATAATAAATTGTATTAAGAGAAAAAGGTAGAAAAACTATATAATCAATAAACACAGAAAGTGTTTTGATTAAAAAAACATTAGGGACTTTAAAAATCTTATCAAACTAGAACTATAAGGGATCTTCTTAACAGCCCCCCAAAACTTTATTAAACATGATACTTATGGTGAAAGAGAAGTATTTCTTTTCAAAATCGGGAACAAGGTAAGAATACCACCTTTCTCATCTCTGTTGAGCATTTTACCAGAAGTATGAAACTGTAATTATTCACAAATAATATGACTTCCATATAGAAGTCCCAGGACAATTTAAAAATAATTAATACACTGGGGAACAAAATTTTTGTTGCATCCACAAAAACACTTGTTCTTATCTAATTCCAGTGTGCTGATCTCAAATCTGACATTAGTTTTTCTCTGTAAGCTACAGTTTTTTTGCAAGTCAAGATTTTAGGTTTTCATCTTATTGTAAAATTTTCAACATTTAGTTTAACATAAAGTAGAATATCTTCTTGGTCGTCATCTTTGGAAAATATAATAATTTATATAATGTACTAAATACACTAATGTACTAAAAGATATGATTGCATCAGAATTTGTCTACAATTTTGAAATAGAACATACTAAAACACTTATTTTATTTACTTATTTTTATTTATTCATTTTAGAGAGGAGAGGGAGAGACAGAGAGAGAGAGAGAGGAGAGACAGAGAGAGAGAAGGGGGGGAGGAGCTGGAAGCATCAACTCCCATATGTGCTTTGACCAGGCAAGCCCAGGGTTTCGAACTGGCGACCTCAGCATTTCCAGGTCGACACTTTATCCACTGCGCCACCACAAGTCAGGCCAAAACACTTATTTTAGTCATAAAATTTGCGCAAAATTTATTTAAATTTTATTCAGGCAAAAATTTGCGTTTGAAGCTCTTGCGTTTGTGTACTTGTTGAGGACAATTTCATTTGATGCTCCAGCAGTAGTCTGCTCATCACTAACAGCTCCAAGATTTTCGGGAAACTTATCAAGGTGACTGTTCAGGAAGTGAATCTTAACATTCATGTTATATCCAATGTCGTGGAAAGCCAACAGCATCCTTTGAATTAGAAGTTCATAGTTTTCTGCTTTTTTGTTGCCAAGGAAGTTCTTTGTAACTGCCGCAAAAGACTGCCATACTGCTTTCTTCTCCTTATTCATCTTCCTGGAAAATTCTTCATCACGTATGAGGGTTCAAATTTGAGGCCCATTGAATACACCTGCTTTTATCTTCTTGAAAGACAAGTCAGGAAAAGCAGAAATAATATGTTGAAAGCATTTCACTTTCTCTATTCAAAGCCTGAACAGACTGCTTCATTAAGCCAAGTTTGATGTGAAGTGGAGGAAAAATGATCCTGTCCAATTAACTACAGTTTCATTCACAATATTTTGCATTCCTACTTCCAGAGCTTTGCGTTTTGGCCACTCCTTCTGTGTCCAGTGTTTCTCCCGAGCTCGGCTGTCCCACAAACACAGAAAGCAAGGATACTTCATGAAACCTCTCTGTTGTCCTAGCAGGAAATTTACCATTTTAAGATCCACACAAATGATCCAGTTATGCTCCTCATACTTTAGAAAGTCAAGGACAATTTTTATGTCATTATAAGCTTCTCTCAGATGAGTTGAATAACCAATTGGAACCGCTGAAAATAGGCAATATATGCATGTGTCACAAATGATGAAATATTGCACCTTTGACGTTGAAGTGTGTAACAGCCACATATATAACAGAAGGCGTCAGGACTATTCTTACATTTACACCTACTCAAAGAAGCCATGATACAATTTTAAAACAAAATAAAAGGGTATTTTTATCAGATAATAATTTTTTACATTTAAAAACAACTACAATTATGTAAAAGTGATGTTTGTAAAACATTAATTGCCTTGTGGTTATGTTCAACCCAAGAGTCACTGCCTTTTTGTGTGTGTGGGGGGGTTTTATTTTATTTTATAGTTTTTAAAATTAATTTTAATGGAGTGACATTGATAAAACAGGGTACATATGTTCAGAGAAAACATCTCCAAATTATTTTGACATTTGATTATGTTGCATACCCCTCACTCAAAGTCAAATTGTTTTTTGTGTGTGTGTATTTTTTATTAATTAAGTCGTTGCCTTTTAACTCCAATTTAAAAACCAATGCATGCCATTAACTGTAACAAAAAATAAATTAAAATTGCATAAAAACTAGAGTATGCACCAAAAACGAATTTCAGATTTGGAATTAGCAATGCAGAAATATATAGAAACAGTTCTAAAACCTCATGCAACAGAAAATGAAAATAAAATTGTTCCCCAGTGATATCAATAAGAGAATTCAATAAAGTTATGGAATATAAATTATTATACAAAAATCAATCATAACCTTATATATCAACATCAAACAATTAGAAAATTTAATTTTAAAAATACAGTTTAGGCCCTGGCCGGTTGGCTCAGCGGTAGAGCGTCGGCCTGGCGTGCGGGGGACCCGGGTTCGATTCCCAGCCAGGGCACATAAGAGAAGCGCCCATTTGCTTCTCCATCCCCCCCCCTTCCTCTCTGTCTCTCTCTTCCCCTCCCGCAGCCAAGCTCCATTGGAGCAAAGATGGCCCGGGCGCTGGGGATGGCTCCTTGGCCTCTGCCCCAGGCGCTAGAGTGGCTCTGGTCTCAGCAGAGCGACCCCCGGAGGGGCAGAGCATTGCCCCCTGGTGGGCAGAGCATCGCCCCTGGTGGGCGTGCCGGGTGGATCCCGGTCGGGTGCATGCGGGAGTCTGTCTGACTGTCTCTCCCCGTTTCCAGCTTCAGAAAAATACAAATAAATAAATAAATAAATAAATAAATAAAAATACAGTTTAAAATAGAAAATAAAACAATAAGGTATTTAAGAATCTAACAATAGCTGTGCGAGATCTTTATAGGTAAATTATAAAACACTACTAAATGCCATTAACAATTACCTAAAACTCGAAAAACATTCCATGTTAAAGGATAGAAAGAACAAATATAAAGATAATTGATTTTTCTCCAAAAAAAAGTATATATAATTTAGTGAAAGTCCATAAAGATTTTTTCATAGAAATTAATAACTTCTATGGAAAAGTTAATGGCCAAAAATAACCAAGACAACTTGAAAAAGAGAAATCAGGTGAGTAGATATGCTCTCCCCAAAGTCAAGACTACTACTAAGGTTATAGTAGTCAGGACAATGTGGTGTTGGCATAGGGAGAAACATTAGATTAATTAGAAAGACACAAGAGTCCAAAAAGGGCCTGACCAAGGCCCTGGCCAGCTAGCTCAGTGGTAAAGCATCAGCCTGGCATGTGGAAGTCCCAGGCTCAATCCCCAGCCAGGGCACACAGGAGAAGCTCCCATATGCTTCTCCACCCTTCCCCCTCTCCTTTCTCTCTATCTCTCTCTTCCCCTCCCATAGCCAAGGCTCAATTGGAGCAAAGTTGGCCCGGGCACTGAGGATGGCTCCATGGCCTCTGCTTCAGGTGCTAGAATGGCTCTGGCTGCAATGGAGCAATGCCCCAAATGGGCAGAGCATCGCCCCCTACTGGGCATGCCAGGTGGATCCCAGTCAGGTGCATGTAGGAGTCTGTCTCTCTGCCTCTCTACCTCTCACTTCAGAAAAATACAAAAAAAAAAAGAAGAAGAAACAAAAAGGGCCTGACCAGGCAGTTGTGCAGTGGATAGAGTGTCAGCCTGGGATGCTGAGGACCCAGGTTAGAAACCCTGAGGTTGCTGGCTTGAGCACAAGCTCATCTGGCTTGAGTGCAGGGTCATTGGCTTGAGAGCAGGGTTGCTGGCTTGAGCATAGGATCATAGACATGACCCCATGGTTGCTGGCTTGAAGCCTAAGGTCACTGGCTTGAGCAAGGGGTGACTTGCTCAGCTGCAGTCCACCAGTCAAGAGACATTTGAGAAGCAATCAATGAACAACCTAAGTGCTACAACTACCAATTGATGCTTCTCATCTCTCTTCCTTCCTGTCTGTCTGTCTGTCTCTCTCTCTCTCTCCCTCTTGCAAAAAAAAAAGTCCAAAAAGAGACTTAAACATATAAAAATAACTTGATATGTGACAGATCAGGTGGGGTAAGGATAGAAGATTCAATAAATGGTGCTGGCACAATTATCCATATGGAATTTTAATTGATCTAGATGTTACCTCACGCCACATACTAAAATAATAATTGCAAGTGAATTAAGACCCATACATGAAAAGCAAAATTTTAAAACTTTTGAATATATTTAAACTATAAGAAAATATAACCTTGAGGCAGGAAAAAATTTCTTAGCAAGACACAGAAACACAGACTATAAAAGGAAAAAAAAACCTGATAAATTCAACATTTGGTATTGTCATGATTTCTTATTTCAGCTGTTCTGATGGGTGTGTAGTGACCTCTCATTGGGGTCTTATTTGCATTTCCCTGGCAACTAGTGATGTTGAACACTTTTTCATGTGTTTACTTTCCATCTCTCTCCTCTTTGGTGAAATGTCACTCCATGTCTGTGTCCATTTTCTAATTAGATTGTTTGGTTTTCTTAGTGTGGAGTTTAAGAATTCTTTATATCATCTAGATATAAATTCTATGTCAGATATGTGGTTTGTAAAGATTTTCTTCCAATCTGTAGCTTGTCTTTGCATTTCTCTTAACAGGGTCTTACACAGAGAAAAAAAATATTTTAATTTTGATGACGTTCAATTGATTGATAGTTCTCTTATGTGTATAGTGCTTTTGGTGTCACATGTAAGAACCTGTTGCAAAGTGCAATATTTTCATCTCACCATTCCATAGTTTTACCCTTTATATTTAAATCTACAATTTTAGTTAATTTGTGTATAAGGTATAAGGTTAAGTCAAGGTTCTTTTTTGCCTGCGGATATCCAATTACCCCAGCACCATATGTTAAAAACATGATACTTTCTCCATTTAATTATTTCTGCAACCTTGTCAAAAATCAGTTGGCCATATTTGTGTGGATCTATTTCTGGGTTACCTATTTTACTCCACTGATGCATATGTCTATCCCTCTACCAATACTACATTGCATTACTGTAGAGTATAGCTATAGAATTAAGTCTCAATATATGCAAGACTGCTTCAAGATGTAAAAATCACTGTAATCTACATATCAACAGACTAAAAAAGAATCACATGACCATACAAGTTGATTCAGAAAAGACATTGGACAAATTCAGGACTTGTTTATGATTTATAACATCCAGAAAATGAGAAATAGAGGGAAATTTCCTCAAATTGATAAAGGACATTGACCAAAAAAAAAACACAACTAACATCATTTCACATAATCGTAAAAGATTGAAAGATTCACCTCTAAGATCAGGAACTAGGCAAGTCTGTCCACTCTTACAACTGCTACTCAAATAACACTAGAAGTTTCAGCCAGTGCACTGAGGCAAGAAAAGGAAATAAAAGGCATACAGACTAGAAAAAAGACATTAAACTGTCCCTATTTGCAGATGACAGAATCATCTGGGCAGAAAAATTACAGAATCTATTTTTTTTAATACAATTCTTAAAACTAATAAGTAAGTTCAGAACAGTCAGAGAACACAAGATCAACACACAAAAATCAATTGTATTTCTACATACTAGCAATGAACACATGGGAACCAAGATTACAAGGCCACCTCCTGTCACTCGAAAAGAAATGAAATACTTAGGTATACATTTTTTTTCTTAATGTACATAACTTATAGCAGAAAACAACAAAACACTAGTGAAAGAAATCAAGAGATCTAATTAAGTGGAAAGGCATACTATGTTCATGAATTGGAAGACAACATAGCAAAGCTGTCAGTTCTCCCCAAAATGATAGGCAGATTTAACACAATTCCTAGCAAGACTTTTTGTCAATGTTTTATAATTTTATTTTTATAAGATTTTTAAAATCGATTGCTTTTAGAGAGACAAAAAGAGGAAGAGGAGAGAGAAAAAAAGAGAGAGAGAGAAGCATTTATTTGTTGTTCCACTTATTTGTGCATTCATTGGTTGTTTGCTGTACGTGCCCTGACTGGGGATTGAACCCACAACCTTGTCTTTTCAGGATGACACTATAACCAACTGAATTAACCAACCAAGGCAATATTTTATAATTTTTTTAAAATGTATTATATTGCCCTGGCTAGAGAGCTGTTGGTTGAAGCATCATCCCAAAGTGCAGAGGTTGTTGGTTCAATCCTTGGTCAGGGCACACACAAGAATGGTTCAACGTTCCTGTCTGTTTCTCTCTCTCTCAATCTTCCTCTCTCACTGAAATCAATAAATAAAAATTAGTACTTACAAAACGTTTTTGTGGAGAGACCTGAAGATGGCAGCGGAGTAAGCAGATGCACAGACTCCCAGCTCACACCAACAAACTGGATTATAAACTAATTTATGAATAATCAGCGTGAAAAACCAAATCTGGACTACAAGAACAGTTTTCAAAAACCAAGGAGCAAAGAAGAAGCCACAACAAACCTGGTCACAGAGATACAGACATCTCTCCAGCTCCAATCAGCGCAAGAAGACACAGCTGAAAATAAGAAGTGGGGAGGAGGGGCAGTAACTCAGGTCTCCATGGAGATCTGAGATACACCTCCCCCTACTGAAGCTGAGAAAGCAACCCGCCCCCAGAGAGATTAACTGGCAGAAGAGGACTTCAGAGCCTCAGGTCACACCCACCGCATTCCTGGATACAGTTTCAAATAAGCCCCCTGCTGAGATCAGCAAACAAGACAATCACTTAAGAAAACAAACAAATCAAGACTTCAAAGCGACCCAAATCCTAAAGTGGATTACAAATAATAGCTGATGCCAACCCAAGAAGACCTAGAAACAACACAAGTAAAAACTGGAGGCAGACAACACCAAGCCTAGACTCAACCAGCTCTACAAAGAAAACACCCAGACACAATGAGAAGACAAAGAAGTACAATCCAAAAAAAACCACAAAAGAAACCTTCAGGAGATGAACTGAGTGATATGGAAATAATCAAACTTCCAGATGCAGAGTTTAAAATAATGATTGTAAGGATGCTTAGGGATCTTATAACAACAATGGATGGTCATCACGAACACCTAAATAAAAAAATAGCAAGTATAAAAAGGATATTGAAATATTAAAAAAGAATCAGTCGGAGTTGACAAATACAATATCAGAAATGAAGACCACAATAAAAGGAATTAAAAACAGGATGAATAGAGCTGAGGATCGAATCAGCAAGTTGGAGGACAACTGGAATGAAGGCATGAAAGCAGAGAAGAAAAAAGACAAGAGACTCAAAAAGTCTGAGGAGACTCTTAGAGAGCTTTGTGACAACATAAAGAGAAATAACATCCACATCATAGGGGTTCCTGAAGAAAAAGAGAAAGAACAAGGGATAGAGGCTTTGTTCAATCATATCATAGCTGAAAACGTCCCTAAATTAATGCAGGAGAAACTCTCACAAATTCAAGAAGCACAGAGAACTCCACTAAAAAGAAACCCAAAGAAACTTACACCAAGACACATCATAATTAAAATACCAAAGCTAAGTGATAAAGAGAAAATATTAAAAGTTGCAAGAGAAAAAAAAGCTATCACCTACAAAGGAGCCTCCATAAAAATGACATCAGACTTCTTAACAGAAACATTTGAAGCCAGAAGGGAATGGCAAGAAATATTCAAAGTAATGCAGAACAAGAACCTACAACCAAGACTACTTTATCCAGCAATGCTATCATTTAAAATTGAAGGAGAAATAAAAAGTTTCCCAGACCAAAAAAAACTCAAGGAATTCATTACAACCAAACCAATGCTGCAGGAAATCTTAAGGGGCATGGTGTAAACAGATCAAAGTGGGAAAAGAATATAGCAAAAGAGGAATACAGCTTTAAAGAATAAAATGGCAATAAACAACTACATATCAATAATAATCTTAAATGTAAATGGATTAAATGATCCAATCAAAAGACATAGGGTAGCTGCATGGATAAGAAGATATGCTGTCTACAAGAGACACACCTTAAAACAAAAGATGCACATAGGTTGAAGGTAAAAGGATGGAAAAAACATTTCATGCAAATGGAAGTGAAAAAAAAGCTGGGGTAGCAATACTTATATCAGACAAAATAGACTTTAAAACAAAGAATATAGTAAGAGATAAAGAAGGTCACTACATAATGATAAAGGGAGAAATCCAACAGGAAGATATAACTATTATAAATATCTACGCACCTAATATAGGAGCACCTAAATATATAAAGCAGACTTTGATGGATATAAAGAGTGAGATCAACAGCAACACTATAATAGTAGGAGATTTTAACATCACTAGATAGATCCTCAAGAAAAAAAATTAACAAAGAAACAGCAGACTTAAAGGACTCACTAGATCAACTCAATTTAATAGATACCTACAGAACCTTTCACCCTAAAGCAGCAGAATATACATTCTTTTCAAGTGCTCATGGTACATTCTCTAGGATAGACCACATGTTAGGGCACAAAAGTGGTCTCAACAAATTTAAGAAGATTGAAATCATATCAAGCACTTTTTCTGATCATAATGGCATGAAACTAGAAATCAACCACAACAGAAAAGCTCAAAAATTCTCAAACACAGGGAGACAAGATGGCGCTGGAGTAGGCGGACGTACCAGCATCTACCTCCCAGAACCAATGTGGATTACAAACTAATTTTATGAACTATCAGCTGGAAAAACCAACTTTGGACTAAACTAAAAGGACTCTTCAACCCAGGAACGCTGAAGAAGCCACACAGAGACTGGTAGGAAAAGCGGAAAGGCAGAAACGCGGAGAGGGCTGCCCAGCTTCTCAGAGCGAATGGCAGCAGGGAGAGACTCGCGTGGCGGGAAGTGAGTTTAGCAGAGGGGAAAGGGTCCTGAGCCCCAGGAACAAAGCCCCAGCCTGCAGCCCCAGAGCCCAGAAGAAGCATAAGGACAGTATTTAGCTGGAAACAAGTCAGGATACTGTTTGTGAGAGAGTCTGATTTCTCAGACCCAGGATCCTTCTTAAAGGGACCACGCAGAACATCTCTCTCACAAACACTCACCCGGAGCTCCTGGGGATGGAGGGAGAGGGGAGAGAACCACAGTAACAGGAAGAGAGTGCAATCTAGGAGGCATAGGGAGAAACATTTTTGGGAGATAGCCACCCTAACCCCTGGGATGAGTCACTCCCCAAAGCTGAAGTGAATATTTCCCCCAGAAACAGCAATACCAGCAAAGGGAAGCAGGAGAGCAGCCAAACAAGCTCTCCCGCAGCATTCAGAGCAGAGTCGCATAGAAGGAGGGAGCTTTCGGGTCTACAGTAGTGAGTCTTAGGGTCCGAGCTGCAACGCCCCCACCCACGCGGCTGAGGGCGCACCGGAGAGTGGGCGGCAGCGGGAGACAAAAGCGCGGTTCTGCTGGCAGGGGCGGAAGCCGGCTGGCCACCAGTGGGCTCAGGTGTGAGCTCAATCTTGCCCGGCTAGGGAGAAGGGGGCGTGCAAAAGCGGCTAAGCTCAGCTGCCGGCAGCCTGTAATCCAGCCTCCGGGAGAAGGGCGGGAAACCCAGAAAGGGTAGAAACCAGCCCCGGAGCAAGGGCAGAGGAGCACATCCCTGCCCCGCCCATGCAACCCAGGCTTGCGGTCTGACTTGGTAGCCAGCTCCTCCCACGAGGGTAGAGCCAAAAGCCCAGAAGAGGTGGAGTTCCGCTACGAAGCTGAGCTTGGGCACGCAGCCTTGCCTGGCAGTAGAGCCAAGGCTAGCAGCTGTTCCTTGAGTGGGATCATCCTGCAAAGGCAGGGCGAAAGCTCGGAAACAGGCGGAGACCCGCAGCTGAGCAAAGGTGCTCGCCAGTGCCCTCAGGACCGAGCATAACGTCACACACGGGGGCGGGGCAAAGGCCAAGGCCACCAACCCTTGTGCACCCGAGCACGTGATCACAGCCACTCTCGTGAAGAGAAAATGCAGAGGCAGAGAAATACAACACAAATAAACCAAGAGAAATCCCCAGAAAAGGATCTAAGTGAATCAGATATAACCAAATTACCAGATGCAGAGTTTAAAATAACGATTGTTAGGATGCTCAAAGATATTAGAACCACCATAGATGGCCATTACGAAACCTAAATAAAGAGATAACAAATATAAAAAAGGACATTGAAATAATAAAAAAGAATCAGACAGAAATGACAAATACAATATCTGAAATAAAGAATACAATGGAAGGAATTAAAAGCAGGATGGATGAAGCAGAGAATCGAATCAGTGAGTTAGAGGACACAATAAATAAAGGCACAGAAGCAGAGCAGAAAAAAGAAAAGAGACTCAAAAAGTCTGAGGAAACTCTAAGAGAGCTCTGTGACAACATGAAGAGAAATAACATCCGCATCATAGGGGTTCCTGAAGAAGAAGAGAAAGAACAAGGGATAGAGACTTTGTTCAAACATATTATAGCAGAAAACTTCCCCCAATTAAGGCAGGAAAACATTTCACATGTTCAGGAAGCACAGAGAACTCCATTAAGGAGAAACCCAAAGAAACCAACACCAAGACACATCATAATTAAATTACCAAAGCTAAATGATAAAGAGAAAATATTAAAAGCTGCTAGAGAAAAAAAGACAATCACCTACAAAGGAGCCCCCATAAGGATGACTTCTGACTTCTCAACAGAAACACTTGAGGCCAGAAGGGAATGGCAAGAAATATTCAATGTAATGCAGAACAAGAACCTACAACCAAGACTACTTTATCCAGCAAGGCTATCATTTAAAATTGAAGGAGAAATAAAAAGCTTTACAGACAAAAAAAAAAACTCAAGGATTTCACTGCAACCAAACCAAGGCTGCAAGAAATGCTAAGGGACCTGTTGTAAACAGATCAAAGGAAAAAAAGAATATAGCAAAAGAGAAAAACAGTTTTAAAGAAAAAAAAATGGCAATAAACAATTACATATCAGTAATAACCTTAAATGTTAATGGATTAAATGATCCGATCAAGAGACATAGGGTAGCTGCGTGGATAAGAAAACAGGACCCATACATATGCTGTCTACAAGAGACACACTTTAAATCAAAAGATGCACACAGACTGAAGATAAAAGGATGGAAAAAAATATTTCACGCAAATGGAAATGAAAAAAAAGCTGGGGTAGCAATACTTATATCAGACAAAATGGACTTTAGAACAAAGACCATAGTAAGAGATAAAGAAGGTCACTACATAATGATAAAGGGAGCAATCCAAAAGGAAGATATAACCATTATAAATATCTACGCACCTAATATAGGAGCACCTAAATATATAAAGCAGACTTTGATAGACTTAAAGGGCGAGATCAACAGCAATACTATAATAGTAGGAGATTTCAATACCCCATTAACATCATTAGATAGATCCTCAAGAAAGAAAATTAACAAAGAAACAGCAGACTTAAAGGACATATTAGATGAACTCAATTTAATAGATATCTTCAGAACCTTTCACCCTAAAACAGCAGAATATACATTCTTTTCAAGCGCTCATGGCACATTCTCTAGAATAGACCACATGTTAGGACACAAAAGCGGGCTCAACAAATTTAAGAAGATTGAAATCATATCGAGCACTTTCTCTGATCACAATGGCATTAAACTAGAAATCAACCACAATAGAAAAATTGAAAAGCATTCAAACACTTGGAAACTAAATAGCACGTTATTAAACAATGAATGGGTTAACATTGAGATCAAAGAAGAAATTAAAAAATTCCTAGAAACAGTTGGCTCAGCAGTAGAGTGTCGGCCTAGCGTGCGGAGGACCCGGGTTCGATTCCCGGCCAGGGCACACAGGAGAAGCGCACATTTGCTTCTCCACCCCTCCGCCGCGTCTTCCTCTCTGTCTCTCTCTTCCCCTCCCGCAGCCAAGGCTCCATTGGAGCAAAGATGGCCCGGGCGCTGGGGATGGCTCTGTGGCCTCTGCCCCAGGCGCTAGAGTGGCTCTGGTCGCAACATGGCGACGCCCAGGATGGGCAGAGCATCACCCCCTGGAGGGCAGAGCGTTGCCCCTGGTGGGCGTGCCGGGCGAATCCTGGTCGGGCGCATGCGGGAGTCTGTCTATCTCTCCCTGTTTCCAGCTTCAGAAAAATGCAAAAAAAAAAAAAATTCCTAGAAACAAACGATAATGAGCATACATCAACTCAAAATTTATGGGACACAGCAAAAGCAGTCCTGAGAGGGAAGTTTATAGCATTACAGGCATACCTCAAGAAGCTAGAAAAAGCTCAAATTAACCACTTAACCCTGCATCTAAAAGAACTAGAAAAAGAACAGCAAGTAAAGCCCAGAGCTAGTAGAAGGAAGGAAATAATAAAGATCAGAGCAGAAATAAATGACATAGAGGCTAAAGAAACAATACAGAGGATCAATGAAACCAGGAGCTGGTTCTTTGAAAAGGTAAACAAGATCGATGAACCTTTAACAAGACTCACCAAGAAAAAAAGAGAGAGGACTCAAATAAATAAAATTAGAAACGAGAGTGAAGAAATAACAACTGACACAACAGAAATACAAAATATTGTAAGAAAATACTATGAAGAACTGTACGCCAAAAAACTAGACAACCTAGATGAAATGGACAAAATCCTTGAATCATATAATCTTCCAAAAATCAATCTGGAAGAATCAGAAAACCTAAACAGACCAATTACAACAAATGAGATTGAAACAGCTATCAAAAAACTCCCAAAAAAGAAAAGTCCTGGGCCTGATGGCTTCACAAGTGAATTCTACCAAATATTCAAAGAAGAACTAACTCCTATCCTTCTCAAGCTATTTCAAAAAATTCAAGAGGAAGGAAGACTTCCAAACTCCTTTTATGAGGCGAGCATAATTCTGATTCCAAAACCAGGCAAAGACAACACAAAAAAAGAAAATTATAGGCCAATATCCCTGATGAACTTAGATGCAAAAATCCTCAATAAAATATTAGCAAACTGGATCCAGCAATATATGGAAAAAAATCATACATCATGATCAAGTAGGATTTATTCTTGGGAGGCAAGGCTGGTACAATATTCGCAAATTAATCAATGTGATTCATCACATAAACAAAAGAAAGGAGAAAAACCACATGATAATTTCAATAGATGCAGAAAAAGCATTTGATAAAGTCCAGCACCCATTCATGATCAAAACTCTCAGCAAAGTGGGAATACAGGGAACATACCTCAACATGATAAAGGCCATCTATGACAAACCCACAGCCAACATAATACTCAATGGGCAAAAAATTAAAAGCTATCCCCTTAAGATCAGGAACAAGGCAGGGTTGCCCCCTTTCATCACTCTTATTCAACATAGTTCTGGAAGTCCTCACCACAGCAATCAGACAAGAAAAAGAAATAAAAGGCATCCAAATTGGAAAAGAAGAAGTAAAACTATCATTATTTGCAGATGACATGATATTGTATATAGAAAACCCTAAAGTTTCAGTCAAAAAACTACTAGACCTGATAAAAGAATTTGGCAAGGTGGCAGGATATAAAATCAATACTCAGAAATCAGAGGCATTTTTATACACTAATAATGAACTGTCAGAAAGAGAAATCAGGGAATCAATCCCCTTTACCATTGCAACCAAAATAATAAAGTACCTAGGAATAAATCTAACCAAAGAGATTAAAGACTTGTACTCGGAAAATTATAAAACATTGATAAAAGAAATCAGGGAAGATATGAATAAGTGGAGGCATATACCGTGCTCATGGTTAGGAAGAATAAACATCATTAAAATGTCTATATTACCCAAAGCAATCTATAAATTCAATGCAATATCAATGAAAATACCAATGACTTATTTCAAAGACATAGAACACATATTCCAAAAATTTATATGGAACCAAAAAAGAACACGAATAGCCTCAGCAATCCTGAAAAGGAAGAAAAAAGCGGGAGGTATCACACTTCCAGATATCAAGTTATATTATAAGGCCATTGTACTCAAAACAGCATGGTACTGGCATAAGAACAGGCACATAGATCAATGGAACAGAACAGAGAACTCAGAAATAAACCCACAGCTCTATGGACAACTGATATTTGACAAAGGAGGTAAGACAATACAATGGAGTAAAGACAGCCTCTTCAACAAATGGTGTTGGGAAAACTGGACAGCTACCTGCAAAAAAATGAAACTAGACCACCAACTTACACCACTCACAAAAATAAACTCAAAATGGATACAAGACTTGAATGTAAGCCATGAAACCATAAGCATCTTAGAAGAAAACATAGGCAGTAAGCTCTCTGACATCTCTCGCAGCAATATATTTGCTGATTTGTCACCACAGGCAAGTGAAATAAAAGACAGGATAAACAAATGGGACTTTATCAAACTAAAAAGCTTCTGCACAGCTAAAGACAATAAGAACAGAATAAAAAGACAAACTACACAATGGGAGAATATATTTGACATAGCGTCTGATAAGGGGTTAATAACCAAAATTTATAAAGAACTTGTAAAACTTAATACCAGGAAGATAAACAATCCAATCCAAAAACGGGCAAAAGAAATGAATAGACACTTCTCCAAAGAGGACACACAGATGGCCAATAGGCATATGAAAAAATGTTCAACATCACTAATGATTAGAGAAATGCAAATTAAAACCACAATGAGATATCACCTCACACCAGTCAGAATGGCGCTCATCAATAAAACAACACAGAATAAGTGCTGGCGAGGATGTGGAGAAAAGGGAACCCTCCTGCACTGCTGGTGGGAATGCAGACTGGTGCAGCCACTGTGGAAAACAGTATGGAGATACCTCAAGAAATTAAAAATCGAACTGCCTTTTGACCCAGCTATACCACTGTTAGGAATATACCCCAAGAACACCATAGCACTGTTTGAAAAGAAGAAATGCACCCCCATGTTTATGGCAGCATTGTTCACAATAGCAAAGATTTGGAAACAGCCCAAGTGTCCATCAGAGGATGAGTGGATTAAAAAGCTTTGGTATATATATATACTATGGAATACTACTCAGCCATAAGAAATGATGACATAGGATCTTTTACAACAACATGGATGGGCCTTGATAACATTAAACTGAGTGAAAGAAGTAAATCAGAAAAAACTAAGAACTATATGTTTCCATACATAGGTGAGACATAAAGATGAGACTCAGAGACATGAACAACAGTGTTGGGGTTACAGGGTGGGGGGAGGAGAGGGAGGGGGTTAGGGGAGGGGAGGGGCACAAAGATCATGGCTTTTCAGCATTGGCCATATTCCCCCCTTAATCTATAGACAGACAGCAAATATTTACGTATGGTGTTTCCACTATAAAGACTGCTGTCTTAGGGACAAATGCTGACAAACTATTTCAGCAGTTCCTCCTTCTTCAAAGTCTTATATGTAAACATAGAGCTCCATGATTCATAGGACATACTCAAGCTCACTCCATGCTTCCTGGAGCTTTAGCACAAGGGAATGCCCCCCCCTTTTTTTTTTGTATTTTTATTTTGTATTTTTTCTTTTATTTATTTTTTTTTTTTGTATATTTCTGAGGATGGGGATGGGGAGGCAAGCAGACAGACTCCTGCATGCGCCTGACTGGGATCCACCTGGCATGCCTACCGGGGAGAATGCTCAGCCCATCTGGGATGTTGCTCTGTTACAACCGGAGCCATTCTGGCAACTGGGGCGGAGGCCATGGGGCCATCCTTAGTGCCCAGGGTGGATTTGCTCCGGTGGAGCCTTGGCTGCGGGCAGGAGGAGAGGGACCGGGAGGGGGGAGAGGGGGAGGGGTGGAGAGGTAGATGGGCGCTTCTCCTGTGTGCTCTGGCCGGGAATCGAACCCGGGAATCCTGCACACCAGGCCAATGACTCCAACGGGTCTACCATATCATGCTTTTTACTTAAAAAAAAAAAATTTATTTCTTTTGAAAGCTGATGAACAGGAGACACCAAATCTACCTTCTTTATTAGATCTATCTAATAACACTGTTCTGTCTTTTTTCCAAATAGCTCCAGACATATGGAAAAGATTTATATAGGCGGATGGGGATCCTCAAACCCCTCAGCGAGATCTTCTGAGAATGGCTTTTAAGATACCTAGAGGCAGAAAAAGCCCAATAGAGATCAGGGGGAACTACCAGCTTTTAGGATACACCCTTAAAGGCTCCAGCACCCCAAAGGGGTCTCATAGGATGCCATCTGGGTCCTGCTTCAATAGTGGAAAGGAAGGTCATTGAGCTAAAGCCTGCCAGGCTTACACACCTCTGCTGTGAGGAAACAGGGACACTGGAAGGTGGGCTTCCCCCTCGCTCCTCTAAGGGAGGGTTCAGTCTCTTCCAGCCCTGCTCCAGCCACCTATGACCTAACCTTGCCCAGAATGCTGGGGTTTGCCACTGAAGGCTGAAGGTGCCCAGGGCTGTCGACCCCATCTACGACACTGTGGACGAGCCTAGGGTATTTCTTCCAAGAAGCAGGTAAACTGATCTCATTCGCACAAGGGCCACTTAACTATGTTTTGCCTGAATAGTCAGGTTTTTTATTCTTCCCTCAAAGATCTCTGTTGTGGGTGTTGATAGTCCTATTTTCTGCTGCTTTGCTTAATATATAGTGTTTCCTTTATTCCTCCTACCTCAATGCCCCACTCATATTTCAGGCTGGGACCTACTCTTAATTTAGAGCTCTCTTTCCTCCTTTTGCCAACTTGTATTATGAATTTACCTTTGCCACCCAGCTTAGTGTATCCCAAGGTTCTCTTTACCAGGCCACAGTCACAGAGCTCCAGGGAAAAGCAACCTGGTCTCAACTCTCCAGGCAGAGGAGAACAGAAGCTCCATATCCACGCATGCTGCAAATGGCTTTTTCCAGTCTACCTGAATCATTACCAGCTAGAAGCAGCGGTCATTGGGACTTGGACATGAGCTGCAAAGTATAGAATGATGACAACAATTCCAGTGCCATACGGACTTTTCCTGTGGGGAACTTTCCTGGACTCCTGCTCCCTGTGACAGCTCCTAACAGACTGAACTGTGGTTGGGTTGCATTTTTCAGGGATTTGGCATGGTGAGGGGGCCAACTTGGACTTGGGGAACATGTTAAGGACACTACTCATTTATGGATTCTTGCTGTATTGGCCAAGAGTTTGCTTAAAGGCTTTTAATCACTGTAAAAAAAATAGAGGACTGGATGAAGAAGATGGGGCACATATACACCATGGTATATTATTCAGCTAGGAGAAATGGTGACATCAGATCACTTATAGCGGAATGGTGGAGTCTTGGTAGCATTGTGCGGGGTGAAATAAGCGAATCAGAAAAAAACAGAAACGGCAGGATTCCATACATTGGTGGGACATAAAAGCGAGACTGAGAGGCATGAACAGGAGTGTGGTGGCTATGGGGGGTGGGGGGAGGGAAGGAGGGAGAGGGGGAGGGGAGGGGGAGGGGTACAGAGAGAACTGGATGGAGGGTGGCAGAGGACGATCTCTCTTCGGGTGATGGGTATGCAACATAACTAAATGACAAGATAACCTGGAAATGTTTTCTTTGAATGTATGTACCCTGATTTATTGATGTCACCCCATTAAAATAAAAATTTATTTATAAAAAAAAAATTCTCAAACACATGGAAACTAAATAGCAGGTTGTTAAATAATGAATGGATTAAGAATGAGATCAAAGAAGAAATAAAAAAATTCCTAGAAACGAATGATAATGAGCATACAACAACTCAAAATTTATGAGACACAGCAAAAGCAGTACTAAGAGGGAAGTTCATAGCACTACAGGCACAATTTAAGAACCTAGAAAAAGCTCAAATAAACAACTTAACTCTGCATCTAAAAGAACTAGAAAAAGAACAGCAAGTAAAGCCTAAATGTAGTAGAAGGAAGGAAATAATAAAGATCAGAGAAGAAATAAATGACATAGAGACTAAAGAAACAATACAGAGGATCAATGAAACTAGGAGCTGGTTCTTTGAAAAGGTAAACAAGATTGATGAACCTTTAACTAAACTCACCAAGAAAAAAGACAGAGGACTCAAATAAGTAAAATTAGAAATGAGAGGGGAGAAATAACAACTGACACAACAGAAATACAAAGGATTGTAAGAAAATACTATGAAGAACTGTATGCCAAAAAACTAGACAACCTAGATGAAATGGACAAATTCCTTGAAACATACAATCTTCCAAAAATCAATCTGAAAGAATCAGAAAACCTAAACAGACCGATTACACCAAATGAGATCAAAACAGTTATCAAAAAAACTCCCAACAGGCCTGACCTGTGGTAGCGCAGTGGATAAAGCGTCAACCTGGAAATGCTGAGGTTGCCGGTTCAAAACCCTGGGCTTGCCTGGTCAAGGCACATATGGGAGTTGATGCTTCCTGCTCCTCCCCCCCTTCTCTCTCTCTCTCTCTCTCTCTCTCTCTCTCTCTCTCTCTCCTCTCTCCTCTCTATAATGAATAAATAAAATCTTTAAAAAAAAAAAAACCAAAAAAAAAAATAAATAAACACCTCCCTTTAAAAAAAAAAAAAAACTCCCAACAAAGAAAAGTCCTGGACCAGATGACTTCACAAGTGAATTCTACCAAATATTCAAAGAAGAACTAACTCCTATCCTTCTCAAGCTATTTCAAAAAATTCAAGCGGAAGGAAGACTTCCAAGCTTCCAAGCTTTTATGAGGTGAGCATAATTTTGATTCCAAAACCAGGCAAAGACAACACAAAGAAATAAAATTATAGGCCAATATCCCTGATGAACTTAGATGCTAAAATCCTCAACAAAATATTAGCAAACTGGATCCAACAATATATGGAAAAAATCATACACCGTGATCAAGTAGGATTTAATCTGGGGAGGCAAGGCTGGTACAATATTCGCAAATCTATCAATGTTATTCATCACATAAACAAAAGGAAGGAGAAAAACCACATGATAATTTCAATAGATGCAGAAAAAGCATTTGATAAAAATCCAGCACCCATTCATGATCAAAACTCTCAACAAAGTGGGAATACAGGGAACATACCTCAACATGATAAAAGCCATCTATGACAAACCCACAGCCAACATTATACTCAATGGGCAAAAATTAAAAGCAATCCCCTTCAGATCAGGAACAAGGCAGGGGTGCCCCCTTTCACCACTTTTATTCAACATAGTCCTGGAAGTCCTAGCCACAGCAATCAGACAAGAAGAAGAAATAAAAGGCATTCAAGTTGGAAAAGAAGAAGTAAAGCTATCATTATTTGCAGATGATATGATATTGTATATAGAAAATCCTAAAGTCTCAGTCAAAAAACTACTGGACCTGATAAATGAATTCAGCAAGGTGGAAGGATATAAAATTAATACTCAGAAATCAGAGGCATTTTTATACACCAACAATGAACAGTCAGAAAGAGAAATTAAGGAAACAATCCCCTTCACTATTACAATAAAAAAAAATAAAGTACCTAGGACTACATTTAACCAAGAAGACTAAAGACTTGCACTCGGAAAATTATAAAACATTGATAAAAGAAATCAGGGAAGATACAAACAAGTGGAAGCATATATTATGCTCATGGTTAGGAAGAATAAACATCATTAAAATGTCTATATTATCCAAAGTAATTTATAAATTCAATGCAATACCAATTAAAATACCAATGACATACTTTAAAGATATAGATCACATATTCCAAAAATTTATATGGAACCAAAAGAGAACACGAATAGCCTCAGCAATCTTAAAAAAGAAGAATAAAGGGGGAGGTATCACACTTTCTGATATCAAGCTATACTACAAGGCCATTGTACTCAAAACAGCCTGGTACTGGCATAAGAACAGGCACATAGATCAATGGAACAGAACAGAGAACTCAGAAATAAACCCACAGCTCTATGGACAACTGATATTTGACATAGGAGGTAAGAGCATACAATGGAGTAAAGACAGCCTCTTCAACAAATGGTGTTGGGAAAATTGGACAGCAACCTGCAAAAAAATGAAACTAGACTACCAACTTACACCATTCACAAAAATAAACTCAAAATGGATAAAAGACTTAAATGTAAGGCGTGAAACCATAAGCATCTTAGAAGAAAACATAGGCAGTAAGTTCTCTGACATCTCTCGCAGCAATATATTTGCTGATTTATCTCCACGGGCAAGGAAAATAAAAGACAGGATAAACAAATGGGACTATATCAAACTAAAAAGCTTTTGCACAGCCAAAGACAATAAGAACAGAATAAAAAGACAAACTACACAATGGGAGAACATATTTGACAGTACGTCTGATAAGGGGTTAATAACCAATATTTATAAAGAACTTGTAAATCTCAACACCAGAAAGACAAACAATCCAATCAAAAAATGGGCAAAAGAAATGAATAGACACTTCTCCAAAGAGGATATACAGATGGCCAATAGGCATATGAAAAAATGCTCAACATCACTAATCATTAGAGAAATGCAAATTAAAACCACAATGAGATATCATCTCACACCGGCCAGAGTGGCGCTCATCAACAAAACAACACAGAATAAGTGCTGGCGAGGATGTGGAGAAAAGGGAACCCTCCTACATTGCTGGTGAGAATGCAGATTGGTGCAGCCTCTGTGGAAAACAGTATGGAGATTCCTCAAAAAATTGAAAATCGAACTGCCTTTTGACCCAGCTATCCCACTTTTAGAAATATACCCCAAGAACACCATAGAACGGTTTCAGAAGGAGAAATGCACCTCCATGTTTATAGCAGCATTGTTCACAATAGCAAAGATCTGGAAACAGTCCAAGTGTTCATCAGAGGACAAGTGGATTAAAAAGCTTTGGTACATATATACTATGGAATACTACTCAGCCATAAGAAATGATGACATCAGGTCATTTACAATAACATGGATGGACTTGATAACATTATACGGAGTGAAATAAGTAAATCAGAAAAAACTAAGAACTATATGAACCCATGCATAGATGGGACATAAAAATGAGACTCAGAGACATGGACAAGAATGTGATGGTAACAGAGAGTGGGGTGGAGGGGTGGGGAGGGGGCGAGGAAGGAGAGGGAGGGGTGGGGGGAGGGTAGTGGCACAAAGAAAACCAGATAGAAGGTGACGGAGGATGATTTGACTTTAGGTAAGGGGTATGCAGCATAATCAAATGTCAAAATAATCTGGAGATGTTTTCTCGGAACATATGTACCCTGATTTATCAATGTCACTGCATTAAAATTAATAAAAATAAGATATAAATAAATAAGTAAAAGTTAAAACAAAAATAAATAAATAATCTAATAATTAGATCGAGTAGTTTTCATAGATTTCAACTGAAAAAAAATGGATGTCTGTGTGCATGTATGTACCTGCATGTGTATGTGCATGTAGGATTAGACCTTAGTTAAATTCAGTGAAATACAACCCATTGTGCTTGGTGAGTTATAGGTGGGGGCGGTGGTGAAAATCTTCTTTACATTCAGTTTATGTGAAATACAAAATGCAATCTCACATGAAACAAAGAAGAATGTGGAGGTGATGCATTTTGTGTTCAAAAATTGCTTTGACTTGGCCTTTTCTCCCTTCACCCTCATCTGAGCCAGCATGGAAAATATTTCTCTCCCTCTCAGCTGCCTCCCAACACAAAGCTGAGCTCAGAGGAGGTCCTCCATAAATCCCACAACTAACTCTTGATCCAGTTACTTGGCTGCATTCTTTTGCTCTTGGCCTCCAACAAACTAAGAGGGATCCAGTATTTACTTGGGCCATTTTAAATCCACGTAGCACTCTCCCTTGTATCCTGCCCAGCGGGGATGCCACTTATCCTTTTCTCATCTTCAAATAGTTGTTTCCTGCCTCTACACTCCCCCTGGGGCATAGGTGTCCTGGTCTCATCATGGCACACTCATTAATATTCACCACGGGGACTCCTGTGGGTGTCCTCTCTACCCACAGAGGTATCTAGACCTTCGTGAATATCAGCAAATTCATGGGAAAAGCAGATTAAGACTCAGTCCTAAATCAACAGGAAGAGCGGAGAGTTCCCAGCTGGGACCTAGAGCAATCGGGCTGAAGGGGACATCTGGTATGCTTTGACTAGAGCCACTCACAAATCAGTCTGACAGAAAATCCTATGAGAAAGCCAAATTCTATTAAACAACTGCTCTAAGTGATGCTTGGGTATTTGGTTGGTTGATAATCCAAATATAACTCAGCCTACTTTACTGCTCACACTTCAATCCAAAGGTCAAGATACTGTGTTTATAGAACCATATAGAACTCTGGTTGGATCCCACTGAGTGCTACAACTTGGCTAAATTCAGGGCAATTTGCAATATGCTCTACAATTGTTCATATGGTACTCATGACCAAACATTGGCTTTTGTCTGGGTTCACTGCCAGTGGTGGGTAGGAGGAGTTATAATTAATGAATCAATGAGTATTTACCACCTTCATCAATGAGCATGCTCTTGGGTGCCAGGTGTCATACCAAGCACAATGGTAGACAAAATGTCAACCAAGTTTTAGAGTCTGCACTGCAAGATCCTACAATCTAACGCAGACAAGAAGAGTCATCACATGAGAAACAACTGAGAACTCTTCAATAATGCACTGATGTCCACCTTTGCACGTAAGTTAAAAAAAAGAATGATCAGAATAAATGAAAAGGTCAAGAAAAACTTCATGGCCGGGACAAGATTTTTACTGGGTCTTGCAGGATGGCTAGTGATTGGGGAGAATTGAAGTTGTTGGAAACAGAAGGATCTCCCAAGCTCCACAGAGGGGAGCGGTCCAACTAGCTGCTGTTCTACATCCATGGTGTGTTACTCCTCCATCACGGGTGGGAAGCACATGCAAATGACAGTCCCCACTGCTGATCCAGAGGGATCCCCACCTCACCAGTTCTCCTTGGAACTTAAGCGGACAAGCCACCGACACTTCAGAAAAGCACAACTTAGTGAGAGAAACATAGAGTTGTCAGTAAGACTCACTCAAGTCCATTGCTTAGGTGACCTCAGGGAAGCTACCTTTACTCTCTAAGTCTGTTTCCTTGTGTTCCAAATGGGGCAAATAATGGTACCAGAGACGTAGGACTACTGTGAAGAATGAATAAAGAACACAGGCACGTGGCCCGAAGCATAACACACACTTCATAAAAAGTAACTCTGATCCTTGTTTTATGCAGCCAATATTCAAGGAGACCTAGCCACAAAGCCACCATCACGTGTCATTCCTTCCCGCATGCTTCTGTTTCTGTCTCTGATCCTTTCGCTTCTCTCTGAAGAATTTGGTAGATCTGCCAGTGAAGAATCATTGGTCCAGAAGTGCTTGCTCTCACCTTCACTTCTGAAGGATATCTTCAACGGGTGTAGCATTTCGATCAGCAATTATTTTCTTCGCACTTTGAAGACACAGTTTTCTGGCTGCCATCGTTTCTGGTGAGAAGCCAGCTGCTGATGTTGTTTGAAAGGAATGCATGTTTCCCCTCTTTGGCTGCTTTTAGGCCTTTTTCTTTTTGTCTTTTGTCTCTGGCCGTTTTTCTCTGATGAGCTTAGATAGGTTTTCTTTGTATTTGTCTTGCTTGAGGTTTATGGCTCTTCTGGAAACCCCTAAGCGGGATGTCATTCATCCCTTCTACAACATTCTTGGCTATTGTTTCTTCAAAGATGGTTTCTCTCCATCATCTCTCTCCTCCCTTTCTGAGATTCCTAATGCCTGTCAACCCTGTAAGTAGTACGAACGTTCATATATGTCCTCAAAGGGTTAACAAAAAACTCATTACTCAAAGGGTTAAACCTTCACCACGTCCCCTCTACCTCTTTTCTGAATTTTACATTTTTTATTTAGTCTGTTTTCTTCTGTCTTCCACAGTAGTATCCAACTCCTTTTTTGGGCCACAAACCGGTTTAATGTCAGAAAATATTTTCACGGACCGACCTTTAGGGTGGGACAGATAAATGTATCATGTGACCAAGACAAGCATCAAGAGTGAGTCTTAGGCCCTGGCCGGTTGGCTCAGCGGTAGAGCGTCGGCCTGGCATGCGGGGGACCCGGGTTCGATTCCTGGCCAGGGCACATAGGAGAAGCGCCCATTTGCTTCTCCACCCCCCTCCCCTCCTTCCTCTCTGTCTCTCTCTTCCCCTCCCACAGCCAAGGCTCCATTGGAGCAAAGATGGCCCGGGCGCTGGGGATGGCTCCTTGGCCTCTGCCCCAGGCACTAGAGTGGCTCTGGTCATGGTAGAGCGACGCCCCAGAGGGGCAGAGCATCGCCCCCTGGTGGGCAGAGCCTCGCCCCTGGTGGGCGTGCCGGGTGGATCCCGGTTGGGTGCATGCGGGAGTCTGTCTGACTGTCTCTCCCCACTTCCAGCTTCAGAAAAATACAAAATAAATAAATAAATAAATAAATAAATAAATAAATAAATAAATAAAAAGAGTGAGTCTTAGACAGATGTAACAGAGGGAATCTGATCACTTTTTAAAAATAAAACATCGTTCAGACTTAAATATAAATAAAACGGAAATAATGTAAGTTGTTTATTCTTTCTCTGCAGACCAGTACCAAATGGCCCATGGACCAGTACCGGCCCACGGCCCGGGGGTTGGGGACCACTGGTCTTCCAGATCACTGTTCCCTTTAGTGTATCCAATCTACTGTTAAACTCATATCACATTGTATTTTTCAGCTCTAGAAATCCCCCTTTTGGGCTTATATAGTCCAGGTCTCTGTTGAAACTCTCCATCTTGGCATGTAACTTCCCAAATATGTTCACTTTGTTTTCAAGTTCATCTCTGTTCATCTAAGCACTGTATCCTATGGGTTTATATTGTATCATCTGTTTCCCTCCATGTTTTTGGTCATGTGGTCTTGAGATGACTCACATACCTGAAGCTCAATAACAGCATAACTATCCAAACTGGGCCCTTAACTCACCCGTGTCTCTGGATTCAGTTATCTTCACCAACCCCCCACCCACCCACGTGATGCTTTTCTGAAATTTTAACAAACGTAAATCCTGAGCCCTTTTTTAAGTTACATTAAATTTGGGGGGCTGATATTGGTTAATAAAATGATATAGGTTTAGGGTGTGCAGTTCTCTAATTCAGCATCTGTACACTGCATTGTGAGTTCAGCACCCCCAGTCCTGTCTCCTTCTGCCACCATCTATCTGACCCCCTTTACCCTCCACTTCCTGTCCCCACCCCCTTCCCTCTGGGGACCATCACACTGTCGTCTGTGTCTATGAGCTTCTTCTGTTTGTTTGCCTTGTTTTTTCATTTGTTGCTTTCATTTGTGTATCCCACATGTGAGTGAAATCATACAGTTTGGGACTTTTTTCCATCTGACTTATGTCACTTAGCATAGTCCTTCAGCTAGGATGCCATGGCATTCAAGGACCTTGTGAACTGACCTCAACCTTTCCACTCCTTCTCTCACCTGAGAACTTAAATTAATTGGCATTGCTCGTTGCTCTGTTTTTCTACCCCACGCACATTTCAGTTACTTCCCGTATGGAAGACGCCCTTTCTCTCATAGCCACCTATCCGAATCTCGTATCTAAGTCTCAGATTAACTAGCTTCCCCCCTAATTAAACCCTTAGTCCTCAGAATTTGTGTTAATCTCATCCTTCTCTTAACCACCACCCCCCAGCCTTTACTGGAATGTCACTTATGTCCAGGTCCTGTTGCCACCAGCACCCCCCAGCCTTTACTGGAATGTCACTTGTGTCTAGGTCCTGTTGCCACCAGCACCCCCCAGCCTTTACTGGAATGTCACTTATGTCCAGGTCCTGTTGCCACCAGCAGTGAAGTGAGGGTGGTGGCGCGCAGTCTCTGTTCCTGTCCTCCAAGGATCCAGTCTCTCTCCTGGTGGCACGGCTGCACGTCCACCTGACTTGCCCCCTCTCCCCACTCTCGGACAAGGTGATTCTCATCAGGCTGGCTCCCACTCCCTTGTTCCCAGGACCTGTGAGCCTCAGCCACGGAACTTGTGTGACACTGGGAGGAGGCGTCCCAAGTTGAAAGGATGTCACATTATGTCATTTCCCCACCTAGAACCCTGAAAAGGCTCCCATTTCACCTAGAGGAGAAGCCTAGAAAGTTCTAGATGGATCTTGACCACGTGTTCTCCTCTTGGACCTTTTCTGATGTTATTCTTCCCACATCCACTTCAGCCACACTGGAGGCTGTGCTACCCCTCAAACTTCCACGTGACTGTCTCTGAGGGAGACATGAGGAGACTGTGCAGACCTCACTTTCTCAGCAAGTGGGGAACCCTGCAACCCATCTACCACGGGCGCTCAGCACCTCCCAGCCCTCCCGATGCCCCTCGTCTACTCTACCCTCTCCATTCTCCCAACCATGCCTCTCTTTCTAGTAGGCTCTGTACTTTGCTCATTCATACCTTTCCTTACCTATATGCATCCACTGCACATGTCCACTGGCACCCGAGCTTCCTGGGGCAGGAAGCTTTGTCTTCTGGGCTCTCTCCAGCCCTGGCATGTGCCTGGCTCAGAGCCCGCATTGCATAAACACCACTGACGGCTGCATTGGCTTGTAATTATCTCTGGTTTCTATAAGCACCACCCCTGCATTGCGCCCTTCATTTGGGAACTTGGAAGGTGCGGACGCTCAGGTAGGGTGAGTGTTCTGAGAGAGTTCTGGCTTCGGGATGGGGCTGCTGGAGACAGCCCAACGCCTGTTAGCTCTCATGGGAGGGGACACCTTCTTGTCCTGCAGCCACTTGGGCCCACCTCCTTACTTGCAGAGCAATTCTATGAATCAAGAAGAGAAATAAAGTCAAATCAGGGAAACACGGACTTTGGTTAGACTCTGGAACATTGAGATTGAGCGGAATAGAAACACTACATAAAATACATCCGTGGGAATGTAGTGACATACATCTGGGGCCAGGGTAGACCAGGAGCTCGGTGTGGGTCTGATGGCCTCTGGATGTCAAAATGTAAATTGTAACCAAAAATGCCATGCCTTTGCCCTTCGTAGACCATCCTGTGTCTAATACTTCACATTACTTTCAAAGAAACGCTAAGGAACAAATCATTCCCATCTGAGAAGATGAGAACTGATGCTTTAGGAGAATGAAGGTCCCGCAAAGCCACACCGCTCTACGGTGATGCTGGAAGGCAGGGCCCCTGACTCAGAGGACAAAAACGTGCCCACTGGGGTGTTTAAAGCCCAAGGCCATGTGGTGGTGTGTCCAAAGGACCTGAGGTCACACATAAATATGGCCTGCCTCCCCAGAGCATCAAGTCCATCCCAAGGTTACAGAACATAAAGGTGTTATTCTTGTATTCAATAAATGTGGATTTTATGTAAAGCACAATACCAATGTCTGTGTGGGTTATTAAACTTTTAAAAATCAAACTGAAAAACAAATTTTTATATTTACAGAAGTCAGCTTAGAGATCCATCATAGTATCCTCCCCTGACCCCTACCTGGCTCTCATGTTAACTAGCTGTGTGACTTTGGGCAAATTACTTAACTTCTCTGAGCCTAATTTTTACCACCTGTAACATGGGATAATAATGCCTTTCTTACAAGGCTTACTGTCGTTATTAAATTAAGATACATAAGAGAAGCCCTGAAAATGGCCTGACACAGAAAAAAATAAACAACACACAAATGGAAGCTTTCATTCTTTATCCTTATTACATTGGAAATTTTTAAAACAGGAACCAAGAAGCAATCAATCACCCACTCAAGTCCACAACCTCCTGAGATGTGTCCAAGTTCAGCTTTCACCTGAGACGCAAGAACTGGGAAAGATTTTAGAGGCTGCAAACCGCAAGCGTGATTAGGGATTAAGGAGCCAGATGCTTGAGGAGCGGCTAAAGGAGCCGGATTTTCTTGGCACTCAGCAAGAAAAAAGGCTGCAGGACAGACGTAGAAGCAACATTCGCCAAATTTAAAACACAGGCTCCGCTGTTGTTCACCTCCACAGGGGCCGGAAGGGGGCGCCATACTAACCTCATCTGGGGAGGGGAGAAAGAGGGGAGAGGTCCCGCACCTCAGGGGTGGGGGCGGGGCTCTTAGGACTTTTAGAACCTGAAAGAAGAGTGGAACCCGGTTTCCTGGGGATCTCCTGAAAAACGGAAAAGACGCACAGCTGGGGAGGAGCTGGTCTTTGAAGCAGAAGGTCAGTCTGTCTGCGTGGTGGGGGTTGGCGTGGACGCACCAAGAGCCCAGATTTCCACGTTCCCTTCTCCCTGCCCTGCCCAGCTGCCCCACGGTGCCCTTCCACCAGCCACGTGGAGTTAAGCTATTTATGCTTTCATAGGAAAACGCTACCTGGAGGGCGCTGTGCCTGGAGTCATTAAAGGCATTCTTGTCAACCATGGCAGGACACACAGGAAAGGGACTCAGAACAAATATGTTTTAAAACTTAGACAAGGGGACCACCTGGGGAAGGGACTGGCGGAAACAGGAAGGGGCCTGCCAACCTCCACTCGTCCTGCTTGGGGCTGGCGCTGTCCACTTGGGGAAGCTCCATACAGGCAGAGACTTCGTCTTGACAGCTTTACTCTCAGGGCCTAAAAAAGTGCCTTGGCAGTGCCCCTGCCCCCAGATCACACGCTAGCACATGCTACCAGCCACTCATGGGGGACACAACCCACCAGCCTGAAATGGATGTCAACCCCCCTCGCTAACTTAAAGGAAAAGTGCCTGGTACACACTAGGTGCTTAATAAATACCAAGAAGCCAGTGAGTGAGTGAGTGAATGCTGCTGAGTGAATAAGTAATAACAATGACACTGAAACACAGAGATGGAGAGAAGACACCCTGACGCCCTCATCCCAGAAGGTTCTGAGGCACAGAGTATTTTTCAGGTGTGATTTCTGCTTCCTGCTTCCTGGGGTGGAGGGGTCCTGAGGGGAGACCTGGCAGGCAGAGGCTGTTGTCTCATATGAAGAGAGAACAATGATCCTGAGGGAACAAGGACACTTTACCTGCCTTAAGTCCCCCACCCCCTCAACATCTCCCTCTGGGCAAAACACAACACTAGTGTTATTCTATGTTTGCTCATGAGCTGTTAGGCCCTGGGTCAAATCCCTGGTGGTCATAAGCTTCAACCTGCCACCTCATCTGGCACCCACCCAGAGGTCGGGCAACGGGGTAATAACCCCTGAGAACTGGACAGAACCTGGTGCTGTCTCTGGCCCCAGGAATTCAGTGGCCCCCAGGCATCCAGACAAGGGCAGGTGACTGAGCACAGGGAGCTGGGGCTTCCAGGAGATGGGCCAGGAGGCAGCCCGGGGTCATGTCAGGAGTGGGGGCTCAGGGCAGGGGTCCATGCACGGGTCAGAGGTCCAGGCTAGGGGAGCCGACCTGAGGCCTCCTGAGGTGGGTGCGCCCTTGCTGTTCTCACCACCTGGGCTCAGCAGGGTGCCCTAGAGGGCCTGGCCAGGTGAGATGCCCCTGCCTGCTTGCTCTGCATCCCTGGTGCTCATCCGAGCCAAATCGGGGCCCCTCCCTTTGGGCAGGAGGCTCAGTGGACATGAGCAGCCCCTGAGGGTGGCCTAGGGGCCTCCCCAGTACTCAGCCTCATCCAGGACATGGACCTGTCACCCCCTGCTCCCCAAAGTAAACCCGCATTGGTTGCCAGGCCTGGCTCTCAAGGTAGCCTGGCCACGTGGCCCATCGCACGCTCCATAGGCCATTAAAACATTCTCCACCTGCCTGCTGCCCGCACACCTACTCACTGGTGTGGCCTTCTAGTGTGTCCAGGAAGCTCAGGGCAGAGATCTAGGTGTGAGATGTTACTGACCCCTGCTGGCATCTTCCAGAATATTCCAGACTGATATCAAAGGGAAGGCTGAACAGGCTGGAAGGACACCCTCCCTTCCTCTCCCCTTACCTTCACCGCAGGGAACACACTGGGGGTTGGTGGCTCCCCCTGGGGCCCTAGAATTGGCCACTTCCAGGACAGAGGGCCAGCTTGCAAAGAGGGAGCAGGCTGCACAGAAAGCGAGAGGGCGGAGGGGAGCAGAGAGAAGGGGCTCACCAGCCGCCCCTGAGGAATAACCCCACCCCTGAAGAATAACCTGGTTCTTCACAGGACACAGAGAGCTCTCCATCCACCAAACATCACATCTGCTCCTGAGGGCCCCACAAGGCAGGGCAGGGTGGGGACAGGCTCCTTCTGTTTTGTAGATGAGAAGGAGGGAGGTCCAAGGTGTTTCTGTCCCTCACCCACAGTCGCACAGCACAAGGTCCGCCCATCCCTGTCAGGGCTCTGACATAGAATACCCTGTGATGGGTCTCAGAACACCTACAACCACAAAGTCTTGTCCTGACCAAAGCACACGCCTCCCCACCACAAGACCCAGCTTGTCATCTGATGAGGGCCAGGCGTGGTCTGAGGGAGGCTGGCTCTGTGTCTCCGAAAGAGACTGAGAAGCACACTAAACTCAGAGTAAAGGCCTGAGAACGCAGAGCATCTGTGAGCAGGGTGACGCCCCCTCCCGCGCGGCAGGAAGGCAGCCCTGGGTGCTTCCATGTTGGGGTGGTGACTGTGAGGCCAGAGTTTGGGCAGCCTGCTTGCTTGACAACCTTGGTCTCCCACCTCTCTCCACCTCCCCCTCCCACCCTCCCTGCTTGTGTCTAGTTGCCTATGGCCCCTGCCCCGTGCTGTCCTCCGCCTCCTCCTGCCCCTGCTCCAGACAATGGCCTGGCCATGGTCAAGGACAGGGCTGGCCCTTCCAAGCAGGATGACACTAATCAGAAAGAAGCAAGCATCCCTCATCCTTCTCCAAGTCAGCACCAGCAACCGCAAAATGCATCCCCTGCTCTGGACCAAGGAGCAGGTGACAAATGGGCAACTTGTTCTTCCTCTGGATTTTATTTTAACAGTTCAAGAGGAGAGGAGGAATATTTATTAGTAAGGAAATGGGACTTGTCAGAGCCTATGAACGCCCCCACACATGTCTGCTCTCAAGGAAGAAGAAAGACAAGCTGAGGAATCTAAGACCCTTGTGAGCTACAGAGCAGTCTCTCCGGAAATAAAATGTGCATCCAAGCAGGGGCTCCCATCAGCGGCGTCTGCCAGCTGGAAAGGGGGCTACGGGCGGGGGGCATGCAGCCACTCCCACCACCACCCTCAGCCCGGCCTCACTGGGGCTCCCTTCCAGCCCTAGGCCTTGCATACCTGACCAAGTTCCATCAGCCCTGACCTCTCCCTGCCACCCTGGGCCACGTGGGGTCACATCAACTCCAAATGAGCCAAACCAGCTCCTGGAAAGCTTCCTGGACGAAGCACTACCTCTGTGGGGACTCTGGGGACCCCTTGCCCTCAGAGTATCCATGGTCTCAGGACAGGTCAGGCCTGGGCAGCTTCAATCCACATGGTCTCATCCCCTGACCCACCCTGCTCTGTCTTGCAAGGAGACAGTGCCCATCTGGACGGCCCTCACTCCCCCCTGTGAGGGACCACCTTCCATCTGCCAAAACAGTACTCAGTCCCATGGGGACAAAAGACTGAATGCGACCCTGTCCTTGTCCTCACAGGACCTTCATGCCTGAAAGGGGTACCCAATGACAAAAACTCATGTGCCAGACCTGTGGTGGCGCAGTGGATAATGCGACGACCTGGAAATGCTGAGGTCGCTGGTTCGAAACCCTGGGCTTGCCTGGTCAAGGCACATATGGGAGTTGATGCTTCCAGCTCCTTCCCCCTTCTCTCTCTCTCTCTCTCTCTCTCTCTCTCTCTCTCCTCTCTCTCCTCTCTAAAAATGAATAAAAAATAAATAAAAATAAAAATAAAAAAACTCATGTGCCAGATTCCTAACAGCCCTGGGTAAGAGCTGGTTTTCAAATTACCACTTCACGGAAGAGGAAACTGAGTCTCAGAGAGGTAAGTGGAGGTCCCAGCCAGAGACTGACCCCAAGACCCCAGAAGCTCAACGCCCTCCCACTCTACCGCCCGCAAATGGACAGCAAGACAGCGTTCTACTGTTTCCAGAATGGGGAAGGGATTGATGGTCCCTGTGACAGAGACATGACCATACTTTGGGGTCCTCAGATATGAGGATGTGGGACTTCCCGCCTACAGAGCTTCTCTCGCAAACCTGACGTCCTCTCGGAAGACCAGGGAGAGGAGACAGAAACCCCTGCTCCTGAAAGATGGTCAGAAGGAGGAGGCCTGAATCGGAAGTCCAGGACCAAGTCCTCGCTGGTGCTGACCGGAGGGCAAACCCATGTCACAACTTCTGTTGTGCTCTGTATAACCCAAGGGTTGGGAAATGTCCATCTAGAGAGCCCCGCTTAGGGAGAATAGGGCACTCGGGCCTAGTGTTTCCTCCTGGCCCTCTCTGCACCTTCCTGACCACCCAGCCCCCAGCCAGCAGTGACCTTCCCAGAAGATCAGCAGCCAGTGCCCTGGGAGCCTCTTGTGTGGATCTCTCCTGCCCTCTGGTGGACATGCTGCAACAGTGCAGCCACATCCCTGTGCAACCCAAATGCAGAAATCACCTTTCCTGCCAGGGCTTCTCCAACCTTTGTTCTTTTTCCCACAGGATGCTGTACCCGGGCCCTCCACCAGGCCAGGCTGATGGGGGTGAAGTGACCTTCCTCTTTGCTCCCTCCCTCCTGTTCCCGGTACCTCCTTCTATACAGATGCAGTCCCCTACTTTCTGACCCCAGCACTCAGGGACTGCCCAGCTTAGTGTCCAACTGCTTCTGGGCGTGGCTGGCACCCTGCCCAATGCCAGTGGGCCTGCTCTATGACCCCTTCTCTCCATGCCCCTTACCCAGATTTCATCTCTGCCATCTCACTGCCAAGCTGGTCTCCTGACCTCGGGCCCATCAAGGACTGACCTGGCCCCAGACGTCCAGCTGTGGCCACCAGCTGCACGGCTCTGTTCCTGAGCCTCTGACTTGCTTCTTGGCCCCAACTCACCCAGCTTCAATGTAACCGACACTGACCTCTGCTGTCCCAGGCGCCAAGCTGGGGGCCATGGGAGCCACAGGGGAGCTGGACACAGGTAAATGTTGTCATAGGAGAGCGCACTGTGTTCTGAACCAAGCCTTTATCGGGAAAGTGACCCAGAAGGCCCCAGCAGGAAGCTTCATGAGGAAAGTGGCCAGAGTCATACCAAGAGGGGTGCGTAGTTTCTCCCAAGGGGACTAGTGCCGGGAGGTTGGTGACAATGACTGCCTTCTACTGAGCACTGGCTGTACCCACATTATCTCCTACCCCCTCTGTTCCCCAGCCCTGAAGTTATTATCCAAACTTTATAGATGATAGACCCTCAGAGCACTAGAGCAGCCTGCCCGCACCCCATAGCCGAGAGCTGTATCAGCCTGCTCCTGGGTCCCTCGCCCTTCTCCTGTCGCTTCTCTATCGGAAGGCAGGGCGTAGGCCAGGGGTCCCCAAACTATGGCCCGCAGGCCACATGTGGCCCCCTGAGGCCATTTATCTGGCCCCCGCGGCACTTCTGGAAGGGGCACCTCTTTCATTGGTGGTCAGTGGAGGAGCATAGTTCCCACTGAAATACTGGTCAGTTTGTTGATTTAAATTTACTTGTTTGTTATTTTAAATATTGTATTTCTTCTCGTTTTGCTTTTTTACTTTAAAATAAGATATGTGCAGTGTGCATAGGGATTTGTTCATAGTTTTTTTTTGTAGTCCGGCCCTCCAACGGTCTGAGGGACGGTGAACTGGCCCCCTGTGTAAAAAGTTTGGGGACCCCTGGCATAGGCAAACATGGAGGAATGGAAGTGTTGGCACCCTCAGGGGCTGAGAGTACTTCCAAACAGGCTGAGACAGAGCTACGTGAGCGTGGTTTTGGAGTGGGGGGGGGGTGGCCTACACCTGTAGACCTTTGCAGATGGTGGGTGAAGAGGGCAAGACTAGGGCCAAGTGACCAGATGCCCCTGGGTAACCCTTCTCTCCTTCGTCTATGGTAATGGGAGCCTTATTGTTGTTTTTTGGGGGGGTTTTGTTTTGTTTTGTTTTGTTTTTTCCTGAAGTTGGAAACGGGGAGGCAGTCAGACAGACTCCCGCATGCGCTCGACCGGGATCCACCCGGCACGCCCACCAAGGGGTGATGCTCTGCCCATCTGCGGTGTCGCTCTGTTGCAACCAGAGCCATTCTAGTGCCTGAGGCAGAGGCCACAGAGCCATCCTCAGCACCTGGGCAAACTTTGCTCCAATGGAGCCTTGGCTGTGGGAGGGGAAGAGAGAGACAGAGAGGAAGGAGAGGGGGAGGGGTGGAAAAGCAGATGGGCGCTTCTCCTGTGTGCCCTGGCCGGGAATTGAACCCAGGACTCCCACACACCAGGCCGACGCTCTACCACTGAGCCAACCAGCCAGGGCGAGCCTTGGTTTATAACTTAGATTTTTGATCGCTTAAAATCACTTTTCCCCGCCCTCCTTGTTGATAAATAGAACCATGTGGCCAGGGCTTGGGGGTGAGCAGAGCCTATGGCAGGGGTCCCCAAACTACGGCCGGCGAGCCACATCCGGCCCCCTGAGGCCATGTATCCGGCCCGCGCCACACTTCTGGAAGGGGCACCTCTTTCATTGGTGGTCAGTAAGAGGAGCATAGTTCCCATTGAAATACTGGTCAGTTTGTTGATTTAAATTTACTTGTTCTTTATTTTAAATATTGTATTTGTTCTTGTTTTGTTTTTTTACTTTAAAATAAGATATGTGCAGTGTGCATAGGGATTTGTTCATAGTTTCTTTTATAGTCTGGCCCTCCAATGGTCTGAGGGACAGTGAACTGGCCCCCTGTGTAAAAAGTTTGGGGACCCCTGGCCTATGGAAACAACTTCTAGGTGATGCTTTCAATGGAAGGAGATGCCTTCCTTCCTCTTGTGCTCTTTCTCACTGGCTGGACTGCAGATGGGCTGGTGAGCTATATGGGGTCATAAAACAGGGCAACAGGGTAGGAATAGCAAAGCAAAGACACAGAATACACCTGTCCCAACACTGCATATGACCAGTATGACTGCTATTTATGAAAGAGAAATAAAGTTCCGTCCTGTTTAAGCCACTGTCATGTGCTGTCTCACATGTGTTAGGAGAAGGGACATCTGAGCCAGAGGGGATGAAGTCTGTGGCCATGACACTGAGGATGAAGAAGAGGAGTGAGGCAGGCTACAGAGACCTGGGGGAGGCCACTCCAACAGGACTAGGTACCTGGTTGAATGTTGGGTGGGAGGACACGGGGCCAGCATGGCATGAGGTGAACAGCTGAACGGAGGTATTTGAGATGGTTCTTTTCTATTTCTTGGTCATTTCCCTTCTGCCTCTAACTTCCCCGCACCCACCTCTTCTTTTACAGGACCTCTCCCTTCCCTGGATCCTAAATCACTTTGCCAAGACGTCTCCTGCCTCCATCTCTCACACTCTTTGCAGGAACACCTCTCATCCTCTTTGCAGGAACACCACCACCAGCCCCGTGCCGCTTGTGCCTGGCTAACCGAGAGCATCGTTCAGTGCACACAGCGCCTCCCCCAGGAAGCCCCCCATGCCCATCCTCCGTACTTCCACTGTACCCAGCCCTCCCTTCTGTGTCAGCATGGACCCCTCTGTGCTATAAGCGCCCTCACTTAACCAGGAGCTCCGAAGGGACAGAGACCATGTCCATCTTTGGATGCCCCCTACCTGGCATAGTGCCTAGCATGTGATGGGTATCATGAAATGTCAGTGTACAGGATTTTTTCTCCTTGCTCCCCCAAAGCACCCTCGCACTCCCCACTACCATTCTCCCTCAGCAGGTTCCCCCTTCGAGTTGCATCCCTTGAGTGAAACAAAACCAAGCCCGGCAGCCCAGCCCAGCAGCTCCCTGCGCCCCGCCCCCCTCACCACGCTCCGACTCAGAACTGCTGTCATCAGAAGGCATCAGACTCCCAGAGTCTTACTCCCCAGTTGGGCAGGGAAAAAAAAAAAAAAAAGACACAAAGCAAGCTTTCTCCAGGATGTTTAACTTAAAATGTTCCACACCTTAAAAATTTAGGTCTCCATTTCAGAAATGATCCAGCCTTAGATGAAAGCAGGCAAATGTCGCTCTTTCTTTGAGAGGAAGTTCTGGAACACCACGGACGTCAAATCACCACATACCTCTCCTGCTAATGCAGCAAAGCGATGCCTTCATCGCCATTCAATCAAAGGCTCACCAAGTCCTTGCAGGGAGACTGGGCCGGAGCGGTAATCGGGGGATGTTTCTGGCACCCCTCACCCCAACGCACTGCGCAGCCTGCGGCTGTGAGCACATGAAAGGCTTCCTCAATCTCACTCCCCGTTACCGTCCGCCACCAAAGGTCTTTACTGAGTGCCTGTTATAGGCCGGACACTTTGCAAGATGCAGGAAAGGAACACTTGAAATTTCCCTAAGACTTTGAGAAGTGGCTGTTCTCCACCTTAGAAGTAAGCTATCGGTCTCTGAAGTGAGTCACAGAGTCATTTGTAAAAGGAGACAAACGCAGTTGCTTTCATGAGGAAAAATGGTCTACGGGCACTGTCAGACTCTCTCCATACAATTTTTGCCAAATGCAGGAAAATGATGCCATCATAATTATTCAACTGCGTGGTGACCGAGTTAATACGCAACCTGGAAACCCTCGGCAGCATGCACCCCTATCTCTCCTGCCGCCCTCCCCTCCTCCTGATTGCCCCCCAGCGCTGCAGAAACGAGTGGGCAAGATGTCTCCGCGGGCCTGCTCTCCATTCAGAATGAACTGTGAAGACTGGATCTGGAAATACTTTGAAGTCAAATGGGGCCGCGCTTCTGAAAAGGATGCCCGGGCTCCAAAATTAGTCACACAGAGAATGTAAACAAATGCAATGGTTTTGGGGAGAAAAAGAACTCTATGAACATGGAATCTTCACGTGAGTTTTTTCATGAGTTCGGGGAAACGATAGAAAAGTCATGGTCCCACGAATATTCTGAGTCACTCAGTGATGGGAAGCTTTCATATCAGTTGCTTCTGAGAGGTTTTTTTGTTTGTTTGTTTTTGTATTTTTCTGAAGTTGGAAACGGGGAGGCAGTCAGACAGACTCCTGCATGCGCCTGACCGGGATCTATCCGGCATGCCCACCAAGGGGCGATGCTCTGCCCATCTGGGGCGCCGCTCTGCTGCAACCAGAGCCATTCTAGTGCCTGAGGCAGAGGCCATGGAGCCATCCTCAGCGCCCAGGCCAACTTTTTGCTCCAATGGAGCCTCGGCTGCAGGAGGGGAAGAGAGGGACAGAGAGAAAAGAGAGGGGGAGGGGTGGAGAAGCAGATGGGCACTTCTCCTGTGTGCCCTGGCCAGGAATCGAACCCAGGACTCCCGCACGCCAGGCTGACGCTCTACCACTGAGCCAACCGCCAGGGCCTGCTTCTGAGAGGTTTTTAAAATATCTTTCCAATCGAAAAAGATATAATGAGATGGAAGAATATTCCTTGTTCTTGGTTAGGGAGAATAAATATAATCAAGATGGCCATACTACCCAAAGCAATATACAAATTTAATGCAATTCCCATCAAAATTCCAATGATATTTTTTAAAGAAATGGAGCAAAAAATCATCAGATTTATATGAAACTATAAAAAACCCCAAATAGCCAAAGCAATCCTAAAAAAAAGAATGAAGCTGGGGGCATTACAATACCTGACTTCAAACTATATTATAGGGCCACAACAATCAAAACAGCATGGTATTGGCAGAAAAATAGACACTCAGACCAATGGAACAGAATAGAAAGTCCAGAAATAAAACCATATATATATAGTCAAATAATTTTTGATAAAGGGGCCAACAACACACAATGGAGAAAAGAAAGCCTCTTCAACAAATGGTGCTGGGAAAACTGGAAAGCCACATGCAAAAGAATGAAACTGGACTACAGTTTGTTCCCTTGTACTAAAATTAACTCAAAATGGATCAAAGATCTAAACATAAGACCTGAAACAATAAAGTACATAGAAGAAGACATAGGTACTAAACTCATGGACCTGGGTTTTAAAGAGCATTTTATGAATTTGACTCCAAAGGCAAGAGAAGTGAAGGCAAAAATTAGTGAATGGGACTACATCAGACTAAGAAGTTTTTGCTCAGCAAGAGAAACTGATAACAAAATAAACAGACAGCCAACTAAATGGGAAATGATATTTTCAAACAACTGCTCAGATAAGGGCCTAATATCCAAAATATACAAAGAACTCATAGAACTCAACAACAAACAAACAAACAATCCAATAAAAAAATGGGAAGAGGACATGAACAGACACTTCTCCCAGGAAGAAATACAAATGGCTAACAGATATATGAAAAGATGCTCATCTTCTTTAGTTATTAGAGAAATCCAAATCAAAACTGCAATGAGATACCACCTCACACCTGTTAGATTAGCTATTATTAACAAGACAGGTAATAGCAAATGTTGGAGAGGCTGTGGAGAAAAAGGAACCCTCATTCACTGTTGGTGGGAATGTAAAGTAGTGCAACCATTATGGAAGAAAGTATGGTGGTTCCTCAAAAAACTGAAAATAGAACTACCTTATGACCCAGCAATCCTTCTACTGGGTATATACCCAAAAAACTCAGAAACATTAATACATAAAGACACATGCAATCCCATGTTCATTGCAGCATTGTTCACAGTGGCCAGGACATGGAAACAACCAAAAAGCCCATCAATAGATGACTGGAAAAAGAAGATGTGGCACATATACACTATGGAATACTACTCAGCCATAAGAAATGATGACATCGGATCATTTACAGCAAAATGGTGGGATCTTGATAACATTATCGAAGTGAAATAAGTAAATCAGAAAAAACCAGGAACTGCATTATTCCATACGTAGATGGGATATAAAAGCGAGACTAAGAGACATTGATAAGAGTGTGGTGGTTATGGGGGGAGGTTGGGAGAGGGAGAGGGGAAGGGGGAGGGGGAGGGGCACAAAGAAAACTAGATAGAAGGTGACAGAGGACAATCTGACTTTGTGTGATGGGTATGCAACATAATTGAATGACAAGAAAACCTGAACATGTTTTCTTTGAATATATGTACCCTGATTTATTGATGTCACCCCATTAAAAAAATAAAATTAAAAAAATATATATCTTTCCACATTCAAATCACTGAGCATCATTGTTAGCCAAATAGGAACAGCTACATGATTTTGCTCATGTGTGCGAGAAAACTTGAAGGCAAATTCCTCAACATTTTGAATCTTGGGAGTTTATATATTCGACATATAGACACCATTTCCATACCGAATGCCTATGCACCGGTGTGTTTAATGCAGAGAGAGTAAGCTTCTACTCCTGTTTCGAATGTAGAACCTGAGACTGACCCAAAACCAATTTCTTCCCCTTAAAAGATGAAACAACTAAGGCCCAAGAAGGGGCCCAGCCTTCACAGTCACAAGAATGGGATGCACGGGGCAGGACTGTCTGAAGGTGACCCAAGACCTCCCTCGGGGTTTCCGGGGCGCTGAGCCAGCTGGAAAGGCCCCTCCCCTGATTTCTCTTGGTACAAAGTGCTGCACCCACGCCCACCTTCTCATGGAACCAGTGGGTCGCCTCCCCCACCGCCTCCCCGCTGCAGAGGGGCAGCAACGCTCCCAGCCCCAGCTCGCCACGCACTGAGCAGCTGGTGTTCCCAGAAAACCCTCCAGGACAGCCGGTGCCAAAACCAGGGCTGCCCTGCGACCAGGCTGCAAGGGTTCCCTCTTCTATTACCAGGCTGCGCTCACACTTGCCCCACCAGGAGACAGATCCCACATGCTAAAGTCCTTCTATTAGGATGCAAAGCCACACCGTGCAGCATGAAGTAAAAGGCCCTGGCACACTTTGGTGGGGGGGGGGGGGTAAGAGGAGCAAGAGGATCTGTATGTATTTCCTCTGCCGACTCTGCTTTGTAAGTCCTCTTTATCCCTAGCCCCAAGAGAAGTCTAGTTCTTAAACAATAGTATGTGGCATTGTGGAATGGGTACTGAGTCCAGTTGCATAACAGGTGGGCACCCAAATGGGACCCCGTGTACTACTATGGCAAACCCTTACAGGACCCCTTGTGCCATGCTTAACCAGTCGGCAGTGATAGCTGGGAAGAAAACCCAGGTGCCCATCGCCCGGTCGGCTACATTGTTGTAACTTCACAATACTTGCACATAGATGATAATACATATGTAACTGAATTAGAGTTCTTCAGAGAAACACAAGACAAGAGATATATACATACATATAAATACAGGTACAGATATTGATGCACAGAGAGTTGTTACAAGAAATTGGTCCATATGATTATAGAGGCTAAGAAGTCCCAAGATCTGCGGTCATACTGGGAGACCCCGGGGCTCCAATGGTATATGCTCCAGTCCAAACACCAGCAGGCTTGAGACTCAAGGAGAAGCCATTCTTCAGTTCCAGTCTGACAGCAAGAGAAGACCAGTGTCCTGGTTCACAGGTCAGACAGAAGAAGTTCCCTCTTACTCAGCCTTGTTTTCTGCTCAGCTCTTCAACATACTGGATGAAGCCCATCCTTTACTCAGTCTACCCATTCAAATGCTAACCCCATTCAGAAACACCCTTACAGACATACCCAGAAATAATGTTTAACCAAATAGCTGGACACCCCGTGACCCAATCAAATAGACACATAAAGTTAACCATCACAATAACACATCTGGCAGTTCCCCACGGGTGTGGCAGCCTAGGGAAACTGACATCACATCTGAAGTCCCCTAACGGGGCACACGCACTCCAGGGGCTCGCAGTGGACATTTAGACTGCCTTGAAAATCCCCCCTTTGATTGAGAGGCAGCTACTTACAAGCATTCCAACCAACTTCATTTCTGACCAACACTACCACTTTTGTTAATTAGTATAATGGATGTTGGAAAATATTTCTATTTCTAAAATAAAGGCTGTTCAAGATGTATGAATTGGCTAACCATAGACCACAGGCATTTGCCCCAGATGGGAATGCAGTATAAGAATCCACCTGGCCTGGTGGCCCACACACGCCGTGTGGAGTAGCGCCCCAGGCTTTATGATTCCTTTGTGCTAGCAGAGGTTGGCCACCTGGTCCCAACCAAAGTGACCTGAATCCTCTCCTCATGCATTGCATCATCTACCCCAGTCAGTACGCAGAGTGCTGAGAAGAAAGCCCCAGGGACAGGGAGCCAGGACATCACGGGCTTTCAGTAGTAGGTGTTATGATCCTTCTGTGCCTGTTGGCTAATCAAAATCTGTGTGTGTAACAGAATTCAGTCTGAGACCTCCTCTCACTGATACATACAACCAGGAACAGGGTTTAGCAGAGAGGGTGTCAAAAAAGCACATCCTTCATCTATCTCTAAATGATAGAAGTGACTGATATCAACCGGAAAGAACCCAAAATAGTGATGACCTAACCTGGTTTGGGTACGTTGGTAACACCACAATTTCAATGTTCTTTCTCTTAAACCATCCTGTCCACCTCACATTGTCACGTGTGATCTTCCTGAAGAAGATCAGGACTCAAAACCACTCGGACAAGCTGGCGTGTGGTCATCACAATGAAATTTCAGAGGTAAACGTGAAGCCCTACACTCAAGTTTACACACTGTCCATTGCAAAATTATAAGACGGGACGGGAGATGGGATTTGCAGCAGACTTACACCATAACCCGTGGATGGCGCCTTAACAGACATTTACAGAGTCAACAAGGGAGGACGCTGGGGAAACACCATTAAGTGCTTACAGATGCAATTGCATAGCATTCTGACCTGGTCAAACCACGTCTGGAATATGGTGATAACAGATGGGTACCATGTTTTTAAAGTCACTTTGACAAAACCTATACCGAGGGGAGAGTGACCCGGAGGATAAGGAGTATTAAAATTATAAATTCCATTTACAAAAGAACTTCTGAGATGTACCCTGGAGAAGAGACAACAAAGGGGAGAGGGATTTGATTTAAACATCAAATAGCTGAAGGCTTGTTGTGAAGAGTGGTTTGCAGACAAAAAGCGAGAGGACTGACCTTTTCCTGCACAGAGAGAGAGCTAGAAAGAGCTGGAGGTGTCCAGCAGTGGTAGCGGCCATGAGATAACTGCCCCCTTACGCAGCAGGTGTGGTCACCGTCATCACCATCATCCTCACTATCACCGTCCCGACCCCATTTTACAGAGGAGACTACTAGGACGGAGAAACTCAATGCACCCCATAGCACGTTTGCTCATTTAGAAAGCCACACTACCGTTCTATTGTTTTTAATCATCCAAGGAGCAATCTTCTTTCCCCCTGACTGGAGGGAAGGGAAGGGAGGGGAGGGGAGGGGAGGGGAAGGGAAGGGAAGGGAAGGGAAGGGAAGGGAAGGGAAGGGAAGGGAAGGGAAGGGAAGGGAAGGGAAGGGAAGGGAAGGGAAGGGAAGGGAAGGGAAGGGGAGAGGAGAGGAGGGAAGGGGAGGGGAAGGGAAGGGAAGGGAAGGGAAGGGAAGGGAAGGGAAGGGAAGGGAAGGGAAGGGAAGGGAAGGGGAGGGAAGGGAAGTCAGAGGTCCACCCTGAGGTCTCTCTTTGCTGCTTGTTTCCTTTTAGCAACTGTTACCATCACAAGCTTTGATATTAGACAGACTCTTTGGGGCCCAAACCCCAGATCTCCCTACCACTTCTGCGTGACCAAGGGCCACTTCTTTGGGCCCTCTAGTCTTTAGCAACCCGCCTGTGAGACAGAGTTAATGAGAATAAACCTCCCATGAAGCTTATTTGCGGACTGACCAAGCTAAGGCATACACAACCCCAGGAAGGTAAACACACAACAAACGTTAGCTGATCGCTGCCCACCTTGAACTTGCTGAGCACTGCCCCCACTGTAAGTATGGCGTAAAGTGTGCTCCTTATCCACAGAGCTTATAATATAGCCACAGGGCTTCTTCTTCCAGGAAGCCCACCTCAAATAAACGACTGAAAATTCAGAAAAGTTTCCAGGGGTTGCTTAGGACTGGCTGTCTCAAAGGAAATCAATTTTTGTTCCAAATACTCAACTTTCAAGTATACTCTCCCTTCAAACTGATCCACCTGGAAACAGCTGCTGTAGCAGCTTCCCCACATGATTACTCTTCCCCCACTTTACAAAAAGGCACACTGCCCGCCACCGCAGAATCACACTGTGGCGCCTTCTTCCCGGGTGGGGAAACCTCTGGGGACACCGAACAAAAGAGCAATTTTGAAACATTGGTGTACGTGGTGAGAAAATAAACGACTCCATTTACTTTTTGCAAGTCATGTAATTTTTCAATTCTTTGCTTTCTGCAAACTGGGACAGAAACCTAATCAAGTTGTTAACTGATGTAGATTGCTAAAAATATTTTTGGATGATAGATCACAATGCAATTTTTAGGCTTAAAGAAATCAGCAGGAAGCTAAAGAATTAAACAATGGATAGAATGAAATTTCTTCTTTTCCATCCTCTTATTTATGTGAATCAAAGTTGTTCAGTTTTATAAAAATATACATAAAAAAATGAGAGGGAAATGTACTGAGTCCTGGCTCATTCAAGCAATAATAATACTGGCCCCTGGATATTTTACCTAATGTGTCAGTCCCATCCACCTCATGAAATATTTCCATTTTTAAAGTATTTAACTATTCACTTATCAAATTTGTAATGTATGTACATATGTTATATTGGCCAACAGCATATTAATAATAATTGCAAAAATAACTCAATCCAGAAGAAATATGTTCAACACATAGGGGCTTAAGATCATGAGAAATAAAATTTAACGTTATAAACCTACTTGCATTACTGAGAAATATGAGAGGATGTCAATAAAATACATTCAAAGGCCAAATAGTACATCGGAATAAAATTGTTTACGAGGAGGTGATACAGAAAAATGTGTTCAATGTATTATTCCATACGTAGGTGGGACATAATAGTGAAACTAAGAGACATTGATAAGAGTGTGGTGGTTACGGGGGGGAGGGGGGAATGGGGGAGGGAAAGGGGGAGGGGGAGGGGCACAGAGAGAACAAGATAGAGGGTGACGGAGGACAATCTGACTTTGGGTGGTGGGTATGCAACATAATTGAACGACAAGATAACCTGGACTTGTTATCTTTGAATATATGTATCCTGATTTATTGATGTCACCCCATTAAAAAAATAAAATTATAAAAAAAAAAAAAAAGAAAAGAAAAATGTGTTCAAAGAGAAAAATGATGTAAAGTTTCAAACTTGTAAAAAAAAAAAAGTTGTACGTGCATTTTTAAATGAATGGTGGTAGGTATCAAATCACTAACATTTAAAAAAGCAATCTAGGCCCTGGCCAGTTGGCTCAGTGGTAGAATGTCAACCCAGCATGTGGATGTCCCAGGTTCAATTCCCAGTCAGGGCACAAAGAAGCATCCATCTGCTTCTCCACACCCCCATCCTCCCCCACACACACACTCCTGCAGCCATGGCTGGATTGGTGTGAGTTGGCCCTGGGCCTCTCTTGGGATGGCTCCATGGCCTCTGCCTCAGGCGCTAAAATAGCTCATTTGCTGAGCAATGGAGCAGTGGCCCCAGAGGGGCAGAGCATCGCCCCCTAGTAGGCTCACCAAGTAGGATTCTAATCAAGGTGCATGCAGGAGTCTCTTTGCCTCCCCTTCTCTCACTGAATAAAAAAATTTAAAAATAAACAAATAAATAATATATAAAAGCAATCTAACAGTTTTCTTTTTAAATGCAAATATTTCAAATAGGCTGAAATTTTTAAATGTGCTACAAGACACATCCCTTTCAAGAAATTCTTTTAAGTAAAAGAAGGTAAAGACCACAGAGGCAGATCATACCCACCAGTTCCAAAGAGGTTAGCTACAAGTTAGCACAGCCAGTTCTGACCCTGCTCCCGTCTGTCTTCTTAAGTAAGAAACATACTTCCTATTTAGTTGAAAGGAAGGGCTGGGAGATTCAGAGTCTAGCAAGATGAGAAGAAAAATAACCTAAAAATTCCTAGAAATTCAAAATAGACATCTTAGCGGAGCTGAGCTCCCAAGAGTAAGGAGGAATTCCTCGGTGCCAGAAGCCCGGCGGACTGAGTCTGTGGCAGTAGGAGCCGGAGCTGTGGTGGTGGCCTCAGGAGGCCCCTCAGATGTGTCTCTTGCTTCAACAGAGTTTGGACAGAACAGACCCAGGGTCGCCCCTTCTCCCAGCCTCCCCCCATCCTCCATCCTCTTTTCCAGGCCCCACCTTCAGAACCCCCTCCGCCATCCTCAGCCTCCGAGACCAGCCAGCACCATATATATATATATATATATATATATTTTTTTTTTTTTTTTTTTTTTTTTTATTTTTCTGAAGCTGGAAACGGGGAGAGACAGTCAGACAGACTCCCGCATGCGCCCGACCGGGATCCACCCGGCACGCCCACCAGGGGGCGATGCTCTGCCTCTCTAGGGGGTAGCTCTGCCACGACCAGAGCTACTCTAGCGCCTGGGGCAGAGGCCAAGGAGCCATCCCCAGCGCCCGGGCCATCTTTGCTCCAATGGAGCCATGGCTGTGGGAGGGGAAGAGAGAGACAGAGAGGAAGGAGAGGGGGAGGGGTGGAGAAGCAGATGGGCGCTTCTCCTGTGTGCCCTGGCCAGGAATCGAACCCGGGTCCCCCGTACACCGGGCCGACGCTCTACCGCTGAGCCAACCGGCCAGGGCCCAGCACCATATTTTGACCTTAACTCCTTGTTGCCAAACAACCTCGAGCTCCCAAATTCGTCAGAATTATTCCACCAAGAAGAAACCTGCTGCCAACCTCGTGCATCCGTGGGCCTCCCACTCCGACCTCTCTCTGGGCTGCTGTTTCAACGACAGTGACAATGTGACTCTCTGGAGGTCATGGGCTACTTCTTCCATGAGTTGGCTGAGGAGAGCGCAAGGGGGGTCGAGTGTCCCTTAAAGGTGCAAACCCAGCGCAGTGACTGCATTCTCTCCCGGAGACGTGCTGAGGCCTCCCCAGGATGGGTGGGTGACACTCAGGACGCCACAGAAGCTGCCGTGTCCCGGGAGAAGAACCTGAACAGGCCCTTTGGATCTGCAGGTGCTGAGTTCTGCCCACACAACCCCTCAGCCCTTAACTTCCTGGAGAACCACTTCCGGGATGAGCAGGTGAAAGTCACCTAGAAGATGGGCCACACCAGACCAACCTCTCAGGCTGGACGCCCCCAGGCTGGGCTGGGTGAGTGTCTCTTTGAAAGGCTCATCCTGAAGCATGACTAGGAGCCTTTAGAGCCCAGAGGCCTTGGAGGAGCCCCTCTATGTTCCCCTGATGTCTGGCTTTTATCTGAACCTCTCCCAGAAACCACTAGGCATCTTTTAAACCACCCTGGAGCCCTCTCCCATGCATCAGACCAAATGCAAACAATAAGGCTATTTGCAGGAGGAAAAAAAAAAAAAAACAGTTGAAGCTGACACCACAGCTTCCCTATTCATCTGCCCCAGTTAAGTCTGAACTGTTCATCTCAGTAACTATGTTCACGAATAAGAAATGAGACTTTGTACGGTACAAGGTGGGGAGTTGGAACTAAGATCCCAGCATAAAGCCAGAACTCACAGAGATGCAACCTCAGTAAAAGGTGGATTGGAAGAACTCATTCGCTTGTACGGGAGACTGCAAGGAAACTTACCTGTCCTCCCTCGTTCATTAGAGAGGTCTCCGCTTAGAAGTCCAGGCTCAGGAGGGGTTGGGACTTGGAGTTACATTACCTGTGGATCTGGAAAGCCCCAACAAGAAAAATTCACATGATATTGGTCTCATGGCAAGAGATAGCCCAGAAAGTCCAGAAAAAGCGGTTGCAGGTGAAACTCCCCGAATATCTGAGCTCGCAATCCAAAATGACAATCCCAAATGAAATGATAAGGAAACGTCCCTCGCGCTCAGGAGCCAGCAGACAAAACCAACAAGGGTGCTGGAAACCCAAAATTTCAGATAGAGGGGAAAAGGCTAGAGACGATAAAGTCGGAGTATTTAAAATCATAAGACATAAACACACACACACACACACACACACACACACACACACACACACACACACACACACGAATAAAGGAAACAACACTCCTTGAAGGAGGAATGAGCTATTTCGGAAAAGATTCTGAAGAAAAGTCGGGACGATGTGATGGGAAGAACCTCTATGTTACCTCTGTCTGGCACCTGGAGGACCCTCGGTATGATGGGACCCGCAGAGAGGTACGTGTAGACAGTGTCCAGCCAGGTCAGGGCAAAGCCAGATCCCAGCAGCCAGTGTGTGTGCGGTGCACCTGGCTGCCCCCAGGGGGCATCCATCACTCCGCATCCTGGAGCAAAGCCCAGTTCCCTCAGACACCTGCCAGCCGTCCCGTGCTAAATTACCTGTGTTGTTTGCAGAGTTAATAAGAAAAGCAGGTGGTGGTTGTTTGGCCTCGTTTCTAGGATCAATCGTGGAGCACAGATTAGTTTTCAGTGGAGAGAGCTGCCATGCTGAGCCAGCAGAGCCCCGAGCCCTGGGAAACCACTGCCCGGTGCAGAATCTGCAGGGAACAACCTGGACTCAGCGCGCGTCAGACGGGAAGGGTGTGCGGGCTCATCTTCAACCTTCGTTTTCCAGAAAGGGAAACAGAGGCCCAGAGAAAAGCACAGGCTGACTCGGAAGAACGCAGCTTTGGACAGCGCGGGTGCGCTTATCCAGAGATGTTCTCTGATACGCAGTCCACCCCTCCTAACCGAGGGTTTCACGTCCGCAGGTTCGACCCACCGCAGATCCGGAAACGGTATTTTCGCACTCCCAGCTGCAGTTTCCCAGCGGCGGATCAAAAACGCTGTTTTCTCTCCAAGAGTGGTTGACTCTGTGGATGTGAAGGGCTGGCTGTAGTTAAGTTTTGGGGGAGTCAAAAGCTGTATGTGAATTTTCCACTCCAGGGGTCAGCACCCATATCCCCAGTGTTTTTCTAGGATCAATGTCACCGAGCTTGTGAAAGAGACAAAACTCAGATTTGGACTTTCCAGCTCCCAGTCCGCAGCCGAAGCTGGCTGAGAGCAGCTCAGCACATGGTCCAGCTTGCCTTCCCTGCTGTCTCCCTCTGCCAGCCCCTCCCTGACCTCTGAACTCGGAGCCCTGACGCTCCCTTCCTCCCTCAGGGCAGGTGCGGGGCTGAGATGGGCAAGGGGCGAGAGGAGTTGCTCTACATAATGGCAGAATTATATGAGAATTCTCTTTATGTGCATTTTTCAAATATACGGTCTTCAGAGGCCAATCTGATTAATTTTGCTGATGGACTTTACTTCGAGCTGCATTCTAGTGAAAGAATTCATTTCTGATGATAAAACTCTCTAGGGACAGGAAGGCACAAGGGAGGGTTTTGAGCACACACCTCCATCCCTCAGGCCACCCCATCCAGCCTCTCAGCAAGCTAGTTTGAATGAAAAACGTGCCTGACCTGTGGTGGCGCAGTGGATAAAGCGTCGACCTGGAATGCTGAGGTCACCAGTTTGAAACCCTGGGCTTGCCTGGTCAAGGCACATATGTGAGTTGATGCTTCCAGCTCCTCCCCCCTTCTCTCTCTCTCTCTCTCTCTCTCCCCCCCTCTCTCTCCCTCTATCTCTCCTCTCTAAAAAATGAATAAATAAAATAAAATAAAACATAAGGGGTGGGGGGACACACAACACCTAACAGTGTATGAGCCAGCCAGGCAGCCTACAGAGGATCTAGAAAAGAACAGGCTAATTTAGGCACAAACGTGACTCGGAGCCACCAGGAGCAGCTGTCGTCCTGCACTGCCCCCTCCTGCTCTCCTGCCTAGCCTGTCATTCACTCCCCCCAGGACCCTTGAAAACGCTTCTGCCTCCGGGACCCTGGTTGCAGTGAGGGTGAACCTTCCCAGCTGAGGCAGGTCCAGAGCTCTGCAAGTGATCTAGCGATTCCAGAGGGGACCTCATGGGTTATGGGTCTAAGGACAATCATTCCACTAACAAAAGCAGGTGCAGAGCCGAGGTTGGGGGCACTGGCTCTGCAGTCAGACAGACTTTCTGCTCATGTGGCCTCAGGTAAAACACTCACCTGTCCCAGTCCCAGGTTCCTCATCTATAAAACAGGAATAGTAATGATGGTAACAGCAACCCCTGAGGGGCACGGTGAGGATTAAATGAGGTAGTGCATAACAGGTACCTCGTTCAGAGCCTGCACATAGTTACTTCACCTTTGTTCTCCCCCATGGGCCAGATGCCAGTGAAGATGTAAAAATAAAAAATGAAGACCGCAGAGAAAGTCTATGTCAGTGGTCAGCAAACCGCGGCTCACGAGCCACATGCAGTGTGGCTCTTCCACAAAATACCACGTGCAGGCGCAAAGGCCAGCTTAGGAGTACCCTAATTAAGTTAATAACAATGTACCTACCTATATAGTTTAAGTTTAAAAAATTTAGCTCTCAAAAGAAATTTCGATCATTGTACTCTTGATATTTGGTTCTGCTGACTAATGAGTTGGCGACCACTGGGCTATGTGCAGAGGAGAAAGTGGATGTCCCAAATGAGGATTGGACCAGACGGATCAAAGAAGGAACAGCAGCTGGACTGAACCAAATCTTAGCCCATTTTATTAAAATAGGACAGACTCAGAGTTCCGCCTTCTCCTCAAACCTCTGTTCCACACAGATGTGCCTGCCTTTCCACAAACTGATCTACCCGGGTGCCAAGGCCAACGTCAGCGTGTAAGAAGCTCCCAACCCAGAGGTGCCTGACTTTGCCTGTGCTCCCAACTCTCTCCCAAAATCCTCGCCTGAATCCTGCCCCCTGGCTGCCCACATCTTTGGTCTGAGCGCCTGATCATTCCTTTATTCCCCAGAGTCCAAGCACAGGTTCTGGGCAGCTGCCGTGGCTGACCTGGCCCTCTCTGACTGGACCTTGGACACTCACTCATTCCTTCCTGTCTCGGTTGATCTCTCTACTTGACTTCAGACAAGCCTGCCTTTCAGTCTTCAGCCTAGGCTACACTGTCCTGTTTCTTCCTTGATCAGTCTCATTCTGCCCGAGTCCGGGATGACAAGTAGCAGCTTAAAGACCAGCTAGAAGTCAACAATGGCCAGTGCAGGGTCGAAGGTTGTCTACGGGAGCACCTGAGACCAAGCTCTGCCTTCTCTCTCCTATAAGGAATAGCCTTGGCTGAAACGGTCCCTTCAGGAGGCTACCTGACACTGTCTACTAAAGCCAGCGACGTGCACCCCATCACCCCAAAGATCCATTTGTATCAGTCGGGAAGGACTAGGACAGTTATGCTGCTCTTAGAACAACTCACAAGGATCAATGGCTTTAAACAACAAAGGTTTGTTTCTACCTCCTGCTACTTGTTTCCCACAGCTCAGCCTGGTGACTGCGGCACACGGTCCTCACTCAGGGACACATGCTGACGGAGCCTCCTGATCCTGAACTTCAACAGTTACTGTAGTAAGAAGGAAAGGTCAAGTGCAAACAGGCTGGTGGATGCTTCAAACACTCGCCGTCATTGGCCAAAGTGAGTCACACAGAACTTTCTGCCTCCCAGAGTACCGGCAAGTGCAATCCTAGGCGCTCATATGGATGTAGTGAGGAGATGGCATTTCTCCCAGATGAAGGCACAGCACCTGGACTGGAACCTTCCACCCCCAACAGAGGACACATAACCTCTCAAAAACCTCAGGGTCCTTGGAGAACCCCAGTAAAGCCAGCACTCCAAATCCAGACTGAACAACACCAAGCACTCTGTCTCTTTGCCTCAAACAAGACCACACGCTCATAATCCTCTACAAAAGGGGAGACAGTGAGGGCAATCTTCAGACAGAATGAAGTCCACATCCCAACCAGCAGGTGGCCTGGCCCTCATGGGGAAAGAGAGGACATCTCTGTCTTGAGGAGCCTGGTCTTAGGAGTTTCCCGTTTTTCCATAAATCCTATTTTTTTATACATGTCTTTGACAATATGGGATTCACTCAACCCCTAACCAACATCAGACCTGAGACCAACATCACCTAACACAGAGCTTGAAAGGAGAGAATCTGAAACTCTGGTGAACAGTGCTGAATCCTACATTCTATACCCAAAATTTGATCACTCTAATTCCCGGAAGCAAAATACACTTACCCCTTCCCCAAGGGTGACAACCTAAAAGCCCTGTCCCAGCACAGCACCAAGCTCAAAGTCCAAGATATCCAATTTTGCACAGTGATTTCCAGTTCCGGGTGGTGGGCTGTTGTCTCTACGTATATACTCCATTCGCGGGAAGAATGTTCTGAGACCTGGAATTACTATGGACCAGTCTCTGCTGGGTCTCATTATTCTCTTCAGAATGGGAGTATTTCCTGTTGTTTTCCTGTCCTATGTCCATCATTAATGTTGCTATGTTAGAGAAGATAACTTGTCTTCTTCCTTTTTAAAAAGAATTTATTGATTGATTTTAGAGAGAAAGAAAGGGAAAGAGACAGACAGACAGACAGAAACATCGATATCTATTCCTGCATGTGCCCTGACCAGGGATCGAACCCACAACCTTCGTGCATCAGGACAACCTCTAACCAAATCAAGCCATTCGACCAGGGCACGAGCATGTTTCCTGATACATAGTTTGTAATAGCCCCCACCACACACACACACACACACACACACACACACACACACACAAAGATGGGGGAACAACCTATGTGTCTATTATTAAAAGAATGGATTTTTAAAAGTTGTGGTATAGTCACACAGTGAAATATGTTTTAGCAATTTAAATGAAAATTTCGAACTACAAGCATCAGCCGAGATAAAACTCAAAAACATAGCATTGATTGAAAAGTGCACGTTGCAGAGTACAACGTGATGCTATTTGTATAAATTTTTAATCGTCTCTAGCATTATTACACACTGTTAATGGAAGTATATGTAACAAGCAGGACTCATGGGTGTAATCAGAAAGCAACATATTGTTTGTTGCCTTTATGTTCTTTAAATTTATTTTGTTTGACATGTTTTTCCCCCACCCCAGAATGAAATGTAGGTAGTTCTAATCACTAAATAATGTTCTCCAATCAATAAATAATGTCTATCTCGCCTGACCTGTGGTGGCGCAGTGGATAAAGCGTCGACCTGGAATGCTGAGGTTGCCGGTTCAAAACCCTGGGCTTGCCTGCTCAAGGCACATATGGGAGTTGATGCTTCCTGCTCCTCCCCCCCCTTTCTCTCTCTCTCTCTCTCTCTCTCTCTCTCTCTCTCTCTCTCTCTCTCTCCTCTAAAATGAATAAGTAAAAATAAAACTTTTTTAAATAAATAAATAAATAATGTCTATCTTGGTAGAATCATCACAATGTTCCACTTTTATGGTTATTCCTTTCATCAGTCAGTTATTGACATTGTTTTCATTATGAATGCCACATCATAAACCACCCAAAGCCCAGTGACACATGGAATAATATACAAGTGTCTTTTTCTAGCTTGCAAGTCTGTGGCGGTCTGCTGTTCACAGTTAGGCTTGCTCCAGGTTATGAGCTCTGTCCAGGGCAGTTCCGTGTCCTTCATCCCCTAGGAAACACACTCTCTACTGCCTGGGGCATGTGCTCCTGATAACGGCAGACATGCAAGAGGAAGGTCCTCAATGCAGGCAAATCACATGCTTGATTCGTGTGACCTCTGCTAACTTCCCATTAGCAGGTCACATGGCCAAACCCAATGCCAAAGAGGTTGCGGAAATAGATGTGGCCACTATAGGGGGAGGTAGATGGGATACTTGCAGAATCCAAGACCACTCGCCCACAGTGTATCACAGGCCAGCTACAGTGGAGCCATCCAGTGGGGAATGAGGCCAGCTTCTTCCCTCCATCCCTCCTTGTGCCCATCGTCTGTTCCTTGTCAACCCCGGTTTCTGACCCCTCCAGGTCTAAGAGGGAAGGAAGAGAAGAAGGGGACAGGAGATTTCTGACTTGACTAAATCTGGAGTCCCGGTCTCTGAGCTGGGAGGTGTTTCTAGGTCGCTCTCAGGAGCACTCCCACGGGTTCTCCAACCTTCAGGGATGCTCAGAGTTCTAGGTGATGCCTTCCGGTTTAGAGGTGGGGGTGGTGCACGTGGCTCAGGTCCCGCTCATAAACCCTCCTCACATCTCAAATCCCTGACTCATTCATGCTGTCATGGAGGATGAGTGTTCTCCCTCTAGTTTTCCTTTGTAAATCCTTTGACATGGCCTCACACCTTACCTGTTGTCTGGGTGCCTCCACCGAAATTTCCACTTGACCTGCCATATTGTTACATAAACCTAGGTAGTAATAATATAAAAGCATGAGTGAGCCCTGGCCGGGCAGCTCAGTTGCTTAGAGTGTCATCCCGATACACTAAGATTGTGGGTGCGATCCCCGGTCAGGGCACATATAAGAGTCAACCAGTGGGTACTTGGATCAGTAGAACAAGAAATTATAATTTCTATCTCTCTCTTTCTCTCTCTCTCTTTCTCTCTCTCTCATCAGTAAATTTTTTTAATGTTTTAAGTTATATGAGGATTTAAAATAAATAAATAAATAAAAACATGGGTGAGAAGGAAGCACACCGGCTTCAGGATGTTTACTATACCTCTGGGGAGGGGGAGGGAAGCAGAAGGCAGAGTGACAGAGGGGCACTGTGATGGTGAAATTCATATGTCAACTTGGCTAGGCCATGGCACCCAGATATTTTGTCAAACATTATTCTAGACATTTCTGTGAAGATATTTTTTTCGATGAGATTAATGTTAAATCAATAAACAGATTGCTCTCCATAAGTGGTGGGCCTTGTCTAATCAGTTGAAAACCTTAACAGAAAAAGACTGACTTTCCTCAAAGAAGAAGGAATTCTGCTAGCAAACTGCCTTTGGATCGGAACTGTTTCATTGACCCTTCTGTGGGTTCCCAGCCTGCCAGATAAAGGCTTTGACCTTGCTAAGCCTCCACAATGGCATGAGCCAATTTCTTAAAATAAATGAATAAACACACACATGCCTCTTGTTTTTCCTGGTTCTCTGAAGAATACTGGCTAATACAGGACATCTCTGCAGATGAGTATATTGAGACAGGGTGAGCATCACAGCTGAGGGTAAGTTTTTGCTTTTGTTTTCTTTTTCTTTGAAAACCTGCTTGGGCAGTTCCTGCCTTTTGCCACCATGTATTTTATCTTTGTGCCAGGTTATGTTGCTTTTGGCCAAAGGCTTCAAGACAAATGCATTCCTGGAAACTACATTGTAAATCCAATTGTCATAAAGCAGATTACGCTTTCATGGAAACAATGTCACATTGAATTGTAACAGCAGAATTAATCATCTACACTTGTATAGAGCTTTGAAAGAGACTTTCAGGTACACTGTTGCACTGAGTCCTGTCAGGTAGGCCAGTGGTCCCCAACCCCTAGGCCACGAACCGGTACCGGTCCGTGGGCCATTTGGTACCGTTCCACAGAGAAAGAATAAATAACTTACATTATTTCCGTTTTATTTATATTTAAGTCTGAACAATGTTTTATTTTTTAAAAATGACCAGATTCCCTCTGTTACATCCATCTGTCTAAGACTCACTCTTGACGCTTGTCTCAGTCACGTGATACATTTATCCATCCCACCCTAAAGGCCGGTCCATGAAAATATTTTCTGACATTAAACTGGTCTGTGGCCCAAAAAAGGTTGGGGACCACTGAGGTAGGCGATTTGTTCTCTTGGTGGCACAGATGAAGGAATTGAGGCTCAGAGAGCCACTTTGCTCAGGGTCCCACTAGCCATAGTGACTGAGCCGGGATTCGACCCTAGCTCATTGGCCTTTCCTATTTTTTTTAATTTATTTATTCATTTTAGAAAGGAGAGAGAGAGGGGGAGAGAGAGAGGAGAAAGAGAAGCATCAACTCCCATATGTGCCTTGACCAGGCAAGCCCAGGGTTTTGAACCGGCAACCTCAGCATTTCCAGGTCGACGCTTTATCCACTGCGCCACCACAGGTCAGGCCTCAGTGGCCTTCCCAACATCCCCATAACCAGGTCTCAGCTTCAACTCAATCAAACACACAACGAAAAGTTCATCCAGAACTCAAGCCACCACAATTGTTTAAAACTATAAAAGTTTGCTCTTAAGTCACATAAAACAGGCAAATGAGCGTATTGCTCACTAAAAAAAAAAACCCTGAACTATAAAAGCAGACATATAACACACAAACAATCATTATGACCCACCCACAAAGCACCTAACCCAAAAATAGGGGCTTCGCCGTCCGCACAAACACTTCACGAGCAATCGTTCACTCTGTGCAGGAAACACAGAATTGCCCAGGGGACCACCTGAATCTATGTATTTTTCCAGTCCCTTTTTCATGCCCTTTTTGTTACACTGATCATTTTGAAAACACAATTAAAATTCATAAATGGTGTGGCTTGTGTCTGTCCAGGTTGGGGTGGGGACTAGCAGGGACTGACTTTGTTAGTCAGGGCTGAGCTGTAGGCATCATGTAGCAGAGAAAGAAAAACCATGGGTAGGCAGAGCCGGGAACCAGGGGAGGTCAGACAGACCCCTCCCAGCTGGAGTTGGGGTGCTAAGAGAGCAAGAGTTTCACCCCAGCCCCCAGGCCCCATGCCTTCCACCTCTAATGCTGCTCTCAGCTCTGCCTGGGGTCATCTCTGAAGACGGGGTCTGCTCTGCCCTCTGTCTTGGCAGGGCTGCTCTACAGGACCTGCCTGGCTTCCTCCCCTGGCACCTCTGCCTTGGCCCCTTGTCACCTCTGCAGACTCAGCCAGGCCTCAAGCTCCAGGGTAACCCTGTCCCTGGAGGACTAGAAATAAAGGAGCCCTCTGGGGGCACCGCACTGGTCAGCCTCGTTCCTTCTCCCACCACCCACGCCCCTCTGCAGGTTTTGCTCCCATTTCCGGGTCCCTCTCCATGGGGAGGGCCCCTCTGGTTCCTTCCAGGCTGGGGTCTGGGGCTTTCACTGCCTACTTGGGTCAGCAGTGGCCTCAGCATGCTGCTCCCTTCACAGAGCGCCCACCGACCAGATCGAGACTCCAACCCATCCAAGTTCCTGTTCCTGGGGCTGCCCCGGCTTCCTGAGCCCTGGCTGGGTGGCTTTCCTTGAGCTAACAGCCCGTGAGTGGTAACCCATCGGCACCCACTCAGGCCACCGGGCTCACCTCAGTGGGCTTCCCTCCGATCCCCACATCTCTGTGCCTCCACTGGGGCTGCAGAGTCCCAGGGAAGGAATGGCGCCCTCTGCCCCACACACTACTCTGAGGGCACCTTGGACCCAGCATGCCTGAGCAGTGACTCACAGAAGCAGCAAAAGAGGAAGAAGGGGCTCCAGTGACAAGAGCTACAGAGGACTAAAAAGTATAAGCATAAAAAATTAGATGTAAACCATCAGCCCCAAGCCAAGGCCAGTGGCAAAGGGAACAGAACTGCCTGATCTCTCAAACAGCCTCCGATTTTTATTCTTGAGGTCCACGTGAGCTTCATACACAAAGCCACGTAGAAGGGGGAGCTCTTCCCTAGGGAAGAGGGTCACTTGTGTGATTTTCTCTAGCCCCTGGACTGTGAGGGTTCATTCTCACAGGTCTGGGATGCCCGTGATCTGAGCCTGGGGAATCAGGACCACACACAGCACTGACCCGGTCACAGCACGGAGCACACTGATTAATAGCGTTGCTTTGTGACAAAGCCCCCAAGGAGCTTGGGATGGTTCATACCAGCCTGTGCTCTCATAGCCACGAGACCAATGCTTTGTACCTGGTCTCTGCGAGTCACCGGGGGCTCTGCCATTGGGAACAGTCATGTAGTGAGACTATACCTGCACGATAGCAGATAAGAGAAACCCAGGTTCTATGCATGTATTGGTGGTTCCTGATTACAGAGATACCATGTCCCTTCTCAACCCCTCCCTGGGGGGGGGCAAAAGCAGCTCAGACGTGACTTCTTCAGACCCCTTACCCTGAGTGGCCTTTGGCTGTGACGACACCCCTGTATGGACGTTACTGCTATGCTGTGATAAATTGTAGGTTTGCAAGTACTATCATTCAGACCTCTGAACCTTCTTTAGTAGTTGAATCTGTATCGCTGCTGCTGTTGGTGTATCCACACTGTGATGGGTTAAATTGTGTCCCCTCACAATTTATGTGTTGAAGTCCTATCTCCCAGTACCACCTCAGAATGTGACCTTATTTAGAACTAGGCTAGGTCAGTGCAGAGGTAATTAGTTAGGATGAGGCCCTATTGGAGTAGGCAGGTCCCCTAATCCAATATGACTGATATCTTGATAAAAAGCAAAAGTCTAAAAATAAATGCCACGTGAAGACTAGAGTTATGTTGCCACAAATCAAGGAGAAAGGCCAGGAACAGAGACTTTCCCTAGGCCCTTTGGAGAGAGCGCGGCCCCACACCTTGACCTCAGATGTCTAGCCTCCAAAGTAAATGTCCCTGGTTGAGCCCCAGTTTGTGATACTCTGTTATGGGAGCCGTAGCAAACTGGTGCCCCCTCAGAAGGCTTTCTCACTTCCCACTGCCATCGGCAACATATGCTGGTGTCAACTCAGGCGCCCCTCGACCTTCGGTCTCATGTGGGACCCTATGGCTACTCTTCTCCTCACACAGCTGTGATCTCTCTTTGGCCACACGTGCTGCTACCCACTCACAGGACGCTAGGAGCTTGTCCGTAGCTTGGGGGAGTATTTGCGTGAATCCATGCACACTCCGCTCTCCCAGTGAGACTTGCAGGCCAGGTTCAGAGTCTGTTTCAGATGAGGCAGGGGCTTTAGAAGTGAGGTGTCCATGCCTTGCAATCTACAGGTAAGGAAGATGAGGATGAGAAGAGTGGGACCAGCTTCCCAGGGCCGCACACCTAGCTCATTAGTATGGTCATGATGACAGCCCAGGAATTCTGATGCTCAACCCAAGTGTTGTTCAATCTTAGATTTCTTCTTTGGGGACGACTTTGGTCGCCAGCTGCCCTAAAGTGTGTTTGTCTTGCTCATTAGAAGTTAATTACATTTAGAAGAGGGATTTTGATTGAGTTTTCTCTGTAAACTCACCAAGTCCTCCAATGTGTAGGTGTTGAATAAATGTTTTGATTGAATTGATCAAAAGGTCTCATTCTGCTCAAAGCTAGCAGATTCCCAAGAGCATAAGAGGCCAGGCCAGCGTTTCTCAAAGTGTGCCCAGGGGAACACTCGCCTGGGCAGCGCCACTGATGGACTTACTAGGGAGTGAAGCATTCCCATCCTCCACTGCAGACCCCGCCCTGAGACTCTCTGGGGATGAGCCCCGGGAAACAGGCCCCAGACTGCAGCAGCAGTTCTCAGCTTTGTCTGCAATAGGAATTGCCTGCCTGGACAGCTTGAAAATACAGAAGGCTCATTTAATGGGCTTGGGGCTTTTTAGCAACTCTCCCCCCCTCCCCGTGATGCTCTGTGCAGACAGGGTGGTACCCACAGCACTACAGCTTTGAGTGATTGAGCATCCTCTGTTGAGAATCGGGCAATCACTCGTCAGTTTATCTAGAATTTCCCCAGCTTGAAAACTCAAGTTCCAGCCCTGGCCAGGTAGCTCAGTTGGTTAGAGCATCACCCCCTGATGCTATGGTTATGGGTTGGATCCCCAGGCAGGGCACATATAAGAATCAATCAGTAAATGCATAAATAAGTGGTACAACAGATCGAAGTTTCTCTCCCCCCCCCCACCCTTCTCTTCTTCTCCCTCTCTAAAAAGCAATAAAATAAATTTTAAAAATTAAAAATAAAAGGCCCTGGCCGGTTGGTTCAGCAGTGGAACGTTGGCCTGGCGTGCGGGGGACCCGGGTTCGATTCCCGGCCAGGGCACATAGGAGAAGCGCCCATTTGCTTCTCCACCACCCCCCTTCCTCTCTGTCTCTCTCTTCCCCTCCCGCAGCCAAGGCTCCATTGGAGCAAAGATGGCCCGGGCGCTGGGGATGGCTCCTTGGCCTCTGCCCCAGGCGCTAGAGTGGCTCTGGTCATGGTAAAGCGACGCCCCGGAGGGGCAGAGCATCGCCCCCTGGTGGGCAGAGCGTCGCCCCTGGTGGGCGTGCCGGGTGGATCCCGGTTGGGTGCATGCGGGAGTCTGTCTGACTGTCTCTCCCCGTTTCCAGCTTCAGAAAAATACAAAAAAAAAAAAAATTAAAAATTAAATAAAATTCAAGTTCCACATCCACAGAACCCCTTTATTTTGGGAATGCTAGGACTGTTGGTCACCTCAGTAAAGACTTGCCTCTGTGTAATTCACAATCAAGGGGCACAAATGCATGTATTAGGAATGAAGCAAAGGACTGAGCCCCATGCTTCCCCAATGAGGCGCCCGCCCACCCTCTCTAGCTCCGCCTTCCACCCATTCCTCCCATGGAGAAGGCTCACAGAGAGCTACGCCTTATCACTGCAGGGTGGTGGCTGCTCCACAGCTCTAGTCCTGATTTCCTGATAATTCAGAAAGCATTTCCATGTTGGCCCACAGTTTCTGTTTCCTGTCCCCTCCCATGCTATTTTTAGGTGCAGGGAACATTTCCTGTCCTGGCCTGCCCTACCCACCTGCATGTCTATCTGGGCCTCTGACATCCAGCTGGGTGGGCCTGCACGATTGAGTATGTGATCCCTCGGGTCTGGACCCTACTGTTCAGAGGGGCAGGTCGCGCCCAACAGCCCCTGTGGGCTTGGTGGGGTCCCCCCAGACTAAAATGCTTTTCTGTTTGTCTTACAAGCTTTAAAATAATAATATTTTCCCATTTCCACTCTGTTAGGTCTGGCTGTACCGAGGTCCACGTATCCTGCTGTAGAAAAGGCCCCCAGGATGGCATGTTGGCCAGCTCGGCTGCACGCACCCAGGTGGCCAGCAAAGTTCCAGGTCTAAAGGTCTGTCTTTTGCCTCCATTTCACAAACCCCGCCTGCGTGTTAGGCATGGCACTTGTCTCATCAGAACTCACAGCACCTGACCAGGCAGTGACGCAATGTATAGAGCGTCAGCTTGTAGTGCTGAGGACCCAGGTTCAAAACCCGAAGTGGCTCACCTGCTTGAGCGCAGGGTCACCACCTTGAGCATGAGATCATAGACATGACCCCAGGTCGCTGGCTTGATCCCAAAGGTCGCTGGTTTGAAACCCAAGGTCGCTGGTTTGAAGCCCAAGGTCGCTGGCTTGAAGCCCAAGGTCACTGACTTGAGCAAGGGGTCACTGGATCAGCTGGAGCCCCCTGGTCAAGGCATATATGAGAAAGCAATCAATACAATGAAGGTGCCTCAACGAAGAATTAATGCTTCTCATCTCTCTCCCTTCCTGTCTGACCCTATCTGTCTCTCTCTCTCTCTCTCTCTCTCTCTCTGTCTGGCTTAAAAAAAAAAAAAAGAAAGAAAGAAACTCACAGCGATCTCACATGGTGGTGAGAACCCAGGAGAGGAGCCTGTGCTCAGAGCAGGAGCTGCTCTGCCCCAGGTCACACCATGCAGAGCTCTCACCCAAATCCCACATGACTGGTTGGAAATTTGTTTATCAGCATTCCTCAGCCTTTGTATATATTTTTTTATTACTGCCCTTCTGAGGAGCTGTGGTAGACATTTTTTCCCCCTAATCACTCCCTCCTCCATTAAATTTTAATACCACAGATAACTGTAATGCTCTTTACATAGTATAGAGATATCTGTGCATTATACATAAAAAGAGTCAGGTTTTTTTCACATTTCAAGAGCCAACCTCATCCCCATGGGAGTGATCACACTCCTCTTGAGAATGCCAACAGGGCCTGACCTGTGGTGGCATGGTGGATGAAGCATTGACTTGGAATGCTGAGATCGCTGGTTCAAAACCCTGGGCTTGCCCGGTCAAGGCACATACAACAAGCAATCAATGAAGGACTAAAGTGAAGCAACTAAGACTTGATGCTTCTTGTTCTCTCCCCTCCTCTCTCTGTAAAATCAATCAATAAAATTTTTTTTTTAAATAAAAAAGAATTCCAACAAGGTTTGAGATCTGACTGATGTGTTCTCTTCGCTCTGAATGTAGGTGGAAAGGAAGAACAGGTAAAACCGTAAAGAAGTTCCTTCCAAACTAACGTTCTCAGGACTCTCATGCTGGAGACAGAGGTAGTTCTGTGGCCAAATACGTTTGGGCAATACTGAACGAAGCACCACTTCAGCTCCTGGAGGACCATCTCATCAAAATCACTGAGTGGCTACTTAAAAAAAAAAAAAAAAAAACCTGACCAGGTGGTGGCACAGTAGATAGAGCATCGGACTGGGACGCAGAGGATCCAGGTTCGAAACCCTGAGGTTGCCAGCTTGAACATGAGCTCATCTGGTTTGAGCAAAAAGCTCACCAGCTTGAACCCAAGGTCACTGGCTTGAGCAAGGGGTCACTAGGTCTGTTGTAGCCCCCCAGTCAAGGCACATATGAAAAAGCAATCAATGAACAACTAAGGTGCCACAATGAAGAATTGATGCTTCTCATCTCCCTTCCTATCTGTCTGTCCCTATATGTCCTTTTCTCTGACTCTCTCTGTCTCTGTCACAAATAAATAAATAAATAATGTTTATATCAATACATCTTAATTTAAGTTGGCCAGGAATTAATGTCTCTCCTCTTTCTCACTAACTCTCTCTCTCTGCATTTGAAACTAATGTTGACGCCTTCGTGTTTATAAATCACTTTAAATTCCTGTTTCTAGAATGTATTTCTGGAAATGCTGCCATAGATACAGAGTTGCTCTCTCTCGAGAAGTTTGGTGATGTTTGCCAAAAAGAAACAGCTCTCCCTGTGACTCAGCCCAGCCAGGCCAGCCAGTCTGCAGGGCCTGACCATCAGCCCAGGGAGCTCACGGAGCAGACCCAACCCTCTGTGCCGGGTTCCAGCCGGGCACGAGCAGCAGGAAGACGTGCTGACAGGTCATTAAACTGTATTTATTTAACACCAGTGTATGGCCCGCTTATACTGTGCCAGAGTACGGAGCTGCTCCTGGAGCACGTGGCACATGTAGTCAGGGCCCCTTGAGACCACCAGCACACCTTGAAATCCACAACCTTCTCTGCACTGTCCTATCCCAGGCACGCTCTAGAATAGGGGTTACAAACATGGCTTTCCAGGAGCTTTATCCAGATCAGATACCTGGGTCTGACCCCGATCTACTGAATTAAAATCTCGGGGCATCCGCATGTCAGTTTTACACAGAGGAGTTTGGTAAGACCGTGTCTGGGATTGCTGAACTGATGAATCCTGACTGCCCCCTCCCATGAGAACCCTTCCTGGACCACAGCTTTGGGACAGGCGGAGACCCCTGCGACAGCCTCGTGGGAGCATGTGTCCCCACATGGCCTCTTGGCTTACTGGTCAAGACTCTCGAGGGCAGGTGAGTTTTCTATCCATTCCTTGTCGCCTGTGTCTAGCACAATGCCAGGCCTGAGCTGAGCAGCTGGTAAATGCTTGAGGCATCAGCAACCAAATGCAGAAATGAGTGAAGGCACCATCACATGAGAAGGGCAGAGGCACCAACCCATCCGGCCACATCGGAAGGACCAGGGCCAGCTCTTTGAGAAGAAGGATCAGTAGTTAAAGCCAGACAACACCCATACCGCACGCTGGCACTAGTCACGATGCTGCTTTGATTGTTGAGCAAATCTATACAATGTGGTTTTGTTAGCCTCCTCGTCTGTTTTTAAAATCCTTACCAGGAGCACTAAAGCAGCTGTGAATTGCATGGAGTAGAACTACCTAAGCCCAGCGATGCCCCACCAGCACCAGTCACCGCACCAAAGTCCCGGCAGGGACGGACACTCCCTGGGACCTGGCGGGAGGGTCTGGTCCACAATGGGCCACTGGGGAGAGGAGGGCTGCATGCTGGTGTCACACTGATCCTGTCACTCACAAAGGCCCCACAATCCACCAAGTCCTTCGATAGCCCCTTGGTGTCATCCATTTCATCCTCACACCACGCTCAGGAGCAGACCCAGGGCGCTCTGGAGGGTCACCCTCATTTGCGCTTGAAAACCCAGGGAGAAACCGGGGCCTCGGGTGCAGAGGGAGGAGGAGGGGGAGCAGGAGGTGCAGCAACGAGGTGAGGAGAGTGGGCACAGGGACCAACCCTGGAAGATGTGCCCAAACCAAACCACAGTGAGACATCTGGCCACCCTGCCACCCTCAGCCACCAGGTGGCAGGCCCGAACCACGGTGCCCAGGAGCAGCTGCCAAAGGCAGTCTGAGGCAGAGGCGGAGCCAAGGGAAAGGGGCTGAAGAGAACACATCACACACTACACACCACACATCACACACCATGCACCACACACACCATACCACACACACACACACACTCACACACTACACAAACCACACACATCACACACACACCACACCATACAAACCACATACATCACACCCACATACCACACACATCACACCACATACACCTCATATATATACCATACACACAAAATCACACACCTACAACACACACACAACACAAACATCACACCACATATACCATGCAGCCACCACACACACCCACTCACACACAACCACACATACCACACATACTATATATCTATATACCACACACACCACACAGACGCCATACTCACACACAATCCCTCACTCCACTGCGGTAGCTGCTACCGTTTCCTTTACCAGGCTTGGCACCTTCTTCCCCTCCCACCGTCTCCTCAGGACCTAAAATTCCACACATCTCTTTGCCATCACTTCCCAAACACTCTTGTACTGTGCCTTTCTCTCCCACCAGCCTCTCCCCAAATATCAACATTCCCTTTCTCCCCACCACCCAGTCCTCAGAAGTAAAAATAAAACCTACCACCAGGAGGGCGTTTTCTGCCTTGTCAAGCACTTTCTCTTCTCCTTTCTCATTTGATTGTCTCCACAGTCCTACAAGACCAAGGTCAGTGCTGCCACCTCATACAGGAGGGAGCAGAGACTCACATTCTTGCCCATTCATGGTGGGCAGCACTAGAGGTCAACTCACAGGCTCCTGGGCTTGACTGGCCTCCATGGCCCCAAATACCTCCCCACAGCTGACACCCCATATTCTCACTCAGTATCTCCCTTCTACCCCCAAATGTGATGGGGAATAAGGGGATGGAGGGTCTCTGCCCCTCAGACCCCTCATCCTGGGGAAGGCAGCTCCACTAAGAAAGGCAAGGAGATGTCAAGCTACTTCTCCAGAAGTTTTCGCCTTTGGGAAAAGGTGCTCGTGGCCCTGGCTGGTTGGCTCAGTGGAGAGAGTGTCAGCCTGGCGTATGGACGTCCCGGGTTCAATCCCTGGTCCAGGCACACAAGAAAAAGCAACCACCATCTGCTTCTCTCCCCCTCCCTGTCCCCCTTCCCTCTCTCTTCCCCTCCCACAGGCAGTGGCTCGATAGGTTCAAGCGTCAGCCCCGAGTGCTCAGTTGGGTCCCGTGTCAACCATAGGGGGGGGCTGCCAGGTGGATCACAGTTTGGGTGCATTGTGGGAGTCTGTCTCTCTATCTCCCCTCCTCTCACTTAAAAAGAAAAAAAGGAAAAGCAAAGAAAACCCGTGGCCTCAGTTAAATTCTCTGGGAGCGTCAGGGGTGGAAGAGAAAACCGAGAACTCCACCTGAAACTTAACAAACCGTTTCCTGTTGAAATGCATCCTGTGTGTTCTGACTCAGAACGGAGGCCCCAGGAAACAGAGGCTCCAGAACACCTTGGCCTCACAGCAGGGAGGCCACTGGGAAGAGGACTGTGGGGCCAGGGTCTGTGTACCACAAGGGGGCCAACGCCGCCCATCCAGGCGTGCGGCATCTGCATAAACCTGCATGTTCATGGGCTTCTCCATCTGCAACCATAGCACCTTCCTGGGGTCCCTCAAGGGGCCAATCAGAAGCAGGCATCAAGACTGAACACCTGAGACAAGGGACAGGCACAGAATGGGGACAGCAGGTGACTCAGACACAGCACAGGTCTCGGGGCTCTACCCCTCTTAGGCCAAGCCCTGCTTTCTGGGATCCCAGTCCCCAGGGGCTTCCCCAACTTCCAACCCTGAGCCCCTTGCAGGGGGAGCCCACCTCAGGCTGGCTCTCAGAACCTCTGGATGTGGATGGCTGCTCCTTGGGGAGACCTCTCAAAATCCATTGTTCTTATTTATTTATTTTGAAATGCCTTATCAAAGCAGGACAGGTTTGTAGCTGAATCCTTTAAGGGGCTGCTCTGGTGAGACAGCAGCGTTCTCAGGGGTGAGAACATCTTCATAATGGGTGTCTAAGATGCTAAAATGGTCCTCAACATCCAGAGGGTAATGGCCCGTCAGATCGGAATCCGAATCTGAGCCGAACACGCCGCCAGCAGATGAATGGATGAGCCGCACGTGGTGTGTCCATACAGTATCATTCAGCCTTCGCAAGGCTCTCCGGTGACACAGCCACAAGGCCCTGATTCTACCATTAAAGAAGAAAATGCTTTCTGAGCTCATGAGATAGGGCAGGCACTTCACACAGCTCATCATAGTTATTCCTTACAACACCCCTGCCGGCTGGTGCTAACGCTCCATCCAGCACAGACGGAGACAGTGAAGACACTGACAGTCATCCAGTCGCGGCAAGGCAGAGAAGAGACTGGCAGTCGTCTGCCTGAGGTCCTAGCGCTGGCCCCCACTCCTTACCTCGAACTTAGGCAATCGGCCATCGAGGTCCAGGGGGTCAACGCAGTGACCTCGTGGACTTGGCTTTCCTGACCAACCCAGGCTCAGCTCAGGAAGAGCGTCCTGCCCACCACGCAGCAGGGGAAGTGCTTAGGTGAGCGGGTCACCCCCAGGCTCCCTTACACCTGCTCCCTAGCTCCCTGCACTGCCCAAAGGCCCACAGTGTGCAAACCACTTCCCTGTCCTTGCCTGTTGGCCGGTCTCGGTCTCTTCTGCTCCGGCTGAGTTTCCTGCAAAGCTTCTCCTTAACAACCTGTGGGACTGTTGTGTTATCCCACTCAGCATCTTACCACTGGGAACATACTAATCCTCCTCAATCCCTCATTTTCACAGAAGATAAACACAAAGCAAACAGCACAACCACCACAAACAGAAAGAGATCATGCCTGAACCTGGGAGCAGGGACCCCTCCCGGAGGGGCAGGGGGGCAGGGCAGGAGACATTCCTGGGCTGGGGGCAGGGAGTCTGGGGTTATCTCTGGAGCTGATTACACTTAAAAGTGGTTGCTTCACTTCAAAGGGGCTTTTAGGGCTGGTTGTGGGCTCTGGCAAGGAGAGCCTGGCCCCGGGCAGGCAGTAAACCTGTGAGCAGGAGCAGAGCCAGAGGCCCCGGCACAGAACTGAAGCTTTCAGCACAGGTTTCAGAGCTATTTACAGTCATTACTGGGACTCTCACCTCTTCCCAGGGTGGCCTCTTTTGTGACAAAGAAAGAAACTGCTGCGGAGGACAGGTGGTGGCTGGTGCTCCTGGAGCAATGAGAACCCAGGGACATGCGGGCCCATCTGTCTGCTCCCCTTAACACACACACACACACACACACACACACACACACACAGAGCTTCTGCCTCATTTAGAGGTCCCACACCCCCAGGCTGCAGGGAGCAGTGCTGTAGAGGGGGTTTCTAGCATCCCACAGAAAGACCCAGCTTCATGGTCCTTCATGCAGGCCTCCTCAGGACCTGGGCTCTGGGCTGATTCTTTAGAATAAATTAGAAAAAAAATAAGTCATCAATGACCTTCACTGAGCACTTACATAAGAATGTTGTATACATTTCTCACCTCTGAGCCTCCTAGCCTCCCCGCAAGATGGGTATGTTAGGTAAGCGTCTCCACATCACTGATACGAGGGCAAAGCCAATCAAAGTGCGAATGCAAAAGGGGCCGCATACTGAAGCTCTGGGGAGGCCCACATGGAGGCCCTACAAACTCGAAGGCCTAAAGTAACTGCATAGGGTGGTCTGCCATGAAAACTCTCACTAAAAGTGAGTCATGGCAGGTAGTCACGTCACAGGCTGGTTGGTCTCTTCCCTAACAAAGGTCAACCATTACCTTCACTGAACCTGTATATTGTCTTTTTTTTTTTTCTTCTACAATAACATACCTGATAACATACCTTCGGATATCAAAGTAATTTCCTTTTTCCTGGACCTCTCAAAGCACCACCACTGTATCAGGGCAGGGATCACAGATCCCCCATTGTTATTATTGTCATGTTAATTGTTAGCTGTTAACTATCCTGTACCCACAAATGTAAAAGAAGTATGTGTCTCTTCTCTGTGCACTTTGTATCCAATCCCGGAGATCTCCCTGCTTTGCTTTCTGCCACCTCCCTAATCTGTCACCAGTGGATTTCATGTCACCCCCTAAAGCCTTCTCCTTTGATTGTAATGCACAAAATAAGGGGCAAAACAGCCCTTCTCTGGAGCATTTTCTCTCAATCCATTGAGATTTTTGCTTCCTAGCAATTGTCATCAGTTTGGCTCAAATAAACTCATGAAAATTCTTACAGGTTTGGACATTTCTTATGTTAACAGAAGCCATGAAGAGATACCACCTCACACCCATGAGGATGGCTACTCTTCAAAACAAACAAATAACAAAACAGCTGTTGGCAAGGATGTAAAGAAGCTGGAACCCTCGGGTATCATTTGCGGGAATGTGACATGGCGCAACCATTACAGAAAGCAGCACGGGCTCCTCAACACACTAAAAATAAAGTCTCCGCGTAAGCCAGCAATCCCACTGCTGAGAACGCACCCCCAAAAAGCTGAAAGTAGAGTCTCGAAGAGGTATTTGCACACCCATGTTCATAGCAACACTAGTCACAATAGTCAAAAGATAAAAGCAACCCAAGTGTCCACCAACAGATGAGTGGATAAACGCAACGTGGTCTATACAGATAATCGCATGTTATTCAACCATAAAAAGGAAACTTTGCCTGACCAGGCGGTGGCGCAGTGGATAGAGCATCGGACTGGGATGCAGAGGACCCAGGTTCGAGACCTCAAGGTCGCCAGCTTGAGCGTGGGCTCATCTGGTTTGAGCAAAAGTCTACCAGCTTGAACCCAAGGTCGCTGGGTCCAACAAGGGGTTACTCGGTCTGCTGAAGACCCGTGGTCAAGGCACATATGAGAAAGCAATTAATGAACAACTAAGGTGTTGCAAGCGCAATGGAAAACTAATGATTGATGCTTCTCATCTCTCTCCGTTCCTGTCTGTCTGTCCCTGTCTATCCCTCACTCTGACTCACTTTCTGTCTCTGAAATAAATAAATAAATAAAGACTTAAAAAAAAAAAAGGAAACTTTGACACATGTTCCATCATGGAGCAACTTTGAGGACCTTAGGTGCGAGGTGAAATAAGCCAGTCACAAAATGATGAACACTGTAGGATCCCATTTATACAGGTTAGTCAAATTCACAGAAACAGAAAGTAGCTGTGGTGGCCAGGGGAGGGGGGGCAGGAAATGGGGAGTTATTGTTTAATGGGTGCCGAGTTTCGGTTTTGCAAGATGAAAATTTCTGGAAATGCGTTGCACAGCTGCGTGCCAGGTACTTCACAGTGTGAACGCACTTAGCACCACTGAGCTGTGCACTTAAAATGGTCGAAAAGATAAATAAATGTTGTGTGTGCTTCACCGCGATTACAAATTTCAAAACAAACCAAGTGAACAGACTTAAGAAATTCTTGCAAAAGATGGATCTAAGATCTGGGCTCACATCTACCTGGGGCCAAAGCTTTGCCTTTAACCACCCAGCCTCCCTCTCCCCAAAGCTTTCTGGAGAGTGGGCCACACTCCCCTGTTGTGCCCTTGGCAACCACAGCGCTCTTGTTCTCCATGACACCCCGGCTCATGGCACAATCAGCGTCACAGCTTGGGCACCCACTAGTCAACCAGTCTTTGCTGAGCACCTGTGATCGAGGCTCCGTGTTGGGCACTGGGGCACAGGAGTGAAAAAGACAGTCCCTGTCCTCAGGAGACAGGGCAGTAAGAAACTAGGAAAATTCGTTAATGATTAGAATAAGGAAACTGAGACAGGTGGCTGGGGGAACTGGCCAAGGGCTTCCGGGGTTTAAGCCAGAGACAGAGGGTCACCTCCCTACAGATAACATCTAGGCCTCCATTGTGTTTTCTCTCCAGGTCCAGGTGGGCAATCCCAGGGACAGCTGCAGGGGGCTGGTGGCCCCCTTGCCCTGGGGCTGGCCAATCAGTGGAGATTTTCCAGGTGTTCCTTGGGGGGAACACCTGGAAAATGCGATGAATATTCTATTGAAACGCTCTCCTAAATTCCCAGTCTGTAAAAACACTCAAAACAAAGGACCCAGGACACTTTCCCTCCTGGGAGCATGCACCTGTGCTGTACCATCCCCTTCCCTCTGGTCTCCCCCTCCCCAGCCCCCGCCAGGTGCGCCTCTCCTCAACTCCGAAGGTCCTCAGGAGCCTTGCAACCGGCGGAGCAATGGGCGGCAGCATCTCGTGCTGGGCGAACCCCTAACCCTGTCTCCCAGGCCCCCTTTCCTCTGACCCCCCCAGCGTAGGCTCCTTTCTTTCCTGTAAGGTTACCGGTGAGCCAGAGCAGCCCTGCCTAGGCGCTCCTGTTGCTCCTTCTATTCTAGGCCCTTCCTTGTTTCACTGTTCCCCGCTTTGATAAACACTCCTCAGCCCTGGCTGGGTGGCTTGGTTGGTAAGAGCTTTGTCCTAGGTACAGAGGTTGCTGGTTCGATCCCTAGTCAGGACACATGCAGGAGCAGTGATGTTCCTGTCCCTTTCTCTCTTTTTCCCTCCTTCCTTCTCTCTCTAAAATAAATTTAAAAAATTTTTTTTTTAATTTTTAAATAGCCCTGGCTGGATGGCTCAGTTGGTTTGAACCTCCTCCCAAAGCACAGAGGTTGCTGCTTCAGTCCCCGGTCAGGGCACACACCAGAGCAGATCAATGTTCCTGCTCCTCTTTCTTCCTTCCTCTCTCGCTAGAATCAATAAATAAAAATTTTAAAAAGAATTTTTAAATAAAAATAAACTTACTGTTCAAATTACCTGGACTCGTGTTGTGAAATTTTTTCTGCACGAAATCAAGAACCCACACACTCCATGCCAGCCTTCAACAGACTCAAAGGGCCCGGTCCCCCGTCCGGGAACACCATGGCACTTACATCCTAGTGACCTGAGCCAGATAATGGACACAGAAATAAATATCTGAGAAAAGTACAGAGAGTGACAAGAACTATGAAGGGAATAAACCATGAATATGAAAGAAAAGATGTCACTGGGCAAGTACAGGGGGCTTCAGCTAGACTTCTTGGGAAAGGACTCGGAGGCGGGGACCTCAGAGCTGGGCCCGACAGAATGACCTCACGGAGGATACTCCAATCAGAGGGTACAGTTCCTACTGGAGCCAGAGTGGTGGGCACAGAGAGAAAGAGGTCAAGAGAGAAAGCGATGGGGGTGGGGAGGGCCACGTCGGGTCACAGGGGCCCTTGCAGGGTCTGCCACGCAGCGTGGATTATCGAGGGGCAGAGGGAAGCCATGGGAAGGCTGCAAGCAGGGGGTGACATGATTCCCTTTTTGCTTTAGAAATAACTCATGGGTGTGGGGGTCTTCTATGCAACGTGAACTTTTTTTTGGGGGGGTGACATCAAACTCTGCTCTAATCACTGGAGTTCAGGGCTCAGACCAGGACCTTTGAGAGGAAGGCCTGTGACCCACATACTCTGCACAGGCTCTTCCGCACCTCTGCTCACTGGGGACCAACTGACACTTCCCCAGGGCCACCTGGGAAAGGAAGGGGGCTTGGACGCAGTGCCACCACCGGAGTGGCTGAGACGCTCTGAGCCAGCTCTGGGGGGGCTGGGTCCCTGTTCTGTCTGCTCTGCACCTCAACTTCCTCCGACCATAGTGTGGCATCAGGATGGATGAGCTCTCCAGACTGCTCGTCTCTGATAAATTATGACTTACAAAGGGACACAGACTTCATTTCCCTGAGTTACAAACTGTTCTTTCTCCGTAATGTAGAGTATTTTTAGCACTGTCAGCTTCAGCCTCCCAAGAAGCTCACAGAGTCAGGAGCTGTTGACACTCGAGACTGCTGAGGTGCAGAAATGAAGGTCCTGAAGTCACTAATGACTGACAGGACCCCAAGAGGGCCCAGATGTCCCACTCCCCTGGCATGTCAGCCCAGGTCCCCTGTGCCCGCCTGGCAGTGTGCAGGAACATGGCCACCCAGCATCTGAAGACACGTGGTTATTACACCTGCTGTCATTCAAGGCCCACCGGGGACCCTGGGACGTCTTTATCAGCTCCTAGCCCTGGCTTAACACCTCTCCCCATCGGCCCCAAATATCAGAACTCAATGGGGCAAAGCGATGTTTTCCTTGACCACCATGATGACTTACATAAAAATGACCCAGTTTCAGTCTTGGAGGGCAGGGGACATAAATGAAACTTCCTGTGTTCTCATACTCTGGGCTAATCATTTGTTCTTCTCTGAGTGTCCATGACCACCACCTGGACTCATCTCTCTCTGACCCCAGGGTGGGGTAGTGAAGGCTCCATTTTCAGCTGCTGTCCTCTCAGCCTGATCTCTCCTGGGTGGTAACCCTCACCCTTCTTCTGATGGGACCCAGAACCACACCCCGCCCTCATCCAGCTCCTGCTCAGGGACCAGCCCACAGACACTTCAAGCATAGCTTGACCAGCCTGAAAGCAACTACTTCCTTCCCCAAACTGGCTCCTTCCCTGGTGTTCCCTGTCTCCCTTAAAAGCCACCCCAGCTGGCTGCCAGTCATCCATCCCCTTGACTTCACCTGTGCGCACTTCCCAAGGGAGGTCACAGGGTGTTATCTGTTCCACTTCCCACGTGTCTCTCCCCTGGAGCCTCTCCTCGCCGTCCTCACCACCACAACCCTCACCCAGGTTTTTTGTCATCTGTAGCCTCAATTACAGCAGCATTTCTCAAATGGCAACCTAAACTTCCAAGCCCCTTTCCCAACACCTATCACCACAGGTGGTTTTTCAACACATAGATCTGACCATTCTGCCCTCCTACTCCCAAATCTTTCATGGTTGCCTAGAGCTCGCAGGCCCTTCCTAATCTTACCTGGACCACCTTTCAGTGTCACCACACCCCCAAAGCACCTATTCTTCACAGTAGACATGACCCCATGGTCACTGGCTTAAGTCCAAAAGTCTTTGGCTTGAACCCAAGGTCTCTGACTTGAGCAAGGGGTCACTGGCTCAGCTGGAGCTCCCTGGTCAAGATATGCATGAGAAATAGTCAACAAACAACAAAGGTGTCTCAACTATGAATTGATGCTTCTCATCTCTCTCCCTTCCTGTCTCTCTCTCTCAAAAAAAAAAATCAAAAATCAAAATAAATAATAAAGAGTCTAGCCCTGGCCAGGTGGCTCAGTTGGTTAGAGTATCATCCGACTCACCAAGATTGTGGGTCCAGACCCTCACCAGGACACATACAAGAGTCAATCATTGACTGCATAAATATGTAGAACAAATCAATCTCTCTCTCTCTCTCTCTAAAAATCAATAAATTTTAAAAAGTTAATTTAAAATAAGGATCTGTTTGCAAAGGTGTGGACAGGTTAGAGAGGAATCAGAAGAGGTGGGGCTATACCTCTGCACTGGTAATAGGACACCTGTCACTCCCCTAGGACTAAAGGTGGGACAGGAAGCATTATCACTAGATCCTAGAAGAAAGTCAAACAGGACTGGTCGGGTAGAATGGTGACTTTCCATTAACAGGTCTTCCAGGAAACTGCAGGAACAAATCCCCAGTGTGTCACCTACTGATCTTCTACCAGAGCTTCCCCTTGGCCAAACCCAACTGGTAACCAGACAGCAAGGGAGGCCTTGCTGTCTCTCTCTCTAGAGGGAGGGAGGCTGGCAGGGTGGGCCCACAGGGGCCAGCAGCTGCTATCAGCACACTCCGCAAACAGGAAGCAGCGTGTCTCCCTGGGCCTGGCACTCTGCCTTGCTCATGACATACTCGCTGATCATCATGTTCTCATTTAACTCATTAAAATGACAATGTTCCTTCTAATATTTGCTCTAGCACCGCATCAGGGACAGACTCATTCAAAGCAAAGGAGACCCACAGTCAGGTGTTAAAAGTCCGGAACTCTGGAAAGAGACAGTTTGAGCTGGAAGCCAGGTCTGCCAGTTTGTGACTTCAGGCAAGTTACACAACTTCTCTGCACTTCAATTACCTCACCAGCGGGAGGGGACAGGGAACCCTTCAGAATATTATGCAGACAAAGAGACAATTTATACAAAGCAGTCAAGACAGTGTCAGCCCCGTACTGCTCAGTAAACATTGTGAATTGTTTTGGGGAGTGCTCAATAAACCTCTCCCTGCTCTGCCGTGGTTGGTTGGATCGTTGTCCCATAGTACAGAGATTGTCAGTTCAATCCCCGGTAAGGGTACATACAGAAACAGATCAATGTCTGTCTGTCTGTCTGTCTCTCGCTCTCTCTCTCTCAAATCAATTAAAACACACACAGCTCTACCGAACCTCTCTAGAGATGTGCGGATGAATGGGCCGTGGCCCTAACTCTCACAGATCCCACACTTGCAGACTGAGCTTTCCCAGCCAGCACCCCAGTCTCTATTCCCACCATCTTCCCCTCATCTTCCCACCCCCAGAGCTCCTGCTCCTTTAGGGCCTGAGAGGGGACTGGACCAGAGCTGCCTGCTGCAAACACCAAGGCTGACTCAGCTCCTGGGGCTGCTCTAGAGGGACCCGTCTACCCAACTCCAGACCCAGGGCCGGCCACGCAGATGCACCGGAACTCAGAGTCGTCCTCCCCTCACTCACACAGACACTTGGCGGTGACCCCAGACTGCCCCGAGGCCTGGTTGGCACTACTGGGGCCATGGTGTTCCCTTCTGAGGGGGCTGGTGTCTCTCTTCACAGGAGAGAGTGTACCACCCACCTTGTGAACATCTAGAGAGAGAGGCTGGGAAAGGGGCCGCTGGGATTCCAGAGCATCCTCCCAGCCCCATTTGACATCACTCCCCAAGTTGTACCAGGAACGAGGGAGCCCATCAGCCCGCTTGAATTTTCTCTAAACAGCAGAGTCCTCCCTGGACAGGAAGCAGCGCCAGCCACAGCCCCCGCTTGGGAGCACGCAAGGAGGCTAACAGGTTCATCATCATGTCAACCAGGCAAGAGCTCAACCTCACTAGTGCCATAAACGAGGCCCTAAGAGGGAGGGGTGCAGGCGGACGGGGTGATGGACGGCTTTCTCTGCAGCATGGTCAATTAATAAGGAAGTTAAAAGGGCCATTGTGTTATTTCACGTATGAGAGGAATGTGACCCGGGCCGTGCTTCCAGGTACCTGCTCTCAGCGGCCCTGGTGCTGCGGCCATGATAAGGTCGGCTCTGGGGGAGTCAGCTCTGTCTGGTGTCCCGTGTGTGTTTGTGCAGAGTGGCCTGCAGGGCCCACCGCAAGGAGACTGTGGTCAGCAGGTTTATCAGAGGTTCTTCCCAAACCCTCTGCTGTTCTCCCACAAGCCCCAGGCTGCCTTTCAGGTGTCAGACCTCTGTGGCACGTCCCCTCCTGTCTGTCTTGTGTCCTGTGTCCTGTTCTCTGCCCTCTAAGATGTGGCCAAGCTGATCCGCTTCCCAGCCTGTGCAGTTGTGGCCATGGCAGACACGACATTTGCATAGACAAGCTATCCTGAATTAGCATGAGGGTTCATGCCAACGTCAATACAAAAGCCCAGGACTGGGCATGGTGCTTGAAGGACCAAAGAAAGAACATCCTCACAACTGGCTGATGCCCAAAATTTCACCCTTAGACATTCATTCCTTTAACTTAAACATTGAATCTTCAGGAGGTCTCTGTACTAGGAGATGGGAGTGACTCTCTCTCCAGGTGGCCACCTGTTTATACCAATGGCATGATTCCAGACAACGGCCTTGCCCTTGCCCGGAGTGCCCGAGTACTGATGCAGAGTGGGTCAGGGCCTGCTTGGGGAGGTGCTGCTATTGGCTGGCCCCTTGGAGACCAAACAGTTGAGTGGAAAGGACAGTATCCCGAGGATCAGCAGCTGTGGGTCATAAGTAGGGTGAGCTGGGAAGCTCACTTCCTTTCTGAGTCTCAGTTTCCCAACACTAAAATGAGGAGGTGAATATGTGGTCTCCAAGCCTCCTCCCAGGTCAGAAATGCTTGGCTGCGCATGGGCCCGACCCTCCTGGACAGGGAAGAGGCCGCCTCACACGGCAGAACTTGTGGCAGCTGAGCCAGCTCTCTTGTGTGTTTCAAGTTTAAGGGAATCCCACAGTTGCTTCCAGGCTTTTCATCTGTCTTCCCTCCGGTGCTCAGAGCCCCGCCTCTCCAGCCCAGCCCCAGGCTTCCGTTCCTCCTCCAGACCCCATGCATTTCGCCCTCACCCACACCAGATGGTCTTCCAGCCTCTGAGTTTGCATGAGAGCAAGGTCTTTTGCCACCAGGGCCTGTTCTTTGACTTGAGGTTGGACGTGACCTTTCCGGGAACCACTTCCAAGACCCATGCAGAGCTGACCCTCGGTGTTATCTTAGATCTGGGCTTCCAGAGCCATGGCTGGTCCCCCTCAGCTCTGCCCTCCTGCCTGTCCTCCAGCAGCCTGCCCCTGGGCCTCCCTGCACCCTTCCTCATGTTCCCATGTGCTGTAATTCCTGCACCTCAGAACCCCAAGCCGGGGTTATAGGACCACCACCCATGCTGAGTGGGGAGCCCGACACATGCTCCTTGGCGCTCACCATCTTCCCTTCTGGTAGTTCAAGACCCCATTAGTCAAGACAGGGGCCAAGACCCAACTATATGGAGTTTATTTTTCATTCCGCTCAACAACTAGGATGCATTGGGTCCCCATCCCGTATTAACCTACAGGGGAGACAGATGCCAATTCAAAGCCATTCTAAACTTCCTATATGAAAAGGCTCCACCAGAATCCTCAGGTAGAACATCAAACATCCCTTCCAGAGGCAGCTGACATCAACCTCAAACCCCGAGACATCCCAAGAGTGGCACACTACAAAGAAAACACATGAAAGTCAACATTTACCATTTCTCAAGCACCCATGGCCCTGGCCCTAAGCCATCTGTGATTTCTTTGGCAAGTAGAGCTCAGAGGGTTCTTTTTCTGAAAGACATTTTCGGCCTTGCCATGGCCTGGGTTGATGTCTTATCTCTTTACCACATATCAAGTGGTGGGAAGAGGTGATGAGCTTTCAGGGCAAGAAACAGGAACAAGGCTGATGTCTGCGAGTTTCTCTTCCAAGTTGAAGGACTGGGGACAGAAAGTCAGATGACTGGTGCATGGGTGGTAGGTGGGAGGGAAAAATGAAAATACCCATCCTACCCACCACTCCCTCTCTCCCATGCGGTGACTCACCATGTGTGCAGGTGTGAGTGACCCCCGGGAAACATGGTGTGAGCAGGTGTGCCACCAATAGCAAATGATTATATGATTGTGTGTGTCTGCCAGAGATTCATAACTCAGCATAATTTCATTCTTCTAAGGAACTTAACACCTAAAGAACTACTTCTCTAACTCCACCTCAGCACACACCCTTGTCTCAGGAAGGCTAAAAAGAAAAATCTCTTCCACACATTATGGAGATTTTTTTAAATTGATTTCAGAGAGCAAAGAAGACAGACAGACAGAAACATCAGTCTGTTCCTGTATATGCCCTGACTAGGGATCAAACTGGCAAACTTTGTGTATAGGGCCAATGCTCTAACCAACCAAGCTATCCCAGTAGGACACATTATAGAGACTCTTAAAGCCTAGAGAAGGGAAGTGGCTTGACCCCAAATGCAAATATCTGAGTTTAAAACACAGACAAAATGCCTCTTACTCAATGCATATCGATCTTATATCAATATACATACTTAATCTTCTAGAACAAGGATAACTATAATCAATGGTATGGCTAGCTGGTTCTCCAAATTTCAGGGAACCAGAAGAAAGCTCAGAAAGAGTTAGTTTAAGCCCTGGCTGGTTAGCTCGGTTGGTTAGAGCATCATCTTAATACACCAAAGTTGTGGGTTCAATCTCCAGTCAGGGCACATACAAGAGTCAACCTATGAATGCATAAATAAGTGGAACAACAAATCAATGTTTCTCTCTCTCTCTCTCTCTCTCTCTCTCTCTCTGCCTCCCCCCACAAAGTCAATAAATAAAAGTTTGTTGTTGTTTTATTATTTTTTTTTTTAAAAAGTTAGTTTAAGAACAAGGGAAGAAAGCACTACCTGAATAATCAATAGTCTGAAATAGCTCCGGGTTGCTATATAAACTGGTACCAAAAGTTTTAGATAGAACCGTAGAGTCTGTCCACTCCAGGATATTAAGAGCAAAATGGAATTTGGAGGCAAAATCCCTAGTCTTAGGGGAACACCAGGGAGAATGATCACCCACAAACCCAGGACACGCCTTATCAGGGACACAGCCCTAGGCCACTGTGGCATTATTTCCTGTGCCCTCGTCGACACCAGAGACACCCCAGCCCTAGCCCGGATGCAGCCAGAAATTCCCTCTGCTTTCTATCTGCCAAGTGCCTCTGCCCGGGCCCGATGGTCAAGCATACAGGGAGGTATTTTTTAATTTTGATGCTTTTCTGCCTCTTCATTCTTCCCTGTGCCTCATTATCTTGAGATGTCTTTAATATCTGAGCAGGCCTGGAACATTCCTCCCCTCTGCTCCCACACGGCTCTGCCATCCCTGCGTGGAGGAGGGCTGCCGGAGGCCGAGCTAGCTGTCCTGAGTGCCTCCAGCTGGGGCAGCGGGCGCACACACACACCCCCCTTCCCCGGGCAGGACCTGGGCAGAGGGTCCTGCACCCTCCGAGAGAGAGAACCCCGCCAGCCACAGGAAATGGGACGTTAGCAGGAACGAAGGCTGCCTGCCTGGCAACGCTTCCGCCCTTCCCTGTGTGTGCCCACATGCTCATGCACACCGGAACACCCTGAATTCTGTTCCCAGCATCGCCAGAGTTGCTGTGTCCCCATGAGCAGTTAGATGACGGGAGGTTTGCAGGGGAGGGTGGTATTCTAGGTTGGAACACGCTGAATCAGGTGTTTTCCTACAACTCAGCATGACGCTAGGAGCACACCCCCATGGACAGGATATTACTTGTATGAACAGGGAGTCCCCAGCGGGTCAACATTCAAGGGATGACTACAGAACATTCCAGATCCCCCAAATGATTCTCCAACCGTCAGGTTTCCTGCCGGTCTGGGTGGGAGGAAGGGAGGTTGGTAGTGTCAAATCCAGATAGAGCACTGTGCCAGAGGGAGCACCAGGCGGAAGCTGGTCCCTCACCCCTTGGGATCCCAGGCTTTCAGCAGAGCCACTGGCCATGCACAGCAGGCTGCCAGCAGGGCTGTCACAAAACCAGACCCTGTGAGAGGACCAACAAGTGGCCAGGGTATCCCAAAAGAGGTGGCACTAAGGCCAAGCCTTAAGCTCTGAGCTCGCCTTTACAGACAGGTGCATGGGTGCAAGTGCAGGGCACAACAGACAAGTTCGGGAGCAGCTAGAACACAAGCCACTTGGGAGCTGATGAGGCTAGAAAAGGAAAACAGGCCCTGGCTGGAGAGCTCGGTTGATTAAAGCATCAACCAATATGGCAAGGTTGTGGGTTCGATCCCCAGTCAGGGAACATACAAGAACAGATCGATGTTTCTCTCTCTCTCTCTCTTTCTCTCTCTCTCCCTTCCCCCCTTTCTAAAATCAATAAATAAATATTAAAAAATTAAAAACACACAAAAAAAGGACCAGGTCACAGAGGACTTGAATGCTGTGATGAGAATTTGGATTTTATTTGTCTTAGGAAGAGTTTCCAGCAAAGGTTTTCTAGTAAATCACAGACCCCGGAGACTGACTGCCTGGGTTCAAGTCCGGACTCTGCTGCTTTCTATCTGTGTGGTCTTGAGACAGGTGCCTCACCTCTCTGTGCCTCGGTTTTCTCACCTGTTACTTATAAGATGTGCTCTCTCTCTCTCTCTCTCTCTCACACACACACACACACACACACACATTTTAAGTCATCTTAGAAACATTGACTAGGTGGCAATAATGATGTAGTTATTTCTAGCTTCTTGCCTGGTACTTCCACCTGGAAATTAAGGTCCAGTGCTCAACAGACACATCTGAGCCTGTGGAAAGACTAAAGGCAGGAAGAGATAAAGGGAGAGCGGGAGGGAAAGAGGAGGTGAAGAAAGAAGAAAAGTAGAAAGAAAGAAGGGAGATGAACCAATTCTTGACCACCACACATTGCTTATGTCACTATTGGGAACACTAACCCCCACTCTCTTTATTTTATTTATTTAATATTTTATTCATTGATTTTACAGATGTGGCGGGGGTATAAGAAGTAGTTGCTTCAGTCTAGCTTTTCATTGGGGGCTTGTTGTATGTGCCTTGACCAGGCAAGCCCAGGGTTTTGTTAGTTTATTTATCTATTTATTCATTCATTCATTCATTTTAGAGAGGGGAGAGAGAGAGAGAGAGAGAGAGAGAGAGAGAGAGAGAGAGAGAAAGATGGGGGGGAGGAGCAGGAAGCATCAACTCCCATATGTGCCTTGACCAAACAAGTACAGTGTTTCGAACCGGCGACCTCAGCATGTCAGATCAGCACTCTATCCACTGCTGCCCCACAGGCCAGGCTTATTCTTTTTTTTTTTTTTTTTTTTTTTTTTTGTATTTTTCCGAAGCTGGAAACGGGGATAGACAGTCAGACAGACTCCCGCATGCGCCCGACCGGGATCCACCCGGCACGCCCACCAGGGGCAACGCTCTGCCCACCAGGGGGCGATGCTCTGCCCCTCCGGGGCTTCGCCTGGGGCAGAGGCCAAGGAGCCATCCCCAGCGCCCGGGCCATCTTTGCTCCAATGGAGCCTCGCTGCGGGAGGGGAAGAGAGAGACAGAGAGGAAGGGGGGGGAGGGGTGGAGAAGCAGATGGGCGCTTCTCCTGTGTGCCCTGGCCGGGAATCGAACCCAGGACTCCTGCACGCCAGGCCGACGCTCCACCACTGAGCCAACCGGCCAGGGCCAAGGCCTATTCATTTTAATAGTTGAGTTATGCCTTGGCTGGTTAGCTCGGTCTGTTTGTGTTGTCCCAATATGCAAAGGTTGCCAGTTCAATCCCCAGTCAGGGCATGTACAAGAACAGATCACTGTTTCTGTCTCTCTCTCTCTCTCTCTCTCTCCCCTTTCCTCTATCTCTAAAATCAATTTTTTAATTATTTTTTTAAAGAAGCTATCTTAAAAAAAATAAGCTTGAGTAAGTTGTATAGTTGTTAGTCTCTCCCACTAACCAACGAGCTAAGGGCAGGGACCATGCTCCCTCATATTTGTAACTCAGTGCTGAGCCAGAACATGCTAAGCCACTTCATGAATGTTTGTGGGTCCCCTGCGCTTCGTCCCTGGTTCCTTTGCTCTTCACTCTGCTCCCTCAATCTGCAGGTGGTGACTACGAAACCACACAACTGGGAGCCCAATGGATGAGGAGGAAAAACACAGGCTGCTGCCAGCATCCATTCTCAGTGAGGAGGGAGAATTGAGGCTGACAGAGAAAACAATGCAAGACTGGCAGGTGAACACAGAAGACCAGAGGACAGAGGACTGAGAACACCCCAGGCTTCCATTAGATGGGCCAGGAGTCCCATTGCTGTCCCCTGCTGTGATCTCAGCGCCACCCCCACCAGGAAACCCCACCCAACCAGCTTTCGCAGTTCAAGTTCATCACACCCCCAGGCAGTGCCTGATGGGTGAGGGGGAAGGCAGAGCCTTGATCCCAGGAGCTTAGTAGCAGGGCCTGGCTGTGGACCTCTGTGGCTGGACAATAGGAGCCTAGCCCCTCACCTCAGCAGGTGGGCCTCAGTTTCCTCCTCTGTGCTCTGAAGGGGTGGATGAGGGTGAAGGCAGACATTCTGCCCTCCACTTCTGCCCTTCAGTGCACTGGGAGGGCAGGCCACACAACAGGACCGCGCCTTCGTGGTGCTGGGCTCTGTTGTCAGGGACCTGCCATCTCCCCCGTCCACTGGGTGTATTGCTTCAGTAGCCACCGCCCTCCTCCAGGCTCGGCTCTGTTCTGTACCGCACAGTGGGTCTCCGTCATCAGGGTCAACCCTCTGAGGTCTTTCCTGATCACCCCAGAGGACCCCACGCCCCATGACCCGCAGGCCTGGCTGTCAGTCCCATGCATGCTTCTGTGATCACATCACTGTTCTGGGTGAGTCACCATCCAGTTCAAGGAGAAAGTTTAAAAGGGGAGTTTGAAACCAACCCCTGGGACACACCCTCGGCCAGAATAGGTTTTTGGGAGAAGCCCCTCTTCTTAGGGGCCAATCCAGTCCTACCTTTCCTGCCCCCAGGCTCGGGCTGAGCAACTGGACAGAGAAAGGCCAGCCCCCAGACAGCCCTGGGCAGCCCTGCACCTGGAGAAACAAAGGGAAGCGGACGCGGATGAGGTCAGGGAAACACCGCTCCACCCTGCTCCACTCCACCACACTTTCCGTGGGTACCCAGGATGGACCCAGGCTCTGTGTTGGTCACTGCCCGTCCCCCTCCTGCCCATCACAGAAGTGCTGGGTCTCCTGACAGCCGCCATCACCTGCCTGGCCTAGGTCTGTCGCAGGGCTGACCCACCACGGCACTGGGAGACTTCCCCAAACCCCACAGCGTGTTCCACTGCCCTCCTCTGCCAGGTGGGGGGGGCACAAAGTCACCTTTCTTCATCAGAGCTGGGGAGGGAGCTGAGGTGCTGAGCATGGGGGGGGGAGGGGTACAGGCGGTCACCAGGAGGCCCCAGAAAGGTGGGGCTTGAGAAGCATGCGGTTGCAGCTGGAAGACAGTGGCCACCAGGGGCCATGACAGTCGCAGAGACGGCAGAGACCGTGGGGCTTTACGAGGAGATCCTGGAGCAGAGTCCGAGCGGGGAGAGGCAGGGAGAGAGGTGGGCACAGGAGGAAGGAGTAGGCTGGAATGCCACAGAGAGATGCAGGAAGCCAAGGGTTGTAACACAAAGTTTTACGTGGAGGGGGAGGGTAGCAATCCAAACTGGGATCTGAGTTTTGAAACTCCAAAGACACTGAGATATAAGCAAGAAGGGGTCCTTGGAGGGCAGAGGTTGGCTAGCCGGCCCAGCGCCAGTGACTCAGCAGAAATGAAAGAACAGCACAGGCTTGGGGAGCAGCCTTGCCTGGGGAAGCAGGGGCAGGGGGCAGGCAATGGGTGGTTTTAGCTCAGGGAGAGAAATGTTGGGGAGAGTTGACTTTTTAATCCACTTTATGGCTTGTGCTTGCTTTATCCAATTGTCAAAACTCCTCCTGACTGACTTGTGGTGGCGCAGTGGATAAAGCGTCAACCTGGAATGCTGAGGTCGCTGGTTCAAAACCCTGGGCTTGCCTGGTCAAGGCACATATGAGAAGCAACTACGAGTTGATGCTTCTTGCTCCTCTCTCCCACCTTTCTCTCTCTCTTTCCTCTCTCTAAAATCAATAAATAAAATCTTTAAAAAATAAATAAACCCTCCTTCACCCCAGCACACTGGACATTCAGCTCAATGGTTTGTCAAGAGGAGAACATCTTTTGTTCACCTTATTATAGCAGTGTGATAACTTAAACTATGTAAAAACCCACGGGAGAAGCTGTGAGCCAGCAACCACACCCACGGCTACCCCCCTGGGTTTGTACCCTACCCACCACCAGGTCCTGGGAAATGCTTGTTGCTTTGGGATGACGCAACTGAGCACCAAATTAATGAATTTTGACTACCCATCAGCTTAGTCAAACAATGAGTCTGACCGGAGGCCTGAAGTGACTCTCTTCTCCCCGTGTTGTGGTCCTTACAATGGCTCCAGGGTGAGTGGTGGGCACTGCCCTGGCTGCCTGCTTTTTCCTGGGCATTGGTGAGCTGGTCCTAAACCAGCACTGGCCCGAGGGGAACAGCTGGGCCCGGCTGTGTTTTCAGAACTCAAGGTTGCCTCTGGCATCAGCAAATAGCACTAGAAAGACCAGGGGCAAAATAAATAAATAAGAAATGAGCGACAGCTGCCGGCCATCACCCTAATTTAAAAAAAATACTCAGAACACCATGGTCAGCGTTCTGCTGTTCCCAGATGCCCCTACACACACGCACACACATGCACACACACGCACAAATGCATGAAGTCACAGCCTGAAGAGAGGCTCCCCCGTCCCAGGTGGGGCCCCAGCTCTGGGCCTCTGTGCGCTGTCTCTGTCTTCGCCCCACCTGCATTGCTCCTCAAGTCCTTTCTAGAACCTGCCAGGCTGGGTCCCTACCTCAGGGCTTCCAAACCTGCCGTTCTCGATGGCTGGAAAACTCTCCTGGCAAATGTCCTCACCCCCTACTTCGTCCTTTCACCCAAATACTGCTCAAAGGTCACCTCCTCAGAGAGGCCTTCCCGACACCCCTGTGTAAAACACCATTCAACAGTGTACTTTATTTCCGTCTTCCCCAAAGCCCTCGTCTCTATGTGGTTATATTACCGTATTTCCCCATGTATGAGACGCTCCCATGTATAAGATGCACCTTAATTTTGAGGCCCGAAATTTGAAGAAAAAAAATGTATTACATAAAGTTATTGAACTCAAGTTTTATTCATCATAAAATTCATACAACTCCTCATCTGTGAGAAAAAGCGGGAAATGCAAGTAAAAAAAACTACAACCACTGTATAAGACGCACCCAGTTTTTAGACCCCAAATTTTTCAAAAAAGGGTGTGCCTTTTACATGGGGGAATACGGTATATTCTTCCTCGATGCACCCTTATCCCTACCCCCACCCCTCAGGCCCAGCCCTGCCCATTCAAACACTCTGAGGGAAGGGACTGTCCTGCTCCCTGCTGCATCCCGAGCTGTTTGAACAGTGCCCGGTACATAGATATTCACTGGATGAATGAAGTGTTACAGCTTTCATGCCAACATGACCCATCTGATTTACCATCAGATCTGAGCTCCTGTTTCCAGTGAAGGGTGAGGTGAGGAGAACTCTGTGTCACTGTTGTCACAAGGCCACCTACCAGGTGGCAACACAGGAATGACCATAATCCTAGTTTCCTTGTGCCAGGCCCTCTGCTAGTTTCTTTGCATGTAATTAAACCATTCATCCCTTGTGATAATATTATTCATTCGGCATTCTTATCCCCATTTAACAGATGAGAAAACCAGGGCTTGAAGAAGGACCTTTGTTCCTCAAGCTCACTGAGCTAATCCACAAGAGAGCCTAGACTCCAACTCAGACCTGTTTGACAAAGAAGCTTTTCCCTAAGACTAAACTAGAATGATTGCCACGTGATCTAGCAACTCCACTTCTGGGCATGTGCCAAATAAAACAAAAACACTACCTCTAAAAGATATCTGCAGCCCTGTGTTCACTGCAGCATTACTGGCAATAGGCAAGACATGGAAACAACCTGTGTCCATCAAATGGATAAAGAATATGTGGTATATGTGATGGAATATTATTCAGCCATAAAAAAGGAAATCTCGCTATTTTCAACAACATGAGTGGACCTTGAGGGCATTATGTTAAGTGAAACAGGTCGGACAGAGAAAGACAAAGACTGTACAAACTCACTTATATGTGGAATCAAATCACAAACAAAACCCGAGCTCACAGACACAGAGAACAGGTTGGGGGGTGGCCAGGAATAGGGGTTAGCAAACTGGGTGAAGGCGATCAAAGGGGACACTCTTCCAGTCACAAAGCAGATGTCATGGGATGCATAATGCACAGCATGACAACTATAGTGAACAACATTGTATTGCATATTGGAAGGATGCAGAGAGAAGAAAGACTACATCTTAAAAGTGTTCATTACAAGCAAAGAAATTTGTAACTGTGTATGGTGACAGGTGCTAACTAGACTTATTGTGGTGAACATTTCACAATGTATACAAATATCGAATCATTGTTATACACCTGAAACAAATATAATGTCCTATGTCTATTATACCTCCATTAAAAAATTAAAACATAAAAATCTAGAGCTAGTGCCTGACCAGGCGGTGGTGCAGTGGATAGAGCGTCGGACTGGGATGCAGAGGACCCAGGTTCGAGACCTCCAAGGTCACCAGCTCGAGCGCGGGCTCATCTGGTTTGAGCAAAAGCTCACCAGCTTGAACCCAAGGTCGCTGGCTCAAGCAAGGGATTACTCGGTCTGCTGAAGGCCTGCAGTCAAGGCACATATTGGAAAGCAATCAATGTTGCAACACGCAATGAAAAACTAATGATTGATGTTTCTCATCTCTCTCCGTTCCTGTCTGTCTGTCCCTGTCTATCCCTCTCTCCGACTCACTCTCTGTCTCTGTAAAAAATAAAAAATAAATAAAATAAAAAAATCTAGAGCTAGTGCCTCATCCCTCCTAAAACCTCCTCCTTCCCTGGTTCTATGTCGGGGCTATCAACCTGCTCAGGCAAAGGCAGTTTTCCAGCTTCCCTACCCACAACACGGAGAGTGCTGAAGGGGTTAATGAGGCTTGTCATACCCAAGCTCCCCAGTAAATCATCAAAGCCTGTGAGTATTATGAAGGGAGGAAGGGAGAAGGCTGTATAGGCAGGCTGTGAGGTTAAATGATCTCTTTTCTAAGAACGGTGTACCAGATATTGAGGGGTGGCCGGGGGCTCGCTCAGAATCTCCACCCTTCCCCTGCACCCCACAGGCATCTCCCGAAGTTATCTCATCCAGAGGAAGAAACCCTCAGCTGGACACAGCCGGACCCCCAGGCCCAGGCTGCCTAGGACAATCGGGCGGGGTTTCCTGCAGAGACTGCAGCAAGGTGGGAGGCAGGGCCCCAGGCTGGCCAGCAGAAGGCAGAAACTCACCCACAGGGAGGCAGGGTCCAGGGCCCCAGCTGCTGACTCACTGTCCGTCTCAGGGACAAGTCACTTCCCCAGGGGCACCTTTGCCTCAAAGGGACAGACCCACCCCACATCCACCCTCAAGGCTCCAAGGAGATGTGCCTGGGAAGGGGAAAAGGAAGGGTGGCCCAGAACGAAGGGTCCTTTTAGGAAAACGTAGTTTCTCAGTCTTAGTAAGCTTCCTGTGAGCAGGGCTCTCTGGGCGCTTTGTAACATCCCCGCTTAACCTTCACCACACCCTGTGAAGCAGGTCCTTTTCTTGTTCCTGTTTCACGGATGAGGAAACTGAAGCTCAGAGGCGTTCAAACAATTTACCTCAGCCACTTCGATGCTGTGTTTCTAACTTTAAAGAAAAATGAGTTCAGTTCTGCCATCTCCCATTCTTTCCTTTTATCATCAACCCCACTGGAACCTCCCCACCAGAACGAGGACATCTGTATTGTCTGCGAGGGTCACGTCTGGCCCCGCGCGGCCACAGGCTGCGTGGCACACTGACAAGTGCATGACGACGTGGGCAGCTGGGCAGCCCTTCCAGTGATTACACACTTCCTGCTTCCTGCAGTCTCCAGTGTCTGGAGACGCTGGGCACCGCCACCTCACCGCCCATAGCTACAGGCCCGGAGATGTGAATTTCTTTCTTTTTCTTTTTTTAAAAGATTTTATTTATGGATTTAGAGAGAGGGGAGGGGCAGGAAGCATCAACTCATACGAGTTACTTCTCATATGTACTTGACCAGGCAAGCCCAGGGTTTCCAACCGGCGACCTCAACGTTCCAGGTTGATGTTCTACCCACTGCACCACCACAGGTCAGACAGGAGATGTGAACTACAGGCCCAGTTCGGCTGCTCACTAGCACGTGGCTGTTTCCCCACTGAGGGGATCTCAAAAGTCCCACAGCGAGCTGAGACTCCCCCCACCACCCACCCCTGCCACTGTGTGTAAAGCACATGGTGCTGAGAAAGTAAGTGGGCAGCAAAAAGAATGCTCTCCAGCCCTGACCGGGTAGCTCAGTTGGTTAGAGCATCGCCCTGATATGCCAAGGTTGTGGGTTTAGTCCCTACTCAGAGTACATGTAGGACTTAACCAATGACTGCATAATTAAGTGAAACTAAATCGATGTTTCTCTCTCTCTCTCTCTCTTTCCCTTTCTCTCTCTCTAACATCAATATTTTAGAACATAAAAAAGGCTGCTCTCTAGAATGTGAGGAAGGACAATGGATGACGTCAACACTGGTCTGACCCAGTCCTGCTAGGGCAGAACCAGTTCCACCAGCTGGTGGACCTACACAGGACATGGGCCAGGGTTGAATCTGGCATAACACATCACGCCAGAGTCCAACCTCTCCAAACATGAGTTGCATCATCCAGTTCTTAACCCTCTTTGGTACCATCTCCTTGACCATGCAGATAGTCATAACGGCCAGAATTCAGCACATTGACCGAAGAGGCTCAGACGCCACACAGAGACACCTCCAGGACTATTAACAACAGAAAGAACAACAGCACCTTGCATGACGCATCACCATCAAAGCACGGTCTCTGAGGAACCTGCGTGCACAGATCCCAGAGGTGACTACTGATGCTGCAAGTTCAAGTTCAAATGGGGCGTTTGACAGCATCCAGACCAAAGATCCAGTTGATTTTCCTAGGTGTGACCCTGGCACCCCAGCAACCCCTTTGAGGTTCCTGTCAACTCTATTTTCGTCCCCGTGTCTGGGAAAACTGACTAAATTTCCTTTTATTTGGAACCGAGCCCAACTCTGAAGTTGGGTGGATGTAGCCACACTTCCGCACCCAAGTTTCCGTCGGTTTGAAAACAACGCTGGGTGTTGCAGAAACAGCTGTGCTAACAAGCTCGGTTCTTATCTGTCCGAGCCGGGTCCTGCCGGGGTGTCCTGGAGAGCCAGGGCAGTGACTGAAGAGTGGCCAGCCACACCCAGCGGGGGCCAGAGTTCCAAAGAGGCTGGTTCATCAGATAAGGAGCCACACTGAAAACCCTTAGAAAGAACCAGAAGGGTGAGTTCACCAGTGTGAGACTCTCCCCACCAAAATGCCTCCAGGACATCTTCCAGAAAGCCTGGCCTATCATGCCACCTGAATCACCGCCTTGCTTGGCATTTTCAACATCCATGTCCAAATCGGCACAGGTGGGACATGGTGGGCACCACACGGAGTGGTCCTGTTTCTCTGAGCACAGGTTTTTTCTCATCAACTTTGTGATCAACCACAAACCCCTGGAGTGCAGGTATCTCTGCGTCCTCCCTCTCCCACAGCACAGGACGAGCAAACCCACTCTGGTCCCTTTGTCCACACCGGGCCCTCCTGCACCTGCCCACTGCTTTGATGGTCCTCCATCCTGGCCACACAGAGACACAGCCAGAGAGCCTTAGAAATTACCCGCACTCACCCTAGGGGCTCTGATTCACCTGGACTGGAATGTGACTCGGGCCTTGGCTTTTTTTTTTTTTTTTTTAATAAATCTTTTGTCTTTTTAAATTATTTTAACATGAAAATAGCACACAAATAGAAAAGTATATATTATAAACACACAGTTTGAAAATTAGTTATATGAGCACAAGTGTACATAGGCTGTAGCTTATTTATATATATATTTTTTTTAATTTATTGATTGATTTTTAGAGAGAGAGGGAAGGAGAGAGAGAGAGAGACAGGAACATTGATCTGTTCCTGTATGTGCCCTGACCAGGGATTGAACCGGCATCCTCTGCGCTTCCAGATGATGCTCTAAAGCAGTGGTCCTCAACCTTTTTTGGGCCATGAACCGGTTTAATGTCAGAAAATATTTTCACGGACCGGCCTTTAGGGTGGGATGGATAAATGTATCACGTGACCGAGACAAGCGTCAAGAGTGAGTCTTAGACGGATGTAACAGAGGGAATCTGGTCATTTTTTAAAAATAAAACATCGTTCAGACTTAAATATAAATAAAACAGAAATAATGTAAGTTATTTATTCTTTCTCTGCGGACCGGTACCAATGGCCCACGGACTGGTACCGGTCCGCGGCCCGGAGGTTGGGGACCACTGCTCTAAAGAACTGGGCTGTTGGTCTGCTGAAGGCCCGCGGTCAAGGCACATAAAAAAAAAAAAAAAAGAACTGGGCTGTCCAGTCAAGGCTAAGCTGTAGCTTATAATAATACTGTGACTATGTGACTATTTTAGGAGCCCCCTTCCCCATGCTGTGCCTTTTCCCAGTCATGCCCCTGTCATTTCACGCCCAGTAATCACTGTCCTGAATTTTGTGATAATCATTCAATCTTTTTCTTCATGCTTTTTATCACATATATATGGAGCACTTAATAAGGCATAACCTAAATGTGGCTTTTTCACATATATATATATATTTTAAGATTTTATTTATTCATTTTAGAGAGGGGAGAGAGCGGGGAGGGGGAAGAGCAGAAAACATCAACTCTCATATGTGCCTTGACCAGGCAAACCCAGGGTTCTGAACCAGCGATCTCAGCGTTCCAGGTCGATGCCTTAGCCACTGCGCCACCACAGATCAGGCCGTGGCTCTTTCACATATTAACCAAATAGAATGTGCTATAGTCTAAGTGTTTGTGTTCCCCCCAAAATTCATAGGCTGAAACCTAACCCCAAAGGTGATGGTCTTAGAGGTGGGGCCTTTGGGAGGTGACTGGGTAAGACGACGAAGCCCTCGTGAATGGGAACAGGGCTCTTACAAAAGGGCCCACAGAGAGCTGCCCAGCCCCTACTGCCATTCGACGACACAGAGAGAAGTCTGTAACCCAGGCCTCGGCACTTTCTAAATGTACAGCCCGGACAGAGGATCTTCGATCTAGAATTTGGACACAGACATGGAACTAGAGATTGCTAACGCCAGAGCTGGGAGACTGGCACGGAGCCCAGGGAGACGTGGCAGGCCCACTCACAGAGCCACGCGCAGGGAAAGTGAGACAGCAGCACAGCACGTCGCCAACCTGGGCTGCCGGCTTGGAGAAGGGACGTGGCCCCGTCTTCGAGTCTTCCTCCCTTTCAAAGAAGTGATTATGAGTTCTGGGCAGGGGAGATGTTAAAATATTTATCAATGAGCCTGACCAGGTAGGTGGTGGCACAGTGGATAGAGCGTCGGACTGGGATGTGGAAGGACCCAGGTTCGAGACCCCCGGGTTGCCAGCTTGAGCATGGGCTTATCTGGCTTGAACAAAAAGCTCACTAGCATGGACCCAAGGTCGCTGGCTCGAGCAAGGGGTTACTCAGTCTGCTGAAGGCCCGCAGTCAAGGCACAAATGAGAAAGCAATCAATGAACAACTACAGTGTCACAACGAAAAACTGATGATTGATGCTTCTCATCTCTCTCTGTTCCTGTCTGTCTGTCCCTATCTATCCCTCTCTCTGACTCTCTCTCTGTGTCCCTGTAAAAAAAATTTTTTAAATAAATAAATAAAAATAAATAAAATGAAATATTTATCAATGAGCCTGACCTGTGGTGGCACAGTGGATAAAGCATTGACCTGGAATGCTGAGGTCGCTGGTTCAAAACCCTGGGCTTGCTCAGTGAAGGCACATACAGGAAGCAACTAGTACGAGGTGATGCTACCCACTTCTCCTCTCTCTCTCTCTCTCCTCTATCTAAAAATCAATAAATAAAAAAAATTTTTTTTAATTTATCAATGAATAGGGAACAGACACTGGCCAGTTGAGACAAGTCACTGAAACTTCTGTATTCATCCTTTAAAACTTACCTTAACAGTCACTACTCAACAAATGCTCCATAAATTTTTTATTTTTTTTTCTTTTTTCTTTTCTTAAATGTATCAACTGACTTTAGAGAGACAGAGATGAATGCACCCATTTGTTGCTTCACTCAGTTATGCATTCACTGGCTGCTTCTACTATGTGCCCGACTGGGGATCCAACCCACCATCTTGGTGTTTCTCGGGTGATGCTCTAACCAACTGACCTAACCAGCCAGGGCTAAATATTTGATTTTTAAGTTTCTAATTCCTCTTTTGAGAGTGAAAACATAATGCTTGCTTGTAGTAGAAAATGCAGAAAAGCAAACAAACAAACCCAACCCCCAAAAAACCACATCCACAATCCACCATCCCAAGACAACCACTGTGAGCACAAACACCAAGGTGCTTCCTTCCCTCCGGCTCAGCAAGCCCACCTGCGTCTGCCTCTGCTCATCTCCGCAGGTCTCTTCCTGGGTGAGCAGTCAGAGGGAAAGTCCCTGGGGTCCCGAAGCTTCTCCAGGCGACTTGCCCTCATCACTCATTCCTCCTGAGGGAGTAGGAAAGGGCAGGAAATCTTAGCCCCATTTAAATAAAAAGGAAACATGAGGAACCAGTTTGAGATGGGACTTCCTTAGGTCATGCTGAGTCAATCAGCAAACATTCCTGGAGTGTAAGGAATTTGGGGGATACCAACACATTACACCCCAGTTTCTGCCTTTGAGGGCTTCACTATACAGTTAAAGAAAGAAGATACCCCCAAACACACACACAAGTACTGAAATTAAATGAGTTAATAACTATAAAATGCTTAAAATAGTACCTAAAACATACTAAATGTTCTCTTAATGTTTGCCAGTACATAGTCTTATTTTTGTTAGCCAGGACGTTTTATATGTATGTTCCAAGACAGTGATAAAGATCAAAAGGGCCCTTTGTTTGGAGGGAGGAAAGCGTGTTGGGGACTCCAGGGGTGGGGGTGACTTCCTGGATTCTGAGAGTGGACAAAGACCCCAGCCCTGAGCTCTGGAAACACTCAGGAGCAAATCTAGGGTACACAAGAACGTGGGCAACAGTTGCACCCAGATCTCTGTCCTTCAAAGTCGCCTTCTCTGGAAGTGGTGGGATGAAGCAGGAATGTGCCCCCCCCCCGCCCCCCGCCCCCCGGGCAGGATTTAGAGACTGGAGACAGTCAAGCACAGCTGTGTACTTGGCCATGGCTGCTGGTGGCTGAGCCCACTCCTGCTCTGTTTGCTGGGTGGATGCTGTGCTCTGCAGCGGAAGGGAAATCCTGAGGATACCTGAGGGGAGGACCTAGGAAAGGCCCAGTCGCCCTGGAGCACAGAGGGGTTTCCCGGAGCACAGAGGGGTTTTCAGAGTCTGAAGTCTGAGTAAGGAGCAGAAAGGACAAAGTGGGCCGGCAGCCGGGTGCAGAGGAGCAGGGATGCAGAGAGGGCCAGGATGACTGTAGGTCAGGGAAGTCTGCTGGTGAGTGTGGCTGGGCAGTCAGTGTGTGGCGTGCCCCCTGTTTCTGACCTCCACAAAACCTGCAGGAAACTCCGCACTTCTTTCTCCCTGGATGTAGGACTCAATCGGAAGCAGTAAGGGAGTGTTGGCAGTGCCCACCCAAGCCTGGCATGGGCTTGTGCCAGGGGCTTCCAGGGGGTCATACTGAGGCTCACAGAAGCTGCTCTCATGTTCACACACAAGATGCTTGTGCAAAGGACTTCAACAAGGAAATACGAAATTCCCTCCATGCATGTATACTATCTGTCTTGTTGCTCCAGCCACTGGGTGGTGGATCCTGGACATAACGGTATATGAGGCGTGGACCCACAAGCAGTTCCCTTTGATCAGTCGTTATCTACCGCAGAGGGGCGTGAGGCCCTGGGCTCCAGCTCAGCCCCCTCACCCAGCCGGGCCAGGTCTATAATTTATCCACTCTGGCCTCCTGGCTTCAGAGGGGCTTTGGTGGTGAAACCACAGTCCTAGCTGGTACCAGCCGCGCCCTCCTCCAGGCCCCGGGGATTAGGATGTGGGGGCTACTGCATTCCTCCTGACCACCTCACCTCCAATCCCCTGCCTGTGGGGGCCTCTCAGGCATCTGTGGGCCCGGCCTGGGAACTCTAATGGCCCCTCAAGAAAGGCCCTGTAGCATTTGCTGGAGAAATGAGGAAGTGAGATTGTTTCTTCCCAGGAACTTCAGGCCTTCCTCTGAGACAAGCCCTTTTTCATGGCATCCGCCTCACCCTGCCCGGAGTCAACCCCAAGCCTGGAGCCAGGAAGTACCCTCCTTAGTGCCTGGCAGATCTGCCTCCGCAGCTCCAGAGAAGAAAGAGCCAGACAGCAGGGGCACCACCCACTGCCCCTGTTCCTCAGCCTTCCTGCTCCCTAATGAGGCAGATTTGTCACCCTGGATAATCGTGGGCATCTGTTCTAGTCCCCCTACCCCATTCAACCATCAGCTCTTTAAGGGCAGAGCTGTTTGGGCCTTCAGCTCCTATATCCCAGGGCTTGAGTGGGTCACAGCAGGGAAGGGACAAGAGCACTTCCCGAAGGGCTTCTTTCTGGTCAGGACCTGTCTCTTTCATTTGTACTTGGCAGAATGAGAGACTGTCCTGGGACCAGAGCTGATCTGGGAACCAGTTCCTGGGTCTGACCCGGTTCTGCTCTCGGCACCAGCAGCCTCATGTGGGAACTGCTGTGGGTGTGGTTGAGGCAGACGGGTCGGGCCCTCTGCTGGCCCAGCCTCCCCACACCTCCTAGAGAGGCTCCGTCTACCACTGCCAGGTCAGAAGCCCCGAGACCCGGAAACTCCAGAGTAAAAGAGCTGTCTGCCTTGAAGTGTTTCCAGTGAGCACTTCCTCTCTGGAGGAGAGAAACGAGGCTGGTGACACCAGTGTGGCCATCTAGGGCTTAAAGCCAGAACGACTGTGCACAGGATCCTCTGACTTTCATGTTCTGGTGCTATTGCCTCGGTATCATCCACTCACCCCGACACCAACCTCGAGAGGTGGGGAGGGCAGCTATCACTGTCTCCATCTTACTGAGAGAAGATGGGGACAGTGTCGGGAGCCAATCCACAACTGCTGGCTGACAAGGTCACAGCAGGAGAAGACCCACAACTGCTGGCTGACAAGGTCACAGCAGAAGAAGACCAAAAACTGCTGATTGACAAAGTCACAGCAGAGAAGACCAATGGCTGCGGGGTGACAAAGTCACTGCAGTGAAGACCAACGGCTGTGGGGTGACAAAGTCACCACAAAGGATGGGCACAACGATACTCCCCCCCTTTGACTTTTTGAATTAATCTGGCCTTATATCCCCCCCCTTTTCTGGGTGTGCTATTATTTGTGGCACAGGGATAATAGTACCGTGCTTTCCCTGTAGATTCGTAATGATTTCTTTGGAAATGAGACAGAGGGTGTGAGTTCCACAGAAAAGCCTGCAAACCCCTTGAACTGGGCTCATAGACATAAGAGGCTGGCTATGATATCCCTCGTAAAGGGTTAAGTTTGTAGGAGAATTCCTTCTTAATCATGATAAAAAGAATAAATTGTGACTTGTGAATGGTTAGGAGGCAGTGGCTGTGCACAGAGCACCCTTAGGCCTTCACTTAACATTTTCCTCCCTAGCCTTTTCATGCGATAAGTAGAGAAACATTCCTTTCTTCTTTGATTTGCAAATAGTGGTATATTCTGAGAAGAGTCAGAACTTAACTAGTGTTTAAATATAATAAATAAGTAATATTTGACTAGACATTAGTATCTTAGGTAAGGTATAGTAGAATGGCCCATTGTGTGGCCTAGGATGAGAGCGTAGTCAGCAAGAAAAGAATGTTTTACTAAGAGAATTGTCTTTTGACTAAAGGCAATTGCTAGGCTTTCTCAATGAGATGTTCTCTTGAGATTCAAAAATGTAGGGAAATCCATGGAATGTCTTGTGTTGCTGCTGGGCTATCTTGCAAGTGCACTCTGCATATCTTTGGGTGAAAGCTATTCTTTTTTTTTTTTTTTTTTTTTTTTTTTTTTTTTTACAGAGGCAGAGATAGACAGGGACAGACAGACAGGAACAGAGAGAGATGAGAAGCATCAATCATCAGTTTCTCGTTGCGCATTGCGACTTCTTAGTTGTTCATTGATTGCTTTCTCACATGTGCCTTGACCGTGGGCCTTCAGCAGACCGAGTAACCCCTTGCTGGAGCCAGCGACCTTGGGTCCAAGCTGGCGAGCTCTTTGCTCAAGCCAGATGAGCCCGCGCGCGACCTCTGGGGTCTCGAACCTGGGTACTTCCGCATCCCAGTCCGACGCTCTATCCACTGCGCCACCGCCTGGTTAGGCTGAAAGCTATTCTTGATGTTATGTTAATTTCTTTAGAGGCAAGCCTTTTAGAATCTTGTGAGAAAAAGTAGGACACTGCATAAACCCAAGGCCATTTACCTGAGCAAGCGGTGGTCCATTGTTGTCGTCTGCTAATCTCTCTCTGCCCCTTAACTCACAACAGTAGTAAAGTTAGTTAACTTTCAGAACTAATACTCTAAAAGCTTTTACTGATGTTGTTATCGCTATTCAAGTTATTTTGTATTTTGAATGATTTGCTACCTGATTTGTGACTCATAGATGTAAATTAACTGTTATCCGGAAACATGCAAACATAGTGAAACAAAAATAATAATTAACACCATGTGATTGTAACTCGGTGTGTGTGTATAAAAAGGGAGCTATACTAGCATTTGGCAGAGATGCCTGGCAGTAAATGCTAACCAGAGAATAAAGAGAAAGAAAAGAATTCGGCTCTCTCACTCCATTTTCACCGACGCCGTCTCCTCCTGTGGGACCCCTGGATCCCCCCCGGGGCTGGACCCCGGCAGGACAGAAAAGCCACATGGCTCGCCCAAGGTTTCGTAGCCACCACGTGGCCACCACATTAAACCTCGACTTCTGGCTCGCCTCTGTAACTGCACCAGGGAGAAAGGGTGCCCGGCATGGTTCTCTTCCCCGGCTCTCTGGGATGCCAGAGGCAGGAGGGAAAGGGGGTTGGCTCGTTGGGAACCTGGAGCATGGGGAGGCACCCCAACACTCCACATCTCCCTGCAACAATCAGCCATTCCCTTGCTCATCAAATGTTTAATAAGCACCTACCTGGTACCAAGTACTGTGCTAGGATCTGGTTACAAGTGGGTGTGTGAAAGGATTTCAACTTAAAATGGAGCCAGAGGATGGAAAATGGAGAGTCTCACGCATGCACCTGCAGATCTTAAGAACGAACTCAAGAGTTTATGTGCCTGACCTGTGGTTTGCATTTTGGATGAATCTTTATCTATACAGGGGGTCTTCAGATTACGACACAGTTCTGCTCCTACCACAATGATGTAACCCAAATTTTGGTGTAAGTCAAAACACACCCTAGCTCAGTGGTTCTCAAAGTGTGCGCCCTAGAAGATTTCCAGGTGCGCCCTGTGGTATTCCAGAAAAATATGTGCCTGTTGGAGTCCAAAAAACCACAGGGTTTTGGAGTTTAGATATTTGGGGGACAGAGGTGTGGGGAATTGGCTGAAAGCTGACAGTCTGCCCAAACCCCACCTCACTTGCCTGATTAGGTTGCAAAAGGCTGTTAAGCTGTGGTGCTGGATTGTTTACACTACTTGCCTGTTTCCCAGAAAGATTGGAGGCAAGTTTCTTCTATCCTTTGTTTGGTGTAAAGTTAAGATGATATGTATGGTGGGGCTTTTCTGCACTCAACACAATTAAGAGTAAAAAGAGAGAAATTCTTCAATGTATTGAAGAGGAAATGAGAGTTTGCCTTTCAAATATATGCCCAAACATTGAAGAAATCACTAGGACACATCAGGCTCGTGTTTCTCATAAACACAAGAATGAAAAAACAACACATTTGTGCCAGGACCTGCCAAATCTACTAAATCTTACTAAGAATGTATCTATATATATAAAAAGATAACATTTTTGTCATTTTTTTATTTTTTAGCCTCTCTTTTTTATGAATTCTAAAAAGCATAACTCAAAAAATGTAATATAAAAATGTCTTTTAATGTCAGAATAAATTTAATTTTGTCGTATTTATTTTGTTTAATTACCATAAAAGCACGCTTGGACTTTATGTTTTTTTCTTTAATATTTGACTTAATTATTATAACCTATTTCTCAGAAATTCATATATAGTGCGCCTACAATTATTTGTAGGATTTTAAATGTGCCCTGACTTCAAAAAGTTTGAGAACCACTGCCCTAGCCTAACACAAAAGGAACACTCGCACTTTTAAGAGCCCAGATGGCGTGGGTAAGTGTACTGGGAGGACTCCCACTCCCTCACTCATACACCAGGTTACTGGGTGTTCTTCCGCCACGTGCAGCCAAACTAGTTCGCCCTTAGACCATAAGTCGATGTTAATGGTGTAAGCCAAAACACGTCTCATTTTTTTTAAGTTTATGGGAGTGAGTGTCGCTCGAAACGTCATATATCAAGACTGTCGTAACCCGAGGATTCCTTGTACATGATTTTGCAGTTTTATGCCCTGGTCTTTTGAAAAAATATTGGTTCATTTAATCATAGAAGTTTTCCAAGTGTGGGCCCATTTCAGACAATATCAAGAGCCACATTTGTTACTGTCAACACCAGTCTCCTGAGAAAAGTCTGACAGCTGCCTGATACTTAAAAAGTCCCAGAGGCAGACACAAGTTTTCCAAAATTCTAACTTCTGCCTGAAAACTGACATTTTCTAATTGGCAGCAAACCAGTTGTTTTCATTGATGTGACAGTCTCACTTTGTTCATTCTCAAAAATGTCTGCAAAATATCCAAATCTAATAAACACAGTTTGTCAGTTATTCTTTCTAGTAAAAAAATAAAATAAGGTTCCACAAAAGAAAAAAAAAGCCTCTAGTTCAGCTCACAATGCAAAAAAAGAACATGCTTTTTCCTTAAGACAACCATCATTTCAGTGTGCTTCATGCATACTTTCTGTTTCAGCACACAGAAAAAATAATCACAGGTTAAGATTTAATAAAGTTAGTACTTATTATTGCTTCATCAAAAACATTGTGTCTTGCCCTGGCCGGTTGGCTCAGTGGTAGAGCGTCGGCCTGGCGTGCAGTAGTCCCAGGTTCGATTCCCGGCCAGGGCACACAGGAGAAGCGCCCATCTGCTTCTCCACCCCTCCCCCTATCTTTCCTCTCTGTCTCTCTTCCCCTCCTGCAGCCAAGGCTCCATTGGAGCAAAGTTGGCCTGGGCGCTGAGGATGACTCCATGGCCTCTGCCTCAGGTGCTAGAATGGCCCTGGTTGCAACAGAGCAGCGCCCCAGATGGGCAGAGCATCGACTCCTGGTGGGCATGCCGGGTGGATCCCAGTTGGGTGCATGCGGGAGTCTATCTGACTGCCTCCCCGTTTCCAATTTCAGAAAAATACAAAAAAAACCCCACAAAAACAAAACAAAAAAAACATTGTGTCTTTTTTTTTTTTTTTTTTGCCTTGATTGCTACCAAGGCACCAGCCTGACACAGGTATACTTTCTATTTTATTGCACTTGCGTTAGATTGTGTGTTTTGTTTTTTGTGTGTTTTGTTTTTGTTTTTATTTTTTTACAAAGTGAAGGTCTAGGGTAACCTTGTGTTGAGCAAGTCTATTGGTGTATCAGGACGATGCTCTAACCAACTGAGCTATCTGGCCAGGGCCTTGAGCAAGTCTATTGGCACCATTTTTCAACAGGCTTAGATGGTGGTTAACATTTTTTAGCAGTATAGTATTTTTGTTTGTTTGTTTGTTTGTTTGTGGTTTTTTGTTTGTTTTGTTTTTTAGTATGGTATTTCTTAATTAAGGTATATGCATTGTTTTAGACATAATATAATTGCAAACTTAATAGACTGCACTAGAGAGTGAACATAATTTTTATACCTATTAGAAAAAACAAAAAATAATCATAATTGGGACTCTCTTTACTGCCATATTTGCTTTACTGCCATAGTCTTGAACCAAACCTGTCCTATTTCTCCAAGGCACAGCTGGGTAGCATTCTGATATTTTGTAAACTTCTTTACAAAACTTTCCTCTTCTTCACTGATGGACCAGGTATTTTTCTATTTGCCCCACCCACCCAGATCCAATCTCCACCCCAAACCCCACCCTAGAGGCTGATATGTGGGGACTATTTGAATGGGCTTCCCTCCAGCATCTGAGTGGGCTCGATCACCAGGAAGCACCAGCCCGGGATGGAAGGGAGGGACAAGCCGGAGACTAGGACATGGGCTCCTTGGGCTCGTGTCTCTCAGGTCACCATGATCCGTTTGCCTGTGTTCCTGTCAGGGAGCCCTCTCTGTACACCTGTCCTCCAGTCCTAAGTCTTCTCTCTCTTTTCCCCCTCAAGCCAGGGAGTGGCAATGACTCCCAACTGTCACTAGCTGGGGGTAACTATGCCATCTCTTGTTAGTTTCATTTCACCCTGCCCATCTGTTGTAAATGGTCTTTTTATTAACCTCTCTTCAATCATCTTTGCACATGGCATCATTCCCCTGCAGAGACCTTGACTTTTCATCAACTGCCCAGCCTCAGGGCCCCAGGCTGTCACCATGCCTCTGGCCAGTCCTTCCCTCTCTGTCAATGGCTCTTCTCTTCTCACCTCCCTGCAGGGACACTGGATTTATTTATGGCCCACCCTCTGTTTTCACAGTCCTTTTTTCAGGCACTCCTCCTCCTGCACCATTTTATTGGATCATATATATATGAGGACAGGTATAGATAGACAGATGATAGATAATTAGATGATAGATAGATAGATAGATAGATAGATAGATAGATAGATAGACACAAATGATAGCCTATAAAGCACCATTGTGGTTTTTAAATTTTTATTACGTATCATTACTAGACCAATAATATAATAAATACCTACATGTGAGTGACATAGCTTAATAAAGGCAAAACTATCACATTTTTTTTTTTACTATCACATTTGAAGCTGCTTTGTGTCCGCTTAGTCACACCCTTTTCATCCTCCACCTGCATGAAAATAGTCTTCTGAATTATCTTGTCCATGTTTGGTCCTGCTTTCAGTATACTTCCAATCCATATGGATGCATCTCTGAAAAACATTTTTTAGATTTCATGTGTTTTTGAAGTTGGTTACTTTTCTGTTGTTGGTTTGTGTTTGTCTACATATGGAGGCTATTCCAAACCATTAGTCACAGCCAATGAGCATCAGGGGGTATTCTTCAGCACATCTAGATGACTTCCAGCTTATAAGCTGTCATCTTAAATACATAACCGAAGAGAAAGGAGCAAGGACAATGCCACATCACTTCAGCCCACCTCACAGTGCTCAGGACTCCAAGCACCGACAACTAGCCGCAAGGGTATCTGGGAAATGTAATCGTGCTATGTGCCTAGGAAGAGAGAAGTGAAGCTGGTTGGGTGCACCCATCACATGGTCTCTGCCTCTCCTGTATATAAATGTCCTCTGTGAAGTACTGGGCTAGTTGCTCCTTACAGTATCACACTATTCCTCTCCTAGACGGCTCTAAACGCATTTTTTTAATTTAAAAATATTTTATTAATTGATTTTAGAGAAGGGGAGGGTGCAGAGGAAGAGCATCAACTCATAGTAGTTGCTTGTCGTATGTGCCTTGACCAGGCAGACCAGGGATTTTGAACAGGTGACCTCAGCATTCCAGGCAATGCTTTATCCACTGCGCCAACACAGGTCAGGCTGTAACTGCATTTTTATTTGAGTACATATTTTGTATTTGGAGCTTTTCTTTTTTTTTCTAATATGTGTTACCATATTAGTTTTTTTAATTTTTTAATTCATTTTAGAGGAGAGAGAGAGAGAGAGAGAGAGAGAAAGAGAAAGGGGGGAGAAGCAGGAAGCATCAACTCCCATATGTGCCTTGACTGGAGAAGTGCAGGGGTTTTTTTTGTTTGTTTGTTTGTTTGTTTGTTTGTTTGTTTTTTAGAGGCAGAGATAGACAGGGACAGACAGACAGGAACAGAGAGAGATGAGAAGCATCAATCATCAGTTTCTCGTTGCGCCTTGCGACTTCTTAGTTGTTCATTGATTGCTTTCTCACACGTGCCTTGACCACGGGCCTTCAGCAGACCGAGTAACCCCCTGCTGGAGCCAGCGACCTTGGGTCCAAGCTAGCGAGCTCTTTGCTCAAGCCAGATGAGCCCGCGCGCGACCTCTGGGGTCTCGAACCTGGGTACTTCCGCATCCCAGTCTGACGCTCTATCCACTGCGCCACCGCCTGGTCAGGCTGTAACTGCATTTTAAACAATTCTTTTTTTTTAATTTTTATTTATTTATTCATTTTAGAGAGGAGAGAGAGAGGGAGAGAGAGACAGAGAGAGAGAGAGATAGGGGGGAGGAGCTGGAAGCATCATCTCCCATATGTGCCTTGACCAGGCAAGCCCAGGGTTTCGAACCGGCGACCTCAGCATTTCCAGGTCGACGCTTTATCCACTGCGCCACCACAGATCAGGCTGTAACTGCATTTTAATTGACTATTCTGGACCCACAGAAGAAAAGACAATTCTGTTAAGTTCATGTTCCAGAGTGACTAGACTTAGGGATCTTCTTTATTTCCCTGGAACCTAAAGAATTAAAATAAATAAATAAGATTTTAGAACTGCAGGGGGCTTTCCCAGCCCCAGGTTCATGCCTGTCTGTCCCAGGAAGCTTCCAAACACAGTTCCTGGGCATCACCCAGCGCTGAATCGCTATAGGCTAGAGTGTACAGGACGGAATATTCGGCCTCGTTCATTCACTCATTGATTATAACGTACTGGGCGCTGTTCTAAGTGCGGGACAGAGCTGAGTGAATAAAGCAGTGTGGTTGAGGGAGGAGAAAAGAGGGTAGTTGAGGGAGATGCATTCATCCATGGATCCTCCCCTGAGCTAAGCTGCAGGACTGCCGGCCGGGGAGGAGAGAGACGATGTAAGGACAAGGGAGAGTGGGGAGGAAAGGGAAGGAAGGGAGGAAAGGAAGAGAGAAATGGTTCAGAGTGTGGCAGGTGGAGGGAGGGTCAGGAGGGTCTGCCCTGATTAGCGGGGCCCTGCTGGGGGCCCTGCGGGTGGCCCAGGCCCCTGGCTTTCCTGGGCTCCCCTTGGGTTCATCCCCTCCCTCTACCTCTAGGCTTTTCTGCAGGGGGTCTCCTGCCCAAGCTTGTCGGCTTGTGAGTCTGCTGGCTGCCCCGGCAGCTGGGCTGAGTCAGCGGGGGGAGGGGGGGGGAGGACTCCAGAGGAGAGAGATGGCTGAACATGTACCGCGAGCGGCCCAAGATGACCTGGTTGGGATCATTTGTTTGATTCTGACAGAAGAGTCAAAACAGAACAGCATTTCCCCTGAAAACTGAGCGGTCCCCTGAGGCTGCTGTCATTGTGACAGGGCTGCTCCCCAGCTCTCCAGGGTCTGCCTGTCAGAGCTCAGGAGACGGCCCAGTCCCCAAGAGCAGTGAGTCACCATAGCATGACAACGGCAGCCGCCCAGCCTGGGACTGAGCAGACACCAAGACGGGCTGGCAGGGGGCTGCTCTGCAGGGACGGCCGGGAGGGAGGCACTCAAGCCTTGACCTGACCTGGCGTCACACAGCTCCGGCCCAGAAGGCCACCGCCCCATCTCCACCTTGCTAGACCCAAGCCAACCTGTCAGGCCTCCTTGTCCATGCTGACTTCCCTGATTCTTTTGCGTAAATGGGAATAATTCGTCCATTCATTCATTTATCAGCAAACACACATTGACCTTTCTATGTGATAGTGGATACAGAAACACAAAACAATTCTTTCTTTAAGGGGATCACACTCCACCGCAGCAGATAAGGAGCTGAGCGTGAAGTGTTGGGCAAACATGTCCGCATGCACAGATGTGCATATGTGTGTGTGTATGTTGGGGTTTATGTAAATGCACCTCATATATGAGGTTGTAGGCACATAGGAGGCCAGCTCACACCACCTGCGCTGTTTTAAGGGATGGGTAGGACCAGCCAGGCAGAATGCAAGAGTCTACAAGAGGGAAAACGAGGACTGCGTGGCCCTCACTTCCATCGGATGGTACTGAAGAAACCACCAGCCACAACGTGCTTCCCCGTTTGATCTTAACAAAGGGCACCTCCACGTCCAGCATACCATCAACACGCTAACCTGGGGCGAACACAGGCACACCCCCTTTTGTTTTCACCAGGGGTCCCCAAACTACGGCCCCCTGAGGCCATTTATCCGGCCCCCACCGCACTTCCAGAAGAGGTACCTCTTTCATTGGTGGTCAGTGAGAGGAGCATAGTTCCCATTGAAATACTGGTCAGTTTGTTGATTTAAATTTACTTGTTCTTTATTTTAAATATTGTATTTGTTCCCGTTTTGTTTTTTTACTTTAAAATAAGATATGTGCAGTGTGCATAGGGATTTGTTCATAGTTTTTTAATAGTCTGGCCCTCCAATGGTCTGAGGGACAGTGAACTGGCCCCCTGTGTAAAAAGTTTGGGGACCCCTGGTTTTCACTATCCATCAGATGAACCCCTTTGGGGTGGGGGAGGCGTGAGAAATAAGTGTGAGACGTTTCAAATGTAGTAGAAGGTATCAAAGATAGAAGTAGAGTAACCAGCTGTCCCAGGTTTAGCTCCAAAAGTCATGCATTGTGCAGAATCCATTGGTTCCAAGTAAACCAGAACAACTGATCACCCCAGAAAGGGAGGCAGCGGGGAAGATGGAGGCAGCCGGCAATCTTCTTTTTTTTTTCTTCTTTTTTTTTTCCATTTTTCTGAAGCTGGAAACAGGGAGAGATAGTCAGACAGACTCCTGCATGCGCCCGACCAGGATCCACCCGGCACGCCCACCAGGGGCGACGCTCTGCCCACCAGGGGGCGATGCTCTGCCCATCCTGGGCGTCGCCATGTTGCGACCAGAGCCACTCTAGCGCCTGAGGCAGAGGCCACAGAGCCATCCCCAGCGCCCGGGCCATCTTTGCTCCAATGGAGCCTTGGCTGCGGGAGGGGAAGAGAGAGACAGAGAGGAAAGCGCGGCGGAGGGGTGGAGAAGCAAATGGGCGCTTCTCCTGTGTGCCCTGGCCGGGAATCGAACCCGGATCCTCCGCACGCTAGGCTGACGCTCTACCGCTGAGCCAACCGGCCAGGGCGGCAATCTTCTAATGGAACAGTTAACCACCTTGGGAAGGGGAGGTCGGGTGTCGGGCAGAGAGGAGGTGTCTATCTCTAGGGGAAGCAGACTCTTCCTTTGGAAGCATTAAAAACTCACATGCCACTACGCCCATTGTCACTCCCACACACACACCTGTCCTGATTGCCCCTGGGCAGTTGTCATCTGTCCCTGCCTTGGAGCCTCTGCACAGCCCCCAGCAAAGCTGAAGCTCTTCCTCACCTCTCTGTGACCCCGGGGGGGGGGGGGGGGCGCTGGGATTCTATACCCTTCACAGATAGAGTGCATCTGGCAGCCTCCCTTGTCTCCCAACATAGGCCCCAGTGGAGTTAGGCTTTGGGGATGTTGCCAAGCAGCTGTCTTTAACCCATTCCTGCCCAGCACGCCAGCTTACTCCCTGCACACATCAACCACAGTGCCCACGTTCTGTCCCCCTGCTCTGGTCTTGAACACTGACAAAGGGGGCCAGGGCAGTTTCAGCAGTGGACAATATGACCCTTGCACCTTCCCCTCTGAGAAGAGATATCTAAGAACCCCTCCCCTCCTCCAGGTCAAGGGGAGCAGCAGTGTTGTTCCATCCATGCCATGCATCCACCGGACCCCACGTCGGCCTGTGAGCCACCAGTCACGCTCAATGCTGCCTCTGTGGCGAGGTCGCTTGTGAAAAGCCCCTGTGTTGTGGCTCCCAGCCCCAGTCAGGCCTTTCATACAAGGTCTCCATTCATGTCAGGCTGGCCCTCCTCGGCCGCATGGCAGCCCCTGGTCCCCAAGGAAAGCTGCCTGGGGTACGGGCAGACCTTCCCCCAGCTTCCACCCAGGCCAAGGGCCTGCAGCCCGAGCTCCTCCCTCCAGCCAGCACTGCCTCCTCCTGGCCTCCTGGGAGACACTGACAGGGCTCCGAGCTGGGGGCCTGGAGTGCACACTAGCCAGTGGGTCTTTGGGGAGCCTCTCCTCTGTCAACAGCCATCCACCGTCCAAGCTCCTGGCTGCCACAAACTGTCAGTGAGCGGACAGGCACAATGAAGCATGCAGAAGATGCTTTCTTTCCCTCTTCCAATGAGCTGAGGGGAAGAAAAAGAAAAACAACTGTCTGAAAGGCACCTACCTCTAGGGACTGAATGGACAGTCAATGACAAAGAATGGTGCTATTGGCCAGGACCTTCTTGGCTAGAGCCAGTTCATTGGCTTTTTTGTTTGTTTATTTTATTTAATGCTTTTATCTATTTTTTTTTTATTTTTTAAGGCTTTATTTATTCAATTTTCAGAGAGAGAGAAAGAAAGAGAGAGAGAGAGAGACAAGGGGGAGGAGCAGGAAGCATCAACTCCCCTACATTCCCTGACCAGGCAAGCCCAGGGTTTTGAACCGGCAACCTCAGTGTTCCAAGCCGACGCTTTATCACACTGCACCACCACAGGTCAGGCTATTTAATGCTTTTAAAGAGAGGGGAAAGAGAGTGAGTGGAGGAGGAGAGGGAAGCATCAACTCCCATATGTGCCTTGACCAGGCAAGCCCAGGGTTTCAAACCAGCAACCTCAGCGTTCTAGGTTGACGCTTTATCCATTGTGCCACCACAGGTCAGCCTCATTGGGTTTTTTACATTCTTTTTTTTTTTTTTTTTTTTTTTATTTCTTTTACAGAGAGAGTCAGAGAGAGGGACAGACAGGGACAGACAGAGAGGAATGAAGAGAGATGAGAAGTGTCAATCATCGGTTTTTCTGTTGTGGCACTTTAGTTGTTCATTAACTGCTTTCTCATATGTGCCTTGACCATGGGGCTACAGCAGACTGAGTAACCCTTTGCTCAAGCCATTGACCTTGGGTGCAAGCTGGTGAGCTATTTTTTTTTTTTTCAAACCAGATGAGCCCGCGCTCAAGCTGGCGACCTTGGGGTCTCAAACCTGGGTCTTCTGCATCCCAGTCTGATGCTTTCTCCACTGCGCCACCACCTGGCCAGGCTCATTGGGTTTTTGAAGCTCACGCATCCTGGTGAGTCCTCAACTATTTCGCAGAGCACTCTTGCTCCCTGCATGGATTAGAGAGGTGGGTGTCAAACTTGACCGTGCACTGCACTAGCGTGTTACAGCTCAGATTGCTGGGTCCAACCCCAGAGTCAGTGGTTCATCAGGACCAGGGTGGAGCTGAGGAATTTTCGTTCCTTTCCAGTTCCCAGGTGATACTGGTGGGATCAGAGGACGTCACTTTGGGAGTCATTGGAATAGCATCTCCCTTGACATCCAGGATATTATAAGTCATGATAAGATTGTAAGTGCTACCAATATGCACTTGAGTTCCCTAAAACAACTTCAAAGCCCGAAATGCCCACAAATGCAGTGCAGACTGAATACATCAGAATGGAGGGGATTCGGGGGGGGGGGGGGGGGAGAGAAGACATTTGTTGAGTGCTTACCGCAATGCTCTGATCATACCACACGATTGCCACCAAGGCCTATAAGATGGGTACTCATTTCCCTATTTTACAGATGAGAAAAAAAGAGGCTCAAAGTTTCATCAGAGCCCATGCCAGATAGCTCAGCTGGTTAGAGCATCAGCCCAAAGCACAGAGGTTGCCTGTTCAATTTCCAGTCAAGGCACATACAGGGACAGATTTCTTCCTCTCTCTCTCTCTCTCTAAAATCAATTTTAAAAAAGAAAAGAAGCCTGACCAGGTGGTGGCGCAGTGGATAGAGCCTCGGACTGGGATGCAGAGGACTCAGGTTCGAGACCCCGAGGTCATCAGCTTGAGCACGAGCTCATTTGGTTTGAGCAAAAGCTCACCAGCTTGAACCCAAGATCGCTGGCTCCAGCAAGGGGTTACTCAGTCTGCTGAAGGCCCGTGGTCAAGGCACATATGAGAAAGCAATCAATGAACAACTAAGGTGTTGCAACATGCAATGAAAAACTAATGATTGATGCTTCTCATCTCTCTCCGTTTCTGTCTGTCTGTCCCTGTCTATCCCTCTCTCTGACTCACTCTCTGTCTCTGTAAAAAATAAATAAATTTAAAAAAAAGAAAAAAGAAAAGGAAAGAAGAGGGATTGCAGGTGGCCCGCAGCTGGGCTTGACCACTTTTGCACGTCCCCTCCTCCCCAGCCGGGCAAGACTGAGCTCATACCTGGGCCTCAGTGGTGGCCAGCCGGCTTCTGGCCTTGCAGACAGAGCCGCGCTTCCGCGTCCTCAGCCGCCCGCCCTCGGGAGAGCCGTCAGCCGTGTGGGTGCGGGCGCTACAGCTCAGACCCTGGCACTCACTGCTGTAGTCCCGAGGGTTCCCTCCTTCTGGGCAACTCTGCTCTGGGTGCCGCAGGAGAGCTTGTTTGGCTGGTGTCCTGCTTCCCTTTGCAGGTTGCTGGTTCCAGGGGAGGTGGTCACTTCGGATTTGGGGAGTGACTCGTCCCAGAGCTTGGGGTGGCTGTCTCTCAAGGTGTTTCTCCCTGTGCCTCCTGGATTGCACTCTCTTCCTGCTGCTCGGGACTTCTCTCCCCATCCCCCTGGAGCCCTGGGTGAGTGGTTGTGAGAGAGGTTTTCTGCGCGGTCCCTTTAGGGAGAATCCTGGGTCTGAGAGGTCGGTCTCTTTCTCACGAACAGTGTCCTGACTTGTTTCCAGCTAAGTGCTGTCCTTACGCCTCTTCTGGGCTCTGGGGCTGCAGGCTGGGGCTTTGTTCCTGGGGCTCGGGACCCTCCCCTCTCTGCTAGACTCGCTTCCCCCCACGCTAGTCTCTGTGAGCTGCCGTTAGCTCAGGGAGGCCGGGCAGCCCTCTCCGCATTTCCGCTTTTCCTGCCAGGCTCGGTGTGCCTTCCTCAGTGTTCCTTGGTTGAGGAGTCCTCTTGGTTTGGTCCAAAGTTGGTTTTTCCAGATGATGGTTCTTGAGATTGGTTTGTGATCCACTTTGGTTCTGGGAGGTGGAGGTTGGTACGTCCGCCTACTCCATCACCATCTTGTCTTCCCTCTGTTCCTTATTTTTTATCTCTTCAGTGGTTTTGAAAGTAAAAAACCTGTCACTGGAGCTGCACTGCCCAGTATAATAGCTGTTACCCGCTTATGGCTCTTAAGCACTTTAAATGTGGCTAGTCTGAAAAAGTGTAATATCCATATATTTCTCTTGCACAGCATTTCATGGGAGGGTTTTAAGCTTGGGTGGTGGGACATGATATGAACAAATCAGGGTTTTGAAAAAACTATCACAACAGGGCTAAACTATTCCAGGGAGTCGGAAGACTGGCAAAACTCGCAAGATCTGGCGAGACCCAAAGAGTTGTTAGTGCACATGTCCCACGGTGGCTACCGGGAACGCTAAAACAGAAAATAAAAGTGGGCGGGTTGGTTTTGTTTCTATCCAGTGGTATTGTGCCCCCCCCCCAGACAAGACTGAGAGAAGGCCGGATAACAATAGCGGCTGCAGCTGTAGATACCGTTAATACTGCCCCCCTGTCGGGGTCCAAAGAAATGAGTTTGGAGGAACCGAAGAAGATGACCATAGAGGACTGGCGAAAGAAGAAGGAGCTAGAAGAACAGCGAAAACTGGGTAATGCTCCTGCCGAAGTTGATGAAGAAGGAAAAGACATCAACCCTCATATTCCTCAGTATATTTCTTCAGTGCCATGGTATATCGATCCTTCAAAAAGGCCTACTTTAAAGCACCAGAGACCACAACCAAAAAAACAAAAACAGTACAGCTTGTCTGGAGAATGGTACAACAGGGGTGTAAAAGAGAATTCTGTAACTACTAAGTACCGCAAAGGAGTGTGTGAAAATTGTGGGGCCATGACACACGAAAAGAAAGACTGCTTTGACAGACCTAGGCGAGTTGGAGCAAAATTTACCGGAACTAACATAGCTCCTGACGAACATGTCCAACCTCAGCTGATGTTTGACTCTGATGGGAAGAGGGAACAGTGGAATGGCTACAATCCAGAAGAACACATGAAAATTGTAGAAGAATATGCCAAAGTCGATCTAGCAAAACAAACACTGAAAGCCCAGAAACTCCAAGAAGAATTAGCCTCGGGAAAATTAGTGGAACAGGCTAATTCTCCAAAACACCAGTGGGGAGAAGAGGAACCAAATTCTCAGATGGAAAAAGATCATAATAGTGAAGAGGAGGATGAAGATAAATATGCCGATGATATTGATATGCCTGGACAACTTTGACTCTAAGAGACGGATTACTGTTCGGAATCTCAGGATTTGAGAAGATACTGCAAAATATTTGCGGAATTTAGATCCAAATTCTGCTTACTATGATCCCAAAACAAGAGCAATGAGAGAGAATCCCTACGCCAATGCAGGAAAGAATCCCGATGAAGTGAGCTATGCAGGAGATAACTTTGTTAGGTACACGGGAGATATCATTTCAATGGCTCAGACACAGTTGTTTGCGTGGGAAGCCTATGACAAGGGATCTAAAGTGCATCTGCAGGCTGATCCTACAAAACTAGAGCTGTTGTATAAGTCCTTCAAAGTCAAAAAAGAAGACTTCAAAAAACAGCAGAAAGAAAGCATCCTGGAAAAGTATGGTGGCCTAGAACATTTGGATGCCCCTCCAGCTGAATTGCTTCTAGCTCATACGGAAGACTATGTGGAGTATTCAAGACATAGGACTGTCATCAAAGGGCAGGAGCGGGCTGTCCCCTGCTCTAAGTATGAGGAGGACATGAAGATCCATAATCACACGCATATCTGGGGATCTTACTGGAAGGAAGGCCAATGGGGATACAAATACTGTCACTCTTTCTTCAAGTATTCTTACTGTACTGGAGAAGCTGGGAAGGATAGTGCTAATTCAGAGGAATGTATAGTGAATGATACAACCGGAGAAGAAGCCATGAAGAAACCTCAAACCCTCATGGAGATGCATCAGGAAAAACTAAAAGAGGAGAGAAAGAAGAAGAAGCATCGAAAGAGCATCTCAGATAGCAATGATGAAGAGAAGAAACATGAGAAACTGAAAAAGGCGCTGAATGCAGAGGAGGCCCGCCTACTTCATGTCCAGGAGCTCATGCAGATTGATGAGAGGAAGCGGCCTTACAACTGCATCTATGAAGTGCAGGAACCCACCGAGGAGGAAATGGAGGCTTACAGGATGAAGCGTCAGAGGCCAGATGACCCCATGGCCTCTTTCCTTGGACAGTAGGGACCAGTCACAGACGGTTGCCCACAATAAACAGAACGGACAAAATACTCTTTTCAGCTTCTTGCCGATGGTTGTATTGATAGATGGCAAAGTCAGTGTGTGCTCCTCTTGCTGTCTGACTTTAATAAAGCTTCCAAAAGTGTAAAAAAAAAAAAAAAAAAGGAAGAAAAACAGTTTAATTCCCCAAGAAAAAGCAAAGTAACAGAGCCGCAGGCTACACAGGGATCTGTGGCCAGGCCCACCTGACACCCAGAGGCGTGGGGGTGGGGGTTGTCAGAGAAGTTACCTAGAGGAAAAATGGGTGGAGCCAGATGGTGGTGTGATGGGCAGTGCAAAGGAATAGAAAGCTTGTGAAACATCAGACTGACCTGGGGGGTGGGGGAGGAGGAGGAGAGGAAGGGAGGTATCTTCTATGTTGGATGGGATAAGAGTCAATATGCTGAGAACAGACTTTGCTCTGGGGGTGTATTAAGCCAGTAGCCAGGGCCTCTATCACAGCAGCCTGGCCCATGCAGGTTCGCATTGGATTCGGACAGTCGGTAAAGAAACGGAGCCAAAAACTGGTGGGCCATCATCTTTAATCCTAGCTTGCACCCGGCGGGCAAGTAAAAACACACACTGGGCTCCAAAACCCACTCACATTCAGTGCTCACAAAGCTACTGACTTATCTGAGTTTCCTAGAATCAAAGCTTTCTAGCTCACCAGACTTATTCACCTCTGTTCCCCATGTCCTTCCTTCTCCCTGCACAAACTCTGCACAAACTGGCTTCTCACTCAACACTCCACCATCTTGGGTGCTTCTCCTGGCCTCCTCCACATGGCCTTTTTCTGCTTTGCTCTCTAATGCTAATCCCAGGAACCAAGAGAGCAAGCTCCCGTTCTGCCCCCATTTTATTTATTTATTTATTTATTTTTTTACTTATTCATTTTAGAGAGGAGAGAGAGAGGGAGAGAGAGAGACAAAGAGAGAGAAAGACAGAGGGGAGGAGCTAGAAGCATCAACTCCCATATGTGCCTTGACCAGGCAAGCCCAGGGTTTCGAACCGGCGACCTCAGCATTTCCAGGTTGACACTTTATCCACTGCGCCACCACAGGTCGGGCCCCCCATTTTATAATGTAGAAATCCAGACCTTTAATCCAATATACAAAATAGGGAAGTCTCTAATACAAAGTCACTTATCTGAGGCATGATGGGATTGCACCACCCCACATCAAAAAGGGTGGGAAAGGCTTAATCCCAAAACCAAGCCCCAGGCTACAAGGATTCTGCCTGCCCACAGCCCACCCCCAACACACATTAATATCACCTGGGTGATGGCCTCCACGTGGGCAGCAGCATCTTTAACAAGGTGGGCATAATATATTTTATCTGCCCAACAGAGTGGGAGCAGGATGAATGAGAAGTCTGGCAGGTGAAGTGCGGTGGGTGGGGAGAAGTAAATTGTAGAGGATGGGAAAAGGGAATCCCAGACTGCAGCCCACACCAAGACCCCAGAGCCAGATACTGTGGCCAGAAGATGCTACTACAGATTCCAAAGTTGGCAAGGGCAGCCAGACAGGAACAGGGAGAGACTGAGGCAGAACTCCCAAGTTGGTAGGTCAAGGCCATCAGTGAGCAAACAGTTTCACTAACACTGTCAGGCGGAAACAGGAGTCCTTCCACATGGGTTGTGTCACCCTCCAAAGATTACGGGCTGTGTGGGCAGATAAAATATATTATGCTCACTTTGTTAGAGATAGCGCTGCCCACATGGAAGCCTGTCGCTCAGGTGATATTAATGTGTGTTGGGGGCGGGCTGAGGGCAGGCAGGATCCTTGTAGCCTGGGGCTTGGTTTTAGGACTAAGCCTTTCCCACCCTTTTTGATGTGGGGTGGTACAATCCCATCATGCCTCAGATAAGTGACTGTATCAGAGACTTACCTATTTTGTATATTGGATTCAAGGTTTTGATTTCTACACTATAAAATGGGTGTAAAGCCAGTGGCCAGGGCCACCATCACAGCAGCCTGGCCCATGCAGGTTCGCATTGGATTCGGACAGTCGGTAAAGAAACAATGGAGCCAAAAACTGATGAGCCATCATTTTTAATCCTAGCTTGCACCCAGCGGGCAAGTAAAAACACACACTGGGCTCAAAAACCCACATTTAGTGCTCACAAAGCTACTGACTTATCCAAGTTTCCTAGAATCAAAGCTTTCTAGCTCACCAGACTTATTCACCTCTGTTCCCCATCTCCTTCCTTCTCCCTGCACAAACTCTGCACAAACTGGCTTCTCACTCAACACTCCGCCATCTTGGCTGCTTCTCCTGGCCTCTTGCATGTGGCCTTTCTCTGCTCTCTGCTCTCTAATGCTAATCTCAGGAACCAAGAGAGCAAGATCCCATTCTGCCCCCATTTTATAGTGTAGAAATCCAGACCTTTAATCCAATATACAAAATAGGGAAGTCTCTAATACAAAGTCACTTTCTGAGGCATGATGGGATTGTACCACCCCATTAAAAAGGGTAGGAAAGGCTTAATCCCAAAACCAAGCCCCAGGCTACAAAGATTCTGCCTGCCCACAGCCCACAGAGACACACATTAATATCACCTGGGCAACGGCCTCCACGTGGGCAGCGCCATCTTTAACAAAGTGAGCATAATACATTTTATCTGCCCAACAATGGGGTAGAACAGGAGTTTGCTCTCTTGGTTCCTGAGATTAATATTAGAGCAGAGGAGAGCAGAGAAAAGCCACGTGGAGGAGGCCAGGAGAAGCACCCAAGATGGTGGAGTGTTGAGTGAGAAGCCAGTTTGTGTAGAGTTTGTGCAGGGAGAAGGAAGGACATGGGGAACAGAGGTAAATAAGGCTGGTGAGCTAGAAACCTTTGATTCTAGGAAACTCGGATAAGTCAGTAGCTCTGTGAGCACTGAATGTGAGTGGGTTTTGGATCCCAGTGTGTGTTTTTACTTGCCCGCTGGGTGCAAGCTAGGATTAAAGATGATGGCTGTTGGGCAGATAAAATCTATTATGCTCACTTTGTTAAAGATTACGCTGCCCACGAGGAGGCCATCGCCCAGGTGATATTAATGTGTGTCTCTGTGGGCAGATAGAATCCTTGTAGCCTGGGGCTTGGTTTTTGGGATTAAGCCTTTCCCACCCTTTTTGATGAGGGGTGGTACAATCCAATCATGCCTCAGAGAAGTGACTTTGTATTAGAGACTTCCCTATTTTGTATATTGGATTAGAGGTTGTGAAGCTACACTATAAAATAGGGGTAGAACGGGAACTTGTTCTTGGTTCCTGAGGTTAGCATGAGGGAGCAGAGAGAGTAGAGCCAGCAGCGGAAGGAGGCCACGTGGAGGAGGCCAGGAAAAGCAGCCAAGATGGCAGAGAGCTGAGTGAGATGCCAGTTTGTGCAGAGTTTGTATCTGGGATAAGGAAGGAGATGGGGAACTGAGGAGAATAAGGCTGGTGAGCTAGAAACCTTTGATCCTAGGAAACTCGGATAAGTCAGTGGCTTTGTGAGCACTGAATGTGGGTTTTGGAGCCCAGTGTGTATTTTTACTTGCCCGCCGGGTGCAAGGTAGGATTAAAGGCTATGGCCCACCAGTTTTTGGCTCCTTTGTTTCTTTACCGACTGTCCGAATCCAATGCGAACCTGCATGGGCTGGGCGGCTGTGATAGTGGCCCTGCCTCCTGGCTTTACAATGGCCCATCAGTTTTTGGCTCCATTGTTTCTTTACCGACTGTCCGAATCCAATGCAAACCTGCATGGGCCAGGCATCTGTGATGGTGGCCGTGGCTACTGGCTTTACAGGCTGTCATCTTTTCTGTGTCTCCTTGTTGGGCAGATAAAATGTATTATGCTCACTTTGTTAAAGAGGCCATTGCCCAGGTGATATTAATGTGTGTTGGGGTGGGCTAAAGGCAGGGAGAATCCTTGTAGCCTGAGGCTTGGTTTTGGGATTAAGCCTTTCCTACCCTTTTTGATGTAGGGCGGTACAATCCAATCATGCCTCAGAGAAGTGACTTTGTATTAGAGACTTCCCTATTTTGTATATTGGATTAGAGGTTGTGAAGCTACACTATAAAATAGGGGTAGAACGGGAACTTGCTTCTTGGTTCCTGAGGTTAGCATGAGAGAGCAGAGAGAATAGAGCCAGCAGCGGGAGGAGGCCACGTGGAGAAGGCCAGGAAAAGCAGCCAAGATGGCGGAGTACTGAGTGAGATGCCAGTTTGTACAGAGTTTGTATCTGGGATAAGGAAGGAAATGGGAACTGAGGAGAATAAGGCTGTTGAGCTAGAAACCTTTGATTCTAGGAAACTCGGATAAATCAGTAGCTTTGTGAGCACTGAATGTGACTGGGTTTTGGAGCCCAGTGTGTATTTTTACTTGCCCGCCGGGTGCAAGCTAGATTAAAGACTATGGCCCACCAGTTTTTGGCTCCATGGTTTCTTTACCGACTGTCTGAATCCAATGCGAACCTGCATGTGAATGGTCACGATGGCGGCTCCTGGCTTTACACTCCTCACCTTCTAGGAGTCCCAGGGACCACCCTGACCATGATCAAATCCCAGATCTTTCAGGGAAGAAGAGGAGAGTGTTAAATAAGCAGGCACAGTGAGAGGTGGCAGACTGTCCAGACTGCCAAGGGCCCCTGGTACATTGAGTCTCTCATCTCTCCCAGTCTTTTTTAGTCTATTTTTTAATTTATTTATTGATTTTTACAAAGAAAGGAAGAGGGGGAGAGAGAAAGAGAGAAAGACAGTAATCTGTTCCTGTATGTGCCCTGACCAGGGATGAACCCGGCAACCTCTGGATGTCAAGGTGATGCTCTAACCAACTGAGCTATCCGGCCAGGGCTCTCCCAGTCTCTGTCCTCACTCCTATGATGTCCTGGAGGCTCCAGCCTTTTGGTTCAGCCTCCAAAGCAGAACTAGAGAATCCTGAGCCATATGAGACCTCTTTCAGAAAATGAAGATGGTCCCACTGCCCTGGAGAGAGTGGGTGCATCCGGCCACTCAGCTGGTCCCCAGGGTGGCTGCACAGGTGTGTGGAGGACAGAGGCAGAGTGTGGACTGCCCAGTGCAAACTATCAGGCCATGTCCTGGGGCCCCTCACCAGGCTCCCCCCCCCCGGGTTCACAGAAGTATCTTCTTACATGGGCACGAGAGCATGAGGCCGAACAGAAAGACTTCTGATTTCATTTCTCCTTAGATACGAGCTTTTATCAAGTGGGCAGTGGGCCAGGCCTGGCCCAGAACAGAAAGCCACCTTCCCATCCACAGCGTCCGGAGCTGAGCCAGAGGGTGGAGGAGATGCCTGTTTGAAGGAGGTGCTTTGGAAATTCCTCACATTTTTTGGCCTTTGTCTCTAGGCATTGAGATGGAGATCCGGCCTACCGGACTCTACAGAGAGCTCCCAGTCTCTTCTTTGCATTTGAAAAGAAGATCCTGAGCAGAGAGCAGAAAGAAAGAAAGAATTTGGTGGCTCTTTTCTCATATTAATGACTCATTGTGTCACTTGCGGTGCGGGGTACCATGGGGGAGACTGGTTTTCCTTTGCTTCCTCCCTGTATTCTCTTCCCTCACTTTGCAGCCCCAGGCCCAAGTCATCAGTGTTCTAACTGTCCAGCTCATCTCTAAAAGGAGCTGTCCTCCTGCACTCTCTGGGGTCCAGGTGAGGAGCCACTGAGCCACTTCACCGCAGGTGTTGTAAGGTACCAAAAACTACAGAATTAATATTAATATTTTAAGAGGCTTGGAGAACATTTTATTAATTTGGGTTAAGGTGTGCAGAAAAATTGTGAGAATAGTCTCTGTACTGTGTGATTGGTATAACCAGGATAGATCTTGCCATTGTATTGTAAATGCAAAGGGGAGGAAAACATGGATCCCCAGACATTCCACCACATCTGTGGGGAAAGGGGTGAATGGCTAGCCAGGTGCAGGGAGAGAAAAGCCAAAATAAACCTTTTCTTATAACTATGAGCCATTTGCGGGCATTTGTCCCCACGGAAACTACCTCTTCTATGTAAATGCATGTAGTTAACACGTGTGACTCCGGACAGAGATAGCAGATGAACACTAGATAATATGGGAATGCCTTTTAATATGTAAAAAGATATCTTTCTGCCATTGTGTTGACTTGTAAATTTTGTTTTCTCCAAAATGATGTATGGCTTGCAAATTGAACGTGGTCCTATCATGTTAAAGGATATATGACTATAACCAATAGTGGTAAAGGGCTCCTAATTACAATTTTTGCCTCTGTACTTCTCACTACAAAACTATAAACCAAGTAGAACAAAGGGCTGGCGTGCACTCCCTCAGACCACTTTTGGAGTTGCTGCCGCTTGGCCAAGCTAGACAATAAAGCTTTGATGTGTAATTGTTGGGCAAATAAAATGTATCATGCTCACTTTGTTAAAGATGGCGCTGCCCACGTGGAGGCCATTGCCCAGGTGATATTAATGTGTGTTGGGGGCAGGCTGTGGGCAGGCAGGATCCTTGTAGCCTGGGGCTTGGTTTTGGGATTAAGCCTTTCCCACCCTTTTTGATGTGGGGTGGTACAATCCCATCATGTCTCTGATAAGTGACTTTGTATTAGAGACTTCCCTATTTTGTATATAGGATTAAAGGTTTTGATTTCTACACTATAAAATGGGGGCAGAACAGGAGCTTGCTCCCTTGGTTCCTGAGATTAGCATTAGAGAGCAGAGCAGAGAAAGGCCACGTGGAGAAGCAGCCAATATGGCGGAGTGTTGAGTGAGAAGTCAGTTTGTGCAGTTTGTGCAGGGAGAAGGAAGGAGATGGGGAACAGAGGTGAATAAGGCTGGTACAAACCTTTGATTCTAGGAAACTTGGATAAATCAGTAGCTTTGCGAGCACTGAATGTGAGTGGGTTTTGGAGCCCAGTGTGCGTTTTTACTTGCCCGCCGGGTGCAAGCTAGGATTAAAGAAGATGGCCTATCAGTTTTTGGCTCTTTGTTCGTGTCTTCAATGTTTCAGGTCCCTCCGGATTAGGCTTAACACAGAGGACATCCAAGTCACCTGTGTGCTGGCAGACACAACTGGGAGCCAGGATGCCTGGGTCCTGATGACTCTGCAAGGTGTCACATCCCTGTGCACTTGGCTACACCCCTGTACACTTGGCCACACCCCTGTGCACTTGGCTGTCTCCGTCCAACCACCTCCCACGTAGAGTCTGACCTCTGCTCTAGAGATGAGAATCGGGCATGTTCAGTGTAAAAACATTAATAAAGGACAGGGACACCACAGCAGGGCTTCATCAGAAAATTACCCAGGAGTCCTCTTTAGCCTTCAGACTTCCACACACCTTTCTGCCAGCAAGGCTTTGCGGTTGTTGTGAACAAGAGTCCCTCCATCACCAATTGGAGATCCACGGCCTTTGTTCTCCTCAGAACTGGGGCCCCTTCCACCAGAAACAGTTTGCATCCAAATCAACAGATTCACAAGTAGCTGGGGGAGAAGGGGACTCTGGCAGCCTCTCTGCGGTGACTAACATCACAGCCTGCTGTAAAGCCAGGAGCCACGGCCAGGGCCACTATCACAGCCACCTGGCCCATGCAGGTTCGCATTGGATTCGGACAGTCGGTAAAGAAACAATGGAGCCAAAAACTGATGGGCCATCTTCTTTAATCCTAGCTTGCACCCGGCGGGCAAGTAAAAATACACACTGGGCTCCAAAACCCACTCACATTCAGTGCTCACAAAGCCACTGACTTATCCGAGTTTCCTAGAATCAAAGGTTTCTAGCTCACCAGCCTTATTCTCCTCAGTTCCCCATCTCCTTCCTTCTCCCTGCATAAACTGCACAAACTGGCCTCTCACTCAATATTTCACCATCTTGGCTGCTTCTCCTAGCCACATGGCCTCTTTCTGCTCTCCTCTAATGATAATCTCAGGAACCAAGAGCACAAGCTCCCACTCCGTCCCCATTTTATAGTGTAGAAATCCAAACCCTTAATCCAATATGCAAAATAGGGAAGTCTCTAATACAAAGTCACTTCTCTGAGGCATGATGGGATTGTACCACCCCACATCAAAACAGGTGGGAAAGGCTTAATCCCAAAACCAAGCCCCAGGCTACAGGAATTCTGCCTGCCCACAGAGACACACATTAATATTACCTGGGCAACGGCCTCCACATGGGCAGTGCCATCTTTAACAAAGTGAGCATAATACATTTTATCTGCCCAACACCTGCCCCTGAAGGTCGCCAGTGGACTTTCTCCACTCACTCCCTTCCTGACGCTGTCTAGATCACCTGTGCTCTGAAAGGCGTGAGTCAGCCCATCTGCTTTGTGACCAAAAGGAAGTCTTTACTGAGGCACAGCTGTCCCAGAGGAGGGAAGATGCAATAGGTAAAATGAAGCAGAGACTTCTTTGACAGTTCCCCAGTACTTTCTCAACTGACCCCTCTCAGATTCCCTCATACATCGTGTCAGGTTCTGTCTCCACCAGCCCTGCCTCCACGGACCTGGTCTTCCTCCAAGTGATAAAAAGACAACTGACCTAAGTAAAGGGACAGCAGCCATTGATAATGCCAGGTGAACCATTAACTCACTGCATGACATCAGGTGACTCACTTAACCTCTAAGTGTCAGCTTTTCTTTTTGAAAAATTCAAGGGTTGGACAAAAAGACCTTCAAGGTTGCTCCTCCTAGACATGACAGCCAAAGGCCCAAGTGTGAGCTCTACCTCTGACCACATTTCCCTCTCCAGCTGTTCGGGGGCAAGATCTGCCCTACAGGACTGGCTGTGGCTGGAATCCAGTATCTAGTTCCTCTGTGGTCCCAGTTCCCATGTGGGTGGCTGGAAATGAGAATCATAGGCAGACACAGCCACCCTAGTGTGCCATGTGGGCTCCTCAACCAGACTGGTCATTTCCAGATGGGGAGAGGTATCACAGTGTTCCCTGAGTGCTGGAGCCACAAACTAAACAGATATTTCAACTCATTTGGGGCCCAGGCTGGATGCTCGGTTGGTTAGAGCATCGTCCCAAAGCACAGAGGTTGTGGGTTCAGTCCCAGGTCAGGGCACATACAGGAACAAATCAATGTTCCTCTCTCTGTCTCTCTCTTAAATCAATAAATTAAAAAAATTTTTAAAAGCACTGCTATGGGTCCGGCAACTTCTTCAAAGGCATGTCTACTCTTGTTTCCTTTCTTCCTTCTTTCCCTTCTTTCATTTTTTAACTTCAAGGAGCACTTTTTCCTATGAAAAAGGATACTATTGATTGGCTAGCATTTCCCTTCCTTCTTCTGAAGATGAGCACAGCAGCTACTTCATCAGGACAACCTGAACATCCAGGTAGATGCCCCTTCCTCCTTCTCATGCTAGAAGGTCGACCCTCCTGACGAAGGGATGGTGCAGTGTTGACTTCACTAGCCCAGGTCACATGGGCTGCCAGCCCTCTTCAGATCTCTGCCTGTTTCCATGGGTGTGCCGGGTCTCTCCGTGTTTCTGGCTCTGTGTGTACCTGTCTGGGTGTGTGCCTGTGTCTGTCCATCTGCCTCCCTGATGTCTCTTCACAGGTTTCTCTGGGTTCACATACACGTGATTTTGTTACTCCCGTATAGTCTTCTTATTTTCTCCTTCCATTCAAGGCCCAAGTTCTCAAGGTTTTCTGCACATATCCAGTTGTGGCTGTGCCCTAGAGGCAGCCTGTGTCCACCAGGAGGCTAGAGTCAGCACAACAGATCTCCTTCCAAAAGACAAGTCTAAGGTGAACGATGCATGTTTTATCACTGTCTCCCCGGGATGATAGGGGAACCATAATGTCACACATCATTTCCCTCCACAAAATTCAGTCAATCTCCTTCATTTTGCTCTCTCCTCAGAATTCTCCTGAAAGCATCCTATTTTCATATACTTTGCACTGGACAGAAGAACAAGCAAGCATTGGAAGACCTGCCACATCTACAGCTCTCTTTAAAGATGTGATGCCACACTATGTGAGCTGCTGCACATGGGCCACAGCTGATTGGATTACAAGTGAGCTCTTGATGGGGGGGGGGGGGCAGTGCTGCCCCTCTATTGGTCAGCCAGCATCCTGTGAGATCGCCCAGCCCAGGAGCTAATGAACCTGAACCAATCAAATTCTTCAGCTCAGGGAGTTTGGATGCAGCATAGAATGGGAGCCAGGTTATTGTCAGTGAATGAAACATAGTGATATAGAAAGAAAACAAAGACAGAAAGAAATGGGACCAAGGCAACAAAGCAGAGTAGGAACCTTGCACTTGTTCTGGTGAGAAGCTCCAGATCAAAGGATGTAAATCCCAGAGGCCCCTATCACCATCACCTGCATCTCACATTGCCCAGGGCTTATCTTGCCCTCAGGCAGACCTCAGTGGATTCTTGATAAAGTTCATCAAATGGGCCATTGCATTCCTAAAACACCTTCCTGCCCTGGGCCACATTCCATGTGTTTTCACAGAGGTTAGATGTGCTGCTCACTGGCGCCCCTGGTCCCTGGGCCCCTTCCCAGAGTTACCCTCTGGGACACTGAGGCCCCAAGGGAAAGTGCAATCAATTCATCACTTCCAGAGCTGAGCCTGGTGGAGTCATCTTTGGGAGGTTTCCTTTCCCTTCCAGGCCTCCTCAGTGCCTCATGAGGACAGTTGTTTTCCAGGGTTCTAGAAAGAGAAATCCCAAACCTCTGTCTTTGGATGGTAAGGGCCATTCACAAGTGCCCACTATTTTGTTGGGTCCCCTGAGCCCCCTCCACCAACATGCTCCACTCTGGCTGGGCTGGGCCATACAATGGCAGGGGAGTGAAACCGGAGAAGAATGTGTGGAAGTTTGTGGCTTTCATCTCTTAAACAAATAGCAAATTCCTCTGGGTTGCCCGCTACAGAAATGAAACAATGATGTTTTAGGGGAGTCTCTAAGGCGTTACCTTAGCAACGTTCAGGCTGTTTTCAGGCAAGATCTAGTTAAAGAGGAAAAGAGAACAAAAATAATAGAAGGGACACATCTGGATGGGGTCCAGGAATGGGGGTCTTGGGGCTGAATGTGTGTGTGTGATGTGTCCTGATGTGTCTGCAATCCGCCTTTCAGCCCAGCTTCCTCCCGGCTCCCCTCAGTGAGTTCACCCACCGGAATACTAATGGGAAGCTGAGAAAAGACAGCATGCTACTCAGGGGACAAGTTAGAAAGGAAAAGACGTCACAGCTGTGACCACCTAAGTGGGAAGTGACGGGTGAGAAGCCAGCCAGGATGGCTCTTGAAATCACAAAGGTTGTGGGAGGAAGTGGGCAAGACTTTTCTAAATCTTTACATCTCTATTTTACTGATTTGAGAGAGAGAGGGACACAGGAACATCCATCTGTTCCTGTATGTGCCTTGACCGGGGATCAAACCAGCAACCTCTGCACTTCAGAAGGATACTCTAACCAACCAAGCTATCTGGCTAGGGCTAATCTTTTTTAAAATTATTTTTATTGATTTTTTTTTTTTAAGAGAGAGAAACATCAACTTATTGTTCCACTTATCCATGCCTTTATGGGTTAACTCTTGTATGTGCCCTGACTCTGGATTGAGCCCACAATAATGGCGTATAGGGACGATGCTCTAACCAATTGAGCTACCCGGTAAGATTTTTCACATGTGGCCAATGCTTGGGCTTTCGGCAGCGTGCAGAGGCCAGAACGCTGGCACTCTGTCAGACCAGTGTGTGGGGACAGAAAAGATATATTTCCTCCCACCTTTCTAAATTCTTCAGGCTGGGCTAATAAACAAATTGGCATGAGACCTGCACAGCTGGAAACTAAAGTTTAATAACTTTTAGTTTGGATACCTCCTTATACGTGGGAGAGACCCACAAAAATGAGTAACTCGACAAAAACCAAACACCTTAAATACCCCCTTCAGCTAAAGCCAAAGATGTTTGGAGGTGGAGAATAGGTTAGGGCAGGTTATCAGGAAAAGTATAGTAAACAAGGGTAAGATTGTAATGGAGATGTAAGTCCTGCCTTCTCCACTGTTGAAAGTTTTTAGAAATTTACATATTCACTTTGTGGGAAGGTGAGGAAATACCTTTACAAGTGGAGATTTCCCTTAGGAATCAAATGCCCTTCTACACGGGGCAATTTCTACTTGGTTTCCACAGCTCCTCCCGTGTTGCGGTTTCTTGAAATTAACCAGCCTATTGATATCCCTAAGAGGCATATTTGGGGCTGGCACACTCTGCTTCCCTTCACTTGCTACTCAGGGTGGACACGTGTTTTGTATCAAAGCAGACCTAGTGTAAGGTGGTGGTCCCACACACACAAAAAATACGCATATTCAGTTTGCTACTAAAACATTTTGGTGTGGTTGTTTTTTAACATTGATTCTTTATGATAATGATGACAATGAATATGATGATGATGGAGCTGACAATACATACAGTTAGGGGCTGAACTGTGTCCAGGGCCTCACAACCCCCAACACCTGTGAATATGACCTTATTTAAAAATAGGGTCTTGCCTGACCTTTGGTGGCACAGTAGATAAACCATTGACCGGGAACACTGAGGTCACCAGTTTGAAACCCTGGGCTTGCCTGGTCAAGGCACATATGGGAGTTGGTGCTTCCTGATTCCCACCCCCTTCTCTCTTTCTGTCTCTCCTCTCTCTGTCTCTCTTTCTCTCTCTCCCTCTCCTCTCTAAAATGAATAAATAAAATAATTTTAAAAATAAATTAGAAATAGGGTCTTTGCAGATGTAAGTAAGTTAAGAGGAGGTCATTAGGACGGGCCCTAACCCAGTGACTGACTAGCATCCTTATAAGAAGAGGGAAATTTGGACACAGGCACCAGGGATAATGCCATGTGACGGGGGTGATTGGAGATGTGCTGTCACTTGCCAGAAATTGGTGACAGCTGCCAGAAACTAGGAGAGAAGCCTGGGGCAGGTTCTCCCTCTGGGCCCCTGTGAGGACAGTTGGCAATGGGGGAAGGTCACATGAGGAACCAGGTCCGGGGACTTTGGCCAAAACCACCCACACCCATGACCGCCAAAAGAAATGGCCCAGGAGCACTGTGAAAAAAATCTGTTAGCCAATGAGATTTCACCATGACATATCAACCTGAACACCTACCGATGCTATAAATTACCCCCCACCCCACCCCACGCCAGGGAATCTGCGCGACTTCCCTGGCCCCTGTCTTGTAGACCAGTGAACCTCACCCGAGATGCGCTCTAAATAAAGCTTTTGCTGTTCCACACTTGGTGGTTACGTCCTTCTTTCTTCCTCAGCGGGAAATACCTTACAGCCCCTAAGAAGGAACCGACCTGCTGACTCCTGGGTTTCAGACTTCTGGCATCCAGAACTGTGAGATGACAATTGTGTGCTGTTTTAAGCCACCCAGTTCGTGGTCCTGTGTCCCAGCAGCATTAGGAAACTCACACATCCACAGACATTATCTAGTAAAAGCAGGGGCAGAACAGGCATTGATTTAATCAGTTTTACAAACAAGAAAGTCTCCTCATTACTTGGAGAGGTCAAAAGAGTAAGAAAGTACTGGATCCTGGCCTGACCTGGGGTGGTGCAGTGGATAAAGTGTCGACCTGGAAATGCTGAGGTCGCCGGTTCAAAACCCTGGGCTTGCCTGGTCAGGTCACATATGGGAGTTGATGCTTCCTGCTCCTCCTCCTTCTCTCTCTCTGTTTCTCTCTCTCCCTCTCTCTCTCTCCTTTCTAAAATGAATAAATAAAAATAAATAAATTGGGTATTATAAAAAAAAAAAAGAAAGTACTGGATCCTGGCCCGGTCCAATGACACTCATGCTGGGCCTGTGAAAATGAGCTCACGTTCAGGGGATGTGGGCCTGCAGACCAGTCTGCACATCTGTCCCTCGACAGCCATCCTGGACCCTTTGCCACGGCCCCAAGAATACCGAGTAAGAGGGAGGACCGCTGTCTGAAGGCTCACCCCATCTCCTTCTCCACCAGCTCATCGCATGAGCTCACAGCAGCCAGGAGCAATGTGTGTCCTAGCCCAAAACTGGACACAGCCAAGTATGAATCCCCCTCATTATTCAGAAGTTTGTATGTGAGTTATCTAAATTTATTTATTTATTTTTTTTTTGTGACAGAGACAGAGACAGATAGGGACAGAAAGGCAGGAAGGGAGAGAACTCTTTTTTTTTTTTTTTTTTTTTTTTTTTTACAGAGGCAGAGATAGAGACAGACAGACAGGAATGGAGAGAGATGAGAAGCATCAATCATCAGTTTCTCTTTGCGCGTTGCGACTTCTTAGTTGTTCATTGATTGCTTTCTCACATGTGCCTTGACCGTGGGCCTTCAGCAGACCGAGTAACCCCTTGCTGGAGCCAGCGACCTTGGGTCCAAGCTGGTGAGCTCTTTGCTCATGCCAGATGAGCCCGCACTCAAGCTGGCGACCTCAGGGTCTTGAACCTGGGTCCTTCCGCATCCCAGTCCGATGCTCTATCCACTGCGCCACCACCTGGTCAGGCTGTATGTGAGTTATCAAATGTCACCTCCAGAGTGATACCTTCCCCAAACCCCTGTTGTTGTTTTTTCCTCATAACACTGAATGCTATCCATAATGCTCCTGCTTATTTACTTAATTACTTTTAGATTTCCTCTTTTACTAGATTGTAAATTCTGGTTCCTAAACTAGTGCCTTGCTCATGACAGTTCCTCAGTATAATGGGGAAAGAACCTGTTAAAAACACTATGGCAGTGGATAAAGTGTTGACCTGGGATACCGAGGACCCAAGTTCAAAACCCCAAGGTCACCGGATTGAGCGCAGGGTTGCCGGCTTGAGTGTAGGGTCATAGACATGACCCCATGGTCGCTGGCTTGAACCCAAGGTCACTGGCTTGAACAAGGGATCACTGGCTTGGCTGGAGACCCATATCAAGGCACATATGAGAAAGCAATCAATGAACAACTAAAGTGCCACAACAACGAGCTGATGCTTCTCATCTCTCTCCCTTCCTGTCTGTCCCTCTCTCTCTCTCCAAATAAGTTAATTAGTTAATACAAATAAAAACACTATGGTACATGCATGCCCTGGAATGTTAAACAGCCAGAGAAAAGAATGAGTTGGGTCCAATATGCAGTCCTTGGAAAGATGGCCATGGTATTATTGGGTGGGGGAGCAATTTGCACAGCGATACCCACTGTATGCTCCTGGGTGTGAATATATATCACAAACACATAAGCTAATTGCTGGCAGTGGCTACATGTTGGAGGCAGCATTGGTGAGGAGTGTGGTGTCCGCCAGGACCGGGGCCAAGCAAAAGGAAGCTGGCCAGTTGCTCACAGAGGGAGAGAATTTACTGAAGTCAGGGGAGGGACCCGCAGGAGGGAGACTCAAGGACAGATCCTACCTCTGTCACCAAGGGCACCAGGCCACAGGTCCAGGGACTTACTGATCCTTCTTCCATTCCTGCTCCATTGAATTGGGAGAGCCTGGGAGGCTGGCAACTGGAGGGAGTCCACAGAGAGAGCACCCCTCTGTTTCTGTGATATCACGGAGGAGTCCCCAAGGATTGCTAGGTTCCTTGCCGAAAACTACTAAGAGAACTGATGACAAGTGGGGTGGGGGTAGGTCTGGTGGAGGGTTAAGGTGGGAGGGAGAGTGTAATCAGGGGGACATGCTGGGAGCCAGGGCTTCAAGGACAGTGATACTTACTGAGGGGGAAAGTGTGGGCAGGAACTTACACAGGGCGGAAACTGCGTCACCGGGGCCCAGAGACAGGAAGACACCAGCCTGGCAGAAGAGACAGGAGGTGCCTGGGAGGGCTGGTGGGCAAGGTGGCACAAAGCCTAGCGATGAATCCTGAAGGCCCCCGTGATGGCCTGAGGCATCTGGACCATGCTCTGAAGTCTGTGGGAGCCACAGCCACTGGTGAGCGCAGAGCAGTGGCAGATCGGTGCTGTTTTCAAGACAGTGGGGGTGAGGGCTGGGCCAGGAGCCTGTCCTCCTACTCATTCTGCTTCATTCCTACCACAACCACACATTCACTGCCCGCCACACACACACACACACTGCACACAAACAACCACAACCACACGCCACACACACATGTCCACAACCACACATCCACACATATCACCTACACATTCACACAGACAGCCACTTATACAAGCTATACCCATGCACTAGCCCCGCACACCACTTCCACATATCACCCATATACACACCTAGCATACCAAACACACACACACACACTGTACCACTCTAGGCTTGTGCCTCCAGTGAGCTCAGGCAAGTAACTGGCTCATGAAAAACAGGAAAGAATAAAAGGTAAAAAGCCTGCGATCGCTGGTGCTGTTGCTGGGCTTTCAGACCCCCAACTAAGATCCAGAGCTCCTGGATGTGGGGTGACTCCCCACCTCCAATTCCCATCAGAATCACAGGGACTAGGCCAGGGCCAGGCAACGCCCCCAACCCAGCCAGAGCCGTCGCCCCTGGTCTCACTCCTACACCCCCCCCTTCTCTCCCTCTGACGCACTCGGGCACCTTCCTGTCTCCCAGGACCCTGTCCCCAGAGGGCCCTCTCTCACTGCGCCTTTCCTCGGATAAGGGATAAGCACAGGTTATCTGCCCATCTGCTGGCCACTGGCCTGTTTATCTTCTTAGGGCTCTTTTCCTGAAATAGCTCCGGGTTATCTAAGCTGCTGGAACCGGCTGATAGCTCCCCCTCCCAAGGAGCCTGGCTGCTCATCACTGGCAGGTTTAAATTCCTTTAATCCAGGCCTGGATTCCACACATTATTAGACCAAGCTGGAGACCTTCCTGGCGGCCAGGCACCTCCACCCCATCGGACCTCCACCTGCAGCACATGCGCACAAGAGCGCCAGGTGGCTTCCCCGTTCTCCTTCCCTGGCCAGGGGTTCTGGTTTAGTGAGCTGGGGGTGCTGCTTCATGTCTCACCCCCGCACCCAGCAGCCAGACGCCTCTACGTGAAGTCCCCTTGTCCCCTCAAAGTTGTCAGACCCAAAGCCAACCTCATGTTCTGCTTTATTCCACACCTCCTCCTGCTCCCATCTCTCCATCGTTCAGTCACGTCAACACCCCCCCGGGCTCCTGGATGAAAGTCTCAGTCACGTTTCTGTACCCTTCCTACCTGGCATTGCCCTTACCGGAACCACAGAGGGAGTCCTGGCCCCCACCCTGGAGTGGGAGCCCTCTGACAGCGGCCCGGGGCTCTGCAGTTCAATCTTCCTGCACACAGCAGCCAAGGTGATAGCCTTCAACCAGCATTCCAGCCTGGCACTGCCCCGGTCAAGAACCTTCCATGACTCCCCATTAATGGCCAGATACAATCTAAGTATATCTGTCTGGCTCTCAAGGTGCACCTCCACTTAGGTGACATTATAGTCCAACAAGTATTGCCTCTGCTCCGGTCAGGCTGGCCGCTCACAGCCCCCCTACCAGCAGGCCTGTTGACCAGAAACGCCTCTTCCCCTCACCCAGACCTCCTCTCCTTTCAAGTCCCAGTTTTGCTAAGTCCTCATCAATGCTTTTCATTCATTCATTCATTCAGCTCACATTAACTGAGCACTTACTATGGGGGAGCAGGCTTCTCCGACCAGCCAGCCCTCTGAGCCCCAACGCAAGAGTAACTTCTGCCCAATGCTTTTGCACAGAATCCCTTCAGGTCTTATAACCTATCACCATTAGAGGTGCATGGCCCTCCACCATGTCATAAGCTCCTTGAGGACACCAGTCTCCAGCTTCTTCTGTGCATGTCCCCAGGACTGTGGCTCCTACACTTTCCGAACTTCACTGCAAGTACTAGGGTTTTTTTCTTTGTTTGGAGGGCTGGCCTAGGAATGCTAACTTTTTGTCTCGTTGAGAAATAAGATTTTTCCATTACCGTGACGTCATAAACAAAAGCGCATTTTAATGCTAAGAAAGCAACGCTAGGGAAGGAGGAAGAATAGAATCTCAGAATGAAAGCCAGTCCTTGGAGAAAACTTTAGCACATGTTCCTGATTCTGCATTTCAGAACATAATCTCAGAATAAAAGGACAGTCCTTTCAATAGAATCAATTTAGCAAATTGGACAATTCTTTGTCTTTCTTTTCCATCCATTCCCAAGGAGACTGGCAACACCCAGCCCAGTGTCTGGGAGCCACTGCCTATAGGTCCCTTTGCTTGGCAAGCACAGGTCTCAACTGACTAGAGCAAGTGCTGGATGTCTCTGGTGTCCCTTGGAAAAGCCACCCCGAGTCTCCTCTCACAAGACCCAGCCTGGGAGGCCTGGCTGGGTTGCAAAATGGTTAGAGCATCGTCCTTGTACACCAAGGTCACAGGTTCGCTCCCTGGTCAGGGCACACACCAGACTCAAACAATGAGTGAGTGCATAACAAAATGGAACAACAAATTAATGTTTCTCTCTATATATTACTCTCTTTCCTTCCTCTCTCTCTGAAATCAATATAAGCTAAAAAAATATTAAGACTTAAAAAATAAATAAAACAAGATCCAGCCTGGGAGTGAGGGACACGTCTGGCCCAGCAACGACCTCATGCCCAGACTGCCGTCCTTTTAGGCTCTGGGACACGAGGCTCCTCTGTAACCACACAGATATTCCTGACACCGATTGTGTCCTACTTTTGAATGGTGAAGCCCTGGAGGCTGCGAGGAGGCAGGTGGGACGGGGGCATCTGGAGCGTCGGGCAGGAGCAGAACACGAATGGGTCGCAGAAGCCAGCACCCACCCCGTGGCCTCACAGCTCTGAGCCAGTCGGAAGCCGAGCAGACCCCGGCGCCTCGGTCCCCAACCCTGCATTCTGCGCTCTCCCATCCTTGTCTGAGCTGGCGTCTTCAGGACAGAACGACACAGGAAACTTTCCACTGCTCAGCCCCGGACCCCTCCAGCCACTTCCGTACAAAGCTCTTGCCGCTGGATGGGAGAGAGAGCAAAAATTTTTCCAAAGGATGTATGTGTGTATTGTTGGGAGCAGCCAGCGTTTCGGTGAACCCTGGGTCATGGCACAGCCTGACAAATGGCAGGAAGTTCAGGACTTGGGCCTGACATTTTTTTGCACAAAGGCTGCACAGCCCAGCCAGGTGAGCTGGGCCTGGGGACTGACACGGGGCCACCGCCCGGCACTTCCTGCCCTTTGTTGGCCCATGTGACAGCCTTCCCCGGTGCTCCAAATGGCCTTTCTTTTGTGCCTGACTCCTGTTCATTATTTATGGAGAGGAGCTCCTCAATATAGAAATGGGTGGGCCCGGAGTCAGGAGCAGGATGTGGGAAGGCAGACTGGCAGGGTGCCTGCCACCGGGGGCAGGATTGACAAATTAAAATAATGTGGCTGTATGCACCCAATAATAGGCCTGTCTGGTATTTATATACCTGACGAGCTGTTCCTCGTCCCCTGGCACGTTCCAGGGACTCCCAGCCGCCCGTCCATCGGTCCTCTGGCTGGCACTACCTTCTGGTCCTCCTGGCTTGCTCTGCCTTTGCCTGTCAGTGGATCTGCCTGTCCTGACCCTCAGAGCCATTATGTGCTGCTCCTAGAGAAAGGGACCCTTTCTCCCACCATAGGAAAGCCTTGGCTGTCGCTTCCTCAGGGTCCTTCTTTGCTTCCAGATAGCGGGCATGTGGGTCTGTGGGCAATGTGCACGGAGGACCTCTTTAAGTGCCCAGTCTTTTCTTCGGGGTATCATTCACAATGGTATAAATCTTTCTAAAAGGAATCACTCCTGTTCCTGATGTCTCAGAGAGAAGACACAGAACAGAATTTGAGGTTTTCCTGGGCACTCGGGGTCTTGGTCAGGAGTCCTGGTGAGCAGTAGGGAGCATCTGAGGTCAGGGAGGAGCAGGGGCGCTGGGTGCCGATCCTCACACTGCCTGGTGGGTGTGCATCTTTGAGCAGGTTCCTTCACCTCTCTGGTGCTCAGAAGTGTGCCTGGCAATATGGAATGTTCATTTTAATTCTCATGATCTGTGGTTCTGTGATTCTCTTCGTACTAAGTGGTCATACAGTGATGTCAACACAAAAGTCATCAAGGTAGCCCTGGCTGGGTAGCTTGGTTGGTTGAGACATTGTCTCAAAGCACAGAGGTTGCCAGTTCGATCCCCAGTCAGGGCACATACAGCAGTAAATTGATGTTCCTGTCTCTCTCTCTCCCTTCCTCCCTCTCTCTCTCTCTCTCTCTCTCTCTCTCTCAAATCAACACAACAAACATTTTTTTTAAAGTTAACAGACCCAAAGCAAATATACAAGTGCCTGCATGTGCCTTGTGGAATATTTTCAACTCATCAATGACTTTTTTTTCCTTCCTAGTGTTTGACTGTGTTCCAGCCAGATGAGTTGTCAGAAAGGTGAGTTCTGGAACCATGAGATACTACTGTACCTTTTACTATGATGTCTTTCAGAGAAATAATAGAAATTTAGTAAGTTATTGTTGAACTAGATAACCTTCCCTTCTATTTAAATTCACCTAGACTGAAAATCAGCCTCATCCAAGTTTATTTTTTTAAGTATTTAATTTTTTTTTAAAAAATTGATTTTGGAGAGAGAGAGAGAAGGGGAGAGAGAGACAAAAGCAGAAACATTCATCTGTTTCTGTATGTGCTCTGACCGGGGATCCAATCCACAACTTTTGCATATCAGTACAACACTAACCAACTGAGCTATCTGACCAGGGCCGAGTTTATTTCTGAGCTAAGGCGCAGAGTGCAAACTGGCCAGGCCTGCATGCTTGTTTGACAAACTCCTGCCCCTCTTCCTGCTCCTTACAAACACAGTATCCCCTCCCTCATGGCTTCCTTCCCCCTTACCTGGAGCCCCATCCCATCACTTCCCCCCTCCCTGAAGGACAGAAATGGGCATTATTAGATATTCCCCCGTCTCACAGATGTGGAAGTCTCAGCCACCTTCTAGAAGCTACCTAGAGGCACTCCGAGGAGGTAGAGCCCAAAAGATAATAATTAACATTTGCTTAGACTTCAAAATGCACAGGGCACTTCCACATACTGTATTTCACTGAGTCCTCCAATCCTGAAATGGCACTGCCTGCATGTAAGCAGGTTAACTGAGGCCAGGTACAGCTGAGTTATCTGCCAGGGTTAATTTGGGAGTCCAGGACTTTCCCCAGGGTATCCAACCCCCTCAGCCGGAGGGGGGGAAGAATAATTTATTAATCTGAGGAACATTCCCTTCTCTGTTTTCTCAGACACAACCAGCCCGGGAATAAAAACGGGCTACACAGATTGTAAACTGGCCGGTATTCTCCTGGTTCCCGGCCCCCCGAGCTCCGCCCTCCTGGAGCCAGGAGGGTGCTATAGAAGAACACAGTTCTCCAGTCTGTCCACCCACATCCTGCCCTCCTGCCTGGTTCTGGCCCAATGGCACCTGTGTGCTGATTAGGGGATGCCCCAGTCCACCCACACTCTGCCCCCTCCAAGGGGTGCTCTGGGAAGGCCATGCCCACACCAGGGCTTAACTTTCCATAGGCACAGCATCCCTCCAGGTTCCTGCAGAGATGGCTGCCCTTGTTACTCTGCCCACAGTGCTACTCTGCCCTTGACAGAGCTCTGGCCCATTGTTCTAGAACCTAGGCGATGTGTGTGATGCTCTCTTTCCTGGCCAGAGGGCTCCAGGACTCTTTTACGGGTAAAGACCTCCTTCTGAGCGACCCAAGTCTCATGGAGATGGGGGACCACTATGCACAGAGCCAGGCTCAGAGTCCTGGGAGGCACTGAAGGGTTTTAGCTTAATTACCTAACAAGCCTGAACCCCCCGACCCCCCATAGTGTCTATTGATCCCCCTCAGTGATAGGTCCTCTTGGGACTTTTTTTTTTTTTAATTGCTTTCACTGCTAGAAAACTCTTGCTATGATCATTTAACAAACTTTTTTTTCATTACTGGTTGTAGAGAGAGAGAAAGGGGGAGAGAGAGAGAAGCATCACTTTGTTGTTCCACTGGTTGATTCCTGTATGTGCCCTGACCAGGGATCGAACTCACAACCCTGGTGTATTAGAATGATGCTCCAACCTACTGAGCAACTCTGCCAGGGCCCAACAAATCTTTATAGAAACCATCTCTAAGTCAGACCCAGACTTTAGTTCTGAAGTTGGCGGGGGGCTCTGAAGCCTCTCTGAGGGCCAGAGGGATCAGCCATGGGGAGGGGGAGGGCGGAGGCCTCAAGGGCAGAAGAAGGGGGCCTAGGAAGGCTGGCGGGTGAGGCAGTCCTTAGGAATGAATCTTCACCTCAACTATACCAAAGAGGTAGGAGAGGGGGGAGGAAAGATATGGGGACTCAATCCTTGCTTTACAAGGAAATCTTTTTAGGGCAAAAACTGCCACCACTTCCATCAGCAACATAAACTTTCTGTCATCAACTCAACTGCCTCAGGTAGAGCCACTTCTCACCTCCTATAGGCTGATCCTTTTGTCCAGCATGCCCTTCCACCTCCACCCTTCTGGCCCTGGCAAATTTCTACTTCACCATTGAAATCCCGTGCAAAAATTTCTTCCTCTGAGAAGCCTTCCCAGATTACCACCTGTGGACAGAGGTAGCTGTTCCTCCCCATCCTCCTCTGCCAAAGTGCTTCTTCCAATCCTCAAGGTGGCATTAAGAGAGTGAGTGGGGCCCTGGCCGGTTGGCTCAGTGGTAGAGCGTCGGCCTGGCAGGAATCCCGGGTTTGATTCCCGGCCAGGGCACAAAGGAGAAGCGCCCATCTGCTTCTCCACCCCTCCCCCTCTCCTTCCTCTCTGTCTCTCTCTTCCCCTCCCGCAGCCAAGGCTCCATTGGAGCAAACTTGGCCTGGGCACTGAGGATGGCTCTATAGTCTCCGCCTCAGGTGCTAGAATGGCTCTGGTTGCAACAGAACGATGCCCCAGATGGGCAGAGCATCGCCCCCTAGTGGGCATGCTGGGTGGATCCCGGTCGGGCACATGCGGGAGTCTGTCTGGCTGCCTCCCCGTTTCCAACTTCAGAAAAATACAAAACAAACAAACAAAAAAGAGAGTGAGTGAGCTTGGGAGGCAGACCCAGCCTGGCCCCAGCTGTGTGACTTGGGCGTCTTCATGTCTTCATGGCTCTAATTGAGGTTCGAGTCCTTGGGCTTGCCAGATCAAGGCACATACAACAAGCAACAAGAAGCAATGAACAACTATCCTCAAGAAACTATGAATTGATATTTCTCACTTTCCATATCCCCTCATAAAATCAATAAAATAAAATCTTTATAGTATATATATCTTTTTTCTAACACGAAGATTAAATAAACTAATGGGCAGCTAATGCTTACCATGACACATAATAAAACCTCACAAAGGTAGCTGCCAATGTGAACAATAACTGCCCGTGAGTTCTGCCAGGTAGACATCTTATTCCTTTTTCTTTTCAATCCCTGGCTTCTAGCACAAAGTTTATGCTCAAAAATTTTCAATCTGAATAAGCAGCTGCCATTTTGAAGGCGATGTTAAGATCAAAGGAGGGATTTTGAACATCTCTGTTCTCATTAAAGAAAATTTATTGGGAGAAGAATTAGGCAATGGTTCAAACTTTCCTACATAAGATTTTTCCCCCCATTTATTTATTGATTTGAGAGAGAGAAAGGAAGAGGAGGGGGAGGAGAGAGGGAGCAAGAGAGAGACATGGTTGTTCCACCTATTTATGCATTCATTGGTTGACTCCTTCCTGCATGTGCCCTGATGGGGGGTGGCGGGGTGGGAGGGTGGCACCCACAACATTGGCATATCAGGATGATGCGATGATGCTCTAACCAACTGAGCTACATGCTCAGGGCCTTGGATAAAGTTGTTAATATACTCTGGATGATTAAGAAGTATCTCAAAGGTTGTTAAATTATTAAATCAAGAAATACTTCCAGATGGCTTGGTTGGTTAGAGCTTTCTCCTAAAGCATAGTGGTTACTGGTTCAATCCCTGGTCAGGGAACATACAGAAACAGATCAATGTATCTGTCTCACTTTCTCTCCCCACTTCTTCTCTCTCTAAAATAATAAAAATTAAGATTAAAATAAAAAACAAATGCCTCCAAATTTTATCTCAAAATACCTTCAAATTATTCTCAAAGATCCTTTTAAAAACCTATGATGAGCAGGGAAAATTAATATTAATTGATCTTTTACTTAATGCTTACTTATTATAAGTAATGTATCAGTCCTAGAGAAAAATCTATTAGGTAGCAATGCTGTATTTTTGTATGCTCATTGGGGCCCTTCCTATAATCAATGTGATTGGACCATTTATGAACATTTGTAAAATGCTTTGGAGCTTAATTTTATTATTATAAGTGATTATAAAGGTTTATAGTTCTGTGCTTTTATGACATCTCCAGCCAAGGTCTTGCATCAAAATGTGACCTCCAACTGCAACATTATTGTTATGGAGAAAACTTGATTTGCTCTACACTGATACACTGAGCAACTTTGTGCTTAGTTACCAGGGATGCAAAATAGAGAAAGCTATTCATTCTCCTTTAAAACTTCATTTCTCTCACTCCTCTCTGTAAGCCCCCTGTTCTCTACTCCGTGCCCCAGGCTGTCCCTAATTACCTGAAACAGGACATAGCTCAGCCCATCCTAAGTGGGAACTCTTTGAAGACCAGTTTCCTGTTACAGTTCTCTTGGGGTCCAGTTTATATGGGCACAAAGCAAGTGCACATAGCAGGCTTATTAAATGATGGAACCAGATGTTTTGAAGATAAGGAAACTAACACTCTGAGAATGTCCCAATACCATAAGCTGGTTGGTGGTAGAACAAGGAATAGAAATATAGCTTTTTGCTCTTCAAATTATTTCTGCAGATTGATTCATTCACTCAATCAGTATTTACTGAGCATCTACTATGGCCAGGCACCGGGCTAGGAGTCAGAGTGAGCACAGAGACGTGGCCTATGGCTTCACGGTACTTTGAGTGTGGTGGGGAGGCCAAAGCGACATGCACAGAGAGGGAAGTCCACCAACCAGCCCTGCTAGGAAGGGGGAGGAGTCTCTGAACATGAAATTTTATCCAAGCCCCTGAGCTTGTCAGGACTCTTTCCAATTTGAGAATTTGGGAATGCCCACATGGCCTCTCGGAAAACCACTCGTGATTGTGGGAGGTGGGCAGTTGGACTTGGTCTTCAGCCCCTGCGGCCACTCTTGCGCAGGCGCTGGGGGCTCCGCTCCGTCTCCCCGCGGCACTGAGGCGGATCTTACAACCCTGGCTGTGCACTGTGCGTAAATGTTATCAAAAGGCCCTGGTGACGGGCGAGAACAATGCTTCAGAGGTTAGTGAAGTCATGGGAACCTCCGCACCAGATCCCAGCCCCCTCTCGCCGCCGCTGTTCGTCAGTCCGTATCTGGGCGGGCTTGTTTATCTTCGCCGCTCTGCAGCCCTGTCCCGGAGAGTCCCATCAGGGCTGCAGCAGCCTTCCCCATTCTGTAGCAAGGAAGGACACCTGAGCTCCATACCTCTCCTGTAATCCGAAGCACTTAAGCACCCCCTCCCCCCAAACGGAGTGTGTACCACCGAAAACAGAAGGAATAGGGTTGGATACACGTGGGTTTTGTGAATCAAGTTACCTGGCAGAGTGAATTAAAACCCTTAAAAATACCAACTAATCAAGACAGTTTGGAAGACCCTCGGTAGTGTGAAAAGGAGAGTTAGGGGGCGATGAGGCAGAAACTCTGGGGTTGATTCTGCATTTCTGGAGTTGCAGATGAAGCAAGCTAACCCGGAGAGGTGAAGGATTCAGAGACAAAAGGAATCATCCTGTGTGTTTAATGTAAATGCAAAGCATAGTTTGCTGCTCGTGTGTGTTGTACTGCATAAGGAAGTTTCAGTACCTGAAAATGGTAAGGCTAAGTCCGTGTCAAGTTTTAGCTGAGTTGGGTGGGCTTCTGGGGGGAGACAGGGAAGTGTGGGTTTGGACAAGCATAGGAAATTGTTGTGTGGGTGAAACAACAATTTCTTGAATTGAGAAAAACACTTGTAGTCAGCTTCATCCACACTGTGTGTTCTAGGTTGCTCGGAGGGGCAGATATTTCATCTTAACCATGTTTATGAAACACAGCAGGCAAAATTATAGTACAGTGAATATCACTGGCCATTCACACATCTATTCATCTGCTGAAGAGGATCATTTTAGTGTGATTTTAGGAGTCAGGCTGCTGGGTTTGAATGCTGACTGAGGTACATAATAGCTGTGTGAACTTGGGTCAGTGACTTAATTCCCATAAATGATCCAGTTTCCTTTTCTTTTAAGTGAGAGGAGGGGAGATAGAAAGACAGACTCCCATATGCACCCCAACTGGGATCCACCTGGCAACCCCAGTCTGGAGCCAATGCTCCAATCAACCGAGCTATCCTCAGCATCTGAGGCTGACACTCGGACCAACCGAGCCACTGGCTGCAGGAGGAAAAGAGGGAGAGAAGGGGGAGAAAAAGGAGGAGAGAAGCAGATAGTCACTTCTCTTGTGTGCTCTGACTGGGAATGGAACCTGGGACATCCACATGCTGGGCCAATGCTCTAGCTACTGAGCAAACTGGCCAGGGCCACCTCAGTTTCCTTAATAAAATAGAATTAATAACAGACCTCGTGGAGGTTTTGAGAAGACTAAATGAGGCTTTGAATTAAAACAGTGGCTCAGTGCTAGCACATACGGTATGGTAAGAACCAACAAACTGTAGATGTTACTCACATTATTTTTATTACCAGATGCCGAGGACTTGACCATGCTAAGTATAGAGTGGACACACAAATAAATAAGTGAGGTTCTTGTCCTCCAGGATAGGCTATCCAATATCTAAGCCTTCAAACACGGTAACAGGTGGAAAGTGGGTTAACTCCAGGCAGGAGAAGCAAAGGCAGAGACTCAGGGGGAACATAAGTGTCACAGTTGAAGAACTATGGAGTGCTTTCTCTATCTCACTGAGACAGGAGATTTTCTGTCTTTTTGTTGGGGGTCAGAATATGGAGAGCTTGAATGCCGTGTTGAGCAATTTAGACAACAAGAAGGCAGACAAGAGTTAGGTGAGGGACAGGATCACATCTGATTCTGAGGACAACACTCTGGTGGCAGGTGGAGGGAAGGCAGGAGAGGAGGGAAATGAGGATGGAAAATGCAGAGAGGGTGGGGGGTGCAGACCATCCAAAGGAAAACCAGACACAACCCGTCCCTCAAGGAGCTGGGAGCTCACTGGGGAAATGGGGCACGTGCATGCCAGTATCCAGGTAGCCAGGCTATGTCTTCCTTCGGGTGGATGCCAGGGAAATTCAGTTTTTGTTTTGTCATCTACAAAATGAGTTCATGGTAATATACGGTATTTACCTATCCAGATCGTATGAGGATCAAGTCGCTTTAGGGAAGTAGTGTTTAGCAATGCCCAATAGCTCTCAAGCACACATTCTGACCCTGCTTAGCCTCCGGGGTGGAAGAAGCTAATTGCAAGCTGTGTTTATTGTCCCGGGCAGAGGAATGCGGGGGACGGGCAGGGGCTGAGGGAGATGAAACTGGAAAGCCGGTTGGGGCGCAGGTTTCAGGAAGACTGAGCTGAAGGCAATGATGCCTCAGGCTTGTTTTATTTCAACTTAATTAGGAACTGACTCAGAGCTCCTTCCCCTGGTTCCATCCTCCTGAATCTCTTCCTTTGTTCCTGCCCTGGGACCCGTGGCTTTCTGAGTTGGGAGATGGACAGCCTGGGACACAGATGCATGAATGCAGATAATCCTGACGGGGAGGCGACAGGCTCTGTCAGAACAGTTGCTGGAGTTCTTAGACTGGTTCTGAAACCAGCACTAGTTACAAGCTGAGTGAGCGAGGACAAGTCAGTTCAACTCTCCAGGCCTCATTTTCTTCCCAAGTGATGAGAGTATTGGGCCAGTGATCTCTAATAGCCGCTAAGCCCCAGCCTCTCTCTGAACTGGAAGTGTTTGGGAATTCCAAGCATCAAGGTTAGGTGCTAAACTGTGTGCTAAGGGCCCTGGTACAAGCAGTTCCATTGCATTTGATGGGACAGACAAGCCTATTTTGCAACCCACAGACAGATTTTGATAGGGAGGGACAAACTGATTCAGCCATCCTGGAAAAACCTCTTTACCTGCTGCTCTGGGAGACAGCCTGCTCTTCTGACTCAGAATGCAAGGCTGTCCGAGAAGGACAATGCCTGCTAGAGAGCAGCAGTGGCTAAGAGCACAGAGGAATGTCCCTGTTGCCCACAGCTCATCAGAGTGAAAGCACTGGGAAGCTGTGGGCAGTGACGCAGTTCTGCTGATACGAGAATATTACCTTCCATTTATTGAGCCGGTCAACAAGGTATCACGCCCTCCCTTACATTCTCACAGCGATTCTGCAAAATCGACACTATTTATTGCACAGGCGACTGCCCTTCTCTCTTGGTCACCTCCTCTGCAGGTCCTCACTCTTCATCACCCCTTCCTCAGCTCAGTCTGTGCATTTGGAAGGGCTCTGCTCCAGCCTCTTCCTGCTGAGTATTCCAGGCTTATCACCCACACTCACGGCTGCAACTCCTACCTCCAACTGGCTCTCCAATTTCTATTTCCAGTCCTGACCTCAGGCTTGAGCTTCAGTGTCACAGATATAACTTCTAGACATGGTCCCTGAATGTCCCCAGGGTCTCTAGAGTCAACACGTTCAAAATTGGGCTCATCACTTCCTTTTTCCCAACTTGTTTCTCTCCTGCTGTCCTCTATTTTGGTTAGTGACATTCAGCCTTGGCACTCAGGATAATCCACCCAGCAACCCAAGTGGGAAACCGGGACTCCTAGACACCTGCTATGCCCCACACACCACACACCACGTCCACATCTAATGGGTGACTGAGTCCTATTGGTTCTGCCCCCCAGTACCTCCTTCCCACCACCACTGAACTCAGGTACCTCAGCCTCCCCCAGTGCTACGCTTACCTGCCGCCTCACAGCCTCAGTCCATACAGCCAGAATGATCTTGCACGAATGGAAAGCCTGTCTTGTCTCTTCCAGCTTAGGTGTCTTCAGGGATCCTCCATTGTCTAAGGATTTCACCCCTCCCCCCTCTGAAGCCTCGTCTTCTATCCCTCCCCACAAACCCCACTCTGCTTAGGGCAAAATCCCTGTAGTTCTCAGCGCCCCTCCTCACTTTCACATGCTGTTCCACCTGTGGGAATGCTTTTCCTTTCACTCTTTCCCAGTGAAGTCTTACTTCTGCTCTAAAACCCCATTCCCCCCTCAGGAGCCTTCCCTGACCTCCTCAGGCCAAGATGAGCATGTGCCTGCTCACATCACTTGTTACAGCCCCACCGGCATACGAGCTGTGTTTGTGTCCAGGTCAGAGGGCAGGAGCTGTGCCATTTGTGTTTGCATTCTTGGCACAGAATCTGGTATCCTATGTTGTTGAATAATAATACATAAGTGCATAACTTTGGGGACAGGCGTCCAGTCTGAACACCCACTGATACTCATAGAATCCTACAACTTTGCAGTCAGATATAAAGCCCTACTTTGGAGATAAAATCCAACCACTCCTTTATCTATTTCGCCTTCGTGCATTGAGCATCTTTTCGGGGTCAGGCACCACTGTACTGGGCCCTGAGATTCTGAGACAAAGGAAATACTTCTCCAAGCTCCCAAAGAACTCAGAGGTCAAGGTTAGAAAGCCAAAGTGAGCATATTGGCACCTTATGAACAGGTGCTGTGGCTTCAAGATGTCTTCAGGATGCATAGAGCTTTTGTTTTCTATTGGGGGTGTGGTGGCTGGAGGCTCTGTCCCATCTCTCAATGTAGATGTTGTGACTGGGGAATAAAAGTATTAAGGATGAGGTTATAGAGAGCTTTACTAAACCCGCATGCACTTCAGGATGCGGTCAGCAACATCACCAAATTATACATGGGGCTGAGACTTGTGACCCTGACTTTGATAGGGGCAACGGAAAAAGCCATTTTAAACCTTGTGCCATAGGTTCCTGTGTATTACCTTCCAGGTGGCATTCATGCTTGCTTTCAGCATCTGTCTATACCTACGATGTGCTGTGCCATTCTGGGTGGTCTAAGGAAGTAGAGGATGAATAAGAAACATCCCACATTAAAAAGTTTAAAATCTTCTAGGGGAGCTAACTCATGCAGTCACACAACCAAAATGGAATAAATCCCTAAAGGACTGTGGAATAGCATCTATATTAACAGGTGTCCCCAAACTACGGCCCGCGGGCCCGCATGTGGCCCCCTGAGGCCATTTATCCAGCCCCGCCGCACTCCCGGAAGGGGCACCTCTTTCATTGGTGGTCAGTGAGAGGAGCACTGTATGTGGCGGCCCTCCAATGGTCTGAGGGACAGTGAACTGGCCCCCTGTGTAAAAAGTTTGGGGACCTCTGAAAGTGCTTTGATTTTCAACTAGAAGCTCAGATGTTCTGGTCCAGTGAGCTTGCTAGTGGAAGCTAGATGTTAAGGAGGGCCAGGGACACAGGCCAGTTACCTGAGGACAGATCTGCTCCCTGACCACACGTGACCACTAAGCCTAGCCAGCCTCGGGCCTCATTCCTGAAAGCCCCATTGTGCAAAAGACAGGGGGGCTGTTGGATACTGGGGAGGGTCCAGAGCAATTCTAATTTTGATGAGTCTTCAGCTACAATGAGCAGCCTGGTTTCCTAAACCTGGTGTCTATTCTCTTCTTATTCTGCACAATCTGGTGACAGGACCAGTCCCAAATCATGTGAATTTAAAATGCTCCAAGTTTTGAAACATGTATTCTCCCTTTACAAAGTTAACTCATTTTTCCAGGTGTTTAGAGAAATTGACTCTCTGAGCACAAAAACTGTTTAAATCAGACAGCATACACATTTTTTTAATGCTCAGTTTTTTTTTAAGAGTATGCTTGGTTTTGGACAAACAAGTCCTTTTGTTGACGTGGATGTTAGGGGAACAGTACTGAAAAAACATCAAAGATAGTCACACATCCCACAGTTTTACAGGGAACACCCTCTGTCCTACCCATATGCGGCGTGCAAAACGGGGCCAAGAACAGATCCTGCAGAAACTTCCTAATGAAAACAGCCTGGCCAGCGGGTCTCAAGCTTGAGCCGGGCTCCCGAGATGCTGTTCCTTGAGGGGTCCACTGTCCTTAGAATGGGGCTGGGTCCTAGGGACACCTCAGACTCATCTGGCACAAAGAATCGGGATTACCAACCCCAAAATCACATGAGCCAAATCCATGCTGCTCCCCCACTCCGGGTTAATCACCCTTCTGGCTCAAGGTCCACTGGGTCACCCCTCACTCTGCGCGTCCTCTGCAGGGGGCTCCCGGACACGCAGACCTGGCCTACAGCCTTTGGGGAAAAAACAGAGGGTGCTTCTTTGTTATCTCACCCATTTAAATCGGTTAATGGCATTCAACTTCCATCCCATCCCACGATTGCAAATTTCTCACCACAACATCGAGAGCTGGCCGCTTCATTCACGGAGATTTTCTGTGTTCCTGGCCCGGGTGCTAAGTGCTCTTCCGGTACTATCTTAGTTAAATCTCTGAGCCACCTAGGTAGGTGGCCTTATCCCTGTAATGCAGATGCAAAGAATGAGGTACAGAGAGTAACCTGCCCAGGGTCTTAGATGACACAGGTAGGTGTGGAGCCCACGTCGGTTTTGACCTCGGAACCATACATCTTTATTGCTGTTCTTTAGCAAGAGTTAAGAATAATAGCTTTTTAAAAGAATAATAGCTAATACAAATTGAGAAATTACTACTTGTATTTCTCCAAACTACTACTCTTCGAAGCAGGGCTGCCACTCACTTGTTATGTAATTTTGAGCAAGTTTCTTAACCTGGTTTTGACTCAATTCCCTGTCTGCAAAACGAGGCTAAAAATATGAATGCTGTGAAGAATAAATGAGTTAATATATGTAAAGCTCTTTGACTGGCATATATTATATAAATCCCTCAAAAATGTGTCTTTTTACCCATCACCTCCATTTCACAAGCGAGGAAGCTAGGCTGGGAGAGATTAAGCAGCTAATTAGTCCAGATTGGCCTGTGAGCGCACACTGCGACACAGACCTACTCAGAAGTCCTGTGCAGTGCGGGCCCGCGCACAGGTGAGCTGCACCTGGCACGTGGGAGACATGCTGTCCGAGCGTTGCAGAACGCGCTGCAGCCCAGAGGCCTCGAATGGTCCTTAGCAAACACACAGGACTGGACACTCGCTTTGCGCGGGGTATGGGTGTACGAGGGCTGGGGCGGCAGGGAGGTGGGTCCCGCTGGAACACGCCCCCACCCCCAACCCCCAAAGCAAGGCGGGCGACACCTGTGAGCCGCGGGCCGGAAGCTACCCGGCGCGGAGACCCCCCCCCCTCCCGCCACAAACAAACCGCCCCGCACACACACTGACACCCCCACCGGCGCGCGCGCACACTCACACACACTCACACTCACACTCCCGCTCGCACCCCCACCCACCCTCCGAGCCCGCGCCCGCCGCGCTCCCCCGCCCGCCGCTCTCCAAGGCGGAGTTTCCTCCTCTGCTCATTGTCCGCGGCCCAGCCCGGCCCCGCCCGGCCCCGCCGCCGCCAGCGCGCTGCTGGGGGAAGGGGAGGGTGGGGGTGGGGCCGGGGGCCGGCGCGGACAGGACGGGAGTCGCCGCAGCCGCCGGCCCGGACGCAGCCGCGCAGATACCGCCAGCGACGCAGCCGCCCGCAGCTCCTCGGCCGCCTGGCTCCGAGCCCCAGCCCAGCTCTGCGGCAGCGGCCGCGAGGAGGCACCGCGGGAGCGCGACTCGGGAGTCCCGGGTCACCGCCCGGCCGCCGCAGCCACCTCAGCCACCGCAGCCACCGCCAGGCCTCCGCGGACGGCGCCCAGGCTCTCACCGCCGGGGCTCTAGGACCCTCCGCCAACCTCGCAGCCACCTGCTCCGGGCCCGGGTCCAGGACACGATGCGTTCCGCCCTGGCCCTCTCGGCACTGCTGCTGCTGCTGCCGCCGCTGCCGTCGCTCTCCCAGGACGGTGAGTGGTGGCTCGGGCCCCGCCGGGACCCCCGCCGGGACCCCCGCCGTGCCCGCGCGCCTCTGGCCCGGCCCCGGAGCAACCCCTTCGCCCACCTCGCGCTCGGGCCACACGCAGAATCCTGCCCTTGCACCATCCACGCCCCTCCCAAACCAGAAAACGCCGCAGGTGCCGGGCCCCACGTGTGGATTGTCTCAGGTCGTGTTTGGGGTGGAGCGGTCGGCGGACTGTGCCGGAGCAGGCGGGGGCGCGCCGCCGCCGGAAGGGTTTGCGGGCAGAGAGTGGGAACTTAGGACACCGCGAGGCTCCAAGGTTTTCGCGCGACCCTCGGGGTCTGATGCTTCTTTTCTCTGTGTTGGAAGGGATGAGGGGCGCTGTTGTGTGGTCGTTGATTCTAGTCAAAGTGGCACTCCGGACGCTCACGAGGAAGTCCCCGAAGCAGGTGATAAGCCTCCACTAACGGGCCACGCGGGCGATGTGTTACTTGTTCGCAGAGGTTTTTCCAAGCGGTGTGTTCAGGCTTAGCCCACCGATTCCCTGCTGGGGGCAGGTGGAGGGGGAATAAGTAGACCTTCCACAGTTCTAGAGTCACCTACCCCAGTGAGGTCCCTGCCTCTATGTCACCAAAAGATCCCTTCCTAGCATGTGGTCAGGACAGGGAGACCCCTTCTGGCCCCTTTGTATGAACAGGAAGTTTTTTTATGCTGCCTTCGCTGCACCTTAGAAACACTCTCATTTTCTTTTTAAAGGTTAAACGTTAGCTTTTCTGGGAGACAGGCGGCGGACAGGCGGCGGCTGCAAACCCCATCAGAGCAGGTGTTCCAAAGCCTCTGGGAACAGCCCTAGCCAGAGGTGCCTATCTTTCCTACCCACCTGAGCATGGTCTGCAGTGGGAAAGAATGATGTTACCACTCTAGCGTCAGGGAGGGACCCTGCTGCTGGCAGGTGTTGGCAGGTGCTGGCCTAGCCCCGGAGAAGGGAGGGTGAGCTGGAAAGACAGTATATTCTCCTCTCTCCTCTCTGCACCCTGGGGAACCTTCCCCATGGGGATGGATTGGAGCTCAGAACGCACAGGCTTGGGCATCCTCTGGTGGGCGCCCCTGAGACTCCACCAGGGAAGTAAGGGAAGGGCTTTCCCAATGCGCCCCTGGAAAAGGAGGCACAGTGTGAGCAATGGTCGCAACAACAGTGAGGATGGCAGTCCCTGAAGATTTACACAGCCGGCCTGGCTGAGACGATGCTGGAGAAAGTGCTCTCCTCAGCCCTGCTCCTAGGACAGCTGACTTCAGGGTGGACCTTGACAAGCATTCTTTCTGTAAGGAGCCTCTTAGCGCCACGCAGAAGGGAGATGGGCTCACTCTCAGTGCTTTTGAACTTACAGAGGCTGAGCTCTAAGGGGAGGGTAGGGGCTGTGGGATGGAGACCCCACCCCCCTGCCCTAGAGGAGGTGCTCTGGAGCCACCTATGGGAAAGCCTGCGAGCCCAGCTCTCCTGTCCTCAAGGCTGGACTGTCTTTCCTAGCATCTGGGCAGGGACATGGTAGGAGCTTGACCAAATGTGGCAAACAAAGAACATCCAGAACTTTTCTGCTGCTCATAACTTGGCCCCTCCAAGCTCCCCTAAGATGCTTTTATTAGAATATGCAGTGGCAAAGGGAAATGCTTTGAAAACTGTAAATCAGTAATACACACAGGCCAGAAAAGGCTGAGGGGGCACAGGCTTGGTGCTTCGTGACTGTGGAAGGAGTCTGTAAGGACCACTCCATCTTTGCCCTTCTGAAGGTAGGGCCACCTGGGCCACAGTGACCAGGGATCGGTGTGACTCCCAAACTGTTGGCATCCTGTGGTTCAGTTATAAAAAAAATGTAGGCTTATATTATAGTGTGAGTCTCCTTAATAGAGGAATTATCCCTGGACAGGTCCCCTGGGAGCTTACCTTCTTAGATGGGGGGGGGGGGTGTCACACAGCCTGTGGCATAAACAGCATTATACCCAGGGGCCTGACAGTGCATTAGACCCCTTTCCAGTGCTTTTTGGTTTGATTTGGCTGAATCACATGGCAAGTCGTACCTCTCAGCCTCTGTTTTCTTATCTGTGAAATGATAACAGATTTCTAAAATGATAACAAATGTCTAACCTGCAGGTTGCTTTGACGATAGCTGATGTGATGAGCTTGACCTTGTGCCCAACTGATGGTCAGAGCTCAATAACTCCTAATTATTATAATTAACAAAGCATATATACTGGGCACTTGGTTGGCTTAAGGTCCAGCTAGGATTCTGCTCATGTGTGTGGGTCTCCATCCATAGGTGGTGGTAATAAAAACTGAAATAGCCCTGGCCGGGTGGTTCAGTTGGCTACTGCTTCGTCCCGATACACTGAGGTTGTGGGTTTGATTCCTATTGAAGACACACAAAGAATCAGCCATTAAACACGTAAATAAGCAGAACAACAAACCAACCATTCTGTCTGTCTCTCGCTTTCTCTCCCTTCCTGTCTCTCTCTAAAAATGAATAAATAAGTTAAAAAAAATTTTAAACCCCTGAAACTTAAAGTGCTACATGTGGAAAAGGGAGGCTGTGTAAAGACACACTGAGATTTGAGGAGAGGGGACCTGGGTGAAGCCTCCTGCAGGAGGTGGGAGTTTATATGAGGATTTTAGCATAGAAGGGTCAGCGTGGGATGGGAGACCATCGGGCGGCTGAGGCTAAATGAAATGGAGGGTGCTGGGGACACAGATTAGAGGCTGGGGGTCCTGGAGATGGGGTCAGTGAGCTGCAGAAAGTCTTTGGGGAGGAGGAGGGAGGGGAACAGCGGGTGTTCCTAGGACAGCACTGCTTGGGCATGCCTTTGAGGCAGGGATGAGCAAGGTGGGGGCGAGCGGGGAGGCAGACTGGTCTAAGCAGGTTTTGAGGGGGCAGGGGGGGCAGGGACAGGCTGAGAAGGGGTGAGAAGCCTGGGGGTCACCAAGCTACCTGGTGGCAGTGTGTCCAGGGCTGTGTGGGCTGGTTCTCTGGAGGTGGCCCTGGGCCTAGAGCAGGCAGGGCACAGAGGGAGAGGGGGCAGCATGGAGGCTGCACCCACCGGCCTTTCCTCGGGGTGGGGGAGGGTGGTTGGTGTCTGCCCTTTGGAAGCTGAGTGAGGAACGGGACTCCTGGTTTGCATTCCCCTGAGCAGGCAGGGCTGGAGGTTAACTCCTGTGCCTCCTCAGCTGTCACCCTGCTGAGAAGCCTTCCCTGCTTTCCTCGGTGGAACCAGTTATGTTCCATGGTCTGTTGGGTGCCACCCCCTCACACACGGTGAGCCCCTCAAGAGTGGAGGTCGGCAGCATCTTCCTCTCCACCTCCTGGCCCAGCAAAGCGTGGGGAACTGAGCAGTTGCTCAGAGTTGAACTGAGGGGAACTGGCCCTAGCCCCCAGTTTTAGGCTCTCTGGGAGAGGAGCCCAGGCTTGCTCGTGTCCTGGGCAGTGATGGTGGCCCATGGGCTCCTTCTGCAGCAGCCGGGCTGGTGGGGGCAACTGCTGAGGGTCCAAGCTTCTGGGCTTGGGGTCCCGGAGCAGACCGGTGCTGTTCCCCAACAGTTTAGTGCTGAGCTCAGACAAGTGGGCAGAACCCTCTGGACAGCTCACTGCACTTCGTGGGAGGGAGGCTGGGATTAGATGGCCCCTACCCTGGGCGGGGCCTGCTTCTTCACAGCCAGGGGCCCTCTGCAGGTCTGCTCAGTGCAAGCCCTCCCAGACAACTGGGAAAAGACTGAGTGAGCTTCCCCTGCCCGCTCCCTGCTCACAGCTGAACCCCAACCCCGCTGTAGACTTCCTCAGACCTCGAGGCCAGGGAGCTCTGGGCTCAGTCTTTATTCGTGCCTTTGGGGTGTGAAGCAGGACAGGGAGCCCAGCAGGTAGAGTGGGGGGGGAGGTCCCTGTCACATCCCTCTTCCAGGAACATGGGTGAAGTTGCAAGGGCCTCTCCTTGTCACGTGTCCTGTCCACTGTGTGGGGCTGTTAGAAATCAAATGAGGTGGCAAATCTGGAATTGTGACTCTTGGGGTCACACAGACCTTTCCACTGGGGGGATTTTCTCAAGGAGAGCCTTCCGGAGAGTCTCCACAAAAGATCTTCATATGGCAATTGTGATTACCGTACAGAGTAGAATTCAGTTGGCAAAGGTAATTTCCACACTACTTCTCAATAAACTAGAAAATCTGAGAACACAGAATTCTAGAGCTGGGAGCCTTCTGGAAAGTGTCTGCCCCCCTGCTTACTCTTCAGACAAGGGAACGCAGTGAGGTCACTTGCTCAGGTTCCCAGTGACTCCCGTTGAGGGTTTCCTAAAATGTGTGGACACGTGTACAGCCATGGACACCTGTCACTGGACATTTCTCCTGGGCATTAGAAAAACTCATTAAAATGCTTTTCAGAAAGAGTTGTGTGATGATGACAACTCTAGACTGTGCCCAGACTGTCTCCCTTCACCATCAGAGTAAGCTGAGACTTGGAGCCACTTTCTGAGCCAAGAGTTAGGCTCTGCAAGGGCTCCCTGAGTACCATGTCCCAGTGCTGGCCACCATTCACTGTGACTGTGTGTGTCTCCCATTGCCCGGAGCCCTTGTGGTGTCCACAACACCCAGCCAAAACCTGGAGCAAAGAGGTGGTTAGAAATGCTGGTTAGATGACCAGTATACAAATGCCACGGTTGACTGCAGATTCAGGACCGCCCCTCCCCACGCCCCCGCACCCTGGCCCACTACCGTAGTGGCCAGCACAGACCCCAGCTTAGCTTGGCCTCCTGACCCATTCTCTGTCCCCACCCCTTTGCCCAACACACACCATCACCACCACCTTTTCTTCCTTTGTAGCCTTATTCCCCTCGGGTCAGCACCTCGAACTTCCCTAGGGCCAGGGCGCAGGGTGGCACCTCGTCCGCCAATTGTCATGGCTGGAAGGCTGTGTGCCTCAGCCCAGGGGGAAGAGAATCTGAGGAGTGGCTGAGTGTGGCTTGCCATGCAGGCCCAAGTTGGGGTGCTGGGGGCCCTCCTAGAGCCAGGTCCCTGGAGATGCATGGGCTGACCAGGAGCCCACTGCTATCTGATATCTATCTAACCTTGCAACTCCCAGGTCAGTGGAGAAGGGACAGTGAGGAGGCAGTTCTTAAACATATCGTATCAGCCGAGTTTGAGGCCAGTGCCAGCCACTTCTCCTGAAATTCGTGAATCTCTGTCTTAGGGCCCCCTCAGCCCCCATCCACCCTGACTCCTGTGCTGACTTGCTCTGAACATGCTGACTGAAGCCAGAGTCTCCGGCTGGGGCAGCTTGAGGTTGCCTTGGAAAAGCCTTTACCTGCAGACCATACCAGCGGGGGGAAACTGAGGCCCGGACACCAAGGACCCACACCACAGTAGATCGCCAACCAGCTCTTTCCCAAATATCCACGTGCCCGACTTCCTCGTTTCCGTTAACTCTCTGCTTAAACGCCACCTTCTCGGAGAGGCCTTCCGGGATGCCTTGTGTAACACACCCTTGTGCCCCTACTCCGTTTAGCTTCCCCATAGCACCCATCACTTGAGAGTGCTCGTCTCTGTCTCTCGCCTGAGCAGACTGTACATTCCGGGAGGGCAGGGAGTTCCGTTCAGTGCCGTAGCCACAGCGCCTAGAACAGTACCTGGCACGTAGTGGACATTCAGTAAGTATTTGCTAAATGAGTAAGTAGTTTAGGAAGTATTTGCTGAATGGCAAGCTGGTTTCGAAGCCAAAGGCTTGCTTGCCAGTTCTGAGCTTTCTAACTGCAAGGCTACTAACCTGTTTCCAGAAGAAGAGAGGCAGGTGGCAGGTGGGCCGGCTCTGGGCATTGGAAGAACAGACACATGGGCATGAGAGGGAACTGGGACTCCAGGGAGGAGGAGAGCTGGGGGAGGTCCAGCAGCTAGGGCTCCTGTTTGTTAGAACTCGATTTGGCTGTTCAGAGCAACTCAAAAGGAATAGTGCATTACATAAGGCACAAGCTATATCTCTATATCTGATAGTTTCAGAGGGTTGGTGTGGTGGTTCTGCCACCCTTAGCCTATTGTTTCATGGTCCAAGATGGCTACTTGGGCTCCAGATGTCAGACAAAAAAAACAAGAGGCCTGCAGCTCCTCTTCTGAAGTTACCTGCCAGAAACCACACACAACACTTGCAGTCACATTTGTTGAATGGAACTTAGTGCTGTGGCCAGCCCTAACCGCAAGGGAAGCAGGGAAGAGTACATTCCTTAGGGAAAGTAATTTTTATTTCAGGCACCCATATGCCTAACCAAAATACAGTGGTCCAGTTATAAAAGATGAAGGACAGAGTAGATATTGAAATAGATCACCAGCAAATGCTGTTATGGTCCCTGAAAACCATGGGTTTCTCTACAGCTGCCCTGACTCCTCGCCTTGCCGGTCAGATCCACTCTGCATCTGCATGAATAAAATATAAGCAGTTGTCCTCAGTGGCATTGCTACCTTCTAGCTGAGCCATTTCTAACTTAGCCCTTGTTTTTTGTGGCTCCAGCTTTTTGGTACTGATGGAGCAGTTTCTTACAAGAAATCCAGCTTCCTCCCACTAAGCTTCCTCATCTTTGAGCTAGTTCAGTGCGCTGAGGTGGCCTGGGAACCCCCCACGAGCAGGGCATCCATCAGGGCAAGCATAGAGGGGACCTGCTTTCCCCCACTGGCCTCTTAGGATGACAGAGTATTTCTCCCCTTCCCCTCCTTTCCTCGCCCCGTCTCAGCAGTGTGAGTCCAGGGTGGTGGGAGATACTGTACTGTCTTAGGAGTTGGGTCTGGGGAGCTGGAGGCCAGTGGCTTCCACACCTGGTACAGGTGTTCTGTAAGCTGTGTTGGGGGCCACTGAGAGCTTGGGGTGCACATCTGGAGGGGAAAACTAAAAGTTGACCAATTTTGGGGGGGGGACTACATATCCCACCCAGTTTTGCTTTTTTCTGTTCTGCGTAGTAGGTCTCCACATAAAAATTTTAGATAAAGTTCTATCCAAGAGAAGAAAAATTCAAATCTCTTAGCATATGATATGCCCCAGGTTTTGCGATTAGAAGCTTGGATTTTAGTCTGAGCATTGGCATATTTAGTGGCCTTGTGACTTCCGACTTGTTCCTTGGGCTGTTTCTCCGGCTATAAAATGGGTTTGGGGCCTTCCTCAACAGTGAGGGTTCAATACAGTCACGTGATGATGTGCCTGACACATTTTATTTCTTTCATTGGCTTCAGCTCTCGCCCAGTGTGAGGTGTGATGAAAAAGACTCTGCTACTGTCCCCTCCCCAGCTGGACACGCTGGGCCAAGCTTTCACCTCTTTGGCTCTTCCCTGGGGCTCTTCCCCAGGGACCAGCCCTTCAGCATTTAGTCACTGCCCCACAGACAGGTCACTCAGGGTGAGTGCTCCAGTTGTAGACCACATTCCTGGAAGAAGGTGGCCCAGGGGTGCTTCAGTAACAAAAGGCTCTGGTGGCTGCCTCCTCACTTTATTGGTTCCCACCAGGTGCTTCCCACTTCAGCCCTAGGGGGCGCTGCTCTTCACTTTTGGGCTTCAAGTGAAAAGGGCTTTCCGGAAGCCATCCAGACCCTGAGCCCTGCAGGTTCTGCCTGTCACACGGAAATTGGAGTCTCACGTCCACAGCTATTTCTCCACTTGGATAAATGATCCTCAGCCACCCCTGCATCACTGCCCTTGTCCAGCCTGTAGATCTGAGTCTCTCCCTGTCTCCTTCTAAATAGCTCCCTTTCTCCTCAACCAACTCTCCTCTCTTGTACCGAATTGCCAGTGACACCTCTGGTCCAGGCAGTGAAGGCTGATGTTGGTTTTTCTGCAGCCATGGCTACATTTTCCTTCTCGGAGAAGGAACGGAGAGGCCTGGGGCTACAATCTGGAGACTAGCATAAACCAGGGAGCTATTTGCAGATACAAGAAGTGGGAGGAAGGTAGGAACTACTCACAGGAATGCATTTGGCTTTCCGCACAATAAGCCCCAGTGGGACACTGCTCGGTGCCTCAGTTTAGCCAGATGGTAAATCAGGGCTAGCACCACATGGTCTTTTTTTTTTTTAAATTATTGATTTTAGAGAGAGGAAGGGGGGGAGAGAGAGACAGAGGGAGAAACATCAATTTGTTCAACTTATTTATGCATTCCTTGGTTGATTCTTGTATGTGCTCTGAGGATCAAACCTATAACCTTGGTATATTGGAACGATGCTCTAACCAAGCAAACTACCCAACCAGGACACATAATGGTCTTTTTGAATAATTTTTACAACTTTGCTAAAACAAGCTGTGTCCCAAACTGCGTCCACAGAGAACCCTAGTAGCCCACAAGATATTCATAGTTATGCTCTCCATGAACGATAAATGAATAAAAATGGCTTTATGGGAAAAAAGAGCACTGTGGCCCAAAAGGTCTGGGAAACACTACCTCCTCTGTTCCCCTCCTTGGAAAATCAATATTATGACCTCACGTACTCTGAGCTGTCCCTTATTACTTCATCTAATCCAGTGTTCCTCAAACTGTGGAGCCTGTTCCCGTTCCCCATCCTCTTGTTTGTAGATCATCTGTTAACGTCTTGTGGGAAAAGAACGATGTAAAGGTGGTGTGGCCAGCTGTCCCAGCTTGCCCGGGACGGAGAGGTATTCTGGGCTGTACGACGTACAGAGCTAAAACCCAGACAGTCCCATGTAAATGTCTGGACCGGGCAGAGAAAACATCAGACACAGAAGTGTGCTGGGAGTGAATCTGGGGCTTTGCAAAGCAAGACCTCGTTGACGTGGAGATGCAGCCTTACCTGGCTGTCCCTCCACAGGGCGTTCTGGGAAACCACAGAGAAGTCTGGTTGGGGTCAGAATGGAGCCTGCTTGTAGCAGAGCCTGGCAGGAACTAGGGACATTCCAGTCCCGTGTTTGACAATGGCGTCACCTCTCAGAAGTCGGAGGCATTACTAAGAGAACTGTGGATGTATTTGATGGTTGATCTTTCCGCCCAGATGGAGCAAACGTGGTTGCTTCTGGCTCCTTTCCTGTTGAGCCTCTGCCCCTGCTGCTGGGAGTGCCTGCTCCTGACAGCACTACGTCAATTTCTGTTGTAAATTCAGTGAGTAATTCATCCTGTCATCCTGCCCCAGACTTGGAGAAGAGGGCACCAGAGGATGTGCCTCAGTGGCTCACAAGGTGTGGTGGTGCTGGGAGCTCTGTCCCCAGCTCTGGTTAAGCGGGGCTTGCTGAGGGGCATTGATTTCATCCCCCTTCAGGCTGTCATTTCTCCTCGGAGTTGGAGTTCCGAGAGCCAAGTGGCTGAAAGGGTGGGGGGAGTCCTTGTTTAGCTGCGTCACCTGCTTGCCTGTGTTTGCCAAGCCGCCTCTAGCACCTAAGGCACCCCTCGCAGGCAGGTCGCATAGCTCAGTGAGCTTGAGGTCCCCCAGCTCAGGCAGATGCAGCCCTGAAGGCCAGCCCTAAGGGGCGCTGCCGAGTAGAGTGTCGGCTGGGTCTCAGCCTGCGGCTCCCTTCCTGAACCGTGTGCTGTCTGTCCTCTCCCCAGCATGCCCCTTCTTCCAGCTGGGCTGCCTTCACCTGGGGGCCTCCGGCTGAGGTCGTCCTGCTCTCACCTCCTCCATGGCCACCGTGGGTCCAGGCACTGGAGAGTTTGTGCTGTGGACATCTGGCTCCTGGGGGCAGGCCAGCCCTCATCCCTAGCTCCCTTACTGTCCTGCGAGCCTGCACTTAGGTGGAGAAACACTTTGGCTTTACCCCGGGGCCTGCCGGAAGCCTAGTCTTGACCACATAGAACCGCACCTTTGAATTCCATGAGCTTTAGGGCAAGTCTGTCAACATACCAGCCATCCCTGCCCCTGCCGCCTCTAGTAAGTAAGCTTTGTGTGCGTATGTGTGTGTAGAGGTGTATGGGGGGTGGCGAGCATGGAACAGATATGCGGGAGGGTCCATCTTTTTTTTTTTTTTTGTATTTTTCTGAAGTTGGAAGCGGGGAGGCAGTCAGACAGACTCCCGCATGTGCCCGACCGGGATCCACCCGGCATGCCCACCAGGGGGCAATGCTCTGCCCATCTGGGGCGACCCTCTGTTGCAACCAGAGCCATTCTAGCGCCTGAGGCAGAGGCCATGGAGCCATCCTTAGCGTCCGGGCCAACTTTGCTCCAATGGAGCCTCGGCTGTGCAAGGGGAAGAGAGAGACAGAGAGGAAGGAGAGGGGGAGGGGTGGAGAAGCAGATGGGCGCTTCTCCTGTGTGCCCTGGCCGGGAATCGAACCTGGGACTCCTGCACGCCAGGCTGACGCTCTACCACTGAGCCAACTGGCCAGGGCCAGGAGGGTCCATCTTAGTTGCGTGTCAAATAAAAAGCAGAATTTTAGTCATTAGTTTGTGTGTGCCATCAGATGAAAAAGGTCGAAAACCGCTGCCCGGCAGGGGAGCGAGCATGCTTTGGGTGCAGGACCACAGTTCCAGAAGCCAAAGAAGGTGCGACCTGTACTCTATACTCTGACCTTCTGTTTGCCTGCCTCCCTCTTGTTGGGGTGGGATTCAGTGATGTCATGGGTCCCCCTAGTGCTTATGTTATGACCCAGAGATGCAAGGGATGAGAAAGGCAATACCCCCTCAGGCTCGACCTCTCTGAAATCCCGTGGCCTTGGGCCATGCCATCCCCCAGATGAGAAATGCGAGGCTGTCCACTGCACCCACTTTCCAGATGAGAAATGCGAGGCTGGAGGATGATTTACCCAGGGTCAAGTCGTGAAGGCTCCAAGCAGCCCCTTTCACTTTCCGTGCCCTGGACACCGACTGGGCCAAATCAACTTGGCCTAGACATCTGGGCTTCTGCTCTCACCGGGCAGGGTGGCAAGACTGGAAATGCAGGAAAGAGAGTGGAGGAAGCAGTTGGGATGGGAGCACATGAGGCAGGGGGTCAGAGATGGTGCCTCCCCTCCCACACCCCGAGTCCAAGGCGAACGCCAGTGTCCGACGGCTGTGATCTAAGAAAGCCTGACTGCCTTGCCTGCCCAGGGAACTTCACAGGTTTCCCTCCGCTGCCAGCCTCTTCTGAAAAGAACAACTGTGGCATCGCCGTGTGCGAGTGTGTGTGTGTTTTCACCTGGCAGTCTTCCCCTCTGGTGTCTTTAAGCCTCAGCTGCTTTTGGGGGATGCATGTTCAGCTGTTTGGACACCTGGCCCCAACCAAGGCTGGCTCTGGGATCCTGGATTCACTTCCCTAGGTGGAGCCCATAGGAAACCAAGCTTCCTAGATTAGCCCCACCGTCTTAAACAGTGGGAACTGGACAGCTTGGCTTTCTTTAAAAGGAATGATTGTGGCTTTTTTTTTTTTTTTTTTTTTTTTTGAGAGAGAGAGAGAGAGGAAGGGAGAGAGAAAGAGACAGAGACAGAAACATCAACCTGTTCCTGTACGTGCCCTGGCTGGGGATCGAACCAGCAACCTCTGTGCTTTATAGGATGATACTCTAACCAACCAAACTCTCTGGCTAAGGCTGATCATGGCTTTTAACTATCTCACTCCCCACCCCTGCCCACAGACTCTGTCAGGACAAACAAGAGAACCAATCCTCAATTGTATAGTCATGTTCATTAACAAAGTTTGTTCTTTTTATTTTTTTTTATTTATTGATTTGAGGGAGAGAGGAACATCAATTTGTTGTTCCACTCCTCTGCACATTCATTTGTTGATTCCTGCATGTGTCCTGACGAGGGATTGAACCTGCAACCTTGGTGTATCAGGATGATGCTCTAACCAACTGAGCTACCCAGCCAAGTACTTCCTTTTAAGCAATACCCCTGTCAGATTCCCACACCCCCGAGGAAGCTAAGAGCTCTTGAATCTGCAAACACTTAAGAAATCTAGCTTCTGTTCTCTTTGGGGAGTTGTGCCTTTTGTCTACCTCTGGAGCCAAAAGCAGAGTCTGGACTTGAACCTGCTTCACAAAGGAAGGTGGGGGGGATGTCAGGAGCCCGCCGACTGAGCCAGATTTAGTCTGGGGATCACTACTAACGCAGATTATTGTGCAGCGAGAAGGATGCAGGTGTTATTCCTGGAAGAGGTGAACTCTCTCCAGGACAGAAAAAAAAACCCACATTTGGGAATTTGGAAAGCTCTGCTTGCTGCCTAACCTTTTGCTTCCACCAGGAGGAAACCCGTCAGTCCCCAGGAAATTCACAGGGCCTGTTTCACAGGACTTTCTCACTGCGCTCTCAGGGAGGCGACTGCCCCCCCCCCCCCCATCCACACTAGACTTCCCTCTGGCTCCTGGCCCTCGTTTGTTTTCAGCCGGGACTAAAGACGTGTCCCTGGCAGACGTTTCTAGGAGCAGCCCAGAAACCTGTACACATCTGGTTATTTTCATGGCTTCGGGAGGTGGCGTGGGAATGACAACATGCTCCCCCAGAAAGATAATTACGAAGGCTGTTTTTGAACTGACTGCTGAGGGAAGTGTCTGATGCCAAGTGTGCGCACACTTCGGCTTGTGGAGGTGTGTGTGCGCCCCAGGAGGACTAATGATGTAGCAGGTGCACCTGGGGAATGTGGGACCGGATGGGGCCGATGAAAAGCTGTGCGAGCCCTGTGCCCCGGTAGCCATTGTGGGAGGGAGCAGAGCACTGCCCTACACACTCACAGCCTGCTTGGTCTGTCTCCCCAGCCTCCTGTCCCTCCTTGGAGAGGGTAGGAGACACAGAAGGGATCACACGTTAAGCTCTCAGCGTGATGTCTGGCTCATGTGATAAGTGCTGGTTGTATGACCTTAAGAGTAATGGTGATAAACTGTTTTTGATGGATTCATAGACATTTTGATCATGTGAAGTGAGAGGAAGCACACATGACACACGTGCCCAGTGGTCTCAGACCCGACACCAGCTCAGCAGGACACACGGCGCCCTACGGCTCCCATCCCAGAACTGTAGGCATAGACATCTATGCCTCCAGTGCACAGGATCATGCTGGCGAGGGTGGCAGCCCAGCTTCCCATCCAGCCACACCAGCCTCTGTAGATTTGGAGTATTTTTGAAATTGTTCTGCTAAGCTTAAACATGTTTTTAAAATTTCATTTTGGGCCCTGGCCATTTGGCTCAGGGGTAGAGTGTTGGCCTGGTGTGTGGATGTCCTGGGTTCAATTCCCAGTCAGGGCACAAAGGAGAAGTGCCATCTACTTCTCTACCCCTCCCCCCTCTCACTTATCTCTCTCTCTCTCCCTCTCTTGCAGCCATAGCTCCATTGGAGTAAGTTGGCCCTGGGTGCTGAGGATGGCTCCATGGCCTCCATCTGAGGCTCTAAGAAGAGCTCGGTTGGGGAGCAACAGAGCACCATCCCATAGTGGGCTTGCTGGGTGGATCCTGGTCCAGATGTATGTGAAGTCTGTCTCTCTCTGCCCCTCCCTCCTCTAACTGAATAAAAAAAATAAAAGTTGCCTGACCTGTGGTGGCGCAGTGGATAAAGCGTCGACCTGGAAATGCTGAGGTCGCCGGATCGAAACCCTAGGCTTGCCTGGTCAAGGCACATATGGGAGTTGATGCTTCCAGCTCCTCCCCCCTTCTCTCTGTCTCTGTCTCCTCTCTATCCCTCTCTGTCTCTCTCACTCTCCTCTCTAAAAATGAATAAATAAAATAAAAATTAAAAAAAAAAAAAAAGATTTAAAAAAAAAAATAAAATAAAATAAAAGTTAATTTTGTTCCAGGATAGGTATTTCTCTCTCCTTTGACAGACAAGGAGACCAAGGCCCCAGAGCTCGCTCCTCCCGCAGAGGCTGTGTGTCTGTCACGTCTGTGGCCCCTGAAGTATCTTCACGGCAAGCTGCAGGGTACTTTACCTCTCCTGGGGCGCTGGCCTGTTGTTCTGACCTTTCTCCAGGAGCGCTTCCTGGCAGGGAGGTGAGCTCAGTCAGCTGGGCATCGCCCCAGCCTCTTCAGGCTGGTGGGTTGGCAGCTCCTGGGCACGCTGCCCAGCCAGACAAATCAGGGTTCACATGGTCAGCAGCAGGCCAGGGGATTAGGAGGCTCCGGGAAGGGTATTGTTTTAAGGAGGTTAGTTTACTTTCCAGCTTAGGAGCAGCCCAGCCCCGTCCCTCCATGAAGCCTCCCTCACACACGTCTCAAACCTCCAGGGGTCAGCACATGCACACCCTCTTGTGGGAGCAGTGCGAGCAGGTGGCCGAGGCAGGCTCGGGCCGGGGAGCTCCACGTGGGTGAGAGAGGAAGCAGAGGGTGGCGGGGGCTTGGCCACAGGTAGAGGCAGGGCCGCAGTCTTGGGTGGCATAGTCGGTTGAATTCCAAGCTCTTCTCACCTCTCTGCCTTCAGCAACAGAATTATAACAATGAGTAATTCCAAGAATGTATTGAGAAGCTTCCTGCTCAGGAGCTCATTCCTGTTCCGGCTTGAGAGGTGGAGTTCTGCCCTCTGACCCTCACCTGGAGAGCTTCTGGTGGGGTGGCGTGGCCTCTGATTGTCATCAGAAAGGGACTGTGAGGTCCCTGAGGCCACCCCTCTGTGAATCACGAGGAAACCAAGGCCTCTGAGGGAGCTGAGAACAAAGCCACTCGGGACCGGCCTCCCAGCTGCCCCTCTGCACCCACCTTGCCAGGCCCCTGGCCCGAAGCCCACATGTGATAACAACCCCTGGCCAGGGAGTGCACCTGGGAAGACAGAGCCCATTGGAGTGGCCCACACAGGGAGCCTGAGGTTCTCTGTTGGGGTGGCATCTGGCGTCAGGACAGCGAGGTAGGAGCTCAGGAGATGGGGCCTGGAGCCAGCCTGCCCGCTGGGCTCATCTCCCTGCCCGCGCCCCACAGGACCAGCAGCCGCAGGCCCTGTCCACACAGCTCGGCCTGCCGCAAGTGCAGACGCCTGCTCTGCGAAGGCGTGAGCCACCGCGCCCTGCAGCCCTGTGCGAAGAGGCCGTGCCCTGGCAGCCGCAGCACGCCCACCAGCAGCAGGTGGACAGAGGTGCTGTGGTGCGTTCCCACAGTGGCATACTCCACTGCCGTGAGAATGAACAGTCTGCAACTGGAAGCACGGGAAGGACAGACCGCACAGATGAAACGCCGACAGAACGAAGTCCGAACCCAGAGACGGGGGTGTGTGATGCCAAAAGCAGGCCAGACTAACCCATGATCTTTAAGGCAGAAGAGAAGTCACCCTTGGGGATGCAGAGTGACTGGGAGGGTGTCTTCTTTTGTGATCTGTGTGCTGGATACTTGGGCGTGACCCATCTGCCACTTGTACTACTGTGTGGTTCTCTGAATGTAATTTTGTGTGTGTGTGTGTGTGTGTGTGGCAGAGACAGAGTCAGAGAGAGGGAGAGATAGGGACAAACAGGAATGAAAAGAGATGAGAAGCATCAATCATCAGTTTTTTGTTGCGACACCTTAATTGTTCATTGATTGCTTTCTCATATGTGCCTTGACCGGGGGGCTACAGCAGACCGAGTAACCCCTTGCTCAAGCCAGTGATCCTGGTATAAGCTGCTGAGCCTTGCTCAAACCAGATGAGCCCACGCTTAAGCTGCGACCTCGGGGTCTCGGACCTGGGTCCTCCACATCCCAGTCCGACGCTCTATCCACTGCGCCACGGCCTGGTCAGGCTAAATGTAATTCTTTGATGAAACGCTGTCGCAGTCAATGGGGAAGGGGCTGTTCTCCCAGGACCTAACTAAACACAGCAGCAGCCTCTGTGAAACCGTGGCAGAGACACTCAGCAGCCAAACCCCAGGCCCCAGGCAGATGGTTCAAGTGGGTAGCCCAGGCCTGGGGTTCTTCTCCATGAAACCAAGGAGGAGAGGGGCCCTGGACCAAGCAGTCAGCCCCCAAGGAGGACAGGAAAGGAGCCAGGTTAGATGCACCACCTGTCTGTTGTTGGACTTCTACCCCAGTCCTGCCCCGGACCCAGCTGTCTGTCACTGGCCATTCCTGTGAAGGTCAGAGAGAGGGCAGCACCAGGCAGTCCCATCCCTGTGACATACTTGTGTCCCTTGGGTGCTGTGCCAGTGTTAGGGGTCCTAGGGGAACGGCCACGGTCCCTTCCACGATGGTCTGAGCATCGAGGAGTGCTGTGGCTCGTGAATGGTCACAGCCACGCAGAGAGGGACCGCCACCTCTGAGGTCATCCCCTCCACCCGCCTCTCTGACCCCGATGGGTGAGTTATTGAACTGTGGTGCACTGAGATTTTAAATTTCATTCTTCTTTTGTTTTTGAAGAGCTACCAATGTAGGTGTTTCCCTTTGTGATAGGAGTTGCAAATAGTTCGGCTCAGCTTCTAACAGTAGGCTAGTACAGGGGCTCTGGGGCTTTTCAGGGACATCACAGAATGGGGTCCACAGCTGGAGGAAAACCTAGTCTTCCAGCCCCAGCCCCAGGACACATCGTGAGCACCAGGGTGGGCAAACCAGTTGTGTTTGTAAGTAAAGTTTTATTGGAACACAGCCATGCTCACTCAGTCACATACTGACTATGGCTGCCTTGGGGGTGCAGTGAGGTTGAGTAGTTGCAACCGAGACTGCGAGGTCTAAGATATTTACTGTCCGGCCCTTTACAGAAGAAATTTGCCGACCCCTGTTGGACACTGCCGTGTCCCAATGCCGTCATTCTATAAATGGGGGGCGAGGCCCAAGGAACTTAAGTGGCTCGCCTAGCAGGAGCCCCAGGCCGAGAACAGACCCCACTCTTAGCCTGGTCTTTTGTGGGGCCACACAGTGCCCCGGACAGGAAGCTGCTCTCCAGTCGCACCGGTGCCCCAGGGTCCCCGATCTATCTCTTGCTGTAAGTACTGAACAGACCCTTTCACCCTTCTGCACTTGGGTCTCTTAATAATCGAACTTTTGGAGGTTTTCAGCATTAAGTGAGATACCAAGTAAAAGCCCCACCCTCGGCTGATGGTTAGTACATTTTAACCCCTGAGTTCCTGCCGCCTTGCAGAGCCAGACACAGACTCTTTCGTCTACTCTTCCCTCCATCCCGGGGGTTGGGGAAGGAGGCAGAGGGGCCGTAGCTAGTGTGGTTTCACCAAGGAAGAAACCCAGACCCGAGCAGGAGATGGGCACGCCAGCATCCTCGTCCCACAGGGCTCCTTATACAGAAGGGGGGCCCGGGCCGCCCAGCCCTGCCTGGTCAGGCTGAGGTCTGGCAGTAACATCAGGACAGAAGTCCAGGCTGCCATCAGGAAAGCGCCCCCCACCCTGCTCCGACTCCCCAGGTTTCCCTGAGGAGGGAGAAAACTCACCCCAGGAAGATTTTGCCCCCCCCAATCTGGAAATTCACTTAACCGTCCACCCCGGTGCGGTCATCTCCCCTAAGTGGCTGTGTCTCACTGGGGAACCTGGGAAGAGCCCCGATGGGCCTGGGGGAGCCCTGTGTCCACCATCCCCTGAGTCAGGTCCGTGCAGGTGTGAGCACACCCAGAGGAGGGATGGGCACGCTATAGCATGCTCTGTACCGGGGGGGGGGGGGGGGGGGGGTGTGCGTGCACGCACACGGCTCGGGGGAGGGGTGTGGAGGGAGCCTTTCCCATCTGCCTGGGGATGTATAATCAGAGCTGACGTTAACTGAGGACTTTTAATGTGCAGGTGCTGCTATAAGCACGTAAAGAAAGGTATGACTTGGTTGCTGATCTCACCCTCCTCACTTTTGACAGGGAAACTGAGGCACAGGGTGTTAAGCCACTGGCCTGGCACACTGCCCATGTGTGGTGGAACAGGGACTAACCCAGGATGTCAGCTCCTAAGTGTGTGCTCTTAGCCAGTGTTGCGGAGGGGAAGGGGAGGAGAGGGAAGGGTCACGCGGTGAGGATGAGGCTGGGCAGGGACGGATGCAGGTGGAGTGGGTGCCCTCAGGCTCTGGGCCACACTCCCAGGTGCAGGGGACAGAAAGGAAGAAAGACTTGTTGGCCTGTGGCAGACGAGGTGGGTGAGGTGTCCTGGGCTGTGGTGCCCCCGCCTGCAGGGAAGGGGTACCCAAGGGAAGGCTGCCTTTCTCCATTGCTGGGGAACTCCACGCTGGACAGTGGTGCCCTCTCCTGCCCAGGGAGACGGCCAGACGAGGACCCACCCTGCGAGCGAGTGTCCGGCAGTGCAGCTGAAACAAGCTGATAAGGGCTGAACAATCCCAGATGTAAAGAATGCCCGGAATTATCTCCCCTGAGGGGGCAGCTCGGGGCCCTGTGGGAGAGGCGGTGCTGAGGAGCCAGGCCCGAACCCGCTGAGGTGCTGTACTGCTGTCCAGAGCCACCAAGAGAACAGGGGAAGGGACAGGGACAGTGGGGCAAGACTGGAACCTGTGGCCACACCTGTCTGCCTGACCACCCGGCCTGACAGGGGTGAGGAAGGCAGGCTGGGACTCTGCCCTTGCCCAGACGTTGGAGCCGTCCTTCCTGCTATTTGTATTCTCATTAATTAACCTCCACCCTGAGCCCCTTTTCTTAGCTTGGGTTCCTGCAACACAATTCCATAGACTGGGTGGTCCAAACCAGTGGTTTTCTTTTCTTTTCTTTTTTCCTTTTCTTTTCTTTTCTTTTCTTTCTTTCCTTTCTTTCCTTTCTTTCTTTCCTTTCTTTTCTTTTCTTTTCTTTTCTTTCTTTCTTTCTTTCTTTCCTTTTTTTTTTTTTAAAGCTATCTACTTAAAAAGTAACTGAGAGGAGGGGAGATAGTGAGACAGACTCCTGCATGTGTCCGGACCAGGATCCACCCCGCAACCCCCTCCCATCTTGGGTGGATGCTTAACTCAACTGTGCTATTTTTAGTGCCTGAAGCTGACACATTCAGACCAACTGAGTCACTGGCTGCAAGAGGGGAAGAGGGAGGAAAGGGGGAAAGGGAGGGGGAAAGAAGCAGATGGTCACTTCTCTTGTGTGCCCTGATGAGGAATCAAACCTGAGACATCCACACAACAGGCTGACACTCTACCCACTGAACCAACCAGCCAGGGCCTAAACCAGTGGTTTGCAACCACCTGCGATGCCAGTCTGCCAGAAATTTCATGCTGGTTCATGAAAGAGTTTACCACTCTGATGTTGTAGGAAGATTATTGAGCCTATAATCATTGGGTCTATACCCTTTTGTGGTTAACTCTTTCGCAGACCAGCGTGAAATGTCTTGCTGACCGGCAGTTGAAAACCACTGGTCTAAACAACAGACACTTATTTCTTACAGGTCTAGAGGCTGGTGATTCCAAGATCAGGGTGGCAGCATAGTCAGGTTCTGGAGAGACCCGTCGTCCTGGCTGGTAGACGTCTGCCTTCCTGCATGTCCTCACATGGCAGAGGACCCTAATCCCATCCTAAGGACTATTCTAAGGACACTAATCTTATCATAGGGGGATTATCCTACTCATGACCCCATGTAAACCTCCCAAAACCCCACCTCCTAATACCACCACCTTGGTGGCTTCAACATACAAATTTTTTGGGGGGAGGGTAACCAAGCATTTAGCCCATAACATCCCTTATGTCTGGGAAGTGGATCAGGTGCATCTTTGGGGTCCTTGGCCCAAGCAGGGGGCTGTTTGGAGGGGTATAGAGAGCAGCCCTGCAGGTCGTTACCCCCTTTTTTTCAGATGGCGACCCATGGGAGGCTGAAATGTCCCCCTCTCCCCATTTGACATGACAAGATATACATGTCAAATCCCTGAAACCTGCGATTATCACCCTATTTGGACAAAGGGTCTTTGCAGATGTAATTAGCTAAGGATGTTGAGGAGAGGTCATCCTTGGTTACTGTGAGTGCTTTGTTGACAAGTTTGACTCAGCATTCAGTTTCTTGGTGACAAGTTTCCTTATAAGAGACAGAGAGAGGAAGAGGCAGCAAGGTGATGTTGGTGACACTGCCACAAGCCAAGGAATGCCACCAGCTGATAGGAGCTAGAAGAGTCAAAGAAGGGTCCCCCTATGGGATCCAGAAGGAGGCAGACCTGCCGCTCATTGATTTCAGACCTCTGGTCTCCAGAACTCAGAGAATCGATTTCTGTTGTTTTAAGCCACCCAGCCTGTGGGGATTAAAATGGCAGCCAGCCACAGAAATCTGATATGAGACCCCCATGCACAGAGAGGGTCTGGGCTTCATCCAAGTCCAGTGCAGATGTGGGGGGACAGCTGGTTTGTAGAGATGCGGCAAGCCAGCCTCCCTGTCCCCTCCCCAGGCTTCTGGTCCAGAGCACTGGCCTTTGCCAGGGCAGCCTCTGTCCACAGCTCCTTGTGATGCTGTTTACCCTCTGTCACGCTCCCTGCCCCCCACCAAAATGGTTAGGACCTTTGCGGGGGGCAGGGGTGAGGGTACTGGGATTAGCTTTAGCACCACAGAGAACCGGCATTTATAAGGAGTGGGTACAGGACTAATGTGTCACCCAGGGCACCACACCAGAGCACACAGCCTCCAAGACAGGGCCCGCACTGGGGCCGAGAGAGAAACTCAGAAGGCCTTGTTGGTGGAAGGCAGTGAGCACTCAGCTAAGCAAGAGGGAGGAGGTAGTGGGAAAAGGTGACCCAGCTCTGCTGAGGCAGGGGACTTGTAAGACCCGGCTGGAATAAGGAGCGTTGACTTGCTTTATAGAAACCCCAGAAGCACAGATGTAGGGACATCACATGGTGGCAGGTGGGGTTGAATCACCTTTTTCAAACGAGGGAAGGAGAGTGAAGGGGGCTGACTGTGGTGTAGAGAGGACGTCTCTGATACACCGGCACTGGGGGGTGGGCAGCCTAGCCAGACCATCTCAGCGCCTAGGGACTGACCAGGAGTTTGGGGCCTGTATCTTTCCAAAGCTCCCATGTCCCACCAGCCCCACTGTCATTTCCAGCTCTTACTCGGAAACCTGGCAATCAAGGATTGGGGTCTGATGGGGTCGGCCTTGGAGAACGGGGAGGGGCTCAGGCTTCAACCAAACCAAGCTGGAGGTGGCATCACCACCCCTTTGAGGTCACTGGCGGTGCCTCCCAGGAGGGCAGAGGCTCTCAGAGCAGAGGTCACATGTTGGCAAAACACGTTTTGAGGGTCAGTCAGCTGTCATAAAGGGGGCCAAGAGCAAGGCCTCTGAAGTGAGTATGGCTTTTTGTCACAGCGAACGCTGACTTCTGTACATACACAGCCCCGTGCTTGGGACAGTTCCTCTGCCTCCTCAGGGACCTTAGAAGTCACCTGGCCCGTTTCACAGATGTGCTGCTTTCACAGAGGGCCGAGGCCTTGCCGGGGCCTCGGGGATCACCAGCGAAACCAAGACAGGAAGGGTCGGGTCTCTGATGTCCCAGTCTGAGTGCTTTCCTCTGCCCGATCAGACGTCCGCTTACCCTTTCGTGCCCCCTTGGAGCTTTCTGGTTTCATTTTCCCGGAGGTGACCACAGCTGGAGGAGGTGACCACAGCTGGGGGAGGTGGCCACAGCTGGGGGAGGTGGCCACAGCTGGGGGAGGTGAGCTGGGGTAACAAAGGAAGGCGAGGTGGACGCCGGTGTCCAGGCCAGAGCCTCCCGCTCGCTGCCTTCCTGCCCTCCTTCCACACGCCCTCTTCCTGGGGCATTCTTCTGCGTTTCCTCTCCCGCTATTAATAGTGGGAAGTCCATCCCCAGCCTGTCCACGGCCAGGAGAGGGAGGAAGCAGCCCCTCACTGCGGCCTGAGCGGTTCTCCTCATCCCAGGGGAGCAGACTGAAGCCACCCCCTCCCACTGCTGTCCCCTCCCCACACTGGAGACAAGCGGGTGGAGGAGGAACTGTCACCCCTCTGGTGCTGTCCCCCTCATTTCAACACAGCCCTCAAGATCAGCTCCAACATCATCTCCTCCCTGCAGTCGTCTTACCAACCCCTCCGGCACCTGTTCCCATCAGTCACTGAAGATGTTCCCTCCCCCATCTCCATCTCACTCTGTAAGGGCGGTCACTCTCAGAGACCTCAGTACCCAAATGGGTAAAAGGTGGAGTGTGCCCTGGCCTCCCCCGTCCTGAGCTTTTCCATTGCTGCTTCAGGAGTCTGGTCCCCTTGCACCCCCTGAGGGTTATCACCACCATACACCACAGCACCTCTGCCTCTGAGCGTTTCATTCTTTGACTCCCATTCCTCTACCATCTGATCCCTCTGCAAGTACATCCATGCTATCATGCTTGAACTCAAGACAGCCAGGCCGGTGACTATCCGGCCTCATTGCCTGTCCCTGCCTCATTGCCTATTAGCCCGTCTGTCTTTAATCCATCCTCTATCCCACTGTCCATTATAAAATCCCTACCTTACAAATATCCCCGAGCCCCTCGTACCCTCTGCCACCACCGTACTCACCTCGCGAACCTCAGTCCTCTTTGCCCGTGCCTACGCCCAAGTAGCAGGACGTCGCTAAGGCAAAACCACACTCGGGCTGATGGGATTCATTTTAGATTCATGATTCCGTGCCTCAGTTTGGCACCACATACTACTTGGCAGTCACATTATTTTCTTCCCCCTCTAGCTTAGTGAGTCTCAAAGCGTGGTCCTCTGTTCATTATTAGCATCAGAGCCACTTGGGAGCTTGTCAGAAATGCAGGTTCTCATGCTCCATCCCAAACCGGCGGAATCAGAAACTCTGGGCTGGGGCTGGGGCTGGGGCTGGGGCTGGGGCTGGGAAATGGTGCTTTCTTTTCACAAGGCCCCGAGGTGAGTCTGATACTCACTAATATTTGAGAACCACTTTCCCAGTGGGCTTATTTTCCAGTGTCCAAAGAGGAGAATTCCATTCTTTTCCCTGCCACACATAACTCCTCCTCTCTTACTACATTCATAGCAGTTTAGCTGACTTCATGTAGACTTGATGGAGAAAACTGAAGCCATCAAATGGAAAGTCATCTGCTTGTCACTCAAATTACACACATACTTACGGCTCTATCCATCTTCTTCCTTCCGGTTTCAAAGACGGAAGTGTAACGAAGTCTGGGTCCTCCCTCCACAGGGGGCTCTAGAGCAACACGTGTTGTATCCCTTTCTGCATCTTAAGGACCTGATGGGACTGTGGAGCAGGGACAAACCAAAAGCAGCTTTTTATCAGCTCCAGCGTCTCCTACCTTCAAAATAAAGCAAGCAGCACTTTCTTGACTGTACCCGCTTCCTCCAGTGACTGCCATATTTCTCTGCTCCTGTTCACGCCTAATATTTGATAAGGCGTTATCTACACATACATGCTCACTGCCCGGCTACTCACCCACTCTCCAGTTCACCGGCGCTGTTCCCAGCGAAGCTGTTGGTTGGCTTAGCCAGGGACTTCCGTGTTGCCAATTTCATCCTTCTGCACAATTCTTGCAAAAACAAACAAATCAGAGGCCACTGTTGTATCTCTTGTTTCCCCCCAGAAGTAGCTGTTAACCTAAACTTAGTATTAAGCTCTGCAAAATTGTTGTAATATTTTGTTTCTAGGTCTTAAAATGATATTTAGTTTTGCCAGTTTTTGAACCCTATCAATAAAACCATACAAGTATCCTCGTCCTTGCTTTTGTTGTTTAGTATTGTTTTTAGGTTAATTCATGTTAATATACAGGGGCGGGCAAAAGTAGGTTTACAGTTGTTTGTATGGAAAATCATACAATAATTAATAATACAAGAATAAACATTTTTTTCCTGTGTTCACAACTGTAAACCTACATTTATCCCACCCTGTATAATAAAAACACACAATACACATTCACTGATTTCTCTTTTCAGTGCTGTGTGATGTTCCATTATACGAATATGTCATACTACTGTTAACAAACTTATCTGCTTGTTACCTATATGAATCCAACACAAAGGTCCTGTTAGGGGCATTCTTATGAATGCATCCTGATGTATATGTGCATGCATCTTCCCAGGGCAAATGCCTAGTGGTACAACTTTCAGTTGTAGATTGAAAGCTATGGGCGTATTTCCCTTGACTTGGTAATGCCATACTATTTTCCGATGTGCTTGTGCCAATTTACACTTCTTAATATTTTTGCTACCTCTTGCCAATCCTGGTGCTTATAAGATAATAATTATTTGATTCAGCATTTCCCCAAATTACTAACATTTTCATATGTTTATAGGCTATCTGTGCTACTTTTTCTGTGAAATATCTAGTTCATTCCATTGTCTATTTTTCTATTGGGTTGTTTTCTTACATGCAGAAGTGTTTTAAAAAATCTCTTTTATATACTAATTTTTTATGACTACATATATTGCAACTATTTTCTCCTGATTCTTACTCTTTTTGTTAGTGGTTTCTTTTTCCCCCACCCTTTATTTTTATTTGTTTGTTGTTTTTTACAGAGATGGAGAGAGTCAGAGAGAGGGACAGATAGGGACAGACAGACAGGAACAGAGAGAGATGAGAAGCATCAATCGTTAGTTTTTTGTTGCGACACCTTAGTTGTTCATTGATTGCTTTCTCATATGCACCTTGACCATGGGCCTTCAAGCAGACCGAGTAACACCTTGCTCAAGCAGCAACCTTGGGTCCAAGCTGGTGAGCTTTTGCTCAAACCAGATGAGCCCGCGCTCAAGCTGGCGACCTCAGAGTCTCAAACCTGCGTCCTCCGCATCCCAGTCCAACGCTCTATCCACTGCGCCATTGCCTGGTCAGGCCCTTTTATTTTTAAATAATTACAGATTGTTAAAGAGATGATAGACGTATGTCCCTATCAATCCCTCTCTCTGACTCTCGCTCTGTCCCTTTAAAAAAAAAAAAAAAGAGATGATAGAGTTCCCCTAATGTTAACATCTTACCATTGTACATTTATCACAAATAAGAAATTAACACTGGTGCAATACTATTAACTAAATAAACTGCAGATTATTCATATTTTACTGGTATTTCCTCTAATGGTCTCTTTTGTTCCAGGATATGACATTGCATTTAATCGTATCCGACTAGTTTCTTTCAATCTGGCAGTTTCTTAGTCTTTCCTTAATTGCTCATAACCTTAATGATTTTTTAAGAGAACTAGCTGGGTCATTTATGAAATGCCTTTCAATTTGGGTGTGTCTGATGTTCTTTCATAGTTAGACTGGGGTTACGTATTGCTAAAAATGACATAGGGGAGGTTCCCTTCTTATCAGGGGAAGTGATGAGTTATGGCTAGTCATGACTTATCATCGATGGGAACCTTGATCATCTGGTTAAGACGGTGTGTCTTGCAGGTTTCTCCACTATCATGTTACTCATTCTCCCTTTCTGGTGCTTTGTTAGATGAGAACGACTAAGACCAGCGCATGCTCAGATGGAGGAGGGCAAGACTTTCTCCTGAAGGGGGAACAAGTATCTACATTTTTTGGAATTTTTCCAAAAGGATGATTTGTTTCTTCTGTTCCATTTCTTTCTTTTATTCAATCATTTATCATCATGGACTGATAGATATTTAATTTATTCTTTTGGTTCTGATACAATACATTTTGTTGTTGTTGCTTAAAGTGTTCCAGGTTTGGCATCGGGAGCTCTTTGTTTCTTGGACTTGCTCACATTTTATTTCTCCCCCCCAGCACTTCCTCACTTTCTGGCATTACAAGATGTTCCAGGCTCATCTTTCATTTTCCCTACCTCAGCACCAGACTCAGTCATTTCATCTCCAGGGAGTGCTGGTTCATTTTGTTGGAAAACGGCTGGGCACAGTCGCTGCTACTTCCATGTAACTGCTATTAACAGACCCTCTCAGTACCAGAGCTAGGAAATGCGTGTTTGTGTGCTAGCCTATGTGTGCGCCTAAACCTGTATATTTATCTGTATGTATATGTGTGTGTGTATAAACACGAGTGCATGCTGACATCACTGTCTTTAACACCATCACACCACAGGGTTCATTAAACTTCCTCCCCATCCACCTCATTTATTTGTAACTTCTCTGGTGGTGAGGAATCTGGCTCATGTTATTTATAATTTATTTACTTATTTGACCAACCCTAATATACATGTAAAGTAGATTTAAAATTGACAATCCACACTCTTGTGAGAAGCAAATTTATCACTTAGAGGACACTGTTTATGTGGAGACCTTTTTCTCAGCGTACATTATCCAGTCAAAACACTATTTCCCAGTTGCCCCGGGCAACCCCCCCCCCCCCATCTCTCCACTGAGGTAATGTTACATACATTTGAAACGTAAGTAACACTTATTTTCATGGCCTCTGTTACATCCCAGGATACCTGAACATCTCAGTTGATTTTTTCCCCCTAACTTTGCACTAAGTTAATTCTTTAAGGTGTGTGGTTTTATGAGTTTCAACCAATGCAGTGTCTTGTATACATCACCCTAATACCATATACAGCAGTACCATTGTTCTAAAAACAATTCCTCACCTTTCCCTCAACCCCTGGTAATGGCTAATCTGTCTTCTATCCCTATAGTTTTGCCTTCTCCATAATGTCATAAAGCAGGAGTCAAACACAAGGTAGCTTTCACTTAGACTTTCTTTAAGATTCATCCATGTTCCGTGGATCAGTAGTAGTTGGTTTCTTTTTATTGCCAAGTAGGCATTGTACGTGTGGAGATATGGCTGTGTATTCATTCACTCGAAGGACATCGGGGTTGTTTCCAGTTTGGGGTGATTATGAATACGACTGCTATAAACATTTGCATGTAGGTGTTTGTGTGACCACAAGTTTTCAGTTCTTTGGGGTAAATATTATAAATAAAATGGAATTGCTGGGTCATATGGTAATTGCATGCTTAACTTTAAAAGAAATTGCTGAACTCTTTTCCAAAGTGGCAGTCCTACTTTGCGTTCCCACTGGCAAGGTACAAGAGTTCCTGTGTAATAGCTGGTATGGTCAGTTCGTTTTCAGTCATGCCAGCAGCTGTGTAATGGTGTTGCCTTGTAGCTTTTATTTGTATTTATCCAAAGGCTAATGATGTTGAACATCTTTTCATATGTTTGTCATCTGTATGTCTTCCTTGGTGATTCTTTTTCCTTGGAGATCTTTTGTTCACTTAAAAAATTGGGTTATCTTTTTATTGTGAGGTTATTTATTATTTATTTATTTTTGAGAGAGACAGGAAGGGAGAGAGAGGATAGAAGCATTCATTTGTAGTTGCTTTCACTTTATTTGTGCATTGATTGCTTCTCAAACGTGCCTTCACCAAGGGGGCCGAGCTAGTGTCCCCTTGTTCAAGCAGTAACCTTGGGCTGTTCACACCAGTGAACTCTGGGCTCAAGCTGGCGAGCTTTGGGATCATGTGGATGATCCCTTCACTCAAGCCAGTCACTCCTTGCTGACAAGCTCCCTCAGAGCTGGTGACTTCAAGGCTTCGAACCAGTGACCCCAGCATTCTGGGCTGATGCTTTATCCACTGCACCACCGCTGGTCAGGCTATTATTGTTGAGGTTTTTATTTTTTTTAATTTACTTATTTCAGAGAGAGGAGAGAGAGAGAAAAAGGGGAGGAAGAGTGGGAAGCATCAACTTGTAGTAGTTGCTTCTTGTATGTGCCTTGACCAGGCAAGCCCGGGGTTTTGAACTCCAGCATTCTGGATCGACTCTTTGTCCACTGTACCACCATAGGTCAGGCTATCGTTGAATTTTAAGAGGTGAGTTTTCTTCCTTATTGAATTGTCTAGGTCTTGTATTAAAATGTTCAATGGAGTGATGAGAGAGTCCAGCCTTGCCCTATTCCGAAATTTAAGGGCAAAGCATTCAGTCTCTCCCCATTAATTATGATGTTAACTGAAGAGTTATTTGGAGATATCATTTATCAGCTTGGGAAAGTTCCCTTCTATTCCTCATTTGCTGAGACTTTTTTTTTTTAATCATGAAAGAATGATGAATTTTGTCATGAATTTTCTGACTATATTGACATGATCCATAGGGCTTTTCTTATTTTATTGTCAGTATGATGAATTGCACTGATTGATTTTCAGAACTACTGAACTAGCCATGAGATGAACCTCGCTTGATCATGATGTTAATCTTTTTATATGTGACTGGATTTTAGTGGTCATTAGGGAAATTCAAATTAAAACCACAGTGAGCTACCACTTCATGCCCACCAAAATGGCTATCACAAGAAAGACAGATGACAGCAGTCAATGGGGAGGAGGTGGAGAAATTGGGACCCTCCAACACTGCTGGTGGGCATGTAATATGGTGCAGCCACTTTGGAAAACAGCTTGGAAATTTCACCAAATGCTGTTTGTTTCCCTGCTCGGCTACAGGTCTTCCCTTTTTGTTGCTCCCCAGAGTCTCACAGCTCCTAGCAGCTGTACCTCACTTATTTTTACTTAGTACTTGCTGGCACTTGCGTGAATGGGCGGGCAGAGGGACATTCTCTGATGCTGTGATGAACGTCAGCCTTCCCCAGGCACTGGGCCTGGGCTGGAGGGTGTGGCTCTCCCTGGTGTTCCAGCGTTTCTGGAAGTGGAGCTGCGCTCAGCACGTACTCTCACCCTCCCTGGGGTAAAGAGCGCTCTCATTTTCCTGTTTCCTTGCCCAGCTGCAGTGGGTTTCCACCACTGCCTTCAGGCTATACTTTTTTTTTTTTCCTTTCTCCTGCAGAGAGTCCCTAATTCACTGAGTCCCTAGCAGAAATGGGGAACAGGAGTCTGGGCAGCATTTCATTGGCGGCTGCTATTTTCCTCCCTTGCTCTGGTGGGTTCTCACCAGTGCCCTCAGGCTGTAAGCTTTGTTGACTCCCACTGAAAAGTAAGCCCCCCCACCGCCACCCCCATAGGGGCCATGGGGCCATGGGGCCTTTTAGCAGGGACCATGGTTTACTTTCCCCAGCCAGCCCCTCAGGAGAATGTTCTCAAGGTTCTTCCATCTTCCTTAGGAGCCCCTGCTGGGGTTCCTGGGGGAAACCCTCAGTATTTGAACGTTCAGGGCCTGCGGCTCCCAGGACTTCCCACTTCCCTGCTGGCCCACACGCAGCCTTTGATGACCTCAGTTCTCCAGTGGGTTCAGGAAGAGACATTACTTTTCTGTTTCTCCAGCTCTTTTCTGGTCGTAAGGGTAGGAGTGATGTTCTTTACAGTTCTATGTCGTTGTTAGCTGAAACGAGAAGCCCTGTGATTCCTTTTCTTTTTATTCTTAGTTTGTTTGTTTGTTTTAAATTTATTTATTGATTTTAGAGGGAGGGGAAAGGAGAGAGAGTGCGAGACAGAAACATCGATCTGTTCCTATATGTGCCCTGACCCGAGGATCAAACCCACATTTGTGTATCAAGGTGACATTCTACCAACCAAGTCATCCAGCCAGGGTCTGTGATGCACATAGGTCCTTAATTTTGGGAAGCCAAATTTATCATTCTTTTTTCCTTGGTTTGTAGTTTTTTTTGTTTGTTTGTTTTGTTTTTTTTACAGAGACAGAGAGAGAGTTAGAGGGATAGACAGGGACAGACAGACAGGAAATGGAGAGAGATGAGAAGCATCAATCATCAGTTTTTCGTTGCGACTTCTTAGTTGTTCATTGATTGCTTTCTCATATGTGCCTTGACCGCGGGCCTTCAGCAGACTGAGTAACCCCTTGCTGGAGCCAGCGACCCTGGGTCCAAGCTGGTGAGCTTCTTTTTTTTGCTCAAGCCAGATGAGCCCGCGCTCAATCTGGCAACCTCAGGGTCTCGAACCTGGGTCCTTCCACATCCCAGTCCAACGCTCTATCCACTGCGCCACCGCCTGGTCAGGCTGTAGTTTTTTTTATGTCTTGTTAATTGACAATTGCGTATGAGTGATTTTTTTTTTTTTTTTTTTTTTTTTTTTTGCAGACCCAATATTAAGGCAAGACAGACTAGGCTATAGAAATTTCATGTTTAAAGTTAGAATCATTTGACCCTTGGCATCAAGGCTTGGAGTTTCTTTGTGAGAGAATGATTAACTCTCAACTTAATTTATTTGTGCATATAGGGCAAATTATTATTTCTATTTCTTTTTAAGTCACTGGCAAGTTGGGCTTTCTTAGGCATTTGGCCATTGCAGCTGCTTCTGATTTATCAGCATCTGCTCATCTTAGCCTATACTGTAAATATCTGGTATTATTATAGTTCATATTTTATATTTGTGCCTTCTGGGTTATTTTTTCCTGTGATCAACCTTACCAAAGGCTTTCCTGTTTTATTAGTCTTTCTTTTAAAAGTTGATCTGAGAGATAGAGGGAGAGAAACATCAGCTCTTTGCGCTTAGTTGTGCACCCACTGATTGCTTTTCATATGTGCCCTGAGCGGGCTTGAACCAATGACTCTGGGGTGAGTTGATTATCTTGGGATCAAGCTGGTGCCTCCAGGACTGAACTGGCAACTTTGGTGCTCTGAGAGAATGCTCCATACACTGTGCTACCAGCCGAAAGAAAACAAGGAAGGGAGGAAGGAAGGGAGGGAGGGAGGGAGGGAGGGAGGAAGGAAGGAAGGAAGGAAGGAAGGAAGGAAGGAAGGAAGGAAGGAAGGAAGGAAGGAAAAAAAAAAAGAAAAAAGAGCAGGGGAGGGAAGGGAAGGGAGACAGGAACATCAATCTGCTCCTGTATGTGTCCTGACTGGGTCGAACTGGCAACCTCTATGCTTCAGGACAACACTCTAACCAACAGAGCTACCCAGAGAGCTCTTCCTATTCTTATCCCAGGGAATTTCTGGCAACTTAACTTTACTTATTGTGGGCTACCATTGAGTCCAGGTGTCAGTCAACCAACTAAGAAGACAGAACTGTTTCTAGCTACTTGAGTTAGTACATTGAATTGAAACTCTCTGGTATACATTCCTTTATTGATAGATGCAGCCTGATAGAAAGTCGTGATTACCTCTCCTATCCAGCACCCTCACTTTGTATTTGCTAGAGCGCACACAGCTATGTTTTAGTGTACACCTTCTCCTGGCTCAGAGAGCTGTGGCATCCCGGAGTCTAACTGTGGTAGTAGGCTTGGAGAAAATGAAGATGGTGGAGATGAGGAGGAGATATGGCTTTCTGTGTCAGTGAGCTCAAGAGAGATTATTATTATTACTTTTTATTTATTGATTGATTTTAGAGAGAAAGGAAGGGAGAGAAAGAAAGAGAGAAACATCGATCTGTTGCCATATGTGCCCTGACTGGGGATCGAACTGGCCTCCTCTGTGCTTCGGGACGATGTCCAACTAACCAAGTTATCTGGCCAGGGCTCAAAGGAGGTTATTAAGAGTTTTCAAGCAAGGTGGTAACTGAGCCATCAGACAGAGGAACAGTGGCTGAGTCTCCTGGCATGTGAGTTCCGTTGCAGATTGAGACTTAGGGGTACTCTGAGTCATCTGCGCCCTCTCCTACATCACCATGCCAATCCTCAAGCTCCTACTTTCGCGTGGAGATGGTGACAGTATGAATTTAACTGACATGGTAATTTGGCAATTTATGGGATCAAATATTTCAGATTGACTCCTGGTTGTCTCAGCTTTTCCATTGCCAGCAGTGAGGTCTTTTACTGGAGCCTCAGGGAAGACTCTGGTTTCCAGTCTGTGTTTTGATATAGGAGGATTCAGGAATTAGAATTCATCTCTTATCTTTAAGCCAACAGTTTTCACTAGTAGTGACTTTTGTCTCCCTCAAGGGGATATTTGGCAATACCTGGAACGATTTTGGTCATCACAACTGGGAAAGGATGTACTTGCTACTTGCATCTAGTGGGTAGAAACCAAGGATGTTGTCAAATATCCCATAATGCATAGGATGTATCCAGCCACAAATGTCAATAGTTCGGGTGTTGAGAAGCCCATTTTAAAAAATGCTATTCACCACAGTAAGAAGTAACGTTGCCTTTCCACCATCCCTAGGGCCTCAACTGTGCTGATATTCCCCTCAGCAATCTTGTGTCTTTTGCCAAAAAGATACTATGACATGATCAGCGATAAGAAGCATCATTCTTTTATGAATTATGAAGGCAGAATTGCTGTGAAATCATAACACTACAGTATTTTTTTAAACACACGTCATTAGCCTGACCAGGCAGTGGCACAGTGGATAGAGCGTCAGACTGGGATGCAGAGGACCCAGGTTCGAGACCCCGAGGTCGCCAGCTTGAGGGCGGGCTCATCTGGTTTGAGCAAAAAGCCCACCAGCTTGAATCCAAGGTCGCTGGCTCCAGCAAGGGATTACTCGGTCTGCTGAAGGCCCACGGTCAAGGCACATATGAGAAAGCAATGAAAACTAAGGTGTTGCACGCGCAATGAAAAACTAATGATTGATGCTTCTCATCTCTCTCCATTCCTGTCTGTCTGTCCCTGTTTATCCCTCTCTCTGACTCACTCTCTGTCTCTGTAAAATGAAATAAATAAATAAATAAATAAATAAAATAAAAAAAATAAAAAATAAACACACGTCATTGTCTGTGCACCCTTAATACCTGCAAAATTTCACTTGCCTGTAGTCCAATGAGGCCCCATAAATAACTAGTCCTTGAAGTCCTGTTGCCTGTATCACTCCTGACACAAATGTCTGCTTCTGAGTAGCATAAGTGTGTGTGTGCGTGAGTGCGCCAAGACATGGGGATATGGTCTAGCTTTTGGAGGAGCAGGAAGGACTGGAGACCACGCTGAGGGCTACTGTGAACATCTCCTGAGTCAGGCTCTAGAACTGGTGCAGAGGCCAGCCCCGATCCCCCATGCCGAGCGCCAGCTAGGTGCTGCAGCTCTGGCTTTGGTCACTCGCTCCAGCCCTGCCTCCACACTGCTTGCTCTTGAGCAGGATTCGCTGCTCCTGCTGTCAGTGCCTTGCAGTCCACACTCCTCCCTCCCTGGCTGGTGTGGGGCACTCATTCACGGCTGCTCAGCAGATGCTTGCACCCCAGTCACAGGGGCGGCTGGAAGAGCGAAGACCCAGCGAGTGCAGAGTCTACAATAGGAGGCAGATCTTGCTACCATCAGCCCTCCTGTGCAGGGAACTCGACGTAGAGAAAAATGGTAGATTCTGATTGGCTTCAGAGAATGGCAAAGGTCTGCTATACCCCTTCCCACCCTTCTGCTCCAGAGAGAAAGCCAGGAATTGTCCCGATTCCCCTCTTCACTTAGTATATCAGCAGTTAATTCTGTCTCCAAAATACAATCTTCTTTTTTTTTGAGAGAGAGAGAGAGAGAGAGCAGCATCAATTCTTGGTTCCACTTACAATTAATTGTGTGCCCATTGATTGCTTCTCATACGTGCCCTCTCCAGGGCTCAAACTGGTAACCTCAGGATTGAGCCAGCACCCTTGTTATCGAGCTGGTGACTCCGGATCAAACCAGCAACCTCAGCGCTTCAGGACGATGTTCTATCCACTTCACCAATAGTCCTGAATTCATTCTTTTTATCTCTTGTGTTGATAACTTAAAACGGACTGTTACCCATTTCGTCTGGATGCCTGTAATGGCTTCTTGCCTTTTCACTTCCCCACTTTCTCTCTTCTGGTCCCTCTGTAGTCTCCAAAGCAGCACGAGTGTATTTCTCTGTAAATCACCCTGATTAAACATCTTTGCCTTAAGGCCTTCAGTGGCTTCTTTTTAAAGAAATATATAATCTTTATTTGGTTTCTAAGGAGGGTGAGCTTAGATCTCATTTTACTTAGGATATGCTTTCTAAGAGAGGGGGCCTCCTTGTCCTCTCAGGAATACATGGTCGGTAAGTTACTGTCACGTTAGCTATAATATAAGGCCCTGCGCTTTCTGAGCCCGGGCCGCGCGCGCGCGCACACACACACACACACACACACACAGTGCCTTTCACCCTCGTCTCCTCTTAGCTCTTCTCTCTACTGTGGGGCTTCAGCCGCTTCTGTTCGTCCGGCTGGCCGGGGGACAGGCTTCCCATTTCCCCACTCAGCTCTCTCTGCGCTGTCCTTCAAGTCTTAGCCTGGTTGGTCATCTCTGAGCGTACTGTTTGTGCCCTCCACATGGGCACATGTTCTGTCTGCTTGTTTAATCTCTGTTGTACACAAGAGTGCAAGCTCCCCAAGGGTGTGGAGTATATGCTTTATTTGGTGTTGTAGCCCAGGGCCAGCCCAGAGCCTGACAGGGAACCCCTCAGTTCATGACCCCCTCCGTAAATAATTTGTTACACAGAGGACCCTCGTTCCCTGACCACCCGACAAGGTTGAGCTCCCGTTACGCTAAACACAGTCAAAGCACGCTGTCTTCCCGATGTACTTCAGCGGTCATCTGTGTCCTGTCTGCCCGATTGTCTCCCCTTCTCGGTCACATGGCCCTGAGAACAGGCATGTCTCTTTGTCCATCGTTAGAGCAGGGCAGTTAACAAGCATGTGCCGCTCCCTGTGCCTGGGAGCCGGGGAGAGGGAGGCCGAGGCGATCCTGGCGGCCTGGTTCTGCCGCGGCAGATGGAAGACTTGAAGGGCCTGGGCATGCCCCGCCCCCCCGAACAGCAGGGGACTCACTGTGGTTCTCTGCAGCAGGACTCGCTAGCCTTTTCTCTTTGGCAGAGTTTCCCTTGACTTTCTCTGGTTCTCTCTCTTAGAGGCTTCTGGAACTCCCCAAAATCTGGGCACCTCGAGGGCCCAGGCCTTCAGCAAGGCCCCCGGACCTGGGGAGGAGAGGGGCAAGGGTGCAGAGGAAAACTTCCAGCTAACCCCCGACTTGCTTCTGTGTTGTCTTGTAAACAGCCACTGGAAATCCTACTACAGTCAAAAGCGAGCCAAACACAAAACCAGCATCCAGTGCTTCACAAGTAGATTCAACCACAGCCAAGCAAAGCCCAGTTGCAACGTCCCAAAGCCCCTCCAGGGACTCACCAAGTACAACCGTAAGCCAGCAAAACGCAGCGACAGCACCCAGTGGGCCAACCTCAGGCAAGACTACTGCCGCTGCGGGCGGCCCAAGCTCTGTTCCAGGCGCAGCCAAGACCCTCGCCCCAACAACGAAGCCAGAGACCACAAGCAGCCAGAAGGAAATGGAAGGTACAGCCCAGGCTGAAACCCAGCCTCCCACCAGAGAGACCGCCAGCGTCGGGACCGTGGCGGGAGGAACCGCGGCAGGAGGAAGTCCGGCGCTCACTCAACCGCCTGTGGTTACCGCCCCAGCGACCACTCGGTCCTCCGCTCCCTCGCCCTCCGCAGCAGGCACACAACAAGGGCCGACTCCAGGCCCTGTTACTCTGAATCCCCCAGGGACCTTTCCCCAGGGACCAAACCAACTGACAACCCTGTTAAGTAGTCCAGGCACAGTGACGGTTCACACCGCCCCATCTCCGAGGGTGCTTACCACACCAAGTAAGTAGTGCCTTTTTATTTTCAAGCGAGAAGAAGCTTTTCAGTGCTTAGTATCTATACAGTTGCAAGGCTGGAAGACGGAGAGTCATACTGAGGGTTAAATATTGTTAAAGGCACTCCACCTCCGTTCAGCCTGTTTCTCATGTCAACCAGGCGTGTAGGTCAGGGGGGCTGTGTATCCTGATGAGAGGTCAGTGTGTGCCCCGCACGGGTAAGCAATAGACAAGCCAACAGTCTACCTGTGGGTGAGGCCCTGGGAGGCTGCCTGGGTTATCAGCAACAGTGTTCCTCCAACGTGTTTGGTGGCAGTGTACGAGAAGAAATACACTTCGGTTTTATGCCACGATGCAGGATGCATACATATGATACATAGCCAATCCCAATGTTCACTAACAGCTTATCCTTACTATACATGACACACATTCCATTCTATTCCATTCCATTTCCTTTTTATTTTTTAAGTGCTGGTGTTACTTAACCCAGTAAATTAAATTAATTTCAAAGCTCACTGATAAATCATGATCCTCAAGATCACAACCTGTGTCTGATCTATTGAATCTTTCCAAGTCTGCATTTTCAAGACGCTCCAGGGGAGCGCAGTGAAGTTAACAGACCAGAAGAGGGCGGTTGGATCCTGCGGTCAGAGCCAGGGCTCTGAGTTGGGAAAACTGGGATTCAAATCCTAGCTGTGTCACTTGTTAGCATGTGACATTAGGCAAGTTGTCTAGTTCCTCTGAGCTTCAGTTCCCTTGTGAATAAACTAGGGATAATTAGGGTACCTTTCTCCTAGAGAACCAAATAAGAAAGTACCTTTGAAGCACTCAGGGCAGTTGCTCCAGGAAGTCAGCGCCTCAGAGAATGCGAGCTGCTGCTGCTGCTGATGCCATTGTCCCTGTTGTGACTTCTTTCATCTTGCCCTGATGCTGGCTCCTCACGTTGGTCCGCTTACTCCAGCCTGCAGTCAGTCGGGGTGGGGGATGAGACCAGAGAACCCAAGGAGACTTACAAGGGGAGAGACCAGCCTTCGCTCTTAAAGGGGCCCCACTCGCCTTTACTCACAACCTTTGTTTTCCCAGTCCCAGCATCCTCGGTTACCTCACAAGGAGGTCCACAGAGCTTCAGCAAGGCGCCTGCCACCACTGGGCCCTCTTCCTCTGTCCCTGGGACCTCTTCGCCTGGGGCTCTGCCGCCTGCAGTTTCTTCTTCATCAGCACCTGTAGCCACGCCTCCTGTAGGACCCACAGGCTCCATCACTCCGTTGGCTCCAACCACCACTCCCCAAAGCTCTGGCATTCCTTCTGCCACACCAGCTCTTAAGAATAAGATGGTATGCCAGCAGGGGTGGGGCAGCAGGGGAGCCCAGGCCCAGATTGAAGGGGCTCTAGCTACCAGAGCAGAGCGGTTCTGTTCCTCCCTTTAGCCGAGGGTGCCTGGCGAGGGCAGTTAAGGGGCCGTTGTCTAGTCGCCCTGCTACCTTCGTGGCTCTGCCGGATTCTAGCTTAGACAGCTGGACAGCAATTACACACCTGGCTCTGCAACGTGGCCCAGCCACGCCCCTGATGCCAGGACCACCTTTGTCTCACCCACTCAGGGGGAGGGTGGGCTGGTGGGAGGAGTCAAAGGTGAGATCTGTCAGGCTCAGCGGCGCCTTAACCCCAGCGGCTTCTTGCAGATAAAGTGCGAGTCTTCCCAAGAGCTGAATGAGAAGATGCTCATCCTGAACCTCACGAAAACCGGTGTCTGCGTGAGTACCTCGCGAATCCTAGCTCCACCCCGATTTTCCCCTGCAACATGCAGTTCAGCAGCAGGGTCGAGGGTGGTGCCAGGCAATGAAATGTTCCTTTGGAAAAGAGACTGAGAGGTGTGTTCCCTCTCCTGGCCATGTCTTGTCCTAGAAGATGCATCTTACTAGGGGGACAAAGCAAGGAACAGACTTCTCATTTTATTTATTTATTTTTATTTATTTTTTTTTTTGTATTTTTCTGAAGCTGGAAACGGGGAGAGACAGTCAGACAGACTCCCGCATGCGCCCGACCGGGATCCACCCCGCACGCCCACCAGGGGCGACGCTCTGCCCACCAGGGGGCGATGCTCTGCCCCTCCGGGGCGTCGCTCTGCCGCAACCAGAGCCACTCTAGCGCCTGGGGCAGAGGCCAAGGAGCCATTCCCAGCGCCCGGGCCATCTTTGCTCCAATGGAGCCTTGGCTGCGGGAGGGGAAGAGAGAGATAGAGAGGAAGGAGAGGGGGAGGGGTGGAGAAGCAGATGGGCACCTCTCCTGTGTGCCCTGGCCGGGAATCAAACCCGGGACTTCTGCACGCCAGGCCGACGCTCTACCACTGAGCCAACCGGCCAGGGGAACGGACTTCTCTAAGTGAAGTCTCACCGCCCCTCAGGGCTGTTGCAGGGGCAGGGGCCCCAGGCCTCCAGGGCTTCCGCTGTGTGACTGTTCACGTGCCAGGGGTGTATGAAGACCCCAATCCTAGTTCTTGCCTGCCTCTAGCTCAGGGTGACTGTAAGCCCATCTCTTTGGGCTTCGGAGGCCTCGATTAAAAATGAGAGGCTTAGTCTGCTGAACTCTCTCCCTGTTCTTATTGTCTAGTATGTCATTTCCTGGTCCGGGGCCTCTGGGAAAACCTCATGGAGGGGTCTTCCTCTGAATTGAGATCTCAGAGTTACTGAGCATCAGAGAGACATTGCCAACAGTTGTTCTTCCACTCAGGGTGGTGTGTGTGTGTGTGTATGTATATGGGGGTGGGGGTGTCAGCACGTGTGTGAGTTCACATGCATGAAAACCGGAGTGCAGCAGTGTGTGCCTTCAGACGACCAGTCTTCTGAGATGAAGGGTTTTACACAGTAAATGACTGAGCCCAGTGAGTGCAGGTTATGGACGGCTCACTGCTGCCCTCTCCTGGTCAGTTCCTGTGTTTGCAAACACCCCTTGGAACCAGAATAGAACATTCTTTCCAAAAGACACAGAACTTGGGTTTAATGCCACCTGTATTCTCTGCACTCGTTTCCTTTTGGGTGTCCACTTTGCTGGCATTTTCCCAGCAAACTTTACAAGTGTCTGCATTTAGACCAGAGTTTTAAAAGGGAGCACTGATCCCCTGGGGTTGGGAGTATCGGACCAGGCAGGAATCACATTAATGGCTTTCCCCGGCTCTCTTTTTGCCTAACACTTTGCAAATTGTGTCATTGGGCATGAGAAGCCTTTTTTCCCTTTGCTATGAAAGGAGGGTGGAAAGCCCCGGACCCCTGGTGTCAGGCTGGGGAATTGGTAAGCCTAAGGAAATTCCAGGTAGAAACCAAGCAGATGGTTTGTGGGGGTCCTGGGTAAGCCAGACCAAGAGTCCTTTATTCCAAAACTGGGTCAGAGAAACGCCAGCTCAGGGTGCCTCTCAATTGCATGGCAGGGATGGGTAAAAGCTGTCACACTTTGCCTCTTCACCCTCAGCCCTGTCTGCCATGTTCTTTCTGCTTAGAAATATAGAAGACTTCCTTCTAAGAGGTTCCCTTCTGTATCTTCAAGATACTCCCATGTTTCCTGGTTCAGTGATGGCCCCGCCTTACTTTGTGTCAGCCTGCTCATTGTCTCAGAGGGTCTTAACCTAGGGGAATGGGCACATGTCTCCACTCTGGGATGGAGAACCCCGAGCTGGGAGCCACAGCTTCCTCTCCCGAGATCCCTGAACTGGGCTTCGAGGCTGGTGAGAGTTTCAGAGAGAGCTGGCCTTCCTCGGCTGTGGTGGGGTGGGGTGGGGTGGGGCGCCCGGACCATGTCCCCGCTAGCCCAGCCCCTTTTAAGAAAAGCGATATAAAAGGGCATTCGGTCATGACCCTTGAAGAGCTTTGAGGGAGAAAGGGAGACTAGGTGGAAGGCATTGTTCAGCCAGAGACAAGGCAAAGTGAGGGGCCTGGGGCAGATCTGCCAGGGGCATAGAAGGTGGGGTCTGGTCCAGGGAAACAGCACCTAACTCGTGTCTCCCAGTGGGCCTGCGAACGATACACCAGCTGAGGCTGGAGAGGGGACTGAGGGCATGCGGGCACCAGCATTCTCCTGACCTGGTTCTGAAGGGCAGCCCCCCAGGCCCAGGCTGCTGTCAGAACCCTGGGACATTGCCTGTGATCTCCCACAACAGGCAGATAGCCTTCTGGCTGACAAGCTGGCCACCCTTTTCTGCGAAGCGGCCAAAGCCAACTTCAACCCCAGTCAAGACTGGTGCCTTGTACGGCTGGTGTCTGTTCCAGGAGTTGAGACGGTGGCGATCAAAGAGATCAGCATCCACAGTGAGTTGGGGGCAAAGAGGGGCCAAGCCCTTTGTGGGGTGGAAATGGGATGGGGCGTGACAGCTGAGGAGCTATGGGGATCGGCCAGTGCTGCCACTCCCTCAGTGCCCTACGAATTGTCCAGCTGTCCCCTCCCAGGGCCATCCCGGAGATACCACTAAGAAAGTGGTGAGACAGCATGTCCTCCCGTGGGGCCCAGTCTCCCCCCCCCCCCCAGGTCACTCTGAGCTGGAGCCCTGAACAGCCTCTCTCCTCTCCCCCTCCCCCACAGCAAAGCTCCATCCCAGCGACCTATACGAACTGCTGAAGGACAAATGGGATGACCTAAAGGAGGTAAGTGGGCTCCTCCCATGTGCTGGAACAGACTGGGGAAGTCCCCAGTTACTCTGCCCCGCGTTGCCTCCCTGTAGGGGGACCTCTAATCTGCAAGCACCTGGAAGATAGGACAAGCGAGGGGACAGCAGGGTGGTGTCCTAGGCCCCACTGAACCCCAAGCAGAAGAGCTCATGAATGAAGTGAGTTCAGAGAGAGAAGTAACCCTGAGCCTGGTTCTAGCCACAGAACTTTCTCTTTCCTGGCCAGGTGGGAGTCAGTAACATGCAGTTTGGGGATCAAGGGCCACCGGAAGTGCCCGAGGACCGGTTCAGCATGCCCCTCATCATCACCATCGTCTGCATGGCGTCCTTCCTGCTGCTCGTCGCGGCCCTCTATGGCTGCTGCCACCAGCGCCTCGCTCAGAGGAAGGACCAGGTGAGGCCTGCGCTGCCGGCCGGGGAAGCAGGCCAGCCGAGCTGATGGCTCTCGCCCCATTATTCCCATATGAGGGGATAGGGAGTGGGCCACGGACCCAGGCAGACACCAGCCCTTCTGGGACATGGAAAATACATTGGCAGCACAATGGAAGGGAAGATCGTGGGGGCTCTGGAGTCAGAAAGACTTGTGTCCAGCCCTGGTTCCGCCTCTACCACCTTTGTGACCTTGAGCGAGTCATGTGATCCCCTGAGCAGCTCATTCCTCATCTGTGCAGTGGGGAGGCTATGCACCCCGCAGGGCTGCTCCCGGCCTCACTGATGGCAGTGGGCGCAGGCACGCCCGTCTGACCAGAAGCTCTCTCACCTGCCTTCCTAGGATTCCTGGCATTACTCTCCCATCCAGACTGGTGGTCCTCAACCCTGCCTAGCTTCCCCTCACGTCCACCGAGACCCTCTCTGGATCAACGTAGCTGTTCAGAGTTTCCCAGGGGACTTGACTGTGCACCCAGCTTGTAGCTCAGATACAGACAGAAAGAGCACTGTGTCCAGACGGCTCCTGTCTGCCGCGCAGGTGGCTGTCAGCTCTGCTGTGCCCGTCCTGCTCCAGCTGAGAGGTCCTCAGCCACCCCGTGTGCAGACAGCGTTCTTCCTCAGCACAGTGGGGTGAGGCAGGTGTCTGGATACTCAGCTTCGCGGGGAGGGAGTGGAGGAAAGACTTTGGGGGACTCTGGAGAACAAAGTACTTTCCACTGACTTTATGGATTTGTCACCAGGGTGAGGGTGACGGTGACAGATGAGCTGGGAATGTTAGGAAGTCCTGCTTGTCTCCAGCTAGCCGTGAGGCAGGCCAGTAGTCGGAGGCCTCCAAGAGCACCTAGTATTGCTCACATGAGCCAAATCTGGGTTCCTGGACTGTAGGGGTCCACGGGTTATACTAAAGGCTAACAGCCCTCACAAGTGACCCCCATGTTGTAACTCATCTTCCGCACTCTAGCAACGACTCACGGAGGAGCTGCAGACAGTGGAGAACGGTTACCATGACAACCCAACACTGGAAGTGATGGAGACCTCATCAGAGATGCAGGAGAAAAAGGTGGTCAACCTTAATGGGGAGCTGGGGGACAGCTGGATCGTCCCCCTGGACAACCTGATCAAGGACGACCTGGACGAGGAGGAAGACACACACCTCTAATCAGGTCTGCTGGCCACCCACAGTGCCACAGCGCTCCAGACTGAACCACCTCAAGTGCCAATTGGACAGGGGAGGGAAGTCCTTCCCATCTGACGGAAAGACTTGGGGGGGGGGGGTTGAGCAGACTCAGAGGGACTCGCCTCCTGGTCCCCACAGGGCCTTAATTTCCCCCTTTTCAAGCTGAACACATCACTTCTTATCTAGATTCCTCTTGTAAAGTAACCCACTAGTGCCTGAGCTCAGTGCTGCTGGACGATGAGGGAGAGAAATAACGGAAGAGCCACGTGAGGGACTTTAGTGACCATCTCGTAGAAGCCCCTTCCTTTCACAGATGAGATGACTGAGGACTAAGGAGGGCGAGGTCAGCGTCACACAGCCACTTGGTGACAGTCAAGAGGAAAACCAACAAGACTCTGCCTTCCGTCCAGGGCTCATCCCCACCTTGTCACACTGCTGTGATCACTTGCGCCCCCCTCTGGAGCTGCCCTGGGCGGGGGTGAAGCTGCCAGTCTATGGACGGGATAGAAAAGAGTGTGGGGCCAGGTCCCTTCTCAGTGGGATCAGATTACTTGAAAGTAGAGGTCCCAAGTTCCATCTCCTACTTCAGCCTCGTCTGTCACTGTTCCCGTCCCTTTCCTGTCCCCCCTCCCTGCACTCAATTTTTATTCCCACGCTGTCTCAGGGCCCTGGGACTAACACAAGTCACTCATGACCTTGAAAACCTTGTTCTGAATTCTGGTTCCTTAGCATTTGCTCAGTGAGATTTGCTCAGTGTGAATGAGGTCTGCTTAGGGGGTCTCCCTACCAGGAAGCAGCAGGGGAGCCCTCCCCCCCAGGATGGGTCCTGGCCCCTCTCCCCAGGTGCCCCCCGAAGAGGCTCTCCAAGCGTTCCTTTGGCCTCCCATTTCCACCGGGGACTTAAAACCACAGCAGCTGCTGAAGGCAGAGTGTTCCTATATTGTTGCTCACTGCTCATCCTGTGGGGGGGGGGGGGGGAGATCCACGCTCGGGAACCCCCACTCCTGCTCTTTGAGCTCCATCCGATTCCAAAGAGCGGCTTTAGGACAGACCTTCCCGGGGCCCCCATCAGCAGAGTGACGTCCTGACAGACAATCGGTTCAAACAGCCAGGAAGGCTTTACAATATTTCATAGGAAACTCAGGGACTTTTCAAGTTGCTGAGACTTTTGTTATTTTGATGTATTTGTTTGCTCTTTAATCCAGCCCTCTGCTGCCAGAGGATAAAGCTCAAGGTATAGGGAGACTTTCAGTTAGGTGATCTCACTGATGGGCCGGCTCCTGTGCTACAGGACAAGAAGGGTCTAGAATGTGTGCTGTACATTTTAAGGTGCACGTGGGGCAGCCCGGGGGACTGGCCGTCTGTCCAGTCCCAGTCACCTTACTGTTCTGCCGTGGAACCCTGTCCCCTTCTGCAGTCCTGGTGGGGCTGCTGTTAGCTGTCCACAGTTTCTGGTAGCATCTCAGGGAAATAAACTATGGCCCTGTTTCCCGGTGGGGGTGGGGGTGGAAGGTGCTCAACAGTGACCTGCCATTCAGAAGCACCCAAGGACGTGGCACCGTGATGTTTGATCTGGTTTTCTGTGAATAGAGAATCCCATGTGAAATGTTGAACTTTGCTCCCCGTCTCTATTGTTCCTGGGTATAAATTCCATGGAACTAGAAAAATATTCAGAACTGCTTACGAGAATAAAAACTTGTCGTTTCTGGACAAAAAGCCAGAACTCCAGAACTTAAGAGGTAGGGCCAGGTGGCTAGAGTTCTGATGAAACAGGTTTGGGATGGCTTCTTTCGTTCTGGAAGATCTGTCCTTCCTGGCTGCCCAATTCCTTCTTCATAGCCCTTGGCCCTTTGGGTTCAAGTTGGTGCCCCAGTGACTTTCCCAAAAGCTAGAGAGATGCCAGGCTAACAAGGGTCCAAAAGCATTTGCCCGGATTTTCTAGTGTATCGAGGTTGGTAGGACAGAGAATGGTGTCAGTTTGGGGGAAAAGAGGAAATCTAGTTGTGCTGGGAAAAGCTGTTTGCTTCAATCCAGTGGGTTCCTTTCTGGGGCCTTCATGGGAGAAGCCGGGAGGATTCTTCTATTCTGCTGATTCTGGGTCATATTTCACCAGCTAGGCCTTGAGGCAGAGACAGCAGATGTGTCTCTGAAAATTGACCAACTCTTGGGCCCCTAGGGGAGAGAGGTGATCCCCGGCAAGGAGTAGAGACGAAACATTATGCATGGTCAAGAGGAATGGCGTGGCTCTGCCCGAGGAGATATGTGAGAAATCTGGGCTGGGTCAGAGGTTCCTTCTTTTGCTGCATCTAAGTCGTGCTACCCTAGCCTAGTAGGGTGACTTCAGAATCCGGCCCCTCGCTTTGGCTTGCTCTTACCACTAGCCAGCTAGGCCAGAGGCCGTGCAGCCATGCCGCTAGAAAGGCCATCTTCTTCCCATCTCTTCCCTGGGTTCTCACTGCTCCGGAAATTCAGATTCTGGGGCCAAGGAGAGAGAAGACGACCAGGAACTAACTCAGCACATCTCCAACCAGGCTGCGCCAGAGAGAGAGGCTGCTCTTTGGATGGCAGCGACGTGCTGGTGTCCCTAAGCTGCACAGAAAGCCAGGAGCCACGAAGCTGGTGACAGGACACACTAGGGGAAGGGCTGCCGTGAGCGGCCGAGAAGCAGCACGCTGTAGGGGGCAGTGCAGGATGTCCTTGGCATCGTGAGACAGAATACGGGTTTAACCTAGACACACACACCCCATAAGGGAAGCTAACAGAAAGTCTATTTAAACCACTTCTGAGTTTTATCTTTTGACAAGATGCTGGAGAAACTTTAAAAACCAAGTTCGAGCTGATAAATAAATATATATATATGTATTTTTTTCTTGGTAATGTAAATACAGTGGGCACGTGTTAATCTACCCAGCACTGCTTTAAGGGAATGTACTTTGGAAAAAAACATTTGTAAGAGAGATGGCTTTTTTTTCTTCTCTGAACAGGAATGTAAATGTCTATTTTACTAGAAATGCAAGTTTTTTATTTTTTCTTTAATGAAAACTATAAGGCTGACAGCAAAGTGTTTGTCTAGCATAGTGGGCATTTTTTTTTTTTTTTTTTTGGTATTTTTCTGAAGTTGGAAACGGGGAGGCAGTCAGACTCCCGCATGCGCCCAACCGGGATCCACCTGGCATGCCCACCAGGGGGCGATGCTCCACCCATCTGGGGCATGCTCTGCCGCAATCAGAGCCATTCCAGCGCCTGAGGCAGAGGCCACAGAGCCATCCTTAGCCCCTGGGCAAACTTTGCTCCAATGGTGCCTTGGCTGTGGGAGGGGAAGAGAGAGACAGAGAGGAAGGAGAGGGGGAGAGGTGGAGAAGCAGATGGGCGCTTCTCCTGTGTGCCCTGGCCGGGAATCGAACCCAGGACTCCCGCACGCCAGGCCGACACTCTACCACTGAGCCAACAGGCCAGGGCTCATTTTTTTAATCTTAAATGCAACCCTCACGCCCTCCCCAGCAAAGTCCCAGCCTCTTACAGTAAGGGTTGCAGTCCGTATGCACTGGTTGGCAAGTGACACTCCAGTTACAGGGAAGAGGGTTTTAGAGACCTAGAGACCTAGTCCAATCTTTATTTTTTTAAACAAAACCTGAAGTCCAGAAAATAAAGTGACTTGGCCCAAATCACATGGCTCATGTCAGAAATGGGGTTAAAATCCAGGTTGGGCCGCGTGCTTCAGAGTCAATAAATTAAAGACAGCTAATGCAGCCCAGGCAGCACAATGACAGAGGACAAAACTCCCTTCTCAAGTCTCATCCATCTCATCCTGCAGCAGGGCTACAGGGTGGGCACAAAGGCAAACATAGGAACCTCACTGGTCCTCAACACTATCTCTGAGTCTATTGAGGTCTAAGACTTAAATGAACAATTATTTTCTGACAAGAAAACAGTTTTGAACGAGCTGTTGCACATGAACCTGCTACTAGTGGACTAAGGATCAAAGGGAACAAGACGGGAAGGCAGATTTCACTCGGGTCCAGCGAGAACCCTACACTGAGGACAAGAACATGGGTCTTCCTGTTATTAGTGAATGTGAAACTGTTGCCCAGGAAACGGGGGGCGAGTCATCGTCTTGGTGGACAGGGGTCTGAAGTACACTGGAACTTACTGAGAAGCTTCTTTGTAAAGGCTACATTTAATTATTGCCATTTTCTTACAAAAATATATTTTTTGAAAATTGTATGCTGTCAATTAAAGTGCTTTTGTGTAAGCTGGTTCCAGCCCCAGTCCCGTGCTCTGATTGGCTTGCTTGCTTCACCGGTGCCCGAGGCCCACCAGGGGCGCCCGCAGGAAGTGCAGCATGCTCTCTCGGGGCGCTTGCTGGGCGGTCTAGGCTTAGACAGGAAGAGAGGAGGGAAACCAAGGGCAGCAGGGAAGGAGAAGCGGGACCCTGGTCCCAATGCTCAGGCTGCTCACCCCGGAAACAACCTCTGTCCCTTTCAATGCTGCCTCATCCTTGTTTTACCTCTTCCTTCCCTCGTCTGATGCTTCACATACACCTGGGAGTCACCCAGGGCTAAAGGTCTCCAGGGGGCCAGCGAACCCTGCTCAGGTATGGAAACACTGGCATGGGCCAAAACAAATAAAAATATTAAAAATAATAACAATAAACAGAGTTCCATACCGGCCCCGTTCCTGCCCAGGAAAGGATCTGTTTACTTGTCTCAAAAAGCCTCCGCCTGTCCCTGATCCAGAGACAGTGATGGCGAAGGAGATTCAGGAAGGGAGACCCTCAGAGAGGACTCGGTGCTCCACGTCCAGGGTGGCGTCGCCAGCCCACGTGTGTCCTGACAGGAAGGGCAGTGACTAGTCCCAAACTCCAGGGGGGGACCTGTCGTCCACACTCATAGTTGCCACACAACATTCTCTTCTGCTGGCCTGGCGTCTTACGGCTGACGAACATGTTTACACGCTGTATTTAGGAACCGTCGTCACTGCCAATAAGGGAGTTAGGTACCGAGGTTACAGATTTTCTTTGAGATTACACCGGTATTTAAGTTGCGGTGCTGGGCCTGGGATCGAGTCTTTTTCCCTTTTCGTTCTACGTTCTTTTTTCAATACCACATGAATGCTTGTGCTCCAACAACAACGTATATTTCTAGAATGCAACCACTATTACAATATGATTTTCTTTTCTATGTAGGAGTTCTGAAAGGCAATTGACACCCTCAGGGTGGACCCAAGTTGCACCAGGGGTATTTTGAGGTTAACGTCACCACAGTGCCAAAGATACAGAAAGGAATACAAGTACCAGGAACTTGGGCAGGCCCCTGGGCCATGCTCGAGGCATACTGTTCTAAGAGAATGACTCATAGTTTATTGCTGGCTACACACTAGACCTAAGGCTCCGTTCTCTTCCTGAATAGGTCATTCACCCTCCTCCCTGCCCTGCTGAGGGCCACTCTCAGTTGTCATTTTAAACTTGTTGTGCCTCTTTGACACTCGCCATCTTCCCATCCTTTCTTCCGGACCCCACGGCAAAGCGTGGAGCATAGGACTTGGCTATTATAATTAACACTAGCGATGAACACCACAATAGCTAGCATTTTTCAAGGGCCCTGGCATCGTACGGGGCATTAAGAAGTCAATGGAATCCTGGCAAAAAGGATCTGCCAACATTTACTTAAGACATGAGAAAGTGAGGCAGAGAAGTTGAGACTGCCCAGTGCTACAAGGAAGTCACTGGTGGGTCTGGAAATAAACCCCGGATTGCTGACACCTGCCTTGGGCTACATTATACACAATAGACACTGTCACATGTCCAAATCTCCCCTCATGCGAGGTGCCAGCCATCAGGATTTATTAGCACAGCAGTGGGCAGGCCACCTCTACCTAGCACCTTTCCATCTTCCCCAGAAGAATGTTTCAAGGAGATGTAACTGATGGCCTTTGCTTTTCCTGCATGAGAGCCCAGGGGAGGAATGTTCCATGACCATTAGTGATCGGTCAGTTCCCAGTACTGTCCTGTGCTGCCCCGTCCCCATGCCACAGAAAGCCCAAGGTTTCCTCTGGAAAATGTGGCGTGACCTATGTGGAGTTAAAGGAAAGAAGAAGTGTAACCAACTAGTATGTAAGCCTATGCCAGGACTGACAGGCTCCAGGGTCCCATCAGTTAGCCTTCCACACTCTACCTTCAAAATGCGGTTAGTGGGGGAAAAAAATAAAAAAACAACACTGCTTTAGTTGACAGGAAATTTTTTTTCAGATTTCTTGTCCACTTGCACAATCCAGACAAAACAGGGCTGGTCATGGACATAGATAAAACATTTTATGAATAAACCTGGGTTCCCTAACTATAAAAACTCCTCCAGAAACTGTGAGGTCCGCGGAAAAGGCCCTTCTGAAGCACTGCGCATCCTTTTCTGTCTTTGGGAGCCCAAAAAAAACCTTTTTGAGGAAAAAAAATATATATAACAACTACAAAGTACATAAACATTTTAAAAGTTGATTTCAAAAGCAGTCTTAGCAAATGAGAGACATCATGTAGTGTCTATATATAACTTTTTATTAAGAAAATGAACAAAATACATTCTTTCTCCATATGTACATTACATACAACAATTCTACAATTGCAATTGTTCAGCAGATCACTATTCACAAAGCAGTGTTGATAACCCAGTCATCAAACCTGGGATCAGAAGATTACTTGTACGAAACAAACCCTACACTGTCCATACAGACTGAGCCAAAGCAAGTGCGACCAGGGAGGAGCATGAAGGGAAGGGAAGGGACAGGACAGACTGCAGAACACAACACAGCTCAACAATGGCCCAGAAGAGGAACGATGTCGGAGAGATTGATGCCCGAAAAGCACCCGTTTAAAAGTGACAACCAGCTTGTGTCTGCTGTCCCAGAGTCCCCCCATCTCCCATTTCTGATTCAGGACCTCAGGATACACCCTGAGCCCCAAGAGGGTGAACAAGAGTGGACTCTGACAGGGGGTGCAGTTTTCTCCCCCCCACACAAAGGGGTTTCAAGTGAAACAGGCCTCCAAGTCCTTGCCAGTAAGCACAGAAACACGTATTGAAGAGACGCGTATGCACGATTAAGGGAGCGCCTGGGTCAAGGGCTCCATATTTACACTTATGTCCATCCTGCCTGTTTTCCTTTTGCTTTGCTTTTCTCTGCTTTTCCTTTGGCCTTTGAAAAAAGTACCTCATCCTTTTTGGGTATACATTTAATCACAGTCATATCAAAAGATACATCTGAACAGAAGGCTCTTTATGGGTATGAATATGCTCCAAATGTCCGGACTGGTGCATAAAGAGCTTAAAAATGAGTCTCAGAGATGATATTTCCAATGACCTGAACAGGGCAGCTCCCTGCAGTGCTGGGTAATATCTTATGTCCATAATTCAGGCTTAAAAGATACAGAGGAACAGAATTACTCCCAGACCATCCGGAAAAGGGCAATGCTTAAATACTCTAAGGGTATGCACAAATACTTGCAGCCCTGTCCTCCATGTGTGGTAAACGACAATAAGAATGACAGTGTCAATTTTTTTGTTTAACTTTTCCTGATCTTTATTTACCATGTTGTGTAACCGAAGTCAGGAAAAATAAAATAAGTCTCATTAGTTAATATACAGTGGTTTTCCTTCTTTACACTTAGTTATTTCCTAAATTTCTATAATAAACATTTTAATAATCGCAAACATCAATAAATGTTATTTAAAGCCTCAAAAAAGATAGTTAACACTTTCCAACTTTGAGACGAGCAGGGGGCTGTAATATAGTATTTCCCGTACAGGAGACGTGGTGATGAGGACAAGGGGCCATCTGTCCCCAGCCTTGATGAGCAGACCTGGAAAGAGCAATTCTATGGCTATGGGGGGGGCTGTATCTTCCTTCTCGATCTGATTTCCAGTCCAACTTTGGTTTTGAGGATCTATAGCTGGAGGGATCTTAATTTCTGGCCATTATGTACTTCTAAGTTATAAAAGTAAAAGAGTTCACTTAAACACATTCCAGCATACATTTCAAAACACGGAATATTATCTGTTACCAAGATGAAGACCAAGACAAGAAAAGGAGGTCCCCATCTCAGCTTTCCTGTGCTGCTCTTTTGAGACTGCAGCCTCAACTGTACAAAGATTGTGCAGTGGGAGTAGGGAAATCTCTTTAAAAGAAAAACAGAGACAGCTGACCCTTGAACAATGTAGGGGCAGGGCCCTGAACTCCTGCGCAGTTGCAGACCCATGTATAACTTTGACTCCCCCAAACTTAACTACTAATAGCCTACTGCTGACTAGCAGCCTTACCAATAACATGCAGTTGATTGACTAATACATATTTTGTATGTTATATGCAAACACACTGTGTTCTTACAATAAAGTAAGCTAGAGAAAAGAAAATGTTACAAAAATCATAAGGAAGAAAAGATTTATTTATAGTATTTATTGAAAAAAATCCACATATAAGTAGACCCGCGCAGTTCAAACCTGTGTTGTTCAAGGGTCAACTGTATGTACATCTATTCATCAAGGAATCTGCTCATAGAAATACATATTGTTTTGCAAATTATAAAGGAAAATTAATATTCAACTATCTAATTTATACATTTCAAAAGACATTTCGCACAAGTCAAAAAAGCGAGCTGGCTTACGAAATAACACAATCACAGTATTTCTTGGCCAGGCTAACTGTAATGTTTAAGAAAGAAAGTCCTCTTTTATTTCTCTAAATGGTTGGTTTACAATCGAGGGAGAACATATTTTACAACTGGTTAGTCACCAAGTAATATTTCTGGGAAAGGAAGGGGGGGAATCTCAAAAAGGAGACCACATACATGACTTTTTAAAATATGTATCTTCCCCAGAGACTACTCATTTAAACTTCTGGACTTGGATATCCTACTATCAAATTTGGGGCTGGGTAGACAACTACTTCAGTATCTCTTATAACTCTGTATTCAGTGCCTTTACAAGTATAGCTCATGTATATGTAAATTAAGCTAAGCCTATAAAAGGTGAAAGCACCCTAGGATTTCCAGAGCAGGCGACTTATAAAGTGAAGCTGTTCATCTCAGCCCTCAGCACCCCTACCCCTTTCATCTCAAGGAGGTAAAGGCAGTGACGAGGGAATATGCTAGACAGGCGCTGCCAACGCCTGATGGCATAGGGTACTGTTCTCTCTCGTTGCAAAATGAATCCCTAAGACTGCCTGCTGCAATGGGCTTGGACTGATTCTAGATACCTTCTTGAATTTAATTGATCATTTTATAGATGTGGAGGCAACCTAAAAAATTAACCAAAGTTATTAAAGACTTCTAATGTCAAGCCCAAAACTTATGTATTTCTTGGCCAAGTACAAGAAACAGAGACATTTGGGATTATGTATAACTAATTTATCATAGAACATGGAAACTAAATTGATGTCGGTTCAATTCTGTATGGGTTATGAGTTAAGCATGAAATGACAATTTTTTTCTTATTTGAAGGGTAAGAAAACAAACACCAACCAAATGACACTGGCTAAACTGAACAAAGGTTTTCTTGAGATTTGTTAACAAAGGAGAAAAATAAAGCTCGAAATTGGCTACTTGAGCAACTCTTAAATCATGCACACAGACCTGTTTAGTGTATCAACACAGTGTTTTCCCTTCCTGCCAATTAATTTGGCATTCATTAAGCACTGAATGAAAGTGAAGAATGATCTCCTCAGGCAGACAGCTCAGGGACCCGCACGCACTTCTGTGACAGCTAGTGTCCCAGATGGCGCCGAGCTGTGCGGCAGCAAGAGCTTCAAACTGATGAAAGCATGTCCCGCGGGAGCCCAGAGCTGCATGTTCAAGTGTTTTACTGCTGGCTTTCACTCTGGATCCTTATTAGGAAATAGCAGGACATTAAGAACCTGCGCACCTACTTTAAGCTCTAGAGCAGGGGTCCCCAAACTTTTTACACAGGGGGCCAGTTCACTGTCTCTCAGACCGTTGAAGGGCCGGACTATAAAAAAAACTATGAACAAATCCCTATGCACACTGCACATATCTTATTTTAAAGTAAAAAAACAAAACGGGAACAAATACAATATTTAAAATAAAGAACAAGTAAATTTAAATCAACAAACTGACCAGTATTTCAATGGGAACTATGCTCCTCTCACTGACCACCAATGAAAGAGGTGCCCCTTCCAGAAGTGCGGTGGGGGCCGGATAAATGGCCTCAGGGGGCCGCATGTGGCCCGCGGGCCGTAGTTTGGGGACCCCTGCTCTCTAGAGCCTACTACAGGGGGTTTTCTGTTTCATGATCTCTACCAGCTACTTGGGAGAAGATAGGAAAAGAAACTAGCTAAGAAATGCTGCTTTCTAAAGACTGGTCAGAATGACTGAGCGTTGATACCCTGCTAAGTCTTCCTTCCAGCATCACGTTAATAAAATCAATTCAGGGTTCAAAGGATGGGTTTTCTTTTTTCTTTCTGAGCTTTGTTCTTCATTTAGATTTGTGGACCTTCAAATTCATAAGGCAAAAGACATTTCCTGTTTCCTTTTCTATCACATCCTCATTCTCCTCTCTAGCTCTGTTCCTGAGGCTCATTATCTCCAAGTGAAAATGCCAAAGACAGGCAAATTAGGACACTGCACACAAATGTTTAATCGTTCATTAGGATGGTGTGAACAGACAAAAAGACAAATTATTTCACAATTATAAGTGATATCTTACAAATGGTCTACTTCCCTGCCAAATGTTCCCCCTATGTCTGCTGTTAACCCTATAGCTCTCGGATAACATCCACGTAACATTTGGTCTTAAATCAGGCCAGGCAGTGTTTGAGGACATGAAAGAATATTTGCAAACTTTATTTCCAAATAATGACTAATGTGAAAGATAAACTAGAACCACCCTTTGGTCCCAGTGTTTTACGCTCTGAATTGAGATTCCTAGTTCAAGATATATAACTTTAGAGTTGTACGTAGCAGAAAGAGACACACGGTATACAGTTTCCGACAAGGGCAGCACTCTCTGCAGCACTGAAAATCTGATCCGCTGTAACCTTTAACGACTCCTTAAGGGGTACAGAATCTATTGCCAGAGGATTTTATCATTGGCTATGACTCGGAATAAGATTTAGTCATTTGGAATTTGAGCTCAATTCACATTGCTGAGGGGAAGAGACATTTATAAGCCTGCATTATTTTTATTTAAGAAAAAAATTAAGGCCCTGGCCGGTTGGTTCAGTGGTAGAGCGTTGGCCTGGCGTGCAGAAGTCCCAGGTTCGATTCCCAGCCAGGGCACACAGGAGAAGCGCCCATCTGCTTCTCCACCCCCCCCTCCTTCCTCTCTGTCTCTTTCTTCCCATCCCGCAGCGAGGCTCCATTGGAGCAGATGGCTCGGGCGCTGGGGATGGCTCCTTGGCCTCTGTCCCAGGCGCTGGAGTGGCTCTGGTCGTGACAGAGCGACGCCCAAGAGGGGCAGAGCATTGCCCCCTGGTGGGCAGAGCACCACCCCTGGTGGGCGTGCCGGGTGGATCCCGGTCAGGCGCATGCGGGAGTCTGTCTATCCCCGTTTCCAGCTTCAGAAAAATACAAAAAAAAAAAAAAAATTAAATAAATACCAGTCATTTCATGGCAATCAAAGCTATTCCCTATGCTCAATTATATTAAAAATGAAAAACCAATTCTTAACACAAATTCCAACTTCAGCAGAAAACCACCGCTACTCGGAGGAGTGGGGAATAGGGGAAGAAAGGCAAAAGAGTACAAAAAAAGAAAAGACAATAGGCAAATGGAAATGCCAGTAATGTGCCAAATTGCAGAACTCTGCAATGAAACTTGTGCCTTATCAGTGACTGTGACCAACTTCCTCGTGCCAGGAAGGGAAGCCCATACCAGCTCGCCCATTAAAGCTGCCACACCCATGTTACTATCCCCCATTAAAAAACAACCAGTCTTTGTACAGTAGATCTGAACATGATTAATTCTTTAACAATGTATAATTTTTAATTTCACTATTTTGTTGTCATAAACAAGGATGAGAGCATGATGCCTCAGACAACCCAGGAAGTCCAGGGCTACAGCAGGTCAGAATAAAGTCAGAAACACAATGAAAATTCATTTGCAGTATTTGGTGGGCAGAAGGAAATCAAGGTTAAAATTATATGTAAATAAAATCTCTAAGATAGCACTTTTTGAGAAAAATAAAAAGAGCATTTGGTAAAGAAATCTATGAACTGCCATGAGTCCTTCCCAGCAAACAAGGCACTATCGCTCAGCTGATCTCATGGCTCCTACTTATCCCAGCAAACCTGGGCACTTCCGCCTTCAACGGACACGCCTGCACACTAAACGCTTTAAACAACTAAGTCATTTCGGCATGAATACTAATCATATGGAGATAGAGGCCACAGTCAAAACCCACAAAAGAATGTTATCTAATAAGGAATTCAAAAATCTTTGAGTGAAAGAGCCCAAAGATCCAATCTGCAAGTACTGTCATATACAGACCCTCTATGATACCTCTCCAGTAACTAGAAGCCTTTTCTGAGGAAGTCTGAACATCCCAGATCCAGGCTATTTTAAGAAGTTATGGCTAGATGACCTTGTTACAGTAAACCTTGTAACAATCCCTCGGTCTCCAGAGAAATCACTTCAAACTGCAGTTCTCACTTGCTTTACAACATTCAATCAGATCAAGAATTATTAACACATTCACTTAGGAAATAATCAATGACCCACAATTACCCACTGAATTTAATATGGTGGTAACAATAATTGTAGGGTAACTTCTCAAGTAATTACCATGAAACTGCATATAATTCAGAGAATAAAATGAGGAACATACCCTGTTCTAAGTGCTTTTTCATCCATTAAGCATCATTCTCCATCTCTCTCTACAGGATTAAGTGCCTCAAACTAGCTGTTGTTTGTAGGTTAGACTTTAAAACTGTTTTATTACATGAAGCTGTCACTGTGTCTAAATAACACTTATAAGGCAGAGGTGAAAAGACCCACTGGAAGGGAAGCTAGGAACCACTTACAGTCAATACACGTATTTCCCCCAATAGGTTTACAATCTTAAACTAATCACTGAGCTCCAAACGCAACAAGCCTGTCAATGACTAAACCAAAGAATTAACTATCTAATGCTGTCTATCAGTTTTTACTTATTCGACAGGAAGAGGCCAGTTTTAGTATAAATAAAAACCAGGTTTAAAAAGATGATCGTGCCAAAGGTTAATACTGTCAGCTTTAGCATAGTTAGGCACTCAAGTCTAAATTCCTCTGCGTGAATAAGAGATTAATACACTTGAATTAATCAAGCTGGCCACATGAGGTCTCTGTCATTCCACCAAATGCAAATGTATTTTAGAAGTGCCTTGTAAAGCAGGTAATTTTTCATGAAGTACAAGCACTGAAGGTAATGTTAGGGACCTAGTTTACTTTGAGTTTAAAGAAGCTATTTCTAGTTTATTATTCTGGAATAATACATTCCACTGGAAAAAAGAGAAATGGAATGAAGATGAAGCTAGGCGTAATGAAACTGGGCAAACTATCCCACTCACCAGCACAAGCAGGTTTTTCAGTCTGAGATTCACTAAACTAGTAGTTCAGATCTTTTAAAAAGTAAAACATAGCTACTTGGCTGTCTAAACAATGCACCTAAATACCAAATTAGATTATTTTAATTAAATATACTGCTGGAACCCTTGGAAATAAATGTAGTTCCTCATAGAATATATAAATAAGTTCCAATCAAGGACGCAAAATGGAAGCAATGTGTCCATCTGGGGCATGCTTATAATGCAGCCCTACATTCTCCCACAATCCTCACCAGCAGTGGAAAGCCCCACGGTACAATATCTGATTTACTTAGTCAATATTCACTTCAATACAGTCTCTCACCTAAGCAACACTAAATAGTTTGTTATGATTTAACACTATTTAAACACATTAATGAAAAAAAAATCAGAAATAAAAAGTTCCACACCCAAATAAACTGAGAAGAGATAAAATTAAAATAAGAGTATGTAAAAAGAAAACAAAACCAGAAAAACAAAAAACAGCTAGTACTGTTAGGGAAAAACAAGAACAAAAAGAATCACTGAGGTCAGGAACTGAATTTCCTCCAAATATGGAGTCTAAATGAATGAAAAAAATGACAAGGCACTATAAAAATAAATAGTGTAGGGCAACAGAATTTCATTTGGTTAATGTTTTTAAAGTGCCAGAATTCACAGAGCAAAATTCGAGGTTTTAAATTTAGAAACTCATCAAGTTCAAGTTCTTCCCTATCAACGCTTTGATTTGTAATTGACTACCATATTAGTGACATTAATACTTTTTGTTCCTGTCACTCAGGGGAATCATTCCATGAAACTGTACAAGTCGTTGGTAAATTGCTCACCTACAGAGTCAATTGGTCATTCTAAGCTATACAATCTGGTACATACTAAATTATATAATGTATCTTTCACAAGGTAAGGTACAGATCTAATTGCTTAATAAATCACTGATTGCTTTGGGAAGCTTGGAAAGCTATGGAGCCCAAGATTCAAGCCTAGAACTACAAAAAATAGATTTCTGTCCATCCCCAAAATAAGTGAGCCTGCGTAACACAGAGCGAGGACGGACCTCCAAGTCTCAGTCCTATGCATGAGACTTTTTGAAAGTGCAAGTCAAGTTCTTCTCTTTTTCTTTGGTGAGACCTAATCTTGCTACTCAGGGACATAGTGAATTCCGTAAAGTCATTCATTTTTGAGAACCACAGGACTGAGGAACATTCATTACACTTAGTCTGCTCTAAGCATGGCAGGTGTCAGTTGCACACAGCACGCTTTTGAGCACATGTAAGCGATGGCCAGGTGTGGGTTTCCTACACTGCATTCCATGGCACCTCATGGAAGAGTATCTGTATTTCCATCCCCCACAAACATGTGAAAAAACCCATCTGCACCCCCCCCTTTTTTTAGTTTAATGAAAATGTACTAGTACCATTATTTTTCCTTTTCTTCATTAAAAAAAGCCTCATCTGTATACTTACTGAAATGCCTGTCAGCCATTATTCTTTAACACACCAACGTGCAGAAGCAGACGTCGGGGCCAATGTGTGTGGAAACAAACAAAAGCAGAGCTCTGGAGACCCACCTCCCAGATGAAAACACTGTAAATCGATAGCACAAGGAAGCCCAGCTCTGCACAGCTCCACCAGAGGAAAAGCCATTTTCTTCCAAAACTGCTTCAAAGATACCAGTGAACTTATTAATCATTCCTAGAATCCTCCTGCTGATAACTTTTATAATGGCTCTAAAGGTTCGGAACTATAAACTCCTCAGCTTAAGGTTTCTGTGACTCAAAGCTATTATAATATCCACTACAGAAATACTATATACCAATCTCAGATCAGTACCTGGACCAAACTTGGGTTTCATTTCTTAGTTCTATGACAAGAAGCATAAACTAAGCCCTGTTTCTCCTACTGCTGAATGTAATACAAGACTCTAGTCAACAAAGACACACGTGTATCACTTTGACATACATCAATTGCCCTACAGAACTATAGGCGGTTAAGAATGAAGCCAAGAGGTAAACAAGTGACAGCCCTCACAAGCAGCTGCGTGACTGATGCGAGGTCAAGTGAAATGGGGAAGGAGGAGAAAGAGGAAAGGCCAAACAACCCAACAATACAATCCTAACTCTTGTAGCACTGAGTCTGTTAATAGTGCTTACTTGCCCTAATTTTATAAAAATGAAATAAAAATCAGGAAAGGGTAAACTACCTGATTATTATTTTTTATACTCATTAATTCTTAAAAGTTAAAGTAAAAAATATATATATTTAAATGGAAAGTATACCAGTTTCACTTTATTATTAACCTAATGGAGGACTGGGATGAGGAAAACGGGGTTGAGGTCAGGTATGAAGAAAGAGGGTTAGAACTTGCGACGGTAAAGACCCTTCCAAATTCTGGTGCAGTCCTCAGTCACTGCAGCCTAACTGTCACAAAGCCGACACCCAGCACACTGAAAGCAGACTCCAGTTCTCCGTTTCTGTCCAGTGACTCTTCGGTTACAGTGTGATGAGGTCTACCAGGTTGCCTTTAGGAGGAGTCATGCTGTCAGGAAAGAAATTTACTAAGGTGTCAAAGAGTTGAGTTCTTTGAGCATAGGTGTGATCCACATCTGAAAAGCCTGGTGAAGGAGAGACACAAAGAAATTAACCCGTTGTATTTAAAACTCAGCATGTAACAGAAAAGCCAGTTCAGAAAAGCATAATGTACAGTGGAAAAACCAAAACCCAAACAGGCACCAAAACCAGAGACATGTGTCCTGGTCCCGGTTCTGACTACCCAGCAGTGCTTTAAACACATCCATGGAAGAGCCCAGACAACGGGCCCCAGAGTAGTACTGAGTTCTCCCCTGCTCCCTGTGAGCATTTTCCTCTGCTCTCAAGCCCACTGAGAGTGTTTCACTCCTTTGCTGACTTTGAGTGTGTACTCATGGATCCTTTTCTTGTTCAGTGTTACATTCATTACTGTCATTACTCATTTTAATATTGATGTGGTCCCAGATTTGCAGAGTGAGAGCTCTGTTGAGGCCTGTCGTTTGAAATATCCCTGTCGTTTATATCTAATGAAGTAATACCATTTTCATGAAATCATATGATTTAGGAGGGAAGGAAACACTGAGTTGTTAACTGTGTGCTGGGTACTTGTTTGACTGCACTTCGCTGTCACAAAAACAATGTAGTAGTTATCATTAACTCCACTTTCAGATGGGAAAACTTTGGGAAGTGCTTATAATTCAGTGTCCTGGTGACTTATAGAATATAACTGCTGCAGAGAACCAGAATCAGCTGTATCTGTGTATATAGTTGTGTTTGTGCAAGGATCTGTCAGAGATCAAGAAAAGCTGTTCAAGGAGAATCTTAAGTATGATCTGCAGTCAAGTTATTTTTTTAAAGAAATATATTAAAGAAGGGCAGGGCACTAGGAAACTCATCAACAGTGACATGACTACTTACGTGTCAGAGCTAGGACAAAAAAAAGTACTAATTCTAAATTTCATGTTTCATCCTAATCACTGTTTCTCTCAGTTAAATTTCACCATAAAATGAAATGAGGAACTCATCACTCAGAGTTCAATGAAAGGTAGGATAGTAGTTTAGGAAATGAGCTATGAACCCATACCTTAGTATGTAGTCTGAATCCTGGTTTTGCCACTCCCTAGCCCCATTACTAGACAAGTTAGTTTAGCCTTTCTCTGTCCTAGTTTCTTTGTATATAAAAGGGAATCAAAATAGTAGCTACTATCATAGGGTTACTACGGAGAATAAATGAGTTATGACATGTAAAGTGTTTAGAATAGTACTTGACCCCACAGTAAGTGCTCAATGAACATTAGCTATGACTTTATCACTATTACCATGACAGAAGATAAGGACTGCTCTAAAAAGAAAGTGATCTACTAGAAATATATTTTTAAATTAACATCCTATACAGACTAGGTAGCTTTTCCTATTTATGGTAAAGTAGTAGTATCAAAAATCTCATTTTGTCTCAGATGTAAGTTTCTTTATTTATACTTCTTATTCCTAATAAGAAACATAGTATTATATAAACAGCACCTGTAAACATGTGAGCTACAGAGAGAAGGCTGAAGAAAAGCATCTTGCTGAAATCTAAATTTGGTGGCCTAGAAGGACATATAGCAAAGTCTGGGAAATTGTTAAGAAACCTAATCACAAGTCCCACAGTGCTAGGCAAAAAGCATTACTTGAGGTATAAACGCTTTTAAATATTTATCTGAATTCATACTTGCACATCATACGCAGACTGTAAAACTTATAAAGAGGCTATGGAGACCAAAAAAGGTAGTATGTTCTATAGATCAGATTTCTCCCATTTGAAACATGCCTTGCTGAAAACACGCTTAACAGATCCAAAACTTTCTGGAAACAAAATACGGCTCTTAAAATTAGCAAAATGTCTGAGTTCAAGCTTAAATATGCCCACGCTACCAGAAACTCTAAACTAAAGATCTCTAGAGATTATTCTTCTCTGAAGTAATTTTTCAAACTAAGATAATGCCAGCTACTTATAAATCATTATCTTTCTAATTCTTTACATTATGCATAACATTAACAATACTTTTATTTAATTCTAAGGAGCTGAGGTAAACTGGATTAATTTTGAAGGGAGTCAGAAAGTTAGGCTGAGGCAAATTTTTTTCTTAAAGAATTTAGAAAATGAACATTCGGTTTATCTCTTCATTAAAGAGGTACACAACTATACATGAAATAACCCATTTGAGTTCAACTCTGTGTGGAGTAAGGTAAAACAATCTGACAGAAAATGAATAAGAACAAAAACCAGAAACTCTAAATAGGTATGAAACTCACAAAAGGAGTTAATAACAATAGTACCTTGAATTGAGCACTTACTGTTTTGAGGTTTTCTATAATTATTTTACTTAATTCTCTCAACAACTTGAGATAAATACCCTCATTACCTCCATTTTATAGATGAAGAAATTATTAAAATGTGACTTACTTAAGGTCACTTTTAAAAGCACTAAGTGACAGAGCTAATATCTAAACCTAGATCTTAACTCTGAAATACTGTATTATGTTTTCATCTCTTAATTACTAAACATTCTGCCTCCCTTCAGACAAAGTAGGAAACAAAACCCCACAGGAATTTTCCCTTTGTGTATTTTTTCTATTGTGTTTGTATTGTTCTCAGTGCATTTGAGGTTTGTTTGAAATCCAAGTAAAACAAACTGTTCCTGACAAAATATATTAGCTGGCAGTGAGCAGGGCAGAAACAGAAGAAAGGAGTTAAGCTAAAGGTAAAATATTTGCTGACAACAGCCTAACATATTTAAGTGACTGCCAAGAAATTCTTGTTCTAAAGGCTAAATATAAGTCAGCCAGAAGCATTTTGGTGCTGCCCACCAATGAAGTAAAAATGATAGCTCTGGGCTGTGGCATCCACACATGACAAGGCACACATTCACTCAAACTGCATGTCTATGTGCCAGGCTCCCAATTCATGTATCACTAAATCTGTTTAAAATGATAAAATTCAAAAGGGTATGAACTTTCTAAAATAATGCTTGTACCTCGACTTTCCATCACAGGGTTTAGATTTCTAACAGCCTGAAAATATTCTTTTTAAAAGCCCTTTTATGTATTCCACTGCATGGAACAGTTACGAATAATTGTCTAAATTTTTAGAAGAACCTACTGGAGCCGTGTCTGACAGCAGCTGCCTGCTCAGTCTTGCCCTGGGGAACCCGACACATTCTGGAACCAGAACTCCCTAATGCAGTTGCCTTGATCAGTAGAGAATCCTAATTACTCGTTATGAAAAGAAAGGATAAGACCCCAAGGAGCAATGCTATTCTTTCTCCAGCCCAGTAAAAAATATTAGAATTTTATATATATAAAAATACATATAAATGGTCTTTTTATCTTTGAGGTATGGCTCACTTTTACGAGACAAAAGGACAAACAATAAAGAAATTAAAATGATACCCTACAGTATTATTTTATTCCAGAGATAAAGAATAGTATTTGTATTACATACACTAGAAAATTTCAGTACTATTGCTCAACTCTAAGGCATATAATAATAGCCTTGGTATCAATGAGATTAATATGGACTCCTCATGTGACCACATCTATAATGACAAGAGCTGGAAATCCCCATACTTCAAAAGGTTACTTACTACCTTGCTGAAAAGTGAAGCCTTAATAATGACTTACCCTAACAAAATGATCCTTGAAATTTCACCTGACTACAACTCTGGGTTCTGGAACTTCTACAAATTCCCCAATTTACTACAATCTAGTTTACTTTAATAATTTATGAAAATTAAATTAGAGTAGCCCTAAATGAAGTTAATGACTAATGTTTCTTTAAGAAACACGAGGCCCTGGCCAGTTAGCTCAGTGGTAGAGCGTCGGCCTGGCGTGCAGGAGTCCCGGGTTCGATTCCCAGCCAGGGCACACAGGAGAAGTGCCCATCTGCTTCTCCACCCCTCCCCCTCTTCTTCCTCTCTGTCTCTCTCTTCCCCTCCCGCAGCCAAGGCTCCATTGGAGCAAAGTTGGCCCAGGCCCTGGGGATGGCTCTGGTTGTAACAGAGCAACGCCCCAGATGGGCAGAGCATCGCCCCTGGTGGGCGTGCCGGGTGGATCCCAGCCGGGCGCATGCGGGAGTCTGTCTGACTGCCTCTCCGTTTCCAACTTCAGAAAAATACAAAAAAAAAAAAAAAAAAAAAGAAACACGAGTTTCAAGTAGAACTTGTCCTAAACAATTAACATACCAGCATACAAAAAATTCTCATTGTCAGGAAAGAGATAATTCATTTTCTCTGCACGCAAAGGATTTATTTTATTGCCTACTCCACCACTACTGTGTTGACACCACACAACTCCACAAAGAACAAACTGAGAGGAAAAATTATTCAACCAACAAGTGTTATCTCCTAGCCAAGTACATTAGTAATACAGCCTGCATTCCAAAATAGTGGTATACAAGTTAATTTTGATCATGCTTCTATTGACATGTTTGCATAATAATGAAGCATTTGGCGTAACAGGAAAAGCAAACTGATTTATGAGCTGATGATAACTGATACTTGAAAAATAACCCTTGTAGCAGTGATTAAAAATTTTGCCTTGAAACTTGCTCCATTGTTTAGATGAACATCTCATCTGATGTTTCATTTAAAAGAAACCCAAATCCAACCTCCCCAATGCTAGGGCATCCAGCTGAATATACTACACTGGAATACTTACCTAGAGCTGTAAAATCTGAACCAGATTTGAATAGAGCTGAAGCAAGGAGCTGAAACTGTAAAAGAAAAACAGAAGCAAATTAGCTGGGTAAGCACATTAAAGAAAAACAAGTTTTCTACTTTTGACCATTCATTAGCCACTGTATATGTCTCTGCACTGAAATCTATTTACTGAATAGTGGCAAGAACACCACATTTAGATGAAAGAATATGCTGACTTTTCTACTGGATGGCTCAGCATTTTTCAAATACAGGTCCAAGTCCTGGAATTATTTTATTTTAAAAATGTATTGAAATACATATTTATTAACAAACAACTGATCAACCGAAATAACGAAGAAAATTATTCATTAAGGCGTCTATCACATATGGATAGATTGGGGCCCTCAACAGTTACCGAATTCTTAGTACATATGCATTCTCATTTCAAAAATAAATACATGCTACAGTAAAATGCCTGTCTTGCTGTGTAACTTACACTCTGAGGGAAAAAATAGCATAATTATTATGAATAGGCTATTCCTAAATTGCCAGTTAGAGTGGGATTCCAAGATCATGTACAATTACATTGTTACATAATTATGAAGGCTCAAAGGCCTTTTTCACACTGACATGACATTATAAATACTGATTAGATTTTCAGGCTAGTCAGTTAGTTTAAAACAGACACAGCAACTGAACAATGACAAAATAAAATAAGACAAAACTGGTAATTTAACAAATTGGTAATAAAAAACTACAGGAGAACTATTTATATTTGTCTTGAATGAGGATACTGGGAAACAGGCAAGTTGAAGGAGAGAAGAACTGGCCAGTGAGCAGAGTCTCAATGGAGTTACGTGGCACATCACAAGGCCTGAGCAGCTGATAGCTCTGATTCTTCAGGATGTATTTTAAAATTTCAGGTATCAAACCACACAAATATTTTTCATAGATGCCCTTTTATGAGATTTAGAAAATTTCCTTTTATTTCTAGTTTGCTAAGAATTTTTATCATGACTGGGTTTTAAATTTGTCAACTGCTCCTTCACTAATTGAGACAATCAATGGTTTTTCTCTTTCATCCTGTCAATGTGGTGAATGACTGATGTTCAAATGTGAAACCTACCTGTATTCCTAGGATAAACCCCCACTTGGTCAATGTGCAGTAACCTTTTCATATATTAAATTAGCTAAAATTTTTTAAGAATTTTGCATCTACATTCATAAGGGGTATTGGTCTGTAAATTTTTTGCTTGTAATATATTTGTTGGGTTTTAATATCAGTTAAGCTGCTTCATAAAAGAATATTAGAAAAGTGTTCTGTCTTCCTCTGGTTTCTGAGAGTCTATGTGTAAAACTGGTGTTTTTCGTAACTTAGTTGATAGAATTTACTGATAGAACCACTGAGGTGCAGAGTTTTCATCGTTAGAAAATTTTCAATTACTAATTCAATCTCTGTAATTGACATGGGTTCCTTGATATTTTCTAATTCTTCTTGTATGTGCTTTGTGTCTTTTATTTATTTTTTTTATTTATTCATTTTAGAGAGGAGAGGGAGAGACAGAGAGAGAGAGAGAGAGAGAGAGAGAGAGAGAGAGAGGAGAGACAGAGAGAGAGAAGGGGGGGAGGAGCTGGAAGCATCAACTCCCATATGTGCCTTGACCAGGCAAGCCCAGGGTTTTGAACCGGCGACCTCAGCATTTCCAGGTCGATGCTTTATCCACTGCGCCACCACTGGTCAGGCCAGCTTTGTGTCTTTTAAGGAACTTGTCCATTTCATCAAGTTGCTGAATTTGCTGACAAAGTTATTCATAATATTTCCTTATACCTTTTTCATGTATGTAGGGTACATACTGATTTCATATATGTAGGGTATGTACTGATTTCATGTGTGTAGGGTATGTACTGATTTCTCCTTTTCATTTGTTATATTGATCATTTATGTCTTGCTTTATTTTCCTGATAAGTCTTTCCAGGGTTACCGATTTTATTCACCTTTTCAAAAAACCAACATTTCACTTTTTAAATCTTTTCTATTGTTTATCCCTATTTCACTAATTTCCTATCTTCTACTTATTTGAGGGTTAATATACTTCTCTTTTCTAAAGTCAAAGGTTTGTGGCTCTCCATACAGAATGATGGGAAGAAAAGTGTCACCTAAGTAGTGTGGTAACAGGTGGAAGTGATATGTACAGACCTAGGACTTTAACAGGTACCAAGTGATAGTATGTATAACGTCTGAATAAATCCAGACTTCTTTTCCAAACTCAGACTTGAATACCCAACTCTCACTTCAACATCTCAAGCTGGCTGTTTCATAAACATTTCAAACTGAACACATCCAACAATAAACTCCTGATCCCAGTCAGAAGTGCCCCACCCATCACTACAAACCAGGTCTACTCAGAGCCTTCTCATTTGGTTGATAATAACTATCTGCTCAGGTCAAAATCTTGGGAATCATTTCTTTCATCCATCATAAAATCGTTAGTTCTACCTTTAATTGTACTCAGAAGCCAATCTATCTCACTTCTCCTATTTCTACTACCACTACTTGGGTCTGAGCTCCAGTAACTCCTTGCTTAGATTTCTACAATCTGCCTCCTAGGTCTCTCTGCCTGAATCTTCATTCTCTCTCTTTAGTCTATTCTCAATACAATAGTCAGTGACCTAATTAGAACATAAAGCAGATCGTACCACTGCTCTGCACAATACCCTGAACTAGTTCCTTATTCATTCAGAGTAAAAGCCTAAGTCTTAGCAAAGTCCTACTAAATCATTCACAATCCAATCTCCAATCCCTGCTCTTACTTCTCCGACCTCATCTTTAACTGCTCTTACCCATCTCACCTCTACTCCAGCCATATGGCCTCCTTGCTGTTCTCCTAAACAAAGCCAGAATGCACTAGGCCTTGGGTCTCTGATCTAGCCCTCCGTCTGCCAGGAATTACCTTCCCTAAATTATTATCTTAGGTCATTTCTTCATATTCTTCAAGTCTTTGTGAAAATCTCATTTCTAAATGAGGTCTATTATAATCATCCTATTTAATACTGCAATTGCCCACTTCTCACCCCTTATCATTAGAGAATCTTCTCTGGTAGAACTGATTTAGGCATCTTTTTCTCGGGCCTTTTCCTAGGAAAAATGTCATTTTCATAAGGTCTAGTAAGCTCACCACTTAATACCTGCTCACCACTTTAATATCAGTTTCTCTGATATTAAAACCCAACAAATATATTAAAAATTAGAACCCATGTTTAGAACTAATTTAGAACCCATGTTCTGGAGACTGGCCAAAAGCAAAGAACCATTATTGGATATATAAGAGTAGTCCACAACCATTTCCCCAATAATAGGAAGACTAATGATCACCATCATGATAATGTCATCAACAAACACAATTTTACTTCTCCCTTTGAAATATGATGATAACTACCACCTAAAAAAAATAAAAATCTAAAACCACTTTTTGGTTGCTGATATAATAATTTAATACAGTGAAATTTTTATAAAACGTACATAGAGAACAAAAACGAGGGGGAAGTAATTAATAGCAATGAGGCCTTTTGTGATAAGTGAAATTAAAAGTGAAGATCTTATATCTTACTAAAAATACTATAAGTATATATATTGAAACTGTCACCAAGGGATTTCTTTCCCTATAATAAAATTCATTCACACATTTTTAAAAATTGATTTTAGAAAGAGGAAGGGAGAGAAGGAGAAAAAGATAGGAACATCAATCTATTCCTATACGTGCCTTGACTGGCGACTGGAACAGCGACCTCTGTGCTTCAGGATGATGCTCTAACCCACCAAGCTATCCAGACAGGGCAATCCATTCACACATTTTTTAAACAAAATAATAACCTTACAGACCATTAATTCTCAATATCAGGATGTTTTCAGCTTTGTTACACAAGAGCAGACAGAGGAAAGAAAATGCTAGGGTAGGTTATTGTTTTGAAAAAGTTCCTGAAGGATTCTGATGCTGACATAAACATGCCCAACATTCTACCTAAGTTCCACTATGGCTAAACAACTGGTAGAGAAAATTTTTAAGAAACAGAATGGAAATCTGTGGCATAAAAAATCATAATTTGAGACAAATAAGGAAAGGAGACAAAGAGAAACCCACTACCCAAATTTTTTAAATTGCTCTGTTTGAATTTGAGATGCCTCCCTGTCCTGGTTTTCCCATTAGCTTAGCATTAAGAACAAACTGTCCATTTTCTTTGGCCTACTTGCAGCTCACACAGCTGAAATTATTTACTTAGCAATATTTTGTTTTAGACTGGTTTTAAGAAATAAGAGAAAAATTAATGTTCCCAGGTTATAGCCATTTCAGACTATGGAGAAAACACATGGAAATCTATTCATAACTTCCAAATGCATGTTCTAATAACATGAACATTAATGGAATCTTTACAACTATGTTCAGTTATAAACGGTAACAGATTAAATCAAATATATTCTTCTTCTTGGCAAAACTGTGATAACTGCCCCTGTTTCAAACAGTATCATGAACTGACTGAGGCTCAAGGAAAGAGAACTGTCTCCCTTCAGGAGGTTCTAAAGGTCCTGATGATTCTCCACTTAGTGAAGGCTTATGAGCAAGATGGAGACACAGGACCTATCTTCATAGTAGGCAACTAGGAAGAGTATCTCTTTGTTTTGGTGCCAAGGACAGTCAGGCTGTACTGTCCTTGAACCTGGTGCCTAAAAGTGACTCAATATTCAATCTGAAAACTGTCAATGCTGAACAGAGGAAAGCATTGCTTGGTGTTGCCATTATAAAGCCAAGGCAGAGCACCACCTAACAGGGAACCAGCATAAGTGCTAGAACTACATATAACCAGCACTGTTTCTATGAGCAGAAGGTAAAATGAACTGTGGTTCAGATGTTGCTAGATCACAAATAAGGACAGTTGGCAAAAGGAAAAAGTGACAAAAGGAATTTCAAAAGTTAGTAGGAAAACAGGCTGTAAAACCATGAAACTTGTTGCAAGTATACTCATACAAATAATATTAAACTTTCTGTTTCCATCCGTGTCATGTAACAAAAAAACCAAAAAATAATGATCTGCTACTAATTTCTCAAACTTAGGGACTACTGATGAGTGAGGTCAGCAGCCTAGAGTCAAACTATCCTGCTGGAACATTCACAAGGCTACATATCAAGGTAGCAAGGACTCTACTACCAACCTCTCCTCACCTCCCTACAGAAAAGGGGAGTTTTCTTTTGTCTCTTAAATGGTCTTGAAGTATCAACAGAAAAGGTTATACTGAGCCACTATGTAATCCTTGAGTAAAAGAAACATGGGACTATGGAAGTAAAAACTTCTATTTCCTGCTCAATACACAAAACTAATGGCCAAGTTAAAACTATACCTGAGAATCCTGTTCTAAACGGATCAAAGGTTTTTTGTGTGACCTGAATGTTATATCACGTAAAAATAAACCTAATCAATTTTTATTTCATCTGCTTTGTGCCCTTTTTAATGTTATTGGTGTCATACTTTCCTTTAAACATCTAAGAGCAGAATCAGCAAATAAAAGTTGGAAAGCCTTATTTTTAAAAAGCTCAATTTCTGAAGCTTTACCACCTTTACCTCTTTTGTCTCTTCTGGGTCTGAATGATCCACAGTTATATAAAGATCGTTTTGTAAATATTTCAGAGCACTAAGAGGATCCATCTGGGCCTTTTCTTCAAACCTAGAAAACATAAAGAAGAATAATTGTCTGGAGTTATAAGAAAGCATCAAAAATGTCTTTTAGATCTGAAGTGGGACATTCTGTCCATGAGGAGTTAGTGTGGATCTCTAAAAAAACCTGCATTAGGGAACCCAGAAACAAGAACACTGCCAGGCCAACAGGCAGATGCAGGGTCCCTGAGATGTAATTTAGTGGTAATGCCATGTAGTCACAGGTAGCTGTGTTGCTAGAAAGTAGGTGAGAGAACTTCCTCCCCTACCCTTAAAACTGTAAGCTAAGATAAAATCAACCACAAAACACATCCAATATTTTACATAAACTGCAAAAAAAAAAAAAAAAAAAAGCCAAATGTGTTTTATAAAAAACAAGTAGAGATAAAATAAATAAAAATACTTGGTTAGATCTGGGTAATACAATCCTCCCAACCCCCACTGGAGGTGCTTAACAGACACTTTAGAAACAGAAATGAGTACAGTTTCTTTTAATGAGTATTATTAACAATAATTAGACTTTTTTTTTTTTTCCTTAAGCTGGAAACGGGGAGAGACAGCCAGACAGACTCCAGCATGCGCCTGACCAGGATCCACCCGGCACGCCCACCAGGGGCTACGCTCTGCCCATCAGGAGGTGATGCTCTGCCCCTCCGGGGCGTCGCTCTGCCGCGACCAGAGCCACTCTAGCGCCTGGGGCAGAGGCCAAGGAGCCATCCCCAGCGCCCGGGCCATCTTTGCTCCAATGGAGCCTTGGCTGCGGGAGGGGAAGAGAGAGACAGAGAGGAAGGAGGGGGTGGGGGGTGGAGAAGCAAATGGGCACTTCTCCTATGTGCCCTGGCCGGGAATCGAACCCGGGTCCCCTGCACGCCAGGTCGACACTCTACCGCTGAGCCAACCGGCCAGGGCCTGATTAGACATTTTTAATGCAAATATTTCCATGCCTCAGTCAATAACAATAACAGAACTGGAGCAACTTGTCAAACATTTGTCATGTGCTAGACACTGTGTCAGTATATATCACTTTGTCCTCACAATAACTCTAGGATGATGGTAAGTTTCACTGTCATTTAAAAAAAAACAGATGAGAAATTGAGGCCCCGAGAATGAAGTTGACCAAGATAAGAGCTAGAAGTGGGAGAAGCAGAATCTAACAGGTGTATCTGATTCCAAACCTAAAAAGCAAAGAATGAGTTCTCTTTAAAAAATGTCTGTTTAGGACTCTTTATATAAGTAACACAATGTCCTTTTGTTTTAGCATCATTATATGCAAATTTATTTATAATAAATTTGTACATTTTTCAAATGTACAGAGAGAAAAAAAGAAGACATTTAATTTCATTTGGGAAATGAAAATAATGAGCTTTTCACAGTGGTGTTCAGGCTGACAGCCTCAAAAATATCCCGTCTTTAGAGCTAATCTCAGTGATAGGGTTACTTGTTTTTAAGGCAGGAGAAAAGATTAGCACAATATTACAACTCTTGTTCACCAGACAGTTACATGATTGTCGGCCAGCCTTCCAACTCTCGAGGAGAGAGTTCCTTACGCAGAGGTCATGTTACTCGACCATCTTGTCCACAATGAATTAGACCAAATTTTGGCACCTGAGCCAAAAGCAACTGTCTCAAGCTTGATTAGTAGTTTATAAAGTGGCTTGGCAGAATTATTTCCAATAGAGATACTCTAAGAGACTAGGAATATGAGATACACAGGACATGTGAGAGGCAGACAAAACACAGAAGGTAGTAGACAAGAGCATGAGATGATAGGTTCCGTCCTTTCCTTTCTTCCTATCAACTGAAGTGAGAGACTGTCTATCTATCTATCTATCTATCTATCTATCTATCTATCTATCTATCAATGGTCTGTCATCTAACCTGTCTATGTATGTTATGAGGTTGAGGGAAAGCCAAATCAAGAGTAACCAGCAGAACAGGAGAAGCAGAAAAAGACAGGCTCAATGATAAGAAATGCTACTACAGTAGCTCCTAGTTACTAGAATTGGTCCAGCATCCTAAACAATTCTCCACTGGGCCTCACTGTTCAAATGCCTTCCTTCCTGGATATTCTCACAATAAATTCTCTTTCAGTGAGGTCTCCTAAGTAGGTCTTTCTCCTCCACAACCTGAAGGAAACTGACTGAACACACCCACCCTCCTACAGAGTCCAGTAAAGAGAACAATTTTCCTGGAAGTTTTCTCTCTTGTTTTTCTAAGATTTTTATTTTTGACCTGAAAAAGTTTATCACTAGACTTGTGTCTGCACTCTAGAATTGTATTTCAGCCAACAATTCTGTCCTGTAAAAGGAACAGAAATTAACCCTGTTAAATTTTTTTTCTTTCCCCTTTTCTATCCCCTAATTGTCTACAAGTTTGAAAACTTGAATGTTATATAAAAAAAAATAGTGGCACTTTATTTACTGAATCATGTGGCACCATTAAGAATCAAGAGATACTTTCTTGGCATACAATATACTTCTCTCCCTCCAAATTTATACTTTAATGAAACAGAATAAACAACTGTTTCCCATGAGAACAACAACAAAAATAGTAAGGCAGCCCAGCAGTGCAGGGGAGGTTTCTGTATAATGAAAGACCTGGTATCTAATTTAATATGAAATCTGAATTAAAAAGGTAAAGTGCATGTTCTACCCAATTCATAGAAAGCAACTTCTACCTGCTCTGCCTGCAATGTAATAATGTTCCTCAAACTCTATAATTCATCTAAGGGGTGGTGAAAAGTCTATGTGGGTTTTTAAAAAAATATTCGAAATGCATCTTTATTCTGATTCTAAATGAAAGGAATGGGAATGAGTGACACAAGGCTTCACCCTGGAATACTGGGATGCAACTGCAGAAGTCTTAGAGTTGAAATTCACTAAGGAAACAACTGCGTTCCAAACAGTTAAATGTGCACATCCAAAAAATGAAAGTATGGTTTAATCGCCACATTCATTCCAAAACCCATTTATCTCTTTCAGCACCCCAAGATCAAGCACAGGTTCCACTCAGCTCTGTACTAAGGTGGCAAACACGCTGCCCCACTGACATCACAGGACAGCTGCCATCAAACTAGACTCTGACGCCGGGCTCCAGCCTCCCCTTCTCACAAGTCGTCATCCTCACCCAGGAGCAGTGGTCTGAGCAACCTCTGGATTGTGCTCATACTGTGCTGCCCAAACCAGGCCCATGACAACCTCTGGTGAGGAAAGAGCAGGCATGGTGACAAACTCCAGGTGAGGGTTTCCAATTAGTGTTCTAGCAAGCCAGAGGAAAGGCTTTTCAAGGTTGTGGTTACTTTTGGCAAAAATGTCATAGTTCTGAAGAATCTTCTTTGGGTGAAAGAAGATTGATTTGGCCTTAACTTTCCTGTCTTCAATATCTACTCTGTTGTTACATAACACAATGGGGATGTTTTCACACACTTGTATCAGATCTCTATGCCAGTTAGGCACATTCTTGTAAGTAACTCTCAAAGTTACACCAAACATTATAATGGCACCCTGGGCTTGGATGTAAGAACCGTCGTCTCTCAGTCCACCAATTTCTCCAGGCCCACTGTGTCCCCCACGCTGAACATAGTCAGCCCTCTGCTGGTATGGAACATGAGGGGATAGGCCTCAGCACCCAGGGTGCTACACACTTCTTCTCAAATTCACTGGTCCGATGGCATTTCACAAATGCAGTTTTCCCAGTCCCACCATCACCAACCAATACAAATTTGAACTAAACTTGGGGCTCTCCATGGGCAGTCATGGCAATGTTACTTCCAGAAGCTTCTTAAGGCCCATCTGACTGAAAAAGTCTATGTTTTTACAAATGTCTAAGATGGACCTATTATTGTAATTTCAATTTAATGAACAAGATTCTTCAGATGCCCTAGAAGTCATCTTGACTGTTCTTTCTCTCATATCTATATGAAATCCATCAAGTAATTCAGCCACTGCAACCTTCAAACAAAGTGTATGCAGAACCTTCCCGTACTTTCTCGATCTCTTTTATGGAATATCTCTTCCTCTGCCTCAAATGGAGGCGGTCCTCGGATAATGCCCTACATCCCTCTGCTGTCCTCACTCTTCTGAGCAAGCTCCTTTTCCCCACTGATGACTCACACATGTCATTCAGCCCCCCCCCCCCTTTCCCCAAATGCAAACAGATGCTCTCCAGACCCTCAAGTGCACCAGACTGAACTACATTAACCTGGTGTTTCTGAGGCGGCCCCAGCTGTGTAAAAACAGCCATGAACTTTTACCCAGTTCTTCTAGAATAAAACCCAGAATTTCTTTAATTAAAAGCTAAATCTGATTGTGTTATTTTTCTACTTAAAAATCTTTCAATGCTGCCCTTCTACTTAGAGTAAAGCCAAAGGACTTTCCTGGTCTGCCCCCTTTTTCTCTCTCTGACCTTCTCTACCACTACAACCACCTCACTTCCACCACACTGTCCTCCTCAGTTTATTTCTCAATAATCCGGGCACCTTTTTAACCTCAGAGCCTTGTCTATTACCTATCTAGATCACTTATCCCCTTAAATATCGATATAATTCCTTCTCTCAAGTTTTTAGGTCTCTACTCAAATGTCATCTTTACTTACTGGTCTACTCTAATATTCTTACTTAAAAATCACATCCCCAGGCACCTGTACAAAAATAGTTCTTAACCTGATTTAGTTTTTCACATAAGACTTACTATCTAACACAAAAATTCCATATTATGTTTATTGTTAGATTCCCTTCAGTAAGAATGGAAACTTGGGAGAGAGGAAGTCCTGTCTTCTTTACTGACATACCCTCAGAAACTAGGACCATGTCTAGCACAGTGAAAGTGCTCAATAAAAATTTCTTAAGCGCATAGTTGCACTGATGTTTATAAAGACCATAATGTGGTTACTTTGGCCATTTTACACATGAGCAAAGTCATCTCCAGAAAGATTAGGTTAGAAGGCTTGCATTTCAATCCAAAGCTCAGGAATAACACTTTTTCTAATACAGCTATAAAACTAAAGGAAAAAAGTAATTAAAATCAGAAGAGCATTATGTTCCTTATTTTTATATTACTCTAATTGAAAATAATCTATATAAATGGATACACTATATAAAAGGGTTCCCCAGCGAGGACTTTTCTGGTTTAAGCTCTAAAATAAGCAGCACACTTTCTTTCCCAGAGCAGAAAATTTCAAATGTTGATTATTTACCCAACCAGACAACCTTGCAGCCTTTCACCTTCAGTCACTTTATTTCATGGCTTATTCTCATACTCACAACAGATTTTTAAAAGTGTAAATGATTTGTTACTGACCATTCTTTTACTATTGACCCACTTTCATTCCTCATTTTATGCCTTTACTGGCGTAAGTCACTAAACAATGATGTCTGTACTTAAAACATCCTATAATACATATTTCAGATTCCCTAACTGTCATTTTACCTGCCCACTGATATAAATAACTGGTTTTTTTTTGTGTGTGGCAGAGACAGAAAGACAGACAGGGACAGAGGAGAAGGGAGAGAAATGAGAAGCATCAATTCATCGTTGCAGCTCCTTAGTTCATTGATTATGTTCTCATATGTGCCTTGACTGGCAGGCTACAGCAGAGCAAGTGACCCCTTGCTCAAGCCAGAGAGCTTGGGCTCAAGCCAGAGATCTTGGGCTTGAAGCCAGCAACCTTTGGGCTCAAACCAGCGATTATGGGGTCATGCGCAAGCCAGTGACCCCACGCTCAAGCTGGTGAGCTGGCACTCAAGCCAGATGAGCCTGCACTCAAGCTGGCAACCTCAGGGTTTCGAACTTGGGTCCTCCACACCCCAGTCTAATGCTCTGTCCACTATGCTATCGCCTAGTTAGGCCTCACTGATATATTTTTAAAGGAGAAAAACAATTGCCAAATATCAAAAAGATTACCGTACTGTATTTCCCCATGTATAAGATGCACATTTTTTCAAAAAATTTGGGGTCTAAAAACTAGGTGCATCTTATATAGTGGTTGTAGATTTTTACTTGCATTTCCCGCTTTTTTGTGCTTATTTTTGTGCTCATTGTTGAAGACAGTGATTCATCATCAGACACAGATGAGAAGAAGCTAATGGAAGTTTTGACAATGATGAGGAGTTGTATAAATTTTATGATGAATAAAACTTGAGTTCAGTAACTTTATTAGTACATTTTTTTTTCAAATTTCGAACACCAAAATTATGGTGTACCTTATACATAGGAGGGTCTTATACATGGAGGCATACAGTAATACTTCTCAGGATGTCTGGGCTGTGGGAAGGAGGGCAAGTGGTAATTCACCAACTCTACCACCATCCTACAGAATATTTAGAGAGAGATGCATATAGACGTCTACAATATTAACTACAGTATCAATTAACGACAGTAATATTAACTACAGCAAATAAGCTGAGAATAATCTAAATATTCTAAGAAGAAGACTACTTAAGGGAATTGCCCATAGAGTAGAATGCTGTGCAGCCATTAGGGTTTGTACTTGTACTGATTAACATGGTAATGTTTATAATACATAATTCACTGAAAGATATCAGATTTAAAGCAATATAATCCCTATTTTTCAGTTAAACAAATAAAAATCTATGTTTACACATGTAGTTTGAAGGATATATGCCAAAATATTAAGTTATTACTTCTGAATGATGGAATGGTAAGTGATTAAATTCTTTTGGTGGGGAGAAGGAAATTATTCTTTTCTTTATTATCCATGCAATACTTTTTCAATTAAAAGCCAGAGGGAAGTGTTTATAAGTGAGTTCCAATTCTTTACTTATAACACTAAACAATCTTCTTTAACCTCTAATATGCTTTTGATTAAGAAATAAAAAGAGCTCACTCTAACATTCCGTCTACCAGCTGCTGTATCTGAGGTACAAACAGAACTCTATAATTCCTCATCTCCTTATAAAAGTAAAATTTACTATTAAGTAAAGTATCTTAAGTATTTTAACATTAAGTAAAGTACACTAAGTAGAGTACTAAGGAATAAAATTTAGCAGTGTAAAAATTAGTTGAAAGTATCTCAAGCTTAAATCTTTTAAATAAAAGAGAATTTATCTCTTGCTATTCAGTCAGTGTGAAGATTCAGACCCTTTCTCCTATAGGTTCTATAGAAAATACACTATTATTCACAGTGATGCCAAAGAAACATAACTAGCTTCTGTTACTCATTTACCTCTCAAGCAGAACTGTGAAAGCAGAGAAAGAATAAGTGAACATGATATGATAAAAGAATATTCTAATTTATACCTACACAGAAGCTTTTATATATTTATATTCTACATAAAATATATATAATAAACATATAAACACACATGTATATGCATGTGCATGTGCGTGCATGCAAGCACGCATGCATATGTGTTGGTAGCAGTGGCGATGAAATGAAGAACTCTGGAGTCAGAACACTCAGAATCAAATCCCTAAGTCTGTCACTTATGGTTGAATGACCTTAGGTGAGTTATATAACCCATTGAAAAATGCCTCCATTTCTCCTTTTATACAGTAGTGATAATAACAGGACTTACTCCATTGGCTTATTGTGAGAATAACATACAGGATCCAGCACAAAAAATTGCTCAATAAATGGTGTCTATTATCATCATTCAAGGCTAACCTTCTCCTTTCAAACTATAAATTTTTATCATCTAACACTATCAGTAAGTAACCAAAGGGGATAGACATGCTCTTCTACATTTTTTCTGTTGTTTACTCCCTGCTAAAACAAAAAAGCAAACATGACTCAGGAGACACACACATGAAAATGGCTATTTACATGACTTTGCAATTAAATGGCAAAGGTAATGACATGAAACTATAATTGTATTTAAAGTTGTATTCTGAAACATCAAGGTATAAAGACATTATTAATCAACTACACCATCACCTGCGCAAAGTTATCAACAGGTCAGGCATGTCAATAATCTAGAACTGACGAAATTTGTAGTGGTTAGGTCTTGAGTTACTTTACACAGGTTAATCAGCTTCACAAAGACTTTTCTCATAATTTTAAGAGCTGCAAAATTTCCTTGTTCTGTATTTAAAAATTTTAGCATTAATATTATCTTCACTCTGTATCTTCCTTTGAAAGAAGAAAAAATGAACATAACAGAATTTGCAAAAGTCATTATGATCTTCACAGTGTTTATACTATCATTAACTTTCAAAGACGAAGTCATGTCTTTAATACTTACTTAATACTGATAATAGCTGATAAAGTTAAATAAAAGTTTCCAGTGAATTATTTTCATACCTGTGTTTCCTTATGAGGTACTTGCAATGCCTCAGTAAGTAATCTTTTGAAGGCCTACACAACTTCAGTGACCAGAAGTCATCTAATCTCATTTTTGGGGAGCAAGATTTTCCTGGATTCCCACCAAATAAATAATGAACCTACAATAAACAAAACAAACTAGATTTTTTAAAATGCGTGCACACTTAAGAAACTATAAAAGCCAATAAAATTTATTTTGCTAGTACTATGTAACAGGTAACTTCCTTTGAATTACTAATTTTAAAAAAATCAAAACATTACAGCATTTCTACCAAAGCTTCTCTTGATTTTCCTCAAGTTTTCATTTTACTTTAAATTACTGTGGCTACTTTCTTAAATTACATTTTATATTAAAATAAGTACTATTACCACAATTCTACTGAGAAAAAAAAAATTAAACAAAAGCAATGATATTGTTAAAATAACAAAGGAAATATAAACTGAAATTGAAGTTCAGATAGACCATAGAAATCAATTATCTACCACTGCAAGTCAATTACTTCTACACTAGAAAGAGGGCAATCACAGACCTCAACAGGAAGAGAGGTCTATTCGCAAACAGGAAGTGTAACTGCTTTACAATCCGGCAGGAAGACTTTCTTTTTGTCCAGCAACAAGCTAAGCCAAAGGAAACTCCATAGCTCAGCCAATGAGAAGCTGACTTCATGTGAACCCTTACTTTCTTCCATGAACTTTCATTTTTCTCTTCTGGTAACTTCCTTGTCCCACCTTCCTTTCCAGAAAAAATTTCTATCTTATACAGCCCTCAGAATATCTCTCTGCTTGCTAGATGAGATGTTGCCAAGTTCATAAATCGTTTAATAAAAGCCAACCAGATCTTCAAATTCACTCAGTTAAATTTTATTAACAGTAAAAAGCTAATCCAATATATAGACTGCTTAGGGCAATGAATAACAGGGAATATAAGTTAATCAAGTGTTAATTGTAAAAGGAATACAATGATGATTTCACTATTATACATTAATTTGTTTTAGTGATATTCTGTACTTATACAAAGTGTTAAGCATTTTCTGAAACTCTAAAAACATTTATATTCAATAGTGTAATAAAATAGCAATATTATTGCTATCCTCTGGATGGAAATTTATTTACCCTTTAATTTGGGAGAAAGGGCTTTTATCCACTCCTAAGGTATCTTTTACCTAAAGATCTCAAATGATACCAAATTTAAATAATCACCTGTAGGTTAAAAGGAACGAATACAGGTTCTGTCCTTAATTTACTATAGTCTGAGCCCAATCCCTAAGCTCCATGTAAAGTTTAAGGGAGAAATAGTTAAGAAACCATTCTGAATGCTGACACTAAAACTTCAGAAAGCTGGATTCTTCGGAAGGCAGATTAAAAAGATATCACTCATAGATATGAAAACTAAAGATAAAAAGACTTCTTACACAATGAAAATCTAAAATCAGGAAGTTATGTATACCTTTTTATATCATGGGACAACCAAATGCTGAAAACTGCACAACTTTTACTTGAATACTCATATTGTAGAAACAACAGGCCATGCTATGTATCTATCTGTGGAGTTACGAAGCAGTCACTGACCACTTTCAAAAGAGAAAAGTGCCAGGAATTATGGACTATGCAAAAATGAATCTAAAATGGGTGAAAAATAATACGGAATGTTTGCTACATATTCTTTTAAATGTCTATTATGTATTATAACCTTTTGCTCAAATCCACTTAAAATAATCAGAAACAGATATATTCTGGGATTCTTTCAGATGGTAGGAAAATTTACAGGTCAATACACTTAGCATACCTTGTGTAACTCATCATACACAAGCTGATGGGCGAATCTTGGACAGGGTTCTTCCTCCTGAAGACTTTTACTTGGATTATCCTTTGCAGCTTGATCATTTTTATAGACACAAGACCTGTAAGACATTGCTTTTAAGGCATGCTATCCTATAATCAGCAGTACACATAAGGTTAATACAATTGTAAAGAGCAAAATCAATTACATATCTAATTACCAACAAAACAATTATACATTTGTTTACATCAAATCTTAAAAGTTCTGACCCCTGGCCGGTTGGCTCAGTGGATAGCACAGGGGTCGGGAACCTTTTGGCTGAGAGAGCCACGAACACCACATATTTTAAAATGTAATTCCATGAGAGCCATACAATGACCCGTGTACATTACACATTATCCAATAAAAATTTGGTGTTGTCCTGGAGGACAGCTGTGATTGGCTCCAGCCACCCACAACCATGAACATTAGCGATAGGAAATGAATGGATTGTAATACGTGAGAATGTTTTATATTTTTAACATTATTTTTTTTATTAAAGATTTGTCTCTGAGCCAGATACAGCCATCAAAAGAGCCACATCTGTCTCGCAAGCCATAGGTTTTCGACCTCTGGGATAGAGCATCAGCTTGGCATGCGGCCGTCTTGAGTTTAATTTCCAGTAAGGGCACACATGAGAAGCAACCATCTACTTCTCTTCCCCTCCCTCTCCCCCCTTCTCTCTGTAATTTTCTCTCGCAGCCAGTGGCTTAGTTGGTTCAAGTGTCGGCCCCAGGTGCTGAGGATGGCTTGGTTAGTCTGAACATCAGCCTCAGACACTAAGGATGTCTTGGTTGATTTGAGCATTGGCCCAAGATGGGGGTTGTCAGGTAGACCCCGGTTGGGGAACATGTGGGAGTCTATCTCCCCCTTCTCACTTAAAAAGAAAATTAAATCACAAATAGCATTTATGAAGGCTCAAACCAAAGATTAAAAGATCTAATAAGCCATCTATTCACAATAATAACTACAGTAGAGTGTTTTCATTTTCACTGTAAATAATATCAGACTTAGAAAATAATAAATTCTTTAGTTGCTGAGCACCCTCCATTACTGAATGAAAGAAGTTCTCTGTAGTGTCTCTGTTCTGTAGAATATTCACTTATACAGTAATCACAGAATGTTAGAGATGGATCCTCTAGGCTGGTGTTTTCCAAAACAAAATAGACAACACCAATTCTGTGAGGTACTCTGTAATAAAAAGGTCTTGGCTTAAAAATGGAAATATCAATAATAACGCCCCTCACCTGCTCTAGTCAAACCATTTTGTTTTCGTTGTTATTGTTATTCCATGTTCCACTTTATTTATGCATTTATTGGTTATTTCTTGTATGTGCCCTGAACGGGGATTGAGCCCACAACCTTGGTGTACTGGGACAGTGCTCTAACCTACAGACCTAACTCACCAGGGCAATGTAAAAACTAAGAACTGCGAATGTTAAAAAAACATTGTTCTCAAGTTCATATACTTACTTAGTAGTGAAACCTAGACTAAAATATAATTTTCTTGACTTCTAGACCAGGACCATCTACAAACTGAACAATTCAAATATAAAATCCATTCACTGAATGTAATTGCATATATGGGCACTTTTTGACTTTTTCCTCCAATATCAGCATTTAAATGTATGACATCTCAAATTAACACAAGCTTCCAGTTCTCTCCTCTTTTTTTTTTTTTTTTTTTTTTTGTATTTTTCTGAAGCTAGAAACGGGGAGACAGACAGACTCCCGTATGCGCCCAACCGGGATCTACCCAGCATGCCCACCAGGGGGCGACGCTCTGCCCACCAGGGGGCGATGCTCTGCCCATCTGGGGCGTCGCTCTGTCGCGACCAGAGCCACTCTAGTGCCTGGGGCAGAGGCCAAGGAGGCATCCCCAGCGCTCGGGCCATCTTTGCTCCAATGGAGCCTCGGCTGCGGGAGGGGAAGAGAGAGAGAGAGAGGAAGGAGAGGGGGAGGGGTGGATTAGCAGATGGACGCTTCTCCTGTGTGCCCTGGCCGGGAATCGAACCGGGGACTTCTGCATGCCAGGCCGACACTCTACCACTGAGCCAACTGGCCAGGGCCCAGTTCTCTCCTCTTTTGAATAAACCAATGACCTCAAGTAAATGTTACCTTGGAATTGCAGCACAGACTAGAGCTCCTTACCAACTATTCCTGACTATGTCATAAATCCAGAATGAATTTCTGACATTCTCTTCCCTCTTTTCCTTGTCTTTGCTGAGTCCTGATAAGACATGTATTTCATTCAGTTCTGGATCAATGGTTGCTCTCTGGGTGAATCCTGTCATTGGAACTATAAAATGAAAGGAAAAATAAGACAATATTTAGATTAGATAACAGATTAGTATTACTCTGTTAAAGATTAATACATCCTTACCCAGCATTTATTTTCTAACATACAACATAACTTTTATATTAAACAATAAACATGGTTTATTGCCTTCTTCCCACTCTAGAATATAAGCTCTACAAGGGTCGAGGCTGTTTGGATCACTCTTTTGTTCCTACTGCCTAAATGTTGCCTGGTATATAAAAATTATCAACTATTTGTTGACAGAATAAAGACATGGTAACTACAAGGATGGGGCTGGAAAGAGACAGAAGGAGGAATGTAAAGTCATTTTGACTGAGGAAAAGGGCAATAACTTAACTGCTTTATTATATGGGTCAGCTCTTTTTTTTTTTTTTTTTTTTTTTTGGTATCTTTCCGAAGCTGAAAACGGGGAGAGACAGTCAGACAGACTCCTGCGTACACCCGACCGGGATCCACCCGGCACACCCACCAGGGGCGAAGCTCTGCCCACCAGGGGGTGATGCTCTGCCCCTCCGGGGCGTCGCTCTGCCGCGACCAGAGCCACTCTAGCGCCTGGGGCAGAGGCCAAGGAGCCATCCCCAGCGCCCAGGCCATCCTTGCTCCAATGGAGCCTCGGCTGCGGGAGGGGAAGAGAGAGACAGAGAGGAAGAAGGGGGGGTGGAGAAGCAAACGGGCGCTTCTCCTATGTGCCCTGGCCGGGAATCGAACCTGGGTCCCCCGCACGCCAGGCCGACGCTCTACCGCTGAGCCAATCGGCCAGGGCCGATCAGCTCTAATTTAATAGCAGAGAGAAAATATTCAAATCTTGACCTGGAAAAACAAAATGTAACAAAAACCAGAACAAATTTGTTTAATATGGTCAGAGTCATTTAAAATATTTGTTTATGATGCACATTGATGATGTTATTTCTAAGAAAAAAAGAAAACATTTTGGTATATAATATGCCCCGAATGTTTTCCTAAGTGGACTGAACTCACAGAGTAACATTTTATATTTTTAAGAAACCATTAAATGAATGATGGTCATTCTGCATTACCCAGAAATTTGTAAAACACTGATATGGCAAATGCAAACTGTTCTTATCACTGTTGTTTGGAAATATTAGTTAAAATATAATTTTATGGTTGGCAATGTAATTGCCATGTATCTGAAAAAATGTTTCAACATTATATTTCTTATAGAAGAATCATCATATGCTCAAAAAACTAAACAAACAATGGAGTAATAACTTTAAAATTGTGAGTAATATAAAAAGATATGGAACTAAAGTTCTATTTCCAGTTAAACTAGCAAACCCAACGAGGCAAAATGAAATTTTTGGATCAGGAGAAATATGGAAGTTTGTATCAATGACTGCATATGAAAAAAATTCTTAGAGGAGCTATTTCAACAAAACAAACAAAAAAGGAATCCAAGAAGAATGACATGGGATATAAGAAACAGCGGCAGTGACATAGGGCAGGACAAGATAGCCTGCAAGAAAATTAAGACCCATTAGATCTGGAGCCTTGTATAACACCTTCTGAAATGAAAAAGTTTTAATAATACAGAGAATTTTCTTCCCTCAAAGTCTAATCACAATTCTTAGATTTCTATCATGCCTCATTTCTCCTCCCACACTATGTTTTTATTGCTTAGAATTTTGGTCCTAGTGTTTTACTTTGTGCATTAAGTTTTCTTAAGATAATTCCACTACCATGTACCACTGGACCTCGGTCCAGCACCTCTTCGATGACATTTTTTAAGGTGAAACTGACCAGAAAGGCCCTGACCCCTCCATAAGCTTATTTGGATGAACAAGCATATTAAAGGACACACCTGGAAAGCTGATGAATATTCTATTAAGATCCTCCCTGAGACCACCCATAAAACTCCCACTTAGAAAACAGAAAAAATTCTAAGACAAAAGACCTAGTGCACGCTGAGCACACCTGCTCCTTCCCTTTTCTCTCCTCAGGCGTGTACTGTATCTTTCTTTTCTTTCTCCTAAGCTCTGAGGGGCCCCATGAGACTTGCAATTAGGGGAGCAGTGGGCAGTGGCAGCTCGTCCCAGGCTAACCCCCTGAACCTGTCTCCAAGGGCCCTTCTTCTGCCTCTTAAGTTGTTTCCTGAGTCCACACAGCCCAGCTGGCTCACTTCTGCATCTGTGACTGTTTCTAAACAGCCAAGGAAGCCTTACCTAGCTAGGCTAGACTCTTCCTCCTGTCTCCAAAGGGCCATGGCAACTCCACCTAGGCTCACTCCTGTTGCTGCGATCTCGCCCCTTGTAACTTAAACCCTTCCTTTGTTTCACTGTGCCCCAGCTTTAATAAATGTCCTCTCAAAATCACCTGGACTTGTGTCATGAAATCTTTTTTGTATGAAGTCAAGAACCCACATGGTCCAGACTGTGCCAGGGAAGACCCACCTTGGTCCCAGTCCCCTTCTGGTGACAGCCACTTCGCATCTATTTTCATTAATTCTTAGTTCCAGTAGGGTTTGTGCACTGTCATAAGCTGTTCTTTGGATTCTGGCACTAGCAGTATAGGTTACTCATGCTAGTTTCTACAGTGAAGGAACAATAACTGACTCAAATTAGTTTAGGAGAGAGAGAGCCTTCTGTCTTATTTAAATAAGTTCTGAAGGCTTCTGCCTCTCCTTATTTTACCAGAGTTGATTCTGGGGAGGAAAATCACCAGCCTATGTTAGTTTGCTACTTTGTCAGAAATACTTTTCATTTTATAGCACTTTACATTGTTTGAATTCTATTTTATTAATCATGCACACTGCATTACTCCTATAATAATTTCATAAAAATAAAAACTGGTAGAAAAAAATGGTACTATCAAAAACCATAAAGACCTGAAGATTAAAACTAAGAAAGAAACTTTCATTCTAACAGGTTGTAAGTACTAGTATGTCTTCTGAATTAATTTTCTTCCCAAGAAGAAAACAGGCTATCTTTTCAATTTAATAGTTTCTAATGGGTGGTAGCAGGGGGAGGGAGAAAGGATAGGAGATTTGCAACATACAGTATTTTAAAAGCTTTTAGATTCAACTGCCAAAAAGCTTGATTAAATGCCAGGAATCTTAACCAGTCTTTATAAAATGACTCACAAGGAGAAATTAATCAAACAGATCAGTAAACAAGATCATATGTTAATGACAAACACACTTTGAAAGGACACTTGTCTGAGAAAATAGAGTAAGAATGATACAACAAACAACTATTACTGCCAATCTATTTTTACAGTCTTTCCAGGAAATTACAATGCTACTCCTTTAATTCTATGTTTTTCTTTAGCATCTTTAACACTTGAAATAAGACAGCTAAAAGAGAAATCAAATAATATTTTATCTGATGGCTTGAATCACATTTTTTTTCATTCTTTCTAAGTTTTTAAAAATTGATTTTAGAGAGGAAGGGGGAAACATCGATCTGTTGCTCCACTTATTGATGCATTCACTGGTTGATTCTTATGTGTGCCCCGACCGGGGATAGAACTAATTATTTTTCTTTGGTTTCCCCAATAGGGGGAGAGTTACCAGAATTTGTAACATAAAGAAACCTTAAGTGCAGGATAAAATATTAACAGAGCCCTGTCCAGGTAGCTCAATTGGTTAGAATGTTGTCCCAATATGTTAAGGTTGTGGGTTTGATCCCTAGTCAGGGCAAACATAAGAATCAACCAGTGAATGTGTAAATAAGTGGAACAACAAATCAATGTTTCTCTATCCACCCCCCAAAAAATCAATAAATAAAAATAATTTTTTAATGACAGAAATATTTTTAATTCTGTCATTTTAATTCCCAAGAAAAATATAAAGATTGCATTAATTCATAAACAAAGCCTGACCAGGTGGTGGCGCAGTGGATAGAGCATCGGACTGGGATGCGGAAGGACCCAGGGTCGCCAGCTTGAGCGCGGGCTCATCTGGCTTGAGCGAAAAGCTCACCAGCTTGGACCCAAGGTTGCTGGCTCCAGCAAGGGGTTACTCGGTCTGCTGAAGGCCCGCGGTCAAGGCACATATGAGAAAGCAATCAATGAACAACTAAGAAGTCGCAACGCGCAATGAAAAACTAATGATTGATGCTTCTCATCTCTCTCCGTTCCTGTCTGTCTGTCCCTGTCTATCTCTGCCTCTGTAAAAAAATAAAATAAAATAAAATAAAAAAAATAAAATAAAAATTCATAAACAAACCTGAACTCTATTATTGTTTCATGATCCAAAGGACATAGTCATTATGAACTACTTTAATATGTGAAAAAAAAATTTCTGAACTGTTACAAGAATATAAAATTTAATAAAAATGGCTTTTTAAAAATTCTGTTAGGATATGTTCAGCTTCAAATAACAGAAAACCTGCAAAACAGTGGATTAATAATTAATCATTAATTAATTAGCTCATAAAACAAAATTTTTCAAGTAGTTCCAGGATGATTTTAGCAATTCAACCTACTCATTATGTTAGGCTAACATCACTACAATTCTCTGGACCTTCCTCTCATTTTTTTAAAGTTGCCAATATCACCTCTAAGCATTACTTCCTTGGGGAGGATATTTTTCCAAATGTCTTTTTTTAAACTGAATTTACTGGGTGACATTGGTTAATAACATTATATAGGTTTCAGGTATACAATTCTATAATATATCAATTATTTGTATATTATATTGTGTGTTCACCACAAGTTCAAATGTCTTCTCGGAGACTTTGTCTCGTTGGACAGAACTGTGACACATGGAAGGAAGGGGAAGTGAAATAATCCGGCAAAGGAACAATGAGTGCTTGAGACTAATCATGATTCACCCCCTGCAGCTGGACAACTCGCCATTGAACAAATCATGGTTTGATCAAGAAGAAAGGCCAATGGCAATCAACAGTGTCACATTCTTATCTTATAAATTTGAGACATTTTAAATGTTAAATGAGACACTATTAAGCTGTAGCAATAACTATAGTTTAAAACCTCCATTATTTTACCTAAATCTGGGTTTCTATCACTCATTATTTATTTTTTGTAAAATTCCAACTAGCTTTTGACACTCAGCACATTTATTGATCTCAGTTATATTAAGCTACAAAGAATTTAACTCTTTGAATAGATTAACTATAATTTGTTTACCTGGTTACCAAGTAATGGACAATTACAATTGTTTCCAGATTTTTTATTCTCACAAATACTGCAAAAAATATCTCTATATAATTTATTTTTACTCATCTGTACAAGTATATGAGTAGGAAAAATTCCTGGAAATAAAATGCTTAGCCAAGAGTATATGCAGTTTATATTTTAATAGACATCAACATTCAGTGAGTGATCTTTTAATATACATTTTTAAAACTATAAAAGAAGCTGAGCATCTTAACATAAGTAAATTTATTGACTATTTGAATTTTTTTCTTTGAACTAGATATTCATGTCATTTTCCATTGTTCTACTAGAGGATTATCCCTTTCTGATTGGTTTGTAAGAGCTTTCTGTTTATAGTAGTATACAGTTTATAGCTTAGTTGTTTGTCATTTATTATTTAATACAAGTATTTTTCCATATATAATTTTTTAATTTACAAAAAAACCCAGTCTCTTTCTTTATAACTTTGAGGGTTTGTGTCATGTTTAGAAAGGTCTTCTCCCAATCCTAAATTATTAAAAACAATTAGATTTATAATTTCTTAAGCATAAAACTTGAGTCTACCTAGCATTTGTTTGTGATACATAGACATCAGAGACCCAGATTTTATTTTTTACCAACTCTAAGTGACATCTTAATGTTATTTATTGCATAATCCATTTTCCTTCTTTGAGTAGAAATACCACTCTGTCATTATACTAAATTCTCATATGTATTTGGGGATATTTTTAAACTCTGTACTATTCCATTCCGCTAACCTGTATAAAACTACAGTTTTATAAATATAAATTATAGTGTTAATGACTACTTCATTACCTTTTATTTCAAAACTGTCGTTAGTGTTTTTGCATGTTTGATGTTTAAGGTGAACTTTAATACACATTTACTATCAAATGACAAATTTTATATTAAAAATATGAATACTGTACTTTGATGAGCTTGCAACTAGAAAAAACACTCCTGGAGAGAATAAAAGGCAGAAATTATGCGAAGTTATTGTTTCCAATAATGTTGACAGGAAAAAAGTACATAATCCAGTTTTACCAGAATAATGTCATACTAAATATAAAAGATGCTAAATAGAAAGTAATGATGCCAAATTAGACTGAAAATAAGTACTACTGTTTCCTAGCTAAATTAATCTGTGTTAACATAGCAAATCATTAGCCCCATAATCTTCTCTGTACTGATGAATTGGCCTTATTAACTGATAAAAGTCTAAAGGGGTAAAAAAACATTAGAACTTTATATGTTTAAAATACACAATGTCAATAAGCACAATAAAAGCACATTCCTAGGGCTGAAATGCAAAATCAGTGAGATTTTGCTTCTAAGGTTTATGAAAATGTTTATAGATAAATCAGATCTTGCAGACATAATACAGGGCTCAGATGTTAGTTTCACAACCCGATAACAGCAGAAGGGAATGAAATTTAACTGTCAAAATTTTGGAGCTAGATGAGGCCTTAAGATCAACTGGTCCAATCCAAACCCCCTCATTTTCAGATGAATAATCAGGTCCAGAAAAGTTATACACTTCGCCAAAATTTCAAAGGGATGAGTGGCAGACCCAGATGAGACTGAGTCTCCTAATTCTCAGTTTACTATTCTTTCAATTATACCAATCTGCCATGATGGTTAGAAAGGAAGCGAATAAACAGTGGCAGATGTGGGCAAATAAAGTAAACCGAATTTAAGGAACAAGACAAGTAAGCACACAACCACTACAGGGATTGGGTTGTAAGAGCTCTTTATCATCAATGCTTGACTTAGCATCTGGCAAATGATGAAGATACAATATGTTTGTTACCTTGAATTTAACACCGATATGAGAAAGTAATCCTATTATAATAGACTGAGTTTCTATAGCAAACCATAAAGCTCTGGTGGTAGACAGACTATCTTTTAAACATAATTTTCAATTAGTGTTAAACACAGAGCTTACATATGGAGAGTCTGCTAAACCCCTTGTGTTCCCAGACTTATTGCCAAAAGTTATTCAGAAACAAACCCAAATTTTAGATGTGCTGAATTTTGATGTTAATTATGTATGTGTTAGACACAATACTAATAAATCCCTTCTTTCTAGGCATCTGCTAATCTACTCATTTAAATTGTAATTTTCTTCTGAGGGGAGCACACAATTGTTATACTCTGTTTAAAAAATGAAAGTTAAGGTTTCTTCAGCTCTTAAGATAATTTATTTATATAATTATAAAGAACAATCATTTAAAAGATTTATAGTATCGGACAAAATATTATAAGCAGCAGCAATTTCAGAATTAGATGTATCATCTACTTGATAATTTCAATAGTTCAAATTTCTTCGATATCAAACAATCCAATTTGAAACTCATATCATAAATGCAGTTTTAATAAATAACGCACATTACTGAATCATGGATAAACATAGTAATTATATGTGAAGTCCACCTCAAATTACAGTAATTAACTATAGTAAAAAAAGCTTTAGAAGAACAGTTCATAAACAGAATGTTTAAACTACAGATAATCCAAGTAATGGGATGAAATTGGTGTTTCTAAGAATATAAAATAATGTGAAAATTTAAACAGTACGCTGCCTTGTCCTTAAAAGGACTTCTCATGACTTGCAAATAAGATAAAATTAAATTACATGGACTTTTAAAAATCAGGTAAAAGTAATTCTATGGTAGCATAAAATTGGTAGTTACACCAGTGATTTTCAAATGGTGTGCCACAAGAATTTTTAAAACATGCAATACCTGACCTCTTTTCCCTTAGATTGTCAAGTAAAAAAATGACAACAACCAACATAGCAACAGCTGTCCATGTAAATGAATCAAAATTATATCTACTTTTTTTTGTCAGATTGGCAAAAAATAATATATTTTTTGGTGTGCTACAGAATTTTAGAAATTCGTTTATGTGTGCTGTTTATGAGATGAAAATGGTTGAAAATTGCTGCACTATACCACAGTTCTCTGATGTGAGGTTTTCTGAACAGTGAATCCAGTGCCAGATATTTGAGATCTAGAGTACTAAAAGGCTGAATGCTCCTTAGGCAATCTTAAATAAAGTCTATGTGTTTCAGCTGAACTTCTCAGTCAAGATTATACCACCAGATGAGTATCTAGCATTGTGTTAATAACTGAGGTTGGGACCATATGCTTTCATTCCTGAGCTGGGCTTAGGGACTTAAGAGAATTTCAAGAGAAAGTGGTCAAGAGGCTAAGATCTGAAAGAAGGGCACAATTAACTACGGTTTAGAGGTGGAGGGAAGAGTGATTCAGGTAGGGAGAACAGCATGGGCAAAAACCAAAGGCAAGGAAAAGCATTCTATCTGTAAAGAATTAATAGACAGTGGTCACAAAACAAAGAATTGGTGGCAAGGTGTGGGTGAATATTAAGAATGGGACTGGAACTAAGCATGTTGGGGCTGGTATACCATTAAGGAAGCTGTGAGTCAGGCTAAGTTTAGACTTAATCCTGAGGACAAAAACAGTCAAACTTCTTGAATTTGATGATCAGACTCAATTATTTCTTCAATCTTATCTCACACCAACTGCCCTCACTCTCAATATGCATCCCAACTGTTTCTGGCACATGTTAAGTTCTTTCCTACTTTGGGACCATCATACTTACTTTTCTGTCATGTTCTTTTCTTTTTTTTTTTTTTTTTAAAGAAATCTTTATTGTAATCAAATATTTTTTTTATTTTTTTATTTTAGAAAGGAGAGAGAGGGGGAGAGACAGAGAGAAAGAGAGAGAAGGGGGGAGGAACAGAAAGCATCAACTCCCATATGTGCCTTGACCAGGCAAGCCCAGGGTTTCGAACCGGCAACCTCAGCATTTCCAGGTCGACGTTTTATCCACTGCGCCACCACAGGTCAGGCTGTCATGTTCTTAACATGGTTCTTCCTAATTCTCTACTTTTTGTCTCAAATCTTAAAGATTACCTCCACAGAGATGGTTTTCCAACCTACTCTATCTAAATGGGACCTCCCAGGTGACTCATTATCACAGCATCCAAATTTTTTTCTTTATGCAGCCCTCTCTCTCCACTAGAATGTGAGTCCTGTTAGAGAAGAAATTCTGTAACATAAGGTCCATAAAACATACCTGGCATGTAGAAGGCACTGAAATATGCTGGGATAAAGGAATAAGAGGGTCAAACTTGGATGCTTGTAGATAATCAAAAAATATATTGAATGAATGAATCTGTTTGTATTGTGGGATAATGCACCATAAACCAATTAAAAATTAAAGAACGCATAGCAAAATTGGTGATTCTAATTTCATGGAAGTTGATTATAGCAGTAATTTAGAAAAATCAACCCATTTGACTTTTCTACTAATATGTCTAGTCCATGATAATAAAATTATAATGATGGAGGGAAATGACAATTTAATAAAAATTTTAAAATAGCAGAATGTAAAATTGTGCTAAATTTCATATAACAAGTAAATTTAAAATAGAAGGAACTAGTAAAAAATATTAACAGCTTACATCTGAATAGTTTCATACATTTTCTTTTTATAATCTTTCTATACTTTCTTAATTCTCTAAAATGAGAATATTACTTTTATAATAAAAACAAAATTGAACAAAAAACAATTACTACAATTTACTGGCTCTAAATTTAGTCATAACCACGAATGAAACATTATACAGATCATGTTTTAAAATCTTCAAATGACAGTCATTAAAGTCTATTTATGACAGTAATTTTTTTTTTTTTTTGTATTTTTCTGAAGCTGGAAACGAGGAGGCAGTCAGACAGACTCCCGTATGTGCCTGACCGGGATGCAACCGGTATGCCCACCAGGGGGCAATGCTCTGCCCATCTGGGGCGTTGCTCTGTTACACCCAGAGCCATTCTAGTGCCTGAGGCAGAGGCCATGGAGCCATCCTCAGCACCCGGGCCATCTTTACTCCAATGGAGCCTTGGCTGCGGGAGGGGAAGAGAGAGACAGAGAGGAAGGAGAGGGGGAGGGGTGGAGAAGCAGATGGGTGCTTCTCCTGTGTGCCCTGGCCAGGAATCGAACCCGGGACTCCTGCACGCCAGGCTGATGCTCTACCACTGAGCCAACTGGCCAGGGCCTATGACAGTAATTTTTTTTTAACTAATTCTCTGCCATTATTACTGTCTGCCACTTTTTCTTTTTTCTAATCTTGGGAAGCAGCTTAGAGTAGTGAGGGGAAAAAAAATCTTTGCGCTCAAACTTCTAAATTCCAGTTCTTTTTTCAGCTGTGTAATTCTGAATATATTACCTCACTGAGCTCAATTTTTCTCATCTGGAAAATGAAAATAATACCACCAATCAGAGATATTTAGAAAGCACCATGCTTAGTGACTGGCATACAGTACAGTCTAAAGAGTAGCTACTATAATCCATTAGAAATATTATCACTTAGCTAGATTAGAAGCTCTCTGAAATACCATGGTCACCTTGTCCCACTGTGTTCCTAGCTGTCAGTGCATAGCAGTTTCCAACATATTTTATCAAATCAACTACTATTTTCACTATTTTCAGGTAAAGCTACATTAGGATTGTAGGGAAGTATTACCTCTTTCTTCCCAGTTTATTTTAATTAAAAGTTAGAGGAATCAAAGATTAAATCAAATACCTCCACACTATCCTATGGTAGCAGAAAATAAATGAGTAAAAAAGAAATTTTATAAAATAGACAAACTTACAGAATAAGTAACATTATTAGTCATCTTACATTTCTTTCCACATTTACATTTTTTAGAAATTGAATTTAGAGAGGAGAGAGAGAGAAAGTAGGACAGGAACATTGACTGTTTCTGTATGTGCCCTGACCAAGGATTGAACAGGCAACCTCTGCACTTTGGGACAAAGCTCTAATCAACTAAGCCATCCAGCCAGGGCACCACATTTCTATTAAATAATATATTTAAGCTGCTACTTTACACAACAGTACTGACTCACTGTTATAGTAGATGAAGGTTTTTACTACACTGATGCCATCCCTCCACTCCTCGCACTCTATCTTCCCACTAAATTTTATCTCAGTTTGGTTAAACTGAAGTTTTTGTATGATCATTAGAGAAATACTGCTCACTGTAGAGCCAAGAAATGTACTGTGAATGTCTCTTTTCATATAATTTTTTTCTTTTCCTATTAAGTTCCAATCCTTAATCTTTTACATCAGATGTTATTTACCTATTAAGAACTTCTTATTCCAAATGCTCAAACATACCTATTGAATCAACTTTTATCTGAAAACCTCACTTTGGGTGAGGAAGAGAGGTCTTCTTTCCAATGTCCTCCGGCTCCAATTGAACTAGATAATTATTTGGTTTGCTATGTACAACTCAAACAAACATCTGCACACAGCACCGTGTGCGCATCACCCCAAAGTCTCTTTCTATCTCCACTTTTCCCCCTTGCCCACCTCCATCTACCCCACCCCCCTTCCCCTCTGTCTCTCCACACACACACTGCTGTGTCTGTGTGTTATATACGAGTTCTTTTTTTTTTTTTTTTTTTTTTTAAACTGAGACAGAGAGAGAGTCAGAGAGAAGGATAGACAAGGACAGACAGGAACGGAGAGATGAGAAGCATCAATCATTAGTTTTTCATTGCGCACTGCGACACCTTAGTTGTTCATTGACTGCTTTCTCATATGTGCCTTGACCGCGGGTCTTCAGCAGATCGAGTAACCCCTTGCTTGAGCCAGAGACCTTGGGTTGAAGCTGGTGAGCTTTTGCTCAAACCAGATGAGCCCGCACTCAAGCTGGCGACCTTAGGATCTTGAACTGGGTCCTCTGCATCCCAGTCCGACGCTCTATCCACTGCGGTACTCCAGAGTGTAAACACCACAACTTTTGTATTCACTCAACTACTAATGGGAACTTGGACTGTTTCTAGATCTTGGCTATTGTTAAATAAAGCTTTAGTGCAGGGGTCCCCAAACTTTTTACATCGGGGGCCAGTTCTCTGTCCCTCAGACCATTGGAGGGCCGGAGTATAAAAAAAACTATGAACAAATCCCTATGCACACTGCACATATCTTATTTTTAAGTGAAAAAACAAAACGGGAACAAATACAATATTTAAAATAAAGAACAAGTAAATTTAAATCAACAAACTGACCATTTATTTTAATGGGAACTATGCTCCTCTCACTGACCACCAATGAAAGAGGTGCCCCTTCCAGAAGTGCGCTGGGGGCCGGATAAATGGCCTCAGGGGGGCGCATGTGGCCCACGGGTCGTAGTTTGGGGACCCCTGCTTTAGTGAATGTAGCGGTACTTATATTCATTCGAATTAGTGTTTCGGTGTGGTAGACTGCAAGTGGCAAAAAGCCTTTGTAAGTTTGAGGCTTAGCAAAAGGCTAAGTTCTCTTCCCTACCACCTCCATATTGGCTATGAAGCTGAATATTTGCACTCATCTCATACTCTCACTTCACTTGCTTGCTTAAGTTGCTGGAAGCAATTTACATGCCCTTCCTCTCACCCTTTGTTTGTTCAGATGTTTAATTGATTTCACTTATGCTTGGTGGGGGGATTCTTGTTTTTGCCTTAAGAGAGTTCCTGTGTAACTTTGTATCAAAGACTTCCTTATTTGCATATGGCTATATAATAAAGCAAACTGGGGCTATTGGGCTCTCCAATATTACCATCAGCATTGAAGAGGCCTCCCGATCCCATCCTCTTTTCTCGGTGAGCCTATTTTCTTAATTCCTCACCGTTCTCCCTCAGGACCAGAATTACTAGCCGCGCTGGTCCGCGGCATTTCGGTTTCTCAGGATACATTCCCAGAAGTAGGACCACTGGATCAAAAAGCAGTTCCATTTTTAATTTTTTGAGAAACCTACATACTGTCTTCCACAGTAGCTGCATCAATCTGCATTCCCACCAACAGTGCATGAGGCTTCCCTTTCTTCTCCACATTCTCACCAGCACTTGATTTATTGATGACAGCCATTCTGGCAGGTATGAGGTGGTATCTCAGTGGGGTCTATCATATTTTTAGTCTTGTGTGGCAGACACTGTTGCTGCCTGACCTAACAGCCATTTCCAAGCCCCTGCCCCAGTGTACTACATAAATATAGGTTGGGAAAGTTAACTACTTGCTTTCCCAGACTCGCCTGAAGAAGGTTTCATAGTTCTAGTCAATGAAATATAAGTAGGGAGCTTTTAGGGCAACTTTTGCTTTCCTTCCTTTTTCCTATTGGAAATAAAGGCATGTTTGAGGTGCACCAGCCAACGTGCCACCACGAGGCTACCATGTTAAGGATAGAAAAACAGAAAAATGACAAAGAACCTGGGGACCTTCATGACATTGCTGGAGTCACAGTGTCAGTCCTAGTTATGTACCTTTGGACTTCTCATTCTGCAAGGAAAAAGATTTTGACTTTGTTTTCTATTACTTGAGGCAAATACATTCTATTAATAAACTTTATATATCTAAAAACAGTATTTTTTTCCCTCTTGCTGCATTGTTTTGTCTACAAATAAAATTCTAGGTCAATGATAATTCTCAGAATTTTAAGATCTTGTTCCTCCTTATATTATACCTTCCAATGTTGCTGAGAATTTTCATATCCAAGTTCCAATCTTTGAATGTAACCTCATTTTTCTTTAGAAGCTTTTAAGATGCCCTCTTTACACCTGATACGTGAAATTCCACAATGCAAAATGATATGCCTTCAGAGTAAGGTTTTTGTTTTTCTAAATTTGATGTACTGACTACTCTAGGGTCCATTTGTAATCTGGAACCAACACTTCTCAGTTTGGAGACATTTTTTGCTGTGTCTTTATTTTATGATCTAGTCTCCTCATTTTCCTTGCTCTCTAAACCCTTATTAGTTCACTATTAGACCTGGATCGATTTTCCAAAATTCTTACATTCTCCAATTTTCTTCTCAGTGTCTTTGTCTAATTTTCAGATTTCTTACAACTTTTTATTTCAATAAAATGTACTTTGCAAAAAGCTCCTGCTTAGTCTCTGACCTTGCAATGCACTTACCACAGTTTTATGAAGTATCCTTTCCTCTAAGAAAACTGGTCCTGATCATTATTATTTTAATTTACTTGTGTTCAGCGCTTTACCCCAGACCTCTGCTTTCAGGTTGGTTTTGTTTTTGTCTCTTTCTTTCACAGTGAAGGCCCCAGTACAGAAGATACTTTAATGACAGTTATTAAGAGTGATGAAATGAAGTTACTTGAAAATGGTATGTGAACCGCAGGCTGTGAAAGTAGCCATTGTATTGGGGATTAGGCAACAAGATTAGTCATGTTATTGGGCAATGGGGGATCCCCAAACAACAGTATCTGGAAATCACTTTCCTGAAGCCACATATTTCTTCCAGAAAAGGTGATTCTAGTCTTTTGCAAGGAGACATATGTCTGGCATCATGGGAAGGGGGACAGGATTAGAGGTTCCATGTACAGTCTCTAGGTTTAACTGTCTTATTTTCTACCTTGTCCTGTCTGCCTCCACAGAGCCTCTAGGATTTCACCCCCCCCCCAAAAAAAATAAATAGGAAGTATGGAAGAATGGTCCTGAGGGCAAATCACATCCGTGTACTTCTTTTTATTTTTACTATGGTGCTATTGTTAAAAAAAAAAAAAAGTTTTTCCTTCTAAATAACAACTATTAGACAATTAACAAAAACAAACATACCTGTTTTTATAAACTAAAAGGAAAAGCAAGAGGATCTAATTTCTCACCCTATTATTCAAATTAGGCATTTTCAACCACTGTGCCTTAAACAAACACCATTCTTCTATGTGTACTAATCATGGGGAAAGCGACTACTTACTACTATGCATGGCAAGTATGTATATTATCTAAAATAGGATACTTCTGAGAGTGAATAGGGCAGGACTAATAATTAAGCCAGGGCAATATACATAAAACTGAGACTATCTCAGGTATTCCAGTCACCCTCTTACTAGAGTAACTTCTTGGATGCTGAGTTTGTAAACTTAAAAGGTGTTCCCAACTATGTGTCTTCCCTCAGAACAAAGACCCAGTCTGCTACACTAGTGCATAAAATAAGGCGCTATAGTGAGAACAAAAGGTGGAAAGGATTAGCGAATACAGAATGATAGGTTTTAGGATATTGGTTTTGCAAAGCCCCCACCCCACAGGCACACAGATAATTCCTTTAGAAATTCATATATCATCTTTATGCTCCAAGGGAATGATGATAATTCATATATTTTAAACAGAGAGAATTGAATAATTTAGCTTATACAGTTTCCTTCCTCTTAGAATTACTTACACTAAATAAATAAGGGAAGGGTGAAGAATGGTTGGAAAGAAAATGGGCTACAGTTTTCCACATTAAAACGTAGTTACGACATGAGAAAAGAGTCACTAAATGCCTTTACCCATTCCAGAGTCCTTCTTGGTGCCATCTGAGATTATGTCTACATGATCAGAGTCCACATCATAACTAAAGAAATCATTCAAATAGGTCTTTGATCGCTGACCACCAAATACATATAAGCAACGATTTTTCTGAAAAATAAGAAGGGCAAAGATCAGAGAAAGTCACTTCCATGAAAAATTCAGAATGCTCATTTAAAAATTGAAACCTCAATAAAAGCAGTTTTATGACAGATCCCATGCAATGAGTACTATGCTAGCACAGAGAGGGATGAAGAAGCTTTCCCTACACCGCTAACAGGTGATCTTCAGGAGTCCTGGTGAAGTAGAAAAGCAAGGTGCAGAATAGTGCATACAGGGTGCTGCCTTGGTGTAAGAAAGGAGAAAAAGTAATATGTATGTGTTTGTTTCTTTTTCTGAAGAGAAAGAAAACAAAGATATTTACCTATTGGAGAAGGGCCTGAGCAGAAGACAGGAATAAACACCAGGCCTCTCTTAAAGCACCCAGACTTATGGTGTTGCCTTTAGAAGCAGGTACTGTATATATTTTTATTTAATTAGAAAACAAATCAACTCAAAAGATAAAAATCTCTGAAATTTGAAAAAACTGAAAGAAATAGACCTACAGGTATATAAAGATATGACCACATGGTAATCACACAGAGTAGTAGTATTTCTAGTAATTTTAATTCATGCTTTTCTTTTTTTCTTCTTTCTTTCTAAGGGAGAGGAGGGGAGATAGAGACAGACTCCCACATGTGCCTTGACCAGAATCCACCCAGCAACACCATCTGGGACCGATGCTCTGCCCATTTGGGGCCATGTTTGCAACTGAGCTATTTTTAGCACCTGAGGTGGAGGGTCCATGGAGCCATCCTCAGTGCCCAAGGACAATGCACTCGAACCAATCAAGCCATGGCTGCAGGAGAAGATAGAGAGAGTAGGGGAGGGGGAAGGGTGAAGAAGCAGATGGTTGCTTCTATTGTGTAACCCTGACTGGGAATCAAACCTGGGACATCCGCACACCAGGCTGATGCTCTACCACTGAGCCAACTGGCCAGGCCACTAGGGTTAATAAATAAATAGAAATAGCTGCAATATCTATATCAGCAGTGAAGTTAGTCATAAAAATGCCTAGATTAGTAGGTGATAACTATTTAGGAATTGCTAAATTGATGGAAATGAGTCTCAACTAGATAACAGTTCAATGTTAAAGAATTTTATTTATTTTTGTCTATCATTACTAACAATAATTATTTATTTCTAATGAAAAGTTTAGATCTCTTATTGAGGAATTAGCTTTCACAACTTGTTTTCCTAGTGAGATACACAAGACAAAATAACACAATGCAGAACATTTTCTTACTGAGTGAAAGAGCATGCAGTGTCCTATCCGAGACTGGATATCCTCAGGCCCAGCATTACAGGAGTCCTCCCGAAGAAGTTTCCAGGTTTGACACTGACAGTTGAAAGCAAACAACCCACTGAATTGTGGTTCACTGGCTCTGCTGTCATCAACGCTGCCATTACACGTCAAAATTCTACCACCAAAGGTGTAGATCATATGTTTTTCGGAGTCCATACACATCTATCGAACAAGGCAACAGATTGAATAGTTTTAGATTGTTCCTGTCATATGTGCTAAAATGAAGCCAATGTGTGTGGTTTTAGAGTCTCAAAAAAACCAAAAAACTGACCTTTATTTTAATAACACAAAGTACTGCCACAATTATCATTAGCAGTATTGCAATACTGCTAACCACCAGGCAGATGGATTTCTAAATACCTTGTCAGGTTTCCATTTTTCCCACTGAGAATAAAATATGTTGTGTTAAAGAGCTTTACGCTTTCTTGAAACTGAATAATTTTTACCAGATCAACCAATAATACATGAGGTGCTGACTTATAAACCTAAGAGTGAATACAGATCACACTCTATGCGTAAACAGTGATCACAAACTCCTTTAAATCCTGCTCATAAAAACTTCTTTCTATTCCAGGCGAGCATCCTATTAATCTTGCTACTATTAAATAAGAGAGCAGATATGTGAATGAGTAATGCAGCTAAATTCACCCCTCTGTATTTATTTTACAGAAGTTTTCAAATTATGTTACAAAGCAGTAAAATAAAAAGACATTTAGGGCAATCAGTCTCCAGACTGACATCTATGGTGTGATGAATCTTGCCTTCTTTTAACACAATAGTATAAATTTAATTTTCTTTAATATGTTAAGTAACTCTTGTGCAAAACCCAACCTTGTTTCACTCTTTCAACTCGATTAGTTTTTCATAAAAATATCTGAGGAAATAGTCATTTGTCAAAAGATAATAAATAATAATTAAATTCTATTTCAAAGAATATATAAGTCCAAGTTGGAAAGTAGATGTTGACCACAAGTGGCATTTATATATTTTTTTAAATTGTGTACACGAAACATTATTTTGCTAAAGCACAAATATTAGCCATTGTATGTTTAATTTTCTCCCCCCATTAAATTCTGCTATTCATTTTTGTATTGTTTTTAATAAAAAGCTTTTTTAATAATGGCAAAACTTAGTTTTAAAAATTGTATTAAAAAGATTCTAACCAATGCCACAATAAATTCAATAAAAATTTTAATAAAAGAAAAGTAAAGATTCTAGCATCTTCTAATCTTTACCAATAAAAAAAAATCTACTCGGTATTTCCCAGGTTTCTGGAAGATTTTAATAAATTAAGATGAAAATCTACTATACCTCAAGGGTGAAATATGGCTGCAAAACTGAGATAAAGTTTTCATGTCCCAGGCCCTCCAAAGAAAAGGTTCCCACTCTTCAATCTTCAATAATCCTATCATTAAGAACAACCCATACATTCCTGAAGGTAACTCAATATGGCCCCACTCACCTACTATACATGACTGTCCAGGGCTTTATCAAAGCTAAGTCACATTATCCTGTCCTAAGTACTTAGGTTTAAATCTTTCCAAACACCTGGGGACCATGCTGAAAATCATGAGGGACCTACATTATGTAAGTCAATTTACATTTTCATAACTTCACAGAGTCATGCTAATTTTGGCCACTCTGTTACCACGTTTCCTATGCTTATCCAGCCTCTGTGGTTCTACTTCATAGACCAAAAAGTGATTTCCCCTTTCCTTTAGGGATATTTACTTTTGACCTGTTTGTTCTCATTTGTTTGCTTACAAAGGTAACTAAGCGGTTTTTTCTCTGAGCTTTTCTCTTAATTCTTGGTTCTGAAATTTCATTAAGGAAGTATCCAGACAGGGATATTCTTTTTCATTCATCTTGATCTGCATCTGGAGTTCCCTTCATTCTGAAAACTTTGTTCAGCTCAAGGAGTTTTCTTCCTTTTTACCTATGTTTGTTTTTTGTTGTTGATTTTTGGGTGTTTTTTTGGGGGGGGGCTGCATTCTCTTTTTCTAGGACTCCTATTAGAATCTGAGGCCCTTGTCTCTTTTAACTCTTATAATTTCAGCTCACTAATTTTGTAACCATTTAGAGGTATGTGCATTCTGCTTTTCAGTTAATTTGCTGAGATTCTTCAAATCTTTAATTTGTAATTTTTCTAGATACATCTTTTTTATGAACACCACAGCTGCCTGAATTGCTCTAACAATGTCGCTTAAACTTATCTTAAAGGCTTCTTTATACTACTGGGTTTGTTAATTTTAATTTGTTGAGTTCAGCACCTGTCTCATGGTAATTATATTCAAATATTTGGATTTTTTGGTTGTAGTTCTAGTCCTCCGAAAGGGAGTGGGTGGGGAGAAAAGGGAGATAATGCTGCGAAGGGTTCCACAGCGACTCTCAGGGCCCCTGGGAGTACTGCTCTACCTTTCCTGCTCCAGTGCCCACCCTCAACACTTGACCCATGAACAATTATCACAGTTAAGTGCTACTCAGTCAAACTGAAGAATGCTCTGTGTTCAGTCTCCCATTAAGTCCCCCAAGGGCATTCTTTCTTGTTTTCCAACACAATTACTAATATATTCTCTTGTCATTTCATAGGATGTGGGGCAGAAGAACAGTAAAAGTATATGTTTAACCTGCCAATGATCCACAGTAACCTAAGGAGAATATCAATGAGATGAGATCTCCAAGCCTATGGCTGAAGTTTCTCCTGCCATTTCTTGGCAAGCTCAAATTAAATTTTGTAGTAATTTCTTCAAAAGTGGTCACAACTGTCGTAACGAAAAAACTGATGATTGATGCTTCTCATCTCTCTGTTCCTGCCTGTCTGTCCCTGTCTATCCCTCTCTCTGACTCTCTGTCTCTGTAAAATAAATAAATTTTAAAAAATTAAAAAAAAAAAAGTGGTCACAACTGAAGGATAATCTGTCTAGATATAAAATTCTTGACTCACATTGTCTTTTCCTGAATACCTTCTAGATGTTCTATTTGTTTTGGCACTGAATGCAGCTGCAGAGAAATTTGGTATCAGTCTTAATTTTATTTCTAAGTTACTTGATCATTTTGTCTGGCTGCCTCCCAACAAAATGTCTTTTTTATATTTGAAATCCAATGTTACTAACATACGTCTTAGAGTTGACTGCCTATGTCAATCCCCTCTAAATACAGCACACCCTTTTGAAATGTGAAATAGTCTTCTTTCTTCAGGAAAGTCTTCTTGAAATTTATAAATATTTGTTATCCCATTGTTTTGGTTTCTGTATTTAATATCTCTAATTATATATATGTTGGCTCACTTTTGCCTGTCTTCTCTATCTATAATTTTCTGGCTAATCCTTTTTAATCTTTATTTCTTTATTATCTGCTTTATTATCTTCAGAGTTTCAAGCTCTATTAAATCATCTAATTCATGTTCAAATTCTGGAATATTATTTCCATCTGCTGTTGCGTGAAGGAAAGTTTTGCTGTTACTTTTCTTTTCACTGGTTTTCTTTAGAGTACTTCCCTAAAGATTTGGTGTTTACTGCTGTTTAGGTTTTCATATTTAAGCAAGCTGATCTTCCCTGGACTAGATAACAGAAAGGTAATGTTCTTGCTAAAGCACTCCGTCCTCTTGTTGCTACTGAATTAAATGGCTTCTTCAACATATAGTGCATCTGCGAAGTCATGTCTTTAAGTCCATGGACCCTCATCTAGGTTGGGGGCTTCAATCAAGACTTGAGCTCCCGCAGTTTCCTCAGTGGATACTGCAAAAGGAGCCACTGTCCCCAGTTGTACTTTTAGAAGACTGTGCTTTCTGACATCTACCACCTCTGGATCTTCCTGGCTACTTTCCAGAATTATTTTACTGTCTCCCCACGGGCTGCCTGGGTTCAACTTTCTGCCCAGCTCATAACACTTCCAAGATACACTTCTGCTAGGCTCCCTCTGCATTCCCAGTTCTCCCCGGTTACAAGGTTGTAGGCTTCAATACAGATTCTGGGTATTTCTGTTGTTTTTGGCTAAACTTACAAGAAATTGGGAGTTGTGGGTTTTCTTTGGCTCTTGATTTTTCTAAATATGTGACTTGTGTTTTGTTTTGTTTTTTTAATCTTTTTTTTGTTTGGGTCTCATTGTTCCTGAAAATCACACAAAGTAACAACATTGAAAGCTTCAGAACAAGTTGCCACTATGTTCTTAATAACTCCAAAATCTTTAAATTTAAATTCTTAACTATGTTAAATTCAAAACGGCAAAGTAACTGTTAAACCTGCCTCATGCCTCTAAGTTTCTCACATTCTTCTCAAATTTGAATGTGACATGTCTAATCTAAAGTGTCATGAACAACCCCAAGTAATTTTTGAAGTTCTAACTTAGAGCTTTATTTGCATGAAACAGAATAGAAAATGGAGGCTTATATACATCATACAAGGTAACATAGTTAGTTGTTAGCCGAATTAGCACTAAAATCCTGGTTTTTTCACCCCTAGTGTTCTGCCATAACATCTAACAAAAGTTTCCAAGGAACATTTTATTTTATCAAAATCAAGAGAAAGAAAGACCGTACATAAGGACAATATATTTGCACTCAGACTACCCTGAAGCTATTCTTTTTCAACTTGTAAAAATAAAGACATAGCATCCTTTGTAAAAGGAATTTGTAACCAGTTGAAAGCAAGAACATAGTTTTCCTCACAATGTTATCTGCTGATGTTCTGTTTTTAAAAGGTCACAACCAGCCAAACTTTTTTTGGAGTTCTTATTTTCCACATGAAAACACTGAGGATGTCAGCAGGGAGGTACACAGCTTTGCAGTGCTCAGCTATGTACAGCCAGCAGAAGTTCCAAATTCAAGCTGGGGAGTACTTGGAAGACTAAATGTTTTTCATTTTCCACCTACCACTTACTTGACAGGCATACAACTCACACCTCTTTTCCTTACCATTCTCCTATAACAACTACTTGTTATTATAAATATAGCAGGAGAATACTTTTAAAGCAAAGAATTAACAGAAATATGTAAAGAAACAATGAATAAAAGTATGGGTTTAATTCTCATATGAGACAACTCAGCATAACATGTGAAATGAACTCTAAGAAGAAGAGTTACTAAGCACTAATTAATCCGCACATCTGTACCTGATGATCAAACACCAATTTCGGCCCTCCGTCAGCAGCAGTATCTTCACTGAGTAACATCCATGTGTTAGTGTCAATGTCATAACGATAAAAGTCACTTTTCAGAGACTTGCTGTTCCTCACAGAGGAATCCAAATAACGGCCCAATGTGTAGATTTGCCTTCGTTGAATGTCAATGCACATTTTATGACATGATCTGGCACTAGGACCATTCTGTAGAGAGGAAAAAAAGAAAAAAGAATTCAAAGAACAAATAAAATAAAATAAAATGCTCCTCATTTTTGTTGACTTTCATTACAAACTCTGCTCAGAAACTCATAGCAAGTCAACCAATATAAATGGAACACTAGGCTTAAATCTCTAAAGGAAAGCAAAAGAAGCAGTAGGAGATACAACTCTCACCTCAGGAATGCTTAGATCTACCGGGAAAGATGAGAGAAGCTACTCTGTACACTATGGCATTCTGTTCACAACACTGACATGGATTCTATCACGTACTTCGTTGCATTTTAGTCATCTGTGCACAGAGCTTAATTTTCTGTTACATGTTGATCCAGTTAAAGACACACTTCATCTTTTAAAACGCTTCTCACAGAATATTTCACCAGAATCAAGCACAAGACAGGCACTCCAGGATTATCTAGGATCAGCAGATTTCATAACTAGAATCTCTAGCTTAATTACTTCTTTTGAAAGATAAGGAACCATAAGACAAAAGACAAAAGGCATCTTCCTGAAAGCTAGTAAGCTAGTGACAGAAAGAGAATGAGAATTCAAGTCCTTGACTTCTTCAGCTACCCTTTATATTATATAAAACTGACTTTCCTGAATAAATACTCCATATTAAATAAATACTTTCCTGAATAAATACTAGGGAACAACATGAAGAACAGTGTATCACCAACAAAAATTATTTGAGATCACTTATACCACAAGACTGAATAAAAGATGAAAATTATTGTAGTAGTACAGTTGGCTCAGTGGTAGAGCGTCGGCCTGGTGTGCAGGAGTCCCGGGTTCGATTCCTGGCCAGGGCACACAGGAGAAGCTCCCATCTGCTTCTCTACCCCTCCCCCTCTCCTTCTTCTCTCTCTCTCTCTCTTCCCCTCCCGCAGCCAAGGCTCCATTGGAGCAAAGTTGGCCCGGGCGCTGAGGATGGCTCTATGGCCTCTGCCTCAGGTGCTAGAATGGCTCTGGTTGCAACAGAGCAAGGCCCCAGATGGGCAGAGCATCGCCCCCTGGTGGGCATGCCAGGTGGATCCCAGTCGGGCACATGCAGGAGTCTGTCTGACTGCCTCTCTGTTTCCAACTTCAGAAAAATACAAAAAAAAAAAAGTACATCTTCAATTGGACAGTACTGAATTAATTGAAAGAAGGAAAAGAAAACAGAATTAGTATTTGTTATCTAAATCCTGCATATATTATTACTATATGTTATACATTTCATTTAATCTATACTAATAATTCCATAAAGAATAATATCACTATTTCATAGAGTCTAAGTAATTTGTCCAGTCATAAAACTAGAAAATGAAAGAATCTAAGCCCAGAGTAACCAAGGCAAAAACTGTGTTCTTCCCCCTATTCCAGAATGCTTTTTCCAGAATAGAAACAAAAGCAAAAACACACTTATTACAATGTGTATGGTTATGACTGAGATGAAGAATCCCTGCTGCAGAAATAACAGAGCTGAAGTACGAGGCAGAAACAGGAAGCGCAGTGAGTGAATGACAGAGTAGACTAAATATCATCTTGCAAGCAATAAAAAATATTTATTGGTTTCTAGAGTAGGATATAAAATAAAAAAGCGATACTATAGGAAGAGAAATCTAGCATTATTATTTAGATTAATTGAGGCAACAAAGGCACTAGGCATAAAAAGTTTGACGTAATGTTATTAATCCAGATATTAAATTGATTAAATCTGCATTTTAGTATTCATATTAATTACTATTTTTTACATACTAAAACCTTATTTTTAACAATTTTGACTAGTGAAATTACAGCAATAATCAAAAAGCACCCAACAAACAAAACATCCTGGACCAAATGACTTCACTAGTCAATTTTACCAAACATTCAAAGGACTAACACCTATCCTTCTCCTATTATTCCAAAGTTTTCAAGAGGAGGGAAGACTCCCAAGTTCATTTTAATAGGCCAGCATTATCCTAATTCCAAACTCAGATAAAGAGACTACAAAGAAATAATATTAAAGACCAGTGTCTCTGATAAACATAGATGCTAAAATTCTCAACAAAATATGAACAAACCAGATCCAGCAATACATTAAACCAGTGTTTTTCAACCAGTGTGCTTTGTGCCGTGAGACATGGTCAGGTACGCCGTGGGGAAATTAAACATGGGTCCCCAATGGGAGGCTATTTATCCGGCCCGCTGCCAGCTGCCTCCATCCGAACATAAACATTCCCCTCACAATCCCTCCAGCTATCAGCGACAGGAAGAGTGGAGGCACAGGGAACGCTCACTGACCAATCACCTTCTAGGATTCATCCCAAACACTAGCGATGAACCAATAGTAGGCCACCTCTCATCCACACCCAGGAAGGTCCCCACTCAGGCTGCCGTGCACTTGTCATCGTGTGGTCGCTACTCCTCTCCCTGGCCCCAATTTCTAATCCTGGTCAAGACTGGAGGTAAATGTTGCCACCACTAGATGAAGCCTCAGCCTCAGCTGGTTATGTCTATCCTGATGGTGTATATAGATATTAGACCTTTTTCTTTTTAAAAGAGGCCCCCGCAGAGGGTGATATACAATGCATCACAATGCATCATATTGTTATCTAACTTTAAAGCTAAAGTTTGCTGATCTTCTTTTGGACAGTTTTTGGTTATCTGTTGCCAAGGAGTTCCCCATTCTGGCCAACAAAGCTATTTTGACATTGCTCCTGTTTTCAACCACATATCTATGTGAGCTGAGCTTTTCAAGCTTGACTGTGATAAAAACTAAAAACAGAGAGAGACTGAGAACTGTTGAGGAAGAGTTTCGTGTGTGTCTTTCTACCACTCCTGCCAGGATATCCCTTTTGTCTTCATTGAAGGCCCAGGTTTCACACTAAGTGAGTATAAATACATTTAGAAACTATATTATTAACTATATGTATAATATGTACTGTGTTAAGAGTGTCATTTTGTGACATTTTGGTAGGTGGTGTGCCCCAAGATTTTGTAAATGTAAAAAATGTGCCGCAGCTCAAAAAAGGTTGAAAATCTCTGCATTAAACAGATCATACATCATGATCAAGTTATAATTTATTCCTAGGATGCAGGCTGGTACAATATCTGCAAATCAATAAACGTGATCCATGACATAAACAAAATGAAGAATAAAAACCATATGATCATATCAATAGATGCAGAAAAAGCATTTGATAAAATCCAATACCCACTTATGATAAAAACTCAGCAAAGTAGGAATAGAGTGAACATATCTAAATGTAATAAAGGCCATATATGACAAACAGCCATCATCATACTCAATAGGCAAAAACTACAAGCATTTCTCTTAAGATCAGGAACAAGACAGGTTTGCTTTCACTACTCTTATTCAACAGAATACTGGAAGTGCTAGCCACAGCAATCAGACAAGAAGAAGAAATAAAAGGTATCCAAATTGCAAAGAAAGAAGTAAAACTGTCATTATTTGCACATGATATGATACTGTATATAGAGAACCACAAATATTCAACCAAAAAACTACTATAACTGATAAATGAATTCAGTAAAGTAGCAAGATACAAAATAAATATGTAGACATCAGTAGCATTTTTATACACCAATAATGAACTGCCAGAAAGGGAAACTAAAAAAACAATTCCATTCACAATTGTTTCAAAACAGAATAAAATACCTAGGGATAAATTTAATCATGGAGCTAACAGACCTGTACTTGGAAAATTATGAGACACCAAAGAAAGAAACTGAAGATGATACAAGTAGGTGAGGGAAAGCATATACCATGTTCATGGATAAGAAGAACTTAAAATGTCCATACTACCCAAGGCAATCTACAGAATCAACTAAATTCCAATGAAGATACCAATGGTGTATTTCACAGAACTAGAATGAATATCCCCAAAATTTATACAGAACCACAAAAGACACTAATAGCAACAGTGATCCTGAGAAAGAAGAACAAAGTAGGAGGAATCACACTTCCTGATCTCAAACTATACCAGGGGTCGGAAACCTTTTTGGCTGAGAGAGCCATGAACGCCACATATTTTAAAATGTAATTCTGTGAGAACCATACAATATTTAATACTAAATATAAGTAAATGTGTGCATTTTATGTAAGACCAACACTTAAAGTACAATAAGTCTCTGAATTCTTTTTAATAAGGTTGTTATACTATTGCTAACCAATGATGAATAAAGTACTCCTTATCATTAATACGACTTCTGGTGCTGCATGGTTTTGCTGATGGCTTTGTAGTCTAGTTGATACGTGGTAAGGTTAAGCTTCATGCAGGCGCTGAGACTTCCACCTGTTAAACGTGATCGTAGGTTGGTCTTAACGTTCTTTAGATGTGAGAAAGATTGCTTACATGCATACGTAGAGCCAAACATTGTCAGTACAGCAATACTCACACGCTGCAGTGTGTGGTATGTGACAGGAAGCGCGTTCCAAGTTTTGACAATCAGCTGGTCTACGGGTTGAAGTTTTTTCATTTCTCCCCACTTGTGTTTGCTCGCCAACTCTGCTTGCTGTCCTACAAGTCTTTCCAAATCTTCATTCAGTGACTTGAACTTATTCACCCACATTTCTGAGGCCTTCAGGTCAGCAGCTTGTAGCTCAAAATCTCAGACGGAGACACTGGGGGTATAACTCAGGTCAGCGCTGTCCACTGCACACTCGTGTGGATGGCTGATGAACTTAAAAAGACGAGTGCACTCACGAAATTCTCCAAAGCGTGCTTTGAATGACTGCAGGAGATTAAATGTGAAACCCACTAGCTGCTGGAGATTAAGATGTTGAGCAGGGTCACTTACTGTGCATGCATCTTTAAACTCTTCCAGTTTTTCAAAGTGTAGTAAACGACCTGTTTCAATGTTGGCGAGGAAGAGTTCCAGCTTGTTTTCAAATGCAAACACTGCTTGTTGAAGAGATAAGACTGTATTTCCAATGCCTTGCATTTTCACATTGAGCTGGTTCAGATGTTCAGTCATGTCCACGAGATAGTAGAACTTCAGGAGTCACTCAGTGTTAGCTAACTCAGGCTGCTCGATGTTTTTCATTTCAAATCTGGATTTCGCTCAGACAAGTCGCGAAACGGCTAAGCACCTTCCCTCTTGACAACCAACACAAATTGCTGTACAGAAGCAGACCAGGATAATTATTTCCAACTTCATCCAGCAGTGTTTTAAACTGGCGATCACTGAAATGTCGGGCAACAATAAAGTTGACCTCCCAAATGACCAGTGACATCACCTCACCAAGCTGCTCACCACAAATCTGGGCACAAAGCGCCTCCTGATGCAGGATGCAGTGAAAACTTAGGATGGGTCTCTTTTCATGTTCATGAAGAAGTGCTACGAATCCTCTGTATTTCCCCACCATGCACGGAGCACCATCAGTACACACTAAAATAAGTTTATCCATTGGTAGATTTTTTTCTTTAGCAAACTCGGTGAAAGTCTTGAATAAATCCTCCCCTCTTGTTGTGTGTTTCATAGGCAAAACAGCAAGACTTTCCTCACGTAGTGTGTCACCATCAGCATACCTTGCACTCACGTTGAACTGGGATAAATGGCTTACGTCTGTTGACTCATCCAAAGCGAGAAAAAAGAATGGTGCTGCATTTGTGTCCTTCACTTGTGTTGCCTCAATTTGATTTGCCATCATGATGGAATGATCGGGAACAGTTCTTGACGACAGAGGCGTGTCTTTTATTCATTTGATTATCTTGTCTTTATCCAAAAAGTCGTCAAAAAGTTCATTGGCAACATCAAGCATGAATGTTTTGGCATACTCCTCATCTGTGAATGGCTTTCCGTTTCTCTCAATTGCTAAAGCACCAGCAAAGCTAGCCGAATTCCAGTCACCTTGTTGGGTCCAAACACGGAGTTGCTGCTGACTAGCTTGCACTCTGCACAGTAGCTCTTGACATGTTTTCTTCCTGCTGTCCCCCGCTGGATATTTCGATGCAAATGTAGTATGGCATGTGTCGAAGTGCTGCTTTATATTTGACTGTTTCATTGATGCAATTTTATCACTGCATATTTGACACACTGCAAAACCTGCTCTCTCTACAAAGGCGAATTCCTCTGTCCTTCCTGCTGAAAAGTACGATACTCCTCATCTTTTTTTTTTTCTTTTAGCCATCTTCTTCATCAAAAGGGTTTCTGCCATTTGCTAGCTGACTATTTGATTAAAAGGAGGGAAGTTTACTTCCTGACCTCACAACGACTCGTGTACGTTATGCATTATCCAATAAAAATTTGGTGTTGTCCCGGAGGACAGCTGTGATTGGCTCCAGCCACCCGCAACCATGAACATGAGCGGTAGGAAATGAATGGATTGTAATACATGAGAATGTTTTATATTTTTAACATTATTTTTTTATTAAAGATCTGTCTGCAAGCCAGATGCAGCCATCAAAAGAGCCAGATCTGGCTCGCGAGCCATAGGTTTCCGACCCCTGAACTATACTGTAAAGCCATAGCAATCAAAACAGCATGATACTAGCATAAAAAAAAAAGACATATAGATCAATGGAACAGAGTAGAGTTCAGAAATAAACCCATTAGAGTCAATTAATATTTGACAAAGGACAAACCTTTTGAATTATGTGTATTTCTTATAATCTTTAAAGTCAAGGTATTATTAAAGTGTACCCAGCAAATATTTTAAGGTCAATTTAAAAAAATTTAAAAGGGGTGAGTCATATCCTGGAACTCCTATGGGTCTACCATATCATGCTTTTTACTTTAAAATTTTAAAATTTCTTTTGAATGCTGATGAACAGGAGATGCCAAATCTTTTTCTCCTACAAACTTCTACCTTCTTTTATTTGATCCAGCTAATAACAATGTTTTGTCTTTTTCCAAATAACTTCAGATATATGGAAAAGGTTTATATAGGCGGACGGGGATCCTCAAACCCCTCAGCGAGATCTTCTGAGCATGGCTTTTAAGATACCAAGAGGCAGAAAAAGCCCAATAGAGATCAGGTGAACTACCAGCTTTTAGGATAAGCCCTCAAAGGCTCCAACGCCCCAAAGGGCTCTCATAGGATGCCATCTGGGTCCTGCTTCAATACTGGAAAGGAAGGTCATTGAGCTAAAGCCTGCCAGACTTACATGCCTCTGCTGTGAGGAAACAGGGACACTGGAAGGTAGGCTTCCCCCTCGCTCCTCTAAGGGAGGGTTCAGTCTCTTCCAGCCCTGCTCCAGCCACCTATGACCTAATCTTGCCCAGAATGCTGGGGTTTGCCACTGAAGGCTGAAGGTGCCCAGGGCTGTCGGCCCCATCTACAACACTGTGGACGAGCCTAGAGTATTTCTTCCAAGAAGCAGGTAAACTGATCTCATTTGCACAAGGGCCACTTAACTATGTCTTGCCTGAATAGTCAGGTTTTTTATTCTTCCCTCGAAGATCTCTGTTGTGGGTATTGATAGTCCTATTTTCTGCTGCTTTAATATATAGTGTTTCCTTTATTCCTCCTACCTCAATGCCCCACTCATATTTCAGGCTGGGACCTACTCCTAATTTAGAGCTCTCTTTCCCCCTTTTGCCAACTTCTATTATGAATCTACCTTTGCCACCCAGTTTAGTGTATCCCAAGGTTCTCTTTACCACGCCACAGTCGCAGAGCTCCAGGGAAAAGCAACCTGGTCTCATCTCTCCAGGCAGAGGAGAACAGAGGCTCTATCTTCACACATGCTGCAGATGGCATTTCCAGTCTACCTGAATCATTACCAGCTAGAAGCAGTGGTCATTGGGACTTGGACATGAGCTGCAAAGTATAGAATTGTGACAACAATTCCAGTGCCATGCGGACTTTTCCTGGATGTGGACTTTTCCTGGAATCCTGCTCCTTGGGACAGCTCCTAACAGACTGAACTGGGGTTGGGTTGCATTTTTCAGGGATTTGGCATGGTTTTGGGGCCAACGTGGACTTGGTGAACATGTTAAGGACATGACTCTTTTATGGATTCTTGCTGTATTGGCCAAGAGTTTGCTTAAAGGCTTTAATCACTGTAAAAAAAAAAAGAAGACTGGATAAAGAAGATGTGGCACATATACTCCCATGGTATACTATTCAGCCATAAGAAATGATGATATCAGATCATTTACAACAAAATGGTGGGATCTTGATAACATTATACGGAGTGAAATAAGTAAATTAGAAAAAAACAAGAACTGCAGGATTTCATACATTGGTGGGACATAAAAACGAGACTAAAAGTCATGGACAAGAGTGTGGTGGTTACGGTGGGGGGAAGGAAGGAAGGAGAGGGGGAGGAGAGGGAGAGGGGTACAAAGAAAACTAGATAGAGGGTGACGGAGGACAATCTGACTTTGGATGATGGGTATGCAACATAAATGAATGACAAGATAACCTGGGCATGTTTTCTTTGAATATATGTACCCTGATTTATTGATGTCACCCTGTTAAAATTAATAAAAATTTATTTATAAAAAAATATTTGATAAAGAAGGCAAAACACACAATGGGTAATGATAATCTATTAAATAAATGGTTTTGGGAATATTAGATAGATAAATTAAATTAGACAACTTTCTTCCACCACACAAAAGACTAAACTCAAATCAAATTGTTAGACTCAAAACCATAAAAATCCTAGAAGAAAACATGGGCAGTAAAATCTCAGACATTTTCATAGTAATATTTTTTCTGATATAGCTCCTCAGACAAAAGAAATGAAAGAAAAAAAAAGGGACTATATTAAAATAAAAAGGTTTTGCACAGCAAAAGAAAACATCAACAAAATGAAAAGCCAACCCACTGAATGGGAGAGTATTTTCACTGATACGTCTGATAAGAGGTTAATATCCAAAATTTATAAAGAACTTTAGACTCAACACACAAAAACAAAACAAAACAAAACAAAGGGCACAGGACCTGAATAGACACTTATCAAAAGAGGACATATAGATGGCCAATAGACATATGAAAAGATGCTCAATGTCAATAAGAATCAGACTTTTCCCCCATGACCTTTGATATAGCAACATATTAAATGAAGCAGATTTGAATCCAGCTGCCTTCTATTAGGCCAAATATTAAAGAGATTTAGAAAACTATAAAACAATGCTACTTGATGTATAATGGTAACTTCAAGGAAAACCACCTATGTGACTGAGTTGCCAGCTGACCTAGCTACCTTTTCCATTAAACACTGTATTTCCTGGAAAGAAAACTAACAATCTAAGCATGGTTATTCAGACATTATGATATGGCAGACATTTTTTGAAAAATAAATGAAGTATGTCATTTTGAATGAAAACAACTGACAAAATTGTCAATGATAAAATGCATTTTTACATTAAGCAAAAATTAGAATTTTTGAAAACTCCTACCTGCCAATATAATTTTGGAACCTTCCCAATACTTAAAAGACTTTGCCAAGGTGAGATTGATAATGAAATTAACAAATGTATTACTTCAGGATATTGTATAAGATACGTCAACATTTGGAAGATGTGCACTAATTCAGAGAATCACTATTTTTCAAGTGACCATAAATATGGGTAAAAAAAATCATGGATTAATGAACCATTCAAGGGAAAGACCTAGTGTATTTTACTGTAACAGAATATGAAATGTTAGTTGGTTGATATGATTTGAGTCTCTAATGCATTACCTGTAAGAAACAACCACTTGTTAATCTGGGGTATGAAATGTTAAATGTGTAATTATTTTAAAAGTCTATTAAAATGCTACTCTCCTTTCCAAAAATATATCCATGTGAGGTCCAATTTTCTTCAAATATTTCACACAAAACAGTATGTTATAAAACATTAAGTGCAGGAGCAGATATGAGACTCTAGCTGTCATCCATTAATTCAGATATTAAAGAGATTTCTAAAAGTGCAGAACTGAAGAAAAATACATTTTGAACCTATAAAAACTTATTGCACATCAACTTGAACATTTAAAATAATTATTCTCTTTAAAAACTGAGCCATCCCATTCTCTCAATCTCTTAAACGTGTTACTAGATTCATATTTAAGTGAATTAAATTATTTCTGCTTTTTAATTATGTATCATACTTTTAAAACACATGCCCTGGGTTTCATGAAACAATAACTTGAACTCAATGGTACAGAAAATAAAATTAGATAATGAGTATTAATTGTTTAGCTTTGGAAGGAATGAGCATTTATGCTAGAGCCATATATTACCACTCAATTCATGGAAAGATCAACAAAAGGTTTTCTGGTGTCTGTATGAAGAAAATAAGAATAAACTACAATAAATCTCTAGCACTGGGTCACCACTTAGAGCTATTGACTTCAAAATAACAGAAAGTTTGTTCACATCAAAAATCTATTTTTCAGTATTAGTTTTAAATAATTATTAACTGTATTATAAATATTACTTATTATATATAAGTGGTATAAAAAGTAATGCCCAGGGGCACAAAGAAAACTAGATAGAAGGTGACAGAGGACAATCTGACTTTGGGTGATGGGTATGCAACATAATTGAATGACAAGATAACCTGGACTTGTTATCTTTGAATATAAGTATCCTGATTTATTAATGTTGCCCCACTAAAAAAATAAAATTATTTTAAAAATAAATAAATAAATAAATAAATAAATAAATAAAGTTGGAAGAAAAAAAATAATGCCCATGCCTAACTTCAAATGTAGAATATTAATATTAGCTTTGAGGTCCTGTGTAAACCAGCCCCCTCTCCTGCCAAACTGCCACTCTCCAGAATTTTGTATTTATCATTTCCTTGCTTTTCTCCAGCATTAACGTTTCATTTAACTTATATCACCTATTACTCACTAAAGAGTAAGTATATGATTTATGCCTTAAGGGATTCAGAGTCTCAGTAGGGAAATAGGAATGCAAAACAATCATTACAGTAACCCATCCAAAGAATATAAGGCATTAAATGGGCACGCCAAAAAATTTAACTCTGCATGAAGCCAAGAACATTCACAGAGGAAGTGAAGTATGAACTCAGCTTTAAAGAATAAGTAGGCATTTACTAGGTAAAAGCTGGCTGCATGAGAGGAGGACCCTCTGTTAATTCCAAACAGGGAAAAAAGTACAGCCAGAGGACACAGGTGAGAAGACTGAGTAATTCCAGCAACTATAGGTATGGCTGGCACACAGTGATAAGATGAGGTTAGAAAGGTAAATACGGACCAAATCATGATGAGAAATTTGAACTTTTTACTCTAACGAAAGAAACTAAGGTAGAGAAATTGTTTTATCATTCTGATTATTGTTGTTATTCAGACTTCCCTGTATCTAACCAATGCCTTTTGATAGGGCCCCTAACCATACAGTATCTCTGGACTTGGTCACATAACTTCCTCTGCCAATGGGACAATAACAAATCTGGTGGCGTGCCCCTGTCACTTCATCCCCCTTGCAGCCCTGCCTGATTTGAGAACAAGTCTCAGCTAGCCAACAGGAAGGTGCACAACTACACTGAACAGAGCCAAATAGTCCAGCTGAAGCTTCCTCTGCTGACAGCCCACTGACACCCAACACATGAGAGAGCCCACCAAAACCAAAGGAATGACCCAGCCATTCTGTAAACTTGAGTAAAATAAATGATTACTATATGCCACTCAAGTTTTGTGAAGTTTTGAATAAAATAGAATATAACAGATAGCTGAAATGCACTGAAGCTAACCATAGGGTCTAAGCAGGTATTACACGGCCAAATATGTTTTCTAAAGACTGCTAATGAATGGGAACTAGATCTGGGGATCAACAATAGAGGCAAAAATGTTTAGGAAGAAAATCACAGTTAGAATTAATGCCAAAAAGACATGTGCGATTCAATACTGTGTGCTTGAACTGCTGAAACTTAGGCAATAGTTAAATATACTCTATGAATAAGAGGGAAAATTTCAGGATAAATTCTAGACCAATTGCAAGAATAATTACAGATGCAGTCAACCTACATTTAAAATAGCTTAAGAGAAAAAAGCTAGGTTTTCTTTCAGGTGTCTTTTTTTTGAGGATAGAAATAATCATTTCAGAAAATGGTACTTTAATATTGAAAGACAAAGGCAATTTCTTACATACTTTTGCAGGAATAATAAATAGAAATCTGAATTTTAAGATATCTTTGGACAGATAAGAATGAAAAATCAAATAATTCATCAATGGAACAACTGAGTAAGCATGAATTCAGTATCCAGGGATTAAAGACATAGCACCAGATCTTTCTAAATAGCCTTCCTAGATTAAAATCAGTGGTCCTTAAATTAGGTCTTTTTCTCCCATCTTTTGTCTGCAGCTCCTACTGTTTTGTTACAGTTTATTTTTAACCTCATAATCTGAAACATCTTAGATGGAGGGTACAATAAAAAATTCTTTAAAGATTTGGAAAAAAACAATTAATTTTTGCTTTATACCAGTGCGTAATTATGCACTTATTTAATTCAGAGCCATAAATCCAAGCAATCTTATTCAGTAAGGAAATGCTTTATGGGTACATGTATTACTAGATAGACACACACCAATACTACACACATATAATTTTAGTTAAAAATTAAATATATATCATTTGTAAAATTGACAGTCAAATAGTGAGGGATCAAAATAGTGAGATAGTGAAGACATCCAAAGCACAATTTTCCAGAGGAACTCAAAATAAGAAGAATGATTGAAATAAGAGTAGAGGTGCGGGGACATGAGCAAAAGATAGTTACACAGGTCCATTTCCAGGCCAAAGTAGTAAAAACTAAATGATATTAGATACCCACTTCTTTTTGTCTCTGTAAGACAGATTGGTTCATGTACAAGCAGCTGAAGAACCTGGAATGCAAGAGTACAAAACCAAACCCATTCATCACAAACTCATCAAATGGTCCAGAAAGAGAAGCGAACAACCCGCACCCCTGCTGCAATCCAGACTGATGAAGTCGGAGAACTTGCCTCTTTCTCAGTGTCTCTGGAGATGCATGTCCACTGGTTGTCCTTCACACTGTATGCCCAGAAGTCAGCAAGATCTTGTGTTCCATCCCAGCCGCCAAACAAATAAACGGTCTCTATGAAAATTAGAAAAATATATGTAAAAAGATAAACTTAAGGACAAAATGTAAGTCTAGCACCCAGAGCTAGTCAGTTGTCTCTAAGATTGTTTAAGAAGGTACATTTAAATAAACTTAAAATTTTTAAACTGGTAACATTCCAAAATATTTCTAGATTAGTATTTCCTAAACGTGTGTATTGGAGAAGCTGCTGCAGAAGCACTCTTTCGAGAGATTTATAGAAATGCACATCATGAGGAGGCGCTCCCTAAGACTGAGTCCATGGGTCTTCAGCAGGTAGAAAGAGCCTGTGCTTCTAAAGCGTCCAGGGTGAACCTGACGTGCAGCCAGCTTAGGAGTTTCTGTGTTTGGCCAGGAAAACTTTACATTAACCATCTTAATAATGCAGCTTCAGACTGAAAAAAAAAAAAAGACAAAGGAAAGAAATCCCAGAGAAATATATAGGTTAAAATATAACAAAACATCTATTTTCTAAAAAAAAAATCATATTTTCTCTTAATGTAATACCAAAAACAATGATTAGCTGGGACTTAAAGGTAGATATCTTTAGAATAAATGATTCCCATAGAAACTGGGGGAGATATTTCCATATATACTGGTAGATTTAACTCCTCATAAATCAACCTTTAAGTCATTTTAGGTATTCTTGAAAATATTTCTAACTTTGAAATATCTATATACCCATTGACTTTATTCCTGTGACAACTGATTTCTTGCTCAGTGAACAGTGAAAATCTTTATACATAACATTGTGTATCTTCCCATTCTTCTTTGTATAGTAAGAGTGCCTTTCCTTTCTTCAAATATTTCCCCCCTTTGCAAATAAATGTCTTATGTCTACTGATTATACAAGCCAAGCAATTATTTTGTAGTTAAATAAGACATATAGAAAAACTGTAAAGCCATCTACTCTCTAACTGACACCCTAGTCCTATATGTGAGGAGACTCTCATCTAATTATGTCCTACCATGAAGGATCACAAGTGAAAAGAGCACCTGGAAATACTGTAACACCATTTAAGAAAATTTTTGCCATTCACAGAGTTGGTCTTACATCATATAATTTCAAACTCTAAGTGAATTTTCTAAATGAAATGTCCCATTCTATGCATTGTATGCTCCTAGAACCTTGGGAAATTAAAACAGTACTTCTAAATAAGAGACCACTGGAACAGGACTGAGTTCTACTGCTAACTCAGTAACAGGTCACTTAACCTCACTGGTTCTTGTTTTGTTTATTTACAAAACTCTCAGTGTTGTCATGAAGTTTTTCAGATATAAGTTTCATGAAAACATTCCAAAGGCTGTCAATATAAATAGCATTTGTACCTTTAAAATACACAGAAATAAAAAATACTTTATCGTTACTAAGTACCACTGACACAATAAAAACAGTGCTATTGTGCCCGATTCCATGTCTCACTGAGTATCTAGAACACTTTTGACTCTGTACAAACATGAAAAAATGGCAATGAAACTATTAAAAATGGCCATATCTCAGAACTACAAAACAACCCATTATCATTAGTTAAGTAACATTCTGTTTCCCAAATGGCACACACTAATGCCCAGATACATAGAATTTTATAAGAAAAAATAAAGAATTTTCATCTAGTTTAAAAATGATTTGCCAAGGCCACATATAAAGGCAGTTAGCCCTGTTAAATTCTGAAGCCTGAGGAGGGAGGGGGTATATAACTAAAATAGCAATAGCAATTGACCTTTTGTTTTATAGTGTTTCTAGGCACCCTCTGGATAAGGTTACCCTAGTTCATTAACTTTCATAACCCTTCCTCTTCAGCTCTGGGTTCTCAATGTTCTTTCTGAAAAGCAGGTCTCTTTGTACGCATAAATTCTCACAGCAAAGAAAACCCACATTGCCACAACAGGCTCATTGATAGCTGAGCAAAATAAAATCTGGCACAGAGCAAGCATCCCAATGGAATTAATCCAAGATGTCATTCTTGTCCATGAATACTTTGTAGTCCCAGTTGAAGTTTAATAGTAAAATGGAATAAATCAGTCAAAAATAGGACCTTTTGACATACCTGAATGAAATGCATAACAAAGTTTTAATTAAATCATCTAATTATTTAAGTTAAATCATTCAGAGATGAAATATCTAGAAGCAAATATCAGTATTACTTAATGCATAAATAACATAAAAAACTTTTTTTTTTAAAAGACTTTATTTATTCATTTTAGACAGGAGAGAGAGAGAGAGAGAGAGAGAGAGAGAATGAGAGAGAGAGAGAGAGAGAGAGAGAAGGGAGGAGCAGGAAGCATCAACTCCCAACATAAAAAACTTTTAATGAGCATAGAAATAATGGAGAGAACTGTAGTGAGAAGAAAGTGAAAAAACGAAAACTTTATTTGCAACAGGGTAGTAGACTGGTTTACTGAATGTTCCCTCTCATGCTTATAGGTTATATAAAAATTCACGTACATCCCTGGGAAAGTACAATCCTCCTCTCTCTTTATTTTCTTAAAGGAGAACAGGCTACAGTGGCTATCCATTTCTCCCAGCACTTGGGAACGTTCAGCCAATATGTGAGTACTAATCTGGACTGGCAAGCCACTGCAGAGAATAATAAAATAAAAAAGACATGGTCTCTTCCTCAAGGAGCTTACAGTCAAGAAGAAAAAACAAGTACATAAATCATCATGACTACAGGATAGCTAAGTGCCTTAAAAAATTGCACTAGGCTTCCAAGGAGGAAAGAGAGTATAACCAGTTGAGGGGACTGAGGAAAGTTTTCATGGAAATGGGTATTCACATCACAAGGTGGGTTTGCTGGCAAAATGGAGGGACAAGGACATTTCAGCAGAGTAAAAAATAAAGGTACAGATACAGAAAAACACAAAAAGTGTTTTTTTGTTTTTTGGGTTTTTTTTGTATTTTTCTGAAATTGGAAATGGGGAGGCAGTCAGACAGACTCCCGCATGTGCCTGACCGGGATCCACCCAGCACACCCACCAGGGGGCGATGCTCTGCCCATCTGGGGCGTCGCTCTGTTGCGACCCGAGCTATTCTAGCACCTGAGGCAGAGGCCATTAAGCCATCCTCAGCGCCTGGGCCAACCCCGCTCCAATGGAGCCCCCGTTGCGGGAGGGGAAGAGAGAGACAGAGAGGAAGGAGAGGGGGAGGGGTGGAGAAGCAGATGGGCGCTTCTCCTGTGTGCCCTGGCCGGGAATCAAACCCGGGACTCCTGCACACCAGGCCGACGCTCTATCACTGAGCCAACCGGCCAGGGCAAAAAGTGTTTTTTTAAAGACGTGGACTCTACAGTCAGACAGACCTGCTATGTGAGCACCACCAAGTTCCTTAACCTCCGGCTTCCTCGTCCCTAAAATGACACACTAGAGTTCCTAGCTCATAAAGTACAGGGAGAATTAAATTAAATCATGCACACAAAGTGGTAAAACTGTGCAATGAATAAATACACTGTTCAATTTAAAAGAACACAAAAGGTAGTGGTGTAAAGATAAGGTTAAAAAGACTGATAGTGGCAGAACATGGAAGGTGTTAAATGACAGAGGCTAAGAACTTGGCGCCACAGACTTAGGAGTAGCTATGAAGATCTTAGGCTGAGACATAACATGGTCAGATCTCAACTTGCAGCATATGGGACAGCCTGAAAAGGAAGAGCCAATGAAAGAAAGGAAATGGAAGCAAACTGATCAATAATAGCCTATGTTCAAAATAGTGAACCAATTTCAGTCTAAGCAACTATAAAGGAATCAATCATCAACCGATCAATAAACCTCTCATTACTTAGGCCACAAAAACCACAATTCAACCATATTCTTTGGTACAGGCCTTTCTGGTATCAGTACAGCTGCTTAGTACCAGTAGCACTAACCTACATATTTATGTACACTAAAAATAAGGTAGAAATGTTAACACATCAGTGTCTTCAATTTTCAGCAACTTTTTATTTTAAGAGCCCAAATACAACACCTATCCTCTGATTTTAGGGCTAAGTCAGACTGTGCTGATTGCATTATCCTCCACAAGATGGCGTGCTATTTTAAATTAATTTTTCCATTTTGAAATAGTATACAATGCAGTGACAGCATGAGCCCAACCTTATATAAAATAATTCAAGTGTCAAACAGAAGAGGTAGGAGAAGGGTTAACAGGCTAGGGAAGGAGGATAACTTAATTCTCAGTTTAATATATAGACACCAAGAGAAAAACAAATAGAAAAGTTTTTTTGTTTTTCTTTAATTTTTCCACTGATTTGAGAGAGAATACTACTTATTCTGTGAGAAGGGAAAAGGCTGGTAATGTAGGTTCTCAAAATTCAGTGAGCATTAAATAACAAAGAACTGCCTAATAGAACGAACACTTAAACTCTCACCTGAACAGACTTGTAAGCTGAAACAAAAAAGACACGCCTTTTCTCTCTATTTACCAAATTTCCCTCAGAGTTGAAACCCAATTCAGAGTTAAAGAATCTAAGCAGAGAGGTGCCAGATTCAAGGACTATGATCAATAAAACAGACATACACACCTAGCAGAGCAAAATACTACAATCCTTCTCTACCAGGGTAGGATGATAGAACTCACTTAGGATGGAAGAAAGGTTTGAAAATTAAATAGCAAAATTTATGTCATCATGTACTTTTTAAAATGGTCACTCTATTCTTCGCCTGTAGCAAAATAAAAACAAAACTATAGACTAAAAAAGGAAAAGAAAATCTAGGTACTATAAGTTTTTCATATTAAAGAAAAGATGCATGAAACATCAGGAAGCAGTAACTGCTCTGAAATACGAGCCACTTTAAAGAAAAGATGTAAAGAAATTTATGAAGTTTTTACTCTAGTGAAGGTGTTCCTAACTTTTTTTTTGAGTTGAGTCCCTTTGATGATCTGAATTCATGGATTGTCTTCCTAGAAAAATGTACATACAAAATTTTGTATATAACTACAAAAGATTAAGAGCCCTTGCTCTGGAAACCTTAGAAATGCAAACTTAAAGTAATAACTGGACCTGTCTAAACTCCATTTCACAACTAAAGCATCAACTTCATAACGATGAAAACCAGATTCTTCCAACTCTACTTGGGAGAAATCACTATTACTAAACCTATCTACTCCTTCTCAACAAAATTCTTAGATAGGGTTCAACTATTTTTCTAAAAATCTTAAAAAGAATACTTACGGCATCCCCTCCTTTCTAAAATTAGGACACTGCCTACTTCAGATTATACCGCGGCTCATGACTATTTTATTTGCTCCTTGGTTATGGCCAACAACATTTAGCCTTCATAATAAAAGTATATTCATGTTTACCTGAAATTTTAAAATGAGTAATTTTTTTAAAATTTACTTTGCATTCCAAGTATCCCTCACCTGTTTGAACATCAATAACCATCTGATGGCCACCTCTCATTCCTGGTCGGTTATCTTCTCCATCACCTGAAGTAGAAACAATATGTTCTTTGAAAAACAAAAAAACGCAAACCCAAAGTAACTTTATTCCTAAGTCTGTAATGAGCAGTAAAACACACTCTTATTCTTTCAATATTAAGAATAAGTAAAAAGACAAAAGAAATAATATGACTTACAGTAGCTATGTTTATAATACGGTAATTATCTTACTCTTTTTTCCAATTGCTTTCAAATTATCAAATGCAATTGGAAGCTACTTTCAATGTATTTATGACATGCCACAAACCAGCAAAGACAGGATATTCCACAAAAACTTAAGACAAGAAGACTCTAAACCACAGGTAGTCAACCTTTTTATACCTACCACCCACTTTTGTATCGCTGTTAGTAGTAAAATTTTCTAACCACCCACTGGTTCCACAGTAATGGTGATTTATAAAGTAGGGAAGTAACTTTACTTTATAAAATTTATAAAGCAGAGTTGCAGCAAGTTAAAGCATATAACAATAATTACTTACCAAGTACTTTATGTAGGATTTTCGCTAAGTTTGGCAGAATAAATCCTTATAAAACAACTTACTATAACTATAGTTAAATCTTTTTATTTATATAAGGTCTACCGGAAAGTTCTGTCCATTTTTGAAATAAAACAAAATACAAATTTTTCTTACCGTCAATAAACTTTATTAAATAATTACATTATTATTTCTTGCCAGCATGAGGGCAATTTGTATATCCCATTTTTGAAAAATGTTTTATCTTTTGATGCAAAAAACTGAACCAGTGCTTGTTTGATATCTTCTTCATTTTTGAATTTTTTGCCCTTCAAAAAATTTTGTAAGGACAAAAACAAGTGATAGTCGGAGGGTGCTAAGTCCAGGGAATATGGTGGATGCAACAGACATGCTTCTGTAGCATTTCTTCCTTGTTGAAATTTGTAAAAATTACAGTGGCGTAAATGAACTTTATCAGTAGCCATGGGTACACTATCGCTTCACACATAAGATTAATGTGAATCAACTTTGTTTTAGTTAATTTGCTACGTCAGTATGTATACATTAAGTGATAAAAATAGAGAGGCACACATGCACTAAATAAACATGTGCTTATGTGTCGAAACTTGTTGTGATAGAAACGGACAGAACTTTCCGGTAGACCTCATACTTTGGTTGCTCCACTACCGCCCACCATGAAAACTGAACGCCCACTAGTGGGGGGTAGGGACCAGGTTGACCAGCACTGCTCTAAACTAATGAAGTGACAAAGTGCAGGTGGAGAACAAATACAGCCACAGATTGTAAGTAGAATGAGCAGTTTTAAAGTTTATAAAACTACTGAAACCTAAGATGCTATCAAGTTTTATATGAATGATCATTTTCTTATTTTGTGCCAATATTTCAGAAAACAGTTCCCACATAAATGACCAACTATTTTATATGAGTACTGACTGAGAAAATGTAAGACTTGTTTTCCTTTATTATTTCCAGCTTAATAAGGAGGTTTAATATAATAGCTTTCCTTGTATCAGCTTCCTCCTATGTAAAATAGGTGACATCCAACATTTTACTAATTTCACAGGTGTACTATGAAAAAGACTAAAATGACAGTTCTTACATATGAAAAATAAGATGCAAACTGAAGCTTTTCATTTCTAATCATTCAAAAAGTTCTCTTCAAATTCTTTCTCCTTTCCTTTTTTTTTCTAATTTAAATAAATTTTTTATTAATGTTAATGGGGTGACATTAATAAATCAGGGTACATATACTCAAAGAAAACATGTCTAGGTTATCTTGTCATTAAATTATGTTGCATACCCCTAGCCCAGAGTCAGACTGTCCTCCGTCACCCTCTATCTAGTTTTCTTTGTGCCCCTCCCCCTCCCCCTAACCCTCTCCCTCCTTTCCTCCTGCGTCCTCCCTCCCCCCACCCCTGGTAACCACCACACTCTTGTCCATGTCTTTTAGTCTTGTTTTTATGTTCCACCAATGTATGGAATCATGTAGTTCTTGTTTTTTCTGATTTACTTATTTCACTCCGTATAATGTTATCAAGATCCCACCATTTTGTTGTAAATGATCCGAAGTCATCATTTCTTATGGCCGAGTAGTATTCCATAGTGTATATGTGCCACATCTTCTTTATCCAGTCTTCTATTGAAGGGCTTTTTGGTTGTTTCCATGTCTTGGCCACTGTGAACAGTGCTGCAATGAAATTGGGGCTACATGTGTCTTTACGTATCAATGTTTCTGAGGTTTTGGGGTATATACCCAGTAGAGGGATTGCTGGGTCATAAGATAGTTCTATTTTCAGCTTTTGAGGAACCCCCATACTTTCCTCCGTAATGGTTGTACTACTTTACATTCCCACCAACAGTGGATGAGAGTTCCCTTTTCTCCGCAGCCTCTCCAACATTTGCTATTACCCGTCTTGTTGATAATAGCTAATCTAACAGGGGTGAGGTGGTATCTCATTGTAGTTTTGATTTGCATTTCTCTAATAACTAATGAAGATGAGCGTCTTTTCATATATCTGTTGGCCATTTGTATTTCTTCCTGGGAGAAGGGTCTGTTTATGTCCTCTTCACATTTTTTTATTGGATTGTTTGTTTGTTGTTGAGTTTTATGAGTTCTTTGTAAATTTTGGATATTAGGCCCTTATCTGAGCTGTTGTTTGAAAATAACATTTCCCATTTAGTTGGCTGTCTGTTTATTTTGATGTCAGTTTCTCTTGCTGAGCAAAAACTTTTTATTCTGATGTAGTCCCATTCATTTATCTTTCCCTTCAATTCTCTTGCCTTTGGAGTCAAGTTCATAAAATGTTCTTTAAAACCCAGGTCCATGAGTTTAGTACCTATGTCTTCTTCTATGTACTTTATTATTTCAGGTCTTATATTTAGGTCTTTGAGCCATTTTGAGTTAATTTTAGTACATGGGGACAAGCTGTAGTCGAGTTTCATTCTTTTGCATGGGGCTTTCCAGTTTTCCCAACACCATTTGTTGAAGAGGCTTTCTTTTCTCCATTGTGTGTTGTTGGCCCCTTTATCAAAAATTTTTTGACCATATATATGTGGTTTTATTTCTGGGCTTTCTATTCTGTTCCATTGGTCTGAGTGTCTATTTTTCTGCCAATACCATGCTGTTTTGATTGTCGTGGCCCTATAATATAGTTTGAAGTCAGGTACTGTAATGCCCCTAGCTTCATTCTTTTTACTTAGGATTGCTTTGGCTATTCGGGGGTTTTTATAGTTCCATATAAATCTGATGATTTTTTGTTCCATTTCTTTAAAAAATGTTATAGGAATTTTGATGGGAATTGCATTAAATTTATAAATTGCTTTGGGTAATATGGCCATTTTAATTATATTTATTCTTCCTATCCAAGAACAAGGAATATTCTTCCATCTCATTGTGTCTTTTTCTATTTCTCTTAACAATGCTTTGTAGTTTTCGTTATATAGGTCCTTTACATTCTTTGTTATGTTTATTCCTAGGTATTTTTTGTTGTTGTTGCAATCGTGAAGGGGATTATTTTTTTGAGTTCGTTTTCTAATATTTCATTGTTTGCATATAGAAAGGCTATGGACTTTGTATGTTAATTTTGTATCCTGCAACCTAACTGTATTGGTTTATTGTTTCTAGTAATCTTTTTGTGGGTTTTCGATGTATAGAATCATATCATCTGCAAAAAGTGATACCTTTACTTCTTCTTTTCCGATATGGATGACTTTTCTTTGTCTTGTCTGATTGCTCTGGCCAGAACTTCTAGCATCATGCTAAATAAGTCTTTCTCCTTTCTAAGTTAGGTTTAGATTTTGCTGCTCATAATCACTGAAGTTTTGTCCTTTTCTTCCTTCTTCCCCCAGTCAGCAGTATTGCCCCTTGCAAGAACAGATTAAGAAAACACTGAAATAAATTTGTCAGTGTGTTTGTATTTTTTATATATATATATATATATATATATATATATGTGTGTATATATATATATATATATATAGTGTGTGTGTGTGTGACAGAGACAGAGAGAGGGAGAGATAAGGACAGACAGACAGGGAGAGAGATGAGAAGCATCAATTCTTTGTGGGGCACCTCAGTTGTTCATTGGTTGCTTTCTCATCTGTGCCTTGACTGGGGGGCTACAGCAGACTAAGTGACCCCTTGCTCAAGCCAGCGACCTTGGGCTCAAGCCAGTGACCTTGAGCTCAAGCTGGTGAGCCTTGCTCAAACCAGATGAGCCCGCGCTAAAGCTGATGACCTCAGGGTTTCAAACCTGGGTTCTCCATGTCCCAGTCCAACGCTCTATCCATTGTGCCACTGACTGGTCAGGCTGTATTTAAAATTTTTTTTTTAATTCATTTTTTTAAAGAGGAGAGAGAGACAGAGAGGGAGAGAGAGGAGAGAGAGACAGAGAGAGAGAAGGGGGGAGGAGCTGGAAGCATCAACTCCCATATGTGCCTTGACCAGGCAAGCCCAGGGTTTCGAACAGGCGACCTCAGCATTTCCAGGTCGACACTTTATCCACTGCGCCACCACAGGTCAGGCCTGTATTTTATATATATATTTAATCCATTAGTTTTCAAACATGATACATATTACAGTCTGTTTGCTACAACATCAGTTTCTTTTAAGAAAATTATCTCATATAGTACTGATAAGAGAATAATATCCATATAATATAGAAATTATGGAAGTTCACAGCAATTTTCGCCAGTACATTAATGTTTAACACTATCAGAAAAAAGCTTTCTCACAATTAAAGAGGAAGCCTTAGTAATCAATATATGAAAACCCTAGGAAAAAGCTGAATAGCAGCCACAGAACTGACTTTCTTTAATGCAAGTAGCTGCATTATCAGAGAACTGCTACAGTTTCTATTATTTTCTATCTGGTTATCTGACAGAGCAGTGAGTACAGATGAAGTGACAAAACCTTTCTCATATCAAAAAATGGATTAATGAAGAAGACTACATCCTGGATCAGACTTTGTTTTGATTAAAACAGTCTTTATTGGAAGCAAATGCGGCCTGGCTGGTGGCTTAGTGGATAGAGCAAACATGGCCAACATACGGCCCGCCTGCATAATGAGTTTATGCGGCCCGCAATTAAATTTTTAATATTCTCCGCTACTTTAAAATCTCAGCTACTCAGAAGTGGAAGCATCTTTGATTATTGGAAATCGAGATATTTAAGGAGTGATACACGGAAAAGAACTCGGCATGTGACTAATCTAGGGTTAACTTCCAATAATTGGTCAAATGGATTTGCCATACTTATTCTTTTTTTAAATTCCATTATAAAGATTTACAACTTTTGTATTCATCTGTACTCGATATGAACTGTTTGACATTTAGTGGCGATGTGAAACCCACATTCTTTTAGGTGGAGTTTGCCAGTGCGCACCTAAGATGAAGCAATTTGTTATTTTTGTGGTCAAGCGTGCTGAATCAAGTTGCATTGTAGCATAGACAATAGCTGCAGTTGATAACTGAAAACATGTCCAGGCTGTTTGTAAAATGAAATAATTGTTTTATTTGCAAATAACCCCTTCAAGCTCATTCTATTAATTAAATAGTTTCAATTGATTGCAATACAGTTTGGATATTTTATACGATATGTAATTATATTTTTATTAAAATAATATTGTATATTAAAAATGTTTTTCACTCATTCATAAACAAATTACATAATAAAATTGTTTACTTAAACGAATCATTTTTGTATTTAACATTTTTAAATTTTAATATTTTGTCCGGCCCATGAAAAAAGTTTTCTTTCTAATCTGGCCCTGGGGCAAAAACTGTTGGCCATGCCTGGGATAGAGTGTCAGTCCAGAATATGGGTCCTAGGTTCGATTCCTTGTCAGGACACACAGGAGAAGTGACCATCCGCTTCTTCCCCCACCTTCCCCTTCTCTACCTCCTCCCTTTCCACAGCGAGTGGCTCAAAAGAGTGGCTCAACTAGTTTGAGCGTGGCCCCAGGCACTGAGGATAGCTCCACTGGTCAGAGTACATAAGCCTTAAGAGCTAAAAATAGCTCCGTACACAGCATCAGCCCTAAATGGGTTTGCAGGGTGGATCTGCTCAGGATGCTGGGAGGAGTCTGCCTGCTAAAAAAAAGAAAAAAAGAAAATGCCCTCCAGGTGCTACAGCTCAAAGAAGGCCACAAGCCCCAGGGTTTAAGGCTCCAAACTCACTATGACGCTCAGTACAAAGGCCTGCAAACATGAACTATTCTAATATTATTTACTGTTATTAGGACTACTACTCTTGCTTTTGTTAGTATCAGTTATACAGTTCCATAGATCTAGAAAGGTATGCCCCACTTCTACTTGTCTCATAAGCCCTATTAGCTGTAGTGAGCACTTTTACAGAACTTAAGGTTTTTCAGGACCACATTTGGCATCACAACACAATGGCCTATTATTTTAGTGTCTCTATAAAAGCAGCTTATGATGGTATTCAGTTTTGTTTTGTTTTGTTTCACACAAAACTGGCCAGTCTTGTTATAGCATTAAAACAAAAAGGTTAAAAAATTTTAAATATAATAAACAGTCTACCATCTAGTTAAGGAACCTACATCTTGTTTAAAGCACCTGCTTTTTATTAACAGAGCACTGTGAAACTTGACTTACCTTGTGGGAAACCAAACAGACATTACAGCAAAAACATCCATAACTTAGAAGGCAGGGCCTACCTTTGGTGCTTTTGGGAATAATCTGACTCCATCGTGGCTTATATTCCTGTTGACTGATATACTGATTGAATAAGCCATCTGCAAATACCAAAGAATGAGGGAGAATTACACCTTAACCCGCTTACACTTTTTATTATAGCAAAAAAGACAAAAATGTAGAAGCCTACATGAAGGGAAATTACTAATATGTTATTAAAGCAACAGCACATTTTCATAAAATATGTGGCACTTCAGTTTTCACATTATCTCAAATATAAAAAGTAAAGTATTAGTTGACAAACCATGTGAAGAAATTGTTTTACTGGCAAATCATATTAAATTTATTGTCCTGTCCCCATTTTTGTCACTATTATACAAAAAAATGGGAGCTCCAACAACTTTGGTTTAGACCATATATCTTCAGGAAAAAAAAAATTAATCCTGTAAACTGAAAATTCCATTTTTATATTTTTCTCTGAGTATAAAACTACATAGAGATAAAAGTACCAGTAATTGTAATTAATATATTTCTTGCATAATTACTAAATGTTAGAATCCATGCTAACTTACTTACCTGATTTAATTATAAGAACAACCTTATGAACTCGGCATTATCATCTCCATTTTACAGATGGGATATGTATAGAGAAATTAAGAAACTTAACCAAAAGCACACACCTCTTAACCAAGACCACACACATCAATAAATCCTTAATATATTTCTTAGAAAGAGTTGTTATACCAGTCACTATAATGGCCATGGAGACCGATTTCCCCATATACACCCATTCTATCCCAAATAATTATCAATCCCAAATCCCATGACCCTCAACAAAGACCAATTTAAGAAAGATATGGAACACAACACTTGCTAATGGAACATGAGTGTTTTCTTGGGGGACTACGAGGAAATGTTTCCTACTTCTACATGGACATACAGAGAACAAAATTATACTTTTATTCTTCCAAAAATGTTCGTATCTGTATGCAATGTACACAAGTGCTGCAGTCAACCTGTACAGGTCCGAGAATGAAGTCAATCTTTTAATGATGACAGAGCAGACAGAAATAAAGAAACTAAATCACGTGATCAACCAGCCACGAAAACAACCTAATGACTTCCTGTTATGTGATAAAACATTTCTTTTTTTTTTTTTTTTTGTATTTTTCTGAAGCTAGAAGCAGGAGGCAGTCAGACTGACTCCCGGATGTACCTGACTGGGATCCACCCGGCATGCTCCACCAGGGGGCTATGCTCTACCCATCTGAGGCGTTGCTCCCTTGCGGCCAGAGCCATTCTAGCGCCTGAGGTGGAGGCCATGGAGCCATCCTCAGCACCTAGGCCAACTTTGCTCCAATGGAGCTTTGGGCTGCAGGAGGAGAAGAGAGAGATAGAAACTAGGGGGGGGGGGGGGGGTTGTCCACAGCAGTCCAAACATAGCTTATAAAGTTACCTTTATGATAAATTCCTTCATTTGACTCTGATTTCAACATGAATAGAGATTTTTCCCTTTTGCTTAGTCACTGAAAGCAAATACTTTTCCAAAGAACTTAAAAGTAAAACTGTTCTCCATGATTTATAGACTCGCCAGACACTATGTAACACACAGAAATCTCCCTAATCTCTTTTCTGGGTAATTATGAAGCTCAATTGCAACCACACCCTCCCGCTTTCAAGTCCTTTCAGATGGCTTTAATGGAAACTTCCATCCACACACTCATCTAGTCTCCATTTCTTTGCCTTTGGGACTTTTCAAAATTCTTATAAAAAGAAAGTTCTAATATTTTTCTCTCCTTTAAAAGTAATCATATATTAGCATATATATTTTATTAAAGTAAGAGGAACAAGAAGATCCATAACTTAATTTAGCAAGCGTGTTGGTATAACATAATTTCCTCCTCACAAACTTTTCTGACAAGCCTTGCTCCATCAGCCTATTCCAGCCAATACTCGTCTCCCACTACAAGAGCTGGAAATCCTTTTTCAGATAGCTCCTAATAATAATAAAGATAAGATTACAGTAAAAATATCAGTAATAAATTTAGAATTATACGGAAATAAAACATAGTTTATTCAGTTTTCAGAAAGGCACATCAAAGTAAAGTATTGTACTCCTTTTTAGAACCAATGTTTTTTGGAACTGTGTGTGTCTGGCTGATTCCCCCCTATGTTCCTTGCAGAAAAGCCTCTATCTCCTCTTCCCCTCAAACCTGTGCCTACGCTGAAAGAGAAATCAGAATCCCACAGGGGCAAGCTCTTCTGGTGCTCCAAAGGTGTGACCACAGAAACAGCTCTCATCAGCATTAGAAGGAAGAACCCATCCTCAATCTTAAATCATTCTGAGCACTGCGGGTAGTAAGAGTCAAGTCTCTCACTGTTTTGTCAATCCGAGATCCACTCTTACTATCCTGAAAATCGTAGATTCTATCCATCAAGACCTTCATGCTGTTTTTCTTCTATCAATCACAACTTTCCTAAGAAAATACTGTCAGTAATTTTCAAAGTAAAAAAAAGGAGCAAACTTTCAAATATTATATGCTTTTTGTAAAATAATTTTGTAAACACACACACAGCAAAAATACAAAACTCAAAGTTAAAAAGTGATTTTCTTGGACAAGATTAGGTTGATGTTTTCTTTTCTTCTTTGTAACTATTTTCCCAGTTTTTGCATCAAACACTTTAATTCCCAGAACAAGCGCCACAAAACAACTAGGAATATGGAACTGTTTTCTGAACCTTGGGAGAACCTTATAATATATCGTTATTACCAATACAAGTCATTTTCACATATTTTGTTACCCCTGAAATGTATATTCTTCACGGCTCAACAGACTTGTTCATGTTGCTACAAGCAGTGCTTTGTATACTGACATTCGCTTGTTTCTTCAACAAGGACAGAGAGCCAAATATGCCCAAAAGATTTACAATCAGGCTTGCAGAAGATATTACTTTCAAAATTTTAAATATTAAGTACTCCAAACGTTAAATATTAGAAATTATGATTATCTTAGCCTAGGAAGATAAGATTAATGTTCTACTGAATAAAGATAGTTAATAGCATAGAACCGGAAATGTTCAGTATATAATAAATACTTAGACTGAAAAAAAAAGGCAGAGGGTAGGCAACATTCCTAAATCCATGGCTGTTATTTTCTTTGTGTCATCCTAATGTTACCAAGTTTCTCACATTTAAACAATCTGCTCATAAAAGTCCCACTTCCTGGGCCCTGGCCAGTTGGCTCAGTGGTGGAGTGTCGGCCTGGCGTGCAGGAGTCCCGGGTTCGATTCCCGGCCAGGGCACACAGGAGAAGCACCCATCTGCTTCTCCACCCCTCCCTCTCTCCTTCCTCTCTGTCTCTCTCTTCCCCTCCCACAGCCAAGGCTCCATTGGAGCAAAGTTGGCACGGGCGCTGAGCATGGCTCCATGGCCTCTGCCTCAGAAGCTAGAATGGCTCTGGTTGCAACAGAGCGATGCCCCAGATGGGCAGAGCATTGCCCCCTGGTGGGCATGCCAGGTGGATCCCGGTCGGGTGTATGTGGGAGTCTGTCTGACTGCCTCCCTGTTTCCAACTTCAGAAAAATAAAAAAAATTTTAAAAAAAGTCCTACTTCCAATAAAGTATATTCCCAGTACATAACAGCACCCTGACAAGTCACACCAGTTCACATGTAGTCAAGCAAATATTTTAAAAAATTGTTTTGAGACCTTTTTAATTTGCCTCCCTCTTTCCCTAACAAATTATTTTTGTTTTCACTAGTCTAAATGTCACACAATTCTCTTTGTAGCTCTTCTCTTCTGTAGAGATGATTAGAAAACCTGAAGAAAATTATTTAAATATGGCATTATCAAATCTGGAAATAACTTTTAAAAAAAGTCCTTACTAAAGAAAAAAATAACTTTTTTTTTTTTTATTTTTTTTTATTTTTTTAATGGGGTGACATCAATAAATCAGGATACATATATTCAAAGATAACAAGTCCAGGTTATCTTGTCGTTCAATTATGTTGCATACCCACCACCCAAAGTCAGATTGTCCTCTGTCACCTTCTATCTTGAGAAAAAAATAACTTTTATTGAGTATCTGCTGTGTGCAAGACACTGCAAATGTTTACTTATTTACTACTTAAAATAAACCTATGCAATGGTCATTATTAACTCCTGCAAAGATGAAAACAAGGTTCAGAGAAGTTAACTTCCCAACAACTCTAAAAAGAAAGGTTCAAGTCCAGTTCCAAAGTCTAAAACCTTTTCAACTATTCATAGACTACATATGAATATAGGTACACACATATCATAGACTAAAACATATATAGTAGACTAGTTTTTAAATCGCAATCTATGATAAAACACTGTAATAATAAGCATGGGAAAATGAGAGAGAAAAAAACAACAACAAAGCTTTTGGAAACAAAAGTCAACATACACATTATTTTACTACAATATTAAACAAATCCAATATAATAAAAGAAAAATAAAACTAAATGAGTTGAAATATATCATTTATGATTCAAAGGGAAAAATGCAATTCATCTTTTAAGACACTGACTACTGTGGCTGAAGTTTAATTTGTACGTTTTGATTCTTTTCTAGAACACTGGTTTGCCAAAATCCGGATTACTAATTTACTAGAAGCATTCCTGTTAGTTGGAAATGGCTCCACATAAGCAATGACCAGCAGATTACGAAGCTAGCTGTTCTACCAAAAACCAAAACCAAAACAAAACACCTGTTCTTTCAGAGAAATCAGGGCTTCACATAAGACAAAAGCTAGAAACTTATAAATTCCAGCCCTCTCACATCTCTACACCACAAACATACAACTTTTACCTTTCTGACATTTTCATTTTATGATGTTAAATCATCTAACCATTCCTAACAAAAATATACAGATTTTTTAAAAACTATGTTGCACTTTGTAGAGAAACATAATAAAGATAACCCTCATTTAATCTATTATATATTATTGCCTCTTGCCATAGAAACTGGGTTATCGATGAATAGTCTACATCAAATCTGGAGCACCTTACATTTAGCTGTTACTTTCAATGAAATAGCATGCTTAAGAACCTTCTTTAAAAAAGGGAGGGAGGAAAGAAGAGGGAAAGAAGAGAGGGGAGGGGAGGGGAGGGGAACTTTCTTTTATACCTTCCAAAAAATAGTAGTAATACAAATGTTTATTAAGCCTTTGGTCAATAGTAAATTCTGTTTAAAAACCATAAGAGACATGCTAAAGAAACTTTATTTTTTAATAGAACAAGTTTAAGTTCCAGAAACCAAAGGCATAAGGTTGAAATCCTTTGAGGTAATCAAAAATGCTGCAAACATTAAAGCACAGTAAGGATATTTTTCAAAATACATTGCTTTCAGTACCATGTTTTTTTTGTTTGTTTGTTTTTTTACAGAGACAGAGAGAGAGTCAGAGAGAGGGATAGATAGGGACAGACAGACAGGAACAAAGAGATGAGAAGCATCAATCATCAGTTTTTCGTTGCTGTTGCCACACCTTAGTTGTTCATTGATTGCTTTCTCATCTGTGCCTTGACCTTGGGCCTTCAGCAGACCAAGTAACCCCTTGCCCGAGCCAGCGATCTTGGGTCCAAGCTGGTGAGCTTTGCTCAAACCAGATGAGCCTGTGCTCAAGCCGGCAACCTTGAGGTCTCGAACCTGGGTCCTCCGTATCCCAGTCCGACACTCTATCCACTACGCCATCATCTGGTCAGGCTGCTTTCAGTACCAAGTTTTAATGTAAAAAAAAACTCCCTTTCAGGATCTAAAAGCAAATGAAAAGTTCACATGTCTATCCCAAATAATCTTACCATATTCCCTATATTTATAACTCTTGAAAGGTCTTGCTTTAAAAAATCGTTTTGTTTTGATATTCTATATAATTCAACCAAAAAAATTTAGGCTCTCTATTGAAATAACAACATTCTTTCTTTTTTTACAGAGCCAGAGAGTCAGAGTGAAGGATAGATAGGGACAGACAGACAGGAATGGAGAGAGATGAGAAGCATCAATCAGTTTTTCATTGTTACACCTTAATTGTTCATTGATTGCTTTCTCATCTGTGCCTTGACCATGGGGCTACAGCAGACCGAGTAACCCAGGGGTCCCCAAACTACGGCCTGCGGGCCGCATGCGGCCCCCTGAGGCCATTTATCCGGCCCCCGCAGCACTTCCGGAAGGGGCACCTCTTTCATTGGTGGTCAGTGAGAGGAGCATAGTTCCCATTGAAATACTGGTCAGTTTGTTGATTTAAATTTACTTGTTCTTTATTTTAAATATTGTATTTGTTTCCATTTTGTTTTTTTACTTTAAAATAAGATATGTGCAGTGTGCATAGGGATTTGTTCATAGTTTTTCTTTTCATAGTTTTTTTTATAGTCCAGCCCTCTAATGGTCTGAGGGACAGTGAACTGGCCCCCTGTGTAAAAAGTTTGGGGACCCCTGGAGTAACCCCTTGCTCAAGCCAGAGACCTTGGGTCCAAGCTGGTGAGCTTTGCTCAAACCAGATGAGCCTGCGCTCAAGCTGGTGACCTTGGGGTCTCGAACCTGGTTCCTCCGCATCCCAGTCCAACGCTCTATCCACTGAGCCACCGCCTGGTCAGGCAAAACAATGAGATTCTTATCTATAAAAATATGACATCCACTACACTGTTTTAAAAGTCCCACAAATTAAAATGTAAAGCATTTAAACATGTCTGTAAACTATATCTATTTAAAAAATTACTTCTATGTATTAAAGAGGAAGTATGGCAGTTGCTAATTTTTTTTTTTTTTTTTTTGTATTTTTCTGAAGCTGGAAACGGGGAGAGACAGTCAGACAGACTCCCGCATGCGCCCGACTGGGATCCACCCAGCACGCCCACCGGGGGCAACGCTCTGCCCACCAGGGGGCGATGCTCTGCCCCTCCGGGGCGTCACTCTGCCGCGACCAGAGCCACTCTAGCGCCTGGGGCAGAGGCCAAGGAGCCATCCCCAGCGCCCGGGCCATCTTTGCTCCAATGGAGCCTTGGCTGCAGGAGGGGAAGAGAGAGACAGAGAGGAAGGAGGGGGGGGGTGGAGAAGCAAATGGGTGCTTCTCCTATGTGCCCTGGCCGGGAATCGAACCCGGGTCCCCCGCACGCCAGGCCGACGCTCTACCGCTGAGCCAACAGGCCAGGGCTAATATTTCTATTTTTGACAAAAATCTAAAGCAAGAAATCATTCAAGTCTGAAAAAGTAAAACTATAAAAAAGAAATGAAAATGTAATTTAGGATAAAGCACACTAAGACCTAGTTGCTAACAATTTTCAAACTATTTAAAGACTCCAGGTCCAATACAACCTCATTTTTCCCCTATGATTATTATAAACAAACACATTTCATTCAGTATTAACTAGGCACAAGCTGTCCTTGTCTCCAACAGTGAATACTATATTAAAAAGTACATGATGTTCGGTCCTGGCCGGTTGGCTCAGCGGTAGAGCGTTGGCCTGGTGTGTGGAAGTCCCGAGTTCGATTCCTGGCCAGGGCACACAGGAGAAGTACCCATCTACTTCTCCACCTTTCCCCCTCTCCTTCCTCTCTGTCTCTCTCTTCCCCTCCCGTATCCACAGCTCCATTGGAGCAAAGTTGCCCAGGCACTGAGGATGGCTCCATGGCTTCCGCCTAAGGCGCTAGGATGGCTTCTGTTGCAGCAGAGCAAGGGCCCAGAGTCAGAACATTGCCCCCTAGCAGGCTTGCTGGGTGGATCCCAGTCAGGCACATGTACGAATCTGTCTGCCTTCGCGCTTCTCATTTCAGGGGGGGAAAAAAAAGTACATGATGTTCAAACCTCATCCAAGATCCCCCCCAAAAAGCATAGATTGAAATGCTTCCTGATAGATGTTTGATATCCAACTTCTATCAAACTGATTTCTCACCAAAAGAGATTTTATATATATATTATTTATATATATAATTTTTTTTTAAGTGAGAGAAGGGGAGATAGAGAAACAGACTCAAGACTATACTTTCAGGGATAATTTCTATAGTTTGTTACTAGAGTAACAGACTCCCATATGTGCCCCAACCAGGATCCACCTGGCAACTCCTGTCTGGGGATGATGCTCTGCCCATCTGGAACCATGCTATTTTTAGTGCCTAAGGTGGAGGCTCCTCTGAGCCATCCTCAGTGCCCAGGGCCAACTTGCTTGAACCAATTGAGCCACGGCTGTGGGAGAAGAGGAGAGAGAAGGAGGAGGGGAAGGGGGAGGGGAAGAGAAGCAGATGGTTGCTCCTTCTATGTGCCCTGACCAGGAATTGATCCCAGGACTTCCACACACCAGATCGATTCTCTATCACTGAGCCAACCGACTACAGCCAAGATAATAAATTTTTTAAAAATTTAAATTCACTTACAGGTAAACTAACATGTATAGCATAAAAACCTTTTTGATAATTCAAGAATAATAATGGCTGAGTAGAACATAAGTTAAAAAAATAATGCAGTTCATCAGTTTGTTCAAATTATGAAGAAAAATATATAAATTAAGGCAATAACAGTACAATAATAAATAATGGGGAAACTGAACCAATAAGTATTTATTAGGACAATAAAATACAGTGGTAAAGATACGGATTCTAATCTTAGCTCTGCCCTTGCTAGCAATGCTGTTTTAGGCAAAGCACTTAATCATTCTCACTTCTTATATGAGGATAACAACAATGCTTACCATAGAACGTAGGTATGGGAAATACATTAATTCATATATAGGGTGTAGAAGGATAAACAGCATATTGTAATATCCTCATATACATGTTAGTTATGACAATGACGATTACATAATAGTTGGAAGTATACTTGGTAAAAAACTAACAATGTTTTGTGCTCAAAATGAGAACTATAACAGGAGTTAAGAGATGGGGAAGTAACCGGGGTACAAGAAAAATAAAAGATTGAGTTGGCCTTTAAGTAGGAGTTAAAACTGAATGGTGAGGTGAAGGGCAGTAATCAGATAAGGGAATACAGCATCAACGAAGGCACTGAGGTCTGAATGAGCAGCAATAAAAAAGAAGCATGTATGGCAGTCAGGTGAGGTGAAAAGAGATTTTGCACTGAGTACTGCTGAGAAAAAACAGTATTCTAAGGGAAAAGCAAAAATCTTGCTACTCAAAGCTTAATATTACTAAAAATAATCAATTAAAAAATTATACAAAGATATAAAAAGGAAAAAAGAATATATACATATATTTTTGTACTTTTCTGAAGCTGGAAATGGGGAGACAGTCAGACAAGACTCCCGCATGTGCCCGACCGGGATCCACCCAGCACGCCCACCAGGGAGCGATGCTCTGCCCACCAGGGGGCGATGCTCTGCCCCTCCGGGGAGTCGCTCTGCCGCGACCAGAGCCACTCCAGCGCCTGGGGCAGAGGCCAAGGAGCCATCCCCAGCACCCGGGCCATCTTTGCTCCAATGGAGCCTTGGCTGCGGGAGGGGAAGAGAGAGACAGAAAGGAAGGAGAGGGGGAGGGGTGGAGAAGCAGATGGGCGCCTCTCCTGTGTGCCCCAGCAGGGAATCAAACCCGGGACCCCTGCACACCAGGCCGACGCTCTACCACTGAGCCAACCGGCCAGGGCCAGAAAAAAGAATATTTTTAAGTAGTAAATGAATTTGATTTAACAAACCTAAAGGCATGTAACAGATGAAAATGGTTAAATACTTTACCATGAATATAAAAAAGTAAGCAACCCTCTCTACTAAGGCAGTAAGAGCAAATAAAACATGAATTGTTAGTTGAAAGAAAAGAGAAAGAAAAAAATAAAAACATTACAGAAATAAAGGCCAAAGTGTAAGGCTCTACTCATAATAAAGCAATGAAAATGAGACAAAGAATTTAGAGATGCTTAAAGAATTCATGCTGTTAAAAAAGAATAAATGAGAAAATAAAAAATAAAAGACAAATGTAACATACATTTAAGTAAAAAAAAATACACAAAGTTAATAGTGCTGTTGCAGTGGAGTAGCCCTGTTAATATAACTTTTAAAAATAATCTAAAATAAAGATAAAATACTAAAAACAGCCATAGAAAAAATTCAAAGCAGCAACAATTGAAAATTACAGTACACTCTTGATAGCAACAATTAAAACTGGTTAACAAGAGAATAAAATCCAAAAATGTATTTGAAGAATTGTCAGCCTAAAATTTCATATCCAGCAAAAATATCCTTTAAAAGATAAAAATTTCAAGCAAACAAAAACTGAGTTATTCTGCATCAGAAGAAAATTTAAAGTGTTCTAGGCAGAAGGATGATGATCCTATCTATAAGATCAATGACACAAATAGTAATCAAGAGAAAACAATTTAGTAAGTATTAGGTAAAATTAATAAATACAGACTGTATAAAACATGAAGTACTATTTTATAGGGTCTTTAAATCAAATTTCAAAATAAAGGATAACAATTGTATGAGTTGGAAAGTAAGTCTGGTTTTGCTGCTTTTCTGGGCCTGAAGCTGAAACACAACTGAGGTCTAGATGTATTTGACGTAGGTCAGAACTTCAATGTCCTGGAGGCTTAATGCTTAAGGGCTATTTTTTGGCTGCCTTGTTCGTTCCCCTATCAGGGGTTCTAACCTGCATAACCAAGAACATGCAAGGGAAGGAAGGAAAGGCCAAGGGAAGGGTCTGAACTGCATAACCAGTGATATGCCAGAGGAGGAATGGTCATGGGTGAGAGGTTCTAGCCCAGTTTTACCTGTTGCTAGGCACCCCAGGCTTTCTGCTCTGGTGACCATTGGTACCTGACCCATCATCCTTGTGTTGCTCATCCTTGTGTCTGTCTAATGGACTCCCATAGAGGAAAATTAATATCCTTAATGGGAAAAATAACAACATGTGAAAATTAATAAGCTTAGCATCCATCTCAATAAGACAGCAAATTAATCCCAAAGAAAGAAAGAAGACAATATTAAACATAGAGCATAAGTCAAAGACAATAAAAACAACAGGAAGGGTCAACAATCCAGAAATTGGTTCCTTCAAAAAGTCAGTGACTTTGTTAAAATTCTGCTGAAAGTAAGTGATGAAAATAGAAAAGGAAAATAATAAACCTCTATGGAATAAAAAGAGACCTCTCAAGAAATCTTGCAAACATTAAGCAAATAATATGAGGTATATTTTCATGCCCATAAACTGGAAATTTTAAGTGACTGACAAATTCCTGGAAAGGTATAACTTGTCAAACCAACCATACAACAACCCTGAAAGTCTTACAACATTTAAATAAATTGAATTGATAGACAAAAAATACTCCCCTCCCAAGCAAATTCCAAGAATAGAGAACTCAAAGGCTAAATTCTACTACTAAGCATATGAAAAAGAAATAATTCAAATCTTACACATATTCAGAGAATTGGAAGAACAGATTAATTCCTCAGTCCACTATGTAAGATTAGCCTAACAATGATACTAAGCCTGAAAAGGAAGGTAAGAGAAAGAAAAATTAGAAGGCCAATCTTACTAATGAAAGTAGCTAGAAGTACTCTAACAGAACCTTAGTCAATCTACATCCAAAATACAGCAAAAAATATATGACAAAGTTAAGAATATCTGAGGTTTAACCTTAGAAAATCAATCATTATAATTTTAAATATTAATATTAGTATGAAAAAATCATATCACAAAACATAGGAAATAGTAAAATTCACTATTTATGACATAAACTCTTAGCAATCTAGGAATCTGATATAGGATCTCCAAAAATCATATTTAACAATGCAGTGTTGAAAGCATTCCATTTGAGATCATGAACTACTCAAGGAAATCCACTATCAGTATAACACCTCACCTTGTCCTAAGTATCCTGTCCAAAAGACTAAACAGGAGGGGGGAAAAGGCATAAGATTGGAAAGAAAAATGAGTCATGGTCCTGGCTGGTTGGCACAGTGGTAGAGCGCTGGCCCGGCATGTGGATGTCCCAGGTTCGATTCCCAATGAGGACAAACAGGAAAAACAACCATCTGCTTCTCCACCCTTCCCCCTCTCCCTTCTCTTTCTCTCTCTCTCTCTCTCTTCACTGGAACAAGATAGCCCCAGGTGCTGAGGATGGCACCATGGCCTTGCCTCAGGGGCTAAAATGGCTCTGGTTGTAACGGAGCAATAGCCCCAGATGGGCAGAGCATTGTCCCCTAGCGGGCCTGCCAGGTGGATCCGGGTGGGACAAATGCGGGAGTCTGTCTCTCTGCCCCCCCACTTCTCACTTCAGAAAAATACCAAAAAAAAAAAAAAATCATGCCGAAGTATTTTAAAGTGAACAAAAATAAAAACACAGCATAGCAAAACTGTGATATACAACTAATACAGTGAAAGAAACTCCTGACATCAAATGCCTACATTAGAAAAGAAGGATCCACCAAAAAGAAAAGATATGCAAAGTATAAAAATCCTAGAGCTATTAACAAAACTAAATTCACAGCTGTAAACCTTGCCACAAAGGTAACTGCAAAAATATTTGTAATTTCACTTAAAAAAAACTTTTAAGGAGAGGTAAACAGGCCGACCATATAATTAACAACAACTATATAAACCAAGGAGTGAGAAGGTACAGCTAAAAAAAAAAAGAAGAGGAGGGAAGAGGAAAGGAGATAAAGACCTCAAACTGAAACTTTAAGAAACACTGGGATTAGTGAGCCTGTTGGAGTATCATTTATTAAACTTTAATCCATCCGTATCTCACAAAAGTCAACTTTTATTTTAAGAGGAAATAAGATAAACACTGCAAAGGGAGCTTTTCTTGGATAATTTCCTATTCCTAATTGATTACTTTTGCCCATCATCACTGGATTCCACCTCTTTTCCCTGGCATTGTCAGAGAGGAAGTAGTAATGATTGGTTCAGGAATCATCTCTAATAAAATTAAATGTAAATGTAGAGATAAGTCTAGGCAAACAAGGAGTTAATTAGAGACACTTTCTTAAAATACAGACCATACTTGAAGAGTGTGTAATACACTACATATACTAAAAGTAATTTTTATTTCCTCCATTATAAGATGTTTTTGATTCCCTAGACTTTCCTACGAGCAGGCAGGAACTCCTTGCCCTTCTCTGCTATGTTTTTAGTGGAACAGAAGCCAAAAAACTCTGCAGTGTTTACTTCCTTATTTGTCCAACAAATTATCATCAGTGAAGTCAGCGGCAAACTGAACAACCCTGGAAGGAATGTTTATTAACTAAACACTGTTGCAAGCCAGTTGAGGAGTACAAAAAAACATGACTTGGCTCTAAGTCTCAAGAATATAGTTATTACCAATTTAACCTGGTTCCTTCCTAAAACAGGAAGGATAAGTTAAGTCTCTGTAGTATCAAAGCTGGACATAATTTTAAGAAATTCTCTTAAATGAGTATATTGCTAAACAGATACTTTTTAGATGTTCACTTGTTTTTAGACTAATAATTACCTAGCTGTCAGTAGTTTGGTTTTTTTTTGCCATTATTATTGTTTACTTTACCTTAACAAAATATTACATGCCTTAAAAATAAAAATTTGAGGCCCTGGCCCATCGGCTCAGCAGTAGAGCGTCGGCCTAGTGTGTGGAAGTCCCAGGTTGGATTCCTGGCCAGGGCACACAGGAGAAGTGCCCATCTGCTTCTCCACCCTTCCCCCTCTCCTTTCTTTCTTTCTTTTTCTTTTTTTTTTAAAGATTTTATTTATTCATTTTAGAGAGGAGAGAGAGAGAGAGAGAGAGAGAGAGAGAGAGAGAGAGAGAGAAAGAGAAAGAGAGGAGAGGAGCAGGAAGTTTCAACTCCCATATGTGCCTTGACCGGGCAAGCCCAGGATTTTGAACCGGGAACCTCAGCATTCCAGGCTGACGCTCCATTCACTGTGCCACCACCGGTCAGGCCTCTCCTTTCTTTCTGTCTCTCTCTTCCCCTCCCGAAGCCAGGGCTCCACCTGAGCAAAGCTGGCCTGGGCACTGAGGATGGCTCCATGGCCTCCGCCTCAGGCACTTGAATGGCTCCAGCAGCAACAGAGCAACGCCCCAGATAGGCACAGCATCGCTCCCTGGTGGGCATGCTGGGTGGATCCTGGTCAGACGCATGCGAGAATCTGTCTCTCTGCCTCCCCACTTCTCATTTCAGAAAAATACCAAAAAAAAAAAAAAGATTTGAAACAAAATTTAAAAAATCCATAAAATTACTTGTATCTTTCTTGTATCTTTTCTATAAGGTTAAAAACTACAGAATTCATTCTCTGAAATGGCATATACACATACACACATACTTTCACTAGTGGCAGTTTAATGGTTTGGGAAAGACTATGATATATATTCTATTTGTTTATATTCCAAAGTATAGTCTATCTCAAACATAATAATCATTTATTCGCCGGTGTCATTCCCAATTACATAAGCAGTAACAATGTACAAGGCTAAGAGGCAGGTTCGCCACTGTAACTCAATGGAGCTAAAAGCAATTCATTTTAAGTTCACTTCAAATTTATAAAGAAGGCAGTACTGTTCTTCTTTCTTCCATTGTAAAATTCAACCACTACCTGATAATGAGTACCTAAACCACATTGAATGATAGCAGTGATAAGATTAAAATATATAAAAGCATTGAGAACATCCAATATTCTTTATTTCTTTCTATAAGATTCACCAAATTTTATTCCACAAGTTTTATATTGAGCAATAAGCTTCTTTTACTCACAATGCTTCTAATTCTCTGACACCAAGTGGGTACCCAACAATTCAACAATACTGACATTATCTACCTCAGCATCACAGCCCACAAGGAAAAGGGCTCAGTCCGACAAGACAATACCCACTTCAGACACCAAGCACAAGCCCTGGCCCATTGTACTTCTAACATATGGGCTACAAGTCAAGGCTTCCCACAACCCTCCTCAATGTTCAACAACTCAGAGTGATTACAGAATTCAGGAAAGTGCCTGACCAGGCGGTGGCGCAGTGGATAGAGCATCGGACTGGGATGCGGAAGGACCCAGGTTCGAGACCCCGAGGTCGCCAGCTTGAGCATGGGCTCATCTGGCTTGAACAAAAAGCTCACCAGCTTGGACCCAAGGTCGCTGGCTCCAGCAAGGGGTTACTCGGTCTGCTGAAGGCCCGTGGTCAAGGCACATATGAGAAAGCAATCAATGAACAACTAAGAAGTTGCAACGCGCAACAAAAAACTAATGATTGATGCTTCTCATCTGTCTGTCTGTCCCTGTCTATCTCTGCCTATGTAAAAAAAAAAAAAAAGGGGGGGCCTGACCTGTGGTGGCGCAGTGGATAAAGCGTCAACCTGGAAACGCTGAGGTTGCCAGTTCAAAACCCTGGGCTTGCCTGGTCAAGGCACATATGGGAGTTGATGCTTCCTGCTCCTCCCCCCTTCTCTCTCTCTCTCACTCTCTCTCCCCTCTTTATAATGAATAAAAAAATCTTTAAAAATCTTAAAAAAAAATTTAGAATTCAGGAAAAGTGCTTTGCTTACTATTCCTGGTTAATTATAAAGATAAAACTCAGAGCCAAATGGAAGAAAAGAATAGGGCAAGGTACTGAGGGCAGGTGTGTGTATAGCTTCCACGCCCTCTCTAGGCATACCACTCTCCCAGCACCCTGATTGTTCGCCAAATTGAAAGTTCTTTGATCCCTGTTCTTAAGGGCCATTTTTAGGGAGGTCCCATTACATAGACATGACTGATTAAAACATTGGCCATTGGTGACTAAACTCAATCTCTGACCCCTCTTCCCTCCTCAGAGGTGTGGGGGAGGCAGATAAAATTTTTAGTCCTCTAATCACAGGAGTTGGTCTTTCTGGAGATCTGAAGCTATCTAGGAACCTAGCCACCTGCCACCTCAGCATTTAAGAGACTCTTATCCCTTTCGCAGATTCTAGGAACTGAAACAAAGACCAAAAGTACCTATTCTGTTCTTTGTAATGTAGAAAGTCACAGTGGGAAATTTTTTTAAAGGATGCCATTCTGGCTGTCCAGACGGTGGCGCAGTGGATAGAGCATCAAACTGGGACACGGAGGACCCAGGTTCGAAACCCCGAGGTTGCCGGCTTGAACACAGGCTCGTCTGGTTTGAGCAAGGTTCACCAGTTTGAGCCCAAGGTCGCTGGCTTGAGCAAGGGGTCACTTGGTCTGCTGTAGCCCCCTCCCCATCAAGGCATATAAGAGAAAGCAATCAATGAACAATTAAGGCTCTGCAGCAAAGAATTGATGCTTCTCATCTCTCTCCCTTCCTATCTGTCTGTCCCTATCTGTCCCTCTCTCTGTCACACACACACACAAAAAGATAAATATAAAGTAGCAATTTTCAACCAGTGAGTCAAAGAATTTTTAAAATATGCAATATCTGACTATTTAGTCAGGGGCACTGACCTCTTTTCCCTTAGATTGTCAAATGAAAAAAATGACAACGGAAAACACAATAGCCATCTGGTGTGAATGAATCAAAATTATATCTTCTTTTTAGTCAGATACGCAAAAAATGTGTTTTTTGGTGTGCCGCAGGATTTTAGTAATTAGTTTTTGTGTACTATAAGATGAAAAAGGTGGAAAATCACTACTATAAAACAATAAATATCCTTTTTCAAAATAACAAAACACAGCAGACCTTAAATATTCAAATGGGTTTCACCCTCTAAAACAATTCCCTTACGAGATTAAAATGTTCTAACATCCACATTTCTTTTACAACCAGATTATAAATCACCCAAGAATATCAGCAATTATGTAGCATTCACACCACACAGAAGATGTTTCCAATATAAATATAAAACTCCTTCATTCATTATAACTGTCTACTAATAAATAATATTTTTTGGCTTATCCAACCATCTCCTTCCTCAAGTTACACTATTAAAAAAATGACATTTTGTTAACAAAAATACATAAGTGAATAGGCTACTAATACTAAGATAATATTAAAAGCCTTTTTTCTAACATGGTTTAGTGCTAGTCAATGTTAGCAATCGTTAAGTGCATGGTTTCCCAAGATGACAATGTAGATTTAGCTATGTGAGTTCAACATGCTTTTTTTGTTTTTCACTGCTTTTTTTTTTTTACACTGTAGACCTATCTTTTTTTTTTTTTAAGATTTATTCATTTTTAGAGAGAGAGAAAAAGAGAGAGAGAGAGAGGAAAGAGATAGAACAGGGGGAGGAGCAGGAAGCATCAACTCCCACATGTGCCTTGACCAAGCAAGCCTGGGGTTTCAAACTGGTGACCTCAGCATTCCAGGTCAACAGTTTATCCACTGTGCCACCACAGGTCAAGCTAGACCTATCTTAATAAAAGAAGTCCCTAACCAAGGACCTAATCATCTTTACAGAGTAAAATAAGAAAAAAAAAGGGGGGGGGAGACTAACAACTCACAAAAGCCTACATTCTTTTAAAAAGTTTCCTGTATATACTTAAAATCACCTTAATAATCACTTAAGTTTAATGTATATAACATACCATTCACAGCTTTTTCAATTAGCTCTTCACAAGCATCAAAATCACCCTTCAACACCAGTTTATCGTGTAGATCTGTTAACATAGGGTGTTCCAGGGCAATCTTGGTTTTCTTCTGCAATGATTCGAAGGCTTCTGTATAGTTGTGTTGTCTAAAGTGTTTTAGACAAAGGCGAATGGCTTCCTGTTCACGGTACTACTGGAGCACAAGAGAAAGCATAAAAAGAAGAGATTTGCTTAGTTATTACTATAGGAAATAGTGACAACTAATCTAAGGTGAGCATTTATTACGCAAGCACTCTATTAACCTTATTCAAAACATTATTATTTTCACTTTTAAATGGCAAAACTGAAGCTTAGTCAATTGTAATAACCTGCCACAGGTCACAAAATATGTAACAAAAATATGAACAAGATATATATATAGAGAGATATGAACATGACATATATGTATATATATAGATATATCTATATAGGTATATTCACAAAGATATTTCACAAAGATGAAAGATATAAAAAGATAAAACTAAACCTAATTCTAAAGCCTGAACTTTCAAGAAAAGCAGAAAAAGTATTTATCAAAGCCAACTTAAGATTATAAAAATTGTAACTTCCATAGCTTTTACTAATCAGAATACAATGTTGGTACTGAAAGCACAGAAACCATTAAATAATACAAATAAATTATATTATGCTTTTTGTTCTTGATTCTTAGTGTTATTATTTGAATGACAAATGTTATCAAATATTTATGTTTTTTGTTTTTGTTTTTTTTTTATTTTTCATTTTTCTGAAGCTGGAAACAGGGAGAGACAGTCAGACAGACTCCCACATGCGCCCGACCGGGATCCACCCGGCACGCCCACCAGGGGCGACGCTCTGCCCACCAGGGGGCGATGCTCTGCCCATCCTGGGCGTCGCCATGTTGTGACCAGAGCCACTCTAGCGCCTGGGGCAGAGGCCACAGAGCCATCCCCAGCGCCCGGGCCATCTTTGCTCCAATGGAGCCTTGGCTGCGGGAGGGGAAGAGAGAGACAGAGAGGGAAAGCGCGGCGGAGGGGTGGAGAAGCAAATGGGCGCTTCTCCTGTGTGCCCTGGCCAGGAATCGAACCTGGGTCCTCCGCACGCTAGGCCGACGCTCTACCGCTGAGCCAACCGGCCAGGGCAATATTTATGTATTTTTAAGTTCACAAACAGGTTTCATGACTCAAAATCATCAGAAAGATACTATATTTAAATTTTATAATCTTTTCTAACCCTGGGCTACCTCATTTGTTTAACAGCTGTAAGTAAAATTCTCAATTAACTAGAGTCCCAAAAGAGGATAATGTCTAATTTACTAAATCTTTCCCCTATGAGGATGGAGGATGAATGCCAAAAATACAAGCTCATATAAGGAATGTTAAATAATAGTAAATTCAAGAATATGTTTTGAGGTTTCCAAATTTTCTAAATAAAAACTAACAAAAATAATGATATAGAAGCAATGCATGAAAACCAAACAAAAATATGATTTACTTGTAAGCAATATCCTCTAATAAGGCTGGAAAATAAGTTGCTACCTTTTAGGAAGCTTTACAGGAAAAAAAATATCAGCTGACTTTTTTATTAATAAAAAGTTATCAAAACACTTGTCCTTAAGCACTGTAGTTAACTAAGATTCGCCATCATCAAACAAAAGAATGATTCTATATCCAAATTAATTTTGTTATTAGTTTCTTACTCTTGCTCTGTAAAGACAGATTTATAACTATTCACAACCATATTAAACAGTAATACCTTTTTATTGTGTTGACTTTAGGAGTCTGAATCACATCCCCATTTTAAATTTTCTATCAGGTGGTATATTAGATACATATAGTAGAAGATATATGAAATAACACAATTTTAATGCCTCAAAAAAGGATTGAATCTTGAAGAGAGTGAGGCTTTAACTTTAATTTCTAGAGGTTCAGAGTAAATACAAATAACTTGAAAAGTTAATGTGGCTGAATAATTTTAAATTCCCAAATATAATCTCTCCAACATCTTTTTTATTTTTTAAGACTTTATTTATTTATTCATTTTAGAGAGGAGAGAGAGAAGGGAGGAGCAGGAAGCATCAACTCCCATATGTGCCTTGACCAGGCAAAGCCCAGGGTTTTGAACCAGCGACCTCAGCGTTCCAGGTCGATGCTTTATCCACTGCGCCACCACAGGTCAGGCCTCTCCACATCCTTTTAAGGAAAGATGTGAAATTTGCAACTTCCTGCAATATCAAGAGATTCTTGTGAGTATATTAAAGAAAACATACTCACATCATAGGCTAAAGGAAAAATGTTATTCAATTATCAAAAGAAATAAATCTTTTTTATTTAAAGAACCACAATTAGAACACTTTAAATATATACTATCTGTTTTGTGAATTATGCTGTAAAGGTAATTTTTAATGCTTAAAAATAAGTTCTTTACGTTGAAAGAACTTATAATACTACATAAAATCCAAAAACATGAAAAATAGAGACAATATTTTAAATTGAATATAATTAAATGTCAAGAATAAATTAGGCAAGAAGTTCCTCAATTACACTGACCAAAATAGAGCTGAAATTCCAAACCAAAAAAAATCTATATAGTTTCCCAGCCCCTGATAAGTAAATCACCTTAACTTGCAAATAAAAATATAAGGAACTAGTGATTAGACTAAAACTTTATCACCTCTCTGATAACATCCCTTAAATTAGCCAAGAGTCAAATATACATTAAAAATAATAATGAAGGCCCTGGTCAGTTGGCTCAGCGGTAGAGCACTGGCCTGGCGTGTGGGGGGACCCGGGTTCGATTCCTGGCCAGGGCACATAGGAGAAGCGCCCATTTGCTTCTCCATCCCCCCCCCCTCTTCCTCTCTGTCTCTCTCTTCCCCTCCCGCAGCCAAGGCCTCACTGGAGCAAAGATGGCCCGGGCGCTGGGGATGGCTCCTTGGCCTCTGCCCCAGGCGCTAGAGTGGCTCTGGTTGCGGCAGAGCGACGCCCCGGAGGGGCAGAGCATCGCCCCCTGGTGGGCGAGCCGGGTGGATCCCGGTTGGGCGCTTGCGGGAGTCTGTCTGACTGTCTCTCCCCGTTTCCAGCTTCAGAAAAAAAAAAAAAAAAATAATAATAATAATAATAATAATGAAGCATAAAGAATATTAAAAAAACCAAAAATCCAGAAGGCCTATTTCTCAATAGTTTAAACTCACATTTCTCAGGTTTATCTATTGTATAAAATGACCTATGAATAAAATTGTTAAATATGCTTTATATTTTCCCTGTAAGCACAAGATCATAATATTTATAAAAACTATTTCAAATTCTTTAAAAGGAAAAATTTTAAATTCCTATTTTACTCAACAGAAAGAAGGAATATATTATAAAAGCAATTAAGAACCAAAGCTACCCCACCAACCAATATAGGTTAAAAACCAAATTCAGGGCCAGATGGGTATAATAACACAAGGGCAGACTCTGGAGCCAGACTGCCTGAGCCTAAATACTGGTCTGAACATTTTCTAACTGTGTGACCTTAGGCAAAATACTTAGCTGGGCAGTATACCTTTTCATTGTCTGTAAAATATGGATTATAATGTATCTATCTCATAGAATGATAATAATTTAATAAGTTATAAGGATTGCTCAGAAGCTGGCAGAATATGATTAATAAAATTAGTTGATTGATCATATTAACTATCACTATTCTCATAAGAGATTGACACAATTGTATCTTTATAGGCATTTAAAACATATCATGATGTAAAAATACAGTCCTACCTTGCTATACCAGTTGAGACAAGGTTGTACTACATCAGGATCATCAATGCCACTAAGTTCAACATACCAAATGCTAAAGTTAAAGCTGGGTCCCCAGGATAAAAGTGGAACTTTGAGGAGGAAAAAAAAAAGGAAAGAAGGAAAAAGAAAATAAAATTAACATAGTTAAAATGAAACTTCAGCAAAGTAAAATCACTATTCAAGCCTATTAGGATTCATTCAACAAACTTTCTAAACACTTTCTATATGGCCAGCACTATATACTAAGTGCTGGGGCAACAGGTGCAAAATGAAAAACGATCACCATCATGAGATCTCTAATTATAAGAACATAGTAAGATAAAGTCAAACTGCTTATTTATATAACCCTCAAAAAAAGAGCCAGGGCTAGATGATTTAGCAGGCAAATTTTACCAAAACCACAAGGAAAAGATAATAACAATAATTCAAACTGTATCAGAGAAAGATTGAAAGTTCAATTGCTTATCAAAGTAGCATAATCCTAAAAACCAACCCAGAAGAAAAAGGATATAAGGCCAATCTCAGCTATGAATACAAATCCAAAAAAATTTTTTAATTGCAAAAATATTATATTATCAGGTTTTCACTGTAACCAAATAGAGTACATTCCAGGAATGGAAGGTGGTTAAATAATGGGAGCTATACTAATGTAATTCACAATGTTAATGAAGTAAGAGAAACTAATCTGATTATCTCAAATGGTGCCAATAAACTTTACTCGTTTATTTAGATAGTCATTAAAAAAAACCTTAAATAAAAAGCAAAAAGAAAACTTCCTTACCTAGATTATTTTTTTTTTAAGTATCAAAAACCTCAAAAAGTAAATCTAATGGAAAAACATTAAGTACTGCTATTCAGGTCAGAAATAAGACAAAAAGACCCAATATCTCTACTATTCAATATGGGAGACCTTAGTCAGTACAATAAGGGGGAAATGCAAATTAGGAAAAAATATTATAATTTGAAGATGATATGGATATCTATCTAAAAAATTTCAAGAGATTCAACTGAAAAAACTTTTTATAAGTTTGTATGCAAAGTAAATATCTGAAAATCAACTTTTCCTTTACCTATAATAACCCACTAGAAAATATAATGGAAAAAGTCTGCTTTATAACAGCAAAGAACACCTACTCTCAAACTTTAAAATAGGCAAGATTTATTAAAACAAAATTTGACTTAATAGGGCCAACTGTATATATATATTGAAAAATATTCTATATATAAAGTATACCCATGCATTTTAAACTTGTTCAAAGGTCAACTGCAATTAATTTTAGGAATGAACAGATATATACAGTACAGGATGAGCAGAATGAAGAACAAACCATTTCAAATTTTACCAATAATTTTGGTAGTAGTAACAACACTAATAATGCATATTGAAGGCACAAAAGAAAACACAGAGGATTACAGAGTAAATAATAAATCCTATAGGAAAATAAAATAACAAACATAATAATTTTGAGGAGACACTGCAAATACTTTTCATGCTAAAATAAATACTTGCCTTAGATAGTATTTATTTGTTAAACATTACTTTCCAAATTACTTAGGGTCATGAAATAATGTATTTGAGCAACATTTCACTAAAACAATGAAATACAAAAGATCAGAGTAGAAAATATAATGCACTGCCTTAAGAAATTCATCAATATTTGATTTTAAAATATTAATAGCTTTAGAACTGATGAACCTTCAATAAAACAAAATAATAAAATCATATCATAAAATCTTCTAGTAAACTTTCAAATGAGAAAATGTTTGGAAATGGTTCTACTTGAAATAACTGTCAGTTATAGATTTATAAAGCAGGGATCAGAAAACGTTTTCTGTAAACACTGAAACAGTAAACATTTTTGGCTTTGTGGGCTATGTAGTCTCTTGCAACTATGGAACTCATCCTCTGTAGTACAAAAACTGACAAGGACATCATGCAAACAACCATGCGGCAGTGTTCCTATAAAATTTTAATAAAAGACAGGACACCTGCAGGATTCAGCTGGGCTGCGATTTGCTGAGTGATGGTATAAAGAATTTATTTCTATTTCAAAATGCTAAAAACCTTACCTATTTTAATGAATCGACAAGGAAACATCTGTTCATCAATTTTATGCTTCAAGGTGAATGTTTCTTTGTTATAATCATTCTTTAAGCCACTGTGAAAAATATAAGATGATCAAATCTGATTTCATAATTTAGTAAATGCACTAAAACCCAGATTAACTCCATACTCAGGTTAAATACTTAAGATTAACTTAATGTTTAAACCAATGCCAAAAATATATTTACTAAAGTAGCCGAACATGAGAATATAGGTCAAAACCTGTTCATTCACATCAACTGCAATATTACTGTATTCTTTTAATTATATGAGGACTAATGAAAACTGTCCAGTATTAATTTTAAAAAATGGGAAAGGGTGATAATCTAATGTCCTTAATGTATAACTGCATACTAAAATGAAGTATTTAAGCAATAAGAATACTAAAAAACAACTGACATCCATATCTTTACTTACACAAGGTCAAATATATATTAGAATTTGTCAAAGAATTAAGCTATTTAATTCTGACTGAGATATCAATGTTCCTTTCACCGCTTAATAAATTTTCAAAGACAACTTTATTCTTTTGGTGTAATACCATCCACTTTCTCCTAAAAAACAAACCTGTATCACCTCCCCACTTAAACAACTAGGGCTGACAGAAGTATGTATGGGAGTCACTTATCTTTAGGCTGCCTTATGTCCTGAAATACTTTGTGACTTTCGTGACTTAAATCAAATACAATATAAACATAATATTTACTCATATAAAGTATTGTGCTAATGGGACATACCATGTCACAAATATATACTAATACTTCATAGTTTTATTTGTCCATTCCACTGGCAGTTTGATTTTTCAGTAAATTAACCCTTTCATTCTTGTTTGGTCTATGTTGTTAAAACTCAAATTTACTGAGCCCTTCCAAGTGGTAGGCACTGTGTTAGGTGCTGCGACACACCTTTTCACTTCTTGTCTCTAATTTACAGTAAACTCTCAGAATATTACTTTTGGATTAGGGCAACCAATCTCAATGTTTTGGACAGAATCTATATATATCTATAGCAAAGATTTGATTAAAGCTGAAAGTATTTATGAAGTCATTACAGTCCAAAAACAAGACTAAAAAATAAGTAGGATAAAAACCAAAACTTTTATTCTTTCTTATGTGGTAATATTATTAACCAGTATCTGGTGGCTTAAAAAAAAAAAAAAAAAGAACAAAGAGCTAACGTAAGACACAATATTAAAATAAATATTGACATAAGTCACTAGAAATAGAATAGTGGAAGTATTCTTTTCTCCCTTGGGGGGAAAAAAATCAAACCATGCAGATTTAGCTACAAAGAGACTAAACTAAGACTGCAGCTTGTTTAGAAGACCACGCTTTCCACCCCATAATCATAACTCACCTGGACAACAGCTCTGTCATATTTTCTTCATTCATTCCACCAAAGACTTTAAACTTCTTCAAATTACAGACATGCGTTTTCTCATATTTTCCAAATGTGATATTCTGAACTATGGCAGGCCTTTCAAGCTTCAGAACCAAGTACTAAAATAAGAAACAACCAAATTATATCCTCTATTTAAAACAAAGACAATTTTAAAAGTTCAAATTTTGGACAGATAACAGAAGTACATGTAAGGTCTATTCTGTCCAACCCACAATGGTAGATTGTTTTTAAAGCTAAATATAGTATGCAATAGCCTTTTAAAGGCTACCATAACTATCATTTTTCCCCAGGAAAATACCTCATCACGAACATTCGAGCTGAAGAAAGAAAAAGGGACTAGTGAGATATTTTATAATAAAGGAATGACTATGAATAACCAAGTAAAACAAGATTAGAATGCAAAAGTAACAATTACATTCTCATCAACTATAACAGCAAATTCAATGTTCAAAATCAGTGATAAAATTTTAAACCTAGAAACAAAGATATTTACTAACTACCCCTGCCAATTTTGTAAATTAAAAAACCCAGACCTACCATAAATATGTATAATGTTGCTCAAGTTTTCCTATCATACACAGAATAAAATGGGGTCATTTTATCAGTTAATTAGTAAACATATTTTACATAATGCAGAATGTTTTCAATTATAAAAATTAAGACAGAAACTACCACTGATTGAATAAACAGGGGAAAAGCTGTTCAGAAAAATGATTCAGATAGTTGTTGGAGTGGCTTCATGTTCATATTAATGGGTAATACAGGTGATAAAGGTGATCAGAATGAAGTTGGTGGTCCTATTTCACTACATACAGAAAAATTAACTCAAAATAGATCAAATTAATACAAAATCAATCCTTTAAGATCAAAGACCTAAATGTAAGATCTAAAACCATAAAACATAAAAATATGAGTAAATCTTCAGCTTGACAATGAATTCTTAGATATGACACCAAAAGTATAAGCAACAAAATATAAATAAAATGGACTTCATCAAAATTAAAGTTTTATACATCAAAGAACATTATCAAGAGAGCAAAAAGACAACCTAAAGAGAAATATCTACAAATAATATATCTAATAAGGGTTTACTTTTTTTTTTAGATTTATTCATTTTTAGAGAGAGAGAGAGAGAAACAGAGAAGGAGAGGAGCAGGCAGCATCAACTCCCATTATGTGCCTTGACCAGGCAAGCCCAGGGTTTTGAACCAGCGACCTCAGCATTCCAGGCCGATGCTTTTTCCACTGCGCCACCACAGGTCAGGCGATAAGAGTTTACTTTAATATCTTGAATATATAAAGAATTTTTATAGCTCAACAACAAAAAGACAACCAAGGCCCTGGCTGGTTGGCTCAGTGGTAGAGTGTTGGCCAGGCATGTGGATGTCTCGAGTTCAAATTCCAGTCAGGGCACACAAGAGAGCTGCCCATCTGCTTCTCCATCCCTCTCCTTCTTGATTCATTCTCTCTCTCTCTCTCTCTTCTCCTCCCATTCTGCAGCCCTGGCTCAATTGGAGCAAGTTGGTCCCAGGCACTGAGGATGGCTCCATGGCCTCCGCCTCCAGTTGCAAAGCAGCAAGGGTCCTAGATGGGCAGAGCATCGCCCCCCAAAGGGCTTGCTGGATGGATCCTTATCTGGGCGCATGAAGGAGTCTTGTCTTTGCCTTCCTTCATCTCATTAAAAAAAAAAAAAAAAAAGGCCCTGGCTGGTTGGCTCAGCGGTAGAGCGTCAGCCTGGCGTGCGGGGGACCAGGGTTCAATTCCCGGTCAGGGCACACAGGAGAAGCGCCCATTTGCTTTTCCACCCCCCCTCCTTCCTCTCTGTCTGTCTCTTCCCCTCCCGCAGCCAAGGCTCCATTGGAGCAAAGATGGCCTGGGCGCTGGGGATGGCTCCTTGGCCTCTGCCCCAGGCACTAGAGTGGCTCGGGTTGCGGCAGAGCGACGCCCCAGAGGGGCAGAGCATCGCCCCCTGGTGGGCAGAGCATCGCCCCTGGTGGGTGTGCCAGGTGGATCCCGGTAGGGCGCATGCGGGAGTCTGTCTGACTGTCTCTCCCCGTTTCCAGCTTCAGGAAAAAAAAAAAAAAAAAAAAAAAAAAAAAAGATAACCAAAGGTAAAGGATCTCAATAGCCCTTTCAACAAAGAATATAAACAAATGGCTACGTGCGCACATGAAAAAATGTGCATCATTAGTCATCAGGAAAATGTAAATCAAAACCACAATGCAATAAAATTTCTCACCAACTAGACTGGCTATAGCAATGATATATAAAAATATTAAGTACTGGTGAAGATGTCAAGAAATTGGAACTGATACATTGCTGTTGGGAATGTACAATGCTGCAGACAATGCAGAACATCAGTTTGGCAGTTCCTCAAAAGTTAAATACTGAATTATTACATGACCCAGGAGTTCTACTCCTAGGTAAATAAAAAGAAAAAAAGGTATTTAAACAAACACCTGTACGTGAATGTTCAGAGCAGCACTTTATTCACAATGTCCAAAAGGTGCAAACAACCCAAATGTCCATCAACTGATGAGTAGATGAACAAAAAGGGAGTATTTCTATTATTCAGCCATAAAAAGGAATAGAGTACAGACATGTGCTGCAACATCACTGCACCTCAAAAACATGCGAAGTGAAACAAGTCAAGACACAAAGGTCATATACTGTACGATTCCATTTACATGAAATATTCAGAACAGATAAATCCATTGAGGGAGAAAGACTAGCGGTTGGCAAGAGCTGGAGTAAGGGGAAAAGGAGAGTGCTTAGCTCATACCAGGTTTCCTTGCAAAGTGATAAAAATATTTTGGAGCAGGACAGAAGTGAGAGTTGCACACACTGTGAATGTACTAAATGCCACTGAAATGTACACTTTAAAATGATTAATTTTATGTTGCATGAATTTCACCTCAATAAAAATAAAAGAATTAAATTGGTGGTGACATGAATGATGATATGATCAAAGCTAATATTTTGTGAGCAGTAAGTCTTTTGTCTTTCACATTGCTCAGATTTTTATATGCATTATCTCATTTTAATTGGAGTAGGAGGAACAGGAGTAGTATTTTAATATCAATAATTATCTTCTTCATCCTCATTTCACAGATAAAGAAATTCTGGCTTGGAAAGGCTAAATAACTTGACTATATTACACAGCTAATAAATGACAGAGCTGAGATTACAAATCCATCTGACTCTTGTTGACACCATTGGTTGGCGGGCCCAATCTCCGTTCTCAGCCCAGTTCTTACTAGCTATCTTTCAGCCAAGGGTAAATATATGACAGAATTCTGGTCAATGAAATGTAAGAAGAAGTTTGCTGTGAGATAAGTTTTGCTTTCTGAAACAAATGCTACCTCTCTGCTATCTAAAGTTACAGCTTTAACAACCACTATGCAACAATAAAGAAAAAGATCAAGAGCATCTGTGAGCCACTCAACTTTCACCAGCAGTGCCTAACTCTACTTTTCTCCGGGTGGGGAGTGAGGGGTAGGAAACGGGTGGGTGGCTATTTGTTCAATCCATTGTAATAGGACTTTATGTTATTTGAAGCTAAAAGCATTCCTGATTCACTGCCTACAAAGACAAAGCTTTAACCACTACACAGTTTATATACTGTGTACATTGTAAGTAGCAACTAAAATTTCTTTATCATTAAAGTATAGTTGACAGACACAGTGCGAGAATGTTTCGTTGAGTTTCACACCTGAACCTGTACTCAATAAATTCAATTTTAAAAATAACAAATATTTTAAAATTAAAAAATAAAGTATAGCCCTGGTGGTTGGCTCAGTGGTAGAGCATTGGCCTGGCGTGCAGGAGTCCCGGGTTCGATTCCCGGCCAGGGCACACAGGAGAAGCACCCATCTGCTTCTCCACCCCTCCCCCTCTCCTTCCTCTCTGTCTCTCTCTTCCTCTCCCGCAGCCAGGGCTCCACTGGAGCAAGGTTGGCCCGGGGGCTGAAGATGGCTCTATGGTCTCTGCCTCAGGCGCTGGAATGGCTCTGGTTGCAGCAGAGCAACGCCCCAGATGGGCAGAGCATCGCTCCCTGGTGGGCATGCTGGGTGGATCCCAGTCGGGCGCATGCAGGAGTCTGTCTGACTGCCTCACCGTTTCCAACTTCAGAAAAATACAAAAAAAAATAATAATAAAGTATAGTTGACATACAATATTACATTAGTTTCAGGTGTACAAAATAATTCAACATTTATATATCTTACAATGTAATAATCACATTAAGTCTAGTAACCACGCAAAATTATCAAACTATATACAGTGTGTCCATAAAGTCTGGGTGCACTTTTGACCGGTCACAGGAAAGCAACAAAAGACAATAGAAATGTGAAATCTGCACCAAATAAAAGGAAAACTCTCCCAGTTTCATATCTATTCAGTGCAGTTCGATGTGGGCTCACACACAGATTTTTTAGGGCTCCTTAGGTAGCTATCCCGTATAGCCTCTACACACTCGTCACTGACTGATGGCCTACCAGAACGGGGTTTCTCCACCAAACTGCCAGTTTCCTTCAACTGCTTATCCCACCGAGTAATATTATTCCTATGTGGTGGCGCTTCGTTATAAACGCGCCGATATTCACGTTGCACTTTGGTCACGGATTCGAATTTAGTGAGCCACAGAACACACTGAACTTTCCTCTGTACTGTCCACATCTCGACTGGCATGGCCGTGGGCTGCTCCACTGTATACACTGTGTTACATCAGCATCTGCGCATGCACACATGCTGCCACATCATCCTACAGAAACTGGGAGGGTTTTCCTTTTATTTGGTGCAGATTTCACATTTCTATCATCTTTTGTTGCTTTCCTGTGACCGGTCAAAAGTGCACCATGACTTTACGGACACACTGTATTATTGAGTATATTCCCCTGCACTCTTTGCCCATCTCTCCAGCCCCTCCCCTCTAGCAACTACCAGTTTGTTCTTTGTTTCTATGAGTCTGTTTGTGTTTTGTTTTTGTTCTTTTGTTTTGATCTTTTTAAATTCCACATATAAGTGAAATCATGCAGTATTTGTCTTTCTCTAAATGAGTAGGTTCACCCATGTTGTCACAAATGGCAGGACTTCATGGGTATTTTTTACTGCTGAACAATACTCCACAGTATATATACACCACATCTATCTATTGAGGGCCACCTGGTTTGTTTCCATAACTTGGCTACTATAAATAATGCTACAATGAACACAGGGGTGCATGTTTTCAGATTAGTGCTTTCATTTCCTTTGGATAAATGCCCAGAAGTGTAGTAGTTTATTTTTAAACTTTTGAGGAACCTCCATACTCTTTTCTACTGTGGCTGCACCAATTTGCAGTCCCATCAATAGTGCACAAGGGTTTCCCTTTCTTCACGTTCTTGCCAACACTTATTTATTGACTTTTTGATAATAACCATTTTGACTGATGCGAGATATTTCATGGTGGATCTGATTTGCATTTCCCTGATGATTAGTGATGCTGAACAACTTTTCAGATGTCTGTTGGCTATTTGTAAGTCTTCTTTGGAGAAATGTCTATCTTCGTGTCTTCTGCCCATTCTTTTTTTATTTTTTGTTACTGAATTCCTTACATATTTTGGTTATCAACCCTTTATCAAATACAACATTTGCAAAAATATTCTCCCATTCAGCAGGTGCTACAAAAGCATTTTAGTTTGATGATGTCCCATTTGTTTATTTTTGCTTTTATTTCTCTTGCTCCAAGGGACATATCCAAAAAGATATTACTAAGACTAAAGTCAAAATAGTTTACTACCTATGTTTTTCTCTAGTTATAGATAAGGTTTCAGGTCTTACATTTAAATCTTTAAACCATTTTGAGTTTATTTTTGTATACGATGTAAGACAGCAGTCCAGTTTCCATTAGTTTTTTGCATCTATTTGTCTAGTTTTCCCATCACCATCTGTTGAAGAAACTGTCCCTTCTCCATCGTATATTCATGCTTCCTGTCAAAAATTAATTGACCATATTATTTCTAGGCTCTTCACTCTGTTTTATTGATCTATCAGGCTATTTTTGTGCCAGCACCATATTGTTTGATTATTATAGCTTTGTAGTATAATTTGAAGTCAGGGAATGTGATACCTCTAACATTGCTCTTCTTTCTCAAGATTGCTTTGGCTATTCACGGTCTTTCCAATTCCATATAAATTTCAGTTATATGTTCTAGTTCTTACTTTCCTCCCTCATCTCCTCCTCTCTTAAATAATCAAAGCCAACAACCAGATGTACAGCCTTTCATATCTTTTTTGTGAGCTCTTAGCATCAAACACAAATACACACACACACATATTAGTGAGGGAAGAAGAGTCATTATTTAGTGCTTCTCTACATCTTGCTTTTTCTCATTTTACAGTGATAATTCCTCTAAGTCAGCTGGTATTATGCCAGTTCATTTTATTCCAATGGCTAACAATATTCCAAGAGAAAATATACTCCAACATTCCACTACACATGGGTATTCTTTTGTTTTCCTGAGCCAGAACTACCCAGCTAAGTCACTCTCAGATTCCTGACCCTCAGTGACAGTATAAAATATATGCTTGTTGTTAACTGCAGAGCTCTAGGGTAATTTGTTACACAGCAATACATAGCTAATATAGCATCCAAGGCCAAAAGAAATATTAATATCTCAATTTATTAAGCAGTTAGATCCAAACAACCTAATAATTATTTATATCCTAACAATTTGGTTGTTGCCATTTGAAAAAAATAATAGACACATATTGAAATAAAAATATCTGTATATCTACCTACCCCAACATGAGCATTACAGAGAGGTATTTAGGGTTCACTCATTCTGGGGTGCCACTCTCCAAACAGCCTAGCATCCATGTATACATGTTAAGTCCTTCCTCATTCTGGGCAAAGAAAGGAGTAGCTAAGAGTTTGAGTTTGATTTCCACCCTTCTCTACACAACCTGTACCATTAACTTTCTTATCTGCTTTAGCTGCATCTACTAAACATAATTAAAATTTCTTACTGACAGAGTAAAGTACTATGAGCATCAAACAGTACATCCTAATAACAGTGTGCCTTAGATCTGTGAAATCTAATACACAGCCACTGGCCACCAGGGGCTATTTAATCTAACTTGATTAAAATTTAATAAAATAAAAAATTGCTTTCATCAGTTGTACTAGCCTCATTTCAAGTGCTCAATAGCCACATGTAGCTAGAAGCTACCTTATCATACAGTGCAGATTGTAGAATATTTTCATCACTGCAGAAAGTTTACTAGTAACACTATATTAGAGGCTACTGAAATATAAATTATGTATGTATCTTTACACTAACAACCCCCTAGATGTTATGTTTTTGCTTTTTCATTTTTTACTTAGATTTTTCTGTCTTCTCCCTCATGACACTTGTCAGTTGTCAGCTTGCTGTTAATGTGCCTATCTTTTATAGCTACGCCTCCCCCATGCACAAAGTTGCGCCCAGTTGCTGAAACCTGAAGAAATAATTAACAAATAGAACATTACATCCAAAGTAGATTTTAGAAAAGGCTCTCAAGACCTAAAATTTCATCATGATAATTTTGATTTTTCAGAGTCCTCTGATTTTCAAACCTGTTCAAGTTACACTAAATTATTAGTTATAGTAGAGTCACTCTTCATTATGTATGGACTCCATATTTGTGAATTTACTCGCTAAAATTTATTTTTATCATCAAAATCAATACTCACAGAACTTTCAGTCATTCTCTAATCCACAGATAACAGCAAAACATTTGAGTCTCCTGATTCACTCTTCCAGTTGAGGTCAAACTTATTTTAGCCTGTAACTTATTTTAGCTCTCATAATAAAAACAAGTGTCCTTTTCAGGATCTATTTAGTGCCACATTTTTTATAAGTTTGGGCTTTCTGTTAGTGATTTCACTGTCTAAATTGATCCCCAAGTATAGTACTAAAGTGCTATCTAGTGTTTCTAGATACAAGAAGGCTGTGTGATGTGCCTTACAGAGAAAGTATGTGTTAGATAAGCTTTGTTCAGGCATGCTGTTATCTACAAGTTCAATGCTAATGAATAAAGAATACATATAAAGTGTCGTTAAACAGAAACATACATAAAGTAAGGTAATGTACTGACCAGTTGATGAAAATGTTGTGACCAAAGGCTCACAGGAACCTAATTCTGTGAGTTAAAACGAAAGATCCACCAGATTGGCAAAATCTAAGAATGAGCCGCAGAAACATGTGGAGAACACAGTACACAGGAACGTCCGTCCACACATTGCCAACAACAGTATAAACTAATAGCCATTTTGTGAAGCAGTTTTGCACTGCCTGATAAAAGCTGTACATACATATACCCCATGATCCAGCAATTCCACTCAAAAGTAAATACCTTACAGAAACTCTTCTATGTGTTTCTCACTAACATACAAGAATGTTCACAGCAACCTGTTTATAATAGCAGAACACTGTTAAAAAAAAAAACCTATGAACTACTAAGTAGATAAATACATTTTGGCATATTCACATACTGGATGGAATACTAAGCAGAGATGAAAATTAACAAACTCCAATTATATTCAGCAACATTAATAAATATAATGGTAAGCAAAAAAAAAATGCAAGTCACAAAAGATTAATAACACTGGGGAACAATTTTTTTTCATTTTCTGTTGCATGAGGTTTTAGAACTGTTTCTATATATTTCTGCATCACTGATTCCAAACCTGAAATTCGTTTTTTGGTGCATGCTCTAGTTTTTATGCAATTTTAATTTCTTTTTGTTACAGTTAATGGCATGCATTGGTTTTTAAATTCAAAGGCAACAGCTCTTGGATTGAACATAACTACAAGGCAATTAATGTTTTACAAACATCACTTTTACATAATTGTAGTTTTTTTAATGTAAAAAATTATTATCTGATAAAAAACACCCTTATTTTGTTTTAAGATTGAATCATGGCTTCTTCGAGTAGGCGTAAATGTAAGAATAGTCCTGACACCTTCTGTTATATACGTGGCTGTTACAAACTTTAACATCAAAGGCGCAGTATTTCATCATTTGTGACACGTACATATATTGCCTATTTTCAAGTTCCCCTTGGCGATCAAGGTAAGAATTGGGCTCCTCATATTGTGTGTCATAATTGTGAGGAAATGCTTCGTGATTGGACAAAAGGAAAACGCAAAGGAATGCCTTTTGGTATTCCCATGGTTTGGCGTGAACCTAAGGACCACAGCAGTGACTGTTATTTCTGTCTGATCCATACAAAGGGCATCAGCAAGAAAAAATGGCATATGATCACATATCCTAATATTCCTTCAGCAATACAACCTATCCCATACTCTGAGACACTCCCGGTTCGTTTTCAATGGTTTTATTTCTTCTAAGGACAAAGAAAGTGAACATGGTGATCAAGTGTATTTTGACAAGATGCATGAGGAAATGGTTGTAGAATCAGAAGGGTCTTTTTCTGATGCCAAGCAGTCATTAACCCCTCAGCGGTTTAGCCAACCCGAATTGAATGACTTAGTAAGAATGACAAAAAAATTGTCTTCAACTTTCTAAAGTATGAGGAGCATGATTGGATCATTTATATGGATCTTTTTTTAAAATTAAATTTAATGCAGTGACATTGATAAATCAGGGTACATATATTGAGAGAAAACATCTCCAGATTATTTTGATATCTGATTATGCTGTATACCCCTCACATTGTCTTCCATCACCTTCTATCTGGTTTTCTTTGTGCCCCTCCCCATTTATGTGGATCTTAAAATGGTAAATTTCCTGCTAGGACAACAGAGAGGTTTCATGAAGTATCCTTGCTTTCTGTATTAGTGGGACAGCCGAGCTCAGGAGAAACACTGGACACAGAAGGAGTGGCCAAAACATGAAGCTCTGGAAGTAGGGATGCAAAATATTGTGAATGAACCTGTAGTTAATCGAGACAGGATTTTTCCCCACTTCACATCAAACTTGGCTTAATGAAGCAGTTTGTTCAGACTTTGAATAGAGAAAATGAATGCTTTAACATATTATTTCTGCTTTTCCTGCCTTGTCTTTCGAGAAGATAAAAGCAGGTATATTTGATGGACCTCAAATTCGAACCCTCATACATGAAGAACTTGCCAGGAAGATGAATAAGGAGGAGAAAGCAGCATGGCAGTCTTTTGTGGCAGTTACAAAGAACTTCCTTGGTAACAAAAAAGCAGAAAACTATGAACTTCTGGTTCAAAGGATGCTGTTGGCTTTCTGCGACATTGGATATAACATGAGTGTTAAGATTCACTTCCTGGGTCTGACCTGTGGTGGCGCAGTGGATAAAGCATCAACTTGGAAATGCTGAGGTCGCCGGTTCGAAACCCTGGGCTTGCCTGGTCAGGGCACATATGGAAGTTGATGCTTCCAGCTCCTCCCCCCTTCTCTCTCTCTGTCTCTCCCTCTCCTCTCTAAAATGAATAAATTTAAAAAAATTAAAAAAAAAAAAAAAAAAAAGATTCACTTCCTGAACAGTCACCTTGATAAGTTTCACAAAAATCTTGGAGCTGTAAGTGATGAGCAGGCTACTGCTGGAGCATCAAATGAGATTGTCCTCAACAAGTACACAAACACAACAGCTACAAATGCACATTTTTGCCTGAATAGAATTTAAATAAGTTTTGCACAAATTTTATGATTAAAATAGTTGTTTTAATATGTTCTATTTTGAAATTGTAGACAAATTCTGATGCAACCATATCTTTTAGTGTATTAGTGTATTTACTGCATTATATAAATGATTATATTTTCACAAGGATGATGCCCAAGAAGACATTCTGCTTCGTTTTGTTAAACTAAATGTTGAAAATTTTACAATAAGATGAAAACCAAAAATCTTGAATTGCAAAAACACTGTAGCTTACAGAGAAAAACTAATGTCAGATTTGAGATGAGCACACTGGAATTAGGTAAGAACAAGTGTTTTGTGGATGCAACAAAAATTTTGTTCCCCAGTGTAATAATGAGTGATTCATTTTATATTTATGCAAAGTAAAATCCAGACAAAGCTTAATTTATATGGTATTTATAAACAATTACAGTACTTTAAGAAAATGCTTAACAAAATATGAAGGAATAGTTACTAGAATGGAGTTAGAGGACAGATATTAGATGGGGCTACTGGGGGTGGACTTCAAAATGTGGTCAATTTCCATTTCTAAATTGGTTGATGAGTAAATTAGGTATTTGTTTTCTTATTCTTTACATTGTACATAAAGGCTGTGTATAGTCTTTGGACATATATTTTGCAATGAAACATCAAGTGATTCAAAATGTATGCAAACAGTAAATAATCAATACAAAAGAAAAAAAATGAACACAGAGACTAGGTTTCAAAGAATGACACTAGAATAAAAAAATAAAGTAAGTTTTATTTATCTAGCTGCTTTACTTATCAGATATCAGAACATTAAGTTTTCCTCAAGGATATAAACAAAATAAGTGTTAATTCTGACAATGGCCCTGGCCGGTTGGCTGAGTGGTAAAGCATCGGCCCAGCATGTGGATGTCCTGGGTTTGATTCCCAGTCAGAGCACACAGGAGAAGCGCCCATCTGCTTCTCCACCCACCCTTCCCCCTCTCCTTTTTCTCTGTCACTTCTCCTCCTGCAGTCAAGGCTCCACTGGAGCAAAGTTGGCCCGGGCACTGAGGATGGCTCCATGGCTTCCACCTCAGGCACTAGAATGGCTCCAGTTGCAACTGAGCAACACTCCAGATGGGCAGAGCATCACTCCCTGGTGGGCATGCTGGGTGGATCCTAGTCAGGCACATGTGGGAGTCTGTCTCTGCCTCCTCGCTTCTCATTTCAGAAAAATACAAAAAAAAAAAAATTCTGACAATGTGTAACTGAAAGAATACTTACCTTTAAATTCAGATGAGTTCAGACAGCACTTGTCAAGGAAAAAATTTAGCTCATGGTCCTAATGTCACCAAAATATACAACTTTAGCAAAATAACAAACTATATATATTATCATATTTCCCATGTATAAGATGCACCTTAATTCTGGGGCCCAAAATTTGAAATACAAAATGTATTACATAAAGTTACTGAACTCAAGTTTCATTCATCATAAAATTTATACAACTCTTCAAGCGGGAAATGCAAGTAAAAAAAATCTACAACCACTGTATAAGAAGCACTCAGTTTTTAAACACCAAAATTTTCAAAAAATTGTACATCTTATACATGGGGAAATATAGTAAGTTTGTTTTTCCTAAAAGGTAGTCACTGAAGCCAAGTTCGACCTGCTAACATGCCCTTAAACATAGACAGAATGACCTGAGTTTCAGTGGGAAGTCACAGCCTCTGCTCAGATCAGTAGCCCAGTCAGTTACTGCTGAGAACAGTAACCTCACCTTAGCCAGTTCTTTTTAGTTAACATTTTCCTCAAAAGAAATCAAGAAACCTAGTTTTGCACCATTAGTAATCCAGGAAAACTATGTCAGATTTTAAACTGTCTAGTAAAAGTAAAAGTCTGTTTTATCAAATCCCATATTGCATTTGCCTATGAAATAAAAATTCTTCCAAAATTTAAAGAGGAAATAAAAATTTACCTCAGAGTTTAAAATACTAAATAAACTATTAATGAATACCATATAAATATCAATTAAGTACCTACTTGAATTTTGATTTCTAAATGGTATCAGAAACTACACATTATCTTACCTGGGGAGGATAGTTGCTCTCCGAAGACCACCTTGAAGATTGGTCATTTGGTTTATCCACTAAAATATTCCTGAAATAAAGAAAAGTATAATAATTAATTAAAAGAATAAGTCATCATAAATATGCAAAGAGAAGAATGATCTACCAGATGCTAAAATTAATATCAAGTTATATAATATCTGGAACTTGTACAAGAGAAAATTAAAGAGAAAAAGAAGTAGAAAATGTCTAATATATGGAAGATTTTAAAATATGATAAAGGTAACATTTCAAACAATTGAAAAAACCTAAAATAACACAATAGGATATCCTTTGGATTAGATAAAAAGTAGAAATATCACTAATATAATAACAAAGTGACCCATGAAAGGTAAAAAATATAAAAGGCAGATGCAAACTTTGTAAAATTAGGGGGAATTTAAAGCAAAAATATTACCTGTGTGAAAATAATAATTTAATATTAGAGTTCAAACCATGATGCTAATATAACTTGTATGTCTTAAATAAAAACAATAGTAAAGCACTCTCTTGCAAGACATGAAAAACTAGTTTAGGGCAATGATATTAATATTCACCCTTCATCAATAGTAACAGAGCCACTATGGTAGGTAGCATTCTAGAGAACAAGTTCCTTGTTATCCTTCCTTGTAGACTTCTCCAAGACCTATAAAACACCATCACTACTGGTATAGCTTTTCCTTCTAATTCTGAGGACTAAGCAAAAGACATTAACTTCTCATACTACATGCGTCAGTCTCAATACTAGCTTACTATACCTGGTTCTAAAAAGAGAAACACCCCATCCCCAACCTCTGCTGTGGAGCAATCATAAGCAGTGATGTTTCCTGTACCTGTGATTTTCCTTTACAAGTATCTCAGTGTCAGCTAATGTAGGCTGACTGGTGACCTGATAAAGCCAGTATAAAAATAAAAATATAACGCAAAAACGTATACATAAACAGATGAAATGAAACAGAGAAAAGATATACAGAGTAAGAGTAAGAAATACAAGAAAAAGAATACAGGAAAATAAGAAAAGAATGTAGCAGACATAAAGAAACTCCTGGGAACAACAGAATAGAATTGATGGCTTGTTAGTTCAGTTGCCAGGAGGCTCTGTTTCTGGCAACCAGAAGAGCAAGACCACAACTCCCTTTTAGGTACCCCATGACTGATTTTTAACATTTTTATCATTGCCTGAAAAAATTAAAAAGTGACAAGCAAAGAAAAGATGTTATAGAAGACATAAGTCAGTACAGAAATCATGGTATTCAATAATAAAGATTACTATGATTAAATTAAATGTCTACCATTTTAAAATATATTCAAAATACTAAATGCAAATAATAGCTAAGTAATGGTCAAGAAGAACTGATAAGGGTGATGGGTTGAGGACCAAATTGGCTTTCTATTTCCATCAGAATTAATTTAATTTTAAAATGTCAGTACAGAATGAAAACTGAAGGTAATAAAATGAAGCACATTAATGTCTCTTAGACTAAATTAAATTCTTCTAGTAGGACTATAAAAATTTATAGTGAAATACATGGACAATTGAAATATGGACAACCATGTAAGTTTTTCCAAGTTATATGTCTCTATTTGGCATATTTTAAAATGTACTACATATTATATATAGATACATATATATACATATATGTATATATATATGACCAATTAAAGGTCAGAAAGAAACTATTAAAATTCAATATGAGAACATTATTTATTAGACACCTAGGGTTCAAGTCAAGTCAGCAAATTAAAAATCTTTTTTTGCTTAAACATGCTCAAATCCTGAGTTTTTAAAAGAATGTAGAATTCAACTCTAGAACATTTTCCCTTTTGTAGTTACAAACAACCAACTAAAACCTGTGTCCTTTTTTTAAATGTGATAAAATAGATCTAGAAGAGATCAGTTTCAACTAGAATCATAAGACCATGGAGCCTGGCCACTAATTGGCTGGATAACCATAAACACATAATCTCACAGGGCGTTGACTGCTTTATCTGCAGTGTAAAGGAAAAGGTTGAATTCTTTGGTCTCAGGTTTCTCCTGGCTCTTAAGAGGCTCTTATCAGTGCAGTGCAGCTTCACTGAACAACTCTATGAAACAAGTTAACATCCTACAATTCTATGAAAACCTTCACGTAATTCAAATTATTGTGTAGAATCCTCCTACACATCAATCAATAATGATACACAATCCATGGATTATAATAGAGCTTATTACTTTTGAACACTCCACTGGAGTAACACCAATACAAGAATGGGTACTTGTGGACAATGGAATTACAATCTATTGTTTTAAGACTTTATCCATTTTAGAGAGGAGAAAGAGAGAGAGAGAGAGAAAGAGAGAGAGAAGGGGGGGCAGGGAGCATCAACTTCCATATGTGCTTTGAACGGGCAAGCCCAGGGTTTCGAACTAGCGACCTCAGTGTTCCAGATAAATGCTTTATCCACTGCACCACCACAGGCCAGGCTATTTTTAAATAAATAACAAATATATGTAACATAAAACTTAAAGAGACATATACAAAAAGCATACAATAAACACCTGTAATTCAAAATGCCAAATATTCAAGTTGTAAAGCCAGTAGCCACAGCCACCATCACAGTTGCCTGGCCCATGCAGGTTCGCATTAGATTCGGACAGACGGTAATGAAACAATGGAGCCAAGAACTGGTGCGCCAACGTCTTTAATCCTAGCTTGCAACCAGCGGGCTCCAAAACCCACTCATTCAGTGCTTACAAAGCTATTGACTTATCCAAGTTTCCTAGAATCAAAGGTTTCTAGCTCACCAGCCTTATTCACCTCTATTTCCCATCTCCCTCTCTCTGCACAAACTGGCTTCTCCCTCAGCACTCTGCCATCTTGGCTGCCTCTCCTCTCCTCTCCTCCACACGGCCTTTCTCTGTTCTCCACCAGCATGGGCTCCTCCTAGAACGTAATCACTCTTCTCTCGGAACAACATGCTCTTCCTTTTAAAATCTTTTGGAGCGAAAGCCCTCCCCCAACACATATTAACATAATCACGCCCATCCCAAGCAAGAAGAGCAACTAATATTATCACCTGGGCGACTGGCTTTCACGTGGGCAGCGCCATCTTTAACAAAGTGAGCATAATATATTTTATCTGCCCAACACAAGTCAACTTTCAATATTTCCAACTAGGGAGAGTTAAAGAGTATATATATTTGTAAGGTATTTTTTCCCGCCAAGGAAGAAGGAAGGAGCGTAGCCACTAAGTGTGGAACAGCAAAAGCTTTATTTAGTACAGTGCATCCCTCCTGACGAGATTCTCTGGTCCCAGGGACAGAGGCCAGGGAAATCACATGGGGTAATCCGCGTGGGGGGTATTTAAAGGGTCTCGTCTAGGGTGGTCGAGTTGATATAATGTGGTAAAATCTCACTGGCTGACGGACGGGTCGCTCTTTTTCCAAAAACTTCTGGGAAGTTTCTTTTGGCGCGCATGGGTATGGGCGGCTCTAGCCAAGTTCCCATCTGGTTCCTCACATGACCTTTCCCCCTTTGCCACACCTTACAATACTATTATAGCTTTTCAAAAAAATCACATATTTGTATAGTATACTGTAGAGGTTTAAGACTCACAAATATGTTCCAATTATCACCCAGAAGCAAAATGAGGAAGGGGCCCTACATGTGGTAAGGTGCCAGAGAATTATAAAACTTAGTATTGGCAATGCCATTTTAAAGAGGAAAAGTCAGGCTTTCTGTCCTGTCCTTTCTTTGCAAAATTGAGGGAAAAGGATACAGAAATTTCCTGACTTACAAGAATGACTAGGGTCATTTGGTTTTAAGTTCTCTGAAAGAATTAAGGTTATCTGAAGAACTCCCTTTCCCTTTCAAAAAGAGGCAAAATTTACATACCACCCTACACTGATCTTAGCTCTCCTTCCTTTTCTGGAATACTGAGATTAACAGGTACCTCTAGGCAAAGGAGAAGAGACAGACACTAAAAGGTTTATGAATGTCTTTGATTGTATTACCTTAAAAGTTTTAACATTTTTTGTAAATCCCCTAGACCAGGGAGGGGTAGTCAACCTTTTTATACCTACTGCCCACTTTTTTTTTTCTGAAGCTGGAAACGGGGAGAGACAGTCAGACAGACTCCTGCATGCGCCCGACCAGGATTCACCCAGCACGACCACCAGGGGCAACGCTCTGTCCACCAGGGGGCGATGCTCTGCCCCTCTGGGGCATCGCTCTGCCGCAACCAGAGCCACTCTAGCGCCTGGGGCAGAGGCCAAGGAGCCATCCCCAGCGCCCAGGCCATCTTTGCTCCAATGGAGCCTTGGCTGCGGGAGGGGAAGAGAGAGACAGAGAGGAAGGAGGGGGGGGGAGGGTGGAGAAGCAGATGGGCGCTTTTCCTATGTGCCCTGGCCGGGAATCGAACCCGGGTCCCCCGCACGCCAGGCCGACGCTCTACCGCTGAGCCAAGTGGCCAGGGTCTACTGCCCACTTTTGTATCTCTGTTAGTAGTAAAATTTTCTAACTGCCCACTGGTTCCACAGTGTTGGTCAGATAAGTTTGTAAATATGATATATATGTTTGCTCACTTATAGTTTGCATTGGGTGTGGGGGACAGACTGTAAGCAGGCAGGATTCTTACAGCCTAAGGCAGGGGTCCCCAAACTTTTTACACAGGGGGGCAGTTCACTGTCCCTCAGACCATTGGAGGGCCAGATTATAAAAAAACTATAAACAAAACCCTATGCACACTGCACATATCTTATTTTAAAGTAAAAAAAACAAAACGGGAACAAATACAATATTTAAAATAAAGAACAAGTAAATTTAAATCAACAAACTGACCAGTATTTCAATGGGAACTATGGGCCTGTGTTGGGCAGATAAAATGTATTATGCTCACTTTGTTAAAGAGGCCATTGCCCAGGTGATATTAATGTGTGTTGAGAATTGTTGTAGCCTGAGGCTTGGTTTTGGGATTAAGCCTGTCCCACCCTTTTTGGTGTGAGGTGGTACAATCCTATCATGCCTCATAGAAGTGATTTTGTATTAGAGACTTCCCCATTATGTATATTGGATTAAGGGTTTGGATTTCTACACTATAAAATGGGAACGGAGCGGGAGTTTGCTCTCTTGGTTCCTGAGGTTAGCATGAGAGAGCAGAGAGAATAGAGCCAGCAGCGGGAGGAGGCCACGTGGAGAAGGCCAGGAAAAGCAGCCAAGATGGCGGAGTACTGAGTGAGATGCCAGTTTGTACAGAGTTTGTATCTGGGATAAGGAAGGAAATGGGGAACTGAGGAGAATAAGACTGTTGAGCTAGAAACCTTTGATTCTAGGAAACTCGGATAAATCAGTAGCTTTGTGAGCACTGAATGTGACTGGGTTTTGGAGCCCAGTGTGTATTTTTACTTGCCCGCCGGGTGCAAGCTAGAGTAAAGGCTATGGCCCACCAGTTTTTGGCTCCATGGTTTCTTTACCGACTGTCCGAATCCAATGCGAACCTGCATGAGCCAGGCAGCTCTGATGCTGGCCATGGCCCTGCCTCCTGGCTTTACAGCCTGCTTTTGGCTAATGAGATGGTCAATGTCCGGTTCCATATTTGTCAATGCTAGCCGTAACAAGTGATATGACGCGCTTCTGGAGCCGTGACAAGTGTGTCCCGCGTCTCCGGAAGTAGTACTGTATGTGAGCGACGCCACGCTTTGCGGCGCAGCCACATAGAATACTTCAGGAGCACAGGATGCACCCTCTCACTAACCACCAACGAAAGAGGTGCTCCTTCCGAAAGTGCGGCGAGGGCTGGATAAATGGCCTCAGGGGGCCACATGCGGCCTGCAGGCCATAGTTTGGGGACCCCGTCCTAAGGCTTAGTTTTGGGACTAAGCCTTTCCCACCCTTTTTGATGTGGGGTGGTGCAATCCCATCATGCCTCAGATAAGTGACTTTGTATTAGACTGAGTTCCCTATTTTGTATATTGGATTAAAGGTTTTGAATTCTGCACTATAAAGTGGGGCAGACCGGGAGCTCGGGAGCTCACGCTCTCGGTTCCTGAGATTAGCATTACAGGAGAGAGCAGAGAGGAGAGCAGAGAGAGGCCACGTGGAGGAGGCCAGGAGAAGCAGCCAAGTGTTGAAGGAGAAGCCAGTTTGTGCAGAGAGAAGGAGATGAGGAACAGAGGTGAATAAGGCTGGTGAGTTAGAAACCTTTGATTCTAGGAAACTTGGATAAGTCAGTAGCTTTGTGAGCGCTGAATGAGTGGGTTTTGAAGCCCAGTGTATGTTTTTACTTGCCTGCCAGGTGCAAGCTGAGATTAAAGATGATGGTCCACCAGTTCTTGGCTCCATTGTTTCATTACTGTCTGTCTGAATCTAATGCAAACTTGCATGTGAACGGCCAAAATGGTGGCTCCTGGCCATAATTTTGGCGTCATCTGTGGCAGGATTCAGAGATCGGTATGGAGCCGCTACCTTTGATGTGCATGGTAGAGGACTGGTTGCTGTTATGGTTCCCCATGGCTATCCTTTTGGAGACTGTAGGCTGGCTGACTTTTACAGCCGTGCATGAGGAAACCGAGAGCTCTGTGGAAGAGGCTGCCCAGGACCTGCAAACCGAGCAGTGGAAGGAGCTGGAGCAAACATGAGAGAAAGAGATGCCAACCCTGGAGCTGAATGAAGCAAGCACCGGAGGAGGCCGACCAGGTTCGTGAGATTCATTTGGAAACGGAGCAGACGCTGGAGAAGGAATCACAGGTTCGTGAGTTGGAGATTGCCCTGGACGTTGTGGAGAGCCAGCAGTAGCGGAAGGCTGAGGCTGGGGCTGAGGCCTGTACTGCAAGGCTGGCAGCAGGAGCTGATGTTTCCAGTTCCTCTTTGGAGGATGAGGAGAATTGGGCTGGAGTGGCATTCCACAGTCTCCCTCTCTTGCTGCTGGGCTCTCACAGAAGGTGGTGAGAGCCCAGCAGCAAGAAATACTTACTATGTTCCTGGTAGGTCTGCGATTTTGGAACATAGGGGTGGATCATGCTCTCCGGAGCAGAGATGAAAATGCTGACCACCATTGCCATGTGCCCCTCTTTGGGACAGTGTAAGACCGGCCAGGATGGCAGGAATGAGGGGGGTGGCTGACGCCCCATGTGCATAGACTGATTTCCTGAACTACGACGGGAGTGAGCACGGCTCCTTTGTTGGATGGACTTACGGATTTTGGACAATGTGAAATACCCTGATGGGGTGGGAGGTGGCTTTGCTAGAGGCCCTTCCCCTGCCCCGAGAAGCTTTTCCCATGGCTAAAAGGAAGGCTGAGGACATTTTGCGCTTTTGGCAAAGTGCTCAGAGACTGGTGAAATGTACCTTTGTAATTGTTGAAATTGTATGATTTGTCATGTTGTAATTTGGGTAATGTGCCTAATTTCCTTGTACAGGAATACCTGTGCTTTAGATTGTGAAGTGAGCAAAAGGGGTGGAATGTTGGTCAAATAAGTTTGTAAATATGATATATATGTTTGCTCGCTTATAGTTTGCATTGGGTTTGGGGAAAAGGCTGTAAGTAGGCAGGATACTTACAGCCTAAGGCAGGGGTCGGGAACCTTTTTGGCTGAGAGAGCCGTGAATGCCACATATTTTAAAATGTAATTCCATGACAGCCATACAACAACCCATGTACGTTACGCATTATCAAATAAAAATTTGGTGTTGTGCCGGTTCAAAACCCTGGCTTGCCTGGTCAAGGCACATATGGGAGTTGATGCTTCCTGTTCCTCCCCCTTCTCTCTTTCTCTCTCTCCACCCCTCTAAAATGAATAAATTAAAAAAAAAAAATTTGGTGTTGTCCCGGAGGACAGCTGTGATTGGCTCTAACCACCCGCAACCATGAACATGAGCCATAGGAAATGAATGGATTGTACTACGTGACAATGTTTTATATATATATATATATATATATATATATATATATATATTTTTTTTTTTTTTTTTTTTTTTTTTTTGCATTTTTCCGAAGCTGGAAACAGGGAAAGACAGTCAGACAGACTCCCGCATGCGCCCGACCGGGATCCACCCGGCATGCCCACCATGGGACGACGCTCTGCCCACCAGGGGGCGATGCTCTGCCCATCCTGGGCGTCGCCATGTTGCGACCAGAGCCACTCTAGCGCCTGAGGCAGAGGCCACAGAGCCATCCCCAGCGCCCGGGCCATCTTTGCTCCAATGGAGCCTTGGCTGCGGGAGGGGAAGAGAGAGACAGAGAGGAAGGCGCGGCGGAGGGGTGGAGAAGCAAATGGGCGCTTCTCCTGTGTGCCCTGGCCGGGAATCGAACCCGGGTCCTCCGGACGCTAGGCCGACGCTCTACCGCTGAGCCAACCGGCCAGGGCGACAATGTTTTATATTTTTAACATTATTTTTTTTTATTAAAGATTTGTCTGCAAGTGAGATACAGCCATCAAAAGAGCCACATCTGGCTCGCGAGCCATAGGTTCCCAACCCCTGGCCTAATGCTTAGTTTTAAGACTAAGCCTTTCCCACCCTTTTTGATGTGGGGTGGTGCAATCCCATCATGCCTCAGATAAGTGACTTTGTATTAGAGAGTTCCCTATTTTGTATATTGGATTAAAGGTTTTGAATTCTGCACTATAAAGTGGAGCAGACTAGGACCTTGTGCTCTCAGTTCCTGAGATTAGCATTACAGGAGAGAGTAGAGAGGAGAGCAGAGAGAGGCCACATGGAGAAGGCTAGGAGAAGCAGCCAAGATGGCGGAGAGTTGAAGGAGAAGCCAGTTTATGCAGGGAGGAGATGGGAACAGAGGTGAATAAGGCTGGTGAGCTAGAAACCTTTGATTCTAGGAAACTCGGATAAGTCAGTAGCTCTGTGAGCACTGAATGAGTGGGTTTTGGAGCCCAGTGTGTTTTACTTGCCCGCTGGGTGCAAGCTGAGATTAAAGATGATGCCCACCAGTTCTTGGCTCCATTGTTTCATTACCGTCTGTCCGAATCTAATGCAAACCTGCATGTGAATGGCCATGATGGTGGCTCCTGGCCATACACACAGTAATGGTGATTTATAAAGTAGGGAAGTAACTTTACTTTATAAAATTTATAAAGCAGAGTTACAGCAAGTTAAAGCATATAATAATAATTACTTACCAAGTACTTTATGTCGGATTTTCACAAAGTTTGGCAGAATAAATCTTTATAAAACAACTTACTATAGTTAAATCTATCTTTTTATTTATACTTTGGTTGCTCCGCTACCGCCCACTATGAAAGCTGTAATGTCCACTAGTGGACGGTAGGGACCAGGTTGGCTACCACTGCCATAGACAAATGTTATAATCTTGTTAATGACTGTGTCATGCTGTCATGCCCCCCCAACTTGTATGTAGTCAAAGGGTATATAACCAGCCTCTGAAATATACTTGGGGCTGCATGATTTGGGTCTGAATAATCCCCCGTGTATGCTGCCAGCTTAATCAATAAAACTCCTCAAAATTCATTTTTGGACTTGGTGTCTCTACCTAAACCTGCTGAAGTAAGGTATGGTACTTTTCAGAATCTGGGGTATGGTACTTTCCAACAGACATATCATAAACTGAAAAAGCATTTATTCAATAATTATCATCAAATTCTGTATGCCAGACACAGTGCTAGGCTCCGGGAACACAGTGGCTGTCACAAAGGAACCCCACTTGTGATGTTAATATTCAGATGAGAAGCAGTAGGAAACAGAGCTATAAACAAGATAATTACAGACTGGTAAGTGCTATAAAAGAAACAGGGGGCTGAGACAGGACAGTTCTTTTACTTCTGGTGATCAAATTAAAAAGAAAACCTTTGGGAAAAAATGCTTAATTACACTAATGAGAAGGAGCCACTCATGTAAAAATAAAGAAAAAGCTAATTCTTCACAAAGGAACCAGCAAGTTTAAAATCCTGGCAATAGTAAATACTCTGACCAAGGAAATGTGAGAACTGGGTGAAGTCAGATAATGTCCTCACAGGCACCAAGATGAAGTATATGCAAATGTGCCAGAAATCTCTAAGAGGGCCTGAGAACATTAAAAAAAAATGCTTATTCTAGACTCTAAGATTTCAGAAGTATCCTACAAATATATTCTTAATTTTAGAAAGAGACCCACCCTGAAGATAAAATGCATGAACAGAAAACAAATTAAGCAAAACATAAAGAATGACAACCCCCAGGAGAGATAACATTCATATTCTCGGTGGTCCAAAAATACAAGGTCTCAAAAAGTACCACAACAGCAAAATATATTAAAGGTGCCTCGTCACAAAGCAAAATAGGTGGAAAACACATATATAAATGCAAAAAGCCTTTTTTAAAAGGCTCAAGAAGGTCCAAAATTTTTAAATACTTCACAAAGGAGAGAGAACCCTTGAGCCACAAAGTTCAAAAAAGGCACTGGCCCACCCATCCCTTCTGTCTAGTTAAGGGCCCTGGCCAGGTGGTTCAGTGGATAGAGCATTGTCTTGGCATGCAGATTCAATCCCAATCAGAGCATGTATAAGAAGTAACCAATGAGCGCACAACTAAATGAAACAACTAAGTGGTCAAGTTGATGATGCCGCCCCCCCAAATCAATGAAAAAAATTTTAAAAGAATAATAAACTACTGGAAAATAAAACTTGTTTAAATACCAGACACTGAAATGAGAGCCCAAATTAAAATACCATCAGAAAAATATTAATTGTGAAACAACATTCTAACAGATAATAAAAACATGTGAGAAAACTATGGCCACTAAAAAGGATGAAGATTATTGTTTCAAAATGACCCAAAAGAAATTAAAAAATAGCTGAAGTGCTTTTAAGTAGCAATAAATCAAAATTACAACAACTCAGAAATATCATGCCAATGCAATAGGAAGAGCTATTAAGACTCACAAAATGAGAGAGACTAGCTTTCAGAAACAAAGGCTACATTAGAAAGAATAGAAAAAGAAATAGACTCCCCATCCCCCCCCACAAAAAAGCCCCCCAAGGAAAAACATTATAAGATGAATGAAAATAATGTACAAGAAACAAAAGAAAGCAACAGTAATAAGGTGATTCAATAAATATATAATTGGAACCAGACAGTTTTTTCAAATTATGCTGCAAGCAGATCTTCTTAAAATAAGAGCTGAATCTAAACAATGAAAGGATAAATAGTATATTAGGGATATTCAACCTAGAATAGTCCTAATATAAACTATAAGGCTTTTAAAAAAGTTATTTAACCATCCAATTAAAAAGACCAAGTCACTACAAGAAAATACATCATAAAGTCAAGAAACTTCACAACAGCTTTATTTTATATCCAAACACAATGAAACAAAACATTTTAATAAAACTCAAGCACAAAAAAATGTGAGTCTAGGACTTTATATACGTCAAACTGGGCTTCAAATTTAAAAGCATAGATATTTAACAAGAAGTAAGTCTTTGAGTCAAGTCAGAAAGGCCTGAGAAAGAACTGAAGAACAGTAAATATCCAGAAAATGACTTAAAAATATTCAGGAAAAAATCTGATCATCTGAACTAAAGACATTTAACTACAGAATTAAAACTAACCATAAAGATAAAAATGATAGGCCTTGGCTGGTTGGTTCAGTGGTAAAGCATCAGCCTAGCGTGTGAAACCTTCGGTTTGATACCGGGTCAGGGCACACAGAAGTGCCCATCTGCTTCTCCACCCCACCCCCTCTTGCTTCTTTTTCTGTCTGTCACTTCTCTCTCTCTTCTCCTCCCCTCCTGCAGCTATGAGAGTTGGCCCCAGGCGATAAGGATGGCTCCATGGCCTCCCCTCAGGTGTTAAAAAGAAAAAAAAAAAAGGCTTCAGATGGGCCTCAGATGGGCAGAGCATCACCCCCTAGTGGGCTTGCTGAGTGGATCCCCATCCAGGCACATGCAGGAATCTGTCTCTGCCTCCCCTCCTCTCACTAAAAAAATAAATAAAAGATAAAAATGACATAATAGCATGTTTAGGTACAACATAGAAAACAACAGGTAAAAAATGGGAGAAAATTGGACAGAGTAAGTCAACATTAGAATAGACCAGCAATTTTCAACCAGTGTATCACAAGAATTTTTAAAATATGCAATACCTGACTATTCAGTCAGGGGCACTGATCTCTTTTTCCTTAAAACTGTCAAATAAAAAAAATGACAAGAGCCAACACAATAAAAGCCATCTGGTGTGAATGAATCAAAATTATATCTATTTTTTTGTCAGATAAGCAAAAATATATATTTTTTGGTGTGCCACAGATTTTTGTAATTAGCTTATACGTGCCATGAGATGAAAAAGGTTGGAAATCACTGGAATAGACATTAACTGCCTCACAGATATAAATTCCTAGAAGGGAAGGATCATCACTTAATTTAGACGCTGTGAGTGAAGGATCTTGCTCTCTAAAAAAAAAGAAAGAAAGAAAAAGAAAAGAAAGAACGTGATTAGGTGGTGGCACAATGGATAGAGCACTGACCTAGGATGCTGAGGACCCAGGTTCAAAATATGAGGTCGCTGGCTTGAGCATGGGATCAGACATGACCTCTGGTTTGAGCAAGGGGTCACCAGCTCAGCTGGAGCCCCCCTCCCCTGGGTCAAGGGACATATGAGAAGCAATCCATGAACAACTAAGGTGCCAAAACTATGAACTGATGCTTCTTATCTCTCTCCCTTCCTGTCTGCCCCTCCCTCGCTAAAAAAACAACAAAAATAAACAAACTACATGGATCTAGTAATTATCAGATAGTGCAGTTCTCTACAGTACAGCTAAGAATTCATAAAATTTAGTATAACATAAACTAAAAATAAACATGAAAAATTTAAAGTGAAAAAGGAATAGGCAGCAAAATACAAATGTCACAAAAACCTGTTAAGGACTAGCAACATCAAAGTACAGACTATTTTAAGAATCACACAGCTGCTTTGCACAAGTCCATGGAGATAAATTTTAAGACTTAAATGAAATCTGTAACTCTGGGGAAAAACTGTACCAACTGACCCCAGCAGACATAAAAAGATTAAATAAAGAAATTTCACAGAAGAAAAGGAGAAAGTTATCAGAACTCAACCATCAAAAACATCAGGTACGGATGGGTCCAGTAAGAAAACCTGGTAAAACACTAAAATAGATAGTCCTACCATTACACTATTCAAGAACATAGGAAAAAAAATAAAGGTACACTTTAATGAAGACAGCATAAACAGACATCTAACGTGACAAAGACTACTAAGAGAAACACACAGAAAATTACAAATCTTCATTTATACTGATATAAAAAAATCTCATATGAAGCTCTGGCCAGGTGGCATAGTGCACAGAGCAATGCCCCAGTGCACTGAAGTCAAAGGTTCAATCCCAGTCAGGGCAGACTAGAAGCAACCAATGGGTGCACAACTAAATGGAACAAGTTAATGCTTGTCTGTCTGTCTGTCCCAAAACTTATTCACATTGCTGATATACTCTAGTCATGTAAAGAATATGGCTGAATTTATTAAAGATGCAGACTCTTAAACTCAGCTCTAATACTCACTTATTAAAGGACTTTGATTAAACTATTATACACTTACTGGCCCAACTTTCTGCATTTCAAAATTAATACCTACACTACAACTAAAGCAGTGGTTCTCAAAGTGTGTGCCAAGGCGCACTGGTGCGCCCTAGAAGATTTCCAGTTGTGCCCTATGGTATTCCAGAGAAATATATGCCTGTTGGGGACCGAAAGACCAACAAGGTTTTTGGAGTTTAGATTTCTGGAGGACAAAGCTGTGGGGAATTGGCTGTAAGCTGACAGACTGCCCAACCCCCCACCTCACTTGCCTGATTAGGTTACAAAGGCTGTTAAGCTGGGGTGCTGGATTGTTTACACTACCCCCCATGTTCCCCGGAAAGACTGGAGGCAAGTTTCTTCTATCCTTTGTTTGGTGTAAAGTTAAGATGATATGTATGGTGGGGGTTTTTTGCACTCAACACAATTAAGAGTAAAAAGAGGAATTCTTCAATGTATTGACGAGGAAATGAGTTTGCCTTTCAAATATATGCCCAAATATTGAAGAAATCGCTAGGATACATCAGGCTCATGTTTCTCATAAACACAAGAATGAAAAAACACATTCACCCCGGGACCTGCTAAATTTACTAAATCTTACTAAGAATGTATCTATATATATATAAAAAGATAACTTTTTTGTCGTTTTTAATTTCTTAACCCTTCTTTTTTTATGAATTCTAAAAACCATAACACAAAAATGTAACAAAAATGATTTTTAATGTCAGAATAAATTTAATTTTGTTGTATTTATTTCATTTAATTACCATAAAAGCATGCATAGACTTTATATTTTCTTTAATATTTGACTTAATTATTATAACATATTTCTCAGAAATTCATATATAGTGCACCTACAATTATTTGTAGAATTTTAAATGAGCCCTGACTTCGAAAGTTTGAGAACCATTGCCCTAAAGAGTCACAGTGAAAATTGCAGATGTCAATAGCCTAACAAAGAGTAGGCATCTGCTTACCATCACCCACAGCAAAACTTAAGTCACTCAAGCACTTGAAAACATTTGAGCCTGTAGTAATTATCTCTAAGAATTCAAAGCCCTTTGGGATCACATACTTATATGTACATATTCCACACAAATAAAATGGAGCAACCACTGGGATAAAGAGAATGGCAACAAAATAAACATTCCCATATACAATGGTAAGATAGGAAACTCACTAATCAAAAATCACAAAACTAGCTAATGTGGTTTGGGGTCTCCAAAAAACAGAAAAATCTACCAAGATAGTCATATAAAAATAGTCATTTGATGCCTCTTCAAGCCTCAAAAAACTTGAATCATAATTTTTTCTGAAATTAAACAACTGGCCCTTCAGAATAATATATTTCAAAAGTAAAAATTGCCCTTTTCTACCTAAAATAAAGACCATTAAAGTTGGATATGATTAGAAAAAGATTCACTGCTGCTTACTACGTAATCTTTGAACCGCAGACAAAATAATATGTCCACAAAGGAGTTAGAGCGATTTTAAGATATCAAACTCTTTCCAAGCATCCTCAAAGGCTGCATTTATGTGTAATTAATTGCATGAAAATAGTCATGATCACCTTCTCCCTAAATCAAGTCCTCAAAATATCTTTGTTGGGTAAATAATTTAGCTTAAGTTGAGTTACTATATGTGTAATGGAAGGTGGGAAGGAGGTACATTTATCTAAAAAACTATTCTGTAATATCAACATCTTACTATTATCCTGTGACAAAAGGTCATAAGCTCTAATCGCCTCATTTTGTATGAAAATAAAAGGCTAGAGAAACTGATTGATCCAAAATTACCAATTAACTGGTGGCAGAACAGAATTAGAATCCAAGTCTCCTGTTTTCAGTGCTCTCCCCTCTAGTAACACTGTTTTTGGTTTTTTGATGTTTTCCTTTGTACATCTACCCCCTAACCCCAGCTTCATGCAGTCAGTAATTTAAACTGTACTAATGATAACAGGTCAAACCAACGCTGTTCATTTTATGAGAATTCTGCTTTTATCCTCATAACAGACATCTTTGACCAAAGCCTTAAATTCTATGGCACAGATATTCTAAAAAACATACAAGCATTTAAAAAACATATTAACTACTTTTAAAACTATAAAAAAATTCAAAAATATTATAGACCAAATATTGCGACAATGGATATTACTCTCAAAAATAAAATAAAAAACTTGTTAAAAAGGATATTGAAATATTAAAAGAGAAGCAGTTGGAGATGACAAATATCAGAAATGAAGACCACAATGGAAGCAATTAAAAACAGGATGGATAGAGCTGAGGATTGAAACAGCAAGTAGGAGGACAAGTGGAATGAAGGCATGAAAGCAGAGAAGAAAAAAGAAAGGAGACTCAAAAAGTCTGAGGAAACAGAGAGCTCTGTGACAACATGAAGAGAAATAATATCCGCATTATAGGGATTCCTGAAGAAGAAGAGAAAGAACAAGAGAGACTTTCTTCAATCATATCATAGCTGAAAACTTCCCTAAACTAATGCAGGAGAAACAATCACATGAAGAAGCACAGAGAACTCCATTAAAGAAAAACCCAAAGAAACCTACACCAAGACACATCATAATTAAAATACCAAAGCTGACCCTGGTTGGTTGGTTCAGTGGTAGAGCGTCGGCCTGGCATGCAGGAGTCCCGAGTTCGATTCCCGGCCAGGGCACACAGGAGAAGCGCCCATCTGCTTCTCCACCCTTCCTCCTCTCCTTTCTCTCTGTCTCTCTCTTCCCCTCCCGCAGCCAAGGCCTCACTGGAGCAAAGTTGGCCCGGGTGCTGAGGATGGCTCTGTGGCCTCTGCCTCAGGCGATAGAATGGCTCTGGTTGCAACAGAGCGACGCCCCAGATGGGCAGAGAATCACCCCTGGTGGGCGTGCCGGGTGGATCCCGGTCGGGTGCATGTGGGACTCTGTCTGACTGCTTCCCCATTTCCAACTTCAAAAAAATACAAAAAAAAAAAAAAAATACCAAAGCTAAGTCATAAAGAGAAAATATTAAAAGCTGCTAGAGAAAAAAAGGCTATCACCTACAAAGAAGCCCCGATTAGGATGACAACAGACTTCTCAACAGAAACACTGAGGCCAGAAGGGAATGGCAAGAAATATTCAAAGTAATGCAGAACAAGAACCTACAACCAAGACTACTTTATCCAGCAAGGCTATCATTTAAAATTGAAGGAGAAATAAAAAGCATCCCAGACAAAAAAAATAAACTCAAGGAATTCATTACAATCAAACCAATGCTACAGGAAATGTTAAGGGGCCTGTTGTACACAGATCAAAGTGGGAAAAGAATATAGCAAAAGAGGAATACAGCTTTAAAGAATAAAATGGCAATAAACAACTAAATATCAATAATAACCTTAAATGATCCAATCAAAAGACATAGGGTAGCTGCATGGATAAGAAAACAGGACCCTGCCCTGGCTGGTTGGCTCAGTGGTAGAGCGTTGGCCTGGCATGCAAAAGTCCCGGGTCCAATTTCCGGCCAGGGCATTTCAGGAGAGGCACCCATCTGCTTCTCTACACCTCCCCCTCTCCTTCCTCTCTGTCTCTCTCTTCCCCTCCTGCAGCCAAAGCTCCATTGGAGCAAGGATGGCCCAGGCGCTGGGGATGGCTCCATGGCCTCTGCTTCAGGAGCTAGAGTGCCTCTGGTCGCAACAGAAGCGACGCCCTGGATGGGCAGAGCATCGCCCCCTGGTGGGCATGCCAGGTGGATCCCGGTAGGGCACATGCAGGAATCTGTCTGACGGCCTCCCCATTTCCAGCTTCAGAAAAATACAAAAAAAAAAAAAGAAAGAAAGAAAAGAGTACCCGTACATATGCTGTCTACAAAAGATTCACCTTAAAACAAAAGATGCATATAGGTTGAAGGTAAAAGGATGGAAAAAAACATTTCATGCAAATGGAAATAAAAAAAAGCTGGGGTAGCAATACTTATATCAGACAAAATGGACTTTAAACCAAAGGATATAGTAAGAGATAAAGAAGACCACTACATAATGATAAAGGGAGCAATCCAACAGGAAGATACAATTATTATAAATATCTATACACCTAATATAGAAGCACCTAAATATATAAAGCAGACTTTGATGGATATAAAGGGTGAGATCAACAGCAATACTATAATAGTAGGGGATTTCAATACCCCACTAACATCACTAGATAGATCCTCAAGAAAAAAAATTAACAAAGAAATAGACTAAAGGACACACTAGAACAACTCGATTCAATAGATATCTTCAGAACCTTTCACCCTAAAGCAGCAGAATATACATTCTTTTCAAGTGCTCATGGTACATTCTCTAGCATAGACCACATGTTAGGACACAAAAGTGGCCTCAACAAATTTAAGAAGATTGAAATCATATCAAGCACTTTCTCTGATCACAATGGAATGAAACTAGAAATCAATCACAACAGAAAAACTCAAAAATTCTCAAACACATGGAAACTAAATAGCAGGTTGTTAAATAACAAATGGAGTAAGAATGAGATCAAAGAAGAAATAAAAAATTCCTAGAAACGAATGATAATGAGCATACAACAACTCAAAATTTATGGGAAAAGCAGTACTGAGAGGGAAGTTCATAGCATTACAGGCATACTTTAAGAAGCTAGAAAAAGCTCAAATAAACAACTTAATCCTGCACCTAAAAGAACTAGAAAAAGAAGAGCAAGTAAAGCCCAAATGTAGTAGAAGGAAGGAAATAATAAAGATCAGAGCAGAAATAAATGACATAGAAGCTAAAGAAACAATACAGAGGATCAATGAAACCAGGAGCTGGTTCTAAGAAAAAAAGAGAAAGGACTCAAATAAATAAAATTAGAAATGAGAGTGGAGAAATAACAACTGACACAACAGAAATACAAAATATTGTAAGAAAATACTATGAAGAACTGTATGCCAAAAAACTAGACAACCTTGATGAAATGGACAAATTCCTTGAAACATACAATCTTCCAAAAGTCAATCTGGAAGAATCAGAAAACCTAAACAGACCGATTACAACAAATGAAACACTGGGCCTGATGGCTTCACAAGTGAATTCTACCAAATATTCAAAGAACTAACTCCTATCCTTCTCAAGCTATTTCAAAAAATTCAAGAGGAAGGAAGTCTTCCAAGCTCCTTTTATGAGGCGAGCATAATTCTGATTCCAAAACCAGGCAAAGACAACACAAAGAAAGAAAATTATAGGCCAATATCCCTGATGAATATAGATGCTAAAATCCTCAACAAAATATTAGCAAACCGGATCCAAAAATATGTGGAAAAAAATCATACACCATGATCAAGTGGAATTTATTCTGGAGAGGCAAGGCTGGTACAATATTTGCAAATCAATCAATGTGATTCATCACATAAACAAAAGGAAGGAGAAAAACCACATGATAATTTCAATAGATGCAGAAAAAGCATTTGGTAAAATCCAGCACGCATTCATGATCAAAACTCTCAACAAGGTGCAAACACAGGGAACATACCTCAACATGATAAAAGCCATCTATGACAAACCCACAGCCAACATCATACTCAATGAGAAAAAATTAAAAGCAATCCCCTTAAGATCAGGAACAAGGCAGGGGTGCCCCCCTTTCACCACTCTTATTCAACATAGTCCTGGAAGTGCTAGCCACAGCAATCAGACAAGAAGAAGAAATAAAAGGCATACAAGTTGGAAAAGAAGAAGTAAAACTATCATTATTTGTAGATGATATGATATTGTATATAGAAAACCCTAAAGTCTCAATCAAAAAACTAATGGAGGCCCTGGCCGGTTGGCTCAGTGGTAGAGTGTCGGCCTGGATTGCAGGAGTTCCGGGTTTGATTCCCAGCCGGGGCACACAGGAGAAGCGCCCATCTGCTTCTCCACTCCTCCCCCTCTCCTTCCTCTCTCCCTCTTCCCCTCCCGCAGCCGAGGCTCCATTGGAGCAAAGATGGCCCGGGCGCTGAGGATGGCTCTGTGGCCTCTGCCTCAGGCACTAGAATGGCTCTGGATGCAACAGAGCAACGCCCCAGAGGGGCAGAGCATCGCCCCCTGGTGGGCATGCCGGGTGGATCCCGGTTGGGCGCAAGCGCGAGTCTGTTTGACTGCCTCCCTGTTTTCAGCTTCGAAAAAATGAAAAAACAAACAAACAAACAAAAAAAACTGCTGGACCTGATAAACGAATTCAGCAAAGTGGCAGGATATAAAATTAATACTCAGAAATCTGAGGCATTTTTATACACCAGCAATGAACAGAAAGAGAAATTAAGGAAACAATCTCCTTCACTATTACAACCAAATAAATAAAGTACCTGGGAGTAAATTTAACCAAGGAGACTAAAGACTTGTACTCAAAAAATTATAAAACCTTGATAAAAGAAATCAAAGAAGATACATATACTGTGCTCAAGGTTAGGAAGAATAAACATCATTAAAATGTCTGTATTACCCAAAGCAATTTATAAATTCAATGCAATACCAATTAAAATACCAATGACAGGCCCTGGCCAATTGGCTCAGTGGTAGAGCGTCGGCCTGGTGTGCAGAAGTCCTGGGTTCGATTCCCGGCCAGGGCACACAGGAGAAGCGCCCATCTGCTTCTCCACCCCTCCCCCTCTCCTTCCTCTCTGTCTCTCTCTTCCCCTCCCGCAGCAGGGCTCCATTGGAGCAAAGATGGCCCGGGTGCTGGGGATGGCTCCTTGGCCCCTGCCCCAGGCGCTAGAGTGGCTCTGGTCGCAACAGAGCAACGCCCCAGAGGGGCAGAGCATTGCCCCCTGGTGGGCAGAGTGTCGCCCCCTGGTGGGCGTGCCGGGTGGATCCCGGTCGGGCGCATGTGGGAGCCTGTCTGTCTCTCCCCGTTTCCAGCTTCAGAAAAATACAAAAAAAAAAAAAAAATACCAATGACATACTTTAAAAATATAGATCACATATTCCAAAAATTTATATGGAACCAAAAAAGAACACGACTAGCCTCAGCAATCTTAAAAAAAAAAGAATAAAGTGGGAAGTATCATACTTCCTGTTATCAAGTTATACTACAAGGCCATTGTACTCAAAACAGCTTGGTACTGGCATAAGAACAGGAATAGATCAATGGAACAGAACAGAGAACCCAGAAATAAACCCACAGTTCTATGGACAACTGATATTTGACAAAGGAGGTAAGGGCATACAATGGAGTAAAGACAGCCTCTTTAATAAATGGTGATGGGAAAATTGGACAGCTACCTGCAAAAAAATGAAACTAGACCACCACCTTACACCATTCACAGAAATAAATTCAAAATGGATAAAAGAGTTAAATGTAAGCCGTGAGAACATAAGCAGTAAGCTCTCCGACATCTCTCGCAGAGATATATTTGCTGATTTATCTCCACGGGCAAGTGAAATAAAAGACAGGATAAACAAATAAGACTATATCAAACTAAAAAGCTTTTGCACAGCCAAAGATAATAAGAACAGAGTAAAAAGACAAACTACACAATGGGAGAACATATTTGACAATATGTCTGATAAGGGGTTAATAACCAAAATTTATAAAGAACTTGTATATCTCAACATCAGGAAAATAAACAATCCAATCAAAAAATGGGCAAAGGAAATGAATAGACACTTCTCCAAAGAGGACATTCAGATTGGCCAATAGGCATATGAAGAAACTAGAAAGCCCGGCGGTCATACGAAATGACCGCTGCTCTAGATATTATAAATTGTAATTAAAATGATTTGTGCTGCAACATTGAGAAAATCCTTTCTTGCCACGGTCAAATCGATTAGTTTCTAACTTGAAGTTTAAGGACTGACAGTGTTTACATTTAATGTTCATGTCACCAGAGGAATGCTCAAAAATTAAAAGTTTCTCCGTTTGAAACTGTTTTAATCCTTTTTGCGTTTCGGTCAGCATTACTCTGTCGTTTTTTTGCATTTCTCTCCTGCCTTTGTTCAAGGGACTCATTTTGTCGAGATAGGCTTTTTTGTCTTGCATCTGAGGTAAGCCTTGTCTCTCTATGCTCATCAGTCTCATTTTGCCGAGAAAGACGCATTTGCTCTGCGACTGAAGCAAGCCTTGTCTTTCTCTGCTCAGTAGTTTCTTTTTGTCGAGAAAGCTGTTTTTGTGCAGCTTTAGCTCCTTTTCTCTCCTCTTCAGTGCTGTATTTTCTAGGAGGCATTCTTAAATTACGTTAAGACGTAGTTTTTATGTAAAACAGATGATTGCCAACGCAAACAAATGTTCACCTTCCCCCTGACATACTCAATTTGCGTTCAGCCTTAAATTGTTTCAAAAGCAGATGATTGCCAATGCAAACAAATGTTCACCTACCCCTGACCCGCTCAATTTGCGTTCAGCCGTGGCAACTTCACACCATTGGCTAGTACAGTTACATAAGCAACCAATAAGCTATCGGCGACAAACAGACACTTAAGCCGCATATAATAAAGATGCCCAACATCACTAATCATTAGAGAAATGCAAATTAAAACCACAATGAGATATCATCTCACACCAGTCAGAATGGCGCTCATTAACAAAACAACACAGAATAAGTGCTGTGGAGGATGTGGAGAAAAGGGAACCCTCCTGCACTGCTGGTGGGAATGCAGACTGGTGCAGCCACTGTGGAAAACAGTATGGAGATTCCTCAAAAAATTGAAAATCGAACTGCCTTTTGACCCAGCCATCCCACTATGGAGAAGGAGAAATAGCACTGTTTCAAAAGGAGAAATATGCACCCCCATATTTATGGCAGCATTGTTCACAATAGCAAAGATCTGGAAACAGCCCAAGTGTCCATCAGAGGACGAGTGGATTAAAAAGCTTTGGTACATATATACTATGGAATACTACTCAGCCATAAGAAATGATATCGGATCATTTACAATAACATGGATGGACCTTGATAACATTATACGGAGTGAAATAAGTAAATCAGAAAAAACTAAGAACTATATGAACCCATACATAGAGGGGACATAAAATGAGACTCAGAGACATGGACAAGAATGTGATGGTAACAGGGGGTGAGGTGGGGGAGTGGAGAGGGGGCGAGGAGGAGAGAGAGGGGGTGGGGGGAGGGGATGGGCACAAAGAAAACCAGATAGAAGGTTAGGGAAGACAATTTGACTTTGGGTGAGGGGTATGCAACATAATCAAATGTCAAAATAATCTGGAGATGTTTTCTCTCAACATATGTATCCTGATTTATCAATGTCACTGCACTAAAACTAATAAAAAATAAGATTAAAAAAATAATCAAAAAAGGAAATAAAAAATAATTTTATAATATTAACCAAGGGAATAAATATTTAGACTAAATCTAAATAAGGAGGCTAAGACTTGTATACTGGAATCTACACAATATTACTGAATGAAATAAAGAAGAGATAAATAAGTAGAAAAAAAAACTTGTTTATCTTGTTTATGTGCTAGCTTCGGAGTAAAATTTCTCCTGATATCTTCTGTAACAATACGAACTTTTCAAAGTGTGTCACTGATTAATATGGCTTTAATTGTATGCTGGTCTTTTAAAAATTCAGTTCTACAGATGGCTGTTCGTGTAAAATTCACAATTCACAACTACAATACAATTAATAGTTGGATAAGGCTGAGGACTGGTTGTAATGCTCTCCTCAAAACTGAATAAGATATGTCATATAGCAAGTCACACTGTAGATCACTGTAGCACAGAATATAATTTTGAAGTTTTTCTGACTTAATTATTATATGGAACACGAGCAGTTTGACTTTGGAAACAAGTTTACCACAGAAGATAATCAATTTTCCTTATTCAACTTTCAGACAACTCATAGTTATGTATCTTACATAGTCAAAGCTCTCAGCCTTTCCTTGATCAAATTCAGAATGTTCATCAATGATAAACAATAGTTTAAGCTATTGTGCCAGCCAACAACCTACATGCCAACATGCATCACATGCCAGCCAATATTGTTTCCAAAGCACTGCCATGCCAACATGCATCACATGCCAGCCAATATTGTTTCCAAAGCACTGCCATTCTTTATAGTTCTAGTTCAGTGTTCATTTTTACAATTTAAAAAATATTTTACTGAAGTTCTATTACTTTATAAAAATAAATGGAAAATGAACATTCAAAAGCCTACCTGTAGCCCTGGCCGGTTGGCTCAGCGGTAGAGCGTCGGCCTGGCGTGCAGGAGTCCCAGGTTTGATTCCCGGCCAGGGCACACAGGAGAGGCGCCCATTTGCTTCTCCACCCCTCCCCCTCTCCTTCCTCTCTGTCTCTCTCTTCCTCTCCTGCAGCCAAGGCTCCACTGGAGCAAAGATGACCCGGGCGCTGGGGATGGCTCCTTGGCCTCTGCCCCAGGCGCTAGAGTGGCTCTGGTCGCGGCAGAGCGACGCCCCGGAGGGGCAGAGCATCGCCCCCTGGTGGGCAGAGCGTTGCCCCTGGTGGGTGTGCCGGGTGGATCCCGGTTGGGCGCATGCGGAAGTCTGTCTGGCTGTCTCTCCCCGTTTCCAGCTTCAGAAAAATACAAAAAAAAAAAAGCCTACCTGTAAAATTAACTCAAATAAAACAATATTGGGCAGCATCATGTGATCCAAAAGAAAACTTTATGTACTAGGTAGACTTAACCAACTTAAATATAAATGAAACGCTGATTATGTCAAAAGCTCAAGTATAGGTGTACTAATTATGGATTTATTCCCTCTCACCTCTAACTTCACCCTTTGTGCCTTTCTCTTTGAAAATTAATTTGAGCCCTTTAAGTATTTTTCCTTTACCAACTGGCACAAGTTAAGCTTTGTCAGCAGAGGGGGCAGGCGAGTCACCTCAGGAAACAAGGGGTGTTTCTGCTCCCTTGTTCCAATATTTCTGGAGAAGACTTCTAACTACAATTGCCTCTCCAGCATCCTGCTCTGCAGCTCACGTGGCTTCCTCCAAGTGTTCATGTGAGTAGTTTTTCCAGCACCAGGCTCCTACATCAGAGTATATCCAATATATCCAATACAGTATGTATTCTTGTATTATTATTTATTAATTATATTATTTTTCCATACAAACAACTGTAAACCTACTTTTGCCTCACCCTGTGTTGTTGCACAGGCTGTACTTTGCACAAGATGAACTCACTAAGGCAGGCGTCCCCAAACTGCAGCCCCCTGAGGCCATTTATCCCCTCCCCCCCCGCACTTATGGAAGGGGCACCTCTTTCATTGTTGGTCAGTGAGAGGAGCACTGTATGTGGCGGCCCTCCAACAGTCTGAGGGACAGTGAACTGGTCCCCTGTGTAAAAAGTTTGGGGACCCCGGCCTAAGGAGTAAAAGCAGAAATCCAGCCTGTGTCCCACTTAACCAGTCCTACATCCTGGTCAGAAAGCATCATCTGTTGGCTCTGACCGGGTGGTTCAGTGGATAGAGTGCCACCCCAGCATGCCAAGGTGTAGTGAGTTCGATTCCTGGTCAGGGCACATGTGAGAAGTAACCAATGAGTGTACAACTGAAATGGAGCAACGAAGTGAAACAAGTTGAAACTTCTCTCTCACTCTCTCTCTCCTCTCCCCCTGCCCCACCTCTTTCCATCTCTCCCTTTCTCTCTCAAGTAAGTAGAGAAATTAAAAAAAAGAAAAGCATCATCTGTTCATTAAGCCATGTGTCATGAAAATGAGAAAGCAGACCTTCTGAATCAAGGCTAGGACCCGGGTCCCAACTTTCCACTAACATTTTCCTTATCGTTTTTTTTTTTTTTTAATTTCAGATCTTTTTCTATGTGTATGTATGCAACTACAGGAAAAATAGATGCACATGTTCATAACCATAGAACAATTTTTGTGACAGCTCCATCCTAAATCTAGTTTGTAGGCATAAGCCCAAAAGAATATATTCTTTTATGACCTGGGGGCATCAGAATTTTTAAAAGCTCCCCAAGTAACTTGAATGTACAAACAAGGTTGAGATCTATTGCTGACACTTAATGGTATCAAGTTTTTTTTTTAAATACTCCCCTAAAACAGTTTTGAAAATCTATGCATAGTTTCTCCATTTTTAAATTGGCGAGCAAAAATTTTCATAGCTTAAAATAGACTGTAAAAGCTGTAATTTCCTGTGTATCCTAAATATTGCCATTTTTAATAAAGCTGTTAACATTCATTCTTTCAAAATTATAAATAGAATAAAAATTCCATCATCTATTTTTAAAAATGTATAGGATCTTATATGCTCAAAAATTTATACTGCTATCTAATTCCAGATGGTCACTTTCCTTACATGGCTTCAATTCATGTGCATTAATCAGTTTCTTTTCTTTTTTTTTTTTTTTACAGAGAGAGTCAGAGAGAGGGATAGACAGGGACAGACAGACAGGATGGAGAGATGAGAAGCATCAATCACTAGTTTTTCATTGCGCCTTGCAACACCTTGTTCATTAATTGCTTTCTCATATGTGCCTTGACCATGGGCCTTCAGCAGACTGAGTAACCCCTTGCTCGAGCCAGCGACCTTGGGTCCAAGCTGGTGAGCTTTCGCTCAAACCAGATGAGCCCTCGCGCAAGCTGGCGATCTCCGGGTCTCGAAACTGGGTCGTCCGCATCCCAGTCCGATGCTCTATCCACTGCGCCACTGCCCGGTCAGGAACATTAATCTGTTTCTTGACACTACTTCAACAGAAAAATAATTAACAACATCTTGGCAGTTCCTCAAACAATTGAACATAGAGTTAACCATATGACCCAGAAATTCCATTCCTGGGCATTTACCCAAGAGAAATGAAAACATATACCACACAAAAACTTGTACACAAATGTTTATAGCAACATTATTCATAATAGCCAAAAAATGAATACAACCCAAATGCCCATCTACAAATGAATAAACAAAATATGGTATATGCATATATACAACAGATTATCAGTTATAAAAAGGATGTAGTACTAAATACATACTACAATATTAGCCTTGAAAACAGTATACTAAGTGAAAAAAGTCAATCACAAAAGACTAATTATATGATTTCATTTATATTAAATGCCTGAAATAGACAAATGTATAGACAGAAGGTAGTAGTGATTGCTTAGGGATGGGAGACTAAGCAGATAATAGCTAAAGGATAGTTTTCTTTTTGAGATTATAAAGATGTTCTAAAATTGACTACAGTGACGGTCACCCATATTTTGTGAATATACTAAAACCCACAGAATATACATTTGAAATATGTGAATTACCAAACCCAAAACGTATGTAAGAAAGTCAATCTAAAAAAGTCAGAGGCCCTGGCTGGTTGGCTCAGTGGTAGAGCATCAGCCTGGCGTGCAGGAGTCCTGGGTTCGATTCCCGGCCAGGGCACACAGGAGAAGCGCCCATCTGCTTCTCCACCCCTCCCCCTCTCCGTCTCTCTTGTCCCTCTCATTTCTTTCTTGTCCCCAAGATAAGCAATTTCTCTTAAAATATTCTCAAAATTGCTGAAAACTATGAAAACCACAAAATTTACAGTGTGGCTTTAACACTTATTTGATATTTTGAACACAGCTAGTATATATGACTCCCTCTTGCCCCAGCTCAAACTTGCATTAAAAAGAAAAAAGTAGTCAAAATGACGTTAATTCACTCATTTATTAATTTAATAAACATCATCCTGGACTAATATGATACGGAAGGGAAAAAATCTCATAGTTCCTATGGAGCCTGTGGTCAGCAGGGGAACTAATTAGTAATCAAGTTAATTATACAAATCAATGCATAATTAAAATTGTATAAAGTGATAGATGAGAAAGGTATACATTTGTAGTAAAGCATTTAACTGCTGGAGCAGGGGAAGGGATGCCAGGCACACTGTGGGGGATAAGGTAAGACAGGATTTCCCAAGAACATTTTAGTAGACAGCTGAAGAATGTACAAGTTAGGTTTTATGGCTCTTCTGATCAAAACGAAAGGAAGGAAGGAGGCAATGAAAGGAAGGGGAAAGGGGACATATCCAAGGATGCTTAAAATAATTTAGCACTGCTATTTATACACAACAAATACATAGGTGATGACTATAATAAATATCAGTCATACTAAAAGAATGTAAGGAAAATTTTAAAGTATTAAATATTAACAATATTTACAAACCAACAAATTTACATTAGACCCAAGTACCTTTCTTCTAAACACATCTTCACATTAGCATACTAGTCCCATGAAAATTCTAGTAAAAAGATAGATAATACCAAAACCACATGAATAGGAAGGAAAAATAACTATATACTGTACTTCCAGCAAAGATTAAATTCTCAATTTCTAGACCTCATAAACCAGTCTCAAAGAGACTTACAAATTAACAAAACCAAGTAAAAATCTCATTTTAACTCTTAGTCAATAAGTACCTAAAAACAATTGCTAACAAATAATGTTATGCTTATTTCATAGTTTTTTCCCCATCAGATATTAGGAATAAGTGGTTCAAGTGTCAAAAGGCCAAAGGAAGATAAACACTGAGCAAAAAACAATATAGGGCTCAAGTGTTAGTTTATTACGTTAATATCATGAGGAATTCATAGCCTACAACAGTGGTTCTCAAACTTTTTGAAGTTGGGGCGCATTTAAAATCCTACAGTTATAGGTGCACTATATACAAATTTCTGAGAAATGTTATAATTAAGTCAAATATTAAAGAAAAAAAATAAAGTCCAAGCGTGTTTTTATGGTAATTAAATGAAATAAATACAACAAAATTAAATTTGACATTAAAAAACATTTTTGTTACATTTTTTTGTTATGCTTTTTAGAATTTGTAAAAAAGAGGGGTTAAAAAATTTTTAAATGACAAAAAAGTTATTCTTTTATATATATAGATACATTCTTAGTAAGATTTAGTACATTCGGCAGGTCCTGGCGCAAATGTGTTAAGTATTTTCACTCTTGTATTTATGAGAAACATGAGCCTGATGTGTCCTAGTGATTTCCTCAATGTTTTGGCATATATTTTAAAGCAAACTCTCATTTCCTCATCAATACATTGAAGAATTCCTCTCTTTTTACTCTTGTGTTGAGGGTAGAAAATCCTAATTCACATAAATAGGTTGTTGAAAATTGTAGTAAAATGTTCAAAGTTTTTTTACATATTGCCACATATTCTTCTTTTATAGAAGTCCAAAAGGCTTCAAGAGACAATTCCGTATGTTTAATCATCAGTGCATGATCAGTGGATATAGCTGCCAGTTCTTCTTCTGTTTAATGTTAAACCAAAATCACTTGAAGCTTCCATGAATGGGTTTCTAATCCAACTGTACTGTTCAGTGTTAAGTGATAGAAAATAACCCAATTTTTCTTCTAAACTTATTAAATGTTCAACTATTATTGGAAGTGTTTTATTTATGCAAGTGTTATTTACAATGGAAACATTTCCAAAATACCTTCAACAGCTTTTCTTTTCCAAATCTGTAGTTTTCTCTGAAATGCTTTCATTTTGTCAGTGGATGTGAGAATATTTTCTTCTTTCCCTTGCATGCTAGTATTCAAAATATTGACCTGCTGAAATATATCTGCTAAATACTGTAACCTGGCAATCCAAAATTCCCACCAAAGGAGGTTAAAAAATGTAACTGTTTCATCTCTTCAAAAAATGCAAGAAGTTCTTGTGGTAGTTCTGTACACGGGTAAGTACTTTTCCCCTTGACACCACCTCATCTCAGTGTGTGAAAGCAGCCGTCTGTGTTGTGAATCCGTATAGATACAAAGCTTTTCGAATAAACACGATTTGACAGGTCCTGTTTTAATAAAGTTTACCATCTGAACAACTTGATCTAAAACTTCTCTTAAATTTTCTCCCAATGTTTTTGCCATCAAGGCCTCCCTATGAATAAAACAATGAGTTACCTTAACATTCTTATTTTGTTTTTTTACAAAAGATGTAAGACCCTTAACACAGCCTACCATAGAAGGGGTGCCATCTGTACAAATGCCTATACACACCTTCCAAATTAACTGCCATTTATCAAGACAGTTATTCAAAATGTTAAAAACGTCTTCACCTTTTGTAGACACACCTAATTCTTTGCAAAAAAGAAACTGATTTACTATTTGATCTTCATTAATAAAACGGATGAATGCTAAGAGTTGCGCCATGTTGGTAATGTCTGTTGACTCATCAACTTGCAATGCAAAATTTGAATACTGAAGCTTATTACTGCGTACATTTTTCTTGATATCAGAAGACATTTCTATAATATACCTGTGAACTGTATCGTTGGACAGAGGAATCTTGCTTATTTTCATTGCTGCTTCATTTCCTACCATTGTCATGACCATTTTTTTTGCATGCAGGCAAAGTAAGTGACTCACCTAAAGTATGAGCTTTCATATTTTTTGCTATCAGTTCTGAGACTTGATAAGAAGCGATTTAAGCTTTATCAGAAACAGTTATACTTTTAAAAGAATTTGCCACTTTTGTCTGTTCAGACAATCTCTTGAAAAAACTTACAGATTTATCTTGTAAATTAGAGTGTATCGTTTTAAAATGTTTACTCAATTTACTAGGAAGCAATAATTCATTTGCCATTTTACATCCACATACTAAACATAGCGGTAAAGAATGATCTTCACTTCTGGTCCAAGTGAAACCAAAGCTTAAGTAACTGTATTATATTTGCGAGTAGGCTGTGATTTTGCTTTCTTACTTGCACTTAACTTTTGCTCACTTCCAGAATCAAATTCTTCAATATCGCGCTTCTTTTTGAGAAATCTAACCATTTTATTTGGGTGTATTTATCTAAAAATAATATAATGATGTGTTAATAATAAATATAATAATGATATGTTAACAAAAAGAGTGGTATATCCATAATGAAATGGTATAATAGAGTAACTATATTTATTTTTAGATCTGGGCACATGCTGTGAACCAGCGCAGCTAGTAATTCCAGGTCCTGAGTGGGAATGGTACAGAATTAGGAAAATACAGTGTTGGGAAGGCCCTGTAATTGCTGCTGGCAAGAACAAAGAGCGCCCAAAAACTGCATCTTGCTTTATTTATAGAGCAGAGTGAGGCCCTTAGCAAATCTTAACTTTACACCAAACAAAGGATAGAAGAAACTTGCCTCCAATCTTTCTGGGAAACAGGCAAGTAGTGTAAACAATCCAGCACCACAGCTTAACAGCCTTTTGCAACCTAATCAGGCAAGTGAGGTGGGGGGTTGGGCAGACTGTCAGCTTACAGCCAATTCCCCACACCTCTGTCCCCCAAAAATCTAAACTCCAAAAACTCTGCTAGTTTTCTGGTCCCCAACAGGCACATATTTCTCTGGAATACCATAGGGTGCACCTGGAAATCTTCTAGGGTGCACACTTTTGAGAACCACTGGCCTACAAAATAGAACTAAACACAGTCTTCTGCTTCTAGATATGACAGAATGACCTGTAGCAGAGCAGCATTCCTTCTTAGAACTAGAAAGGCTATATACCATAGGTGGAGAAAACTTATTCAGGTACCTGAGACTTTCTGAGAAGCTAAGACTGGAATGCCAAAAAACTCATTAAAGGGAACCCCCCATTCTGTGCAGCTTTCCCCCTCAGCATATTCCATCTATTTCTTTGATGGCACTGGCAAAGGGACCGAGAAACCAGGAAAGAACAGCCACTAAACAGAAAAGGCAGCAAAGCTTTTAGTAATTTCATGGGGCCAAGGGAACAAAAGTTGGTATTTGGATCTTGTCATAACACCCAGGACTTAAGAAGTCAAGATTCCATAATGAAAGGAGGCACAGAAGAACAAAGCCAACAACACTGTGTACTGATTTTTCTCTTGAGGTATTTTCGATTCTTAAACTGCACAGAGCTAGAAGCTAAAAAAGCCAGCAGAAAGCAACTGAAAAGCAAGTTTTTAGGACAAGCACACTGCTGGAGAGGCAAAAAGCAGGAGAGGCCCAATAAAAATCCAGTCTCTCAGCTGGGTTCCCTGCAGAGTTACCAAAGTTGGGCAAACCAAAGCTTTACAAAACCTAAAATCCAACCTCAAGTCAACTTTGTTCTTCACTGTTGAGGTGATCTGCCTCCATTCTATCTGCTCACTGGAAGATGGGTGAATCCTCTCTAGAGAAAAATATTGCTAGGTATGTAACCAGAACTGGAATTATGTTTAAATTCTGCACATGTCTGGCACTCAATCAAAAGTTACCAAAAATAATAATAATTACTAGACCAACCAACTTAAAAGAAAGGAAAAAGACAAGAGAAATAGACCTCCAGGTGATCCAGATATTGGAGTTTTCAGACACAGACTTTAAAGTAACTTTATTGCTATGTTCAAGAAAATATGTGACAATATGGAGATTTTCACCAAAAAGTTAGAAGCTACAGTTAAAGAAAGAAGGGGTGGGAAAGGAATACCACTTAAAATTCTAGCACTATAGCCTGACCAGGCAGTGGCGGAGTGGATAGAGCATCGACTAGAATACGGAGGACCCAGGTTTGAGACCCCAAGGTCGCCAGCTTGAGTGCGGGCTCATCTGGTTTGAGCAAAGCTCACTAGCTTGCACCCAAGGTCGCTGGCTCAAGCAAGGGGTTACTCGGTCTGCTGAGGCCCGCGGTCAAGGCACATATGAGAAAGCAATCAATGAACAACTAAGGTGTCGCAACGAAAAACTGATGATTGATGCTTCTCATCTCTCTCCGTTCCTGTCTGTCTGTCCCTATCCCTCTCTCTGACTTTGTCTCTGTAAAAAAATAAAAATAAAAATAAATTCTAGCACTATAAAACACTATAGCTTAAATTAAAAAAAAATAGATGGGGTTAAAATCAGACTGGAGCCCTGGCCGGTTGGCTCAGCGGTAGAGCGTTGGCCTGGCGTGCAGAAGTCCCGGGTTCAATTCCCAGCCAGGGCACACAGGAGAAGCGCCCATCTGCTTCTCCACCCCTCCCCCTCTCCGTCTCTCTCTTCCCCTCCTGCAGCGAGGCTCCATTGGAGCGAGGCTCCATTGGAGCAAGAATGGCCCGGGTGCTGGGGATAGCTCCTTGGCCTCTGCCCCAGGCGCTAGAGTGGCTTTGGTCGCAACAGAGTGGAACCCCGGAGGGGCAGAGCGTTGCCCCCTGGTGGGCATGCCGGGTGGATCCCGGTTGAGTGCATGCGGGAGTCTGTCTCTCCGTTTCCAGCTTCAGAAAAATACAAAAAAAAAAATCAGACTGGGCATAGCTGAACAGAGAAGTACATAGTGATCTGGAACACAGGCAAGTAAAACCTATCCAGAATGGAATGAGAGGGAAAAAAAACTGATAGAAAAGACAGAAAAGTGCCTGACTTGTGGTGGCGCAGTGGATAAAGCGTCGACCTGGAAATGCTGAGGTCGCCGGTTCGAAACCCTGGGCTTGCCTGGTCAAGGCACATATGGGAGTTGATGCTTCCAGCTCCTCCCCCCTTCTCTCTCTCTGTCTCTCTCTCTCTCTCTCTCTCCTTTCTAAAAATGAATGAATGAATAAATAAATAAATAAATAAATAAAATTAAACAAGCCCATGTGTGCTTCCCGAGTAAACAGCATGGGAACACCATGGGCTAAAAAAAAAAAAAAAGAAAAAAAAAAGAAAAGACAGAAAAGCATAAGGAACAATGAGACATGACAAAAGGTATAATATAGATTTAATTGGAGTCAAAAAGGAAGAAGAAAAAGGGGCAGAAACAGGATCTCAATAATCTCGAAGTTTTTTCAAAATGGGTAAAGCAGGGGTCCCCAAACTTCTTACACAGGGGGCCAGTTCACTGTTTCTCAGACCATTGGAGGGCCGGACTATAAAAAAAACTATGAACAAATCCCTATGCACACTGCACATATCTTATTTTAAAGTAAAAAAACAAAACGGGAACAAATACAATATTTAAAATAAAGAACAAGTAAATTTAAATCAACAAACTGACCAGTATTTCAATGGGAACTATGGGCCTGCTTTTGGCTAATGAGATGGTCAATGTGCTCCTCTCATTGACCATCAATGAAAGAGGTGCCCCTTCTGGAAGTGCAGCGGAGGCCGGATAAATGGCCTCAGGGGGCCGCATGTGGCCCGCGGGCCCGTAGTTTGGGGACCCCTGGGGTAAAGGAATCATGCTATAGGTCCAAGAGGTAACGGAAACCACATCATAAATATGAAGAAAATCATTGTATTCTTAGGTGCTAATAGCTTCATCTCTAAAATTAAAATGACTTTTGAATGACTGAAACACAGCAAATCCAGATCACCACAAACAACTGAAGTGTAAAACATTACAAAGTCCTTGTATAAAGCCCAGAAATCATTTATTAAAAATCCACTACATTTACCTAAAAGTTAATGCAAATAATAAAACCATTTGCCTATCAGCAAAAAATTCTTTTTTTTTTTTTTTTGCATTTTTCTGAAGCTAGAAACAGGGAGAGACAGTCAGACAGACTCCCGCATGCGCCCGACCGGGATCCACCCGGCACGCCCACCATGGGGCCACGCTCTGCCCACCAGGGGGCGATGCTCTGCCCATCCTGGGCGTCGCCATGTTGCGACCCTCCTGGGTGTCGCCATGTTGCGACCAGAGCCACTCTAGCGCCTGGGGCAGAGGCCACAGAGCCATCCCCAGCGCTGGGCCATCTTTGCTCCAATGGAGCCTTGGCTGCGGGAGGGGAAGAGAGAGACAGAGAGGAAGGCGCCGCGGAGGGGTGGAGAAGCAAATGGGCGCTTCTCCTATGTGCCCTGGCCGGGAATCGAACCCGGGTCCTCCGCACGCTAGGCCGACGCTCTACAGCTGAGCCAACCGGCCAGGGCAAAAAATTCTTTTAACATAATATAAAACCCCCCAGCATTTGATCAAGATAAAAAATATTGCATAAAAGGAAACCGTAGATGCTCAGAAAAGAATCATAACTTGGTAAAAGTCACAACTAATTCTAGGAGCCAGCTCTGTTGATTCAATTTCTAGCCCTCCATCTATCTCATGATACTTTTTCTCTATCATGGGTATATTTATTTTTCTGAAGTTCTAGGATTTCCAGATTGGGAATAGCAGAACTTTCAGTGGCCAGTAAGGTTCCCAAAGGAGGCCAGTGTCTAATCCCAGTTTAGGGAATTGGAAGGAAAGGGAGGAATACGGAAAGAAAGGCAGGGAAAGGAAAAGTATGGTAGTTCCCAACTTAGCAGCTTGCAGTGGCTACGGGATTGGAAGGAACTCTCAAATCCATGTGCACAACAACCATTGTCTATAGAGCAAATAAGTAATACATCTCACAGTGTGTTCTATTTTTCAAATGTGATTAATAAAATAAAAAATTATTTAAAAGCCAAAATAAAGGAAAAGAAGAAATCATTAGGAGCAATGTCATTTTAAATTATATAAGCATTCTCCAGATATCCCTAAAGACACAAATGACTAAGAATAATGTCAAACTATACCCAAGGTACACAGAAACAGAAAATGTCCTAGACAAACAGTAGGAAAATAAACTCATAAGCTTTAATCCAACAATTCAGTATCTAGAAATTCATCATAAATGATTTCAAAATTTGTTTCTGTAAAGCAAACTGTCACATTCCTCATAATGGTCAAAGAATCAAAACAAAACAAAACAAAAAATAAAAGGAAAAGAAACTCAAAGCCTGTATATCCAATAGGGGACCAATTAAATGCCAAATTTTACATGGATTATAATATATCCATAACAAATGACAATACAGAGGTCTACTTAATAACAGGATATATTTATTATATATTAAAAAGGAAAAATACAGAAGACAAGATCAAATTGAAAAATACACAATCTAACCTGTGGTGGCGCAGTTGATGAAGTGCCAACCTGGAATGCTGAGGTCATGGGTTCAAAGCCCTGGGCTTGCCTAGTCAAGGCACATATGAAAAGCAACTATGAAGCAACTAGAAACTGATGCTTCCCAATTCTCCCCCGCTTTCTCTTTTTCCTCTTTCTAAAATCAATAAATAAAAAATATTAAAAAAGAAAAATACATAAGATACAACAAAATACTTGAAATGACTAATATCCAAGGATAATAAGTTATCTTTGGCTGGTGATTTTAGGAGTAATTTATGTCGTTTCTGTGGGTCTATACTTTGCAGATATTCCACAACAGACTTCTTGGGGGGGGGGAGGGTTGCAATTAGAAAAAATATATACATTTTTAAATGTGAAATTTAAAATTAGTTGAAATAGGCTCACCTCCTATACCTACTATCCTAGTATTCAAATCATTTTTAGTATGAACCATTAAGTATTAAAACAAGAAACAATTTTTTTTCTTTTAGAGTGAAAGGAGGGGAGATACAAGGACTCCCACATGTGCCCCTGACCAGGATCCACCTGGCACCCCACCAGGGGCTGATGCTTGAGTACTGAGCTATTTTCAAGTGCCTGAGGCTGACACACTTAGACCAACTGAGCCATCCTCAGAGCCAGGGGCCACGCTCAAACCAATCAAGCCATTGGCTGAGGGAGGGGAAGAGGGAGAGAAGGGGAATAGGGAAGGGGAGAGAAGCAGATGGGCACTTCTCCTGTGTGCCCTGACTAGGAATTGAACCCAAGATGTACATATACTGGGACGACACTCTATCCACTGAGCCACCAGCCAGGGCCAAGAAACCATTTTAATTAATGTTTGATTTTAAGAAAAAAAAGACTAACAGAAAAAAGGTAAACACACTTAAGGATACATCAAATTTTACTATCTAAATTATGTTAAGACTTACTAATATGTAAACAATAATCATTCCAAATCAATAAAATTACCTAATGTATAAAAACACTTTCAACACTCCTCCTAGTTTTCATATTATGTAATACAGTAAAACCATAAATGTAAAGATAAAATATATTTATATATTGTTCCCTCTCTGTTCTATCCTTATAGCACTTACTTATCTGTATTCTCAATTACGCACATATTATAGTCGCGTAAACTAGCGAAGAAGTTTTGGTAACAGGAGTTAGAAGGCCCAAGATCAGAATCCTATCTCCTATCCTTTCAAGTCTTGGACCTGAGCAAGTTAACATACCTCTCTGAACCTCAGTTTCCGTAGCTGTAAAATAGAATGATAATGTTTATAATAAAATTTTTGTGAAGAATAAATCAAACACTGCAAGTGCTAAGCATAGTGCCTGAAGAACAGAAGGTACTCAATAGGTGGTGACTGTGACTAGAGGCACATATAACAGTTGTTTTGTTTTTTTAGTGAGAGGAGGGGAGACAGAGAGATAGACTCCCACATAGACCCCAACCAGGATCCACCTGGCAAGCTCACTAGAGCGCAATGCTCTGCCCATCTGGGGTCGTTGATCCGTTGCAATGGGAGCCATTTCTTAGTGCCTGAGGTGGAGGCCATGGAGCCATCCTCAGTCCCCGAAGCCAATTTGCTCTTGAGTCAATCAAGCCATGGCTGCGGGAGGGAAAGAGAAAGAGGAGAATGAGGAGGGCGAGAGGGAGGGAAGGTGGGAGGGAGGGAAAGAAAAAGAGAGAGAAAGAGAGAAGGGGGCAGGGTGGGGTGGGGTGGAGAAGCAGATGGTTACTTCTCCTGTGTGCCCTTACAGGAAATTGAACCCGAGGCCTTCACAAACTGGCCAATACCCTACCATTGAGCCAGATGACCAGGGCCCACATACATTAGTTTTTAAATACCGAACTTGTCAAGCCTCTTGAGAACTATATGACTTTGAACAAGTTGTTTAACCTGTATGGACCTCAATTTCTTCATCTGCAAAACAAATATAATACCTATCTTGCAGATTTGTGATTAGGATTAAGTAAAACTATATATAAAAAGCATCTTGCACTCGACCAGGCAGAGGTGCAGTGGATAGAGCATCAGCCTGGCATACTGAGGACCCAGGTTCGAAACCCCAAGGTCACTGGCTTGAGTGCAGGCTCATTTGGCTTGAGCATGGGATCACAGACATGAGCCCACAGTTGATGGCTCAGCTGGAGCCCCCCACCCCCCATCAAGGCACACAGAAGAAAGCAATCAATGAACTAAGGTGCCACAACTATGAGTTGATGCTTCTCATCTCTCCCTTCCTTTCTCTCTCTCTCTCTCTCTAAAAAAAGAAAAATCTTGCATATATAGTAGGTACTCAATAAATTATAGCTTGTTTCACTATTAGCTACAGCAATACACATTAGAGGCATTAGCAGTTTATAAAATATTTTTACATATGAGTGCTTGTAATCTAATAATTACCCATTTAAATAAGTATTTATCTTAATTCCCAAGGTAGGCATAAATTTCAGGAAAAAAGTAAAATACTGGCAAGCTTTTTGAGTACACTAAAAAATAAAGGGCCACCTCATTAGTTTCAAAGTAAAAAATATGTCATCCATAACTAGATCTGCTTTAAAATGTTTAAAGTCCAAATAAATTAAAAGGGTTAGAAGGAGAAATGTTTGTTTCCTCCTGCTTTGGGGAGAAGGAAAAAAATTCCAAGTCCTTCGGAAGAAAATAGAGATCTCAATTTTTCTATTTTTTTCATGATTTCACATCTTTATATAGCTAAAATGTGTTTTTAATACAACTCTTTCAAATCTCTGAATTCCTGCCTCCTCCTTTGTGCAGAAGCAGAACAGCACTCCAGTTAAGACCATGGATTGTGGGGCCAGATCAATCGCCTAGCTTTAAATCCTGGCTCCATCTAGCAGTGTGACCTTAAGCAAGTTTTAACCTCCCATGCCTCTTTCCTGGGCTGAAAAATGGAGATTCCTCACACAATTGAGGGTTAAATGACTTAATAACTTTCAAGCGTTCATAAGATTGTTACTGCATTATTACCCCTCAAAATGTCTTAACCTGTAACTTGTAATCAATAAGTATTTGCTACTCTGCAGACAATTTCAACAAATGGCTTTACTTAACATTAGACCTGCTCAGGATATATCTTAACATGACTGTCAGCACCAGTAAAGATATAACAGTTGCTGTTAGGATTTCAGAGCAAAGTTAAGGAAAACCGACCTCTTCTTACACCAACCCAGCAGACACAAAACTCTCAAACTCCAGCTTCGTAATACTCAACCACATTCCTTCAAATAAAAAAGGTCAGATTATACTCTTCCTTTTATTAAAATAGTTTAGTGCTTTAAAATAAAAACTACGCTGCACAAGTCAGCAGACTATTATAGGCACTAAATAAGACACTGTAATTCAAGTGTTTGAAAATTAAATATGCATAAAATACTAGTTTATGAAATACTTGAGAAAATATAAAATACTTCTCCTATTTCAAACAGGTGCCTTCTAACCCCAAAACTAGGGCCAGGACAATGAAACATAAGTCAGAGTAAATTTGTCATCCCACTAAATCATTTCCTTACTAGTAACTTGGAGGGGACTTGTGATATCCAGATCTCATTCCTACACTAGAAGTTTAAGGAGTGAAATCCTGGATGACGCCTAACTCAAGACCAGGAAAATGTCTCCACAGTTGTTAAATCAAACAATGCCACCCAATTCCCACCTGTCTGTGATCTGAACCTGGGTACAGAAAAATGATGATTATCTTCAGGTTCAAGAATTTGTCAGCCCTGAAAATCAGAAGTCAAGTACCTAGAGCCAAGTTTCCATTCCAGCTGAGGGCTATGTTTACCTGGCTCAGCTGAGGGCTATGTTTACCTGGCTCACTCACAAAGTAAGTTTCAATCAACATCAATAGGTCACCGCCATACAGCAACCATCAATCCATCAATAGCACACAAAGGCCAGATCAGACCACAGGTCACTTGGCCCCCTTCACTGAACCAGATCCTTGACCTGGTGGACAGGAGAATGGCCTGGCAGGCAAGAGTTAGATTCTTCTAGCCACAGCTCCATTTTGAGATTTTTTGATGGATCTGACTCTCTTAGAGAAATCCAAATGTGAAGAATTTTTGGAATAGTTGGAAAACTTCTTTGAATATGCTTCACAGATCTAACCACTTCATTTGTGCAGTAACATAAAAATGTATTACTTGTAACTTCTTTGTTCACAAAACCATCCAGCGCTAGTGAGATGATGGTCCACGGGGACAATTACCACTTCTCTTAAGGGTCCGCACAGGTCTTAAAACCTAACCAAATCAGTTTCTCTATCTGTGCTTAAAACTGGAATTTGATCTTTTCCTTCTCGCAAAAATAAGTTAAAGAAAAAATAAACACTGTATTAAAGTACTTCTTGGCAGTGCAGAAGGAATTTGCTACAGAAAAGCATATGCAGTGTTAAGCATTATATATACAACGCTAATAATGCAATGGAACTTTAACAACACAACCGAAGACCCAGACCAAGTCAGTGTTGGTAGTCAAGTTCACTTAAGTGCGACTCTTCTGTCCATATTTGAGTTTTTATGTTGGGAAAGTGGTCTGTGTCTATATATAAATACATCCATAATCCGAGCCATACTATAATGGAACTCTTCTGCAATGTCCCTCCGGTCCACCCCCCTTTTCAAGAACTACCAGCCGGGAAAACATGCGCCCTGCAAACCCCAGGAAAGCCCCACGCTTGCATGGATTCGGATGAACTGCACAACTTTTCAGCCTTCGTGACTTCTACCACTCTTCTGGTGCTCGTCACTTTTAAAGACCCCCCACCTCCCACCCCCTCAGAGACTCCTCGTCTCAGCTGTACACTCGGTCCTGACAGCGATACGCCGGACGTTGTCTCGAGCCAGCTCGGACGACCTCAGACGTTTCCACCAGGGCGCCAGCCGGCCGGACCCCGAAAGCTCCGACTGCTGCCCCACCTCCCCGAGCCGCCCGCCCCCCAAGCCCTCTACAGCCCCAAATCCCGGGAGCAGCATCTCACGGTGGAAGCGCTCGGGACCCGCCACGGACCTCCCCCTTCCCCGCAGCCTCGCTCTCCCCACTCTATCCTCTCCCCGCGTCGGGGACCGACAACACTCCGCGGCTGAACTGACTCCGGAGGCCGCGCGTCCCCTCACCAGGCCCTGCCTGGGCCTCTCGGCTCGGCGCCTTCCCCTGCCCCGCCTGGCCCCGCCGAGCTCCCACCGCACTGCATGGTAGCACCAGTCCTAGGCCCAGCACTCACTCAGGAAGGTAGGTGGAGGAGAAGGAGCTCCACTTGTGCAGTGCATAGGGCAGAAGCCGGCACTCGGGCGCCGCAGCGACAGCCCCACCAGCCGCCATCTTGTCAGCACCGTAGCAGCCGCCACCGATCGCCGGCCGCGCCGGAAGGAGGGAGGGGCGTGGCCTGATCTTAAAGGGGCCGCGGCCCGGCTCAGCTGTCCGCAACTTGAGCCTCGCTTCATGGGTTAGCGGAGGCGCGCGCATGTCCGCGAGTTTCCGACGCGGAACCCTCTGGAGGGACTACCTGAAACTGGGACGGGAGTGTGAGAACCTGAGGGGCTCTCCTGTGGGACTTGGAGGGAGTGACGCAAAAGGACTTGTCTTACAAGCTGAGGTAAGGAAAAAACCCAAGAATATCAGGACAAGAAATACGTGGTAGCTGTGGGCCAGGAAGGGAGCGCGAGAAGATGAACTTGGCGAAGGGACGCCTTTGCGACTTCGGAAACCCCTGCCCTCTGCAGTTGATAAATCCGTGTTAAGGACACCGCACCGAAAGGACCCGGAGTGGAAGAGCGAATGCCCTTTCCCTCTGGAGTGGTCGTGGTGTCAGATGTCCTGTCCCCGTGCTCTAGGGGCACGCAGGCACGGGCCAGGGAAAGGCTCGCGTGCCCTCCTGTCCTGCCTTGTGCCCTCCGTGGTGAGCACTGGGTGCCAGCCCTCGCGTACCTATCTTGTGGAGTTGGTTTGCGAGGTCATGACATTCATCCCGCCCGCCCCAGACCAGAAAAAAACAAAAATCCTTGGGGACCCGGGGTGGCTGCGTGACACCAGTGTACCTTTTGTTAACTCTGCCCGCTGTTCACTCTGACGTGTAACCCAAAAGTTCGCAAAGAGCGCGAGGCCGAGAGAGGGTTGCGAAGAAAACGACCACGGAGGGAATGCCAGTCCTTGGGCTCTGAATGCCACCTGGGCACCATACCCGCGTCTCATCCAAAAAGGGACTCCCGCTGTCAGTAGCTGGTGGCTGTAGATCATGCTCCCCTCAGGAACCCGTTTGTCGGGGTGAGGCGAGTCTGTCTCTTGGTTTAGCCTTTGCAGCCGCCAGAGCCCTTGTCACTCATCGTCTAAGAGCCCACCCCCCACCCCCCGGAGAGCCGGGACAGTATTCCATCGCCACCCGAGAGAGGAAAGCGCTCACGCAGAGGCTCTCAGTGAAGGAGCCAGGGCGTGAGAGCGCCTCCACTTATTCTCTTCCCGCGGTAATCTATACCCTGCCCAAACGTCCTCGCATCTCCCGATGCTCTGTTTCCCCCGGGGGAAATATAATAAGGGGCCGCCACTAGCGAAGCAGATCGGGAATGCTCGATAAAGAAGCCACCGCCTGTCACCCTACAAAAGTCACGTGCGCTGTGAGTGTAGCCGCGTGTTGGAAAAGTCTGTGCTCCTGGAGGGAACGCTGTCATCCCGGGGACTCCAGTGGGGAGTGCAGAGACAGGGAGAGAGGTCGGAGGAGGCTAGTCCCGAAAGGGATCGGTGGATTATCTTTGGAAGAAAATCCTTTTAAACGGCGACGATTAAGGTGGTGACTCAGTTCAATTAGTTCCGGACTCCGCAATGGCTAATTATGCCTCAACCTAATGTCGGGAGAGTGCTTTTCTTTGCAGACGTGGAGTTATGGTTCACGAGTGATCTTCAAACAAACAAAAAAAGCATATAGACCAGTTCTTCCTAAATGACTTTCTCTGAGTTTCAGTGACTTTCTGTTCCCTTTGGGTAACATCAAAAGGCCTTAGCAGAGGCCTTTCCTATCCTGCCTTATCTCTCCAGCCTCCTCTCCCTCTCTCCTTTCCCCTTTGCACCCTTTACTCCAGCCACACTAAACTAACGCACAGAATTGGTTCCTGTAACTCCTGTTCTTTCTGGTCTCCCTCCAGGGCTTAGTCTAAGCACAGCTAGGAGTAATCGTCCCCCATCTTCACCTGGCTAACTCTGCTCCTCTTTCAGATTATTTTATTCTGGAAAACCACTCCCCATCACTTATTTTGGGGTTCAATGCCATTTTCTACTTTTCCCTTGGCACTCTAACTTTCCCTGTTTATCTTAGCAATGAATATAATTGCTAATTATATGAATTTGCAATTATTCAATTAGCAATTAGTTAAATTACAATATATTTTAACTTCCTCCTTATTTCTCATTCTCTCTCCCTAAACTATAACTGCCATAAAGGCAGAAGTCGTGCATATCTTGTTCACAGTTGCATCCTCAGCCCTGTTAGAGTGTCTAGCACATAGTGGATAGTCAATAAATATTTCTCGAAGACTAAGTGCATTGTGCTAAAAGAGAACTTGGGTTACAAAGGAATAAGAATGCAAGAACTTCTCAGACTGCAAACAGGTATCCCTGAGGTCTGATTGCCATGGGGCATGTGAAGATTCAGGATAACATGGCTTTCCTACAGCATAGATTTTATAAAGGGTAAAATAATTTAAAGCACTCGTATGTTAACATAAATACAGATAGGTATGATACTGAACCCAAAATTTGTATAAAATAGAAAACTGAAGAAATTTCAAATTTTTCAGGAGTCTTGTTAGTAGCTTGTATCTCTTAGCCTTTGGGGCATTACTTTAGGGTAGTGGTTGGCAAACCACAGCTGGTGAGCCACATGCGGCTCTTTGGCCCCTTGAATGCGGCTCTTTGGCCAGCTTAGGAGTACCCTAATTAAGTTAATAACAATGTACCTACCTATATAGTTTAAGTTTAAAAAATTTAGCTCTCAAAAGAAATTTCAATCATACTGTTGATATTTGGCTCTCTTGACTAATGAGTTTACCGACCACCGCCTTAGGGGATGGGGTTTATTTGTAAGGATACATGGGGACATCCTGGAAAAGTTCCTGGAAACTCTCAGCAGCCATTTAGTTCCTCTAGTTCCCCCACACTTCAAAGATTGGCACATATTGATGGCCTCTTTTTTTTTTTTTTTTTTCTGAAGCTGGAAACCGGGAGGCAGACAGACTCCCGCATGCGCCCAACCGGGATCCACCCGGCACGCCCACCAGGGGGCGATGCTCTGCCCATCCGGGGTGTCCCTCTGTTGCAGCCAGAGCCACTCTAGCGCCTGAGGCAGAGGCCACAGAGCCATCCCCAGCACCCAGGCCATCTTTTTGCTCCAATGGAGCCTGGGCTGTGGGAGGGGAAGAGAGAGACAGAGAGGAAGGAGAGGAGGGGTGGAGAAGCAGATGGGCGCCTCTCCTGTGTGCCCTTGCCGGTAATCGAACCCAGGACCTCCGCACGCCAGGCCGACGCTCTACCACTGAGCCAACTGGCCAGGGCCTTGATGGCCTCTTGGAGAACTAAATAATAGATCATCATTTTGGGAGGATCAACAGCTCTAGTAACCAAGTCATCTTTTTGTCCCCTAAAAGCAATCATCTTGACTCATCTTTCAATCTCACTATAGGTCTCATAGTAAATACTCCCCAGCCAGGCGTCCCCAAACTATGGCCCGCAGGCCGCAATGCGGCCCCCCTGAGGCCATTTATCCAGCCCCCACTGCACTACTGGAAAGGGTACCTCTTTCATTGGTGGTCAGTAAGAGGACCACTGTATTTGGCAGCCCTCCAATGGTCTGAGGGACAGTGAACTGGCCCCCTGTGTAAAAAGTTTGGAGACCCCTGCCCCAGACAGAATAACTGATTGTATTTGGTTTGTCACCATTCATGATCTTTTCCTGAAAAAAAAAAAAAAATCCTAGATGCTAAGGAGACAGGGATAAACAGACAAGCCAGACAAGGACACTGCGTTCATGGAGCTTACATTCTGGTAGGGAAACATATAATAAATGTAATAAACAAGTCAACTAGATAATTTTAGTTTGTGTATTTTAGGTTCTGACAAGAGACTACACTGGAGTAGTGTTTAGATTGGATGGTAAAAGAAAACTTCTCTAAGGTAATATTTGAGCTAATCCCTGTACAGTAAGTACATGCCAGCCATGCAAAAGCTAGAGGAAAAAATTCTGGGGAGAGAGAATAAACCAATGCAATAGGCCTACAGCAGGAAAGGGGTTGCTATGTACAAAGACAGGAAAGTGTGGCCGGAGCATAGTGATGGAGGGGGAGAGGACAGTCAGAACAAATAGGGCATGAACAGTGTTGGGAACAAGTCATGACACAGGAATGTGAAGGAGAGATCTGTGCAGAGACTCAAGCCAAGGAGCGATGGATAGCAAAATTCACTTTACATTTTGTACAGATCACTCTGCAGAAAAAGAAAAAGAAAAAAAGATTGAAGAGAGGCAAGATGGGTTGGAGTAAAGGAGGGTCGACAGGAGGGCATTATAGTAGCCGGACAAGAAATGATGGTGGTTTGGACTAGCAGAGGAGAGGGAGAGAAGTGGTTGACATATTTTGGAAGTAAAGCCCACTAGACTTGCTGACGAGGGGGGAAAGGCAGGAAAAAAAAAAAGAAAGAATCTACTATGTAGATTATGATGCTTTTATCAAGAGGGAAAGATTTGGGGTTGGAACAGTTCTGAGGGAGAAGGAATCAAGAATTCTGACATCAGTGTACTGTATAGGGGATGCCTAATAGATATGCAAGTGGAATTGCCAATATCCAATGCGGAGGCCTATATTGGCCAGAGTCTTATATTAAGCCACCTCATAGGCATTTGACCTTCATCATAGCTAACCAATCAATGGTTGCTTATTTCTTTTTTTGTTGGCTTTGGCACTGATACCCGGGACCACGAATTTTTCTCTGCGTAGCAGTGTCACCATAGCTCCAGGTACAGCAACCCTAGATAGAAGAAACCATCTGTGGCAGCAGAAGGGGCTGAGGTATACTCCCTGTATTCAAAAATAGTCCAGGGAAAGAAACCGAGAGTATACATCGAAAATCTTAGTTTCAGTCCTAGTTCTGCAACTTTTCTGGCCATGAAACTGTGGAAAAGTCACTTCTCTGAGTCTCATTTTCTACCGCTATCAAGTGAATTTAATCAAAATCTATCTTTTCTATTTCAAAAGGGAGTTTTGAAGATCAAGTGAAGGAAGAGTACTTGTCTGCTATGCTATAACATAAGTTCTCATTTAGTTCTCACAGAAACCCTGAGGCATAAATATCATTATTCCTCCTTTCACAAATGAGGAAAATAAGACTCAGAAAGGTCAAATAATTGTTGTCTTCGGTCCCCTTTCCCCACCTCCATGGACAGGGTCGGTGGGAAGATAGTGAGATTGGGGTATTCATTCCCCTGACTCCCTGCCCGCAAGGTCACTTCGGGCTGACTGGCCTTTACTTTGAAGGGAACAAGACCTCCTCCCGAGTGGCCTCTCCCCAGCTCTCTCTGGTTCTGGGTTCCAGTAACCACTCATTTTTGCTCCCTGTGGTTTCATGGTATGTCCTCACATATTTATAAAAAGTCTGTTTATTAAACCTTTCAGCTTGCCCAATTTCAGAATGCCATCTGTTCCCAGCTAGGACCCTAACTGATACAATAAGTTATCCAAAGAAGTATAGCTATTCAGTGACAGAACCAGAATCTGTTTGGTTCAAAAACCCAGCCTGGTTGATTGCATCCCATTCTTCTCAAGTGGAAAGAGACTTAGCAAACTGTAAAGTACTATTCAGATACAAAATATTGTCAAATAATGAAGACCATCAGAGTTTAAAAGGAAGGAAAACAAATACAGCTGATTTTATTTGTTTCCAGGCAAAGGAATACACCAATGGGCTGAAGGGGAAAAGAACATGTCTTTAATGGTTAGTAATGGCTTTCAGGGTTATTACAGTAATTAAAGATTAAAACAAATACTATAAAAAGGCTAGAATAAATCCACAGCTCTGTACATGACTAGTTAAAACAAACCCTATGCTTCACAGGTCGGGGGGGGGGGGAATCTAGGTCCTGTAAGTACCTTGTTTTAGCTTACTGGTGTTGTTCAAGTTCATGGTTTCTGTAACAGCTTTAGCTGGTTTAGAGAGTTGAAGCACAGCACAGTATTCAGTGTCTTATCTGCCAGCCTGTAAATGGAAGAATTTCCCTCTACAATATTGTTATGCAACAGATGAAGAGACAAATACCCAATATGTTAGACGTTACGCCTAAATTCACTTGTACAACTGGGCTGTTTACAGATCTGAATCTAGAACCCAAGTACCTAATTCTCAGCCACCTTGTTCCTAATGTAATTAATGGGAAATTTTTAGGTCTACACCTACATGATTCTTCTTTAATTCTCTACAATTAGCACATAGTAGATCCTCAAGAAATATTTCCTGAACTGAATCTCTTAGTTCCTACTGAATTCCTTCTCTGTCTTAGTTGAGTCTGTTTTAACAAAACTATTATAGACTAGATGGCTTAAACTACAAACATTTCTCACAGTTCTGGAGGCTGGGACATCCGAGATCAAGGTGCAGGTATATTTGGTATTTAGTGAGAGCCTTCTTCCTGGTTTGCAGACAGCCACCTTCTTGCTTCCACCCCTGGCCCCCCAAAATGCATGTTTCTCACAAGCAAAATACTTTCATTCCATCCCAACAACCCCAGGAGTATTAACTCATTCCAGCACTAACCCTAAAGTCTATAAAATCCAAAGTTTCATCTATCATCTAAATCAGATATGACTGAGATTCACCCTAAGGCAAAATTCCTTTCCAGCCTATGAAGCCAAACCTGCATAGGATAGACATTCCCATTCCAACAGGTAGAAATAAGGAGGAGGAAAGGGTGATTAGTTCCAAGCACATCCAAAACCCAGCAAGGCAAACTCTATGAGATCTCAAGGCTGTGAATAATCCCCTTTCTCTTGATGTTCTCTGCTTTCTGAACCCCTTCTTTCCCCCAGGCCCCCTCACTTGCCCCTCACCCCTGCCCCACAGTCTGCCAGGCTAGAGACACACCCCTACAGATCCTGGCATCCAAGGCTTTGCGTGGGGGCTGTCTGGCTTGTTGCAATGCTCTCCACCTTTTGAAACCATGGAGGCAGCCCTGATGATCTCTGAATTGCCTTCAGGGTCATTCTTCCCTTGTCTTGAAGAATAGCTTTGCTCCAGCCAGGTCCTAGAAAATTCAAGAAGTCCAGTAGGCTTCCTTCATTCCCATCCCCTTCAGTTCAAACCCAGGTCTGTGGTTCAGTTTCACACTGATCTCCTTATCCAATGGGCAATTAGCGACACTTTTGATACTCTTTTCCAAACCCAGCTTTCTCATTTTTTTGTGATATGGACAGGCTAAGAAATTTCTATATCGTTACATCCTGGATCCTTTTTCTTAACAGTTCCATCCTCAATTCATTTCTCTCTTTTTGCATTTTACTATAAGCAGTCAGGAGGAACCAAGCTGGTTCTTCAACACTTTTCTTAGAAATCTCCTCAGCTAGATGTCCACTGTCATCTCTTGGAAGTTCTACCTTCCACAGAACACTAGAACACAAACATGGTTCAGCCAGGTTCTTTGCCACCTTGTGACATGGGTCACCTTGTTTCTAATACCATGTTCCTCATTTCTGTGTGAGACACGAGTAGTCTTTACTGATCATATTTCTGCTACCATTCTGTACGTGATTTCTTATATATTCTCTAAGAAGATAGAAGCTTTCTCTCCTGTTCTCTCTCTGAACTCTCACCAGAATCACCTTTAGGGGTTCCATCACAGCAATATTGACTTTTTCTAGCATGCACCCAGTACAAGGTCACTGATGCCCTCATTAGGCTCCACCTTCCTGATCTCACCTAAACCTAATTACTGTCCTAAGGTCCCATTTCCAAATAGCATCACATTGGGGATTAGGGCTTCAACCTAATGTATGAAATTTAGGAGAACACAAACATTCAGTCCATAACCACTAATTTAGGATTATAGTTTTTGAAACTAAAGGGAATTTGCTTAGAGGTCATCTCTGGATCAGAAGACTAAACAGAACAAAAGGCATGGGGGCTGTCAATCTATTTTTTGGTCACTAAAGGAATTAAATCACCGTGTGGATTAGAAGAATGAACTTGCCCCGGTATAATTCCCATTGGACCATCTTGCATGTCAGGAATTTGCATGCATTATCTCAGTTAATCCTCACAACAGCCCTGCAAGTAAACTCAGATTCTTGAAGGTCAAGATTAGCCAAACTCACACGTGCCCTCTTTGTTAATACAATTCTCAAATGTATTCATTCCTAACATCACCCCAGCATTCAGGATTCAGAAGGCCAAGGGAAAGAATCCATTGTATTCCTAAAGCTAAGTGCTCTGCCTCAATCTTCTCTTCTCCCATGGTTTCCTGACTAACTCATTTCAACTGTGTTATGGTTGTTTGAAATAATTTATTTGAGCACAACACTGCCCAAAGGAGCAGATGAAAAGCAAATACCCATGTTTTGTTTGCTAAGCAAGGGGATATCCGATCTGTTTTCTTAGACAAAGGTGATTGAGCCCACTGAGGCCTCTGCCCAAGTCAGAGGTGAACCATGAAACTAGCTTCAAGTACAAAGCTTGGGTCTGTCTTCTCCCAGGAGGTGGCAGCAGCAGCAGCCTCAGCCTGCTGGAGAAATCAGGCCAAATTCATCCTTTTGCCTATTGGCACCCAAACCTAGAAACTCCTGGTTCCAGTGACCACTTTATCCCTCCTTTGGTTTGCTGAGTTTGGTTGGAACCGGTGCACCGGAACTGGCAATGGTTCCTCTCTTAAGTGCCTAGTTTTTTTATAAGCACTTTGGTCTGAGCTGCGACCTTGAAGGATGTGTGAAGGAGGACCAGGAAGCCTTTGGCCAGAGAAAAGTGCTTCAAAAAGAAGCAATGACTTAAATACGTCCATCCACACAGGCATAAATCCAGAAGACCCCAGCTCACAGTTTGGTGTCGCACCAAAAATATAGATTCTAGACCCCGACCTCGGGCTACCAGCTAGCTGACCTTGTCATTGACTCTCTGTCAGAGCTGCTATTTCCTTAGCCACCTAGTGTGGACGAAATCGTGCCTGCTAATTCTTCATTATGAGTTACTGCGCTTTTATTTTCTTGATTAAGTAAGGTTGGGCCTTCACATTTTCAGAATTGAAAAAAGAAGTCCCAGATATCACAAAGCACTACTGATTCCAAGTTAATCCCAGGTGAGCACATATCCTGGTTTGTTGAACACCGCCAGCTGCCTCCGAGGTGGGCAGGAATCCCAGGAAATGTCTGAACAGCACACAGTATGGATGAACTGTCAACTGCTGGGAGTTGCTTTGCAAATTACCACATCTAAATGAAGCTGACAAAATAACATTCCAAAAAGCAATTAACACTGGTTCCTAATGTATTTGGGACTAAAAAGTCTTTTGGGAAAAGTGAAATTGGCTCAGAAAAAAATTATCCCAGCCCTCTGGGTAGAGCAAGTTTGAGGTTCAGGGGATGCTTAGTATCTGTCAGTGCTTTTGTCCCAGCACCTGGTCTTTTGTGAAAGGGGAGACAGAACCAGCTCCTCTTATGTCCCCCAGCCAACCCACCTTCACTTCATCTTGGTTGCGGTCACCTTCATTGACTGGACTGCTTAACCTTTTATCCATTCATTCAGTAATCACTTATTGGGCACCTGCTATGGGCCAGGTGCTGGGAATGCACCTACCTATTAAGCTCACAATCAAGTGGTCAGATATTAAACAGGCTAACATACAGAATTCAGGAAGGATTAGTGTATATGATATAAAGTAATAATAGTGGTCATAGTAGTGGTAGCAGTAGCATTACCTTCATGAGGCCACAGGCCAAATATATTTCCTAACTAAAGCTGTCCCCCCCCCTTTTTTTTTTGACAGAGACAGAGAGAGTCAGAGAGAGGGACAGAAAGGGGCAGACAGACAGGAAAGGAGAGAGATGAGAAGCATCAATTCTTTGTTGTGGCATCTTAGTTGTTCATTGATTGCTTGTTCATTGCTTGCTTTCTCATATGTGCCTTGACCAGGGGGCTACAGCAGAGTGAGTGACCCCTTGCTCAAGCCAGTGAGCTTGGGCTTCAAGCCAGACCCCTTTGAACTCAAGCCAATGACCATGGGGTCATGTCTATGATCCCATGCTCAAGCTAGTGAGCCCGCGCACAAGCCAGCGACCTCAGGATCTCAAACCTGGGTATTCCGTGCCCCAGTCCCACGCTCTAACCACTGCGCCACCACCTGGTCAGGCTAATCTCGTTGTCTTATAGGTACTGGCCCCTGTGGGTCTATCAAGGCAACCCTCATTTCCTCTTTCACATGGAAGTCATCATATTGGACTTCCATCCAGTTTTGGCTCCAGAATGCCGCTATCAGTGGAAATACGGATGTGTTACCTGTTATGAAAGGACCAGGCTGAGTGGGGACAGCTTCCTCCTCTACCTGTTCCTCCTGAGAGGATTAGCACAGGTTATGGGCAGGTTGAACTGGTTGCAGTGTTACTGAAACAGGGGGGACTGGACAGAGGGAACTGGGGAATATCAGAAATAGAAGAGCATGGTGATAGGAAATTCTAGATTGGTTCCACAATAGAAAAGGGAACCGTATTCATTTGGAGAGCAAATCAGAGAAATAGGGGACATCGGGATGCCCCGTAGGACAAGAGGCTGAGCTGAGCTATACAGTACAAGAAACAACCAGAAAGGAAGCAAACAGTTTCTCCTGGTTCCCCTGGAACTCAGATGAGCCCGAGGAGGTCAACTGAAGTTTATCTTCAAAGAGACACCATATGTCTTCATAATGTTGGATTCGGGTCATTTCTCAATTGTTTACAAAGACCTTTCTTACAATATTGATCATTTTTATTTATTTTCCTCCTGTATACTTCCAAATAAGTTCAAAATGATCTCTGCCAACCTCTACAACTGATTTTCAACCATGCCAGTTACTAAATATATAGCACAGAGATTGACAACCTCTTGCCTTTGACTTAATTTTATCCAGTTTAATTTCAAGTCACTGCTTTATGGCCCCAAAAAACCCAGCATTATAATAGGATTCTGTTGAGCACATTCAGAGAGAACCATCTCAGGAGTGGCTCTCACTCTTGGCTGCATATTGGAATTGCATGGGAAACTTTTTCAAATTCCCACACCACTTAACTAGGGGTGGGACCTAGTCATCGATATATTAATTTTAAGTTCCTCAAAAGATTTCTGTGCGCAATCAAGGTTGAGGACTTTCCCCACTTACATCTTAGGATAGTGGCACTCAGGAAGCGCTCAGCTGGAAACTGACACCTGAGCTCCCTCCTCCCTTTGGAATTTCTCCCTCGAAGTCCTGCATGGAGAAACCAGATTCCACAATGGCATCTAGTGTGGACATCCACTTTGTAAGACTTCCTTCCATTCTAGCTTTCCCACCTTATCCACCAAGTCTACATTCAATACGATTTGAGTACTTAAGGAGCTGTGGACAGGAGTTAAACAACATGTCAAAGACACCCGAGAACAAGTGATGGGGATATCATCATTGTCATGTTCCAGAAATCCCATATTCATCTTTAAAACAAACATAAATTTTTTTTAAGTCCCCATGCTACTCAGTCTTTCCCCCCTCCTCCTTTCTTTACCTATTTTTCTCTTCCCCTTCCTGTCCACCTGTCTCCTTCACCTGCTCTCCTACCCTGTCACTGTCTCATTCCTGTGACCTCTTGTTTATCTTTCTTTATCCTCTGCATCAGGCTATCGCTTCTGCATCTGAATCCATTTTTTCCCTCTCTATTCTCACCCCTTACCCCACAATATACACTGTCTTCTCCATTTCACCATCTTTTTCCCTTACAGCACCTTGATTGACTATAGAACAAAACCATTGTCAGATATTTATAATATTACATAAGATACTTTATTGTTAATTTTAAAAGCAAATGAGTTTTGAAAGTACTATACTTCTCTCTCCAAGGAGGAAAAAAACATGCTTATTGTTAGCATTCCTTAAATACTAATAATTATTTTTCATATAACTTTCCATGTTGGCCCTAGATTACTTTTTTAAATGTAGTTCAGTGACCCTCAATAGAAAAATGGTTCTGTTTTTCGATAACCCCAACAATAGCAGCTGGTATCAATGTGAAAAAGAGAAACAAGCTAAAAACAGTAGTTGAGTGTACGTACCCTGAATTGCATATTCAGTTGCAAAGTCATCATCATCATTATTGTAATTGCAGAGGGGAGGCATTTAAATAATTGTTCAAAGTGTCTTCTTGAGGAAATAACTAAATCAGGGCCAGCTGTCACAACCCAACCTACAATAACAATCTTGTATATGCATCTTCAGTATTCATAGCAACTCTTCAATAACAAATTTGTGCATTCATCTAGTGCCCTTAAGCAACCTAAAAAATAACAAACAAATCTTGATCAGAGCCAGTGTCTCACTTGGTAGTTGACCTGTGTTTTTAATCAGTGTCCCGGAACAACCTTAGAATCATGAACCACCAAACAGAAGTTGTACCATTAATTCAATGACAAACTGAGGTGGGTGACCCAACATTCACCTACTATTTCATTATTATTATTGAATTTAGAGAGAGAAAAAAACATCAGTTTGTTGTTCCACTTATTTATGCATTCATCGGTTGATTCTTGTTTGTGCCCTGACCCGGGATCGAACCTACAAACTTGGCGTGTTGGGACGATGCTCTAACCAACTCAGCTACCCAGCCAGGCCTCCACCTGTTATGTCATGGCAACATAGCTAGTTTTAAGTAGAGTGGAAACCAGGTAGCTCAGCAGACAAACTAAAATATTTAGGAGAATTAGCCACAAAGATAGACAATTGTTTATTGACTTAAATTTGTAAACAAACAGGGAACTGTGCAAAAAGAGGGAAGGCCTTGTTTTTCGTTTACTTGTGAAAGCCAAAAGCATTTGAGATTTTTTTTTTCTTCCCAAGATACAGCTGTGAAATGACTAATAGGAATTAAGTGAGCCTGCACTAGGAACTGAATGTGCCACTTCACTGGGAACAGAAATTGTTCCCCTGATAGAGGCTGTCCTCTCAGATTAGTACCTTGGGTGTTTTAAAGAGAAGCAGCCAGACACAAATATGATGCATTTATAAAGAGCAAGAATCATCCAAGCACCTTTGCAAAATTTCTTTATATCTCAGTGCTTCTGAATCATGTTTATATCCTAACTTCTATGCTCCTGAAGAAACTCAGAAGCGAGGAAGAACGAGAAAAAAAATTTTCTATCACATTGCTTTTGCCTTGCTGGGCTTTCCAATAGGAGTCTTGCCAAAGAAGGGTGAATGACTCGAGACCGCTTTAAGAAACTTGGAAACCAATCTGATTCAATCTTCCTAGTTTCTAAAAATCATACACCTTGTTGTGGTGGCTCGATATTATTTGCATATATGCATTCCCAGTTAAAATCAATTTGAGCATAGCCTTGTCCTCTTTCAGTAATTAAAATATTTTCTGCAGGAAGTAACCGAAGGGGCACTGATTGGCATTTGAAAACTGTTTCAAGGCATGATCTATGTCCCACAAGGTCCTTGAATAATGTTGCCTTAGGAACTGAACTCTTATTTATAGCAATTAGCCTATAAATAGGCTAAAGTTGTTCATTATCATCATTTTCCTTGAAGTTGCAGAACATGTTGATGATATTAAGTGAGGACTTTCTCTCTCTTTCTCTTTCTGTATATATTATTATTATTATTATTATTAAGAGGCGAGGAGGAAGAGAAACAGACTCCCGCATGCACCCTGATTGAGATCCACCGGGCAAGCCCCCTACCAAGTGATGCTCTGCCCATCTGGAGCTGCTCCATTGCTCAGCAACCAAGCTATTTTAGCACCTGAGGCAAGGCCATGGAGCCATCCCCAGCACCCAGGGGCCAACTTACACAAACCATTCAAGACATGACTGAGGTAGAAGAAGAGAGAGAGAGAGAAGGGAGAGAGGGAGGGGTGAGGAAGCAGATGGTCACTTCTCCTGTGTGCTCTGATTGGAAATTGAACCCAGGATTTCCACATCCCAGGCCAATGCTCTACCACTGAGCAAACCAGCCAGGGCCTATTCTTTTTTCATTGTGAAAGTAAGACACCAACATAAATATCAATTCACACATCAAAAAAGTTTCAAATGGAAAGAAAATAATCTCCTTTTCATTCTCCTTATCGGAAGGTAAGCATTGTTAACTATCTCTTGTGTATTCTTGCCACAAAGCATATATAATAGATACACTATTTTTACACAAAGCAGATTACATAATATACAGTATCCTATTGTAAGATAATAGAAAATACATATATTGGTCTCTGCCTCCAGTTGGCACAGAGCTAAAACCTTTGTAAATGCCTAAGTGATAAGAGCACTATGAGCATTTTTTTTCCCTAATAGTTAGTCTCCACTTCCTGACACAGAGCTCTTAATTTCCTTTGAACTGCCTAGGTGATAGGAGTGTCATTTGTTCTAGTGATGTGGCTCCTGAATGGCCCTGGATGGGGGCTGGTCCTCAGAAAGACCAAGCTATGATTAGAAGCTTGGCATTTCCAACCCCACCCCCTCGTTCTCCAGGGGTGAGAGTTCTATCCCCTAGAACTAGAAATGGAGTTAATAATTGATCATACCTATGTGATGAAACCTCCATAAAAATCCCAATAGTTTGGGGTTCAGAGAGCTTCCCACCGGGAGAACCACCTAACTGGAGGGTGATGCAGCCCAGCCTCACAGCGACAGAAGCTGCGGCACAAGGGACCTTCCTGGATGTTGTCCAATGTATCCCTTCATCTGGCTGTTCATCTGCATCCCTTAAATGATCATTTATTAGCTAATAAACTGGTAAACAAAATGCAGTGTTTCCCCGAGTTCTGTGAACTGTTCTAGCAAATAATCGAATCCAAGGGGGAGGAAGTCACACAAACCTCTGATCTGTAGCCAAGTCAGAAGTTGTGGGTAACCTGAGGACTTACTGCTTGAGGTTGGCATCTGAAGTGGGGAGATCTCATGGGACTGAGCTAACCTGTGGGATCTAACACCATCTCCAGGTAGATAGTGTCAGAATTTAATTAAACTGTAGGACACCCAGATGGTGTCACAGAATTGCTTGGTGTCAGAAGTGTTGTTAAGTGTGGTGGTCACATGAGAGTGAAGGAGAGACACACAGGAGGAAGACCTATACCCTGCCTTATTCATTTAATAATGTATCAGAAATATTTCCATGCCAGCACATACAGATATTACAAGATCTTTTCATCATTGTATGTGCCACATTTATTTAACTGTTGCCCCACTGATGAACATTTCAATCATAGCCATTTACTATTATTATAAAAATGTTTCAGTCTGGCCTGTGGTGGTGCAGTGGATTAAGCGTTGACCTGGAATGCTGAGGTCAACGGTTCAAAACCGTGGGTCAAAACCCTGGGCTGGCCTGGCTAAGGCACATATGAGAGTTGATGCTTCCTGCTCTTCCCCCTACTCTACCTTTCTCTCTCTCTCTTCTCTAAAATGAATAAATAAAATCTTTTTTAAAAGTTTCCATGAATATCCTTACACATATGTCATTGGGAACTTGTATGACTCTATCTAGGATCCACAGGATAAATGCCTTGAAATGAAATTACTAGGTCAAAATATGATATATGTATATACATTTAAGATTGGGTTAGGTGTTCTCAAATTGTAAGCACTAAATGGTTCCCATCCACCTTTCCATCAGCAATATAAGTTTAAGCCCTGGCCAGGTTGTAGGTTCAATCCCCTGTCAGGGCACATACAAGAATCAACCAATGAATGCATAAATACGTGGAAAAACAAATTGATGTTTTTCTCTCTCAAAAAATTTTTAAGTGTTTTACATGAAAGTATTTATCAATATCTTTCTTTTTGATTTCTGAGTTTTGTCTTTTAAATATCAGCTCTCTCACAAGAAGAGTCTCTTTCAAGTGGCCATGTTAATGCACCAACGCTTGATTTTAATTCTGTGTCACATGATATACAGGTTAAAAAAAAATAGGCTTTAATGTGGAAAGAGGAAACTTAGAATGTCAAGGTCATTGAAAGAAGGGAGGGCACGGAGACCCTATCCTCTTATTGTTTCTGGCTGGCCCGCTGGCCTCACAGAATGGTTTGTGTTCCAGGAAAGGGAACTTTGCCCCTCTTTTGGTCTCTTTATATGGAACAAGTGTGAGAGTACCTTATCAGTGAGTGGAAAAATCAGACTGTCTTGGCACCAGGCAGCCTGGATTTTGGTGCCAGCTGTTTACCAGAGTTGTCCAGGAAACACACACAAGCTGCCCAGCACCTAGACTTTTGGTCCTGTGGGATGTTACACAAGAGAAAGGAAACCAGTGGTCTTATGGAAAGCTGAGCTTGTATACAGTTCCTCTGGCTGGGAGCAGCCCTTTTCCTGGTCCCCAACACCCCATACCTGGTTTGAGCTAGCTCATTGTCCAGGCAACACAGAATGAGCAACCAGATTCATTTAGAACAGGCCTGGTCTTTGCATTAAGGAGTCAGGCACTGGAGATAAGATTAACTCTTTTTAAAAAAGGTAACCCCCAACTATTTAAAAAAAATTTAAGCCCAAAATGTTAAAAGAATGATACAATGAATATTCTTCACCTAGATCCACCAATTGTGAACATTTACCTAGATCCACCAATTGTGAACATTTACCTAGATCCACCAATTGTGAACATTTTGTTACCTTTGCTTTATCTCTTTCTATATACATTTTTATCCATTGAAGCATTTGGAAGTAGGTTGAATACCTTATGATAGTTCATTCAAAATAATTCACACACATTTCCTAATAATAAAGGCATTCACCTACATGATGGCAAGACCATTTTTCAGACCTAGGAAAATTAACTCTTCACCATAGTTAATTCTACATTCAAATTTCTCTAGTTTTTCCAAATGTCCTTTATTACCATCTTTCTTTGTTTGACCCAAGATCTTAAAGTCTTTACATTCCATTTGGTTCTGTCCCTCTAGTCCAGTGCCCTGAGGCAGACAATTAGCAATATCTAGAGATACTTTTGATTGTCATAGCTGGTGGTAGAAACCAAGACATCTGCTAAATATCCTACAATATACAGGACAACCCCAACAAAGAATCACCTGGTCCAAAATGTCAATTATTGGCCCTGGCCGGTTAGCTCAGTGCTAAAGCGTCAGCCTAGCATGCGGGAGTCCCGGGTTCGATTCCCGGCCAGGGCACACAGGAGAAGCGCCCATCTGCTTCTCCACCCCTCCCCTCTCCTTCTTCTCTGTCTCTCTCTTCCCCTCCTGCAGCCAAGGCTCTATTGGAGCAAAGATAGCCTGGGTGCTGAGGATGGCTCTGTGGCCTCTGCCTCAGGCGCTAGAATGGCTCTGATTGCAACAGAGCAACGCCCCAGATGGGCAGAGCATCGCCCCCTGGTGGGCATGCCGGGTGGATCCCGGTCAGGCGCATGCAGGAGTCTGTCTGACTGCCTCCCCGTTTCCAACTTCAGAAAAATACAAAAAAAAAAAAAAAAAAAAGTCAATTATTGCTGAGATAGAAAAAACTTGTCTATCTGAGTCTCATTACTTTTTTGTTCTCGTTTTTCATGACATTGGCTTGTAGTGTCTAGGCCAGTTGTAGTGTAGAATGTCCCATGTTCTGGGTTTTTCTGACTTTTTCCTCACGATTAGTTTCCATTTAAATATATTCGGCAAAAATATTATATAAGTCATCATACCCATCCCAAAACTCCATGGCATAATATTAGCAGCCATTGGCTAAGTCATTCTGTTGATCTGGGCTGGGCTCAGCTGATTTTGGCTAGACTTATTCATGTATCTACAGTCATCTGTCAGATTGACTAGGGGCTGGCTGGTCTAGGGTGACCTCAGCCGGGATCACTTGGCTCTGCTCCATTTATCCATCGTACTTAGCAGGCTATCCCTGGCCTGTTCTCATGGACAAGACAGGAGTCTGAAAGAGAATGGAACTGTGCAAGATCTCTTGAAGGCTAGGCTAAGAATTGGCACTCTGTCACTTCCACTGCATTATGTGAGCCAGAGCAGGTAACAAAGCCAGTATAGATTCAAGTGGTGGAGAAATAAATTACACCTCTCGATGGGAGTTGCTGCAGAGTCATTGCAAGGGGTATGGATGAGGCAGGGAAAGAATCTGGGCCTACTGCAATCGGTCTATCAAAATGATATTGTATACCACTTACGGCATCCGATCCAGAGGTATGTAATGTCAGGTTGTCCCACTATTGGTGATGTTAAGTTTGAGACTTGATTAATTGGTAACTTACAAAGCTCTTCTCTGGAAAGCTCTATGGGTGAGTTGATATCTTGGTACATAGTCTCTATCCCGTTCGCCACTGTATTACTTTCCTAGGGCTGCTATAACAGACTACCCACAAATTGGATGGCTTCCATCAACAGAAATTTATTGTCTCACAGTTCTGGAGGCTAGAAGTATGTTAACCATGTGTTGATAGGGCTCTATCTGAAACCTTAATGGAGAATCCTTCCTTGCCTCTTGCAGTTTGGGGTAGCCCCAGACATTTCTTGGCTTGTCACTGCAACACTTCAATTCAGCCTCTATCTTCATATGACATTCCCCCTGTGTCTCTGTCTTCACATGATCATTTTCCTACAAGAACACCAATCATGTTGGATTAGGGTTCCATCCTACTGGATTATGACCTCATCTTAACTAATTGTATCTGATATGAATTTATTTCTAAATAAGATCACATTCTGGGGTACTGGGGGTTAGGAATTCACCTTACCTTTTTTGGGAATCATAATTCAACTCATAACAGCCATCAACCCTTCACTCAAAGGTTTTATCATCCATCAGCAGTCATTAATTAACTCAGTTATTACACTGCAATTACACTGCAGTGTTTTTCGTAGGCCTTATCATTGCTTCACTTATTAGCTGGCATTCTTCTGTAAAGAAGATTTTGTTTTTCTCTTTTTCCTCCATGTCTTTTTTTTCCCCTCCCCCTCTTGTAAAAGATTTTATTTATTTATTTTAGAGAGAGAAGGGGACAAGAAGCGGGAAGCATGAACTCATAGTAGTTGCATCTTGTACATGCCTTAACTGGGCAAGCCTGGGGTTTTGAACCAGCGACCTCAGCATTGTAGGTCAACACTTTATCCATTGTGTCACCACAGGTCAGGCTCCCCCCACTTTTTAAATAACTTGGAATATTTGGCTTTTTTTTAAAAAAATCACTTTTATACAATCATCATGGAATGTTTTATCCACTATCACATCAGCCATAATTTTTGTACAACAATACAAACAAAATTTTGGTAATCAAATTAATTGTCTCAGATTTGGCTAGTGAGAGACCATAAAGTCATTTCTTTTTTTCCTATTTTTTTCTTTTACAGAGACAGAGAGAGAGAGTCAGAGAGAGGGATAGATAGGGACAAACAGACAGGAACGGAGAGAGATGAGAAGCATCAATCATTAGTTTTTCGTTGCGACACCTTAGTTGTTCATTGATTGCTTTCTCATATGTGCCTTGACCGTGGGCTTTCAGCAGACTGAGGGACCCCTTGCTGGAGCCAGCGACCTTGGGTCCAAGCTGGTGAGCTTTGCTCAAACTGACAACCTTGGGGTCTCGAACCTGGGTCTTACGCATCCCATTCCGATGCTCTATCCACTGCGCCACCACCTGGTCAGGCCATAAAGTCAATTCTTAATGAAGTAAAGTATAATAAGTACTTAAACTTTTATTAAATCTAAAATCCTTCTTTGTAAAACATGGCCACTCCTACTCTCTCCCATAGGATTTACTTCCACTGTCCAGATCACTTTCTCCACAGAAAGGCTATGGGATTATTCCCCAAGGGGACACAACAATCTCGTTATCATTCCTAAAGTATGGCCATTAAAAAAAACCAAAAAGCTGTCATTTATTGAGTATTCTCTGCTTTACATGTTATTTTAATTGTCATAATATTATTACAAATGAGAAATCTGAGGCTTAACGTGAAATACTAGAAAGAACATAGATTTTGCAAACTGATGGTTTGACTCCTGGTTCTGTCACCTCTTAGGTATGTGATGTGGGCCTTGGTTTGTTTATCTGTACTATGGCGATGATGACATCTGCCTCACAGGTTTGAGCCCAGCAGCTTACTTAACCTAGAATAGGTGCTGATTAGTTCTCTTCTTTCCGTAGCCTGATGACAGGCCACGATTTCTAGGTCATGCTGGATAAATGACAGTGCCGCAGAGTCCACTAGCAATCAGGAGTTGATCAGCCTCATTAATCAGAATATGTTTATTGGGAATTAAAGATAGCTCGACCTAAGTCAGCTAAAGTTTATCTTTAAATATGGGGTTTTTTGGAAAACATTTGATAATCGATTTACTTTTTTTTTTTTAAGATTTTTAAAATTGATTTTAGAGAGAGAGAAGAGGGGAGGAGAGGGAGGCATCAACTCATAGTAGTTGCTTTGTGTATGTGCCTTAACCACAAGCCCAAGGTTTGGAACTGACAAACTCAGCATTCCAGGTCAACGCTTTAGTCACTGTGCCACTACAGGCCAGGCGATGATCAATTTCTTAAACACTTTTGTGAGAAGGAGATCATATCTATTCAACTTAAGAGAACATCTTTTGTGGAGATCTTCTGCAATTTATATACACATTAGGAAGCGCATTTACAAATCATTCTTCAAAATGGTTCAACTTTGTTGAAAACAATGTATTCATTCTTTCCACAAATAGCATTTGGTACTATGTCCCATGCAATGTTCTAGGCACTTGGGATACATCAGAGATGAAAAAAAATATCCCTGCTCTGGTGTACCTCCTAGTTGGAGGAGATAGGTGAAAAACAGTGAAGTTTGCAAATTATATAGAGTATTAGAAGTAGATAAGTGCTAACGAGAAAAATAAACAAATCAGGAGTACAGAGGAGGGGATTGCAATTTTAAATAGGGTTGTCATCATTTAAAAGGTGATATTTGAACAAAGATTTGAAGGAGGTGAAAAAATTGGTCATGTGACCATCTGGGAGAACAACAAACATGAGGCCCTTGGGAGGCTAGTGCGGATGGAGTGCAATGAACGAGAGGAAGTATTTTATTTATCTAACAAACACTTAAATGGCCCTCACTACTAGGCACACATGGTCTCTATTTCTCTCTATATATTTACCTCTGCCTTTTTTCATCCCCTTCTTTCCCCAGAGCTCACTCACTCTCTCTCTGGAACACATACCCACCTTTCCCCCCTCTTCTTCCCTCAAGGTGCATACCTTTGCTCTCTCTTTCTCTCTCCTAAGCTCCAAGGGCCCTTCTTTGTGACTTGTTTCTTGAGCCCATGAAGCCCAGCTGGCTCACTTTTTCTACCCCTGCGACTTTCTAAACAAACTTTCACTTGCATTAGAAAAAAATAAATAAAGTGCCCTCACTCAAGCACTTTAAAATGTTAACTAATTCTCCCAATAACTATGTGAAGTGGATGCCGTCTTTCTCTTTTCTAGATGAGGAAATGAGACACAGGAAGGTTAAATAACTTTCCCCAAATGACTTAACTATCAAGTTATAGAGCTGGGACTAGAGCTCAGAGAGTCTGTCTCTAGAGACTTTTCGTGTTTTTAAGCACCAAAGTTGCTGTATTGTCTTCTAGTAGTGAGAGAGGAGGTCTGGTAATGGGCTACCTCCCACACTTTAGTAAGGATTTGGGTTTTTATTCTGAGTGATATGGGTTTTAAACAGAAGAGTGATATGTGTTTGTTTTTTCAGAAATTTCCAAAGCATTTATGTACTTTAAGTACATATTACTCTTGGCATTTAATACAGCAACTCAAATGGATATCGATTTATGGAACCAAAGAAAACTTGATATATATAATATAGAGATGATATCCCATCAGATACCATTTGTGTAAGGGTATTCTCACCTGTTTTTTAAAGTCTTATAAGAACTTCCTCATTGTGTAGATTTAGTAATACTTATGAACTTGGCTGTGCTTTTTAGGGGGCACCAAGACAAAGTTTTGACCAAAAAAAACATTGATGGGGAAAAGAATGTGTAGGAGCAAATGGACTTCTTAAGATGTGTCCTAGCTACACACCAAAGGTGATAGGTTGGTGGTGCTGCTGTCTCAGGGCTTAATGAGTCAGCACTTTATAGTGGGTCACCAAACTTCACTGGGGCTCCATGGCCTCAAGTGCAGAGTGACCCAGAGGCATGCCTTTGAGAGTATTGAAAGGACCCTGGCTCAAGCCATCTACCTGCTCAAGGAGCATTTAGAAGCAGCACAGGCAGAGTCAGTCTGTAGAGGAGAAAGCATTGGGAAGATCACAGTTATCCAAGAAGGACATTAATAATCATAATAGTTGCTGTAACTTATTTAGCATTTATTGTATGCCTAGCATCATGCCAAACGCTTTATAAGCACGAGCTATATAGTAAACTAAGGCTAAAGAGGTTATGTAAATTGCCCAAGATCATCTTCAGCTCTGACTTAGACATAGCTCTACCTGTCTCGAAAGCCCATTTTCCTACTCATTTATTCTATGCTGTCTTGGAATATAATTCTCGATGGTTATTCCTTCTGTAACCTTCAAAACACTGACTCTCTGGGGGCAGTTCAGTTCTGAATTTCCAGCTGCCCGTTGGACACCAGTGCAGGTTTCAGCCTTAACTTTTAATGTACTGCTCAGTTTATCAGACCCATCTCCTCTGCCTCAGCAGATTTCTGGTCATTGTTTCTCAAATCCTCAGTTCCTTCTTTTGTCCCAGCCGCCGCTGAGGCTGACTTGCTCTGTTTGGGCCTATACAGCCTTGCTACTTTATCTGCCACTTTTCCAGTCTGGCCCTCTCCCCCGACTGCCACTGAACAACCAGGCTCACCAGCTACACGGCATGATTTCTCTCTCTCCTCTCAACCATGATGAAAGGCCATCCCATAGAGCATTGGCTGTGGCTTTCTGGGAGACTAACCATGGGAAAATGTGAAGTAACCTAGAAGTAGGAGGGAATGGCATATTTTGATCGGTGGGAAATAGGAGGTGGGAGAGAACCACAAAGGTGGCTGCCCTTTCCTTTCTTTCTTCCAAGAACTTACCTGAGCATGTTTTCATCATATCTGGAGAGATTCTGAATGGACATACCTACTGTCTCTGCAGATTGTCCAAGCATCATCTTGCATTCCCTTTTTGTCTCACTCTCAATGTCTCTCTTCCCTTTTTGTCTCACTCTCAATGACCTGGGATTGCATCTAAATAAAACATTAGCATTAATTCCTGGTTGGAATTCTATTTTTCTAGAAAACATAGGCTTAAGATAGCCAGGCTCAATTTCTCTCAAGGGTACCACCACTTCTTCTGTTCTTTTGGCTCAAAGCCAAGCTTCCAAGAGATAGTAATAGCTGATAATATTGTAATTTTTTTTGTCAGTATACCTGATAGAATTCATCTATTCCTCCAAAAGGGTGCAGTGTATTTGAAAGAAAATAAAAATAATTGAAAGGCTCCCTGGTGGTAAAAAGATTCTGAACCAGTAGCTCAAATCTAGGATCAATCCTAAATCCACTCATGCCCTGTGCATCTCACAACTGGCTTTTTCTTTCCTTTCCAGTCTCGCCCTGGTTTGGGTCCCCGGTATTCTCACTGGGACTATTGAACACCTTCCTCATTTGTCTTTCAGTTCCCCCACTCTCCTACTTCTGATCTAATCTAAATACCATTGCCAGCAGCTAAACAGTCCTAAAAGCTGGCTTTTTTCTTGTTCCTCTGTGTCCAAAATCCATCAGTAACATCTCACTGCCCATAGAATACTGTCTAAAGTTCCTTCTAAAGTGAATCTTCACTCAAGGCCCTTTATAAATCACGCGACCTACATTTCCAGCCTTACTACCAACTATAGTGTTCCTCTATGTGAATCACACCACTGGCTATTCTGGGCTGCTTGCTGTTCCCTAACATATGTTACACTTTTCTAAGACCACCATGCCTCTGCTATTGAACTGGTCCACAGAAGTATTTGTGGGTTTTGTTACCCCGCCCTCATCCGCACCAGCCTGGGAAGTATCAGAATGCCTCCCACATCTGTAACACTTCCTAGGAATTTTTAATAGACAGGACACCAAATTGTGTATCAATTCATTCTTCCATTCCAAACAAAGCCATGTAGTCCAGGAGCTGGCACCTAACTGAGGGCAATAAACCTATCTAGGCCCTGGCTGGTTGGCTCAGTGATAGAGCATTGGCCCAGTGTGTGGAAGTCCCAGGTTTGATTCCCGGCCAGGGCACCCATCTGCTTCTTCACCCCTCCCCCTCTCCTTCTCTGTCTCTTCCCCTCCTGCAGCCAAGGCTCCATTGGAGCAAAGTTGGCCCGGGCGCTGAGGATGGCTCTGTGGCCTCTGCCTCAGGTACTAGAATGGCTCCGGTTGCAATGGAGCTATGCCCCAGATGGGCAGAGCATCGCCCTCTAGTGGGCATGCTGAGTGGACCCCAGTTAGGTGCATGCGGGAGTCTGTCTCTCTGCCTCCCTGCTTCTCACTTCAGAAAAATAAAAAAATAATAAACCTATTTATGCTGATGTAAGGGCTTATCAAAGAAGCTCTGCCTAACACCCTGGACTTGACTGTGAGCAGCCAAACTAGTCTGGTCCTTTTGGGGCGGAGGTTAATATGAAGAACAGAGAGGGAGTCATAAGCTTGCAGGAGGGAGAAGCTAAAAGCTACACAGAGGGAAGGAACAACGCGATCACGCGGCAGCAGAAACCAGGCAGCAACAGAAGCCATGAGATAGAGAAAGGACCAGAAAGGACGTAGGAGCAAGGTCAGCAGAAGCAGAGTCCTAATAATAGCAGATGGAGTACAAAGCAACAGACACTTATGCTGAAGGACCCACAAAACAACGCAGCTGCTGTGGCGACACTGTGTGCCGAATCATCTTCCAGTTCCCACGGGTCATTGCTTGAACTTCGATTGAGGCAACCTGAGTCCATCTCTGTCCTGGAAATGAAACTTTTGCCTCTCGGTATCTGTATCGGTCAGGATCATTGCAAGAAACTAAAGGCAACCCAGCTGGGGTTCGGGAAATAATTGAAGACACTGTTTACAAGGATGTAAGCAGAGTTGCAGGAAGGTAGGAAGACACTGAGACACCCAGGACCAGAAAGAGTGGGAGCCCAGGACTGAAGAGACAAGTGGCAGAGATAGTCTGAAGGGAGACTAGGAAGAGCTGCAGCCGTGCAGAGGCAGAGCTGCTTCCAGAGTCATGGTGCTAACGCTGGGAGGAAAGAAGTCTCTTAGCCTTTTTCCCTCACACCCTCCCATACTGGCTGGTGCCTCCCCCTACGGTAAGACAGAGGGCAGTAGAGCCCAGGGGGTGTCATTATGGGTAACAACCTCATGAGGCACAGAGCAGGGCAGAGAAGGATGTGGGGTTGTCATGGGTTGACTTGTTGCCCCTCAAAAAAAAATGTCCATGCCCTACCAGGCGTCCCCAAACTACGGCCCGCGGGCCGCAATGCAGCCCCCTGAGGCCATTTATCCAGCCCCCACTGCACTTCTGGAAGGGGCACCTCTTTCATTGGTGGTCAGTGAGAGGACCACTGTATTTGGCAGCCCTCCAATGGTCTGAGGGACAGTGAACTGGCCCCCTGTGTAAAAAGTTTGGAGACCCCTGCTGGTCCCTGGCACCTGAGAATATTACCTCATATAGCAAAGATATGCTTAAGTTTAGGATCCCGAGAAGCGGAGCTCATCCTAATTTATTTTGCTGGGCCCTAAATGCAATCATATGCATCCTAATAAGAGAAACAGGGAGAATTTGGGGGGGGGGGGAGAAGGAGGAGGCAATGTGACCACAGAATCAGAAATTGGAGTGAAGTGGCCATAAGCCAAGGAAAGCCTGGAGCCATCAGAAGCTGAGAGGCGAGGAACAGACTCCCCGAGAGCCTTCGAAGGGAGCTCAGCCCTGCCAAAACCTTGATTTCGGACTTCTGGCCTCCAGAACGGTGAGAAAATAAAAGTCTGTTGCTTTAAGCCACCCAGTCTGTGGTAATTTGTTACGGCAGTCACAGGAAATTAACACAGGGACCAGCCAAATGGAGAATTACCAGCATAAAATCTATGCAGCTCGAATGCCATGTTGACCGCAGTCATGTCCCTGATCACCTTGGCTGGGGAGTCTTCTGCCCACCTCCTTGACTCCCTTTGGAGCTTCTTTTTTTTTTTTTGAACAACTCGTATGATTCAAGTTAAATGCTCCCAAGTTACTTTTGTATAAAAATACTTCTTGGTCCTAACCAGATGATAACATTCTGCTTGGGAACAAGAACCTTGTCTTGTCCATCTTTGTAGCCCGAGAAAAATCCTAGCACAGTACTTTGGACATAGTGGATATTCTGTAATTGGTAAATGAGAAAGAAAGCTTCCATTTGTCCATCTGTAAATGGAAAATAACAATTTCCACCGGCTTGCCTTTCAGAGATAATAATGGCAGTGTTTCCCGGAAACAATTTCTGTACCTGTAACAAAAATGATAGATCTGAAACACCCACTCCTGCTGGAACAGTTCCTCAGGAAAAAAGAAAAATGACACATAGTTGTAGCGTGTCCTCCATTTCGTGGGGTGCTGAAACTTGCTCACCCTCCACACGGAAAAGGCAGGGGATCGTTAAGAAAATATCAGAGCTGAATACTGGTGTTCTCTCAGGAACTTTGATTCATCCAATAAATATTTATCAAAGGACTATTATGTTCAAGTAGGGTCCATAAATGCTGGAGAAACACGCACACACGGAATAAGGCATGATCCCAAGTAATTATCACACAATATGATGAATGCTTTTTATAGGAACAAAATACTATGGGACCAGAAAGAAGGGAATAATTAACTCCACGTATTGGAGTTTCACCCCCCTTAAAAAAAAAAAAAAAAAAGGTCACATTCAAGCTGTTTTTTTTCGGACTTCATCAGACAGGCGAAGTCAAGAGCACTGGGAACCAAGAGAAGTAACTGCCTGAGCCGTGCCAAGCAAGCCACACCCTCAGCTCAGTCCCATTGTATCCAGCCCTATTTTTATTCATTATCCTCATAGCTAGAGGATAGTGAGAAAGGAAGAGAATGCTGACTACTTCCCTACTTTGCATCAAATAAAGAAGATTTTTCAGAAAGCAATGTAGAGGGTGATCTCTTCCAAGCCCAATAAGGACCAGTCCAAAGAGCTGTGCATTTAGGAGTTAATAAACACTGTTACCTTTTCTGAGCATCTCTCTCAGTCCTGAAAACCAAGGGGGGCTATCCTGTGAAAGTGCATGGTAGCAGGGCGTGGATAGCTCAGAAGACAGTGGGTGAGGAATGAGAGCACCCCTTGGTCTCACTGCCCAAAACCTGGAGACAAAGCCCCCTTGAATGGGAATAATGGCTGACGCCCTTTTTCCTGCCATGGGCTGACCTTCAGACCAGTCCTTAGGGAATGGCTCTATCAGGGCACCGCCCATCTTCTCTCCCTTGTCAGCCCTCTAGGCCTCTGAGACCAGAGCTGTGCTGCTTATGAGTGGGAGGAGGAAACTCTTGGGAAAGCAGCCAGGACAGAGGGAAAGACTGACCGAAACCCACCAAGGGTCACAGGGTTCCCCATCCTCACCCTGTAGTTCCCACTGGAAAATGGGGAAGCTGAGAAACCAAATTCCAACCTCAAAGTACAGATCACTTGTCCTTGTTTTCTTAAGAAGCCTCTACCTTCCAGACCTTGCCAGGAAGCCGGCAGCATTTTCACGAAGCAGTAATAACAAGGACAGAGCGTTCTAGCCTGCTGGAGCCTGCTGGCTGGTCACTCTTTCCACTGCCTTTTGTTTTCATGCACCAGTCCCTCACTCGCTTCTCAGATTCCTTGGGGCTTTGAAAAAGCCACAAATGCTCCTCCACATAGTGACACTACCCAGCAGGCTGGCAGACATCACTGATACACACCCTGCCCTAAGCGATGGCACGTAAGCAAGCCCTGACAACTGACATCCAGCCATACACCTAGTAGGAGTCAAGATGGCTTCCAGAAAGTGACACCCCCCCCCATCAGCTTAGCTGGCAAATGTGAGACTTTAGATTAAGTACCACCCAGTGGATTGATAAATCAGAGACCCCTGTCTGATGCATAATGCATGTGCAAGGTATGTTGGACAATGGAACTTCTCTACTCTTCCATCGAGTGCCTAAATGCAGCCAACACAGATGTTACCAAGAAAGTGACAGTGTTCTCACTGTGGCAATTCGCATGCCAATGTATTAGATTGGGTATTCATACATACAGGGGGCAGAAGCTCTCAATGATGTGTGTGTTTCCATGTCACCTGTGACCTGTTTCCAACCACACTCTGGAGCTATTCTCCAAGATTCTGAAAATAAGGCATATATATATATATATATATATATATATATATATATATTTAAACTTGATAGTCTTGGCTAGAATATGAGAAGCAGACATTCTCATCTATCATAGAGGAGAGTAAAAATTAGTTCAGCTACTGTGGAGAGTAATCTAGAGAGTGATCTAGTGAAGTTGAAAATGTGCATATTTTATTCCCTAGAAATTCCCTTTCCAGAGATATTCTAGAAGAACTGTCCCACGTGTGCCCAATGAGGTATATTCAAGGACATTAATCACACCGTGATTTGAAATAGCAAGAAACTACCATAAATATCCATCCACCGAATAAATTCTAGAACATTCTTAGCATGAGAATCTATTACAGTATTATATAGTATAATATTGATATACTATAAAGACTAGCTCTACAACTATCACATGGATACAGCTCAAAAACATCATGTTGAAAAAACAAGTTTCAGAAAAACATATCTACATCTTTAAACATCCAAAATGTATCTATTGTGTGGTAAAAATATAAAAACATATGAGAAGGAGTCCCACCATCTTTAAGAGACTGGTTACCTCTGGGTAGAGATGGGATGGAAGGGACTTCTTTTGCAACTAAAACATTTATTTATTTTTTAAATCTTAAGCAAATATGGCAAGCTGTTACAGTTTATGAAATCTGGATAGTGGAGATGTGTTCCACCAATGACTCTGAATGTCTTCCGTTGTGGAAGGATCTTTTGAGATTTTTAGGATTCGCAAATAATGAAAATAAAAGTTGTTTGCAGGGATAAGCCATCCCCATAAACATAGATGACACTCTTCAGCCCTCTTAGTAATGTACGCACTTTGAGATGTTTTTCGTTAATGGAGGAGTTGTTATAACACATTCACACACAGTCCCCTGCTCAGGTGTGCTTCTGACCTCCTGGATCTGTGAGCCCCCTCAATAGAGTCAGCAGTGCAATGAAATTCAGCTAGGGATCAGTCTACATCTGAATACCATGATTATAATCCACAGAGATTCCCAAACCTAGCTGGAAATCAGAATCATCTGATAAAAATTTTAATGCCATTGTCTATGTCCCAACTGAGAATATGATCCAAGGGTCCTGAGGTGAAGCCCAGGAAGCTGTACTTTTAAATTTATTTATTTTTTTTAATTTTTAGAGAGGAGAGAGAGAGAGAAGGGGGAGGGAGGAGCAGGAAGCATCAACTCCTCCCATATGTGCCTCGACCAGGCAAGCCTAGGGCTTCGAACCGGCGACCTCAGCGTTTCCAGGTCAATGCGCCATCCACTGCGCCACCACAGGTCAGGCGGAAGCTGTACTTTTAACAGGCTTGTCAAGAGATTCTGATGATCAGCCAGATTTGAGAAATGAGGATAACAAACCATGAGGCAGGATAGTAAGAAGTTAGGAAAATTCCTTGGCAAGTGGAATAGGGAAACTGAGAAAGGTAACAGATTCAAACTGGCCCCATCCAGTCAGGCCCCACCCTGACTCACCTGCCTCCTTCTCCCCCCCCCCCCCAACAAGCACTCCCTTAAGCATTAAGCCCTCGGGACAATGAGATTCTGACCCGCATCAAATAATGTTAAGAGCATAGCCTTGGGTCTGCTGACTACAGACGTAGAGTTTTGGTCAAACTAGAGATAACATCAGTTATATCTAGGCCTCAGTTATGTTTCAGCTCCAGGCCCAGAAAAGTAGCAAAACCAGACAAAGTGACGCCATGGCTGACATCAGGAACAGATACCATGACTAATGACCCCCTAACCTAGCACCAACCAATCAGTAGAGACCACAAGCCTGAAAGGACACATCTGGAAAGCTGATGAATATTCATTCTATTGAAATCTCCCTGAGATCACCCCTAAAATCCCTGCCTTTGGAAAAGAGATAAAAGCCCTTAAGACGAAGAACCCAGGACATACACTGTCTAGAGCAGGCCCACACCTCCCCCTTCCTTCTTTCAGGCTTGTATCTTTGTGTTCTTTCTCCTAAGTTCTAAGGGCCCTTCTTTTGTCTTTGTAAATTGTTTTCTGAGTCCACATAGCCCAGCTGGTTCACTTTTCGTGCATCTGTGACGTTCTAAATAAACTTTCTCTTTCACTAGAGTTCTTGGGTCTGAATTCTTTCTCAGCTGAACCCAAGCACTGAGGTCTACAACCACCACTAATAACCATGGCTATGTTTTGTTAATGTTTCAAAGAAGTTGGGATGGGAGGAAAAGAAACAAGAAAGTTAAAGAAGGAAAGGGAGGAAGAAGGAAGAAAAGGAGGGACAGCATGGGCTTTCAAATCCTTTCTAGTCTCTTTTTTCCACCTTTCCCATCTTGAATGTTTCTCCATCCTCTGAACCTTGCTAGAGCTCTAATTATCTGTAAGTTCATTTGGCAATTCTGTACTTCCCTTTACATTGCTGTAATGGGCTATTTATTTACTCAATAGATTTATGTCTTATATCTTGAATTACACTATAAACTTAATATTCAGGACAGGGACCATACTTTGTTCATCACAGCTAACACAATGCCTTGAACAGAGTAAACATTAAAGCACCAGGATTGAGAATATAGGATAAAAGAAGTTTAAAAATGTGGCAGGACACAAGATCAATATATAAAAACCAACTGTATTTCCATACAGTGGCAATGAACAACCTGAAAATTAAAAATAAATTCAAGACAATCCCTATCTATATTCTTGCTTTTTTCCCCCCAGAAATTGGCAAGCTGACCCTATAATTTATATGGAAATGTAACCTAGAATAGTAAAAACACTCTTGAAGAGGAAAAACAAAGCTGGAAGACACACATGTCCCGATTTCTAAACCTACAACAAAACTACATAAGGAAGGCCCTGGTGGGTAGCTTGGCTGATTAGAATGTTGTCCCAATATGCCAAGGTTATGGGTTCGATCCCAGGTCAAAGCACATAAAAGAAGCAACTAATGAATGCTTAGGAACAATAAATTAATGTCTCTCTCTCTCAAATCAATAAGAAATTTTAAAATATTTTAAACTATTATAATGAAGACACATGCATAAGTATACACATATAGATCAATGAAATAGAATTAAGTGTCCACAATAAGCCTTCACATTTATGGTAAATTGTTTTGTTGTTTTTGTTTTGTTTTGTTTTTTTTACAAAAGTGCTAAGACAATTCAATAAGGAAAGAATAGTTTTTCAATAAATGGTGCTTGGACAACTGGATATCCACATACAAAAGAATAAGTTGGGATATTCCTCATACCATACCAATAAATTAATTTTGTAATAGATCATGGACCCAAATGTAATCATTAAAACTATAAAATTCTTAGGGAAAAACAGGAATAGATCTTTATCACCTTGAATTTGGCAATGGTTTCTTAGATTGTCACCAAAAACAGAAATGACAAAAGAAAAACAGACAAACTGAACTTCAAAATTAAAAAGTTTTGTGCTCACAGAACACCATGAAGAAAATAAATAGACAAGCCACAAAATGAGAGAAAAATGTTGCCAAAATATATCCAACAGGAAACCTTGATCCAGAATATATAAAACCTATTACAACACAATAATAAAAAGCCAACCCAGTTAAAAGATGGGCAAGCCAACAGCACTGTGAGAAAATACATTTCTGTTTGTTTGTTTTTGTATTTTTCCGAAGTTAGAAGCGGGGAGGCAATCAGACACTCCTGCATGCACCCAACTGGGATATACCGGGTGCGCCCACCAGGGGACAATGCTCTGCCCATCTGGGGTGTTGCTCCGTTGCTGCCGGAGCCATTCTAGCGCAGAGACCATGGAGCTGTCCTCAGCACCCAGGCCAACCTTGTTCCAACTGAGCCTTGGCTGTGGGAAGGGAAGAGAGAGATAGAGACAAAGGAGAGGGGGAAGGGTGGAGAAGCAGATGGACACTTCTCCTGTGTGCCCTGGCTGGAAATCGAACCCAGGACCTCCACACACCGGGCTGATGCTCTTCCACTGAGCCAACTGGCCAGGACCAAATTTCTGTTGTTTAATCTATCCAGTCTGTGGTAGTTTGTTATGGCAGCTCTAGCAAACTAATACAGTAGTTCTTTTCCACACATAACAATGACACCATATATAAGAAAGGCCTATGCTTTGAATTATTACATTTTACAGAGTGGCGTCTTTTGATTGCTCATGTCATCGATGGTGAGAGATGTGAGAGCTGACCAGAAGATCAAGGACTGTACACTAGTTCCCATACACAGGCCCCCGGGAGCCCTGGCCTTTGAGAAGTTTCTGTTCACCAACCCAAAAGAAGGTGAATGCTCAGAAGACGATCTCTCCAGACCCTCGGGATGTTCAGAAATTGGTAGAGATTGATCCAGATGTGCTTGAAACCTGGGAAAATGTCATTCAAAATGATGCTGAGTTACTGAGAACTTTTAATAACATGGGGAAATAATTATTTTACAGGGATTGATAAAAGTAAGTTTAGTTATAATACAAATGAATAATCCAATAATTAATAAATAATAATACAAGAATAAACTCTGTTTTGCATACTCACAACTATAAACCTACTTTGTCCACCCTTGTGTAATATTAAGTAAAAAATCAGTATGCAAATTTAACATGGATAGCTAAAATCATTTTATCTTGTTGATGATGTAAATAGAAGAAAGACTGAATAGAAATACAAAGTTAACATTAATTTCTATTTATGGTGAGATGATGGATTATTTTTGTTTTTTTCCTTTAGACAAAAGGAATTTTTTGTCTATATTTCTGAATTTTCCAAAGTGAGCATGTATCATTTTTAAGATCACAAATATGACTTATATTTTAAAGATTAAAAGTTCGGCAGAGCATGGATAACTCAATGCTAGTATTGAGAGGACACCAAGTTCCAGGACTCGTAGGTCAGATCCGAGTGCTGCTGGAACCCTGCTGCCCACCTGTCCTCTCGAGGTTGAGCCATTGCATGTGTCCCCCGCCCCCATGCCTGGAAATTCTGACTGTGCTACTGCAGTCCCCTCCTGTCTAGGACACGTGTCCGAACACCGATCCTCCCTTCGGACTTCTAACCCCTGATTCTGAACATAGGCTTTTCTTTCTGGATTCAGGTGCCCACTCCGATTTCTCTACCAACGACTCAACCCAACTTCTCCCCGTCTCTCCCACACCTTTCTCCCAACCTTTTGTACCCAGAGGCTACCCACAGTGGCACACAGTTACCTGTGTCCCTCATAAGCAGAGCAGCTGAGCAGTAACAGGCACAAGATGATAGGAGGAGGGCAGGAGAAGGGACATACTGGGACAGATGCTTCTGAGGTTTCCTTCCTGTGGAGGTTTGACCCTTGTGACTCTCTGTCTAGCGTCTTGTTCTTCCTCCTCCTCAGAGAAAGGGCTTGATCTGATTAGGGGATTGCGAAGCTTACACAGGGCATGCTCAGTTTAGTTCTTCCTTTCTTCCTGGTAGGTATCAGCCTGCCTGTGGTGAGGATGCCCTGCTCCTCTGTGGCAGGGTCCCCTTCCCACCCCAACCCTCATCCCCAGAATGAGAAGGCCTGTCCTGGTCAAATGTTATTGTGACTGGGCGAATAAGTCTCCTTAATTCTGAAACTCACTTAGTATTTGCTATCCCATCCTATCTCATAATAAACAGCAATCAAGGTATCTGCTCTCCATCTGCCCACTCTTTCATCTCATTTCTCCTCTTGATTTCAATCCCCAAATGGGAATTGGAGAAAAGGATGATATTCGTGGGAATGTCTCAGGGGCCGGAAAAGCCTCCGTTAAGAGCCACCCATGGGCCCAGCATAAAGAGGAGCTTTACCTATGTTAGTTTATTTAATCCCCAGACACCCTACAGTAGTTCACAGTATTTCCCCATTTCTCACAAAAGGAAACTGATGCTCAGCGAGGTTAAGAAACTTACCAGAGGTCTCAGAACAAGTGAGTGCCGATGGCTCACGGACTTCACGCCCAAGCACTTTACCCTGCATCAGACATTGTCTTTGGGTGCCACCAAGACTGTCCTTGGGGACTGAAGTAGCAATTTCATCTTTGGTACCACTTGATCCTAACCAACTGAGCTATCGGTTGAGGAACATGCAAGGTAGGCAAAGGCGATACAACTAAAGGATAAGGAACAAGGTGATTATAAAATGCTATACTAAAAGCATCAAGAAATGCATTTCCCTCCATATTTCTTGGAGACTTTTGGACAAACGACCTCCCCTGCTCCCCAACATGTGCTGTGGCTTCCCGGGTTATAAAATAATTCGATACTATCCTGTTCTTCTTAAGTCAGACCGCGTGTCGTGCTTTTCCTGAGACTGGCCACAGCATAGTTGTCCCGTCACCCCCATCTGCTATTAAAAAACAAATGTGTGTCATGTGGCCTTGGATGGCACATGGAGTAAAATAATAATTATAATGAATAACAAAACTGTTTTAGCAATTTATGATATCCAGAAGCGGTGAAATGATGAATGGAAAAATGATATTAAATGCCAACCATGGAAGCTGACTCTTTAAACCAGACAAGCCTAAAAGGACGTTTTGATCTGACCCCTGAAGGACAGTCGGCTAGAGGGCTGAGCCACAGTCACCGAGAGAGCCAACAGCTCCCCTCCCCTGCCGAGGGACCAGGCAGCCTTTCCAGGAGCTCCAGCCACTGCTACTTTTCACCTTCCCAACCAAAGCTCAGAAAGTGCAAGGGCATCCCACGGGTCACCAAGCACATTCCCAATTGTCCTCCAGGGAAATCTGATGTTGAAAAATGGACCTAGTCCAAAGTAGTGGTTCAAGCCAGATGAGGCATTACAGAGAAGACAGCCTTCCATGGAAAATACCCTGCCTCCAAATCCCCAATGTCTTCATTACAGAACTGAAACACAGGCACAGCAGCTGGTTTCCACTGCTCCGATGCACTGTGCTACAGTGGAAGGAGCGGTGATATAGGGCTGGCAAACAAGAGACTAGCCTTCTAGTCCCCAGCTCTGCCAGATTTTAGCTGGGCAACCTTGGCAAAGGTACTTAGTTTCTCTGGGAGGTGTGAGTGACTAGACAATGATGCTTTCTTGTTCTGAAATCCTGTCTTTCATCTTTGGATTACCATCTTATATATAAAGGAAATGAAAGCAAGCTCTTGGGTACTGTGTTCCTCAGAGATCTCGTTACTCCAGTGATCATGCCTTCATTCTTCAGTGGCTTCCCTTTTTCCACAAAATGAAACCTAAATTCTTCACACTGGTATTCAAGGTTCTTTGAGATCTGCCATGTTTATCAGCCACCATCCCCTCATGCCCACCAATAATGTATTTTATGCTCTGGCAATACTGGGCTGCTTATACTCCCCCATAATATTCTTACTGCAACATCAAATATTTATTGAGCATGTACTCTGTGCTAGACACACCAGTCAGCTTTTGCATGTTCTGTTCTCTTTGCTTGGACTACCTTGTATTAATTAAAGCAGAGCTTGCTCCTGTAATAAATAAGCTATATAACATCAGCAGATGAACACAATAGGTTATTTCTTAGTCATGGGACAGCTCAGGATGGCAAGCCCCTCCCACCCAGAATCCTTCTATTTTGCAGCTTTGCTTTCCTCTAAGCTTTGGTCCTTTCCTTCCAGAGCGAAAAACTGGGAAAAGAAGGAAAGCAAGGCATATCGACTTCTTAACCCAGCCCAGAAATGATGCCCATCATTTCTGCTCACATCCCATAAGTGAGAACTGGTCACCTGGCTGGATGTATATAGGGAACCGGAAATTAGTAGAGCCACTTTCTAGAAAATTTTCATGCTATGGAATGAGAAAGCACAAGTCTTTGATGACCAACCAGCCATCACATGGTATTTCCTGACTTGTCCTATGTAGCAAAGGCTTATTCACCTTTCAAATCCAAGTGCTCCCTCCTGTGTAACGTCTTCCCTGAGCTACATACGTAGATTTAGCTGCTCCTTCCCTATCCTTCACTGCACTTTTCACATTTCTCCGTGATGACAATTATCATATGGTACTGTGTGGTCTACATGCCAGTCTACTTAACCAGACTCTGACCCTTGAGGCAGGAATCTTGACTTTCATTGTTGTATTTGGAAAGCTTAGCATAGTGCCTGGTAAACAGTATTTTTACAATGATATCTAATCAATTAATATTATCAGTAAATGAAAGAATGTGTGAACGATTACCTAAAGAACAGAAGCTGGTTCTGACAGAGGAACAAATACCTCAGTTAAAAAAAACACACAAAAAACCCGGCCTTGGCCGGTTGGCTCAGCGGTAGAGCGTCGGCCTGGCATGCGGGGGACCCAGGTTCATTCCCGGCCAGGGTACATAGGAGAAGCGCCCATTTGCTTCTCCTCCCCCCCTCCTTCCTCTCTGTCTCTCTCTTCCCCTCCCGCAGCCAAGGCTCCATTGGAGCAAAGATGGCCCGGGCGCTGGGGATGGCTCCTTGGCCTCTGCCCCAGGCACTAGAGTGGCTCTGGTCACGGCAGAGCAACGCCCCGGAGGGGCAGAGCATCGCCCCGGGTGGGCAGAGCGTCCCCCCTGGTGGGCGTGCCGGGTGGATCCCGGTCGGGCGCATGCGGGAGTCTGTCTGACTGTCTCTCCCCGTTTCCAGCTTCAGAAAAATACAAAAAAAAAAAAAAAAAGTAAAAAAAAAAAGTAAAAGGCTAGAAAGAAAATAAGCTTCCCATATAAATGCTACAACTGTAATTAACATTTTGCTTTATATATTATTTAGAATATGTCTCTCTCATCAACTCCATCATGTAAGGGTGGGGACCTTATATGCAGTGTTCTTTGCTCTGATTCCACCAGCATCTAGCATACTGTCTGGAACATAATAGGCACCAAATAAATATTTCAGAAGGAATGACTGGATAAGGAAATGAGTAAATACATGAATGAAGGCTGTGCCCTTAATCACATGAGCCTTATAATAAATGCATAGCTTGGATTATAAGAGGAAAATATGGATGGGGCCATAAAAACTTAGCACCATGACTAGAAAAACTGCGTAGAGTGCACACCAGGACTTTAACATCATTACCTTGTATAGTCCGTGTCATCATCCTCTTTACATAAGAGGATGAACAAACATCACTGAAGGAAGCTAAAATCTCAACGGAAATAGTAGCCGATGAGTAAATGAGGACAAGTGAATGTCTCTCAGATGGTTGCATTATGAAATAGCCTTTGTAAATCAGTTAATGAGAGAAGCAGGAAGCAAGGATGCAGACAATTACGGAGTCGTGACAACTGCGAAACGTACATTGATTGAGAAAAGACACAGATACGTTTTCCTTGTTTCTGAAGAGGTATCAAGACAATTCTTTAAATGTTTGTAACACATTTATTCTTCTCATAAGTCCCATATGACAAAGTTTGGTTTAGATATAACATACGGCTTTGGGTGGATTAGTTGTCAGGGGAATCATCTGATGAGAATGGCGAAGTGCAAGTGCATGGGAAACTCCCAGTCAGAACCTGTGCATGGGCCTTGGTCCAGGTGTCTTGAACCTCTGGAAAGCCCTAAATATAAAGAGGTGAATTTTCAGTGTGGACTGATTTGTGATGGTAATGAGGTTGATGCTGATGTTGACAGATGGGCTCTTCCTAGAAACTGATCAAGACATTAGTGGTAGGGCTAGGCATTAAGTGACTTGAAAATAGGACCGTACTTATTTTGCACACCTTTGATAATACAGAAGAACAGAATTACTGGCTTGCCTTGAGGAGCTGTTTGTCTTCCCTGTGAGCTTATCATACAGCTACGCTATACTTCCTATCTTTCTTGAAGGTACACAGAACCATGTGACTGAGTTTTGGCCACTAGAATGTGGATGGAAGTGATGGGTGCCAATTCCAGGTCTGGCCCATAAAAACGCCACCTGTGCAGTGCTCAGTGTACTTGTTCCCCAGCCACTGGCTGAATGGAGAGGATTCTCAGAACCTAGAGGAGCACAGAGTCTAGGAAGGAGCCTATGTCCCTGAATTACTGAATAGGAGATCGCCCCCCACATTCCATGCTCTTCTACCCCTACCAATCCATTTTGGGCTGTGACCAGAACAATGCATTTTGTTGAGTTAAACCATTGAGATTGTAAAGTCACTTGTTATAACAATGAGGCGCTTTTAAAAAAAGATTTTTATTTATTGATTTTAGAGAGGGGATAGAGAGAGAAAGAGAAAGTGAATGGGGAGTGGGAGCATCAATTCATAGTACTGTAGTTGCTTCTGTATGTGCCTTGACCAGGCAAGCCCGGGATTTCAAACCAGCAACCTCAGCATTTCAGATAGACTCCTTATCTACTGCACCACCACAGGTCAGGCACAATGAGGCTATCTTGATTAATACAACTCTATTTCCCTACTTTCAAGTAAGAAGAAACACTAGGGTACATTTCTGGAGTCTCAGAAGATTGAGATAAAAGAAGATAACAGAATCAGGGGAAATTGCACTTAATGGGGTTCTGGAGTTAATTTTGAAGCCTTAGAAATTCCTACAGAGCTGAAGCCATGCCTGCTAGCTTCTGCTTATCTAACCAGTGCCTCTGGACACGGTCATGCTCTTGAGAGAACAGTGGATAACCATCTCCCAACTATGTATCATAGGTACTCCCCAACACAGCCTATTTGATTTCATATGCTTAGGGTCTAATCAGGTAATACCACACTTAAAACCTGTATTTAAAATAATTTGTATTTATTGATTTATTTTAGAGAGAGGAAGGGAGAGAGAGAGAAACACTGGTTTGTTGTTCCATTTATTCATGCATTTATTGGTTGATTCTTATATGTGCCCTGACTGGGGATCCAACCTGCAATCTTTGCATGTTACCTCCAACCAGGTTACCTGGCCAGGGCTGGAGAGAGATATATTTTTTTATGAAGATTACATGAAGTTTATTGAGCACAGTACTAATGGACTAGTATGGAGGAGCCAAGCAAACACTGTGGCAAAACTGAGGTCTTTGGGTGTTTGCCTGAAGATGTTATTGGGAAATTTTTGTTTACTTACTAGGCTTTGAAAATTAAACCCTTCTTCAAGTAGCCTCCGGGTGTTAAGGACAATAAATAAAGATGTGCTGATTGAAAACATTTAAAAAACAACTTGTTACAGCAGTTAAAATACAAGGGATAAATTCAGCCTGAAACAGAATATTCCAAATTCATTTGGCCTGTCCAACAGAAACACCACACTTAAAGTTGGATTCTGCAGGGTCATCTCTCCAAAGATGCTCCACCAAATGAAATTTAGCAGAGGCCTGAGACAAGGGTTCTCTAAAGAGCTTGATAGCTTCTGGCTCTTAGTTATAAACCTGAGCTCATTAATGGAAAGAGGGCAATTGATCTCTCTGTCTCAGGGGTGCCTAGAGAAGGAGAAGGGCTGGGAAACAGTCAGGGTCTGGGGGGAAGAAGAGGTTTAGAGGAAAATCTCACTTTTCAGTAGAGTCCCCATGGGGCTGAGATAAAAGAAGCAAACTTGGGGTAGTACTTTTCTCCTCGGGAAATAAATTCTGTTGACCCATTTTCAAGGGGTCCAAACTAAGCTGTGATGATCCTTGAACTTTCCTTGTCTCTTCCCCAAGCTTCTTCTCTATCCTGTTTCCCATGGTAAGCCATTCTTTTTATTATCTTAAGTCTCCCTAAATTGTTAGGTAGCTAGAAGCAGACCTGATACTTCTTGAAGCTCAGCATCAGAGCTATGTCAAAATCACATAGGAAGCCAGGAGAGGAGCAGGTGGGCTGAAGGATATGTTAAGTAAGATAAGGTTAGGGAACTGAGTATCCACCTCAAGTTAGAATTCATTCATCAGTACAAAGGATGTGCGACCCCCTTATACACTCCCTAGTCAGAGTCCTCAGGACTTGACAGGAGTTCTTTAGGGGGGACTGGTGTCACTATGTAGAGCTACATGATGTTAGTGCTTCTCAACCTCTTCTCTCATTAATCAGATTCTTCCCCTCCCCACCCAAATTTGGTGAGAATAGGGTTAATGTCGAAGAATAACAGTTTGGGACAAATCACAAATGAAGGGAAGAAAAAAGAATGAGTGAGGAGGGAGAGGGACAAGGAGAGAAGCACATGAAGAAGGAGGAGGAGGAAGAAGAGGAGGAGGAGGAAGAGGAGGAGGAGGAGGAGGAGGAGGAGGAGGAGAAGGAGAAGAAGAAGAAGAAGAAGAAGAAGAAGAAGAAGAAGAAGAAGAAGAAGAAGAAGAAGAAGAAGAAGAAGAAGAAAAAGAAGAAGAAAGACAAAAAAAGAGGAGGAAAACAAAAAGAGGAAGGAAAAGGATGGCTGACCCTTTGCACTGGTTTTGTGAACTGTTGATGGGGTCTTCACAAAATGCAGTAATCCGCAACTGGAGGCGATGGGGACATGTGGCAAGGTCTTCTGGCTGTGCTGTTGTTGAACTATTTCTTCAAAGGGACGTTCATACCTCCTACCCAACTGGTAACTTTGAAGTCAGAATACACAATAAATTAAGAAAGGATATTACCAAAAGGGAACCCTCGTGCACTGTTGGTGGGAATGCGGATTGGTGCAGCCACTGTGGAAAGCAGTATGGAATTGCCTCAGAAAATTTAAAATGAAATTGCCTTATGACCCAGCAATTCTACTTCTGGGAATATATCTGAAGAAACCCAAAACATTAATTTTAAAGAATATATCCACCCCTATGTCCACTACAGTATTATTTCCAATAGCTAAGATTTGAAAGCAGCCCAAGTGTCCATTAGTGGATGAGTGAATACAAAAGCTGTGGTACATTTACACAAAGGAGTACTACTCAGTCATAGAAAGAAGAAAACTGGCCTGACCTGTGGCAGCGCAGTGGATAAAGCGTCGGCCTGCCATGCTGAGATGGCTGGTTCAAAACCCTGGGCTTGCCTGGTCAAGGCACATATGGGAGTTGATGCTTCCTGCTCCTCCCCCTCTTCTCTCTCTCTCTCTTTCTCTCTATTCTCTCTCTCTAAAAATGAATAAATAAAATCTAAAAAATAAAAAATATATATATATCTCACTTAAACCTTAAAAAAAAAAGAAAGCAAGAAACCTTACCCTTTGTGACAGCATGGATGGATGTGGAGAGTGTTGTGCTAAGTGCAGAAAGACAAATACCACATGATTTCATTCATATATGGAATCTAATGAACAAAATAAACTAACAAACAAAATAGAAACAGACTCATAGATAGAGAACAGACTGACAGTTGTCAGAGCAAGGCCAAGAGAAAAAAAAGAAAAAAGCAAATCTCATAGACACAGACCATATGGTGATTACCAGAGGAAAATGGGATGGGGGGAAGTAGAAGAGGGGATAGGAGGAATAAATGGTGAAGGAAGAAGATCTGACTTGGGGTGATGGACACACAATACAATATGCAGATGATGCAATATAGAACTGTACACCCGAAGCCTACATAAATTTATTAACCAATGTCACCCCAATAAATTCAATAAAAAAGTAAAATAAATAAATAAATTTTAAAAAGAATCTTGCCCTGGCCGGTTGGCTCAGCAGTAGAGCGTCGGCCTGGCGTGCGGGGGACCCGGGTTCGATTCCCGGCCAGGGCACATAGGAGAGGCGCCCATTTGCTTCTCCACCCCCCCTCCTTCCTCTCTGTCTCTCTTCCCCTCCAAGGCTCCATTGGAGCAAAGATGGCCCGGGCGCTGGGGATGGCTCCTTGGCCTCTGCCCCAGGCGCTAGAGTGGCTCTGGTCGTGGCAGAGCGATGCCCCACAGGGGCAGAGCATCGCCCCCTGGTGGGCAGAGCGTCCCCCCTGGTGGGCGTGCCGGGTGGATCCCGGTCGGGCGCATGCGGGAGTCTGTCTGACTGTCTCTCCCCGTTTCCGGCTTCAGAAAAATACAGAAAAAACAAACAAACCACAAAATAAAAAGAATCTTTTAAAAATATGAAGAATAAAAAAGAAAAAGGATATTACTAATCTTGATTGTAAAATCAAAATTGTTATTCCAGTATTCTACGGTTCAGTTCTGTTCTGCTATGCAGAAAATTCACAAGTCCCCTATCTTTGTATTTGCTGAAAAATAAATAACAAAAATACACATGCACACAAAAAGCAATAATAACCAAAAACTCCTCTGGGTATCCAGAAATACAGGGTAACTTTGAGCAGAGTTTAACTGACTTGGATATTTAATTGCTGTAAAATAAAAGTGTTTACATGGAGATGAAAAATAACTAATTTTCCTTAGAAACCGAGATTCTTAGTTTAAGTAAAGAAATCCTTTAACCCAGTTCCTTATATTTTCAATGGATCAGTTATTTAGTTTATAGTAGCTAACAGACAAGAGGTAAACATCAAAGGAAGTGAACAGATAGATGCGTACTCTAAGATTTAAACAGTTCTCAAAAAAACATCTAAAGATCTATCTATTCTGCATCCTAAGAAAATTCTGTTCCTTAATTTTTTATTCTAGAGTCTAAAGTGGTTATTTGGGGGGTGGGGAGAGAGAAAGTGGGAGGTGGACAGGAAGTTATTCTAAAATGCCATAAAAGATTCTCTTGTATTTGAATTTTTAAAGTGTTCTGACTGTCTTTAATAAGTGTCAGCAAAAAGATCTCTTTATCTATGGTTAAATTCTGGCTAAAGACCAATTTCAGAGTACCTTCTGGGCCCGAAGGAAAAATAGTCTCTACTAGACTTCATATTCTGAAAATTTCTGCCTTGACTGACTACCCTCGGCAATAAACTTGAACTCCTGCGTCTACTTTATAAAGAGCATAAAGCCTCAGTCTTAATCTTCTTATCTCTCCACAGGATAAAGGCTGTCTCCTCAGTGCCAGGCAACATCTCAAAGGCCCTGTATCTGCACATTTAAAGTAGGGATAATCATTTTAAAACTATGCAAATACTCAAGAATCCATGTTTAAAAACCCATTTTTTAAGAGGCTATCATCATCATAACCCAGTGACCAATGTTAGTCCCATCAATAATGGGACAACCAGACATTATGTCCAACTTAATACAATGCAGTAGGAAGCACACAGTATTACTTGTAAAGAATTCTTAACCAAATGTTTAACCTGATTCTTATTTAGCCTTTAAATCTAACTTTGAGTTTACAAGGAATACAGAGAGCAGAAGAACGAGTTTAACAACACTATGATAAAACAACCAGAGAAATCCAGAAGGTGGGGCATTCTACAGAACAATTAATTGGCCCAGAATTGTCAACAGGTCAATATCATGAAAATAAAATGCATGTGGGTGTGGCAAAAAGAGGAAGTTCTAATCAGGACCCTTAAGAAACATAACTAGATGAAATATGTGGAGCTTATTGAATTAACCGTCATTAAAAGATGTTTGAGGCCCTGGCCGGTTGGCTCAGTGTTAGAGCGTCGGCCTGGCATGCAGAAGTCCCGGGTTCGATTCCCAGCCAGGGTACACAGGAGAAGCACCCATCTGCTTCTCCACCCCTCCCCCTCTCCTTCCTCTCTGTCTCTCTCTTCCCCTCCCGCAGCCAAGGCTCCATTGGAGCAAAGATGGCCCGGGTGCTGGGGATGGCTCCTTGGCCTCTGCCCTAGGCGCTAGAGTGGCTCTGGTCACAGCAGAGCAACGCCCCAGAGGGGCAGAGCATCGCCCCCTGGTGGGCAGAGCGTCGCCCCCTGGTGGGCGTGCTGGGTGGATCCCGGTCAGGCGCATGCGGGAATCTGTCTGACTGTTTCAAGCATAGTCCCCTGGCACTGAGGATAGCTGGGCTGATTTGAGCATCGGCCCCAGATGGGGGTTGCCAGGTGGATCCTGGTCAGAGTGCATGTGCAAGTCTGTCTCTCTCCCCTCCCTTCACTTAAAAAAAAAATTATATGACTCTTGTTAAATGTGATGATGGAATCGTGTTTACCTAACCAAGATGTGTTCATTATTTACAGATGAATGTTGAATTTAGGGGTGAAATATATATATATATCTTGCCTTAAATTATTATAGCAATAAAAGTAGAAGAAAAAGGAAAAATAAAGAATATATGGCAAATTTTTGCAATTGTTTGACCTAGGTGATAGATACTGGATACTCACTATACTATTCTGACTCTTTTTCTGTACATACTAGAGTTTTGCAAAGGAGAGGGGAATCATGGACAAATCACTTCTCTGACCAACACCACAAACTGTGATGGGAGTCCTGGAATGGAAATGTGAGTTCCCCTGAGGTGATGCTCTCTGAAAGGCCACACTGTCTGGGGGTAAGCAGGTGGGTGGCACGGGATGACTGTTGGTGGTCACAGTCCTGTGAGTCTAACAGAGGTCTTGCACCTAAAAAAAAAGCAGCCAAAATGAAGTTCAAAAAGGTGAAGGGAAAGTGCTACTCCCAAACCAGCGTGCAGGAAGTCTGCACAAAGAATCATTGCTATCAAGCCTAACTGGCTCCAAAGCGATCCCCACATCCTTCCTCAGGGTCTGGTCTGCTTACTAGCACTGAAAGGTCAGACTATTGCGGAGAGAAAGACTGTTTTCACCAAAGGCACACTGTAGATCATTTCTCTTGTACAAAGCAATGCACTAGAACACAGGTCACTAGGTTGTGTCTCTACTAGATCATTATGAAGTTTATCTCCATCCTTATTCTTCTCCACAAATAGAACCTTAGTGTGCACTCAGAAGAGAAGGGGAGAAGACTTTGGAAAAAGAACCACTCAAGGCACTTAATAAAGTAAAGCTCTGGGAATGTAAAAGATGGCTTCCCCTGCCCACAATATCTTAACAGCTGCAAAGCACTTCATTTATACCAACAATTGCAACGTTGCTGTAAAAAACAAATCACTTTAATAATTCTACAATTTCCTCCTGGGTTGAAATCTTCCTCGCAAATCTCAAAATGAGCAGCTTCCCCAAAGGGTCTGTGATTTGCAAGGATCTGTTAAATGTTCCTACTCACCGAAGTATTCTGCTCAGGTTTGGTTTGGCCCTGCCTTCTCCACTACTTGCATCTCTACATCTCTGTCAGGGATCTTCCTCCAATTAAAGAGCATCTAGGAGAGGGACATGGACCTTCTCTGTCCTCGTCTTCCTATTCTGCAAGAGGAGACGGTACTCTCTGATTGCAGGCACAGGGCCACATTTACAGTGAGTAGGGTATCCTGCCCACCCCTCCCCTCCCCTCTTCTTTCTTTCTCTCCCCATTCTTCTTCTCCCCTCTCATCCCCTTCCCTCCACTCCCCTCCTGTCCTCTTCCCTTCTCTCCCCTTTCTTGTTTCTTCCTTCTAGGTGGCATTGGTGTTAGGTCATTTCTTTCCCATTCAGTGAAGTTCAGCCATTTGCTTCTCCTTTGTTTTCCCTAATGCTCTTTTAAAAAATGTCTTTTTGGCCCTGGCCGGTTGGCTCAGCGGTAGAGCGTCGGCCTGGTGTGCAGGAGTCCCGGGTTCGATTCCCGGCCAGGGCACACAGGAGAGGCGCCCATTTGCTTCTCCACCCCTCCCCCTCTCCTTCCTCTCTGTCTCTCTCTTCCCCTCCCGCAGCGAGGCTCCATTGGAGCAAACATGGCCCGGGAGCTGGGGATGGCTCTGTGGCCTCTGCCTCAGGCGCTAGAATGGCTCTGGTTGCAACAGAGCGACGCCCCAGAGGGGCAAAGCATCGCCCCCTGGTGGGCGTGCCGGGTGGATCCCGGTCGGGCGCATGCGGGAGTCTGTCTGACTGCCTCCCTGTTTCCAGCTTCGGAAAAATGAAAAAAAAAACAACGTCTTTTTGCCCTGGCCGAGTAGCTCAGTTGGTTAGAATGTCATCCCAACATGCTGGGGTTGCAGGTTTGATCCACAGTCAAGACACATAAGGAGCAACCAATGAATGCACAAATAAATGGGGCAGAAAAATCAATATTTCTCTCTCTCTCTTCCTCTCTCTCTAAAATAAAAAAATTAAAAAAATTCTTTTCATTGTAGAATCAAATTCTAAGTATTCTGTATTGATTTTTGCCTTTAACAATATGTTTTGGACACATTTTCACTTCAGTACATGTACGTCTATGCTTCGTTTTTTTGGTAGCAGCATACTATCGGTCATACTCTGATTTATTTGACTTCCCTGTCGCTGAGACATATAGGTTGTTTTCAGTTTTATTACTATTTAAAACAATACTTCAGTGAACATCGTTTTAGATACATCTTTATATAGACTTAAAATTTTTTCTGCAGTATATATTTGTATAAGAATTTGGATACTCAAAAGGTATATGCATTTTCTTTTCTTTTTCAAATTAATTTTAATTTACTGTGTTAATATTAATTCAAGTGTTCCATTCAATATAACTCCCTCACCCCCACACCCTTGTCCCCCACTGCCTCTGCTCCCCCCTTCCCGCTGGGATTTGCTGTCCTGTTATCTGTATCTATGTGTTATGTATATATAATTTCACTAATCCCTTTACCTTCTCTGATCCCATCCCTACATCCCCCTTCCCTCTGACTGCTGTTCCTCTGGTTCCTGTGACCCCAACTCTGCCTCTATTTTGTTCCTCAGTTCACTTTGTTTATTAGATTCCACATGTAAGTGAGATCATAGGATATTTGTCTTTCTCTGCCTGGCTTATTTCGCTTAGCATAATAATCTCCTGATCCATCCATGCCATTGCAAAAGGTAAGATTACCTTCTTTTTCATGGCCGTGTAGTACTCCATTGTGTATATGTACCACAGCCTTTTAATCCACTCGTCCACTGACAAACACTTGGGCTGTTTCCAGATCTTGGCTATTGTAAACAATGCTGCAATAAACATGGGGGTGCATTTCTTCTTTTGAATCAGTGATGTGGTGTTCTTAGGATATATTCCTAAAAGTGGGATAGTTGGGTGAAAAGGCAGTTCCATTTTTAATTTTTTGAGGAAACTCCATACTCTTTCCCATAGTGGCTGCACCAGTCTGCATTCCCGCCAGCAGTGCAGGAGGGTTTTCTTTCCTCTGCACCCTCTCCAGCACTTATTATGTATTGTTTTGTTAATGAGCGCCTTTCTGACAGGTGTGAGGTGGTATCTCATTGTGGTTTTAATTTGCATTTTTCTGATGATTAATGATGTTGAACATTTTTTTATATGCCTATTGGCCATCTGTATGTCCTCTTTAGAGAAGTGTGTATTCAGTTTTTTTGCTCGTTTTTTAATTGGGTTGTTTGCCTTCCTGGTGTTGAGTTTTAGAAGTTCTTTATAAATTTTGGTTATTATCCCTTATCAGACATATTGGCGAATATGTTCTCCCATTGTGTGGGTTGTCTTTAATTTTGTTCATGGTGTCTATTGCTGTGCAAAAGCTTTTTAGTTTGTTATAATCCCATTTGTTTATTTTGTCCTTTATTTCACTTGCCCGTGGAGATATATCTGCAAGAATATTGCTGCGAGAGATATCAGAGCATTTACTGCCTGTTTTCTTCTAAGATGTTTATGGTTTCACGACTTACATCTAAGTTTTTTTGTTTGTTTGTTTGTTTTTTTATTTATTATTTTTATTTTTTATTTTATTTTATTTATTCATTTTTAGAGAGGAGAGAGACAGAGGACAGAGAGAGAGAAGGGGGGAGGAGCTGGAAGCATCAACTCCCATATGTACCTTGACCAGGCAAGCCCAGGGTTTCGAACCGGCGACCTCAGCATTTCCAGGTCGATGCTTTATCCACTGCACCACCACAGGTCAGGCCAAGTTTTTTTTTTTTTTTTGTATTTTTCTCAAGCTGGAAACGGGGAGAGACAGTCAGACAGACTCCCGCATGCGCCCGACCGGGATCCACCCGGCACACCCACCAGGGGCAACGCTCTGCCCACCAGGGGGTGATGCTCTGCCCACCAGGGGGTGATGCTCTGCCCCTCCAGGGCGTCACTTTGCCGCGACCAGAGCCACTCTAGCGCCTGGGGCAGAGGCCAAGGAGCCATCCCCAGCGCCCGGGCCATCTTTGCTCCAATGGAGCCTTGGCTGCGGGAGGGGAAGGAGGGGGTGGGGGTGGAGAAGCAAATGGGCGCTTCTCCTATGTGCCCTGGCCGGGGATCGAACCCGGGTCCCCCGCACACCAGGCCGACGCTCTACTGCTGAGCCAACCGGCCAGGACCCCTACATCTAAGTCTTTTATCCATTTTGAGTTTATTTTTGTGAATGGGGTAAGTTGGTGGTCTAGTTTCAGTTTTTTGCAGGTAGCTATCCAATTTTCCTAATACCATTTATTAAAGAGACTGTCTTTACTCCACTATATACTCTTACCTGCTTTGTCAAATATCAATTGTCCATAAAGGCGTGGGTTTATTTCTGGGTTCTCTGTTCTGTTCCATTGATCTGTATGCCTGTTCTTATGCCAGTACCAAGCTGTTTTGAGTACAATGACCTTGTAATATAACTTGATATCAGGAAGTGTGATACCTCCCTCTTTATTCTTCATTTTCAAGATTGCTGAAGCTATTTTGTTCTTTTTTAGTTCCATATAAATTTTTGGAATATTTGTTCTATATCTGTGAAGTATGCCATTGGTATTTTAATAGGGATTGCATTGACTCTATAGATTGCTTTGGGTAATATAGACATTTTAATGATGTTTATTCTTCCTATCCATACAACAGTGGATGTATGGATAGGATGTTTGGATGAAAACATATCCAAACAACAGTATATGCTTCCAGTTGTTTGTATCTTTCTTGATTTCTTTTTTCAATGTCTTACAATTTTCTGAGTACAAGTCTTTTACCTCCTTGGTTAAATTTACTCCTATGTACTTTATTTTTTGTTGTTGTTGCAATAGTGAAGGGGATTGTTTCCTTAATTTCTCTTTCTCATAGTTTACTGTTGGTGTATAAAAATGCCACTGATTTCTGAATATTAATTTTATATCCTGCCACCTTGCCAAATTCATTTATCAGGTCTAGTAATTTTTTGACTGAGACTTTAGGATTTTCTATGTACAGAATCATGCCATCAGCAAATAGTGATAGTTTTACTTCTTCTTTTCCAATTTGGATGCCTTTTATTTCTTCTTGTCTGATTACTGTGGTTAAGACTTCCATAAAATTTTTTAAATGTCTTTTTACCTTTCAATTTCAGTTATAATACAATCTTATATTAGTTTTAGGTGTACAACATACTGATTAAACATTTATATAACTTACAAAGCAATCACCCCAATGAGTCTAGTACCCACCTGACACCATATATATTTATTACCATAGTATTGACCCTATGCTATACTTTGCATCCCCATGACTGTTTTTATAACTGGCAATTTATGTACCTTAATACTTTCACCTTTTTCCATCCCCCTCAATCCCTCACCTGTCTGATAAGCATCAATTTGTTCTCTGTATCTATGAGTGTGTTTTGTTTGTTCATTTGATTTGTTTTTTTAGATCCCACACATAAAAGAAATCATATAGTATTTGCCTTTCTTTGTCTGACTTATTTTACTTAACATAATACCCTGTGTGTCCATCCATGTTGTTGCAAATGGCAAGGTTTCATTCTTTTTATGGCTAAATAATATTCCATTCATATATGTACCACATCTTCCTTAGCCACTCATCTATGGATGGGTTTGGGTTGCTTCTATATCTTGGCTATTGTAAATAATATATGAACAGACCATAGTGGTGCAAATACTCTTGATTCCTTTCTTATCACACCCAACGGAGATTGATAAAATGGCAAGATTCAGGTGGCTCAGGGCAAGGAAATACGCCCCCTAAATTTTCTATCTTGGCTGTGAGATCTAGACCCATTTACCAGAGAGGTCTGCTTTAGCGTTTCAGGTACAACAAAATATTACATTCTATTGATGCTGTACTGTCAGGGGTAAAGGTGGTACCTGGGCTAAGACTAGGCTTGACATTTTTAGATCCCTTAACCTCATAGCACATTATTTATCTGTCTGTCTATTTGTCTACCTACCTACCTACCTACCTACCTATTTATTTATCCATCTGACTGACTATCTGTCTTCAGATTTGCTGATTCTTTCTTCAGCCAAGTCAAATATACTGTTGAGCCCCTCTAGTAAATTTTTGTTATCTGTTATGTACTTTACAAGTTCACAATATCCATTAGACTTTAAAAAAAAATAATAATAATAATTTCTATCTCTTTAGTGATTTCCTTATTAGACATTGTCATCATACCTTTCTTTGCTTCTTTAGGCATGGTTTTCTTGAGTTCACTGAACATACTGGTAATAGCAGCTTTGAAGTTTGATATCTGAGCCCTCTCACAGGGAATTTCTATTTACTTCTTTTTCCTACCTATGTATGAATCACAAAATACTTTCCTGTTTCTTTGCATATGTAACAATTTTTTTGTTAAAAACTGGGCATTTTATTTTCTTTCACAGTTAATACAGAATTTTATTTTTAAATTTACATCTTTATTACACATTCTAAGATTTTAAAATCATTTTTAAAAACATTCATTCACAATTATAATTTGCATGGCAAGAAACAATAGGTTCTAAATATTTTTAAAGTGTCTATAACAATTAAAATAAAACGAGCCTTCTTTTTAATTTGTAGCACCTGAGTTAAAGTTTAAATTCATTTAGTGCATTCATTATATTGTCAACTTCTCTTGTGAGAAAAATATCTGTCAATTACTACTTTTCAGACAATATACTGAACATGGCTTTGTAATATCTACAACTGTTTAGCAGAATTTTACACTTATAATACATAGCCAAAACAAAAACTCTCAGCCTCTGGGAATGGTCTTTCACTCAAAACAATGATAATGTATAAAATGGGTTTGGGTCTGCCTTCTACTTAATGCTATTGAACATGTTTCCAAATATTCTTGAAAAATATTTAAAAATATATGTGTAATATTCTACCATATGATGCACCACCATTTAAAAAAAAATTTTCCCATTGATTTGAGAGAAAGAGAGAGAGAAAGAGAGAGAGAGAGAGAAAGGAAGGAAGGAAGGGAGAGAAAAGCATCAACTCATTTCACTTAGTTGTTCCATTTAGTAGTGTACTCATTGATTGCCTCTCATACATGCCCTGAGCAGGTCGAATCTCCAATGTCTAGCACACGAGGTCAATGCTTTATTCTCTGAGCCATCCAGCCAGGGCCCCATCATTTCTTTGACCATCTTCCAATTGTTCATTTCTTTCATTTGCAAATTTTTAATATTATAAGTAATATTGTGATGAACACAAGTCATATCTTTAGGTAATGTTAAAGAAGTGGCTTCCTGGGTCAAACGGTGCAGGTGGTTTTAAGGCTTTTAATATACTTTGCCAAATAATATCTAGAATAGCTTGAACACCTCATACCAACAGTATGGTAATGTGCCCACAAAGTGGACTTTGGTTGGTAATGATGAAGCCAACCACAAACCTATTACATAGATGCTCAAGCATCTCAAAACTATCACGTTAAAGAAGCAAAGAGATAATTATTACTGGTGAGGAAGCCAAATTAAAATTCTTTAAAACATTACTCAGCTTTAAATCATGATCTGATTAAATCATGACCATTTAAAAAATAATCAACAGATAAACTTTCCACAAAAATGTCTACAGTATTTTTCCAAAATTAAGAAGTTTAAAAGAGAGAAAGAAAAAGATTGGTACCAAATGACCAAAGATTTTTATTTGACTAAATTCTATTTCATGCAAGAGCATGACAGTCTACCCTGTTTATTAGACTTTGGCAATAATAATAATCATAATAATAAAGCAGTCTTGTATAGAATAGTGAAAATGCCAAGGATGAGAGTAGTTTGTAGCTTTACTGTATGATAAATATATAGTTTTTCCAAAGGCCTCTCCATATCCATTCTTTAGCCTTTGGAAAGACTTTAGCCATATCCATTCTCAGTTCAGACCATTAAATGTAGGCAAATTTTCAAAATCACTTCTCCACTTCTCCAAGATCTCTGATGCTATCATCAACCACCTTGGGCCATTTTTGCTGATTGACATCATCAGTGTCATCTGTACATTCTCCCTGGATGATCATCTTATCCCTCACCTATTACTGAAGCACCAAACAGAATTTTTGTTGTTGTATTTTTCCGAAGTTAGAAGCAGGGAGGCAGTCAGACAAACTCCCACATGCACCCGACCGGGATCCACCCAGCATGCTCACCAGGGGGCGACGCTCTGCCCATCTGGGGCATTGCTTGGTTGCAACCTGAGCCATTCTAGCTCCTGAGGCAGAGGCCATGGAGCCATCCTCAGCACCCAGGCCAACTTTACTCCAATGGAGTCTTGGCTGTGGGAGGGGAAGAGAGAAATAGAAAGGAGAGGGGGAAGGTGAAGAAGCAGATGGGTGCTTCTCCTGTGTGCCCCGGCCAGAAATCGAACCCAGGACTTCCACACGCCAGGGACGCTCTACCACTGAGCCAATCAGCCAGGGCCCAAACAGAGAATTTTTGAGCAAAAAAATCTTGTGATTCTTCAAGATCAATTTAAAAATTGCAAAGCTGCACAATGTTGTTACATATTTCTTCTTTGCTCTGGGAATTTTGGCTCTCATAACCTTCAGTGGGACAGCCTTCTCTTTTTTTTGTTTTAGTTGACCCCTTCCACCTCTTTTCTGTTTTTTCTTCTCTTCCTCTTCTCCTGCTGTTCTTTGATCCTCACTAATTTCACCTTCTTGTTTGGGTGAATTTTCTACTGTCAGTTTTGCAAACTCCTTTGGAACATTCTTCTCTAACCACTGTCTCCATTTAGCAACATCAGGCATACATTCACAGTACTCTGTCTGTAACGAGCAGGCTCTATACAGTAAGAGCCTCTAGGTGAATAATCTGCATCTAACTTGGTATTGCTTTCGGGGTCTCCTTTGCAATCATGCCCCCCAGATTCAGAAATGTCAGCAGCCGTCTCACAAGCCCAGGCAGTTATTCACCTGTCCACCCTTCTGCTTCTGCCACTACAATCGGTTGAAGTGACACATGCAACTCCTTTTCACTGGTCAGGGCCATCTGAAAGCCTGTCTCAGAAACTGGGCATTTTAGATAATATAGTGTAACAACTCTGGATATCGATTCCCTCAACCTTTGGTTTATTTTTGAGCTTATGAACTTACTGTTATAGTTTGCTTTTCTTTTTTTTATTTGTTAATGACTCAGCTAGATTATTTTAGTAAAGTCTCTTTCCCTGTAGTGTGAAACCTCTGATGTTACTCATGTTGTTGGTCATGTGCATGGTCTTCCTGGGATGACAGTGATATTAGCACAGCTCTTTTGGATTGTCCCTAACCTTGATCTCTCTGTTAAGTTGACAGTGTCTGTTGCTGTGATCATGAGCTGTTAGGCTTCATTAGCTGCTAGCTAATCACTCTGTTGTTTCCAGCAATGGTCAGGGGCATAAATTGCTCTACAATCTGAGCCTGAGGCAGTTTTTGAGGCCAATCTTAGAGATTTATTCTGACCGCAGGAGGTCTCTTCTTAGCTGTCTTTTTTCCTGGTTCTCTCTGGTACACTGGATAGCCCACAGTCTAGCAGTTACAACCAGCTTCCTCTTAATTGCTTATCACCAAAATATCCATTGTTTTCCAGACCTCCCTTCAGCCTGACTGCCCCCACACTTTGTTCCAAAAAAAGTCTATTCTCTTGTGCAGAGCTTCAGAACTCTCTGTTCTTATCACCTGCCTCATCCCCTGGGCAAAATCTCTGTGATTATGCTCTCAGAGTGGGGGAAGGGACAGCAGCCACTGCTCTAGGAGTGATAACCCTGCTTCACAAGCAGGTCAGCGGGTGGTGGGAAGTAACCCTCTGATACTCTTCTTGGCTTCCATATCCCTTTGTGGAATAACAACTTTAAATGGTTGTTTTAAAAGTAATTTTCATCAGTATGGTTATATTGTTGAAGAGTGGGTCTTTGGAGCTCCCCATTTGCCATTCTAGAAATTGTCCCTTAATATAATCTGAATAGCAGTAAACCTTTTCTTGACTGCTAACAACATTTTTATGGACTTTGGTTCACGTAAAGCCAGTATCCAGGGCCACCATCACAGCAGCCCGGCCCATGCAGGTTCGCATTGCATTCGGACAGTCGGTAAAGAAACAATGGAGCCAAAAACTGATGAGCCATCATTTTTAATCCTAGCTTGCACCCGGCGGGCAAGTAAAAACACACACTGAGCTCCAAAACCCACTCATATTCAGTGCTCACAAAGCTACTGACTTATCCGAGTTTCCTAGAATCAGAGGTTTCTAGCTCACCAGACTTATTCACCTCTGTTCCCCATGTCCTTCCTTCTGCCTGCACAAACTCTGCGCTAACTGGCTTCTCACTCAACACTTCGCCATCTTGGCTGCTTCTCCTGGCCTCTTCCACATGGCCTTTCTCTGCTCTCCTCTCTAATGCTAATCTCAGAAACCAAGAGAGCAAGATCCCGTTCTGCCCCCATTTTATAGTGTAGAAATCCAGACCTTTAATCCAATATACAAAATAGGGAAGTCTCTAATACAAAGTCACTTTCTGAGGCATGATAGGATTGTACCACCCCACATTAAAAAGGGTGGGAAAGGCTTAATCCCAAAACCAAGCCCCAGGCTACAAGGATTCTGCCTGCCCACAGAGACACACATTAATATCACCTGGGCAACGGCCTCCACGTGGGTAGCGCCATCTTTAACAAAGTGAGCATAATATATTTTATCTGCCCAACAGTTCAGAATTTGGTTTCTGATTGAAAATAAATGCAGTAAGAAGACTAAATTGGAAGTGGATTGCAAATAAAGATACTGATAGATTACCCCTGATCAAATGAAAACTTTACAGAGAGGCTCTGAGAACCATCTCCCTTGTACATTTCAAGCACAGAATATAAGCAGATACTGATCAAAATAAACCACTACACCAGGTATTTGGTGAAAAAGGTGCTATGTGTTCTGTTTCTGGTTGTCTGGGTGACCCTGAGTAAGCCAGTCAATGTCCTCTGGGCTCTAGTTCCTAGGACTAGTATATTTTGTGAAAGCATTTGCCTCACTATTAGTTCCCTGTTGGGCCAGTAGTGGCCGTTGTTATGACCATTCACATGCAGGTTCTTATTGAATTCGGGAAGATGGTAAAGAAACAGTAAAGCCAAAGAATGGTGGGCCAATCCTTTATTAAAGTCTCATACCAGCCGATGAGCAACACACACAAGAAAAACACTTCTCTTTAACTCAGGGCTCCCAAAGCCACTGACACATTATCTACAACCAGAAGAATCTTCTCTGGTTCCTCCTAGAATCAATGGCCCCACCAGTCTCAGCGGAGTTCACAAAAGCTCCTCACTTCTGGTTCCCCATCTGCACACCTTCTCTTTCTCTGCCAACATGACTTCTTCCTCAGGATCCTGCATTCTCTCTGCCCTCACTCTTGGAAACATGGCTTCTCTCTTTCTCTTCTCTTTTCCAAAACTTTCTGGTGGGGAAAACCTCTCCTCCAGCAAACATTAGCAAAAACGATGGCCCTTCCCAAGCAGGAAGGTAATTTGCAATTTCACAGATCCACATATACCTTGGGCTGCCCAGCCCCCAATGCAAACTATAAGCAAGCAAACATAAAAATAATATTTCACAAACTTATTTGACCGACATTCCCCAAACAGGGAATGTTTTACTAAGTCTTCCCTGGTCTTTTTCCCTCCTATTGTCTCTTGTGCCTGACATCATGCATCTGGAAAGTATCTGTCTGGACATTAAGAGTTATCACCGTATTCCTCAGAAAACTGAAAATCGAACTGCCTTTTGACCCAGCTATCCCATTTTTAGGAATATACCCCAAGAACACCATAGAACAGCTCCAAAAGGAGAAATGCACCCCCATGTTTGTGGCAGCATTGTTCACAATAGTGAAGATCTGGAAACAGCCCAAGTGTCCGTCAGAGGACGAGTGGATTTAAAAGCTTTGGTACATATATACTATGGAGTACTACTCAGCCATAAGAAATGATGACATCGGATCCTTTACAATAACATGGATGGACCTTGATAACATTATACGGAGTGAAATAAGTAAATCAGAAAAAAACTAAGAACTATATGAATCCATACATAAATGGGACCTAAAAATGAGACTCAGAGACATGAACAAGAATGTGATGGCAATGGGGATGGGGGGAGGGTAGGGGGTGGGGGGAGGGGGGAGGGGTGAGGAAGGAGAGAGAGGGTGGGGGAGGGGAGGGGCACAAAGAAAACCAGATAGAAGGTGACAGAAGACAATTTGACTTTGGGGGAGGGGTATACAGCACAATCAAATGTCAAAATAATCTGGAGATGTTTTCTCTCAACATATGTACCCAGATTTATCAATGTCACTGCATTAAATTTAATAATAATAATAATAATAATAAAAGAGTTATCACAGTATTGAATTGCTGAACTCCAGACTGAGTCTTGGTCTATTATCACCATTTTCTTTTTCTAAACACCTTGAACTTGTCGGATGAGGAAATAAAGTAACAAAGGCTTATCTCTTCCCTCAATAAATGTTTTAATTTGTGAAAGAAAAGGGAGTGGGACACTTGGAATTTTTGGCTCCAGCCCTCTGATCATAGTCTAATTCTGAGCCAGAACACTGTCTCACCCTCCCCAGGCACTATCACTTTGGTTACTTAAAATGAAGTTGGTTCCAAGCCCAGGCCCAAATGACTTCACTATTGAATTTTACTAAAATATACAGAATTAATACAAATTCTTCACAAAGTCTTCTAAAAAGTAGAAGAGGAAGGAATACTCCCCCACTCATTCTTTGAGGTCAGTATAACCCTGATACCAAAGCCTGACATCTCAATAAAAGTACAGAAGAATATTGCTTTATGAATGTAGATGCAAAAAAAAAAATTCTCAAAATGATAGTAGGAAACTGAATGTAGCAACATAAAAATGGCTATACATTCTTAGAAGAAAACATAGAGCAAAAACTTTACAACACTGACTTTGGCAATGATTTTTTGGATATGACACCAAAGACATAAGGAAAAAAAGAAAAAATAAATAGATTAAACTTCACGATAATTAAAAATTTTTGTATATTAAAAGGCACTATTAACAGAGTAAAAAGGCAACACACAGAACATGAGAAAATATTTGCAGATCATATGTCTAGTAAAGATTAATATCCAAGATCTATAAAGAACTCCTAAAGCTAAAAAAAAAAACCAAAAAAAAAACCAAAAGAAAACTCAACAACAACAACAAAAACCTAAACAACCCAGTTTGAAAATGAGCAAAGGAGTTATTTATTTATTTATTTTTATTTTTATTTTTTAAAAATGAGCAAAGGATTTAAATAGACATTTCTCCAAAGAAGATATAGAAATGACAAAGGAGGACAAGAAAAGATGCTAGACATCTCTAACCATTAGGGAACGGCAAATCAAACTATAATGAGACTACTTCATACCCATTAGGATGGCTGCTGCCAAGAGAAAACAATCAAAACAGAAAACAGATGTGGCAACGATGTAGAGAAACTGGAACCCTTGTGCCCTGTTGGTGGGTATGTAAATTGGTACAGAAGGAAAACAGTAAGAAGCCTCTCAAAAAAATAAAAAATAAAATTACCATATGATCCAGCACATTCTCATTTGGATGTATACCTAAAATAATTGAAAGCAGGGTGTTGAAGAGATATTTGTATACTCATATTCACAGCATTTTCACAATAGTTAAAATATGAAAACAACCCAAGTGTCCATTGACAGATGAATGGATAAGCAAAATGTATCAATAGTATGTAAATGCAATGGAATTTTTTTTTTTTTTTTTGTATTTTTCTGAAGCTGGAAATGGGGAGACAGTCAGACAGACTCCCGCATGCGCCCGACCGGGATCCACCCGGCACGCCCACCAGGGGTGACGCTCTGCCCACCAGGGGGCGATGCTCTGCTCCTCCGGGGCGTCGCTCTGCCAGACCAGAGCCACTGTAGCGCCTGGGGCAGAGGCCAAGGAGCCATCCCCAGCGCCCGGGCCATCTTTGCTCCAATGGAGCCTTGGCTGCGGGAGGGGAAGAGAGAGACAGAGAGGAAGGAGGGGGTGGGGGTGGAGAAGCAAATGGGCGCTTCTCCTATGTACCCTGGCCGGGAATCGAACCCGGGTCCCCCGCATGCCGACGCTCTACCACTGAGCCAACCGGCCAGGGCCAATGGAATTTTATTCAGCCTTAAAAAGGAAGGAAATTCTGACATGTGCTGCATCATGACATATGCTGGACAGAGGATATTATGCTAAGTGAAATAAACCAGTAACAAAATGGCAAATACTGTCTGATTCTACTAATATGAAGTCTCTAGGACAAACAAGGTCATAGAGACAAAATGGTGATTTTCAGGGGATGGAGGAAAGGAGAAATGAAAATTTATTGTTTAATGAGTTAGAGTTTCAATACTATAATACGAAAAAAGAGTTGTGAAGATGGATAGTGGTGATGGTTACACAACATTATGGATGTATTTAATACCACTGAAATGTATACTTCAAATGTTTAAGGTGGTAAATTTTATGTTCTGTGTATTTTACCACAATTTTAAAAATTGAAAAAAAAAAGTCTATATGTAATGATCAAGTGGGAATTATCCCAGGAATACAAGGTTGATTTTACACCCAAAAATCAATTAATATAATACATCAACCATAGCAAAAGAATAAAGGTAAAAAACCAAATGATTATCTCAATAAATGCAGAAAAAGATTCATTGGGCAAAATTAATATCCATTCATGATAAAAAAAAAAAACACTCAACAAACTGAAAATAGAACAGAACTTACTCAACATGATAAAGGGCATCTATAAAAACCCAACAGCTAGCACCACACTTAACAATGAAAGAGTGAATGCTTCCCCCTAAGATTAAGAATAAGAGAAGGGGCCCTGGCCGGTTGGCTCAGTGGTAGAGCGTCGGCCTGGCGTGCAGAAGTCCTGGGTTCGATTCCCGGCCAGGGCACACAGGAGAAGCGCCCATCTGCTTCTCCACCCCTCCCCCTCTCCCTCCTCTCTGTCTCTCTCTTCCCCTCCTGCAGCCAAGGCTCCATTGGAGCAAAGATGGCCCGGGCGCTGGGGATAGCTCCTTGGCCTCTGCCCCAGGCGCTAGAGTGACTCTGGTCTCAACAGAGCGACCCCCCCCCCCCCCGGAGGGGCAGAGCATCGCCCCCTGGTGGGCAGAGCTTCGCCCCTGGTGGGCGTGCCGGGTGGATCCCGGTCAGGCGCATGCGGGAGTCTAACTGTCTCTCCCCGTTTCCAGCTTCAGAAAAAAAAAAAGAATAAGAGAAGGATGTCTGCACTTGCCACTTCTATTCAACATTGTACTAGATGTTGTATGGGGGTAATTAGACAAGGAATTGAAATAAAAAGCATCCAGATTGGAAAGGAAGAAGAAAAAGTATCTTTATTTGTAGATGACATAATCTTGAACATAAAAATATCCTAAGGAATCCACTAAAAAATTATTAGAACTAATAAAAAAAGGTTGCAGAGTACAAAATCAATATATAAAAATCCATTGTATTTCTATCCACTAGCTATGAACAATCTCCCCCTAAAATCAAGAAAACAGTTTCATTTATAATAGCATCATAAAGAATAAAATTCTTAGGAATAAATTTAATAAAAGGAATGCAAAACTCTTCTCTTGAAAACTACAAACACTGCTGAAAGAAATTTTAAAATACCTCAAGAAATGAAAAGACATCTTACATTTATGGATCAAAAGATTTAATATTGTTAAGATGGCAATACTACCAAATTCAATTTACAGATTCAATACAATCCCTATCAAAATCCCAGCTGGGTTGTTTTATTATTTTTTTTTTTTTGCAGGAATCGACAAGCCGATTCTAAAGTTTATATAAAATAGAACCCAAAATAGCCCCAAAAATGTTGAAAAAAGAACAAGTAGGAAGATAGTAATAAGATAATATGATACTGACATAGGAGATACAGAAGAATGAAATTGAGAGTCCAGAAATAAATTCTCAATTTATGATCAGTTGATTTTTGAAAAAAGAACAAAGTTGGAAAACAGTAATTAAGATAGTGCGATACTGGCATAAGGAGATCAGTAGAATAGAATAGAGACTACAGAAATAAATCCTCATATTTATGGTGAGTTGATTTTTGAAAGGGTGCCAAGATGATACAATGGGGAAAGAATAGTCTTTTTAACAAATAGTGCTGTGTCAACTGAATATCCACATACAAAACAATGGAAATAGACCCCTTCCTCAAGCCATACGCAAAAATTAACTCAGGATGACCCCTGAATTAAATATATGGTAAAATTATTAAAATTCATCTAAATTTAAACTCATGTTTCAAAGGATACCACTAAGAAAGTAAAAGGACCATCTGCAGAATGAGAGAAAATATTTGCCAACCCTATATCTGATAAGGTTTGTATGTAGAATATATAAAGAACACTTATAACTCAATAATAAAAAGACAATCCAGTTTTTAAATGGGCAAATAATTTATTTTTATTTATTTTTAATTTGTTTTATTGATTTTTTTTGTTTGTTTGTTTTTTTAGAGAGAGAGAGTGAAACATCAATTTGTTGTTCCATTTATTTATGCATTCACTGGTTGATTCCTGTATGTGCCCTGACCAGGGATTGAACTTGCAACCTTTGTGTATTGGGACCACGCTCTAACCAACCAACAAGCTATCCAGCCAGGGAAAATGATCAAAGAATTTAAATAGACATTCCTTAAAAGAAGATGTACAAAGTCCAATAAGCATATGAGAACATGCTCCACATCATTAGCCATCAAGGAGATGAAGATTAAAACCAAAATGGGAAAATGCAGATCAGAACCAAAATGAGAAAACTCTTCATGTCCCCCAGCAAGCCCGTAAGAAAAAAGGCAAACATTACTGCTACAAAAATTAGGGGATATTTCAAAATGAACATGAAGCTCTAAAATATCCCCTAATTTTTGTGAGCAGCATAGTTACAAGGATGGGCAAGGATGTGGAGAAATTGGAATCTTCATACATTGCTGGTGGGAACGTAGAATGGGACACCACTTTGGAAATCTGTCTAATAATTTTTCAAAAGATTAAACATGAAGTTATTATAATAACCCAGCAACTCCATTCCTAGATATACAACCAAAATAAATGAAAATTTGTTAACACAAAAACTATATATAATGTGCATAGTAGCCTAAAGTTAGAAACAACCCAAATAAATGTCGATCAGCTAATGAATGGTTGAATAAAATATGATACGTATATACAATGAATATTATTTGGAAATAAAAAGGAATGAAGTATTACAACGTAAATAAAACTCGAAAACGTTATGCTTCATGAAAGAAGGCCATCACAAAATATTGATTCCATTTACTGTATATAAAATATCCAGAAAAGAAAATCTATAGGGACAGAAAGTAAAGCAGCAAGACTAATTGCTGAGATTTGATGGAGGAGGTTGGGAGGAAATTGGGAATCACTGCTGATAGGTACAAAGCTTCGTTTTGGGGATGATAAAATATTCTAAAATTGATTGTGGTTGTGTTTGTACACCTGTGAATATTACAATATATTGAGCTATATACTTTAAATTGCATGAATTGTGTGGTATGTGATGTATATCTTAATAAATAGATACATAGAGAAGTAGAAGATAGACAGGTAGGTAGATAAATAGAAAGAATTTGGAAGGATGGATGGAGATAGATAGATGATAGATAGATAGATAGATAGATAGATAGATAGATAGATAGATAGATAGATAAATAGGTTATTTGATCTCAATAACAGAGAGAAAGAAGAAGAAATTTCAACAGAACCTCAGAAAAATATGAGATATCATTAAGCACATCAACATATGCATAATAGGGGTACCAGAAGAAGAAGAGAGGAGCGGAAAAAATATCTGAAGATACAAATTTATTTTAATAAAGAAAAACTTCCCATAAAGAAAAGTGTAGCCCCAATGACTTCACTGCTGAATTTTACCAAAAAATCAGCTATCTTTGGAACAATGTTTGTTTTTAGTAGGATTTTTATTATTATTATTATTATTTTTTTTTTTTTTACATAGGCAGAGATAGACAGGGACAGACAGACAGAAACGGAGAGAGAGATGAGAAGCATCAATCATTAGTTTTTCGTTGTGCGTTGCGACTTCTTAGTTGTTCATTGATTGCTTTCTCACATGTGCCTTGACCGCGAGCCTTCAGCAGACCGAGCAACCCCTTGCTGGAGCCAGTGACCTTGGGTCCAAGCTGGTGAGCTCTTTGCTCAAGCCAGATGAGCCCGTGCTCAAGCTGGCGACCTCGGGGTCTCGAACCTGGGTCCTTCTGCATCCCAGTCAGACGCTCTATCCACTGCGCCACCACCTGGTCAGGCTGTTTTTGGTAGGATTTTTATGAGGACCTGTATCCCTGGCTTAACTTTTACTGACTTTTTTTTTTTTTTAAACTTCACTGATTTTAGAGAGAAAGAGGAAAGGAAAGAGAAAAACATCTATGTGTTGCCCCACTCATTTATGCATTCATTGGTTGATTCTTGTATGTGCCCTGAACTGGGATCAAATCCGCAACCTTGGCACACTGGGGTGACACTCTACCCTACCAGGGAAATTTTACTGACTTCTTAATAAAGCACTACCACAATCCATCTAAATACCTTGGAGATCAAGGTTAATAGGTCTCATTAGGCATTACGATTCCTCCAGAGCTTGTATAACAAATTCATTCATGTGACAAGGATTTTTTGGCCAAAAAATTCCAGGTCTGAATCAGAGCAACTGACCAAACTGAGCTCAACTCAGTTTGTTGACTTGCAGGAGCCAAAGCTGGTAGACAGAGTTTTCACAGCACAATAAAGCATTTCGGGCCACCCTAATGCAAGTTATTGCCTAATGATTAGAGTCTTTGTTCTGAATGTTGGTCAAGTTTTTGAAAAAGTTATGATAGTTACACAAACTACACATTTAAAAAATGCTCAAAATGGTGAACTTTACATTATGTTTATTTTACTACACACACGCACACCCAGACCCCACTGCTACTTGCTCCATGTTCAGAATATTCCCCAAATTGTTGAACAATATCATCTAATCTGGTACTTTGCCAGTGCCTGAGTGTCTCAGAAAGCTCCCAAGGTTTCCTGAGTATTACTGTCATCAGCATCGCAAATAAAATATTTTATTCTTTTTTTTTTAACTTCCTATATCTTTGCCTATTTCTCCAGAAACATGGAGATGACATGTAGCTACTTAGAGTCCAGGCATGCAGGAGGGCTTAAGATGGGTGCATAACATTTGGAGTTAGCCTGAGTTGGCATCCACTTTCGTGTGCCCTCATTAAATGGCACCTGAACTAACCAGCAGGATCATTAAGTGGCTTATTCCAATCCTTCTAGAATCTAGATTGTTTGATTTAATCTAGAATTAAGACGATACCACCTCAATTAACTGCTGCTAGTTTGGAATATCCTTTTCTGATTGACAATGCCTTTTTCCTGTTTATCTGTTGGCCCGCCACAGCCTTGTAACCCCAAGGCTCTGGAATGGGTCAACCCTCCTACTCACCTCCTCATGAGTACACCATGTCTCCATGGAAACTGCTTGTCAGACTCTGCTTGGCTGCAGGTTCGAAGACCTCTCTCATCTGCAGCCTCAGTCCTGCACAGACTCAGTCTTAATCAGTCAGGCTTCTTAGTAGGAGCCTGCGTTAGATGCTCTATCATCTCTAGTCAGTGGAGTCTAGAATTGTTCTTAAGCCTCTTTTGGGGTAGACCTGGGAAACCCCCAATGCCACTGAGCTGCCCTGAGCTTCCACCACTGGTATTTAGACCAATGGCAGGATTTCTGATCTGGGTTCCTGCGTCAGCCTGAACTCATCAACTTCTTCCAGAAAGTCTTCTCCTTCCCTCATCTCCCCCCAACCCGCCAGAGCTGAGAGCCATTCTGAGCTCTTCGGGCCCCACCACCGTCAGTTGGTGCAACTTCCTTTTAATTCTCAAACTCATCTTTCTCTGTATTCCTACTGCCTCTGCTATATAGTTCAGGCCCACACTGTTTTCTTCTTCAATGATGGCAAGGTCCTCTTACTTCTATGCTTGCTTTCCTCGCATCCAATCTCCACATTACGACCAGTGCAAAAACTTCCTTAAAAAGCAGATCAGACACGTCCTTCCCCAGAGAGTCAGTTAGTGGTTCCCATTGCCCCCAGGATAGATTTCAGACCCTCTTGCATGACACACAAGATTGCATCTTTATCATTTGCTCACCTCTCCGGGATCATCTCTTGCCCCTTCACTGCCTAGTCTGACTTCAGCCACACCAACCCACTTTCCTTCTCCAGTGAGCCACCTGCTCTCTCTTGCCTCTGTGACTGCATTGCTGCCTCCTCCACCTGAAATGTCCTTCCTCCTCCCTCTCTGGTAAAGCTTTGCACAGACTCTTGGGGAAATTTTCCTGCCTCTTGAATCTTAAGTGCCTTTTCTAAGTACTCCTAGAGCTCGTATATCTACTTCCTTTCTGCTGAACTGTCAACTCCCAGAGGGCAGAGTGTGCTAACGTCTAGCTCAGCCTCTAGCATAGTCACTCAAATGTGTGTTATATAAAAGAAAGAATGAAGCTTCTGAAATAAAAATGTCACCACATGCTACCTGACCCACGGTGGTGCAGTGGCTAGAGCATCAATCTGGGACACTGAGGTTCCAGGTTAGACACCCCAAGGGTGTTGGCTTGAGCACAGGATCATCGACATGAACCCATGGTGGCTGGCTTGAGCCCAAGGTTGCTGGCTTGAGCCCAAGGTCATTGGCTTGAGCAAGGGGTCACTGATCCAACTGAAGCCCCGCCCCTATACAGGCACTTATGAGAAGCAATCAATCAATGAACAATTAAAGTGCCACAACTACGAATTGATGCTTTTCATCTCTCTCCCTTCCTTTCTCCCTCTCTCTTTCTCTCTCTCTCTCTCTCTCTCTCAAACAAAACAAAACAACAAGGAAAAAACAACAACAGGCACCCCAGGCTGATATAAGTATATCCTCTCTCAGAGTTTTTCATTATTGGGCACTATTCATGCCCAGATTGGATCATCTCTGAGTCTGCTACAGTGCCAGGACATTGCAACTTGGACTGGTGGCCACTGTCCTTGGGGACACTTCTACAAATGGGTCAGTTGCCGCAGCTCAGCTCCAGCTAGTCCTGGTTGCTTCCTTTTTGTTAGTTCCCGGGGAGGTCCCTACTGGCCTCATGGCTAAACCCATGTGGCTTTTGTCAGCAGCTGGAGAGCCATTCCTGAGAGCTGAGATAGTGGGTCAGCCCTCCTCTCATTGTCCAGGGAAGAGTTTTTTCTCACTGTTATGCAACTTCATTCAGGCCCTGTTTTTTTTTAGTGGAGTTTAAGATTTGGAATCATGGGAAGAGGAGAAAATGGCAGATAATCTCAGGAATAGATAAAATCTGTCATCTTTCTCCTCGAGTTTTTGTTTCGTTTTGGTTTGGTTTTTTTGCAGGGAGGGGAAGGAAAGTAGTAAGGGACCTGTGTTCATAGATAAAGAAAGAAATCAAAGGGAAAGTAGGATCTGTAAGCATCCTTTCCCCAGAGATTTCAATGGATTATCCTGAAAAGAAGCTGGAAAAAGAAAGACCTCTCACCAGAGGTAGGTGCCCACCCATGTGGGTCCATAAGATGATGTTACAGAGCTCTCAACCTTCAGCCCTGTCCCAGTCACTTTTTCCAAATCAACACATTTCTCATCGCCCACAAATGAGAAGCCAATCAACTTTTGGCCATGGATATGGGTAAGATGAAAAAAGAATAAATTTCTCTTCAAACTGAGTTCCCTTGCTACCCGGATAAGGCTCACAGGGACACGAGGAGCAAGGTCTCTGGTAGAGAAAGCAGCAAGGCCAGGGCACAGTCTCACCTTCTCCCCTGCAGTGAGATAGCAAAAGAGCCATCCGAGGAGAAAATGTTTGTGAAAGCACTTAGCACAATGCTTGGCAAGTGAATGGGATTCAATAGAATTGACTTTCTTTTTAAATCTATACTCAGGATAGTAACCCATCAAGCAGTTCTATGTATAGGAAGAACAATGGAGGAATATTCTCTACCTGGATGACAGTTAAAATTTTGCCATTAGAGTTTCTTTCCTTTGATTATATTAAAAAAACAACAAAAAACCAAATACCAGTTAGAGACAAAATACATTGTTTTCAGAACTTTCTATTTTACTATTAATAGTTGATTATATATGTGTATTTATACATATATCAAGCAATAGTGGAGAGAACTTTAAAGGCATTAAACATCATAGATGGTAGAGAAAGCCCACATTTTCTATTTCTTCAAGCTAGACAAAACGATCGGTCTAAATCGGAATACTATTAGTCATGGCTCCTACCATATAAATGTATACTTTTAACAAGTATAAAGCTATAGTAGAGGGGAGAGAGCAAATGCAGAAACCAAGGAACAACAGGTTGTTTGCCTCAGTGTTGAAGGAGATATTTTCCCTGGGTATGAAAGGAGAGGTAAGAGGTTCATCCAGTGACAAAGAAAGGGTAGCTGAGGAAGCCAAAGGACTATAGAAATCGTAAGCACTTTTATGCATATAAAGTTTTTGTTTTGCTTTTTCTTTTCTTTTTTTAAGCTGGAAATGGGGAGAGACAGTCAGACAGGCTCCCGCATGTGCCCGACCGGGATCCACCCGGCACGCCCACCAGGGGGCGATGCTCTGCCCCTCTGGGGTGTCGCTCTGTCACGACCAAAGCCACTCTAGCGCCTGGGGCAGAGGCCAAGGAGCCATCCCCAGCGCCCGGGCCATCTTTGCGCCAATGGAGCCTTGGCTGCGGGAGGGGAAGAGAGAGACAGAGAGGAAGGAGGGGAGGGGTGGAGAAGCAAATGGGCGCTTCTCCTATGTGCCCTGGCGTGGAATCGAACCCGGGTCCCCTGCACGCCAGGCTGACGCTCTACCGCTGAGCCAACCGGCCAGGGCTATGCATATAAAGTTTTTAATGGGCAGCTTCCAACTCTACATATGTTAATATTACCAAAACCTCAACCAGCACTCATAGTTCTTATAAACATTTGCCCAATAAATGTTTGCTTAACCAAAACCAAAATAAAAACAAAACATGTGATACTTGCTTGTTGACACCAGTCAGCAATGTCCCACACTAGATTCAGTGACACTGTCGGGTCAATCTAAGCTCTGAAAACAAAGTACTCATGTACTGTAATCTGTTGAACACTATCCCACATGTATTTTTCTTTTTATGCTCGTCTACGGCCATACCACCCTGAACGCACCCAATCTCATCTTTTTATGCTCAAAAGTTCTTTGAGCCCTGGCCGAATAGCTCAGTTGGTTAGAGCATCGTCTAATACATGTAGAGGTTGCTGTCCAGTTTGAGCCCTGGGTCAGAGCACACACAGGAACAGATTGATGTGCCTGTCCCCCTTTCTCCCTTCCTCTCTCACTAAAATCAATAAAAACAAACAAACAAACAGAAAGGTTCTTTGAGATATGTAGTCTTTTTTTTTTTTCTTTTCATTTTTCTGAAGCTGGAAACGGGGAGGTAGTCACACAGACTCCCACATGCACCCGACCAGGATCCACCCGGCATGCCCACCAGGGGGCGATGCTCTGCCCCTCTGGGGTGTCGCTCTGTTGCGTCCAGAGTCATTCTAGCGCCTGAGGCAGAGGCTACAGAGCCATCCCCAGCGCCCGGGCCATCTTTGCTCCAATGGAGCCTCGCTGCAGGAGGGGAAGAGAAAGACAGAGAGGAAGGAGAGGGGGAGGGGTGGAGAAGCAAATGGGCGCTTCTCCTGTGTGCCCTGGCCGGGAATTGAACCCGGGACTCCTGCACGCCAGGCCAACGTTCTACCGCTGAGCCAACCGGCCAGGGCGAGATATGTAGTCTTTACTGCCTCCATGTACAGGTAGAGGAACCATATCACAACAGGTAAAGGGGCTGGCTTACTTAGATTAGCCAGAAAATGAATAGTAGCCTAGAGTCTAAGATTCCTAAGTCCAAAATTCACAGACAAAATTAAAAGACTAAAATAAATCTTTACTGGGGGAAAAAATTTTCCTTAACATTTTAATAAAGCATTATTACAACTCAGTAAGTGAAATAGAAAGGCTGCTCCTCCCAAACTGGTGAAGAATATGAACTAACCAAAAAAATAAATAAAAGAGATCTTTGTAGCAATCAAAGAAAGGCTCTGTCTAAAATGTGAGTTCGGAGCTCTCTGGTAAAATGGCCCAGATTGGACTTCAGAGCCAGGTCAAAGATAAATAGGTCTTTTTCGAACCCTAATCCCAAACCTGAATCATGCAATTTTAGCACCCTCGGCAAGGGGTGAAGGCAGGATAAAGCTGGCCGCACTGGGAAGGATAGGTCAGCACTGTCTGTGCTTCCTGGCTAAAATATCAGCAGCTGAGGAGGAAGCATGCATAGGGCAGCATCGCAGAGCCGCTGGGTCCCCTGATGTTCCTTGGGGACAGAGTCAAGCTCTGTCGGGCTTTGTGCAGAGCCCCTTATAGTCTTGCTGTTCAAAGTGTGGTTTGTGGGCAGCAGTGAAGCTGTCTCCAGGGAGCTTAGAGAAATGCAGACCCTCAAGCCCCTACTCCAGGCCTCTTGAACCATAACCGGTGTTTTCATCCTAAGCTTCCCAGGGGGTGAGCCTGGCTCTCAGGCACTCAATGGGAGTGCTCAGTGAACGTCAGCTGATGGAAAGAGGGGACCGGATGATCTCCCAGGTCCCTTTCAAAAGCAACCAGGCGGTGGCGCAGTGGATAGAGCGTCGAACTGGGATGTGGAAGGACCCAGGTTCAAGACCCCGAGGTCACCAGCTTGAGTGCGAGCTCATCTGGCTTGAGCAAAAAACTCACCCTCCTGGACCAAGGTCGCTGGCTCAAGCAAGGGGTTACTCAGTCTGTTGAAGGCCCACGGTCAACGCACATATGAGAAAGCAATCAATGAACAACTAAAGTGTCACAACAAAAAACTGATGATTGATGCTTCTCATCTCTCCATTCCTGTCTGTCTGTCCCTATCTAACCCTCTCTCTGACTCTCTCTCTGTCCCTGTAAAAAAAAGAAAAAAGAAAAAAAGAAAGCAACTCGTCTGACTTGCTAAAAGCTAGCCACCGTCCAGCCGAGTCAAGTATCAAGTATCAGCCACCTTACATAGGGCTTTGAGTAAGATGAATGAATTAATAACAGTGTTCTGGTATTGATATTGTCCACAGTGAATTTAGAGTTTCTTATTAGTATTATTTCACCAGGCTTCTTTATAGGCTCAGGAGGCACCAAAAAGGCATAAGTCCTTTTTTTCCTCCTTGCTGGTCCACCTCTCTTACAAAAGGGCAAGAACTGGGAATATAAAACCAAATGAGTAAAAATGAGAACAAAACCTGAAAAGACTGTAGAAAAGAGTGCCTACCAACATAAGGCATTGCTCTTCCACCTGCCTTTCCGCAGAGCAGTCTGTGAGGTTTCACCTCGTACCATACAGTTGCGCGTGCACGTGTGTGTGTGTGTGTGTGTGTGTGTGTGTAAGAGGTGATGGTGAGGAGAGAAGAAAGAGACAATGAAGAGAAAGAAAGGCCTGAGAATTAGGGACTCCAGTGCTGTCCTATGAGCTGACTCAGGCAGTCACCAAATCTGACTGTTAAAATGCTTCTGAATGCACCACCATTGTCATTATCATCATCATCACTTTGCTTCTATCTGCTGTCTGCCAAACTCTCTACTGACCAGACCCTCTTGGTGAGTACCCAGTCCCTAGCTTCAAGAATGGCCACAGATATTAGGCTGCCAGGAAACTAGTTATGAGAAGGGAAACAAAAGGGACCCAGAGGATGGGGAGGCATTCTGAGTTCCGCTAATGAGCGAGGTGACTCACGGCTGACTCAGACAGGACTAGAAGCCTGGGAGAGGCGAGGCGGTGGGGGGCAGACCTCACAGGAGTCCTGCCGAACATACAAATGTGCGTGAGCAAGCGAGGAGGCCAGGGACGGGGTGTTATTTAGAGAAATGCCTGCAGCTCTGCTGTTGGAGGGAGGAGGGGATCCTGAGAACGGAGGAAGAAAATTGCCTTTGAGGCCAGAAACTGAGTTGCGAATCTGTAGCTTGCTGTGCTTCCACAAATGTGTAACATTCTCTGGTGACTCTGTCCTGATCTTTGGCAGATCTCAGAATTCTAACCCAGTAGGAACTAAGTGTCATCAAGTCCCTGGGAAAAAGAGGTGGGTAAATTAGGTACCACCCTCTGTTTGTCTAATGATCTCCACTAGAAAAATGAGTCTCTTTTTACTTTCTTTAGAGAAAAACTGTGATCCAACCTGTGCTTATAGATAGTTAAGATGTCTGAATCTATGACTAAGATCTCTTCTCTCATATTAATGACTAGTTGAAGTTCTGGGTTTGAAGATTGCAGGGTCACACATTGTTAAGAAGCTTGTTGACAGTATCGACCTCTGTGGAAATAGACAGTATTGACCTCTTCGGAAACAATATGACTGCTCCACCACATACTCTATCAAGGCCCCCCGGAGAGCATGCATTTGTGAGATGGCTGGATTGTCCAACATCGACTACTTGCATGAAATAGTTTTTCTCTGGGTGCTAAATAACCTACTTGGAGCTCAAACCAATGACCTCAGCCTCATTAAACAGTACAAACCAACGGAACTATCTAAAAATAATTTTTGTTGATTACATATTTATATGTGATTTGATGGGTATTGTTACAAATTACCTCACCAGGATGGCACCACTGCTGTGGCAGAAAAGACTGGGGTTCTTTGGCAGCTTGTCCACCTATGAACTTTCATTGAGATGAAAAATAATTTGCTCCCAAAGCAAAAGTGTTTCAACTTTGCCTACTCCCCACAGAAGGCAATAGCAGTTAAACATAGTGTTTTTTGGTTTTTTTTTTTAAGCTTTGGCTAACTGGTTTTATGTTGCTAGCAGCTTTGCTATATTTAATTTGCAGTGTTTTGCAACATTATTAACCCCCAGTATGTCTGATCATTGCAAAAGCAACGAGAATGTTGAATGTGCTGTCGAGAGAGGTTTATGATTATGAAGCAAATAAAAGAGAGCAACAGATTGGTAAGAATACCACCAGTGTTGCACATGGGCAAGAGACAGATTATTAGTCAAGAAGGGTGATCCTGAAAGACAAAGAGATTCAAAACATGGGGAAAATGCTGGCTGGATCTATGCAATAAAGAGCAACCAGCAAGAACTAAGGAAAAGTAATCCAAGAAGTGGAAACAATTTGGAGTGTGATTGGAGAGATGGCATCAACTTTGAATGTCTGTAAACCAAATATTAATTCAGGGAAGGGCTAAAAAATGTTCAGGCATTTAAAAGCCAGGTGTAGTAAAAGCTCTCATTCTGAAGCCTTTGCTGAATAGTATAGTTCCATAGATTCAAGTCTGTCAGATCTGTGCAACATTAAACTCCCTATGGAAGCTGCGGAGAAGTTCTTTATGGCACTTGGCAAAGCCCATCAAGGGCTGCCTTGACCGATTTTCTATTTTTGACAAAGAAGCCCGCTGGAATGAATATCACCAAGGAGATGAGAATGCTATCTAGTTTTAAAGCTTTCAAGAACCATCAAACCCTTTTTTGGTGAAAATGTGTCGTAAGCTTAAGTCACTCTTAGCCAGCTTTGTCTTACTAACAGCTTTCGGACTGGAAGATTATAAATGTATATATACATTTCTCTCTATTGTTTTTTGAGTCATGCTTTTTAAAAATTTAACATTGACAGCCCTGGCCGGTTGGCTCAGCGGTAGAGTGTCGGCCTGGCGTGCGGGGGACCCCGGTTCGATTCCCGGCCAGGACACATAGGAGAAGCGCCCATTTGCTTCTCCACCACCCCCCCCCCCCTTCCTCTCTGTCTCTCTTCCCCTCCCGCAGCCAAGGCTCCATTGGAGCAAAGATGGCCCGGGCAGAGCGACGCCCGGGAGGGGCAGAGTACACCCCCCCCCCCCTGGGCACGTCGCCCCTGGTGGGCGTACCGCAGGGGTCTTAAACTCAACTCAGCATGTGGGCCGCAGAGCAAGATCACAGCCATTCGGCGGGCCGCACTAGGTCTACAAAAGGCAACTGTTACGCAACACTTTTCTCACTGCAGTTGAAAACAAAAAAAAATCAGTACAACAAGCACAATCGTACATGCAGTTTACTCAGTGTCACAAAACGACCAGAAACTGTAGTTCGCATCACAACTGCTGTTAACTAAGCTAATATCTAGCTAGGATGCTAGAGAAATGAAAAATACAAGAAGGCCCCTAGGCTTACTTAATTTTATCCAAAATATTTTGAACTTCGTGGATTAGTCTGCGGGCCGCACAAAATTGTTCGGCGGGCTGCATGCGGCCCGTGGGCCGCGAGTTTGAGACCCCTGGCGTACTGGGTGGATCCCGGTCGGGCGCATGTGGGAGTCTGTCTGACTGTCTCTCCCCGTTTCCAGCTTCAGAAAAATACAAAAAAAAAAAAAAAATTTAACATTGAGCAGTGGGATTTTCCTTTAGCTTTTTTTTTTTTTTTTTTTTAAGATTTTATTTATTGATCTGAGAGAGGAGAGAGAGAGAGAAAAAGAGGGGAGGAGTGGGAAGCATCGACTCATAGTAGTTGCTTCCTGTATGTGCTTTGACCAGTCATGCCTGGGGCCTCGAACCAGTGACCTCAGCACTCCGGGTCAACACCTCATCCACTGCACCACCCCAGGTCAGGCTCCTTTCGCTTTTAGATAATTTTTTTGTGTGGTATTTTAATGGCAGCTTGGTATACTTCAATACTGTGCCATGCAATCCACCTTTTGCTGAACTCTTAAGAATGTTAATAATAATATCATTTAGCATAAATTATATGTTTCTCCAGATATTTCATTAATATAAATTAGTAGAATGAACTTGCTAGAATATGTTTAAAGTTTTAATATATTTCTAAATTTTCCTTCAGAAAGATTTTGCCAACTGAAATTTCTTCCAGAAAAAATATTAGTGTTCCTATTTTCATATACGTGTGTCAGTACTAGATACTATTTTCTTCTATTTCTGCTCATTTTGAGAAGAAAATATATATATATATATTTTTTCATTTTTCTGAAGCTGGAAACGGGGAGAGACAGTCAGACTCCCGCATGCGCCCGACCGGGATCCACCCGGCACGCCCACCAGGGGCGACGCTCTGCCCACCAGGGGGCGATGCTCTGCCCATCCTGGGCATCTCCATATTGCGACCAGAGCCACTCTAGCGCCTGAGGCAGAGGCCACAGAGCCATCCCCAGCGCCCGGGCCATCTCTGCTCCAATGGAGCCTTGGCTGCGGGAGGGGAAGAGAGAGACAGAGAGGAAAGCGCGGTGGAGGGGTGGAGAAGCAAATGGGCGCTTCTCCTGTGTGCCCTGGCCGGGAATCGAACCCGGGTCCTCCGCACGCTAGGCCGACGCTCTACCGCTGAGCCAACCGGCCAGGGCCAGAAAAAATATTTTTAATGTTTACTTATTTGGTTGTTATTGAGATCTCTTTCTCTGGTTTTTAATGTATAACTTTTGCCAATTTTCTATTGGAATATTTGCCTCTAATTATTTATTTGTAATAACTCTCTATGTATTTAGGACAATCTTTCTTCCTACTCCATTTTTTGTTAATCTTTTAACTTCATTTATAGTGGCCACTAATGTTTTTAATCTCTAAAGGTAATACCAGTCCCAATTAATTCACATGGCCGATGAGAAAACTAAGTAAGAAAATACTTGTGAAAATGCTATAATACAGGCCCTGGCTGGTTGGCTCAGTGGTAGAGCATCAGCCTGGCATGTGGATGTTCTGGTTTTGAATCCTGGTCAGGGCACACAGGAAAAGCACCCATCTGTTTCTCCACCCCTCCCCCTTTTCTCTCTCTCTCTCTTCCCCTCCTGCAGCCATGGCTCAATTGGTTTCAGTGAGTTGGCCTTGGGCACTGAGGATGGCTCTGTGGTGTCCACCTCAGGCACTAAAAAAAAAAAATTGGCTTGGTTGCTGAGCAACCCAGCAACAGCCCCAGATGGGCAGAGCATGGCCCCCTAGTGGGCTTGCCAGGTATATTCTGGTCAGGGCACATGCAGGAGTCTGTCTCTCTGCCTTCCCTCCTCTCACTAATAAAAAGAAAAAAAATGCTATAAAACATAAAGAATTTTAATTACATACTTCCAATGTTGATGCTACCCAGAAATGAAGAGGGTTGGCTCACATATCTAACATGAATTGTTGACAATTAAACTCCTATTCTTGACTCTGACAGTTTCTTACAAAACAAGAATTTAATTTAAATCTTTTGTATCATAGTTATTAGGAATGCTATGAAAATAAATGAGTGTGTAGGATATAAAAGCAGTGAGACTTTCAGATGTTTCCACGTAAAACCATTGCATTATTATTCTTTTACTTTATTTTGAAAAGACTAATTAATCCAGCACAGGTTCATTAGAACAGCAAAGACACCATATTTATCACTAGTGTTACCTCAGGCTCATAAGTTATACCCTGCTCACCTTCCCAAACAGTTCTTTTCTCAAGCTTTTCTTTAGTTGAAAACAAAAAGAGATCAGTCAGTGGAAAATTCTTTTTCAATAGAAAGAAATATCTATTTTAAAAAATCATATAGTTTTATAATTAAGTAAGTAAATCTAAAGACAGACACAGAGAAGTCTTTCTCCTATTGATGTCTCCACCCTCCCTCTTGCCCTCACCCTGGTCTGTTTGGTTTATTGTGTATCCTTCTAGTGTTTCCTTTCTTTTATTTTTTTTAAAGACTTTATTTATTCATATTAGAGAGGAGAGAGAGAGAGAGAGAGAGAGCAGGGGCGGAGCAGGAAGCATCAACTCCCGTACGTGCCTTGACTGGGCAAGCCTAAGAATTTGAACCGGTGACCTCAGTGTTCCAGGTCAACATTTTATCTACTGCACCACCACAGGTCAGGCCTTTTTTTTTTTTTTTTAGATTTAACTATAGATATTGACTAGGAGACCTTCCCTAGGGAGGCATTTAATGTAAACTTAAGGCATGATGACATTGGCATTAAACAAGAAAATTCAAATTTTTCTGTCTTGATTCTGTTACCATAATTGTAAAAGCTCAGAGTTGGACAGTGTGGTGAAAGATTTACTAGTCAGTCATCAAACCTGTTTCCTGGGCACAGGACTGCATTTTAAAGCCTCCCTTGCAATTAGCTGTGGCCATGTGACTGAATTCCACTGGATTGAGTGTGAGCAGAGTTTATGTGAACCACTTCCAGATTCAGCCCATAAAAATCTCCCCATACTATCTCCTCATTCTTTCCTTGTCAGTCAGCAGGATGGCAGTGCCCAGAGCAACCTCATAAGCCACATGTTGAAGATGGCAGATTGACAAGATGGAAAGGCCTGATCCCTTGAACTGCCACTTGAAAGAGAGGCACCCACAGTCACGGACACCCATATTAGATATATGAGTGAGAAATTTTCTGTCCTCTGAGTCACAAGACTTCATTAACACAGACAATAACCATAAAGTCCTTCTAGTCCAAGACTGGCATGTGATAGGTGCTCAAACAACGTGTTTAGATGAATGAATACTTGAACACCTTTGAAGCTAAATAAGAAATTCACTACCCCATTGGTCAGCTTAATACATTTTAATCTGCTTAAATTATTGGTATATTACTTGTATGGAGTTAAAACCCATCATCCTTTAACTTGTACCAATGTGACTGCCCTTCTCAGCCGCACAAAATAAGTCTGAGCCTTCTTCAAGACAGCTTCTCAGTTATTGGACAGCACTTCATCCCATTCCTTCATGACAAATCCTTTGGTCACCAAGCTAAATAGTCTAATGTTTTTCGTTGTTCTTGGGTTATGGTTACTAAAACTTGTATCACCATTTTTACCCTCCTGTGGGCGCATTTCGGTTTGTCATTGTTCCCTGTTCAATGGATACTCAGGACAGAAGATCATACTCTTGGTAACAGTGACCAGCACAGCCTATGAGGGTACCATTGTCTCTATGAGGTCAGGACTCCATACTTTAGTTAATGCAGCTGAATATTTTAACAGTCTCTGAGGTGGTCATATCACCTGTTGACTCATTTCAAGCTTCCTACTTCTTCTTTCTCCTCTCCCCTTCCCCCAGTATGCATACTAATTCAATATATGACCTTTGACAGATGTCTTCTCTGAGACGCATTTTTCATGTGAAGAATGAGGTGGTTGGACCAGATGATCTCTGAGTTGTTGTTTTTTCTCTGTTCTAATATTCTTTGAGTTAATAACAGGAAGTTCTGGGAGAGCTCATGTTGTACTTTTACATAGAACCTTTCACCCATAGCAGTTGGAGAGTGTAAATCTGCCTGGAAACATTAAACTCATCAAATAACATAAAACTGTACAGGTAATTTTTCTCAGTTGTATTAAGCTGATATTCACAGATATCTGGATAGAGGTAAGGCTGAACTATAGTGGTGGTGATGGGAGGAAGTAAGGCACAAATAGAAAAAGAACAGTGAGAGCATGAGCATCAGGGTATAGTTTTCTCTGAAGGAACTCTCCATCACCTTGTTTTTTTTTGTATTTTTCTGAAGTTGGAAACGGGGAGGCAGTCAGACAGACTCCTGCATGTGCCTGACCGGAATCTACCCGGCATGCCCACCAGGGGGCGATACTCTGCCCATCTGGGGTGTTGCTCTGCTGCAACCAGAGCCATTCTAGCACCTGAAGCAGAGGCCACAGAGCCATCCTCAGCACCCGGGCCAACTTTGCTCCAATGGAGCCTCAGCTGCGGGAGGGGAAGAGAGAGACAGAGAGGAATGAGAGGGGGAGGGGTGGAGAAGCAGATGGGTGCTTCTCCTGTGTGCCCTGGCCAGGAATAGAACCCGGAACTCCTGCACGCCAGGCTGACGCTCTACCACTGAGCCAACCGGCCAGGGCCTCCATCACATTTTTAACTCAAGGGTGAGTGACCATGAAAAAGGGGTTTGACATCTTGTCAATTTCCTCATCTCACTTTGCACACTGTCCAAACATCAAAAACATACAAAAAACAAAACAAAACACAAAAAACAACAACCCTCAGCCAATAAGCAAGTAAATGCATTTGCTCTGATGGGGAATTAACCTATGTGCCCATACCCTTGCCCTTGGTAAATTTCTTAAAACAGGCATCTTACATGATTTTAGCTGATTAATTTCTCCTGATACTTCAGCCTGACAGTCCTAGATCCATGCCTACGAGCCTGGATCCACTTCCCACACTAAACCAAGATTCTATGCATTATTATTTGACCTCTTTTGAAAGACTCATTGCCGGCTTCACAACCCGATCTGGGCACACTCCCCATTGGGGCCTGCATTTCCTGTGGATGATGCGTTGGTTTCCTAGGTGACAGAATAGGCCTGTTAGCTTGTGGCTTCTGACTCACTCACTGCAATGGACGTCACAAAATCGCGGCTGAACAAGCGGATACTGATAAAAGCATGGCTTAAGGGAGCAGCAGGGCACTAATGGTTAGAACCATCTCATTGTACCAGCTCTGCCTCCCACTAAGCAAGCCAACAGACTGACACAAATACCAGATGTGAAAAACAAGCTACAGCTTTGCAACCTCTCTGAATTACCTGTCATATAGAGGTGCACAGCAGAGTCCTATGTACAGCCCCCATATTTTCTTCTTTTCCTTGTTTAGAATTTCCTTGCTGCCCCCCACTTGTTCTCCTCCAGAACGTAGAAGTACCAGGATCCTCTAATGAAATGTCAGATGGAGACTGAAGAAAGGGAGGTGGCGACAAGCCACAACCTCATCAAAAGCCTGTCTACTAAGGGGACATCTCCTTTTGATTTTTCACATTTGTTCCCTGAGAAGGGAAAGTAACTCACAGTACACTGGCCAATTATCAGAGCCCAGAATGAAAAATACATTCTGTCTGGCAATTAATCGTCAGAAAAGCTGGATTTCATGAAGCCTACAGACAAATAAGCACGTGGGCGCACACCACACACACACACACACACACACACACACACACACACACGGAGGGGAAGAGAGACAGAGAGAAAGGGAGATTAACTTTCTAGCTACCTCTTTTGCTCTTATGATCCCAGCAACGTACTGAAATAACAAACACAAATAGCTCCTTTGCCCTTCACTTTGGAACTACTGAAGACTGAATGGATTCTTTAAATTCTTGAATTCCTTAAGTGACCAACAATGACCGAGACAATCGTACAATCGTAAAGGTTCCCTCCTGGAGATAATGCATCTTGTTTTCTACTGAGCCTTGAGGGATGCTTTAAATAGCATCAGCAAAGCATCCCAACGAATTAGACAGCAAATGTAGGTTAGCTTTATTTAGACAGATAAAGACAAGCAGAGAAGTTGTCCGGTTCAAGGGCAGTGCAGCCTGACACAACAGCATTTCTCAGAGGAGGAGAAATTGCCTTGGGAGAGAGGGGTATTTTGGGCAAAGAGCAAAGTTTCTTGGATCACCAAAGAAAGTGATGCCAAGTCCTTCAGTACAGAGGAGCAGGGATGGACTGCCACTTGTTGAAGGAAAGATCTATAGATTTAAAATATAAAGGAGGCCCTGGCCAGATAGTTTTTGGTTGGAGCATCTTCCCGATGCACAAAGGTTGCCGGTTCAATCCCTGATCAGGGCACATACAGAAACGGATTGATGTTTCTGTGTCTCTCCTGTTCTCGCTCTCTAAAATCAATTTTTTAAAAAGTTGTTTGGTTTTTTTTTAATGTGAAGGAGAATTTGGCATCCCTGAGTTCATGCTCACACATCTTCTGGGGGAGGGAGTTTATGAGATGCCTCTGGAGTGGATAGAGCTCAGCAAGTTCTGGGTCAGGAAACAGATCCCAACAGAGAATGCCTGGAGGTGTGGGAGCCCAGGAAGCAGGAAAACTGGCCAATTTGCGGGCATTTCCTCTTTACCCAAAAATGTGGATGCTTGGGGAAAAGTAACAGCCAATTGGCTTGGTTTGTTTTTCCCCCCTCTCCCCCCAGCCCTTAAATTATTTTCTAAAAACAAATGCCTAATGAAAGGCAGTTGGTCTAGAAAAAAAATTAACTTTCTGGTTTTGTTTTTACTGTAATGTTTATGGTTTATTCTCTTTCTAATTTTTGGTTGGTTTCTCCTCAGTTGGCAAAGGCCAAATGATATTTGATGTCAGTTCATAACCTCATGAATAATTAGTTTTCAAAAGAAAAACCAGTTTTAATTTGAAATTTTATAACATTTAAATAAATTATATTTAAAATATATAATGTTTTTGAGTAAACCAATTGATACTTAATACATTTTTACGTTCCTAAAGTGACACTGATTTTAGATTTGAAAAAAAAATAGAAACTTCAGAAAATCTAAAAGCTTATATTGGCATTAATTTCTCCTTTCCCCCAAACTAAATGTTTTCTTATTAACAGAGTCACATCTTCTGAAAATTATACAGCTTTATATATCGCCAAGGCAGCTCCTAGGTGAAATATTATAACCCTTGTGAGATGAAGCAAAATTTAAACTTCATTTGGAATTAGGTGTTTATGCCACTTTCTTTGTACTGATCATCTGTTCATTCATGTCATTCATTCCTTCCTTCAACCATTATTCACTGAGTACCTACTGTGTGCAAACAGAGTGAGCTCACTTACTTTATTTGCTCCCGCTCTTCATTACTGGGTGCTTTTCTCCTCTTTGTCGCTTTCTCTCCACTCTGTCCACCCCAGGCCCATTCATTAGCTACCTAGACTAATCATTTATTCAGTCAAGAAGTACTGGTTTGTACTTTTAACTAAAGTACACAAAACTCCCCTAGTTCACTGCCAAAGCTCTATATACTTTTAACTATTTGTGAAATTGACTGGCAAATCACTTCTTTGTTGGAAGCCATTACAATTCCAACAAGGGGATGGGAAGCCAATTCCTATGACTATATTTATAAGGTAATAGGTTAAAAAAACTCAAATGGGACCCAGTGCCAAGCTGATCCCCACAGTTTATTAACTTTTTATAAAACCCCCTCACTTAAAGACACTCCTATAAATTTTTTATTTGTGCAGTTACAAGAATCTAATCGAAAGGAAAGCTACTCTTTTGCTTCTTTTTTGTAAAGAGACTAACATTTCTACATAAATAGAAATGGGAAAAACTTAACAACGTCCTGGCATCTATTGTATATTTCTTGCTCTGACATCTCAATTGCTTCACTATTATTAGAGTAGCTTCATTAAAAATTTCCAATTGGTGGCCTTTGCCGGGTGGCTCAGTGAATAGAGCGCTGTCCCCCTATGCCGAGGTCGTGGTTTTGATCCCTGGTCAGGGCACATACGAGAAGCAACCAATGAGTGCACGACTAAGTGAAACAATGAGTTGATGCTTTTCTCTCTCCCTTTCTGTCTCTCTCAAAGCAAGGGAAGAATTTTTTAAAATTCCAATTTGTGCTAATAATGAGACCTTTAGAATGTTCTTTAGTAGGTCAACCTTAGAACTTGTTTTTAATATTTTTAAGTGCAGGAGAAAAGCACTTGCATTTGGAGTTGAAGGTAAGTTATAATTAATCACTGATCCAAAAAAATAAGATTCGATGTATATAATCAAAAAATTATAGCAAGTTTTTGTTTCTGTTTTTCTGTGTTCTCTGTGTTTGCTGCACTAAATATTATTTCAGTAATTTTAAAATGCTGTAAAGAAGAAAATATTGTAATAGTATTTGACTAGGTAAAGTAACAGTCACATTTTATTTTTATTTTGTGACATTTGTGGCTCATCAGTATGACCTTGGTATTCTTCCTGTTCTGATGCAACTTCCTTCTCTGTTTCATTCTGTTTTGGTTGAGGTTGTTTCAACCTCCCCCTTCTCTGAGCAGCCTTTCAGCTTGTCTGGGAGCTCCCAAGCTGTCACTTTGTTTCCTGAATACCCACTTCTATTTTCTGTGGCAACACCTGCAGATAAACATCTAGCTGGCCATCCAAATGGATACGCCCCCACACACTCTCAAACTCATTCGCACACAGACACAGGTATGCATGCACACACATGCTTAATTCCTCTGCCCTCTCCTAGGGAGCTCAGACCACTTCAGCTGTTTTCTGGCCTTGGCAACAAGAGCAGCCACAGAGCGCCTAATGTCAGTTCTCTGATCGGAACCAGCACTAAAATTGTTGCTGCTGCCAAGGAAGAATTAAGTTGCCTGGACCGAGAAGAAGGCGGCTTTATGGGGTAAGGATGGCAGAGCCAGATGCTTCAGGCTGTGCATAGTGATCAGGAGGGAAGAGCCACGAGTTGGGGTTCCTCCACCGGAAATGCTTTGTCCCTATTGTCTGTTGACAGCCATGCACTGATATTTCAAGACTCAGCCCCAGTGTCTCCTCTTTCTGAAGCTCTTCCTGCCATGCTGACTGTCCCCTTCTCTGTTCCTGTACAGTGCCTGCCTAATTAGATACTTAGTTTTCCCTCCACACCCATGAGATTCAAACTTTTAAAGGCACAGACTTTGGTTGATTCATCTTTTATCTTAGTACCTGGAACAGAGCAGGCATTCAATACATATCAGATGGATGAATGGAACCCACTGCTCCCCTCCCATGGGTGGAAGTAGTAACTGACATTTCCCGGAGGGGAAAAGAGAAGGGTGTCCTAAAGGGTATCTTTCTCCTCTTTAAAGTAACCATTGGACGTGAAGAGGTCAGTGCAATGGTGTGAGAATGACCCTGCGCACGAGAAAAGAGCTCAGCAACAAACAAGCACCCGCCTCGTCATCATCCCCATCACAGGGATTTCTTCAGGCGACCCGTAGATAAGTCCAATTCTACTTACGAGACGTACGCCTTTAAAAAACTTGCCAGTGTGAATAAGGAGAAACTGTTGTTGCAGCAAGGAAGGTTGCATTAGCCAGCAGAAAATGGGGCACACATCTATTAAACTAATGCAATGCATGCTCCAGAGTAAAATGCTTCCTTCAACATTGAAAATGGCTTACCATCAAGGGAGGGTCAGGCTACGGCAGAAGAACTGCGGTCCTTCACGTGCGAGATCTCATTGTAACTCTCACAAAGGCCTATCAAAGAATGTTCCTCGCCTTCGTTTTACAAGGGAAGAACGTGAGGCTTGGAAAGGAAAGGATAAGAAGTAGGAAGTCATCTTAGTACTGACACTCAGCAGAGCTTAGATTTGAACCCAAACCTGTCTGACTCCAAAACACCAACCTCACTCCTCTGATTCCTCTTGGGAGCTATTTTTTTTAAGTATTGGCATCAAGTGTTCAGGGAGGTTGGAAAATAAAGATGGAATCTGTATTGAGTACTGACAATGGGCCACACACGAGACAAGGCAACATGGGCCAAGTCGCTGGTGCAGAAAGCTGACACCTGAACACAGGCTGGACAGTAGGCAATGAAGTAAAGGCTCCTGTGAAGGGGATCGTCGTGGGAGCCGCTTGGGAACCGGCAGAAGGAGTGGTGGTTCTGGTTGTGCAGAGGGAACCAGGAAAGCTTCACAGAACGCAGGCAGATGGAACTTTGAGAAGGCTCCAGGGAGGCCAGGGGGAGGTTCAGCAGGCGAGTAAGGAAGGGAACATGTAGATGGGGCTGGGTGGACAGTTCAGTGAGGTCATTGTACAGTTGGAATAGAGGAAAGTGACGGTGGGTTGGAGCCAGACCATGAAAGGCTGTGACTAGGAGACTCAGAACTTCAAATGGGGAATTTTTGAAGGTGTTTGAGGAGGGGAAGGCAAGGATCCAATCAAATCCTGACTAAAATATCTGAAATGACTGTATTGCCCAATCCATCCTGACACCAGATCACAACTACATAAAGTACACAAAGCAGGAAAATATCTATATAAACAATCAATACACTTAATCAAGACTCAAAAAAAAAGTTCTGCATACTTCTGAGGAAACACAGCCAATGGAGGAATATATAATACATATGCAAATCGCCAGCTTGCACCCCACCTGTGTTTTGCCTTCTGCACTGGCCAAGAAAGGCACCAACCTCAAGACTCCTCCTATGACAGCCTCATCAACCAGTAACACCCCGGAGGCAATGACCACAATCTCCTCCTGCCCCCAAAGAAAAAATTCCAGCAGGGAAATGACAATTCCTTCCACTTCCTTCCTGTATTCAGAAGCCAGCCCCAGAAGTTTGCTGAACTGTTTTTTTCTCACCTCAACACACCAGACAAACATCTTAGAATAGGAACTGGATCCGGATGGCTTAATTGAGTTAAAAGGGAAAGTGTAGATCATCTAAAAGCCTCTCAATGGTTTCAGAGTGGCTTTCACCGTCCCTGAAAGCCCCGTGGTGGTTCCCTGTCCCTTGGTTAGGGAGGAGTAGAATGAGTTTCCTAGCACACAATTCAAAAGCCCTGGAAGTCAGCAGTTCTGAAAAGGCTGCAGAAACGGCTTGTTTACATTTTTCTCTTGGGCTGAAACCCATCTATTTAAACTTTAACCAGAGGCAATTATGAAACCCTGGTGAGCCCGAGATGGCAGCCGGCACAGGACAGGGAGACAGATGCCAACAGTCTGGCATCGAAGGAAGAAAGAGAATGTTTTGAGAAAGAGGTCAAGGAAGAACTACAGAGAAGGTTTTAGAAGCAAAAGGTGTCACCTAGGCAGCTGGTCTTTGAGAGAATAGAGAGGGAAGTGGTGAGGGATCGAGGGGAGAGATGGCAGCCTCTGATGGAGTAGGTGGAATGGGGCTGTCAGCATCCCACCAGCTCAAAAGTCTCCCCCAGTAACAACACCCTGCTGGAGCTCTGCTGCTTGTACCTTTTCTCCTCTCTTGGGTCAAAAGTGCATGAACCCAGGGAATCAGTGACTCTGAGTGGCCTGCCCAGAGCAGACACACCCAGCTAGCCAGGACACAGGCCTCTTCCCCGAAGGCCAAGCCTCCTTTTTAATTCAGGTTTTCCTGGCAAGGACCCACCTTGGAGCTGATGAACCGTTCAGTGACGTCAGAGGAAATACCCCACTTGACAAAGGACTCTGCTCCAGTTGCCAATAAACTGAACTCATTAGCATGCCCTGATCCGGGTCTTGGGGTTTGGTGAGTGCAAAGAACAAACTAAGAGAGAGAGAAATGGCTGTTGCTCCAAAGTGGATGTTGTATTCTGGATCTGAGGGTGTCTGTGGACCTGACATCGACACTCAGGCCAGTTTTAAACGCATACACAAAATGTGGGGAGGGCTACAGGACACCAGACCCCTATGTCTCTCTGGATGACGGCATCTGACACTCTAGCCCTAGAGTTTTATATCTTTTTGGTTTTGAGTATCCCCATTAAGATGCCCTGCCTCAGATGTTATCAGCTCATTTCTTAAAAATTCACTTTTTACCAGTCCCAGCCTGATTAGATCCAGGGCCCTGTGGGAGGAAGACACAGGACAAGTTATTTTGATGACAGAGAATGGGCAGTGGCCTTGGGAATTATATATGAGTGGGAAGCTGGCAGGAGTCATGGAAGAGGCCAGAGACAAATCTCTGTACAGCAGTGAAACCCAGTCCCTCACCATCAGTCAGAGTTCGTGTAAGCAGCAGAAAGCCACACTCATAACTTCCTGTGAAGCTTTATTCTCTGCTAACCCAGCTCTTCCCAGAAAAAGCCAACTGGGGCACAGCCAGAAGGAGTTGGGGAAGGTCAGAGGATCTGCCTCTATTCAGGGTCATGGCCATGGCCTTCCAGGGCAAACAGGCCAAGGTCATGGGCTCCTCTCCAGACCAGTCTGGTTCTCTCACCAGAGGATCTGTCTACAGCTCTGAACTGCACTCCCAAGTCTAGCCAACCATCTAAAAAATTCATAATGCTGTTCACAAGGGCCTGGGTGGAGAATGTGGGGCCATCTGCCTGCACAGTCACCCCGATGGGGACAGACCACAGGAAAATGTTGGGGACGGAGGGGGGCACACTGCATATGAACAGTGTGACACTTCGTTTTTATTAAACATATGCTCCAATTTCATCTCTTAAAGTTTGTATGAGTATGAATTGCTTTCTTGTGCCCTGGTCCTGAAGAGAGAGGAAGGCTGACCCAGATGGCTTCTGTAGGATAGAGCCTGTGAACATGACTGTTAGCAGATATCTCAAGAGCTGCACAGGCATTCCAGGGGGATCCACCCATTGCCCAGCACCTACCAGGGGGCGTTGACCTTGGGGAAGATATTTCTAAAACCAGGCATGAGATCTCCAAAGGAAAACTTGGGGTGGGGGTACTGTACGTAAACCAGAGAAGCAGCATGGCATAGTGGTTCAAAGCATGGAGTCAGGGGCCAGGCGGTCTGGATTCAGAGATCTTGGTGCTGTCACTTGTTAGCTGTGTGAGCCTGAGCAAGTGTAACTTCTCTGGGCCTCAGTTTCCCCATCTATATAATTTAGACAATAGTAGATCCCAGTTCACAGGGTTGTTTGTAAGGAATAAACGAGTTAATATTAAATAAGGTAATATTTTGAAGCACTGCGAAATGTCTGTCACAGCAAGAACTATTGAAGTGTTCTATTTATAAAGAAACATCATCAAATCTCCGGGCCTAGAAGCTTGGGTTGGTTCTATGATTGACCCTGTCACCAAGAAGGCCTTTGGTTGGCTCTGATCTGCACTTTGCCTCCCACCATACCAGCGCGAGAAGACAGAAGAAGGGTACCCTGATCCTTTCCTCCTCCAGGCTTCCCTGGGAGCACCAGCGAGGCACTTCTATTCTACTTTGAAGCCTAGCAACATGCACGCCCAGGGCCAAGCCCAAGCCAGAAGCAGCTGCCGGGAGCACTCTCTGGTGCCTGGGCAGGGAACCGGAATTCCTCAGTGCAGACCCCTCAGGACCTTGGTCCTCTCCATTGTGCTGCCACTGAACAGTCACTCACCTGTCCTCCAGGGATACCTTGCACCGAGCCAGGGTCACAGAACACAAGGAAAAAGCCCTGATCGAGAAAGGCAGGAGGAGCAGAGCACTGGCCAGGTGGCAGGAAGAAGGACCACGGCAAGCGGAAACCAAACACCCAAGAAAAAAAGTAGAAAAGCCGAAATAAGTACAAGGAAACTTTTTTTGTGTGTGTCTCTATTTTTGGCCGAGTGAAAAACAGACACAAGAGAATAAACCGAGCAACTAGAATCAGACCGCGTGAGTGTAGGAATGGAGCAGGCCGCAGAACTGCAAGTACACCCTAATTACCTCACCTTCCTCCTGTGCCCTGCAAGTGCGGCCCCAGAGGCATCTGCACCCGGCCTAATAATGACTTCATTTCAGAGACTTCCTTCCACATTTTTTTTTTATCCTTAACAAAGTCTATCGCAACACTGTTTGGGGAAGTAGAAGCAGTATCTATCTTTAGGAAATCTAAATGCCAAAAAAGCTGGGAGAAGCATAATTGAGAAGTAAAGAATAGTTGGTGTGATCAGGACAAATATTAAATAGCAAATATTTGAAATTCTTCCCCTTCCGGGCTCTGAGGAGAGAAGTGCCTTTGTTTGCAGAATTGGCTCACAGACGACTTGGCCTTTGTTGTGTGGCGTAGGACATTGGATGGGAAGGAGAAGCCAGGGAGAAGTCAAATATTTGTCAAGTGCCTACTATGTATCAAACTTTCTGCTCCATGCTAGAAATTCAAGAGTGAAGGAAAGAGATAGGTTCCTGCTGTCATGAAGCTAACTCTGTTTTTTTGTTTTTTTATTTATTAAAAAAATTGTGTGGCCCTGGCCAGTTGGCTCAGTGGTAGAGCGTTGGCCTGGCGTGTAGAAGTCCCGGGTTCGATTTCCGGCCAGGGCACACAGGAGAAGCGCCTATCTGCTTCTCCACCCCTCCCCCTCTCCTTCCTCTCTGTCTCTCTCTTCCCCTCCCGCAGCAGCCGAGGCTCCATTGGAGCAAAGATGGCCCGGGCGCTGGGGATGGCTCCTTGGCCTCTGCCCCAGGCGCTAGAGTGGCTCTGGTTGCAACAGAGCGATGCCCCGGAGGGGCAGAGCATCGCCCCCTGGTGGGCAGAGCGTCACCCCATGGTGGGCGTGCTGCTGGGTGGATCCTGGTCGGGCGCATGCGGGAGTCTGTCTGACTGTCTCTCCCCGTTTCCAGCTTCAGAAAAATACAAAAAAAAAAAAAAAAAAATTGTAGCCTGACCTGTGGTGGCGCAGTGGATAAAGCATCAACCTGGAACGTTCAGGTTGCTGGTTCAAAACCCTGGGCTTGCTTGTTCAAGGCACATACGGGAGTTGATGCTTCCTGCTCCTCCCCCTCTCCTCTCTCTCTCTTTCTCTCTACTCTCTCTCTCTCTAAAAATGAATAAATAAAATAAAAAAAATTGTAGTAAATTACACATAACAAAATTTACTGTCTTAACCATTTTAAGCATACAGTTCAATCGTGTTAAGTACGTTTACACTGTTGTGCAACCAACTTCTAGAACTTCTCTATGTTGTTCAACTGAAGCTCTGACCATTAAACAGAAACCATTTCCCCCTCCCCTGCCCCCAGGCCCTGACAACCACAATTCTCATTCCTATGTCATAAATTTGGTTACTCTAGATTCCTCATACATGTAGAATTACACAGCAGCAATGGTCTTTTTGAGACAGTGCTGTTTCACTTAGTATATTCTTAGTAGCATGTATCAGAATACCCTTCCTTTTTAAATATGAGTAATATTCCACTGTAGGTACATGCCACATTTTGTTCATCCACTCATCTGTTGATGGACACTTGGGTTTCTTTCACCTCTTTGCTATTGTGAATAATGCTGCTATGGACATGAGTGTACAAATATCTCTTTGAACAAACACTCTTTTAAGGAGTTTATTCCATCATATTTGGATTATTTGTTTGCCCAACCTGACGGTTAGCTGCACAAGGACCTGTGAGACTCGTCTTTGTATCCCGACTTCCTGTATAGCGCTGGCGCACAGTAGGAACTCAGTAAGTATTTATTGAACAAAAGAATTTATTCTTACACTTCTTAGTCCCTACTGCCACAGCTGGCTGCTTTACATATTTTAATAAATAAGTTTTGCAATTTTAATGAATGCTATTCTGGTGATATTTACATACCAAGCAAGTTTGTTGAAGGGGGTTAGTATAAAAAAATTTCTAAATCTCAATCAAAATTCACTGTCTAGATGAAATGCCACTGACAATTCCTTCTGACTCCTTGCTGAAAATCAACTCTTCCAAGTTCTTGATCTTCTCCTTCCTTTCCTTTCTTTTCCTCAAGTCATAGCGTGGCATAGGTCTTAAGGACCTCAGTACGGGTCTCCTCAACTCATGGGGCATCTTATGGAATAAAGCGAGGCATGGGCTCAAAAACTTTCACTGAAGGTCATTTTGTACAAGGCACAGGACAAACAAGGCCACACAGCCCGACCTCTGGAGGAACTCTCAGTCTTGTGGCTCTGCCTGATTATTCTTGAACATAATTAAGCCAGTAGATTGAGTTTTCTTGGGTATAGAAAATAGTATTTGCTTCCATCACCCATTACTCAGCTGCCAAACATGGATGCCATAGCATTTACAAAGCATGAGGAGCTGAAAGATGTTGGGAAGATTTTGAGTAGCACTGCATTTGATGATAATTACTATGTGTAGTATCAGCAGTGTCAGAAGCAAATTCTGTGATCTTTTACAAAATACACATTTGGAATTAGGGTTTCTGGTCAATGTAACATTGTTGTACATAAACCTCTGAGGCACTTTCTCTGCTCCAAGCACAAAGCAATGGTTTTTAAAAATATAAAAGTGAGAAACACTTTAAAATATAAAAGAGAAATATTAAAAGACAGAGTTGGCCCCAAACATAAATGTTTCTATGGAATGCAAACTAACACATGGGATTGAAGACATGGGCCTGCTGAGCTCCAGGTCTGAAAGGAGGCAGAGGAGGCTGGAATGAGGCTTCTGCAGGGCCAGGGAGACTAACTGTGATCCACATGGGGTGAGGGAAGTAGGTGGGAACCAGAAGCAGGTTCACTGCTGGAATCTATGGGTTAGACTGAGACCTCTCATCCCGGACAGGCGTACACACAAACTGGCTTGTTAAAGAGGGTATGAGAAGCTGACCACTGCCTGATGACAGGCCTCACAGGAGAGGATGATAAGGCAGGAAGATAAAAACACACGACAGGAAACTGGTGAAGCAACCACAGGCCTCCATGACTGACTCCATGGCGTCTCCATTGTCCCAGTAGGAGACAAGAAAAGATAAAGTCTTTTTATTCAGGTGGTATGATTATCTATAAAGAAAACCAAACAGACTACATTGAAAAAAAATATTAGAACTAGAAAGACAATTTAGCAAGATTTCTAGGTATGAGATCAACAAACAAAATCTAATTAGTACTTTGATATATTAGTGTTTATCACATACATTATTTAATAGCAAGCAAAAGGCCCACTCTTAATAGCAATAAATAATAAAGCACCTGGGAATATAGATAACATAAAATGTGGATTTTAGGTATAAAACATTTTTATAGGAAAAGTTAACTGAGAGTTGAAAAAAAATGGAGGCATATACCATATTTATGTGTTGAAATATCGATTATACTGAAGATGTCATTATCCTAAAGTTAATGTTTAATTTCAAGGCAAACCCACTTTTTAAAATACCAACCTGATTATCTAACATGGAACCATGATCACAAAATTCATGTTTAAGAGTAAAGGGTCAAAATATATAATAGTAGCTGGGGATGCCTTTGGCTACAAACAAAAGAATATAAAATTAAAATACCTTAAACAATAACAGGTTTATTAGTTCACATTACAGGATGTTCTGTGGAAGGTGATTTTAGTATTGGTTAATGTGGCAGCATGATGTCATCACAAGGGACTGAGCCCTTGTTATCTGTCTGCTTAGCTATTCTCAGTCTCCAGCTTTTCTCCTCAAGGTGGCAAGATGGCTGCCACAGGTTCAGGCATCACATTTTCCTCCAACTCTAGGAAAGGCAAACCTTTTTCTTATGTACCTTCTCAACTGGGAAGAAAACTGACTTATCCTTTTCTACTTCTACTCTAGCATAATTCCACGTAGGTCTCATTGGCAAGAGATGCAACACATGCCTACAGCCAAACCATTCCCAATGGAATGGAATTATTATACTTCAATGGGTTTGGACCAAGCACTATGGAATAGGCTTCGTGGACACCTGAAAACAATTCTGTTTCAGTTGGAAGGTGAAAGAGACAATATCCTTTGGTCAGATAACCAACCACAACCCAAGGCAATTTTGAAAAAGAATAAAAGTCAAGGGGTTTGCCCTACCAAATAATTAATATTTAAAACCAGAGGTAACATAACAAACCAAGAGAAAAAAGATGAACTATTTAATTACTATGTGTTGGAATAATTCTATTTATATTTCACATCATAAGTTTAAGTTGATAAAGACCTAAATGTAAATAGTAAAGTGTTATACTTCTAGATAAAAATATGAGATGTTCATTACATCCTTGTAATAGGATGAATTTACTAATAAAGCACAAAGGAATAAAACACCAGGGCAAAGTCTGATACATTTTACTACTTTAAAATAAAAAGACATTGGCCCTGGCCAGTTGGCTCAGTGGTAAGCACCAGCCTGGCATGTAGATGTCCCGGGTTTGATTTCTGGTCAGGGCACACAGGAGAAGTGCCCATCTGCTTCTTCAACCCTCCTCCTCTTGCTTCTCTCTCTCTCCCTCTCTCTCTCTCTCTCTCTCTACTCCTCCTTCATCTATGGCTCTATTGGAGTGAGTTGGCCCTGGGCACTGAGGTTGGCTTCATGGCCTCCACCTCAGGTACTAAGAAAAGCTCAGTTGGAGCAATGGTGCAATGGCCTCAGATGGGCAGAGCATCACCCCCGCTCATGGGCTTACCAGGTGGATCCCGGTCAGGGTGCATGTGGAAGTCTGTCTTTGCCTCCCCTCCACTCACTGAATTTAAAAAATAATAAATAAATAAATAAATAAATAAATAAAAAGACATCATCAACAAAGTACAGAGACAGTCCAAGACAAACAGAAGACATTTTCCCATACATAAAACCATTAAGTTGTTAATATTCAAAATTTATAAAGAACTATAACAAAACAATAAGAAAAATAAACAACTACAAAAAATTGGCAAAGGATATAAATAGTCAATTCACAGCAGAGACACCTTAATAGCCAATAAACATATAAGAAGATGCTCAATCTCATTAGGAATTAAGAAAAAACAAAGTAAAATAATAAAAATATACCATATCATACCCATAAATAGGCAAAAATGTTAAATTCTAAAAATACCAAAAGTTGCAAGGTGTGGGGAAACAGGACTCTTAGAAATCAAAATTACAATAAAAATTAATATAAATCCTAAGACTGGCAGTTCCTCTTGTAGCTATAGTGCCTAAATTAGTGGTTTTCAACTAGGGGTGATTTTGCCTCCCAGGGAACATTTGGAAATGTTTAAAGACCTTTCTGGTTGTCACACCTGGGTATAGGAGGGAGCTACTAGTTACTAGTAGAGGTGAAAGATACTGCTAAAATTCCGTCCCACAACAAAAATTATCCAGTCCACAAGATTGAGAAAGTCCGGCCTAGAAAAACTTTCACATGGTATACACTAGGAGACTGTTTTTGTTTTTGCTTTTTTATTGTTTTTTTTCCTTAATTTTAGTGAGAGGAGGGAACGCAGACAGACAGATTGCTGCATGCTCCCCAACGAGGATCCACTCCGCAAGCCCAGTAGGGGCGATGCTCTGCCCATGTGGGGTTGTTGCTCAGCAACCGAGCCATTTTTTTAGCGCCTGAGGTGAAGGCCACCAAGCCATCCTCAGTGCCCAAGGCCTACTCATTCAAACCAATTGAGCCATGGCTGTGGAAGGGGTGGGGGAGAGAAGAGGAGGAGGAAGGGTGGAGAAGCAGATGGTCACTTCTCCTGTGTGCCCTGATCAGGAATTGAACCCAGGACATCCACACACTGGGCTGATGCTCTACCACTGAGCCAACTGGTCAAGGCCAGTCTGGTTTTTAAATGTTAACTGCAGCATTGTTTCTTATAGTAAACAACAACAAACTAAAAACAACCCATTCACCATAATGCAGCTGAATGAATAAGTAACTTGTGTATATTCAAACAAGGGACTAATATACAACGGTTATAATTAATGAGTTAGTTCTTCAGGTTGCAACATGAATAAGTCTAAAAAGCAATGGTGACACAAGAAATCATTGCAGAATATTACATACAGTGAGATATAGTATTCCTGTACATTTTACAACTACAAGGCAATACTATATATTGTTTATGAACATATACATATAATAAAAAGTATAAAAACATACATGGGAATGATTTACAAGAACTTCAAGATAGTGATTACTTCTGGGAAAAGAGGAAAGGAGAAAAATAGAGAAATAAATGGGTCAGGGATAAGCAATTGGTTTCAACTGTACTTGTAAGACATTTTACAACAAAGCAAAAACCCTAAAGCAAGTAGTAAGTCAAATATTAAGATTTTTGTTAAGTGTTTTATACATAGATGTCTATTGAATTATTTTTTATGGTTTTTTTTAGTTTTATCGAAATATTTATCTACAATAAAAATGTTTTAAAGTATTTTAAGAGCTGCATTTGCAAGAATGAAGATTCTTTATGTGTTTCAGGGGCACAGAGAGGGTGGAGGGAGCCCGTGGTTCCAGAAGAAACAGTGCTGCTCCTAAGGGAAATTAGAGAAGGGGGAAGTGACCCCTGAATAAAGAGAAGTCTATTTATTTAAAGACCCTGTCCCAGGGATTCTTGGCAGGTAGAGTTGGCTTTCCTGCTGCACCAGCAATTGGTAGGCTATTCCTCTGTCCATGGTCCTATTCCTCTGCCTCAAATAATCTTGCAAGAGCTCAGAGGGAGGTTTGAATTTGCCTTATATTGTTCTAGATCGAGCTGAAAAGCTGAGAGCAGAGGAAATATTGTGGGTACAGCTCATCTTGGGTATTTGAAAAGTCATTCTATTTGCTGTAGCTGCACTAACAGAAGAGGATCCTGCCTGATGGCCGTTCTTTATAGTAACAATGAACAGCATCTTTTGGTCGCGTGAGCTCCAATCACACTGAGGCTGCTTGATAAGAATGATACCATCATCTTTCTAACATCTCATATTTTTAATGAAAGGTTTTATCATCCCTAATGCTTTTTGTTGTTTCTTTCCAACATTAAGAGCAGTCAATATTTGCCTCTACTTTTTACAGAGATGAAGAAAGACTAACAAAGCTTCTCCAAAGATTTAGTTTAGGTTCTAGGATCTAATATTTTTACCTAAGCCACTGGGGATAAATGGTGAGAGTAACTCAACTCGAGAAAGACATTTTATGGGCATCCCAAAGTAATCGCCTATCTTTTTAAAAGAAACAACATCTCTTGAGATCCCAGGAGGAGTCTGGCACTCCATAAAGTGATATGAGCATGCGAGTGTAGAACGTAGTGTTTGGAAACATAATGTTCCTCCAGGGACTTAAAAATTAATGTAGATCCAAAACTGTTGAAAAAAAAAAGTACAAGGGTTGGTAGTAATAAATTATGGGAAAATAAAGTGAGAGGTGTAGGGGGAAAAAAAATCCCAAACATAGAGATAAAACTATGGAACACGAAAGTAGAATATGATGAGCTAATTAACCTCAGGAGAACACAGACTCGCAGTATGGGCAGAATACAAGATACTATGAAGTCAATTTTGCCAACACCATTACTTGTCTAGCCACACAAAATCAATAGCTCTTTCTGATGGGCCACTGGCAAAAAAAAAAAAAAAAAAATATATATATATATATATATACACACACACACACACATACACATAAACATATAGATAGATTTATTTATTTATTTATTTATTTATTTATTTTATTTATTTATTTACTGTTGTTTTCTATAGATGGAGTCGAAACCATCCAGCATACAACCAAGTAATTAGGGGGAAATGATGTGGGTTGGGCTGGCAAACTTTTAGTTTATAAAACTAGAGGTCTAGGTGAAAGCTCTAATGGAAATAGGTGCAATCGGGTTTGTAGATGCTGATTTTTATCAGCAACAAGAAACTATGCTAAAAGCTCGATTTGGCCTACTTTAGGTTCCCTGGGTAAGTTAGTAGGGGAATTTTCATTAGGCAATTTGTTATATGTCAGAAGAGGAAATAAAGCAATACATGAACACTGTGATATATAGGAAAGAAAGTATCTTAATGGGAAAATGCACTCTAGTCTAGGAAGACGTTTCCCCTCCATGACGATGGGAAATATTTGGAAATGTAGGGACCTCACCGGTCCTCAGACTAAGCATTTGCCATTGCCCTAGTTTTCCTGTTTTAACAACTTCAACCTTGCAAACACACCAATGCTGGGGGAGTTGGTTTTACATATTGACAGTCAGCTTCTGTCTTGGGTTCCCTCATGGCCACTGTAACTTTGTTCACTCTTATATACACCTTCTCATATTTTATAGTATTACAGTAATATGAAAAGGTAAACATGTCTAGACATTTTTATTCCATTGAGGAAGGGCGTAAATTAGACCATCACTTCCATGTGGATATCCAATCGGCATCTGAAACTGAACATGGTCAAAGAAGAACTCTTGATTCTCTCCCTTAACCTTCTTGTATCAAATAACAGCAAGAGGCTTAAACAAATAACTTTATTTTCTTTATAAACAAGATGTCCGGCAATAAATGGTTGCTGGTGTTGGTTCAGCTGCAATTTCTAAACCATCAAGGACCCAGGCAATTTTTATTTCTTTTCTACTTTACCATTGTGTTAAATGTTGGCCTTTAATCATAATGCCTTTAGTTTTGTAGTCCCAAGATGGCTACCATGACTCCACATACTGTGATGCTGTTCCAGATAGCCACACCTATCCCCAGAGGATTTTCACTTAGGTTGCATTAGCCGTAAATGAATCACCCTTAACTTCAAAGGAGATGGGGAAATTGAGTATCTAGCAAAAGAGAATGGGGTTATTATGATTGAATTATACCAATCATGATTCATCACTTGGAGCACAATTCATATTGTGCTCTTCAGCAAAACCAGGGCTCTGTTAGCAAGGAGGAAGAGAGGAACAGCTATTGTGGGGCAAGGAGGATGAACATGGTCAGTCACACTTCTTATTCCCAGTCTACATGTCTCACTGAATAGCATCGCCATCTACCCAGTGCCCAGCCAACAATCAAGGAGAGAATTTTGATTCTTTTCATTTATGTCCCACATACAAACCACTAGAAAGCTGTGTTGACTCCACCTCCCATGTATACCCTAATCCAGTGGTCCCCAACCCCCGGGCTGCGGACCGGTACTGGTCCATGGGCCATTTAGTACTGGTCCGCAGAGAAAGAATAACTTACATTATTTCCGTTTTATTTATATTTAAGTCTGAACGATGTTTTATTTTTAAAAAATGACCAGATTCCCTCTGTTACATCCATCTAAGATTTACTCTTGACTCTTGTCTCAGTCACGTGATACATTTATCCGTCCCACTCTAAAGGCCAATCCGTGAAAATATTTTCTAACATTAAACTGGTCTGTGGCCCAAAAAGGTTGGGGACCATTGCCCTAATCCATTTCATTCTCGCCATTTTTCTCTGCTACTATCCAAGTTCAAGTCACCCATTGTTCACCTGAATTATTGCAATTGTCTCCTAAAGATCTCTGTGCTTTCATCTTACTCTCTGATTCATTGCCCAAACAGAAAGTCAATGCCTAGTTTAAACCTCCCACTGGCTTCCCATCTCATCTAAAACTCAAATTATTTACTATGACCTTCCATGCCTTAAAGATCTAGGCTCTGTCCTGTCTAACCATGTTTTCATTTCCCACTGAATGCCAGCCAGCTAGGCCTTCTTTATCTTTCTCAAAGTCAAATATCTTACCATCAATGGGACCTTTGAACCATCTAGAATGCTCTTCATTCTGATCTTTTCACAACTAGCTGCTCCTTGTCATTTAGATCACTGTTCAAACATCATCTCTTCAGAGAGGTATTACCTGGCCACCCAATCTAGAAGAGACACCCGGTCATCCATCTCTTCAGTCTATTTTATTTCTCTGTATTACACCTATCACTGTCTAAAAATGATCTTGTTTACCCCTTTATGTATCATGTAATGAAATACGTTTTTTTTCCCAACTCCTCCACACTAGAATATAAGCTCCACAAAAACAGAAATCTTGTTCGTTGTGTTCACTGCTATATTTATAGAACCTAGATCAAGGAACATGCTAGGTTCTCATCAAGTATCTCTGATTAAATGAATAAAGGAAAGGAAGGATTTTTAAGTAGAAACGTTAGCAATAAAAATAACATCTGTACCATATTACCAGCATCCTTAGAATGATCCTTTATAGAGCAAGATTGCTTTGTTAGTTAAAGAATGTAAATGTGTTATGCCTAAAAGAATTCACAATTGACAGGCAGCACTAATTTCTTCCCCCCGGCCTCTTTCCTCCTGTGTCTTCCTTCCTTTCTTTTCTTTTCTTTTTTTTTTTTTTTTTAAGAAAGGAGAGAGAGAGAGAGAGAAAGAGAGAGAGAGAGAGATGGGGGAGGAGCTGGAAGCATCAACTCCCATATGTGCCTTGACCAGGCAAGCCCAGGGTTTTGAACCGGCGACCTCAGCATTTCCAGGTCAATGCCTTATCCACTGTGCCACCACAGGTCAGGCCCTGTGTCTTCCTTTCCAAAGTGAAACATCCCACATACACTCTTAATCTTAGTGCTCTATCGGTGCGGTTATCGAATGCTTTCCTCGTTGACTTCTTCCCTTTTGCCTAATAACATGATTATATGTTCACAAGGTCTGGGACAATTTAAAAGAAACATCTGGGAAATGTCCTCTTCTCTTTTCTTTTGGTCCAAGATTTCAAGAAGGGGAAAACCTAAACGTTTTCAGAAGAAGAAAGAAAAACTTAGCATCTGAAATTTTCTGCCTTTTTTTCCTGAGGTTTTCACATATTTATATATGGTCTTCCCAAAGACTAAAACGATTTCCACTTTCTTCACTAGAAAACCAGATTTTTCAACAGGCTGCCCATGTAAAATGTTAAAATTGGAGACGTTAATATGCAGTCTTCCCTCAGCTCCCATTCTAGGCTCCTCTCAGCCCTTTCTATACCAACTCAATCCCAAGTGATGCCGCACGGGTCCAGGTTTCCGGATCAGCTGCTGGCTGGGCCAATGGGCTCAGGCTGCCTTCCGATGTCCTGAGCATCTGGCACATGGACATTGTGCAACAGAAACTCTGGGAAGTGCACACCCATGGTAGGGACCCAGCATCATCCAAAACGCCCTGAGGTTTAGAAGTGTCCTCAAGTACTGCTCATAAAGGGCACACAGAGGATCGCTGGGGTTTTGAATTTCGGGACTTGCCAACAGAAAATAAAAGGTCATCCCCAAAGGTCTTCAGGGACTATATTAAAAACAGAAATAAACTGTTTCTCTGGACTCTCCACAATCTCAGCCCCTCCCCCTTCTTTGCCTGTCATCACCATCCCCCTGGCCCACCTCGCGCCACATACAGCCATGTCTAGCTTCATGCCTGCGCATTACCTCTTGGACATTTGCAGGCTGCTGAAACATATGTCTCAAAACAGCCTTGATAGTTTTGATATGAGTGCATTAATAAAAAATATGCAGTGTAGGCACCCCAAAAACATGCATATTAAAAGATAAACCATATATACATTTTAAAACAAAAAAAATAAATAAAATTAAAAATTAAATTAGGTTCTTTGGTTTAATTCATATTAACTTATTTTGTTTATTGATTTTAGAGAGAAAGAATGGAAGAGAGAGAAACATCAATTTCTTGTTCTACTTATTTATGCATTCATTGGTTGATTCTTTTAAAAAAATTTTTCATTGACTTGAGAGAGAAGGGTAGGGAGAGAGAGAAAGAGAGAAGCAACAGCTCGTTGTTTCACTTAGTTGTTCCATTTTGGTTGATACCTGTATGTGCCTTGACCAGGAATGGAACCCACAATTTTGACATATTAGGACGATGCTCTAACCATCTGAACTACTCTACCAGGGCTTGATTTAATTTTGAAATTAGAATTTAGGGAGCCTATTTCCAGATCATATCTGAAGTTAAATGGGTAACTCTATTTCCTTATGGTTATCACAATTCTAAAGCTAGCTCCTCAAGATTCCCATCTCCTAACCTGGTTACTCAGTCAAACACTCATCTAGGCACTGCAATGAAGGGATTTTGCAGGTGTAATTAAAGTCCCCGAAGTCAGTTGACTTTAAGATTTGCAAATTTTTCCAGGTGGGCCTGACCCAATCAGGTGAGCCCTTTAAAAAAATGGTTTTCCTCATTTGGTAGCAGAAGCGGAAGTAGAAGAGATTCTAAATGTGAGACAGAATGGACAGTGATGGTTGGCTTTGAAGACAGAGAAGGCCTCATGAGAAGAAATGTGTATGGTCCCTAGAAGCTGATGGCTCAGGGCTGACTGCCAGAGAGAAAACGGGGACCTCAGTGCTATAGCGACGGGAACTGGGTTCGGCCAGCGATGTTAATGAACTTGGAAGCAGATTCTTCCCCAGGTTAGGGTCCAGCCTGACTTCTACCCTGATTTCTGCCTTCCGGGACACTAATCAGAGAACCTAGCCAAACCCACTCAGATTTCAGACCCAGAGATCTGTGAGCTAATTAATGGGATATTGTTCTAATCCCCTAAATTTGTAGTAATTAGTAACATGGCAGTAGAAAACAAATACATCCCTTTGATTTTTACATCTCAAAATAAAGGTAGCAATCTCTGGCTATGTTTAAGAAGCCCTCCAAAAACAAATATGAACAAGATTCAATTAACTTGTTTTAAGTTTGACGGAAAAGAGATATATTAAATTATGTACAAGATGCTATGATTTTTTTAAAAATTCTATCACCCATTGAGGTTCAGTCCAGTGCCATTTGACTCTTTAATCCCAATTAGATTTGTTTTCTCATATTCATGGCAGTTGCAGGTCAAGGCTAACTTTAGAAGCCACGTCATAGGGGTTGAGAGCAATGGAATTCTTGCTTCAGGGAGGACACGATTTAACCTGTAGTTGTTCTTTTTGTTTTGTTTTCATTTCACAAAACAATATTCTGCATTTTATAGATTCTCTACTAGATGCCACAGGAAGAATTTTTTTCTTTCTTAGTTATACTTCCATCTCTGAAAAACTTGACCTCCACCTTGGCAAATATGTTGAAAGTCAGCTGGCTATATTCTGATCTTGAGAAAGTTAGGAAAGTTAAGGCAAAAGAGGATCATACTCATTTAAATAATATTGATCACGGCAATCAAGGAAAACCGAAAGTGGGCGAAAGCATTCTGACCGCATCATTGTTCCCTTAGTAAACAGAGACGCAGATGGTGCTGAGCCTGCTAATCCAGATTTCTCCTCCCAAGAATGGCAGGTAACCATGGAGTCTTCTGATGAGCACAGCCACAGACCAGATCTAGTTCAAACACAGAGAGTGGGGGAAGAGGAAGAGGAAGGGAGTAGTTAAGTAAGCAAGAGGTTGTATACAGGGTGAGAACATTCCAGTTTAGGGAGTGGACTTTCTAGATGCAAGGATAGGTCGGTTGCTAAAAGCAACAAGACTCTCGGTAAGTTACTTAAAAATCCCTGAGCCTCAGTTTCCTCATGTGTAAATCAAGATAGTTGCTCAAGATGTCTTAGCACAGGGCCTAGGACATGGAGTCCTCAATAAACGATGGCTGCATTAGGATCGTGCAATCTCATCCTTCTGCCCTTGTCCAAGAATTCTGGATAATCATCTCTATTCTAATGGATGCTAATAGCCCTGCTGGCTAGTCTGAAGTATCATGTTCAAAGCAAAAGACTACAGGCCAGTGTCCAGGCCAGAGTCTAGCGCAAATACTCCCTCAGGGTAGGGAGGGACAAAGAGAGTGGTTCTGGCTAGGGGAAGCTGATTCCCCAGGCAAGAACAGGGTATTTATTAGATCTATAGAAGGAAGGACCTGTAGTCAAATATCCACAAATAAAAATCTCTTCCCAAAGCAATTGCATTTTCTGGCCCAATCAGTTGACAATGAGATGGCCATTGAAGATCATATTTTCCCAACATTGGTCCATTTTCTTGGCTTTTCTCGGTCATTAATTATGACCATGTTTTCCCAAATGTGGAAATTCCCCTCGCACAGATGCTGCTGCTGGCCAACCCTCCTTTCCTGAGAAGTCTCTCTACAGCACAAAAATATTTTTGTTTTCCCCAACTGCCCACAGGGAAAATTTCCTCATTCTTTTTTTTCCCCTCCTCCCTTAAAGCCTTTTGACAATTTCCAGGAATCTAAGTAAAACAGAATCACTTAGATCACTAGAAGAGAGCCTTTTAGATAGTCTACTTCAAACATGGCAAAAAAGAACCCCACACTTTAAATTTAACATTATTAAACCAATGTTAAGGGTTCCTTTTAATAACCAAAGGCAATGCCATTAAGATCAAAATAACTCCCACTCCTGCCTGAGAATATGGCTCTGGGACTTGGGAGCTTAAATTATAAACAGGGGCGGCCAAAGGGATTCTCCTTGTATCTGGGTCAAATGGCATCATGTGAACTGCACTTCATACACATTATAGCCCTACGTGAATGTAGCTATTTGACACCAAAGTGGGTGTACTGTGCCTAATTATGAATTTTCAAGCATCAAAGACTTGGGGTGGCCACTTAATGAATTGAGGGAAGGAGCAAGAAGTGTTTTTGAAGTGTGGCCATACCTCTTTTACATAGAATGTGGCTCCTGCTCTTTATACACAATAAAAGTAAATACAAGTAGCAGAGGCATGAACTTTGCGCTTATTGTTTGATATGCATAAGTATCAATAGCAAGAGAATGGTTAAGTACCACTCTCAGTTCAAGACCAATTAAAGTGAAAGTGTATAAATCGAAGCATTGTCGCCCTGGCTAGATAGTTTTGTTTGTTAGAGCATACTCCTGAAGCACAGAAGTTGCCAGTTTGGTCCCCTGGTCAGGGCAAGTACAGGAACAGATCGATGTTTCTGTCTCTCTCTCCCTCCCTCCCTTTCTCTCTCACTAGAATCAAAACATAAAAATGTTTAAAAATTTTAAAAATAGTTATAGAAACATGTCAGTGGGAAAATATTGGTTTGCTAAAATTATTTATGCTTTTGCCCCCCCAGAAAAATGATCAGGTAGTCTAATGTTCTAGTGTTTATGAGGTAAACAGAGCTATTATTGCATGGAAGATCAGTATTTTTGATTAAGCAATTACCTTCAATTATGATATGTGGGCTACCAGGAAATATTGGCTTTCTTCTTCCACATCTTTGACCTGCTTTTGCTCAATGGAAAGTAATGAGTAAGTCAGGAAATGGTATCTAATTTTGTATTAGCATTAGTCAAATGTAAGCAGGAGGAGAGAGTTATCATAAAAATTTTAAATAGAGATAACTGGAAAAATCTGCCATTTGAATAGTTAGTATCAACGCTTCCCGAATTTAACACAGATCATGGAGACAATGATGTTCCCTATTCCTGCAACATAACAACCAAAATTTCCTTGGAGTTTGAAAATTTCCAGTGAAGACTCTTCACTACTGTGATTTTAATGAGGCATACTGAGAAGTGGGGAAAGGGGCATTTGACTCTTTTCTTTTTCATAAAGAAACAGTTAAACAAATAGAAATCATTTCACCGCTGCAAGAGAAATGAATGGGTTAAATTAAAATAACGTTTTAAAAAAATAAAAAGCAAGAGAATTAAGAGTGTAAACCTTGCTCAGGGAAATATTTAGTATGCTCAGATAAAGAGGAACAGCCTTGATTTGACATTGAATAACTGGTATAGCACCAGCTGGCACTGGTCAATCAAAACAGATGCCCAATAAAGCTGATTGGACTCTTGGTCATAAGCAACTATAATGACCAACAAGTATGTACCAACTAGATAGCAACGCTGACTATTTTATATGGTCATGAGAGTCAGTGTAAAGTTGACTTATAAACCAAAAGGCATTATGAAAACACATTTGATTGCAATATGTTTTAGATGCAGCTGAAGGGAGGGTCAGATCATGGATATATAGACGAAAATAAAAATATCTGCTAATTTCTATTGAACTCACATTCTTATAGTTGCTTAGGAACTGAGAATTCTTCCTCTTTTTATCTCTCCTCACCACTTCTCAGGTGAAATAGACATTTTAAAAGTCAAGGTTTGAGTCTCTTGAGACCATGATCAATAAGACCCTGTTTAGTTGCCTAAGCGCAAGTTGTCTTTTAAAATTCTAAAATAGTTTTTATTTTCATGTCTGGAATGACATTCCACAAAATTTATAAAGCTTATTTTTAGGTGGTGGGATATGGGGTACTTTTATTTGTTTGTTTTCTTCCTTATATATTTTTTGTGCTGTTTGAAATTTTTAGTCATTTTTTTAACAGTTCATTAAAATAATTATTTTTTTTAAAACCCCTTTCTTTCTATTATTGGCCAAAAGTGTAGTCCACAGACTTCTGTCCTCTCTATTAGAAAATTTTCTGAATTTGCATTCCCAACATTAAACATCACTTTCATTTTAAATAATCTCCCTTATAGCCATTGTGAAAGGCAGGATATCTAACTATTTTTACAGCACACACTCTTTGAAGGATTTTCTTTTGTTATTTTTGTTCTTTGCATTGTCAGATCTAGTTGTTTTAGAATATCGCTGAACTCTCCAATTGCCTTTGAAAGAAATACCACCAGATGTACAATTTAAGTACAGTAACTTGGGAACACATCATTCAACCTATAGATAGTATTTGTAAATGTTGGAAAGATCCCTGGATAAACTAATCTCAGAGATTTTCTTTTGTGGTACAAATGTCACAGTGGCAAAAGGTGATGAGTTAGGAAGATCCTTAGGAAATACTGTGCTATTGAGGCTTATAAATTCTGTACATAATTCTCCTTTTCAGGATCTGTTTCTTGTGGTATGATAGATACCACTAACCAATAACATTTCCAAAGTCTTTAAGCCAAATGGTTCAGCCTCTAAGCATTCCCCACGGACCCTAAAGGGTTATATTAATTTAATACTGGGGTGTCCTAGGTCAGTAACAGAAATTCAAAAGTGGTTGATTTTTTTTTAAAAGGGTGGCATGATTAAGAATAAATTCATTGTATTCCCTTTGGTATTGCCCACTTGATTGTGGTTGCAATGCTATTTGTGCTCTTTTTGTCTACCCACCTATCAGTATAAAAGTGAAAAAAGGTAGAATAGTTTCCATCATTGGAAAATTTCAAGGTCAGGATGGATGACAATCAGGTATTCTCTGGAAGAGATATATACATATAAAGAGAATTGACTACAGTGACCTTTCAAATTTCTTTTAACTTTGGATTCTGTGCTCTGACATGTGCCCACTAGATTATGGTGGTGATGCGCTATGTTAGAATGATAGGAATCTCTTCTGGCCACCTTCCTCACTTTGTCTTGAACCTGCATCTTCTGCAGGGGTGGCAGTTTTGAGGATTACACAGATGGAGTGGGTAGGAGAGTATTCCTAGGAGGCTTGGAGCTGTCCAGCAGTCAAGGGAACTGCCCAAACTCTAGTTAAGTCCTAAGTAATGAGACTTATAAAAGTTTAGCAGGGATTCAGCTTTGCATACATGTATTCAATATATGTACATGTATGTAGAGGTATATGCTACTCAAGCCCAACCCACGGAGATGTTTTTCTACTTTCTATATTGCTTTTCATTGAAAATGGGATCAGTGGTTTTTTAAAATTGTGTAGGAAAAAAGAAAGCAATATGTACAAGAACAAGACAGAAGAGTTGCAGAGAAAGAAAGCAAAAATAGGACTATTATTCTGTACAAGCAGTTTTCCGGCTTAATTTCAAGCTATTTAGCTTGAAACACACACACATATGTAAACATGCTCTATATGTAGATGAGTTCAAGTCTATAGCAATCAGTAATATACTCATCATAGCACACCATTTGAAAAAAAAAATGAACGGTCAAGTATTAGCTTACAAAGTCTTCCCAGAGTGTATAACTTAAAAAAATTAAAAATAAACCTAATTTGCCTTAACAGGTTGCTTATTTTTCCTTTGCAAGTGGCAGATATATTCACTTTGATGAATGCTCACTTGTTGAGGTGCTCTTTAAGCATGTTTTGAATTTTTTTATAAGTGGCTGGGTACCTAGTACCCTTTTCCTTATATTTTCTTCTGAAATGGGGAATCAGTGATTCCACAGACAACCTAGATTTGATGAAATCCTAGATTTGAAGAAAAAATTGGGGGGAAACATCTCAGCCAGTTCCCATGTCCTAGGCAATTAAGTAGTAACCCAATTTTGTAGGTAAAACAACTAAATGTGGTTGCTCCATAATAATTTTTTATTATTATTTAAGTGAGAGGAGGGGAGATAGAGAGACAGATTCTCAAATGTGCCTTGACCAGGATCCAACCAGCAACCCCTGTCTGAGGCTGATACTCTGCCCATCTAGGGCCATGCTAAAAACCAACCTATTTTTAGCACCTGAGGCCAAGGCTCCATGGAGCCATCCTCAGAGGCTGGGGCTGATATGCTTAAAGGAATCGAGCCATGGCTGCGAGGAGAAGTGAGAGAGAAAGAGAATGGGTAGTGAGAGGGGTGGAGAAGAAGATGGTCACTTCTCTTGTGTGTCTTGACCGGGAATCAAACCTGAGACTTCCACATGCTGGGCCAATGCTCTACCCTTGAGCCAACCAGCCAAGGCTCACAATAATTTAAAAATTTACAAAGTGACACATACTTAGTATAGAAAATTTGAAAAGTACAAAAATACCCTATTCCCTTCCCCTCCCATAATCAAAATCATCCTTGCATAACTCTTGTTCACATTCTGATGTATACATAGCTTTCTAAATACATGTATGTGGTCATGTGCATAGTTTATGCTCAATATTTCTTCAAGATGAGAATAAAGGAGGCAAAACGAAACAGCTTATGTTCCATCTTACCCAAACCTGGAATCACTTGCCCAATACTTTAACTATCTTCTTTAATTGTCTCCTCCACCCTTGGGCTCAATCTGATAATAAGTTGTAAATGAGGTGCCGGATTTCCTATTTAGAAAATAGCACGAGGGTTGTACAAAGTCAAGTCCTTACCTTTCTCTTCCTTAATAGAAGACCCAATAATGTGAAAAGGAGATACGGTAGTGCAAAAAACGACTTTATTTTTGTGAGCTAACATCGTCCCCATGTTAACAGCTGCAAAGGCAGTCACATGCTTCACAGAGCAAAGAGCCCTACAAAAGAAGAAGTTAACTTTTACTTTGAAAATCCTTTTATCCTCCACGATTTTGATGGCTTTAAATTTGTCACCTGAATGCGATATTAACATAATCATCTGCATTCCAGCTAATGAATGCACCTGCTCCAAAGACTTTATTTTAGGGCCTTTTTAATGAGCTCTTCAAAAGAGTTTTCCTGGACTTACTGCACTGCTAGAGAAATAGCAGCTGTAAGCAGCTAACAACACATGCAGTATCTGAATCGAGTGTTGTGAAGTTGTTAAACCTGAGAAGGAGTATCCATCCATCTGTCTGGGATAAGGGAAAAGAAGCTGAGATGTAGGCGTGGCATTTGGAAAGAGTGCTAGAGTAAGTGGGACTGGCCAAAGAAGGTTATTCCCTGCGTGGCCAAAATGTAGGGATCCTAGGCAGTTCGCGTAAGCTCTCTACATCCTAGTTTCTCATCTATATAATGATAGGACACATCTTATAAGCTTGGGGTAAGGATTAAGCACTTCACCTGTTGTAAATACAACATAATGTTAAATTTCATACTCCTACCAAGTCCAGTCCTTTCAATAAATCATTGCAAGTCCTCAAAAAAAATTTTTTTAATTATAATTATATTTATTATTCTAAAAGATGTGACTTCAGATGAATTAAGCAAAATTTTATTTTATTGGCTGTAGGTTGTAAAATGACCTACAATTTTTAGGTGAATAATTGCTTACCAAGACCTATAGTTAAAAAAATGATCAAATTGATTACTTTTACATAAGTAATCAGGAAGTCCGTTTCAATCCTTAACCCCACAATGAAGAATTTTTTTCAGAGAAGACATCAACCAATCTCTGTAAGTGCAAATCCTTAATCCTGTTAGCCATTTAGAATTTTTAAATATTATGTAGATGTTATGATATTAAGATAGTTATTTAGTTTTAATATTATTTTAATGCTTTTTATTATATTAAAATTTTACTTCATGCTTGTTACACTCTAATTTGTATACATTTTGATGCTCTGTATACTTTAATTTGAAAAGTAAGTGGTAATAACCCATCCAAAACTCAACTGAATGGAAAGCAAAAAATAGGACAAATGTTGCTTTAAAGATGCATAATGCAGATACATTACAGATCAATTGGAGGTAACACCATGGAATAAAGATACCACAGGTTGGCCCTGGCCGGTTGGCACAGTGGATAGAGTGTTGGCCCAGTATGTGTATGTCTCAGGTTCGATTCCTGGTGAGGGCACACATAAGAAGCGACCATCTGCTTCTCTTCCTCTCTCTCTCCCCCTTCTTCCTCTTTTCTCCTCTCACAGCCAGTGGCTCGATTGGTGTGAGCCTTGGCCTCAGGCACTGAGGATAGCTTGGTTGATTGGAGCATCAGCCACAGACAGGGTTTGTTGGGTGGATCCTGGTCAGGGGCACATGCAGGAGTCTATTTTCTCTCCTCTCACTTAAAAAAGAAAAGATACTACAGATTTTGATATTTCTCTCTCTCAGTAAAATAGGTAGCACAAAGGTGAGATAGCTGTTAAGAAAATGGAAAATTCTCCTAGTCCGTTTTTATTTCAATAAAAGTGACACAGCTACCCTGGCTGGGAGTAATTTATTTGCCTTCTCCCCTTTACACCATTCTAGCCAATGGTCTTCCCTTGATAATTGGAACCACTTCATTGGTGTTTCACCCCGCATGCCACAATAGTGGGCAGTCCCCCAGGAGAGAGGGCTAGCTTGGGAATCTCCATCAGCTCATTAGGGGGGTTTCTCTGCACAGGCATGGTGTTCTAGAAGCAACCAATTTGACTCTGCTGGAGCAGGCAGGCTTCTGGTCACTGTTTGCCCACGTTTCAAAAATCCACTTCACTTGCGTGGAGTATCTTTCCAGAAGACATTCAGTTCCTCTCTCCAACGTCAGCTTTGTAACCTGAGAAAACAACTCCAAGGAAGCTCTCCTCTGGCTGCTCTCCGACTGTGTTTTGCTGTTAAAGGCAAGCTGACCTCATCGTGCGAGGGCCTGTTGCTTCTGGCCTGGCTACTCACACTGTGGTCCTCAGCAGGGCAGCATCAGTACCACCTGGGAGCCAGTCAGAAACACAGAGTCTCAGCCCCTCCCTCTTCCTGCGTGTGCACTGGTAAGTTTAAGACGCAGTGGTGTGAGGAATCTGGCTGAGATGGCATTTCCCAGCAACAGAGCTCACCATCTCCTGTTATCCCTCCACTTTCCACTTCTCTCTACACCACTGATTTCCCTGCGGTGCTCCAGGGTAAACTATCTCTATTTTTGGATGAGTTCCCAGCCTGTGGGTCTTGTAGTGATTGGCATGTCTATGGTTCAGGTGGTCAGACATGTATATGGCACAGGCCCCCACTAGCCAAACCATACCTATTCGCCTCCAAGTCATCCTGCTCTCCTTCTTCCCATAGCTATAGTGTTACCATCTTCAAAAATAATTGTTAAAGAAAAAAAAAATCACCAAAAGAAAAAAAATAGTCTTGATAAACCTGCATAGTTTAGAGCTAAAGAATATGTTAAAATTTTCCATCGTGGAAATTTCCCAGCTCCTGGGCTCTTCAGATTTTTTTTTTTTTTTCAGAGCTACAAGCAAAGAATGGAAATTTCCAATTGCAGCATCAAGGGCTGCTGTTCTGCTGACTGTCTTGCTCAGCCAGGGTCATCTGCTTCTCTAAGACATCAAGGAATGCCAAGGTAGGTCTGAGAGTACACACACACTTCCTCTACAGGAAGGCAAGGATGCCTTTGAGCGGCCTCCAAGCTGTGATGAGGAGAGCCCTGCCACACCCACCTGAGTGGGAATTTTGTTGATTGTCACCATGATCAGCAGTTTATCCTAGTTGACATCTTTCCAGTGGCAGCTGGCTGGCAGGTCTTTTTTTTTTTTTTTTTTTTTTTTTTTTAAGAAAGCCCTAAAGTGGGTAAGAGATGGAGAGAGGGGAGAGGAACCAACATTTGTTGAAGTCTACCCTTCCAAGTACTTGGCCAGGAATTTTATATCTATCATTTAACCTCTATGTGACCTGCTGAAAGGATGACTTCTGATTTTCTGCACCTGAAATTTGGGAGCCTCCTTTGTTCTGCCGGACACAGCCTTGTCTCCTCTGACCCTCCCAGAACCGTGTTATCTGCAAACATCTTGAAGGTGTGTCTACACCTCTTCAATTGTATCAACAGCTCTGTCCTTTTTCACTGTATCTAAGTTGAGTCCTGTTTTCATTCACAGCTGGTCCTAATGTCTGAATCAATGGACATCTAATAGTTTCAGTTCCCTAAATTCTATCCTGTTCATTCCCATACACTACCGCTGGCTCTACAGAAAAGTCTGATGGTGGTAGCCCCATGTAAGGCCTCCCATGCAAAAGTAAAAGCTTCTCGCAAACAAATCCAAGCACCCTGACTGGCTCTAGGCCAGAAAGAATGTCCTCAAACCTAGGTTGTGTGGCTTGAGTGGTTTGGGAGTTTTGTTTCCATTTTTAGTGTTTTGATTTTTTTTTTTTAATTTTGGGGATTCTGAATGACTCTAAGGCTCGAGGGCTACCGGTGTTTATTTTCTCTTTCTGCTGACGGCCCGTGGTACTGGGGAAAAAGTAGTTAAGGAAGATTTCTGAAACCACTGTTGCTATTTATGCTTAAAATAATTTATTGAGGCAAGTTTGTTAATAAGAAAGATATTCTAGCAATACATTTTAAATCATCATATGGCAAGTGAGTCTTAAAATGACTATTGGCCCTGGCTGGTTGGCTTAGTGGTAGAGCATTGGCCTGGCGTGTGGATGTCCCAGGTTCGATTGCCGGTCAGGGTACACAGGACAAGCACCCATCTGATTCTCCACCCCCCCATCTCTTCTCTCTCTCCCTCTCTCCCTTCTCCTCCCCTCCTGCAGCCAATGCTTGGTTAGAGTGAGCTGGCCCTTGGCACTGAGGATAGCTTTATGGCTTCCACCTAGGTGCTTAAAATTGGCTCCGGTTGCTGAGCAACAGAGCAGCGGCCCCAGATGGGCAGAGCTTCTCCTCCTAGTGGGTTTCCCCAGTAGATCCCGGTCAGGGTGCATACAGGAGTCTGTCCCTGCCTCCTCTCCTCTCAATAAAAAAATTTTTTAAAAGACTATTTATTCTGTCTTTTCAATCATATCCATATTCATAGATAGCAGTGTCATCTTTGAATAACAGTGACCAATTTTAATGCCACCTGATATTGGGGTGGAGAGGAGTGGGAATGGTCAGCAAGAATATTGTAAGTCTGTCTGTTTAGGCTTTAGTCTCAAAGGCTAACATTTATTTAGTCATTGGTAAGTCCTGTGATAACGATTTTCCTCAATCTTTAATCCATTAAAACTGAGTCTATCCCTGTCTGGGGAGCTCAGCTGCTCAGAGCATTGTCCTGATATGCCTAAGTTTTTGGTTCAATCTCTGGTCAGGGCACGTATAAGAAACAACCAATGAATGCATAAATAAGTGGAACAACAAATCAGTGTTTCTCTCTCTCTCTCTCTGTTCCTCTCTTTCTAAAATCAATGAGTGAAAAATACATTAAATAAGAATTATCTAAAAAACAAACAAAAACTGAGTCTGATTCTGTGCTGAAATTCATCAAGATGGCATTTTAATATGGGTCTGGGTCTCATATGATATGCCACATTTCCGACAGGCTTCTTTCCATTCTTCCTCTTGCCTCTGTCATTAACTAGAGAGCCATTGGTCCTCTTTGCTGAAGACAATGATGATTCATATCTGTGGGTGGGGCTGAATGGACATATGATGATTATTCCTTTGCACTTGAGACCACAGAGATGACTTTTTTTTTTTTTTTTTGTATTTTTCTGAGGTTGGAAACGGGGAAGCAGTCAGACAGACTCCCGCATGCGCCCGACCGGGATCCACCCGGCACGCCCACCAGGGGGCGATGCTCTGCCCATCTGGGGCATCGCTCTGCCACAATCAGAGGCATTCTAGTGCCTGAGGCAGAGGCCACAGTGCCATCCTCAGTGCCGGGGCAAACTTTACTCCAATGGAGCCCTGGCTGCGGGAGGGGAAGAGAGAGACAGAGAGGAAGGAGAGGGGAAGGGTGGAGAAGCAGATGGGCGCTTCTCCTGTGTGCCCTGGCCAGGAATCGAACCCGGGACTCCTGCACGCCAGGCCGACGCTCTGCCACTGAGCCAACTGGCCAGGGCCCAGAGATGACTTTTTATGAAAAATTTATGGTTGGAATCCATGCTGTTTTAGATGCTGACAGATCAATTTCAATCATGGCCCCAATTCTCTCCCGCCTGTTGCCCTGCCCCTTGCAACATGACTTTGAAGCTCCTCCCAAAGTTGGAGTCTATTTCCCCGCTTAGGCCACTGAATCTAGGCTGGCTTTTTGACTTGCTTTCGCCACTGGAATGCAACAGAAAGAACAGTGGGCCAGTTCCAAGCCTCAGCCTCAAGTGTACTCTTCTACTTTTTTTCTTGGAACCTACATGGCTACATGAAGAAGCCCATGTAGAGCAGAGGTGAGCCGTTCTAGCTGAGGCCATTCCAGACCAGCCAGCCAAGAGCTGACACACCGGCCAACAACAAATGCATGAGCAAGCCCACCAAGATCAGCCGGGCCCAGCCCAGATTAACAGAACCACTCAGCCAACTCACAGTCTCATGAGAAATAGTAAATGGTAGCTATATAAGCCACTGACTTGGAAGGTGGTTTATTATGAAGCAACAGCTACCTAATACAGATGACCAATTTCCCACTGCCCCACCTTCTTTTTTCTTAGTGACAGGAAGCTCAGAGTCAAATTTGAAGACTAGTTCACACACTCTGTGTTCATTCATTATTCATGTTTATTGCACCCTTTCTGGCGAACATATTTGCAATCTTCTCGCTCCTTAGTAGTGAATTTTTAAAAAAATTAATAACTTATTATTTTCCACGTTGGTCTTAAACCAAACCAATCTCCTGTCTTAAATATTCAGGGTGTTTACTGGTCATCAGATTAGACGAGATGACTAGAGCAGGATTGGCAAGCATTTTCTGTAAAGAGCCAGCTGGTACATATCAGGCTCTGCAGGCCATACAGTCTGTCACAACCACTCACCTCTGTGGTAGTGGTAAAGCAGTGCTAGACCACCTGTTAACAAATGGGCATGGCTATATTCCAAAAAACTTAATTATAAAAATAGGCAGTGGATAGGATTTGGCCCTCAGGCCATAGTTTGCTAACTAATTTTATTTATTTTTATTAAATGAGAGGTGGGGTGGTGAGGAGGTAGAGAGACAAGCTCCCTCATGCGCACCAACCCGGATCTACCTGGCTAGCCCCCTACAGGACGATGTTTTACTCATCTGGGCCACTGCTCCATTGCTCGGCAACCGAGCTATTTCAGCACCTGAGGTGAGGCCATGGAGCCATCCTCAGCACCCAGGGTCAACTTGCTTGAACCATTTGAACCATGGCTGCAGGAGGAGGAGAAAGAGAGAGAAAAAGAAGGGGATGGGGATGGGTGGAAAAGCAGATGGTCGCTTTTCCTGTGTGCCCTGACCAGGAATTGAACCCAGGACTTCTACATGCCAGGCCAATAATCTACCGACTGGCCAAGGTTTGCTAATTCTTTTTTTTTTTTTTTTGATAGAGACAGAGAGAGAGTGTCAGAGAAAGGGACAGATAGGGACAGACAGACAGGAAGGGAGAGAAATGAGAATCATCAATTCTTTATTGCAGATCCTTAGTTGTTCATTGATTGTGTTCTCACATGTGCCTTGACCAGGGGGCTATAGCAGAGCAAATGATCCTTTGCTCAAGCCAGTGACCTTTAGGCTCAAGCCAGTGACCATAGGCTTATGTCTATGATCTCACACTCAAGCCAGTGACCCTGGGCTCAAGCTGGTGAGCCTGCGCTCAAACCAGATGAGCCCACACTCAAGTCGGCAACCTCAGGGTTTCAAACCTGTGTCCTCCGTGTGCCAGTCTAATGCTCTATCCACCGCGCCACTGCCTGGTCAGGCGGCCTGCTAATTCTTGATCTAGAGAAATCTGTGTTACTATGCAAAAAAATCTTCATCTAGTGACTAGTCCATGATCCCTTCAACTTTATTACAATTCCTCTCAATTACTTGGAAAAAACAAACACCTGGTAAATTAAGTGACTTTACTTCCTCTATCAGAAGACCAAAAGGAGCTGACCTCCAGGCAACTAACAGTGTTTGTACAGGACAACTACTGTACTGAACAACTTAGAACTCCCTAAGGACTTAGCCCATATTGGTTACTTAGTTAATGCTAAAAGCCTGGGGGACACAAGCAATGTCTCCCTTGTTTTGTTTCATTCCGCAGCCTCTAATCTCAAGTATGCTGCATGTCACAATGAGGATGGAACTTCGGTTGTACTTGCCTACTCCAAGCTCCCTGAATGTATTGTGCTATTTCACGCCTCCCTAGCTCTGCACACAATGTTCCTTCCTCCTGGAACACACTTAGCCCTCTTCTCTTACTGGCTGACGCCCACTCACTGATCAAAACGAAGTTGAATGATACTGCCTCTTGGAAGATGTCCCCGAGGGCACCTCCACCTCCTCACCCTCAACTTCCAGTCTGCACACTCAGTCTCCGCATTTATTCTACTAAATTAATAATTAAAAAAGCTACTAGTGCTCAGATGGTGCCAGGCACCTACTGTGTGCCAGGCATTGTTAAATATATCATTTTAACTGAAAGTATTGGTATCTTTGTTCATTTCCTTAGCCGATCATGCATTCAAAAGCATTTATTGAGTACCTCCTGTGTGGTAGGCAAAAAAGATACACACCTCGCCCTGGCCGGTTTGCTCAGTGGTAGAGTGTCGGCCTGGCGTGCAGAAGTCCCGGGTTCGATTCCCGGCCAGGGCACACAGGAGAAGCGCCCATCTGCTTCTCCACCCCTCCCCCTCTCCTTCCTCTCTGTCTCTATCTTCCCCTCCCGCAGCCAAGGCTCCATTGGAGCAGAGATGGCCCGGGTGCTGGGGATGGCTCCTTGGCCTCTGCCCCAGGTGCTAGAGTGGCTCTGGTCGCAACAGAGCGATGCTCTGGAGGGGCAGAGCATCGCTCCTGGTGGGCGTGCCAGGTGGATCCCGGTCGGGCGCATGCGGGAGTCTGTCTGACTGTCTCTCCCCGTTTCCAGCTTCAGTAGAAGAAAAAAAAAAAAAGATACACACCTCTAAAATAGAGTGTAAGCCCTCTGTGGGTACATACTATGTCTTAGTTATCTTTATTTCTCAATACCTAGCAGTCCAGAACAGAGATTTTTAAGTCAACGTTAGATGAATGAGTAAATGAATGAATGAAAATAGCTAGCACTTATACAGTACATAATAAGTGCCAAACAATGTCCTGAACTCTTCAAATATGTTAAAAAGAAACAATGGACCCAAAATGGAGTCCCTTGTGGTAAGCTCCACCAAGACCTAATACCTAACCTAACTGAGGTTGTGGCTTCAACCACAAATGGAATTTTAAAGCAATCAATCTAGGATTTCCCAGACAGCACTAGTGAGGTAATCTGCTTGATAAGACCCCTGCCTTCCATTAAAGGAAGGTGTCCTTGCCTCCTTTTAATTTTCTTGCCCTGTCCCATTTCTGCCTATAAAAAGCCATTCGTTTTGTCCAGTGCATTGGAATATCTTTCTCTTTACTAGATGGGATGCACCCTGATTCATAAATCATTCAACAAAGTCAATTAGGTCTTGACATTTACTTGGTTATATTTTTGTTCTTCAACACATGGCTACACTCATTTATTCCACTTAACAACTTCATGGGGAGCTGGTAGAAATATCCCTGTTTCACATTTGGGGAATCAGACTTGGAGAATTTTTACGTAACTTGCCTACAGTCACACAGATGACAGAGCTGGTTCCCGAGCCCATTGGGCTCCTAATCACCGGATGAAAGGAAAGCCGAGTGACTCATCAGAAATCCATTGCCACTCCTGGAAAAGTAATTCAAAGGACGCATCTTTGAAGACATGGGTGATCTGGTGGTAGTGGTTATGTGCTTGGGTTTAGGAGTCCAGAATTGTGTTCACATTTGTACTCAGGTGCTCACTGTAAGTCAGGGGTCCCCAAACTACGGCCCGCAGGCTGCATGCGGTCCCCTGAGGCCATTTATCCGGCCCCATCCGCACTTCTGGAAGGGGCACCTCTTTCATTGGTGGTCAGTGAGAGGAGCATAATTCCCATTGAAATACTGGTCAGTTTGTTGATTTAAATTTACTTGTTCTTTATTTTAAATATTGTATTTGTTCCCATTTTGTTTTCTTACTTTAAAATAAGATATGTGCAGTGTGCATAGGGATTTGTTCATAGTTTTTTTTATAGTCCGGCCCTCCAACGGTCTGAGGGACAGTGAACTGGCCCCCTGTGTAAAAAGTTTGGGGACCCCTGCTGTAAGTGATCCGTGGTGGTAGTGGTGGGGTTGACAGCGCTTCCAAAGGGCACCCTCATGTTTACTCAGAGGACAGTATGGTTGCATTCTGAACTCTAAGCTGATTTCTCCCACTGCCCTCTCCCCCTCTCGGGTGGGCGTGCATTGATGCTTGAGGTGTGACTCCAGCACAACAGCCAGCATGACTGCTGTTGAGACCCTTTTCTGGTGGCCAACGGGATTATCCAACAGCTCCATCCATGTTGGCCCATTCCAATGGACACTTCAGTAAATTAGCATTTTTAAGAATTCAACATAGGAATGTCCATAATGCTGGTGAACCTGGCCAGCCTTGTGCATTTTTTTTTCTCAAGGATTGCTGCCAGTCACTCCCTGATGGCTTTGGAAGTTCCCATGGGGCCTCCCAGGAAATATGCCACTCAGTAGGAAAGACACAGGAAGAGAGACTGATTGGCCTTCAGCTGTCTCTGAGGGCAGGCCTGCTCTGCTGAAAAAGAAAGAACACATATTTCCAATAGAATTTTGCTTCCGAAACAAACGGGTTTGGGAAGTTTTCGGTTTGAGCGTTAGGACATCAGAAAATACAAGTGATCACTGAGTCCCTGCAGACCCTCTAAGTCATGGTCCCTCTGAGTGTAGAACAAATGGGCACATTCTCCTGCCTCCAGATAGTGTTCAAAAAACTGGACTGGACTTTCACGGGGATGTCAAGTACAGTGTAGGTAGTAGAGTCGATAAATTATAATAACTGTGTATGATGTCAGATGGGTTCAAGACTTATTGGGGCAATCGCTTTGTAAGTTTTCCAAAGGTCCAATCATTATGCTATACACCTACAACTAATATAATATTGTGTGCCAACTGTGATTGAAAAATAAAGAAAAAGTTTAATTGGAACTTTCCCCTTTTACTCCTTTTGCAATTAGGTAAATAGAAGAATACAAAAAGAAGATATGCTTGGTGGCCTCCATGGAAGACTTGAAGGACCGAACAAAGATGGGCCAGAGCTAGGACTAGCTCCCACCAGCTTCCTGTTCTCAGTCTGAGGCACAACTGAGTCCAATACGAATTTGACGATTCAAGAATCCGTTCTTGCAAGCAATCGTGCGTCGCTGCAGAGCTATGCGAGATTGTACCTGCAAGTGCATGATGAGGTATAAGAAGTCACTGTTTTGCCCTTTCTCTTCTGCAGGCTTTCCTCCTGGTCAGTAATTAATCCTGGGCCTTTTCCAGGAGAACACTGGTGACCTGGCTGGAATATTTGAGAAACATCCAGTTGACCAGTCTTCTTGGGTACTGACAAATATTTGTCAGGGCTTGGGTAGAATTTATAACACCTTATTTGCCAAGTAATCCAAATGTTATTGTATTTATAGCCCGTGTCATACAGTTTAACACTTACTAATTCTCTGCTTGTTTCCATTATGTAAAACTTGCATTTTTCTCATCTAGATCATAAACTTGCTGGGCAGGAATGATGTCTTTTTTTTTTTTTTTTGAATCCTCCACAGACTAAGTAGAATGGAGGAGCACAGTACTGGGTGGGGGAAGGGAAATGACCACAGGACAGTGTCTGAAGACCTGGGTAGTTTCTGAGCCCCCTGCCCACTGCAGCTAGGAGTAAGGCCATCAGGAAGCATGTAAGTTTCTGAGATGCAATTTCCTCATCTTCAGTTTGCCCTATTTATCTCACTGGTTTGTTGGAAGAATCAAATAAGATAACATACGTAAAAGTATTTTGTAAACCAATATTTGCAAACTACCTAAATGTAAGACATCTTCAGCAGAGGCGCTTAGTAAGTATCTGATTGATTTTTTAATGATAAATGATTGTATTTCCCTTTCTCCTTCACATTCAGTTCCTTTCGGGGTTCTGTTTCTCAGGATTTAATTTTATCTGAGTGGCACAGCCACTCCACATCTTCCTGACACTGTGTGACATGTTCCCTAGTGCATTTTACCCCACAGTACTTTAAAGTTAGGTTGAAATCTAAGCAAACCAAACAAAAGTCACAAAGCGTGCCATGGTCACATCTTTCAAGCAAGGACTCCTTGAGATCAATGCACTGTCATCAACTAGAGTTTCAGGGTCTTTCCTCTGCTACATTAACCTACTGCAATGGTACCCTAGGCAGGGATTAAGCATATTTCTAAATTCTAGCACATCTTGGACACATGAGAGTGGTACATCATTGCTCTTAGCTCAGGCCAGCCAAGAAGAAATGAAAGATGTGGCACCCTATGCAGGAAATTTTACAAAGAAATGACCCTATGAAACAGATTTTAAAAATGATTCATCTGTTTATAGTCTTAATATTCCATTTGGGCTTAACAAAGAAAACTGTCTCCCTGTAGTAACAGAATTCTGTCTGATACATTGGAAAACTCTTTCAAACGTGGTCCTTCCTCAAAATGCTTCTGGAAGATACTGAGTTTAGTCTCAGGGTTTTTTGTTCTTTGTTTTTTTCTCATTTAACTAGGGAGAAAAAGTGGAAACACTACAATATAAAATAAATTGCATATTCTAGAGATTGGCTCATATAGATTTCTGATTCCCCATCTAATACTCTGAGCTCAAATAACATGAAAGTAACAATAAGTAGAGATCTGATAACTCATTTCTGATAAGTATCGTCATCTCTGGCTGAGATTTTTCAATTTTAGTATTTTCAGTGAATTCATGAAAGCTATATGATTCTATTTTTCCCCCTGAGTTCAATCATAGAGTGTCAACTACAGGACTTACATACAGGGTTGAAGCGTTTTGTCAACATAGCGAGGCCAACCCAGAGTTGAACTCCATTGATGAGGATATTAATGATGCTGTTTTTATGAGGTTTTATTCTTTTCCAGAATTAACCAATCCAGAATAACTTTCTGAAACCTCATTTATTTTATTTTTCAAACTCTGTATGATGGAAAATTTCAAACATATACCCAAAGACAGAAAGCACAGTAAAAATGGACCCAACTTCCATCTTAATGAACCCATCATCCAGATTCAACATATGGCCAATCTTGTAAAGCCTCATTTTTAATAGCTATTAGTAGCCAGTATAAATTAAATGCATACTACATGCCAATACCTTTTAATGTTCAAACCTGATTACATGCTTTTTCATATATATTTTCCTAAAATGATTAGATTCATCAGACACTTTCCTTTCTCACTCTCAAACCTCCTTCACTTCTCCCAGGGCAGAAGTGAGGCCAGCCCCGTTTAGAGTCAACATTAGAGAGAAAATAGCTAACAAAGGAGAAGTGGTAGATTTAAATTTTATTAATGATTCTTTTCTTATGACACCATGCCTTGCTCTCTCTGCTTAAGACATTTCAAGAAAACAGTAGTGATGAGGGAGGTGCTCCCAACAAAAGAATTGATTCTTTGTCTCTTTGCCCCCATAATGTATGGCGAGTGGCAGATACTGGGAGGGATCACTCTATACTTGATGTTAAAGGGAGAGAGAGAGAGAGCCCCGGGGACAAATATGACAACCCAAAAGTTTCAAGGGATAGAGTTTCTTGCATGTAATAGGTTCTTTATTTGATTTGTTTTACACACACATACACACACACACACACACACACACACACATGGGAGGCAGAAACAGACTCCCAGATGTGCCCCAATCGGGATCCACCTGGCAAGCCCACTAGGGGGTGATGTTCTGCCCATCTGGGGTGTTGCTCCATTGCTCAGCAACTGAGCTCTTCTTAGCACCTGAGGCGGAGGCCACAGAGCCATCCTCAGTGCCTGGAGTCAACTCACTTCAATCAAGCCATAGCTGCAGGAGGGGAAGAGAAAGATAGAGAGAGAGAGAGAGAGAAGCTAGAGGGGGAGGGGTAGAGAAGTAGATGGGCACTTTTCCTGTTTGCTCTGACAGGGAACCAAACCCAGGACATTCTCACAGCGGGCCAACGCTCTACCACTGAGCCAATATTTTACATATGTTAATAAATAAATCTACAAAGTACAAATAGTATAAATTATGGAATTATTATTCAAAGATTTATCCAAATGTGTTATCAAATTGTAACCAAATCATACCCATAGGAAATCTAAAATAATAATTAAAGTTTTAAAAAAGAAGGACATTAAAATGATGGAGTTGGGCAGAAGTTATATGGCTTCAACATAGCTTTGATTTCTTCTTTATATTGTTCCCCATTGGAAAACCCCCCCCAGAATTTCTACCTACATGGTAACCCTTGTACCAATCATTTAATTATAGGAATCTTAATTGCTCCTGGGAATAAGTATACTGCTGTGGCATGTAGTGGAAGGTTTAATTTGAAGACAGACAAGAGATAAAAGGCTTCTTTCAGAAGTAATATAATCATGTACATGTAAAAGAATCAAAAAAGGCTTAATAATTTCACCAAGTAATCTACAGCTAAATTTCACATGCGAGTTCCTTACTGAACTATACCAAACTTTGTAGAACTCAAGCCTCCCAGGGTAAAAAGGTTTTAAAACTGCTTTTAAAACAAATGCAATGGGGATAACAAGCCACACAATGCACTGCAGTATTATTTTTTGTTATTACCTGCTTTATCACCTCCAGTAACTTTGTTTGCATTAGAGAATGAAAACTTATTGTAACCCATTCCCATGTGGATTTCTAAAAAAAATTGATTTCAGAGAGAGAGGAAGAGACACGGAGAGAGAGAGAGAGAGGAACACTGATTTATTGTTTCATTTATTTATGCATTCATTAGTTGATTCTTGTATATGCCCTGACCAGGAATTGAACCAACAACTATACCTATTGGGACAATGCTCTAACCCAGTGGTCCCCAACCCCTGGGCCAGGGACCGGTATCGGTCCGTGGGCCATTTGGTACCAGTCCACAGAGAAAGAATAAATAACTCACATTATTTCCGTTTTATTTATATTTAAGTCTGAACGATGTTTTATTTTAAAAAAATGACCAGATTTCCCCTGTTACATCCATCTAAGACTCACTCTTGATGCTTGTCTCAGTCACATGATACATTTATCTGTCCCACCCTAAAGGCCGGTCTGTAAAAATATTTTCTGACATTAAACTGGTCCGTGGCCCAAAAAAGGTTGGGGACCACTGCTCTAACCAACTGAGCTACCAGGCCAGCGTCCCTATGTGGACGTTTAGAATCTAGGAAAATAGCTTTACTTTTTATCTTCAATAGTAAGATTCAGAAGGGAATCAGGAGGGGCTGCACCGAGGATTGGTGCTCAGTGAAACCTGAGCTCATGTCCAGCTCTGCTTAGGAGTATGTTGCTGCCTATGTGTGATGTTGAAGGAAGTGAGGAATACAAAATTCTTTATTATGTGGTGCCAAAGACCTTACTTCACCACTGAAGGACTAAATTGCCCTTCTTCCTCAGCACATTCCCAATGAATCTATGAGATCCAGGTTATTTGAGTCAGAAAAGGACCACTGATTTCTTTACGAGATATAAGCACTTCATAGGAAAACTTCAACTTAACAGAATGGAAAATAACTTTTTAAAAAGGACCAACGCAGTAAACTTAAGGAAAGAAGGGAAAAAGGAAACAACAATGAAATATAAAAATCAGTAAAGAAATAAAATGGAATATAATAGCAATAAATATATCAGTTATCATTATATGTTTGAATGAATTGAATTTCTCTTTCAAAAGACAAACTTTCAGATTGGGCTAAAAAAGCAAAATTAAGCTATGTATAAGAAATTCTCCTCAAATAAAGTGACAAAGTTTGAAAAGAAATGATTGGGCAGATACGTGTCAGGCAAATACAAAAGCAGGAAAGGCAATGTTAATACCAAATTTACGGCCAAAAGTAGTAAATAAGAACAGGAAGATGTAATATTTAAAGGAACTGTGACAGAAATTGCTAGATGACTATGCAATGCCCATTCCTCTTTGTCCTTGCTAACAAAACCTCAATTTAATTTGGCACAGCAATATGTCCAAATAAAAAGAAATTATTATTTTTTTATCCTCTCTTATAATTAGGGACAGAGAGTAAGTTGTAAACAGTGTAGTGGCCAGGGCTTGCTGAAGTCTAATGCAGCTGGAAACTACTTCTTTTTGCCTTCCTTTTTTCCTCCTTTATGACTGGAATGTATATGTGATGGCTGGTGCTGCAGAAGCCACATTGCAACTATAACTTGGAGAATCTATACCACTCAGAAAAGGCGGCAGAACAGAAGGCAAATGGGGTTTGCATTCCGGATGACCGCTCTACCGGTCCTGAACTTCTTACCAATACACATATCTTATGTTTGGAAACAAAAGGCATATCTATTTATATAAGCCACTGTTATTTGAGTATCATTTTATATACAGTATAGCCAGCTCAGTTTCCTGTGATACAGGTACAAACATGAAAAAAATATAGTTGTCAGCTATTATGCACTAAAAAAAGAAGACACACCAAAAAATCAAAACCACTAGAAAGACAAATAGAATTTGATGAAATGATAACCATAGTAGTAGATTTTAATATATCTCTTTCAGAATTTACTAGAATATAAAGGCAAAAACAAGCAAGAATATAGAAAACTAGGATAATATAACCTATAAGCCTGTTATTATACATGTAGGTATATCTGAGTATATATGTATGATTAGCATACAGTATAAAACCTGTAAATTTATACCTCACAGAAAGAGAATATGAGATCTTTTTCTTTTTCTTTTTCTTTCTTTTCTTATTCTTTTTTTTTTTTTTAGAAGAGGGACAGATAGGAAGGAAGAGATACGAGAAGCATCAACTCATAGTTGTGGCACTTTGGTTGTTCATTGATTGCTTTCTCATATGTGCCTTGATGGGGGGCGGGGTGCTCCAGCTGAGCCAGTGATCCTTTGCTCAAGCAGTGATCTTGAGCTTCAAACTAGTGACCTTTGGCCTCAAGCCAGCAACAATGGTCAAGACATAACCATGGGGTCATGTCTATGATCCTACGCTCAAGCCAGAGACCTTGCACTCAAACTGGTGAGCCTGCACTCAAGCCAGATGAGTCTGTGCTCAAGCCAGTGACCTTGGGATTTTGAACCTAGGTACTTAGCATCCTAGGACAACACTTTATCCACTACATCACTGCCTGGTCAGGTTATGCAATCTTTTTTATATGTGTATGGAAGATTTATAAAATCAATGATATACTTGGCCATAACAGATGAAAGCATATTGTAGTAAAGGGTACCGAAAAATAGTGATGGAACCAGATATTCTGTTCTACAGATTGCTGGCACAGTGACTTTGGGCAAGTTACTTAATCTTGTGCTTTGTTTCTTTATAGAGTAGGGATCATAACAGCTGTAATTTCTTATATAATTATTATTATGCCTCCTTGCTTAGCGTTATCCATCTATCTACATAAAGTTTCTTGTGCCACATGTAATTAACTCCAGGTGGAGGGGCCAGGCCATCGGATGGCTGTCACTGTTTTACAGTCAGAGGGTCAGCCACAAGACAGAAGGTGAACATTGCTCCAATTGGCCTCAACTGAACAGTCAACACGACACTGTCCAGCACAGGATTCAGGAGCACCAAAAGAATGTTAAATGGATGAATTGTTACTTGCAGGAAACGAAACAGGAACCATGTTTCCAATTATTCTTCATTGCAGACAACAACGGGCTGTTCCCGTTGGCTGGCACAGTGGCTGAATGGGGAACGCTATTGAGTAAACTCTGCTGAAAAAGGATGAACGTGGGCCAGCGAATTTTTTTGACACAGTCCCAGCTTTATTTTTGCTTATTGCTGGCCAGCTACAACAAGGGACATCAGGAAACAATTGACAAAAACTTTGTATAGAAGGCTCAAAGAACAAGAAGTCTCTATATCCCTCCTCCCACAAATATAAACTTCTTGTACCAATGAGAATCATCTGTGACATAAGACTAGAACCTCAAATTTAGCTGTTGGTTAGAAAAAGAAAAAAATATAAATCTTTTTTTTTAAAAAGCCCGTAAAATGAAGCATTTTTAATATCACAAAAGCAAAATATTGAAGTAATTAAATTATTTGAAAATAAAGGATAGTATTTTTATGATCAAGTTCTTTAATTATATAAATATGTGACAAGAATACGATTAATTTTATATTTCAAATTATTTCACACAGATTATAAATACATAGGTTATGTTATAATTTAAACATAGTCATATGTTTCTATTTTAATAAAATTAAATTTAATACAAATGTTAGATATATAAAAACTTCAAAAGTTTTACCCCTGAACTTAGAAGGGAAGCAGAACTGAAAGGAAGATAGTAAATTTCCCAACTCATTTTAGGTCACAAACTATTGATAAACGAACTGATTTCCACAGGGAATGAATGCAGTATTTGTTCCTTTGCTTTGGGGGATATTTATGTTTTTGCATATTTTTGTGTGTTTCATCTCAAATATGTTGATGTACAAATAGATAAACTGAGGGTGGTTGTTATTATTTTTTTGTCTAAAATATTTCCTAACTCTCTAGATGTTCCTAATTTATCTTAGCTTTATCTTAGCATATCCGTTCCCCACCAGCCTCTACTCCTTCCTCTCTTTTGTGCAACTGCAAAATCAAATCTCATCCTTCTGCTTAGAATAACCTTCTCAATAATTTCTGCACTCATAAATATCCTTTTTCAGCCTTTGCGCAAGTTGTTGTTATCCGTAGAAGCTCCATCTTTTTTCTATGTGTACGGGAACATCAAACTTAAAAAGATTTTCCATCTGTGAGGTTTCAGACTGTCCTAGGTACAGTTCAAATAATGTATTGCTTCCCAAATAAAGATACATATGGGGTGCCCATCCATCAGAAAGGAAGATAGGGCTGGGGAGGAAAGACAAAGAGAGAGAATGGAAAGAAAGGAAAGAGGCAGAGAAAAGACTTCCCTTGTCTAAACTGTATTAAAAGCCAAGATGTTGTAACCCTATTGATTAGCACAATGCTATCAGGACTCCTTGATTTTTAAAAATTCAACTTGGCAGATAGTAGTACATATTTGCTGAATTAAATTGATAAAACTGATGTTAAGAATTACATTAAAATGATTAGAAGGTTTTTCTGTTTGTTCTGGTATAGAAGATTTTTTAAAAGGATTTTTAAAAAGAATTATTATTCCTAAATTGTCTTGCTAAAATGTGTGAGCCTGTCTAATCGCATAAGGCACAGGATCATCTTTCATTCCTGCCTCTTCCCAACACGCAGAGGTCAGATGCCTTGAGCTGCCCTCATTCTCGTGATGGGAAGAGATGCCACAGAGCAATTTTAAAGGATAAAGAAGGATTAAGAAGAACAGAGAAGGTGTTCTGAGGCAAATGCAACATATGAAATGGGGAATCACTTTTTCCACATAATTTGTGAAGCTTTTTCGAATCTTTCCTGTCCCATTATCTGTTTTCTCTTCACCAGGCAGGAAAACTCAGCGTTGCCTATGAAGAATTTCATCTGCCCCACTGAGTAAAGGGCAACAGAGTGGGGTGAGGGTCATCAAGGGGAAAAAAGGATTGAAAGTCTTTAACGTTTGAAGAGGGAAAGTTAAAACTGCCACCTAAATTTAATTGTCAGTTTCTTCTTTAAGCATCACTTCTGCTTACAAAGATAATTTGCAGTAGATGATGATTGTGGAGGGTTTTTTCTTTTCTTTTTTACAAACCTAATTCAATTATCACACTGGGACTCTCATGTGTCCCTCTTCCACTTTTTGGTCAATAAAAAAAAAATCCATCTCACCCAAAATCCAATCATTTAAAATGAGTCACAATGCATGACTCAAGATTCAACTAACTACAGTATTTTTCCTCACATTAGATTGTTCTCTTTGAGATTGGCTTGTAGGAGTGTTGCATCCCCACTCCCTAGGTAGCTATAGATTTTTGTTATACTGTTTTGTATGAATATGTGTGTGTTTACAACTAAAACATAATGTGTATATACATGTGATAGTTGAACAGTGCTATAATTCTAAACACAAATTTAAAGATAATATCGACTCGCCAGTTTACCCAAGGAAAGGCTAAATTAAATAAAACAAATCCCATAGTATAAGAATGCATCTGATTTTTGTCTTTAAAATCAAGTAATTTTTACTCAAATTTAACAAATTTGACTTAGTCATTTCTCTTATGCTAAGGATCAAAATCTTCCTTGTGCATTTGAATTATTTATCATAGATGTCAAACATTATGCAAAGATTTATGGTGAAATTAATACTGTGGATCAAGTGTAAGCGGCTTCTCCCCACTTGAATTTGACAGCATTTCTATCTTTCTGTGGTTACTGAAAATTCTAGCAACAGGTTTGCATAGTCAGAGCCTTTCCTTTTTAAAAAAGAATTTTAATTTATTGATTGATTTGAGAGAGAGAGAAACATTGATTTGTTTTTCCACTTATTTATGTATTCATTGGTTGTTTCTTGTGCACTGACCAGGGATCGAACCCACGACCTTGGTATATCAGAACAACACTCTAACCATCTGTTACCCAGCCAGGGCCCAGAGCCTTTCTTGCTGCAGTTACTATAGGAGACATTTCCATGGGCTTCTTGGTATGCCAGATAGGTAGACTTTAGTTCATATTATCTAACTTTAGTTTATCTTTGTGTATGCTCACAAACAAATTAATCCTAGTGCAGCTAGATTAATCAACCCTGAACTAAATCTTCCAGTGGCTCATCAATGCTCTGGTCACAGGTGAAGGGCTCACACTCCCTGGTCTTGCACACACAGCCTTTCTCCATCTGGCCCCATCGACACTCCTCCTCCATCCCTCTTGTGCTGGCCCCACACTTCTGGCCGCTCACTCCCGGTACCTTTCTTCCTTGGGGCATTGACTCAAGCTCTTCTCACCTGGAAAATCTTCTTTCTTTTGCTCTACAAACCCCAAACTACTCATCTTTTTTGTAAATTTTGTATTTTTTTTAATTCTACAAAACTATGCATGACTACATAATATTTGGAGAAACATTCAAACGCTATAGAAGTTTATGGACAGTAAAACTGGAAGTCCCTATGCATTCTAGCCCTGCCCTGCTCTCCCCCATCACCTGTTGACTACACACCCCCCTCCTCCCAATTTGCTAACTATCCTTCCAATTCTTTCTCTCTGCATTTAATATACACATACAGTTTTTGTTTACTTCATTTTTAGGTAAGTGGGGTTAACTATACACTCTGCTCTGTGACTAGCTTCCTCCTATTCAAGACCTATATTAAATTTTCTCTCTCCCTGAAGGACCCCCAAACACTGCTTTGTTTTTTTTTAACATTTTTTTCTAATTTTATTTATTCATTTTAGAGAGGAGAGAGAAAGGGAGAGAGAGAGACAGAGAGAGAAGGGGAGGAGCAGGAAGCATCAACTCCCATATGTGCCTTGACCAGGCAAGCCCAGGGTTTCGAACCGGCGACCTCAGCATTTCCAGGTTGACGCTTTATCCACTGCGCCACCACAGGTCAGGCCAAACACTGCTTTAGAATCTAATGAAATGCTTCTTGGCCCTGGCCAGTGGCTCAGTGAATACAGCATCAGGCCCAGTGTATGGACATCCTGAGTTCGATTCCCAGTCAGGGCACACAGAAGAAGCAACCATCTGCTTCTCCACCCCACCTCTCCCCCTCTTGCAACCAGTGGCTTTATTGATTCAAGCATGGCTCCAGGCACTGAGGATTGCTCCTTTGGAGCACATCAGCCTCCTGCACTTAAAATAGCTCAGTGCTTGAGCATCAGCCCCAGATGGGATTGCAAGGTAGAACTTGGTTGGGGCGCATGCAGGAGTCTACCTACCTCACTATCTACCCTTCTCTCAGATAAAATAAATAAGTAAATAAATAATGAAATACTTCCTCCCCCATTACCCTGTCTTTAACTTCTAACTCTTGGTATCCATAGTACCCTATTTGCTTCTAACCCATATTTTCTATATCATTGGATTGTTTGATGTTTTTATGTGTTAGTGTCTTATTACTGGAGTGTGAAGTCTTGGAAGGCAGGAACGTATCCTTCTCTTTTGTGGTGGTAAGAACTGGATTATGCACAAAGTAGGTATTCACAACTATTTAACAGAGTGAAGTGAGCTTCAGATTCCCGTTTCCCAATCTAAGGTGGCAAAGCACCACTTAAATAGAGAGAAAAATAAAAATGTGCTACATGGAAGCACTTTAGAGTTTTCATAGCCTCTCCTAAGAATGCTTCCAATCTGTTCTACCTGGTGGATGAGCAGGTTTCTCTGCATCAATTGAGAAGTGCAGCAACTTTGTGCAAAGTCACAAACTCCAGGCAAAGCTCTTCTCAGACCTCCCAGACCAAGGACAGCTCCACCAGCAAAACAGCCCTCAGAGATGAAAGCATGCTAATACAGCGAAGGGAAGTTTATAGTGCAGGGTGATGGAGGAAAGGATTGTGAGGGAATTACAGTCTATTCATGGGAAACACATCCTTTCAGAATTTTTAGATCTAAAATCTCAACTCTCACTGAACTACTTTTCCAGTGGAATTACTCACTGGCCTAACAGCCACAGAAATTCAGAAAGCCTTTCAGTTTTCCTTTTAGCATAAAAGCTGTATAGTTGAACTTGACATTCTTTTTTTTTTTTTTTTTTTTTTTTTGCATTTTTCTTAAGCTGGAAACAGGGAGAGACAGTCAGACAGACTCCCGCATGCGCCCGACCGGGATCCACCCGGCACGCCCACCAGGGGGCGAAGCTCTGCCCACCAGGGGGCGATGCTCTGCCCATCCTGGGCGTCGCCATGTTGCGACCCTCCTGGGTGTCGCCATGTTGCGACCAGAGCCACTCTAGCGCCTGGGGCAGAGGCCACAGAGCCATCCCCAGCGCCCGGGCCATCTTTGCTCCAATGGAGCCTTGGCTGCGGGAGGGGAAGAGAGAGACAGAGAGGAAGGAGTGGGGGTGGAGAAGCAAATGGGCGCTTCTCCTATGTGCCCTGGCCGGGAATCGAACCCAGGTCCTCCGCACGCTAGGCCGACGCTCTACTGCTGAGCCAACCGGCCAGGCCTTTTTTTTTTAAAGCGTTATTTTCTCAGATCACAGAAAAGATGAAACAACCAATAGAACAACTTGTATTGAACAAGTTACTTAATACTTCCATGCCTCGGTTTCTTCATCCATAAAATAGGTATAACAGTAGTGCCTACTCTACTGGGTTCTGATCATTAAAATCGGATAATCAGGTGCAGTCTATAACAAAGTCTGGTTCACAGTAAGTTCTCAAAAATGTTAGCTATGATGAGGATGATTGTGTCATGGTTTCTCACATCTGTGTCAGGAGCTGAAAGGGTTTTCTACATGGAACTTCAGTCAAAGAAGGCAGACAAGAAAGAATACTGTTGAGCTGTGATAATGATAAACATTATGATTGATACTTCTTAGAAAAATATACTTAATTCCTTCAATCACATTGCAACAAATTTACTTAGAATCTTTACTAAACTGACTGTTGCTTGAAATAAATGGGCTATTAAATGAAAAATCTCTTTTCATTAGACATTTCCTCTGAAATAGTGTTACTCATAACTGGGTTTTACATTCCTTTTGACATTTTACATGTCTTCTATTAATAGTCTCAGTTCTTAAGTCCAAATAACCCATTGAAAGAATCTAATTTTATATTTAATAACTGAGGGTTTTATTTTATCAAAAAAGTTGCTGTTGTTCCCAAAAGAGCTAAGTCCTTCAACTGAGGCTACTAATCAAAACAAATAAAATTATTTTAGTTAAGGGCTAAATGTTTAGAATGCTACAGATAACCAAGATGGTTTAAATACTTCAAATTGCTAATTTTAGAATCTCAAATAGTTACTTTAAAAATGTTTTATTTATTGACCTTAGGGAGAGAGAGAGAGAAATATCTATTTTTTTTATTCCACTTATTTATGCATTTATTGGTTGGTTCTTATAAATGCCCTGACCAAGAATTGAACCCACAACCTTGGCATGCCAGGACAATGCTCTAAGCAGCTGAGCTACCTGGCCAGGGCCTTCAGTAGTTATTAAGACACTGTGGACACACAGAGAGAAAACCTGAAACAATTAATTGGTTAATTCAGACACAAAGACACTTGACATCAACTGGTTGAGAGTTTTAGGTTGAATTATTCAGTTATTCCATTGTTTGCTTTGCCTGAGCAATGTCTGTACAGAAGTGGGCAAAAGTCAGTTTACAAGTTGTAATAAAAATAAATAATACAATAATTAAAAAAACACAGGAATAAACTCTGTGTTTCACATACTCACAACTGTAAGCCTACTTTTGCCTATGCCTGTATAATAAATTAGCTTCAGCTACTTCTATAGTGAATGTGTGCTCATTAATGTACAGGCTAAGGGCATAGGAGCTGAAGTCAGAAGATGAGAGTTTAAATTCCAATTTGGTAACTTGGACAAATTGTTTGACTTCTCCAAGCCCTGGTTTCCTCATCCCTCAAATGTGAGTATCACATATTTTGCTGGCTTGTAAAGATAGAATGAGGTAATATACCTATAAAGAGAGCTTACTTGACAGTTGGTAGATGTTGTATTATTTCTTTTGTATTTTTTTAACCATTCAGTTTTTTAAATTAATTTTAATGGGGTGACATTGATAAATCAGGGTACATATGTTCAGAGAAAACATCTCTAGGTTATTTTGACATTGGATTATGCTGCATTCCCATCACCCAAAGTCCAATTGTCTTCCGTCACCTTCTAACTGGTTTTCTTTGTGCCCTCCCCCTCCCCCCAATGCCCTCCCATGTCTCTGAGTCTCATTTTTATGTACCACCTATGTATGGTAACCATTCAGTTTTAAATCCTTGATAATAAACAAGCACATACGAAATATATCAGACAATGATGAGCACTGTGGAGAAGAGCACAGTGGGAACCCTGAATGTCTGCCTGCGTGGGGAGGGGCAGCTAACACAAGGCCAACTGGAAGGGTAGAGACAGGGATGAGGTGGCTTAGCCTCAGTCCAGATGCGTCAACATTGTCAAGACGCAAAGGCAAGCTGTGCGCTCTCCACCATCGTGGTTCCGTGATTGTGACCATCTTAACCAGGAGGGCACAGCCCAAAATTATAGCGGCAAGAGAAGGAGAAGTCAGGGATGAGGTGGTGGGGGGTCTGTGACTCGAGGGACTCTGGATTGTCGCGCCACCAGTGTTGGTGGTCTTCAGTCCTAACTGTGGGTTCCATTGGCCTGGAAACCCACTCTTCTCATTGATAGGTGACAGTGCAGTCCAGAGGGTGAGTTGAGTTGTAGCAGCAGTTTCTTCTGATTATTAAAAAATATATATTATTAAAAAAATTTAAATTTATTGATTTTTAGAGAAGAGAGGAAGAGAGAGAGAGAGAGAGAGAGAGAAAAGGGGGGAGGAGGAAGATAGCATCAACTCCCAGATATGCCTTCACCAGGGAAGTCCAGGTTTTCAAACCAGCTACCTCAGCGTTCCAAGTCAATGCTTTATCCACTGTGCCACCACAGGTCAGGCCAAAAAATAGATATATTATTTAAACAAATAAAATAACCACATGACAGAAAGGATATAACCTAAATATAGGAAATCTAAACAATTTAGAAAAAAATAAACTACCTATGATCCCGTTAGCCTAATATATTTAATATCAGCATTTGGGTTAAATTTCCACCTTGTCTATTTTAATAGGTATATTTAAAGATAACGGAAATGATACTATATACAATTCTGGATCCTGTGCTTTTAAATGTAACATCTCATAAACATTTTTCCTATTGCTAACCAATTTTTCATAACTACCTTTTTAACAATGAATAACATATCATTAAGTAAATGAACAGTAAGTTGCTTAATTTAACTATCTCCTTTATATTGCTAGATGTTCAGAATCATTCTTTTTTCTTAATATTGAAAATACTGTATCAATTATACATTTTTCTATATATTTTCTTTACCATAGTTTAGATTATCTTCTCAGAATGGATTTTCAAAACATGAAAATGTTCTAGGACATCAACATTTCATGTCTCTTTGTATTTAGTTCCAAATTGCTTTTCAAAGGCATTATATCTATGTACAGTCCCAATAATGGTGTGCTGGAGTAGCAAACCTCATTGTGCCCTTGAAAACATCGGATGATTCCATTATTAAGCTTTACAGTTTCCGGACCATGATAATAAACAAGTAAATACATTGCATGTCAGGTAGTGATAAGCACAATGGTAAACAGCAAAGGGGGGAGCAGGAAGTGGCTGGGGGGAGGGGGTTGGTGACTGCTAACCCGGTGTATGTAGTATGACCAGGAAAGCCCTTTCTAGAAAGATGGCATTTGAGTAAGAGCTGAAAAAATGTAACGGTGTAAGGTATGAGAATTATATTTAAAAAGAAGGCTTCAGGTAGAGAATTCGCCAAGAGAGGGACTAAGGCAGAATCACGTTGGGCAGTCTCTTGGAGGGGCAGCATGAGGACCAGGTGGCTCCTGCCCTCTGAGTGGGGCACCAGGAAGGAGATGAGACCCAAGGGAAAGAGCAGGACATGGAAGGCTTTATCTGCCCCTGTAAGGATTTTTTAAAATTTTGATTGGGGTGAGAAGGCATTAAAAGGTGTTAGAAAAAGAGGAGTTAGGAATATGACTTGTGTTTAATAAGATGGGCTGATATGTTCTGAATAAGCTAATATGCCTCAAATCAAATTCAGCATCTTTCTGGTCAAAACCTTCTACATACTCAGCATCTCAAGTCTCTGACTTGTCAATGCTCAAAACCTCAGTTGTCACCAAGCCCTGTCAATTCTCCCTCCAAAATGTCTTTGTGTGGGCCTTCTCTATCCATCCCCATTGCCAGAACCCCACCGTAACAAGTTCTAATCGATCTCCACCCCCCTCTGTCTTTCTGCTCACCACTCGTACCTCTCAGAGCTGTCGGCGCTCAGCCTGGCCAAGCTGCTCATTCATGGGTCTGCCCTTTAATTCTGTTGCGCTCCCCCTTCCACCAACACAGGGTCCAAATTCCTCAGAGTGAAATTCAAGCTCTACCACAATCTGATTCCAATCTAGGGGCCAAAACTTATCACCTATCATTTTTCAGAATCAACTGTGCCTTCCTGTCTAACAAGTTTCCTAAACCAGCTCTGCACTTTCTTAATGTACACCTTTGCTTACATCATCTCCCCTTCCCAGTCTCTTTCCTTCTAGCCCCACCCAAAGACGCTACCCATACTGCTAGACCCACCCCAAGCATCATCTTCTTCACAACATCATCCTCCATCTCCCTGGCTGGAATTATACTTATCTCTTTCTGTGCTTGCATGAGTGCTATCCCATCACTCACACGTTCTGTGCCATATGATACCGCAGTTTTTTTTTGTTTTTTTTGGGGGGGGAAGGTTTGTATTTTTCTGAAGTTGGAAACGCGGAGGCAGTCAGACAGACTCTTACATGCACCTGACCGGGATCCACCCAGCATGCCCACCAGGGGCGATGCTTCACCCATCTGGGGCGTTGCTCTGTTGCAACCAGAGCCATTCTAGTGCCTGAGGCAGAGGCCATAGAGTCATCCTCAGTGCCCGGGCCAACTTTGCTCCAATGGAGCCTTGGCTGCGAGAGGGGAAGAGAGAGACAGAGAGGAAGGAGAGGGGGAGGGGTGGAGAAGCAGATGGGCACCTCTCCTGTGTGCCCTGGCTGGGAATCGAACCCAGGACTCCTGCATGCCAGGCTGACGCTCTACCACTGAGCCATCTGGCCAGGGCCTGATACCGCAGTTTTGTGAACAGGCTTTCTTTCCTTCTGAGTGATAAGTTCCTTGAGATCCCCATCTCATCCTAGAGCACTTACTACACTGCTTTGAACATCATCAGAATCCTCTAAGTATTTGTGAAACTTACATTCCCCAGGCAGGGCCTTGTTGCTAATTCGTTGTGGGAATACAATTAGAGTTCCAGGCATCTGAATCCCAGCGCCATCTACTTTTCCCAACACCATTCTGTCTTTCTGACTTCTTTCCATTGTCATCTCTCATCTGAAGCAAGTTTGGAACCGCTAAGGAATGTTAAGGAGGGATGACTAAGCAAGAAACGAATGCTGCAGGTTTTGTTTTCCATGTGGCTCTTTAAACTAAAGTGAAACTCACTGAGGGGCACTGAGATTTTGCCTCTGAATTTAAAAATAAAAATAGATAAGCATAGCACATACACATCTAGAAACTTTGTAGCTTCCTAGAGTTTGATTTTTGAGCTGCACTTGAACTTTTGGGAGTCAAGTTGCCATATTTCCTGGTAGTCTGTACATTTGTAGTCAGGAGAAAAAGAAAAAAAACCCAGTAAATATTGTGTGTGTGATTTTGCTTAATAGCTGTCAGCAACATTTCTAACCCTCTAATACTAGGAGAAGGCTTAAACATTTGGGATGAGGCCTTGAGGTCAAAATTCCCAATTATTCTTATTTGAAAAAATAGCTCAAGGAATTAGTGTTCTAAACTGGGCTTCTCCTTTGGTATTTGAAATTAAATTATAATCATGATACATGTTAAACATAAGTATAGATAAAATGAGAATAAGATTAAGTTATAGTATTTAAAATATAATAGCATTAATATGCATATGTGACAAGTCTTTGTGGGTGACGATACTGACATGACTGTGTTAAAATATATTTTTTTTACATTTATTTATTTATTTATTTGAGAGAGAGAGAGAGAGAGAGACATTGATTTGTTGTTCCACTTATCCATGTAATCATTGGTTGATTCTTATACGTGCCCCAACCAGGGATTAAGTCAGCAATCTTGGCACATTTGGATGATGCTCTAACCAACTGAGCTACCCAGCTGGGCCTAAAGCATATATTTGGGAAATGGTTTGAGGTAGTGGGGGGGAGAAAGGCAATGGAAAGATTCTTAATCTCCTATACAGCTTGCCTTCCTTCTGTTACAACTTTGACGAGGGCAGCATTGCTATGAAGAATGTTCTGTTGAGGTTTTTCACAAATTGAAGTAAAATGGGATGAAATTAAAGCCTTACATTTTACAGGATAAAAAAAAAAAGCACAAAACCAAAGCATTAATTCATCTCACTCTACTCTGTCTCACTCTTGAGTGTTACAGCAGCGACTGACCTGTGCATCTGACATGAATTGTAATACAGGATCAGAGAAATGAAAGTAACCTCTGAAGCTGTTTCATCGAACTTCTATCCTTGGCGAGTAAGCGCCTAGACCGTTAAAAAGAGTTAATATTTAAGAAACTTTCCCATAGGCAATTCTTTCCCAACTACAACCTAAATTCTACCTTACAGAATGACATGGATGATTTTTCTTGTTCTCTACAATGGAGACATGTAAACAGCTTTTAGCCATCACTAATGACCATAACCATTTCTCTGTCACAGGGATTGTATTTCTGGACTGTGGAGAGACAGCACAGAATGATGGGTAAGAATCCAGGCTTGGAGACAGACGGATTTGTGCTTAAGCCACAGATGTATGATCACGGGCAATTTATTTAAGCTCTCTAAGCCTCAATTTCCTCACCCATAATGTGGGAATGATAATACCGTTCAGCTGATCAAATTATTGTGAAGAATAGCCTAGAACAAGTGCTGTCCAATAGAAATATATAACGTGGCCCTGGTCGGTTGGCTCAGTGGTAGTGTCAACCTGCTGTGTGGAAGTCCTGTGTTCAATTCCTGGTCAGGGAACACAGGTAAAGCGCCCATCTGCTTCTCCTCCCTTCCTCCTCTCAAAATCACCTTGACTAAATGTTGGAAATCTTTCTTGCACAAAGTCAGGAACCCACATGCTACAGGCTGACCTGAGGCAGACCTGCCCCAAACCCAGTCCCTGTCCGATGACAGTAACAATGTCCGGGCTTATTGAAAGGACTAAAAACGTATTGCTCAGAAAACTGTTTGACCTGTAGTAAGTACTTTGTAAGTGTTTTATAAACAAAAATAAATCAATAATTAAAACTAATTAAAACGCCCCCCCCCCAGCATGCCAACTTGACTTGAACATGTTTTCCTTTTTTCTGGAACATTCTTTCTTTACAATAGTTCTGCTCTCCCCCTTCAGTACTTCGTTTAATTACCACCTCATCAACCCTGGTTATCCTACCCCTCCCCACCCCTTCGTTGCTTATTGCTGTCTATATCATTTATCACTTTTTAATATTTTAAGTGATTATTTGTTTGTGTATCTGGTTTGTGACTCATCGATTCCAACCAGAAGGCAGGGATCTTATCTGTCTGTTTGTACTCAACCCTAAGCACCTAGGACAGTGGCTGTCACAGAGAAGGCATCCCACTATGTTTTCTGAATAGACAGACAGCAGTTACTTCTGGGACCCAGTGGCCCTGGGGATAGGGATGGGAGAGAGATGTACCTTTCACTTAATACCCCTTTTGCACTATTTTATATTTTACCATGTCCTTGGGTTCTTTTCCCAACAAAGAAAAGTGAGAAACAAAATAATGGGATACGTGGACCTGTGGGTGAGGCCGGTAGCATAAAACAGTAAGCCCGCAGGAATCTGTGACCAGAGGAGGAGCTGGGAAGGAAGGCCACTTTTAGACTGTACCTGAAAGTGGAATGACCCCTCAGAGATGGCACGTGGCCCTGATCTTGAAGCACAGCATGTACACAGGTTAGCAAGAAGTCTTCATAAGGCTTCTTTTGTATTGTGCAATTTGTGCCCTGTGCCTATGGGTACAATGAGAAATTTTTCCATGGCAAAAAGCCTATTTCCAGGCACAGTAAACAGAAGTGTTTGCGTAGGGCTGTTTGCCCACTTCCACCACTGCAGCATGGACGGGCAGGTGGCCTCGGTGCCTGGGAGTCCTTGGGCAAGAACAGATGATCTGTGTCCACAGCCTTCCTGGATACAAGAGGCCTTCCTCATTCCCTAACACTCAGGACACCTGATAAAAAGGACAGGATCCCACAGAAGAGCACTGGACTGCACATGAATCGTTCTGTAAACTTATCCCGACTAGTTTGGAGGAAAACTCTGCTCTAAGTTGTCTTTGGGGTCCTCCGCCTCTCTTTTCAATATCTACCTTTCCTTCCCCTCTGCTCTTTCCTGTCAGAAGAATAGCTGATGAGTCACCAGCCCTCTGGATAATGTATTACCCCTTCTACAAGTTTTTGCCTTTAAAAAATGGCCAACAGGAAATAAATAATAATGATGATGTTGTTGATAACGGTAATAATGATGATGACAACCATAGCTGATGATAGCAGTTATTGTTTACTGAATTGACTGTGTGTCGGGTATTCTATTAAACACGGATATAATTTATGTTATGCAATCCTCCAATAATTTAATGAGGTAGATATTTTCAGACCCATATTATAGATGAGGAATGAAAAATCACATAGCAAATGGCAGATGAGGGGTTTCTAAGAACTGCTTCTAAAAGTTTTTGCTCTAGGGAATTGTATCATATTATTCAAATGAATGAACTTATAAGGTGGAAACTTTGACCTTGTAGAGAGGGAGTTTGGAAGAGGCAGACAATCATCACAGCAACCCTCAGTAGCCATGAAATTGACCACTGAGGCTTGAAACTTCAAAACAAAGCACTGTGTCTATGACTGCCTAAGTTCAATCCTGACTGACACTCGTGACATTACCTGGGGCAAGTCACATAACCTCTGTATGTTTGAGATTATTGCTGAATTCAGTAAGATAATGCCAATCAAGTATTTGCAATTGTGTGTGTGTGTGACATTCAGATGCTGTACATTTTAATTGAACAATTTATTTCTAGCTTCCAAATAACAGAAGTGCTCTTTCACCAGATTTTATAATGTAGTTTTTGATTCATTTTCTATAGGTTTCATTAGATAACATAATAGAATAACATAATAGAATTTCAAAGGAAAACACCTCCATATCCCATTTCCCTAACAACAATTATTTTTATTTTTGTATACTGCCTTCAAGTTGTGTTTATTCTGGGAAGTTACACAAAGAGGACACTATACTGAATCATTTTGAATTTTTATGTCGCTCTGTCACAGATCAGCTGTACAACCTCAGGGAAGTCAACTGTCACCTTAGTTTCCCAAAGGATAAAATGAAAAAGCCAGACCAGATGATCTTGAAGATCTTTCTAGTCTAACAACTCATGATCTTTTATCCATAATCTACTTTCTTTTTATTTGCTTTCGTGATATTTAAAGTAAGAAATATTTGCAAAGTTACTTACTATTCTACAGTGTATCTGGGAAATAAAGTTTCATATAATGAGTTCTGCAACTGTAAGGTGATAATCCCCTCCCAGGAATTTCAAAAGTAGCCACGAAATTATTGAAAAGCTATGAAAGTTAATATCTTAATACATTTGTGGTATGTACATTTGCAACAAACATCTTAGCAATTCCACACATTATTTATAAGTAATGCATTTAGTTTGACAGGTCATTCTAATCTCTGTTGGTACAGAGTTATTAATTCAGAACATAAATACAGAAATGTTACTTCAGTGTCTTTTGTCCATGTGGTATTCTCAATTTTTAAAGCTTTTCTACAAGAATATCAGGTAATGCCCTGCTGGTTGGCTCAGCGGTAGAGCATCGGCCTAGCGTGCGGAGGACCCGGGTTCGATTCCCGGCTAGGGCACACAGGAGAAGCGCCCATTTGCTTCTCCACCCCTCCGCCGCGCCTTCCTCTCTGTCTCTCTCTTCCCCTCCCGCAGCCAAGGCTCCATTGGAGCAAAGATGGCCCGGGCGCTGGGGATGGCTCTGTGGCCTCTGCCTCAGTTGCTAGAGTGGCTCTGGTCGCAACATGGCGACGCCCAGGATGGGCAGAGCATCGCCCCCTGGTGGGCAGAGTGTTGCCCCCTGGTGGGCGTGCCGGGTGGATCCCGGTCGGGCGCATGCGGGAGTCTGTCTGACTGTCTCTCCCTGTTTCCAGAGTCAGAAAGATGAAGAAAAAAAAAAAAAAGAATATCAGGTAAGGGGGAAAACAAAGAAAAGAAAACTACATGACTTAGTTCATATCGGCAGAAATGTGTCAAAGTAAATGTCTAAGAAGTCCATAACGAATAATGGGATGAAGCAGTCACTCTCCCGCACTGCTGCTTGGTGTGTAACTTGTTAAAACCTTTATAGAGGCAATGTGACAATACTTATCAAGACCTTGCATATGTTTCCACCCTCTCGCCACGTAATTCCACTAACAGGAATTTGTACTTAGGAGATAATAAGTGTGCAAATGCTTTGTTGCACTATTACATATAACTGCAAAGATTTGGAAGTAATCCAAATGTCCAGAAATAGAAAAATGGATAAGTAACTGATGTTGCACATGGCATAATAAACATGTGTGCATGTGAATGTATATACGTTTATGATATATATATGTGTGTGCGTGAACATTTTTGCTACCTCAGCCAGATTACTGTATAGATACCAATGGTACTTATTGCTACTGTCTTAGTTACTGTTTCTAGGTCCTTTTTAGTGAACAGAGGAGCTAGGAAACATATCTATACATATACATACACATCATAAGTTTATATTGCTAACTTCTAATACAAATTCAGAACTACAGAGTTTTTCCCTAACCTCGTCTCATCTATATTTTCCTCCCCCCACACTGAGAATCCTGATTCTCAAGGTCACGGAGCATGATAGAATGAGAATATCCTATAGTTAACATGGCTTATGCCGTATCCCCCAGAATAGCAATATCAACACTACCAACAACATGATTACCGAAGACTGTTAAAAAGTGTTTCGCAAGATGCTCATCTTCATTAGTTATTAGAGAAATGCAAATCAAAACTACAATGAGATACCACCTCTCACCTGTTAGATTAGCTATTATCAACAAGACAGGTAATAGCAAGTGTTGGAGAGGCTGTGGAGAAAAAGGAACCCTCATTCACTGTTGGTGGAAATGTAAAGTAGTACAACCATTATGGAAGAAAGTATGGTGGTTCCTCAAAAAACTGAAAATAGAATTACCTTATGACCCTCTACTGGGTATATACCCCCAAAACTCAGAGACATTGATACGTAAAGACACATGTAGCCCCATGTTCACTGCCGCATTGTTCACAGTGGCCAAGACATAGAAACAACCAAAAAGCCCTTCAATAGAAGACTGGATAAAGAAAATATGGCACATATACACTATGGAATACTACTCAGCCATAAGAAATGATGACATGGGATCATTTACAACAAAATGGTTGGATCTTGATAACATTATATGGAGTGAAATAAGTAAATCAGAAAAAACTAAGAACTGCTTGATTCCATACAGAGGTGGGACATAAAAACGAGACTAAGAGACATGGACAAGAGTGTGGTGGTTACGGGGCAGGGGGGGGGCAGGGAGAAGAGGGAGGGAGAGGGGAAGGGGAGGGGGAGGGGCACAAAGAAAACCAGATAGAAAGTGATGGAGGACAATCTGACTTTGGGTGATGGGTATGCAACATAATTGAATGACAAGATAACCTGGACATGTTTTCTTTGAACATATGTACCCTGATTTATTGATGTCATCCCATTAAAATTAATAAAAATTTATTAAAAAAAAGTGTTTCGCAGTTCTTTTTGTTTTTAGGTTATGTCCCATCACAGATATGTAGTCAAATTGATGTTTCTTAAAATTATTCAAAAATAGTTCTCTGTATGCCACTAACCAGATACACAATTAGTCTTTTTTTTAAGTTAAGAATTGCATTTTTAAGTTAATATTTTTTATAATTATGTAAAATATTTAAATGATGCCAAGGTCAAGTCAATAAAACAAGGTGAATTGAAAGAAGTCTAGTTTCTATCACCATTCCTTCCACTTTTCTCCTTCCCACCTCTTATAGGTAACTATTACTTTGTGATGTAGATATATATCCTTCAACTATTTGTTTTTTAATATAAGCAAGTATATATACATGTATATTGTGTGTATATCTGAATATGTATATGTGTAAATATATTTATATCCATTTTTAGATAAATGATAGCATCCTAGACTACTTTTCTCCCCATTGCTTTTTTATTTCTTTTTTACAGAGACAGAGAGAGAGTCAGATAAGGACAGACAGACAGGAATGGAGAGAGATGAGAAGCATCAATCATCAGTTTTTGGTTGCGACACCTTAGTTGTTCATTGTTTGCTTTCTCATATGTGCCTTGACCGCGGGCCTTCAGCAGACCGAGTAACTCCTTGCTCGAGCCAGGGACCTTGGGTCCAAGCTGGTGAGCTTTTTGCTCAAGCCAGATGAGCCACGCTCAAGCTAGCGACCTAGGGTCTCGAACCTGGGTCCTTCCACATCCCAGTCCGACGCTCTATCCACTGCGCCACCGCCTGGTCAGGCCCCATTGCTTTTTTACTTATAATATATCCTAAAGATCAACCCATATAAGTATGCCTAAAGATTCTGGTTTTTCAAATTTTTATTTATTGATTGATTTAAGAGAGAAAGGAAGGAGAAAGGGAGAAAAACATTGATTTGTTGTTCCACTTATCTATGCATTCACTTGTTAATTCTTTTATGTGCCCTGACCAGGGATTGAACCTGCAACATTGGTGTATCAGGATGATGCTTTAATCAACTGAGAACCTGACCAGAGGGATCTAAAGAGTCTTATTTCCATTTTAACTGCACAGAACTCCACTGTGTGACTGAACCATACTTTGTCAACCAGTCCTTTATTAATAGGTATGTGGTTGTTTCCAGTCTTTTGCTATTATAGTTTCTGTCCTATGGTTTTTCCTTAAATATCTATAATAGACTTTTAGTATGTGGAATTATACAAAATAAGCCTAGACCATCTTATCATACCAAATAGCAAGGAGTTATCAAAAACTACTAGGGTCATGTCAAAAGAATTCAGGAGCAAATTTGACTATATTACCTACCACAGGCCAATTAGGGATTACTTCAACATTAATAAGAATAATAAACAAAATGTATTGAATTACAGTGTTTCAATTAGTGAGTTCAAAGGAAAATTAAAAAACAAAAGCAAATAACAAAACACCTATTTGGCCACCATGGGCACATGTCAGAAAATCAACTCAAGGAATAATAGAATTAAAATATCACTATTTTGCAATCCTTAATAGACAGATGAATCTAGGCAACATCATAAAAGAAGAGATTGTTACACATTATGTACTTCCCAATGGCAAAACACATAACTGTAAAACAGTCTTGCAAAAAATAAAGTCTGAATCTGATAGTCAATAGATAGTTTTAAGAAACACAGGAGACAGAAGAACATGTTGAACTACACCCTGGGGATGTCATGAGTAAAATCCAGGCTGTGAGAAGTTCTGTTGGGCAAACGACTTGATTCCTTCAACAAATAAATTGCAAGTATGTGTATATATTACAGTGGAAACCCATATATATATTTTAAAAGATTTTACAGACAAAGCAACTAAGCTTAGCTTTGCATGTGAACTTTATTTGGGTACTACTTCAAACAAGCTATAAAAATGAATGATAACATTTATGAGATAATTGAAAATTTGAACATTGAATATTTTATATCATTAAAATATTACTACTAATTAGTTTAGATGTGATGATAGTTATGTTTTAAAAAGTCTTTATCTTTTAGAGATTCATAGTGAAATATTTATTTCAATGATGCGATGATAAAATTTCTGGAATTTGCTTTAAAATAAGATAAGTGGGGAGGAGGAAGAGGTATTCATGGATTGGCTATCATGGGTTGATGAGTACATGGGGCTCCTTGCCTACTTTTGTCTATGCTTTAAATTTTCTGTAATAAAATATAAATATGCATTTATATGTAATGGGTATTTTGGTGTGTGTGTGTATGTGTGTGTGTGTATAAACACCCACTATAAAGAAATACAACAAAATGTTAACAGCAATTATCTCTGGATCATAGAATGATGGATTATTTGGTGATTTTTATTTTTTTGTTTTTACTGTACTGTATATTCTATATATATATATATATATTTTTTTTTTTTTTTTTTTTATGTGCCTTGACCGCGGGCCTTCAGCAGACCAAGTAACCCCTTGCTTGAGCCAGCGACGTTGGGCTCAAGCTGGTGAGCTTTTTTTTTGCTCAAACCAGATGAGCCCTCGCTCAAGCTGGCGACCTCAGGGTCTCGAACCTGGATCCTTCCGCATCCCAGTCCGATGCTCTATCCACTGCGCCACCGCCTGGTCAGGCTATTCTATATTTTTAAAATTTTATTTTATCCTCATCTCCTTGTCCCCTCCCACTTGGCAACCATCAGGTGGTTCTCTATACCTATGTGTCTGTTTCTTTTCTGTTTACTCATTATTATTATTATTTTTAGATTCTATCTATAAGTGAGATCATATTTTTTTCATAATCTAAGAAGTTATTTAAAAAGAAAAATCTTTTAGCTGTTCAACACTACCATTTTCACAATTCAACTAGAATTCCCTTCTGACACAGTGAATAAAATGACTTTGCATCCTTTAAATACAGTCGGGCAAGGCAAAATTACTTAATATTTAATTATCTTTTGTTTTGAGTAGGTACAGATACTACTTTATGCAAATGTAACTCGAAAGCAACATTGGAGGTTTATAAGTTCTGTCATTTAGGGTAACAGAATAATCTTAAAATTATAGCTTAGGAGTAAACAGTTAATGTGTTGTTTTTTTTTTCTCCTTCTTACATAACACAAAAACAACTGCTCCAGTTTGGCATAAACTTTCTCCTCCAAAGTCACCTTTGTGCTGAAATTTAGCACCTCAGGTTTCAGTCCAATAATTTGCAGATGAGACCAGGTTTCTTAACACAATTTTCTTGTAATTTTACTACACTGTCAGTTCCTGGCAGCTGGGGAAGAGTCCTTTCTTCATCGTGAAGTGGGCCGGGTGAATGCTTCTGCCTTCTGCTTTCTAATATGCAGCGAGAACAAGGAGTCTAAATAACTCCTTTTGTGTCACTGGAATAAAAGTAAGGCCATGACAGTAGATGCAATTTAAGAAAAAGATTGTTAATGGGTATTTTTAGTATATTAATAGCTAATAGGGATACTGTAGGGTTTGTCATTCAATTCTGAGAAAATTAGTCCTTTAAGATCAGTAAAACTTTAAACCAAGTCATAAAAACAAGTATATTTTAAGTCACATATAGAGATAATTATATCATCATCTGAATCTTCTTTAATCAGGTAATGGTCCCTTCTACATTTATTTTGAAAGAAAGACATTTATCCAATTTTCCTTCTTTGTTCACATGTAATTTTCTTCTAAAGAAACCATAGTCAGCTCCTCTTATTAAATATATGAGCAGATGATTATTATTGAAGTAACATTTTGTTCTGAATGTAGACTTTAAAACAAAATCATTGATACATGTAGTTATTCATTTGGAAGTGAAATTTTCTGATTTTAAAAAATGGCTAGCCCTGGCCGGTTGGCTCAGTGGTAGAGTGTTGGCTTGGTGTGCAGGAGTCCCGGGTTTGATTCCCGGCCAGGGCACACAGGAGAAGCACCCATCTGCTTCTTCACCTCTCCCTCTCTCCTTCCTCTCTGTCTCTCTCTTCCCCTCCTGCAGCCAAGGCTCCATTGGAGCAGAGTTGGCCCGGGCGCTGAGGATGGCTCTGTGGCCTCTGCCTCAGGTGCTGGAGTGGCTCTGGTTGCAACAGAGCAACGCCTCAAATGGGCAGAGCATCACCCTCTGGTGGGCGTGCCGGGTGGATCCCGGTCGGGCTCATGCAGGAGTCTGTCTGACTGCATTCCCGTTTCCAACTTCAGAAAAATACAAAAATAAAAATTAAAAAAAAGAAAGAAAAAAATGGCTAAAGGGCCCTGGTCATGTTGCTCAGTGGATAGAACATTGTCCCTGCATGCTGAGTTTATGAGTTCAGGGCATGTGTGAGAAGCAACCAATGAGTGCACAACTAAATGGACAAGTAAATGGAACCATGAGTTGATGCTTCTGGCTCTGTCTTTCCTTTCCCCCACCCCTCTCTTCTTCTTCCTCTCTCTCTCTCTCAAATCAATGGGAAAAAAATTAACATAAAAAATTTAAAAATGACTAAAGGCAGATAATGTTGATTTGGGCCCATCCGTCTATTTGAGGTTCCATGAGTTGTTGTGCGCTTTACAAAAATGCAATCTGCATTTGCATCTATGTGCCAGGCTTTGGGCTAAGTATTTTCATACACAATCTCAATGATTTATTGCAAACAAGAACCCTGTGAGTTGCTTGTTCAAGGTCACATACTAATCTAGTTGATTGCAAATCTGTGTCACCACTTTCAAGTTCACAAGCATTGGTGACTGAGAGCATTTGTAGCAGTCCTTGGTGCCTAACAAGCTTTGCACTAGAAAGTACATGAAGTCAGTTTGAAGGCTGATCATCATCTATCTCATTCTAAAATCAGGGTTCCCTGCCTCCCTTACGTGCTGGAAGATGCACAGGAAGTACAATGCTTCATATCGTAGCAAAGATGCTGCCTGCTGAGATGGAACCTCTCTCATGAAGAAACCAACCAAGAGAAATCAAGGGGAAGGAACAGGGCATCTGGTCTTCAAAGCAGCAAAGCAGAGCTTTGATCTGCCTTGGTCTTTTAACAAATCTAGAGGATGCAGATATCTGTAAGCCTTGGAATCAGCAGTTTTGATTTGGTGACCAGCGAACTGAAAGTCAACCTCAGAAAGCTGATTCTTGACATATTTCCATCAAGGGTCACTTGTTTCATCCCAATGGACTCAAGGCTAAGAATTAAAAACCCCAACTTTGGTAAATTATATGTTTGAAAGACTGAGAGTTCTAATTAGACGTGCATCCCAAATGCCAGTAGGCCCACTCTATTCATTTACTCATAACTTCATGAAAAACTGTTTGTTTGGGATGTGGTTTTTAAAAAAGAAATTTACCTTCAGGCTGAGTTGAAGAACGGAACATGTGAGAAAATGATTTTCCAGCTTTTGTTGACTCAGTAATGAAAAGGGGAAAATATGTTTATAAGAATTTGGCTGCTTGGTAACTCAAAAATAATTGGTCTAAGAAACTTGAAATTTCACATGTTAAATGCTAAGTCCCATTATAAATTTCAAACAGAATTTTCCAATGCATACCCTTGTTCTGGCTTCTAATGCTACAGAATGGTGCTGGTGGGCAGAAACTAGGCATCAAATTATTAACCTTTCCTATAAAGTTGTGCTAGAAGTTACTACTGGAATATTTTATTTGTGGAGAGACATTAAGACAGTTACACAATACCTTGGAAGTAGACTTGAACTAAAGGATCTTAAAAATAAATAGAAACAACAAAAATAAAGCATGACTAACTCTCCTGCCACCATCGAAACAAATGTTTCCAAGGACCTGAAGCCAAGAAAACAGAAATCCATAAACACAAAGGCCGAGATAATCAGTTGAATATACTAGGTCTCTATATGTGACTAAACAGAAGTCTAAAAACCAAACAAAACCAAAACACCCCACCTGCCTTGAATGCCAGAGAACATTGACCCTTCCTGCCACAGAAACCCCAGCTGGCAGTTGATTTTAAAATGACCGAATCTCCAACAATTATGGGGAGATGGATGTTTTAAAAATGCAGTAGGGTTGATTGCATACTTCATGTTATTGCATACACATTACTGAGGGCAGGGTCATCTAGTTCATTCATCTTAATAACCAATTCTTTCTCAGATTTGCCACAGAGCCAACTCAACTGAATCCTTAAGGCACAATAATACTAGGGTGAACTACTATACTTTTCAGTATGAGAGTTTTTATTATGGAGAGAATCCTGGGACAATTTAAGCAATTATGTGCTTTGTTTTTGCTTTTCTCTATCTCTGTTCTTGCTTATATTTTAGGTATTGCATATAATTTATTTCATTTTTCTTTATTTTATTGATTCATTTTAGAGAGAGAGGAAAGGAGAGAAAGACAGAGAGTGAGTGAGAAGCATTCCTTTGTTGTTCCACTCAGTTGTGCATTCATTGCTTGTTTCCCAAATATGCCCTGACTGGAGATCAAACCCACAACCTTGGTGTTTCAGGACGACACTCTAACTGACTGAGCAAATCACCCGGAGCTAACTTGTTTTATGCTTTACATCTTATCTTCTTTTAGAAAAATTCAAGCAAGATTTTAAAAGATGGCAGGGTAAGTGTTGGGTGGCTTGTCCACATGGGTAACAAATCTTCATCCCTAAAGCCCAGATTGCTGATACGGAGAACAAAAAGCCATATTCTGGCCCTGGCCGGTTGGCTCAGCGGTAGAGCGTCGGCCTAGCGTGCGGAGGACCCGGGTTCGATTCCCGGCCAGGGCACATAGGAGAAGCGCCCATTTGCTTCTCCACCCCTCCGCCGCGCTTTCCTCTCTGTCTCTCTCTTCCCCTCCCGCAGCCAAGGCTCCATTGGAGCCAAGATGGCCCGGGCGCTGGGCATGGCTCTGTGGCCTCTGCCTCAGGCGCTAGAGTGGCTCTGGTCGCAATATGGCGACGCCCAGGATGGGCAGAGCGTCGCCCCCTGGGGGGCAGAGCGTCGCCCCTGGTGGGCGTGCCGGGTGGATCCCGGTCGGGCGCATGCGGGAGTCTGTCTGACTGTCTCTCCCTGTTTCCAGCTTCAGAAAAATGAAAAAAAAAAAAAAAAGAAGAAGAAGAAAAAACAAAAAGCCATATTCTGGCTGCCATGAACAATCCTGCAGACACAGCTAATGCTCACTCTAGAGATTATACCGTACCTATCCCAAACACTTCCATGATGCCCAACCTATGCAACCTCTCCTTGTATCCATGCACACACCAACCATTTCTTTCCATTTGGATGCGAGCCTGACCAGGTAGTGGCGCAGTGGATAGAGCATTGGACTAAGATGCGGAAGAACCCAGGTTCGAGACTCCAAGGTCACCAGCTTGAGCACGTGCTCATCTTGCTTGAGCAAAAAGCTCACCAGCTTGGACCCAAGGTCACTGGCTCGAGCAAGGGGTTACTCGGTCTGCTGAAGGCCCGCGGTCAAGGCACATATGAGACAGCAATCAATGAACAACTAAAGTGTCGCAACCAAAAACTGATGATTGATGCTTCTCATCTCTCTCTGTTCCTGTCTGTCTGTCCCTCTCTCTCTCTCTCTCTCTGTCCCTGTAAAAAAAAAAAACCCAACCCATTTGGATGCGATATTGCTAAAGAGCAAGGTCTCTTGCAAGAAGCTGAACTTGGGAGTCAGAATCCAAGTGTGAAACCCAGCTCTTCAGGGCACCAGTTAAAGGCAATTTAGTGCAGTGGGTCTGTGCCTACTGATGCCACTTTCTAGCTATGTGACTCTAGGCAATGTATTTAAACCTGTGCCTCAGTGTTCTCATTTGTAAAACGGCAAGAATATCAACAATGACCTTGGAGAATTGTCGTGAAGATTAAAAGTCTTAATAGGGATTAGAACAGAGCCACATCCTCAGCACTCAATAAATGTCAATGATCAATATCACTAGCCGCATGGCCTTGAGGAATTCACCTACTCTGCAAGGCTCCATTTCTTCTTTTGTACAAAAAGGGAAACAGCTGTGTTAGGCTTAGCTCGCTGGTTTACCAGCTGCAAGCACTTTGCCTGATTAGTGAGTGAGCACGTGGCAGCACCACATGTGTATAGTCTATGTAAGGCTATGAGTGCTTTCCCTCAGGGGTGATTCTCCCAGATTGCTTTCCCGCCACTGTGAGGTGCAGTTTTCCTGATCCCTCCCCCTTCACTGAGAAAAGCAGGTTTTCCTTTGTTCATTTGCTCACGTCTCTTTGTGATCCTCAGATAAACAGATAATAGCCCGATGCTTTCTGGTTCCACAGTTCCTCTACCACCTGCCCGAATTCAATGCAAACTTGCCTGGCCTCAACCACCAGCATTACAGATCACAACTTCACATGCTCTTTACGAAGACCGAATAAACTCATACAACATATGGACAGTCATTTTAAGAACATGATCAAGTATAAGACAACTGTTTCAACAAACTAGAATTAGTTCTCTTCTGCTCTGTCTTCTATATACTTAAAACATACACATGCACAGGTAGTACGCACGTGTGCGCGCGCACACGCACCTGCTGTAGCACTCATCACACTGTATCATAAGAATTTGCTTACCTGTCCATCTCCCCCTCTAACAGTGCATCCTCTGATTCACCTCTGCACCCTCAGCACGTTGGACATACCTGGTACAGGACAGGTACTCAATAAATATCTGTTTAAATGAATGTTGTCCAAACGACTGAGCAGGCATTCACAAGGCTTTTGCCATGAATGATGGATTATCACTTTCTGCCAAGTGTCCTCAGTAGACCACCCAAAAATGTATTTGTTCTTCTTCAGCCACAATATATCGAGATTCTGTCATTTCTAATGCAGCTTGTATGGCTGGATCCACTCATTCCTTTTACTTAATAAATAATTGTAGAGCATGCGTTTTGTGCCAGGTCCCTATGCTGGGCTCCCTATAGTGGACCACAAGTGGCAAGTGCCTAGGCTAATTTAATTCCCTCAAATTGTATTGGAAGGACCTATTTACCACAGAATCATTTACAACTGGAGATCATAAGCTTCAAATATAGTCTCAGGGTGGGAACAAAATGAATTTTTAGAAGTGGGAGCCCTTATAGAATAATCAAGATCAAAGCTCTAAGTTCAAATTCTTGCTCTGTTTTGGACAAAGTATAAGACCTTGGACAAGTTACTTAACCCCTTTAAACCTCACTTATTTCATCCATAGGATGGAGCTAAGAAGATTGATGTACTAAAAATGGCAACCTTTATTAATTGCTTCTTATAGTATCTACCAAATAGTAAGCACTCATACATGATTGACCCAATCCAATATCCCAGTATTTGAACTTCCATCGCAAATATATTCAGCAAGTGGGGCATGAATGCCCATCTTCTACAACCTCTAGCAGCTGTCCACTGATTGCTGGGAAAATTGAATTGTTGAAAATTCCAGTGGGTTGTAATATACATGCTTGCATCACAGGCCCTTAATCTGTCATTTGGGATTCTCCAGAAGAAATCTAATCTCTTCTCTGCAGAAGAGCCCTAGCTATCACCCTCCTCCTCAGACACCCACACACAGCCTTCGTTCCTTTAATCATTTTTGATACAACACTGATTACCCAATCCTTTATTATCCTTTTTACTCTTCTTGAAAAATCTTTTATCAATGTTTCTCTTAAAGGCTAAAGATCAGAATTCATAAAATAGCACAAATGTGGCCTGATCAACCAGTGGATGCTAGAGAACTACTTTGCCACTTGAACACTACTGTTCTATTAATACAACAAAAGATTGATTTTTTTTTTTTTTGGAAGCTACATCCTGCTGTGTCGATTCATCATCTACTCATAATTGACAGGAGCTAAAATCTTCCTATGTGAGCAATTGTGGGTCATCTCGCCCTCTACTTATACTTGAGCAATTGAATTTTGGGACCTTTGAGTGCTTAATATTTGTACCCATCATCGACTTCATATTGTCAAATGTGAGTCATGATTGCATTTTGTCAGGATTTGCAGGGGAAGGTAATCTTGTCTGTATCATCCAACTTCTTCGTGATTCTTTCTAGTTTTGTGTCACCCCTAGATCTGTTCAGTATGCCATCAGTGTTATCATCTTCATCATCAATAAAATATTGGTGGAGGGGAAGGCTGCAAACCAGACTTGCATAGATTCCTAGAGATCTAGATGGGCATCAATCTCTTTAAAAAGTTTTTAAGGCCCTGGCCAGTTGGCTCAGCGGTAGAGCGTCGGCCTAGCGTGCGGAGGGCCCGGGTTCGATTCCCGGCCAGGGCACATAGGAGAAGCGCCCATTTGCTTCTCCACCCCTCCGCCGCGCCTTCCTCTCTGTCTCTCTCTTCCCCTCCCGCAGCCAAGGCTCCATTGGAGCAAAAGATGGCCCGGGCGCTGGGGTTGGCTCTGTGGCCTCTGCCCCAGGCGCTAGAGTGGCTCTGGTCGCAATATGGCGACACCCAGGAGGGTCGCAACATGGCGACGCCCAGGATGGGCAGAGCATCCCCCCCTGGTGGGCAGAGCGTCGCCCCCTGGTGGGCGTGCCGGGTGGATCCCGGTCGGGCGCATGCGGGAGTCTGTCTGACTGTCTCTCCCTGTTTCCAGCTTCAGAAAAATGAAAAAAAAAAAAAAAAAAGTTTTTAAGACATCATTTATTTAATCAACTATTTATTGAGTACCACCATGTACCATATGTTAAGCATATATATAGTAGTAAAAAGAAAACAAAACCAAAACCCAAACTCCCTGCCCTCATGAAGCTTACATTCTAGTAGAGGGGATAAAACATAAACAAATAAGGAGATAAATACACAATGCTAAGCTTTGTTAAATGAAAAACCACAGCAGATAAGGGGCTAGAGAGAGTTAATTGTGGGGATGGAGTGAGGGTTGTCCAGAGGTGGTATGGATAACGCAGAGTTGTTTTGAAGTGTGGTTGCCTTGCTCGCATCCTGCATTCTCACTGTCTATCTGGCCTGAAAGGTGTCCTGGAGTGGGTAGCGAGTCTTTGTGAGTTCTGAAAACTCACTTTTCTCTATGTGCAGTTAGATTGGGGGGGGAGGGGGAATCAAGAGATTAGCAGTGAAGAATTTAAATAATTGTGAAATTTAAAAGAAATTGAAAAGACATAATTCCTTAAGAGACTTCACAACATTTTTTCACATGCATAGGATATTCAAACATTGTGAGACCTACTAACCCAGGAAGGAAGCCAGTCACACCACCCAGCGAAGACTCCAGAGAAAGAATTTTAAAATTATTGCTCTACAAGTATATCGTTGAAGACCAAATAATAGAGGAAAAAACAGGAAAGCTAACTCTTACCTTATTCCATTCCCCATGTTCTCAAGTGTGGAGTGGGTTTTGAATCCGGTCGTTTATGGAAAAGTCAGAAGGATGGAACTCTTGGGTGACCCCAATCACGCCCAGAGAGTCTGGATTTTGAACTCTGGAAAAGAAGGCCATGAGGGACAGATTTGAAATCTATCGCTATTATCTACTCTTTGTTCATGATTCTAATGTTAATACATCCTTCTAAATAGTTTTAGATAATCTTTGAATTCTTTTTGTATTAGAGGAAGTTGATAAATCTTTGTTTAGTAAAATCCTAATTGTACCCTCTGATTGGAAATTTCTTTTATATGCTCACAATGAGACTTTTTTCAGTTAAAGTTGGTACTAAATATTATTTTATATTATTTTCAAGTGTACCGCGTCACGTAGTGATTAAATATTTATATAATTTACAAAGTGATCCACCCCAATGAGTCTAGTGCCCACGTGGCACCATGCCTAGTTATTCCAATATTATTGACCATATTCCCTGTGCTGTACTTTACATCCCTGTGACTATTTTGTAACTACTAATTTGCAGTTCTTGGCCCCTGACCTTTCTCATCCAGCCCCACCCAACCCATCTCCCATCTGGCTACCATCAGTTTGTTCTCTGCATCTACAAGTCTGTTTCTGTCTTGTTTGTTCATTCATCTTGGTGTTTAGATTCCACATATAAGTGCAATCATAAGGCATTTGTCTTTCTCTGTCTGACTCCTCTCCCTTCGCATCGCACTCTCTAGGTTCATCCATGTTGTCGCAGATGGTAAGATTTCGTTCTTTTTATCAGCTGAGTAATATCCCAGTAGATAGGTACCGCATCTTCTTTATCCAGTCATCTATTGATGGGCACTTAGGTTGTGTCCATATCCTGACATTTTGACATTTCTATTCATTCATTCCTTCACTAGGCATCTGTTTTGTACCAAATATTTTGTTGGTGCTTGGAATGCAAAGGTCAATGAGATAAATATGGCCTTTGCTTACAGAGAGCTTACAGTAGAAGACTAGATAGAAACAGAAAAGGCAGCTCTGTGACAGCTGTGTGTCACGAAGAGGAAGGTACCCAGAGCTCTAAGAGAGTCACGTGACTCAGACTATGGGAGGATTGGAAGTTAGCGACTGCTACGGGAACACGTACAGGGTGTAGAGGAGCCCGTCCGATAACGCAGTGAGGCAGGCCTCCTTCAGTGGATGCACGTTTTGGAGGTGACAGAAATGGTAGTGCATGCGGTGCACCTGAGCATCAAAAACCGTTCTGCACAGTGGAGGCAGGGTGGTCAGACATGCTCCGGAAAGGTACGTGGGACCCAGTTATTCACGACCGCACGTGCCATGCGTGGGAAGGGATGACTCCATGGAAATCTGCGATTGCTTGAACGTTTGCGTTTTAAGGGGGAGGACGTCAAGATTGCTGCTCAGATTTTTGACACGAACAGTTGTGTGGACAATGCTATCACTCAATGAGGCAGTAAAAATACAGAATAGAGGAGATTTGGGGGAGAAGGGGACAGGTTCAGCCTTGGTGGTGTTTGGTTTGGTTCCTGGGGAATGTTTGCAGGGCCGCAGTGGGGGTTTGATCGAGAGGTCTGAGGATACAATTGAGAAAACATCAGTACAAGACAACAATAGAATCCACAGGGATAGAAGAGAAACCCTGGGCGAATGTCAGGGAAGAGAAATGGGCCCAGGAAAGAATCCAGGGGAACCCCAAAGCTTATAGGATGGGCAGAGAAAGGATCCCAAAAAGAGCGAATGAGAAGGTGCAGCCCAGAGGGATAGGAGGGAAACAGGAAGAGTAAAGTGTCACAGAGGACAAGGGACAAGCACGTTTCAAGTAGACCGTGGTCAACAAACGTGGATGCGATCAAGAAATCAAGAAAACAAACTGAGAAGTACCCGTGAGGTGAACCCCAAGAAGATACTTAGCCTGTTAGGCAGATGTGGATCAGTGGGGGCAGGAGCCATGTCACAGCAATTTGAACAAATGGAACCAGTGAATGTAGACAACTGTTTGTTTGTTTTTCTTATCTTATTTAAAATTTTTTTTCATTGATTGAGAGAGAGAGAGAGAGAGAGAGTAGCATCAGTGCGTCGTCCACTTAGTTATTCCATTTAGTTGTTCCATTTAGTTATGTACTCATTGATTGCTTCTCCTATGTGCCGTGACCAGGAATCTGACCTGTGACCTCAGTGCGCAGGGATGACGCTTTATCCATGGAGCCACCCAGCCAGGGCCTATAGACAACTGCTTTTAAAAGTTTGCCTTAAAAGTGAAAGCCGTAATCCTTGGATTTTTTTGCCCAATGATAGGAAATTGGGGCCACCATGAAGACTCCCTCACCACCTCGACATCAGCTTAATCGAGTAGATGGCAATGCTCTTGGTAGGCATGGCTTGTGTGTTGGACAGTTGTCCCCCAACCAGTGCTGAATGTGGCTAAAACTGTATACCAGATCTGCCTTCCGTGTTGTCCTCCCAAGCCTTCCTCTGCACTCACTCCGTCACTAGGTTTCCCGGGCCACACAGGCTTCCTGGACCCAAGGCCGCCCACATGGTGCATGAAGATTCACCTGAGCAGCCCACCTCTCTGAGCAGCACACCAACGAAGTGATCTTCACCGGTAAACATCTGGTCAGAAACAATTGTCGCCGTTGCTCACAGATTGTTATAGTTCCATAGTTCATAGTTCATGTATTGGGACAGTCAGAGCAGGAGCATGGTCACCTTGGAGTCGGAAGCAGGCAGCTGGCCCCACAGCTGGCCAGGCAACTATTCAGGCAAGAGTCCTCTCTGACAGCAGAATCCAGAAGCCAAAATAAATGGGTCAGGTGGAAAACAGATGACCATGACTGCAAGCAAGGCTGAAGGTTAGTCCTAAGGAGTGAAGGTGAGCCAAGACAGAATGGATGAACACGGTAAGGGGTTTGGAGAAGGAAGAGGAGCAGGGGCGGTCCAAGAATAGGGTCCATGAACTAGAAATGGGCTGAACCTGTTATGCATACAGAGAGGCCAGGTGCAATTATGCTGGACAAGTGTGTACACCCCCACCAGCTCCGTTATCCTGAATCCTCCCACTGGGATTCATGCCTCCATGAGACAAAGGAAAGTTTCTGACATTCACAACGATTCCCCAAAACCTTATTTTCACAACTCCTATGCTGCTATTGGAGTCCTGTATTCCAAGAAGGCAGGAAAGCTCTGACTTGTGTAGTGCTAACTGGAGGCACAGAAGCATTGGCAGTAACTAATTTCAAAAGGTTACACTGATAGCGATCCCAAGCCTCAGGACCAGAACTTGAAGCATTTAGGCCCTAGATCGATAACAAAACTGGCTGCACGGCTTGATTAGTTGAAACGTTATTTCTACCATGTAATCATTCCAAGATATTTATGTCCTCCAAAGTGCACACTGTGACTGAACTGAAAGGCTTACCCGTCTTTACTTTGTGATTTGAGCACAAAGAGGAATAAAGGATAGTGGTAAACATCACAAATAAATACAATAATTTTGCCTTGTGCATAGACTAGCTAGGCTGCATGAACTGAGCTTACAGCGGAAGATTTTTTTTCTTCATCTCACTCAAGTCAATAATCATTTACCCACTGGATAGCGCTGAAAGTGGAGTTTTCACCTAATTCTCATTTAACGAGATAGAAAAGGAAAAACTAAATAACACCTCATTTGTGTATAGTGCTTGTCTTTCAAAGAAGACATCATAACCCATTTTATACCATCTAATTTACAGTAACAACACTTTTATAATGTAAATATTGGCTAGGGCTATTATCATTTTACAAATTATGCATGAAAGAAACCGAGGCACGTGGGAATAAAATAACTGGTTCGAAGTAACTTCCATTTTAGAGGTGTAATCACTGTTATTTAATTTTTACAATGAAGCCATGCTTTTGATAAACATGTCTATTAAGGTGTATCTCAGTCTTAAATTCAAAATAAAAAAAAAAACAAAAACAAACCTTGCTTAAGAGAAATCACTAAGACCAAAATATTCATGAGCTCAGAAGATAAGATCTCTCTCCCAAATCTAGAGCAAAAGCAATCCATTCCTACCACTTGACTCTGATTTTAATCAGCCATTCTCACCATCTTGTGCCACCCATAGCACCAGTCAGTGGTGTGTGTCACTCCCCTCTTCACACGCCTTATGCTGCCATGATCTTGCCATCGTGATTGGATTTCGAAAGTACCATTATGTGCGTAAATTCTGCGTATACCTAAAGTCATTGACACTTTTATGTTTGTATTAGCTTCCATTTGAGGGTGAACATTTTTCTGATCTTTTCATGTATTCATTCATTGATCCACTCACTCACTCATTCATTCATAGTCTCAAGCATTCATACTCCATTTAACAAGCATCACTTGCATGACCCAAATGCATAAACACTATTCTAGATACAGAAGATAAAAACAGGAAGAAGACAAAATCACTGACTTTAGGAAACTCGCAGCTCATGGAGGGAGCCAGAAGAGTAGACAACCCTACTGGTGGGTGTAGAGGTGAAACTGCACATGAAAATGGTTTGGGGGTGCTGAGAGGGGATCTGTCGCTGTCTGAGACAGTAAGGAAGACCTTCCAGAGACGGCACTCCTAGATCTGAGCCTGTCAGGAATGAGGGGGGTTGTGTATTCTGGGCACCCACGTGCCTTTTAAAACTATTTGAAGAATATCCCATGGAAGACAGCACAAAATCAAAGTGTGAATCTGGTCTACCCAAGGTCTCTATTCTTTATTACAATTATATTCTAGGGAGTGACAGATGGGAACAGCCTAACTAGTTATCAAATATATAGGTGATCATTTAGCCCATCTGTATTATTATTTCAGTATGAACATTTTATATAGAAATACTTCCAAATACAGCATTTTCAAATGCATTGTGCTATATGGGTCAGATTTTTCCTGTTCACCTCTTCCCAACCATTCAGACTTGGTGCTGCCCAGATTCAAAGTAATGAGAGCCAGCCTTATGGGCTTCTTGGCACCCCCACATTAGCAAGAGATGTCTGGAAACAGGCTCTGAAAATCCGCCGCCCAAGTAGAAGGGACAGCTCTTCTCTGAAGCTCCTGAGAAGTCCTGCATGAAGGCCTTCATGAACTGGGTCACAGGATAAAATGCAACCACTAGAGAACTCATACAGAACCTTCCCCCAGGACCCAGACTAATCCAACTGCCTCAGGAATCCTACATTGAATTCCCTTATCTCTTGAGGAAAGCTTTGCGCCACCAAATCACATCTTGTTTTCTATCTGGAAAATTGTCAAGAGTTCAGAATAACTCATCTATTTTGGTTGCTGACCAATTACAGAATCCTCTCTAGAACATCATTTCTTTTAATTATCCAATACTTCATCCATTCAACAAACATCACCTTTCTCATTTCGGATTCTCTTGATGCCAACCCAGTCAACATTGTGTCCCCCATTACCTCACTGAAAAGACAACTGTGAAGGTTGCAATGACCTTGGTGTTGTCAAATCCAATGGTCAACTATCCATCCTCATCTTACTGTCCTCTCAGCAACTTCTTGTCACTAATGATCACTCCATTCCTGTTGAAACATTTTTTTCACTTGGCGTCTTCATCCCCACACTGACTTTTCTCCTCTCTCATTGTTTGTTCCTTGTAAGTCTCTTTTGTTGGGTTCTTCTGAATTTGGGGGGTGGTGCTGTGGGACATGGTCATCCACTGTACAATTGCCCATCCAGTCCATTGCTGTAAGTACCCTATCTCTTGCCCTGCAGTCTGACTTGGAAGCTGATGAGGGTTCTTTACCTGGAGCACCGACATTTGGATTGGGCACTGAAGGAGGAGATGAATTAGCCAAAGAGAGAGAAGATTCTTAGGGGAATAAAATGAGAAAAGGCACGGAAGTATGCAAAAGCCAACTCTGTTCAAAGAAAAGAGGCAAAACATGGCACGGGCTAGCCCTGACAGACAAGGTAAGTTGTAAGCTTATCACAAAGAACTTCAATTTACCGCTAAGGAATTTGGACTTTATACTGAAGACAGTAAGTAATTATAAAAGATTCTTAAGTAGGAGAGAGAGCGGGGTATCATTCATATAAAAAAAATAAAACTTTTGCAGCGGGGTGAAGTCTGAACTAGAGTAAGGGGTGACTCAAGCCAGGAAAGCTGATCAGAAGGCTGCTGTTGTAGTCTAAGGAAGGGACCAAGGGATCAGGGATGAAAAGTAGTGACAAGTCCATGGGAGATTCAGAGGTGGCACTGATGACAGTTATTTTTTAGATAGGGGTTAGAGAGGAGGGAGAGAGGTGAGGTTAGAGCGTAATGACATTAACTAAGATAAGCAAGGGAAGAAGAGCAAGTGTGGAGGGGACGATAAGCAGCCAGCAGCCTATAAAGCCTGCAGTGATTGGCGGATAGCTGGTGGTGAATGGAAAACAGGGCTGCAGGGCAGGAGGGAAGTCTGGACTGAATAGATTGGTTCGGAAGTCAGTGCCCAACAGTAGCGAAGTCCTCAGAATGAATGGGATATCCAGAGAGAGTCAAACAGTGAGAAGAATGCCAAGAACGGGACCCTGAAAAAAAGCATGCAGGCAGCTGTCAGAGGAGGAGTCGAAGTTGGAGTTGGAGTCAGGGGCGGGGCTTATGGGAGAGACCAGGCAAGAGCAGTCAGAGAGGTAGCATGAGAAAGGGACAGAGTAGAGTCTACATGTGAAAGGAGAAGAGACCTTCAAAGAAGAAGCAACCAACACTTCTCTCAGGGGTAGGATGAGTGGTATGGTTAAGTTCGGGAATTAGATCCAAAGGGCAGTTTCTAGAGTTAGAAGTCAAGCTGGAATAGATTGAGTGAAGACTTCTTATTGGAGTTTGGCTGTGAGGGACACAGGTAATGGCTTGGGAGAAGGTGGAGTTGGCCAAAGTGTTGGATTTTTGTTTAATGGGATGGGAGTGTTTAGTACAATACCTAGCTTCTGCTCAAACATCTCTTGGGAGCTTACTACCCCATGAGACAACCACATTGCATTTTTTGAGTAACAACTGAACACCTAATTCAGTTTGACATGTATTTGTTGAATACCTGCTACATCTGAAGCATTGGCCTTCAGTGCCTAAAAAGATATGCAAGCCATTTATATTTTGGTTTTCCATTTATTGGCCAAACTCTGCCTCTCTAACCAGAGTTCTCTGTTCTCTGGAGCCACAGCCAATGTAAGACTTTCTTGTTTCTAGCAGCCATTCAGCTAACAATAATTTTCAGTTGCCTCTTGGTTTTTTTTCTTACTTGTTTAACTTTTGTAAAAGAATCCAGTCTTTATGTCTGTGTACCTGCGTGTCTGGAGGTGTGTACTTTGCCATCAGCTGGCCACTGTCCTCTGGAGAGCCACAGCCTAGTCTGTCCCTTTTAAAATGTGGGGCTCAGAGTTCCTCGCCACCCTCTTCCTCTCGACAAGTACCGCACACACCGGCAGGAGCCTTCTCGCCCTTTTCCGGTACGTGGCTCTTCTGTGAATGCCATCTGAGACTGAGTGTTCTGACAGGAACACGACTGACTCATGCTACTTCACCATCAACCCAAATCCTGAGACCATTTTCACTTGAAATGTTGACTATATCTCCCAGTTCTCATATTTATACCATTGGCTTTTTAAAGCCAACTGCAGGGTTTCGCATTCCACCCCCTACCCTGCACTAAATACTATATATATATATATATATATATTTTTTTAAATAATCAAGATTTGTGGTTTTTTTTTTTAATTTTATTTATTCATCTTAGAGAGGAGAGAGAAAGGGAGAGAGAGAGAGACAGAGAGGGAGAGAGAGAGAGAGAAAGTGGGGAGGAGCTGGAAGCATCAACTCCCATATGTGCCTTGACCAGGCAAGCCCAGGGTTTCGAACCGGCGACCTCAGCATTTCCAGGTCGATAAATACTATATTTTTACATTTGATTTTATTAGCCAGTAGTAAAAAAATAATAATAATAAAGTCTTGGAAGTCAGACAGATCTAAATACAAATTCTGATGTTATCATGCATTCCCAGTGATCTCGGACATGTCATGATCTCTCTGTCTCAACTTGCTTATCAGGGAAAATAGGGATTATCCTACTTACATTACAAAGTAGTTCTGAGGTTTGAAGGAGGCTGGTACAGAACCTAATATGTTAGAAGAGCTCAATAAATGTTGGTTTTCTTGCCTTCCTTTTCTTCTGTTCTCTGAGCTTTGTATTCTTAGCAGAAATATGCAGGATTAATAAACCTTCCTTTTAATGAAAAAGAAAAAAGTTGAGCAGAACAGGAGTCAAAGACCAAAAGAACACATATTTTAGGCCCTGGCCAGTTAGTTCAGCCTGTTAAAGCATCATCCAGAAATACCAAGGTTGCAGGTTTGATCCCTGGTCAGGGCACATACAGGAAGTGACCAATGAATGCACAACTAAGTGGAACAATAAATGAATGATATTCTCTCTCTCTCTCTCTCTCTGTTTCCTCTCTCTCTCTCTCAAGTCAACCAACAACAAGAACAACATTAAAAAAAACCACTTTAGTATAATGGTTGAGCATAGGGGCTTTTAAACAGATTTTCTGTGACAAATCTCAGCTTGTCTAATTACTTGCTGTCTAATCAGAAGCAAGTGCATTAATTACCCATTGTGAGTCTCCTCACCTACATAGCAAGGATGGTGACAGTGCCTGTGTCTGCCAGGGAAGATGAACTGAAGTGTCAGAAGGAACTGTTGCACAGAACTTTGCTTCTACTGGGTACTCAAATAAGTGGCTAAGGATTATTATTACCACTAGAAACCTCCAGGTAAACAATGCTTTTCTTCTTCTTCTTTTTTTTTAAAAAAAATAGATTTTAGAGAGATAGAGGAAGAGAAAGAGAGAAGCATTCATTGTTGTTCCACTTAGTTGTGCATTCCTTAGTCACTTCCTGTATGTACCTTGACCAGGGGATTGAGCGCGCAACCTTGGTGTATCAGGGCGATGCTCTGACTGAGCTCACTGGCCAGAGCCGGCAATGACTTTTTAATCCACACTTTTGGATATATTCATTTCATCAACTAAAAATACTGTGTAATATCCTGTTCTATGTTTCATTATACTGTATGTGAGGATTCCATTGGAAACCTCAGTCCAATGTCAGGAATGACCAATAGTCCGTAGTCTTTTAGACTAACTGTAGTATCTTGTGCAAGTCACTTGATAGCTCTGGCCTCAGGCTCAACCTCTGTGTAATGGGAATAATAATACCAGAAGTCTGGGATGAGGATTACGTGATGGCAAGCATATGGGGGACAAGGAAAGTGAGCGTAGTTTGGAAGGACTTGTGTGAACCCATGCTGCCTCCTGTTGATACCAGCTTTCTTTTCCTAAGTGAATTAAACTTAGTGTAGGTTCTGGGATTCACCTTTCCCTTTTCTAAAAATTGGTATATTTGTCTAATTCCAGGCTTACAGTACTTCTCCTATCCTCAATGGTTCCTTGTCGCATATCTATGATAATATCTGGAAGTTCTTTTTGTATCCTGAGATATAGTTTATATGGATCAGAAGATTTGAATCTCATTGAAAAATGTGAAGTTTTTTCTTATGCTCTCATTATTCACTTTGGGCTCCCTTTTCATATTAAATTTCTTTTTTATCCTGACTGAAAGAGCAATCCGTATTTATTGAGGTTAATTTAAAATATTAAAAACTTACCAGGAAGAAAATGAATTGTAATTCCACTGCCAAGATAACACCATTATTAATATTTTTCTGTGTAACTGTCCAGTTGTCCAGTCTTTCTTTCTGAGCAAATATACTTAATAATCAATGACCAGCATTTTCTGATGTCAGGACATTTTCCATAATCTGCTTTTTTTGTGTGTGTGTGTATTTTTCTGAAGCTGGAAATGGGGAGAGACAGTCAGACAGACTCCCACATGCACCTGACCGGGATCCACCCGGCACGCCCACCAGGGGCGATGCTCTGCCCCTCCGGGGCGTCGCTCTGCTGCGATCAGAGCCACTCTAGCGCCTGGGGCAGAGGCCAAGGAGCCATCCCCAGCGCCTGGGCCCGGGCCATCTTTGCTCCAGCTTCGGCTGCGGGAGGGGAAGAGAGAGACAGAGAGGAAGGAGAGGGGGAGGGGTGGAAAAGCAGATGGGCGCTTCTCCTGTGTGCCCTGGCTGGGAATCGAACCCGGGACCTCTGGACGCCAGGCCGACGCTCTACCACTGAGCCAACCGGCCAGGGCCCATAATCTGCTTTTTACTGGATGCATAAATTTCATCATAGGTATACATTACAATTTATGCAATACTTCACATTGGACACTTAGGTTATCTCCAAGTGTTCAATATTATAAAGAATGCTATACTCAATATTCTACAATAAATTTTGTGAGTGATTTGGGTTCATTTTCTTAAGATAAAGTCTTAAAAATTAAATTACTGTGTTAAGTGATTTGCATGTGTTAAGGTGTTGTTTTTTATAGTCAGTGACAAATTGCTCTCCAGTATGCTTGAACTGTTTTAAATGCCAACTATTGTATGAGGGTGCTTTTCCCCCACATCTTTACCCATGCAAGATACTGTTTCAAATTTCTTGACAATTTGGGAGGCATAGAAACATCTGGTTTTATGTTAATTTGCATTACTTTACTTACAAGCAAGACTGGACCCTTTTCATTTTAATTGGCCAATAGAATCCCTTTGTCTCTTTTTGCCTTTTCATGTTCTCCACCCATTCTTCTTTTGAGATGTTGTCTTTTTCTTAATAGTTTGTAAGAGCTCATTGTATATTAAGGCCACAATCATACCTATCTTTTATGATCTAAAAGCTCTCATTTATCTTTTTATTTTTTTAAGGTAAGAGGAAGGGAGATAGTGAGGCAGATTCCTGCATGCACCTCAACCAAGATCCACCTGGCAATTTCATCTGGGGCTAATACTCACGTACCGAGCTAGTTTTAGTGCCTGAGACTGATGCGCTCAGACAAACCAAGTTACCCTTAGTTCCCTGGGGCTACATTCAAACCAATCGAGCCACTGGCTGCAGGAATGGAAGAGGGACAGAAGGGGGAGGAGAGGAAGCAGATGGTCACTTCTTCTGTGTGCCCTGACTGGGAATCAAACCTGGGATGTCCAAATGCTGGGCTGATGCTCTACCCACTGAGTAACTGGCCAGGGCTTCATTTATCTTTTCATTTTGTTCATGGTACTGATTCACTGATAGGCTCAACCTAGACCACATACCCCATCTCCTGAGATAAAGGAGAAGATTGCTTTCCCAGAGCCACATGAATATCCCAAAGAAAGGAGCAGCTGGGGAAGAGGACCTATATGAGAAGACAGCTAAGGTATGGACTATAGCTCTAAATATCAAGATAATTGTTTTTAATAGAAAATGACAAATACTCTTTCATTTGAAAACTTATTTGGCTTACCACTATTAACATGGTAAAAAGTAAGAGTTAAAAATCATGAAAAGACATAGCCTCTCCGTAGGTACTAAACTCTTTACATTCAAATTGCCTTGGGGCTACCTAGATGCAGTTTCTAAAGTTCTAATCAAACATGTTGGAATACTTTTCTCCATGGCCAACTGATCTGTAGGTTCTCTGAATTATTTCTTTAATACAGGTTCCATAGCCCCAGTAGACTTAGACCAAAGCTTCTACTCTCCCCTGAATTTATTCTGGTAAAGTCTCTATCTCTTGGTTACTTTGTTCTCTAGTTACTTTTTTTTTTTATTATATATTTTTCTGAAGCTGGAAACGGGGAGGCAGTCAGACTGACTCCCGCATGCGCCTGACCGGGATCCACCTGGCACGCCCACCAGGGGCGATGCTCTGCCCATCCGGGGTATCGCTCTGTCGCAACCAGAGCCACTCTAGCGCCTGGGGCAGAGGCCAAGGAGCCATCCCCAGCACCCGGGCCGTCTTTTTGCTCCAATGGAGCCTCGACTGCGGGAGGGGAAGAGAGAGACAGAGAGGAAGGAGAGGGGGAGGGGTGGAGAAGCAGATGGGCGCCTCTCCTGTGTGCCCTGGCCGGGAATCGAACCCGGGACTTCCACACGCCAGGCTGACGTTCTACCACTGAGCCAACTGGCCAGGGCCTGTTCTCTAGTTACTTATTTGAACCATTCCTTGACTTTTTTTTTTTTTTTTAACTCAGGGTCTGACTTATCCCACTTGACAAAATATATTTCCTGGTTTGTGACCCCTGACCTTTATTTGATTTAAACATGTTCTCAGAGGAGCCCTCTATGGGTCAACTGGAGTTAACCAAGTTGGACTCAGGAACATGGGAGCTTTAAGTCAATCACAGCAGTGATTCAGGAGTCAGGACACAGCAGTATCCATATACTACATGCCAGTTATAGTTCAAAATGTTCTGCACAGCACAAGCCATTATCCATCTGATTCCATCTTAAACATTATTCCTATCTTCACAGCAGTTCTTGTATCCCTTCCTGCATATTGGCCATGCTTGATCTTTTCAACATACATCTCCTCTTTCCATCTGCTATTTACTGAATGTTTGCCCTCAACGCCAACGTCCATATATTGAAGCCCTAATCCTAATATAATGATATTTGGAAGTGGGGCTTTGGGGAGTCAATTAGGTCAAGAGGGTGGAGCCCCCATGAATGGAATTAGTGCCCTTATAAGAGACACCAGACAGATGATCTCTGTCTTCATGTACGGATGTAGCAAGACGGTGGCTATCTGCAAACCTGGAAGCAGGCTCTCACCAGACACCAGATCTGCTGGCATCTTGGTGGTGAACTTCCTAGCCTCCAGAGCTGTGAGAAATAAGTGTTTTTGTGTAATGCACCTAGTCCACGGTATTTGTTATGGCAGCGCCAGCAGACTAAGCCACCTTCCCTTTGCCTTCTGTGACAGTGACTTGGCTTCCGTGGGTCAGCCGTGGTCTCTTTTTATCCCTTCCTGGAGGTTTTGAGCACAGTAGTCCTCTCCTGCTTCAGTCCTGTCTCTGGTATTTTCAACTCTTCCCTTCTTCAGTAGTGATCTCCATCCTTCCCTGCTCCCTCCGTGGGTATCACCCTTCTGACTGTGGCCTCCAAATTCCTTTCTGACTCTTTTCTACCTTTGATGGCCACTGGCAGGACTGCCATTTTTAGGACACAAAGTGGACCCCTCACCTGCTGAGTGAGAGTAATACTAGAAGAGCCAAGTGAAAAATTCTACATTTCCTCTGTTCTAAGACCAATTTATTATAGTATATACCACCATTTAACCACTGTTTTTAGAGCCCTCTTTCCCACAGACACTACCACATATCTATTAAACATATCGGCTGAAGATACTTTCTGATTTTAGAACAATCAGAAATGTGAGGGGGAAAGCTTGTTCCTTAGAATCTAGGAATTGCTACAGTTGAGTGGCTCTGATTTTCACTTAACTATTAACATTAACTATGCCCCATTCAATAGCCCTACCCCATCTTCAGAATAGTCTTATCACAACTATCCAGGATCTTACTAAAACAGGACCACAAACAAACAAAAACCCATTAATTGTCTTCAGTATGTGCCACAGATCCTCGCTGTCTTGGGATGCTAGCCCTCTGAAATTACTTCCGCAGGGCTGAGCCCTTCCTCTGAATGAGGTCTTGTTATATACCCTAACTCCTACCTTTTGACCACGGCCTTTATAAACAAGAGCTTATCTGAACACTTCTTGAGTAGTCACAGTGACCTTTACCGGCTACTCCCTCCTCTTCACGGAAATCATTGGTGTTATGAGAATTTAAGTTTCAAGTCCCTTTACTCCTTTTGAGCATTCTTTTATCATTTCTGGCCAGACAGAGTGTCATGTCCATAATTGGTGTTAACTCAAGTCTTCCTTGGGTCGGATTAGAAAGCACAGAACCGCCTCCTCTGGCTGTTGCCCACTCAAGGGTGCCGTGGTCACTTATTTAAGTTGTTGGTCACTTTCACTTCACTGACACATTCTTCTTAGCTGGTCAGACTCAAGCACAGAATAGCACCCCTTCAATAAGCAATTAGTTTAAATTTAAGTCATGCCAACTTTATTTGATGCTCACTTTCCCGCAGAATGAGTCTGTCAGCGGAGGTAAGAGCTCTCCATTACCTCTCCGTCGTACCCCTGTGCCAATAATTCTGTCATTTGTATGGGGAAAGCATTATTGATGTTGCCATAACAGGATCACAAGGCTGGCCAGAACTAGTTGACAATACATGGACAGTGGGTTGAGAGCATGAGCTGGGACTGGGGTGGGAGCACTCCCAGGGCCTGCACTGTGTATACAGAAGCTGCTTTGGATTAGGGGAGCTGAGCAGTGCAGGACTTGATGTCTCACATCAAGATAAAGCTCAGGAAGCTTTTAATACTAAGCAGCCCAGTATGAAGAGTAAGTCACGTATGTACCATAGCTCACAGAAATCACAACAGGGGTGTGGGCAGCATAATACAGCCACTTGGGGAAGAGGATTGGTTAGAGATAAGCTGAACAAGACACCAGAGTTATGGTGAAGTAGGCCAGGGTTCAGGACGGGGTCCCAAATCTATAGGGAGTCTGGTATACAAGGCAGAATGAACAGAGGCTGAAGTATGGAGGTCAAGGTGAAAGCCCAGAATCGGACACATGGGAGTAGGAGGCATAATAGAAGGGAGGTACAGGTGTCTGAGACTCACTGCTGAGCTGACTAGAAAGAAGGAAGAGAGATGCTGTGGACTATATACATCACGATAATGCACCTTTTCCCCAGTTGGAATCAGCAGTGACGTCTTGAGGAGGCCAGGGAGCTAGACCTGTAGGTGGAGCAGCTTAGACAACCCAGCAGCTGACTACCAAGGCAGCAAAGGCAAGATGACTGTCCAGCTGACTTATGTGTGCTCCTGTGACAGTGTCACTTCTGCTTTTAAAAGGGCGGGTGCTTCTTTTGAACAGATTGGATACCTTCATGTTGGTATACTACAGCAAGAGCTCCAGTTCACTGACGGCATCCCGTGTCCCAGAGTCCACGCTAATGATTGACACGCACTGTGTTACTTAACTCCCACAACTTCCTTGAGAGGTAGGTATTTTTATCTGCATTCTAAAAAGAGGAAACTGAAGCTTCTTTGGTCACACATCTGGGATACAAAAGAGCTCAGATTTAAACTTAAGTTTTGTTTAACTACATATCTGTTGCTTAAATGACTCCATTTATACTGTGACTGTAATACGTCCAAACAATTCTCAATAGCTACTAGATTTTTCATCTGTCTATAATCTATCTACCTACCTACCTACCTGTCCTCTTTTATCTCCAACTCCTTAATATTCAAGATTGCACTATGAAAGAAGTGGGTCATTAATAAGTACTTATTGAATGAATTTAATGCAGTTTAAAAATGATTAGAACGACTATATCCTCTCTTGGTTTGTGTATTTATAAAGTCAAGTAGTAAGAATTCTTCAGTTTGCTCTGTAAAAATTCTACATTATTCATTACAAAGAAAAGAAGGGGCAAAGTGTTCAATGAATACCGAACTGAGGAGACATACTTTATTTCCAAATAAGTCAGAGATAGGCAAATGTATTTATGTGTTCAAATAAACTTGAGAACTTAAAGCGGTCTACAGGGGTGGGCAAAGTAGGCTTACAGCTATTTGTATGGAAAAAAAGACAGTCAGGTTATGATTATTACAATAGCTTTATTAACTGTGTTTTGCATTCTCACAACTGTAAACCTCCTTTTGTCCACTCCTGTATACAGATTGTTTTCTTCACAAGTCTGAATCTGAACCTCTTTTTCATGACACAATCTTCATGTTGACCTAATTTAGACGTTGCCAAACTGCTGTCCGCCAGCCAGATCCAACCCACCTCATATTTTTGAATGGCTTATGAGCCAATAAAGGTTTTCCGATTTCTAAAGTAGCTGTAAAAGATCATAAGAAGAATAATGTTTCATGACATGTGAAAGTTACACGAAATGCAAATCTCAGTGTCTATTAAGTTTAATTGGAACACATCCGTGTTCATTCATTTGCTTATTGTCTATGATTGCTTTCTCACCACATGGCAGAGTTGAGTAGCAGGGACAGAAGCTGTATGACCCACAAAGCCTAAAATATTTCCCACATGACCCTCTCCAGAAAAATTTTTGCTAATCCTTGGTCTAACTAAATAATATAGGATGTCATCACATTTTAAATACTGTTGAAACACACCTATTCTTTTCATTTCTAACTCAAGAGCACTGCACCAAAGGGTCATGACATCTCTTTGGCTATGTAAGTGTCCGTGTTCCCAGGACAAAGTCAAAAACCTTTTCTCCTTTGGTATTCTCTACATTCTCTCCTAATAGCACCTTTCTGCAGAAACAGTTACAGATTGAGGAGCTGGAGGTTTCTCTAAGAGGTGATACTTCTCTTCCAGCCAAGAGTCAGCATGTTTTTTGTTGGGAAACTAGGGCTGGGCATCCTTAGGAGTGGTTACAGTGCATTAAAGAACTGCAGTGGGTTCTACAGACTCCATCAACTGATTCAAGGTGGTGGGATAGAGTCAGATAGACGAGGAAAAGCAAATTGCTCTTTTTGTCATCACCCAGGACCTAAAAACAAAAGGGACTCAGAATGACCAGACACAGGTGAGGGTTACCTATCAAAATGTTTTTGGCACTCACAACATGGCACGGTGAGTGCCAAAATGTGTTAATTCAATCAATGTGTTAATTCAAGAGTAAAATCAAGGGAGCAGAACCTCCTTATTTTTTCCAAGACCAGGTTTGGTGTACAGTGAAGTTCAAGGGAATCTGTCTTATCTATTTATTTTTTTGAGACCCAGGATTCTATCATCTTTCTGTATCTCTGCCTGTTGGTCTATCTGTCTCTCTTAACAACATTTTAGTGACTACTGATTACATGTGAGACACAAGGCAAGCACCAAAAACACAAAAGTAAATAAAATAATCCCAACTCTCAAGGAACTTTTAGGGTTTAAGAGAGCATGAGTTATGACTTTCTGGTGACATTTAACATGATCCTCTTAAATATATTCTTCTCTTGGTTTTTTTGGCCTTGTAATCTCCTGGTTTTATTTTTTTCTGGTTTCTGACTCTCAGTCTCCATTGCCAGCTCTTTCTTTTTTATCCAATCTCTAAATGATCAGCACTTAGCCCTGAGCCTGCTTTTCCTTTGATTCTATCTACCTCCTTTACGCAATCTTCTTCCATATTTGTAAATCCAGTGCTAGCAGCTCTCTGACTTAAGGCCTATATCACATGTCTGCAGTACACATCACCACTCTTTTGTCTATAACCTTCTCCAGAATTCTGTTCCTGTCCCAGGGTTCTCCGTCTTGGTGATTGACACCTGTACTCATGCATCTGATCTTGGACGAATGCTCAAGTCAGCCATGACACTCCCTCCCACTCCACAACCCATCATTTCCATTCATCATCAAGTTCTTCAAAATCACTCTTCACTCTGATCATTCCCTTCCTGTATACGTGCTACCACCCTAGTCCGGGAAACCATCACCTCTGATTTGAATCCCTGAAAAACCTTCTTAACATCTGTTCTTGCCTCACTCTATTTTCTCTTCTCACAGATGTTTTTCAGACCAAAAAAAAAAAAAAAAAAAAAGGTAATAGTCTTTAAAAAACACACACAGTGCTAGCAAAATACACGTTGTTCTTCATCTTTTTTTTAAATATAGCAATGTCCTATAAAGATCACTTCACATCAGTACACCTGAAACTGCCTCTCAATTTTGTAAACACCTGCCTATCTTTCACTTGTATAACTGTACCATCATTTTTATTTAACCACTTCTCTAGCGATGGACATATAGGTAGTTTTCAGTCTTTCACTAGCATAATAAGTAAAGCTTCAGTGAAGGTCCTGAAAGAGTTGTCCTTCAATATATGTCGGAATGTATCTTATTGAATAAATACATAAAAGTGCAATTGCTAGGTCAAAAGCTTTGTACATTTAAAACTTTGATAAATGCTGCCCCGTTGCCCTCCACAGAGGCTGTACCCGCTTTCCCTCCTACTGACGTTTGCCCTTTTCCCAGACAAACAAAGCATGCTATTAAATTTCTTCATTTGTGCCAACCTGATATGTAAAACAATAGATCTCACCGCATTGTAATTTGCGTATCTTGTTATGAGAAAGGGTGAGCATTTTTTCACATATTTTAAAAGATCCATTTGTATTTCTTTAACTTCAGTCTATTATACTCTGCCCAATCTCCTAGGATTTTTGAGGCTTTTCTTATTGATTTGTAGGAGTACTTTGATTTCTTCTTAAATAATCTAATATCCAAGTCCTTTCAGGTATCTTAGTACTTTTTAAAAGTTACAATTTAGCCTTTTTTACCCTAAAAATACTTAATCATCAAATGTCAACTCCATTACAGGGGAGCCCACATGAAGAGTTCACATGTAGAGGTTATAAATTGATTTACAGAAGTCTCGACTTCCCATTAATAGCTTGACAAGACTGCCTTATACCTGTAACTAGGCCATTTTATTTAATTTTCCTAATAGCCCTGGGAGGTATATGCTATTATCAATGACAAAGTGAACCTCAGAGAATACGCATGCCCAATATCACACAGCTAGTAACTCTTTGCTTCTGGAACCTCAAAAGCCTAGTCATTCGCCATCATTTGCCATTCCTCCACCACACCAGGCTCTGATGCTGGCTGCCTCTAATGTCTAACATACATTTCTCCTCTCTTTTTCCTTGTGTAAACATCCAATGAACATTTTAAAGTGCCTGCTATGTACCAGGAATCTTCTTCATAGGGTTTGAACCTCGGTGGGGTTCTCAACCATAAACAATTAAATAAGTAGTAGTAAGGTTTTACTACTATAAAAAAATACATAGGATATTTGGGAAGGTGGACAGAGAAAGATACATTAGTAAGGGTGATCAGGAAAGGCATCTCTGAGAGGTGACATTTAAACAGAGAGCTGAATGACCAAAAGAGTGTCCCAGGAAAAGGAAATGTCTGGGCTAAGTCCTTTAAGACAAGAACAAACTGCCTGACCTGTGGTGGCCCAGTGGATCAAGGGTCGACCTGGAACTCTGAGGTCTCCGGTTTGAAACCTTGCACTTGTCTGGTCAAGGCACAAATGGGAGTTGATGCTTCCTGCTCCTTTCCCCTTTTTTTCTCTCTCACTTTTTTAATTTTTTATTACTGGAGCAGTTCCGGATGGCAATGCCATTTAATTTGAAGGAGAAGTCTTTAAAGAATAAAAAAGAAATTGTATTACTGTATTATTTTCTTCTTTCCCTATGCAGCCTTAACAGACCATGATTTTACTCTCTTCCTAATACCTTTATTTCCCCCTCCTACTTGCCCTTTAGTCCCTCTTATCCAAAAGAACTTCCACGGCAGTCTGGTTACTACACCAATAAACTCCTTCTTGCCAAACACAACAATGACCTCCTTGTTGCTAAGTCCGAGAGCTTTCACCTCATTTTTCTTGACCTTTCTCTAGCATTTACTACTGTTGACAATCCCTCCCTTGGCTTCCTTGAAACTCCTTGTTCCTGGTCCTGCCACCTCACTGGATGTTCTGCCTCTTTTTGTTTGCCTCCTCACCTTTTAGATGTTGGCATTTTCATAAGGTCCAGAGTAGATCCTCGCCTCTTCTTATGTTAGATCTTTTCTGTTGGGGATTTCATCTACGGCCAACAACCACCACATTCTGATGATCCCAGCATAGATCTCTCTTCTGAGTTCTAGACTCCATGTCCAATTAGGTAGGAGAAAGCTTCACTGTGACATCCCACGGACACTTCAAACTCAACACGTTTCACATTAAATAGATTACCTTACCTCCTTGACCTATTTTCCCCCCCCCGAAGTCCCCATCTTGGCAAAGGGGACTACTATCCTCCCCTTTATCTAAGTCATACCTCTCCTTCTATCCCAAATCCTGCAGATATAATCGATAAGAAAATTCAGTTGGTTCTTGATCCTTCTCCCTTCATTTCCTTTCTTGCTGCTTTAGTTTAGATGTCCATCATTTCTTTCCTATATGCTAATCTCCTAACTAGTCTTCCTGCCTACAGTGCTTCTCATACTAATAAATTCTGCAAATTGCAGTGATCATTCTAAAATGAACATGCTCCTTAAAATTTATCAGTGGCCCTCCAGCAGCCTTAGGTAAGTTGAAACTTCTTAGGAAGATATACAAGACCTTGCTGAATTTTCTGGGTGTGTCCTTCAGAAGTTCTGCCATGCATTCATACAATGTATTTACTGAGAATCTACTGCCTTCCTGGACATTGTCCTTCCCTCTCAATGCTCAGTACATCTTTTTTACCTCTAGGACTTTACACATAGTACTTTCTTTGCCTGGCATACATTTCTTTTTAACTTGCCCACTTGTCAGATTGCTTCTACTGATCTTTCAGAACTTCTCTCCAAATTCATCTTCTATGGTTAGAGACCTTGACTATTTCCAGCCACAGTTGGGTACCCCTCCAATGAGCTCTCTTGTTGATATCACTTCTGTCATGTGTACTCATCTGTCTCCTCATCACATCAGAAGGTCCTTCAGAGCAGACTGTCTTACTCATCTTTGTATTCCCAGAGCTTAGCACACAGCACCTGACACAGAGCAGGCACTCAATAATGAATAAATAAAGTAGTAGAGTTGGGTTTCAAAGTTATGTCTTTTCTCTCTGGCACAAATCTCACATTTCTTCATTCTCCTTCTTTATATCTTGAATCCAAAAACTTCAAAAATCTGTGCTAGGTATGTTTTTGCCTGTCACTAATTAAAATACAGGTAAGTAGATCATAAGTTCCACAAGGATTCAGTTGATTATTTTTTTGTGTAGGGCTTCCTCATTATTCTACTGTCTTGCTCATCAAAGTATTTTGGGTTAACTAAATCTAAAATGACTGAAAGCCCTTTCTACACAAGTTTATATCCTTTCTGTTGCTTCTACAACATAACCACACAAGCAGAGAGTAAGTACATTGAGAGTAAGGTCGATTTCATTTGATTGTCTGGCAACTGACACTAAAAAATGATGTATCAACAGCAAATCATTTCCCATTACCATTTTCTTCCAAGGTCTCTATGGATAGGTATTAAAGTTTCAGTGTCAAAATTTGGCATTGCAAAATCCAGCTAAAATTGAAATTTTATGTCATGAGTTCACTATAATCCCAGTATTCTATAAACAGAAGGAAACTCAGACATCGTTTAGTCCAGCACCGTTGTTAAGCTTCCAAGAAGGGAAGACCTGGACTGGCTTGCCCAAGGTCATCCGCTCTCTAGGACAAGTGAGAGGAAATTTCCTAACTTTCAGACCCTTCCTCCATGGCGTCTACACCCTATTATTTTCTACAAAAACAAAGTATCTCCAACAGAACCCACTGAACTGTTTACGTATTGCTTATCTTTATGATATTGTCTCTCTGATAGCCTTATTATAAAGAGGAAGGAACTGGGAAAAAAATAAAGCAAGGGGCATAGGGGATTGGTAAAAGGGACGATCAGTACACAAAGTGATGGGCTCCTATTTGGAATGCAGCCTTGTGATCACACTCTGTTCTCTGAGCACCCCAGTGCTAACCCAAGCTTATTTGTGCTCCTGGGGCCTGGCTTCCATTCAATTCCATGCCTTATTTGGTCTAAATGATTTCCCCAGCTTCTGCGTGTATTTTTTGAGCTCCATTTTAGAATGTCATCCTTAAATCTACTCTCTACTTGAGTTTGTTTTCATCCTAACACAGAGGGACGAAGGTTCTGGGTCAAAAGAAACAAAAATGATGGGTTTTTCTAGGCTTTCCATTTCAAGAATGGTTTTCTCAAATGGCAACTGGCAGGGTCCTTGATTCCTCTGATGATGACGTTTTCCATGGGAATCAGTATTTAATTGGGCTAATCTGTTTTCACGGAAAGCACAGATTTCTTCCCAGGAGGATCAGTTTGATAATGTTTTACCAGCTACTGCTACGAGACCAAATATAAACCAGTTCTGAGAAACAGGAAGTGAACCTGACTGGTCTAGGCTGCGTGTCCCTGGCAGTGACGAAAATACAGAAATCAAATTAGGAAAACAAGGTATGTGGGTGGGAGGCAGTCGATAATAACCCAGGATGCTACGACACAAGCAAGAACACTTTTAACCCAATGCCATTCATTTTAATAACACCCTGAGAAGTTTGACTTCCATGTAACGTGCTGGTGATTAGAAAGCAGGATGAGCCCGAGTTCCCTAGCAACAGCATGTGCTTCTGAGACAGTCATTAGCCTTTCTGTTAATCCCGCCAACCCCTTACTTTTCTAAACATATGACTGACATTTAGGGGGAAAAATGTTTTAGAAAGTGCTTTGAAATTTCCAGGAGTGAAATGGAAAGGAATAATACTAAAAGGTTTCCCTGAAAATTGCACTCAGGGAAAAGAAGTAATGGTCCTATGTGCCCAGCCTGTCCATGCATTCACTGCTCTTGGTTGGATATTTCTCAGTCCCCTATAGTAAGGGCAGCAGAGGTGAAATTGTTCAGAGTTTAAGGCAGTCCCCTTCTCCAACATGAACCACAGGTTGATAGTGCGTGAACAGTGGGGTCAGCACTCTGTGTTGGGTGCAGAAGGATGGGGATGTCAGGGGACGGAATACAGAAACACATAGCCTTCTTTCTCCTTTAAGCAGAATAAATTACCCTGGTTAAAGGAGGTTGGTGATGAGGGGGATGAAGCTCTTTTTCCTATTGATTGTTTAACTGCACCAGTGGCTGTTTGTCTGAGGCCACTGGCCAGGAGCATTATTTTCGAGGCTAAAGTGAGGTTGGGTAGATTTCCATACCCTTCCCTAGTTTCAAACAAGAGGACTCTTACAGCTCTGCCAGGCTATAGGAATGGGGTGTTTGTTGACTTTTGCTACTCATCTGTGCCCTAAAGAGCCAGAGCTGATGGGATGATGGGTCTTAAACGCTTAATGATCGCCTCTAGCTCTGTCCTAGGTTCGGGATGCACCACTCTTCTGTGTCGCCTGAGTCAACTGCGGGTCGTTATTCTAATGGAAATTATCGCTGCGATTTTTTTTTGGTCACCCTTATTATGGCCTGGGTCCCTTTCAGCTGGACACTGGGGTCCTTCAGTTTGGCCTGGATGACTCCTAGTTCTCCCCACCTCCCCACCTAATGCCCCTGCGCGCTCCCTTCCCAAGGCGACCACCTGCGCCGCCCTACTTACCATCTGCCCCGAGGGGAGGGCCCCCCGGGGTAGCGGAGCCCTCCCTGCTCCCGGGCGGCTCTGGGGGAGCTCGGTGTTTGCCTCCAGCCCTTCGCTACCGGAGAGATCAGGTTCCTCCCCTCCTCCCCCTCCAGCTCCGGCCGCCCTCCTTCTTGCATGACACAGCAGAACCGCAGCTGCTGCAGCGAGTCCCAACCATCCGCCCAGGAAGCGCCGCAACCCGGGCTCAGGCGGGGCGGAGGGGGACGAGGCGCACACGCGGGGAGGGTGGGGACACAGACGAGCGGGGTTCTTGCCCCCACTTTGCACCACACACTTCTTTCCCAGCTCAGGGGTAGGGGCACAAAATCTAGCTAAAGACGACCAGGCCGAGCCATTGAGGAATGCTGGGGTTTGGCGTCAGAAAGGATGGGACCAGAGAGAAGGGTGCGAAGGAGACCCCAGTACGGGCAGGGCATTGCAGGTAAAGAAGGGGAAAGAAGAGGCCAAGAAGTCAAGGGCCAGGCTGTGAAGGAGAATAAGGAGGTCAAAGAGAGGTAAGGAGGTAGAGTTGCTGAGAAGGGAGACGGAGCTGAAAAGACGGTGGGGGGTGGGGGGTGGGGGGGTGGCAGGAGTGGGGGGAGTTGCAGGGGAAGGTGGACTGGGAGGGAGTGTTTGGGGAGGCCTGAGCTAAGTACCCAGGCAGCACAAGAGTGCTGAATTGAGAGGCAAGGGCAGAAAAGGGGAGAGGGATGGAAGAGTTACGCATTAGATAGGAAGGTAAAAGTTGGGGGGCATATTATGGAATTATTAGAAGGGATGTCATGGAGCTCATTCATCATGGCTGATGAGGGAAACTGATGAGGTGAAGAGGGATACTGTTAAGGCAAAGCCAGAAGAAAGGACGGTCTTCTACCTCACCAGTGGAGAAGTTTTCTATAATTCTGCCAATACAAACAGAGTTTTCCTTATAAATGGAAAAGCATGATCTAAGGCATAGGAATAGCTATTTAGCTTAGATTTACAGGATAAAGACTCCATGGTCCACACAAACTTGAAGGGAGATTGGGGATTGGAGTCATCAGCCCAAAGAGGTTGTGATTCAATAATACCCAAGGCACTCAAAACTGATGTTAGTGTCCACACTTCACTGGGTTTGAATAAGTCTTTTCAAAGTGTTTGTTAGAAAATGATGACAAAATTATCAGTGCAAAATAGTATAAAAATGCACATGCTTTTCTCTCCCCATCCTGCACACACATACATCCTTATATTTTCTAGTGTGTAGCATGTAAAGTATGATTAAGGGGAAAATGTGTTTTTCTGATTATGTTATTTCCCACCAACCACACTCTGTGCATTTCACAGCAGACCAGCTGCTTCTCACCATTTCAAAGAATGTGGTCAGAAAGTAATGCAAAAACTGCCGCTTTGGTTTTGTCTGTACCCTCCAGGTTATATCTTCGTACCTCACTTCCTGACACAAACAAGTTTTCACTGTTGTCAGCAACAAAGCCCGAATATAGCTGCGGAAGAGAAAAACTGCATCACATTTTGCCTCCTGCAAGCATCATCCACGGTTACCGGAGGAATGTAATTCCAGAAAGCTTTGAAAGCTGGCGGTGATGGTAATTATGTATCAAATGCCTGATGCTATTTCTGTTATTATTGTTTTGTCATTTCTGTTCTACCCAAGAGCTGGCTGAACTCGGGAGAGGTACAAATCCGGTTTTTCTTTTTGATTTGGTAAAATGTAATCAGACCTGATAGAGAACTCATTGCTCTTGGGGAAAATAAAGTAGGAGCCACGAAATGTCATTTCAACAGAGCGTGGGTTTTGTGACTGTAGGAAAGGATTTAAGGACGCTCTTTCTGTTCGGGTTCCTATGTAATGAGCAAAGGCTCCATGCACGTACAGACGCCACAGCTCATGGATGCTGTGACTCCCTTATCTGGGCTCCAGTAGCACCAGAAGACCCTCCGGGATGCTGCGAGGGGCTCTCGGTGGGTGGTGGTAGGAACGCTGCGTCCGCCGACACCGGTCCTGCTGCTGTTGTTGCTGCTGCTGCTGCAGTCACGTGGGAACCCCTTTAAGTTTCCATAGAGAAGCCTCTCCGGTGTCACATGATGGACATGATATAATGAAACAACACTGTGGAAAGGAAAGCATTAGGGGAGCCCACGGCTACGAAAACAAGTGAGTGAGAAGAGGTGGGAGGAAAAGAAACTACGCCACCTCCCCTGCAGCCGAGCCGCACGCAGCAGCTAGCAGCCGGCGAGGAGAAAGGAGCGACGCCAGGGGGGCAGGGACGCCGGGTTCTCAGCCCCTGCCTGGGGACCCGGCCGCCCTCTGCGGAGAGAGCAACTTTTAGTCGGCAGCCTCGGCCAGCACTGCACCTGTCTCCAGAGCCTCCATCGCTCCCCGTGATGATCAAAGGGAAATTCTAGAAGAATGTGCTCTACAAATATACATGCGCATCGTTTTCCCCTTGCGTCTTGCTCCGAAGAAGGAAGGGGAAAGGGATCTAAGCTGCAGCGTGTGTTCAGCCACAAGGTAAGTTCTGGAGGGTGGGGAAGGCCGGCCCCACCGGCAGGACTTTGGGATGGGAATTTTGTTCTCCGTTTAGGTCTCTAGGGGAAAAGGCATCCCCTTGCTGCTGACGAGGCGGATGGGTCCGATGGTCCAGCAGAAACATTTCCACTGTGGACTCTGTTATTTCCTCTTTCGCACGCCCCGCAGTCCCACCCTCGGACTCCCCGGGGCCTCCTCCCTGCCCCCAGGAGGGGGGCGCAGGTCAAGGCTGGGTTGTTAGGCAGCTGGGCAAGGGAAGGTAGGGGTCGTGGCGTTACTCGGGAATGCCGGGGCGATTTCGCCATGTTTGTGTTGCTAAGAGCACTTCCCCCCCCCCTTTAAGGTGGCTAGATGCCACATGGCTCCTCCGGAGCTGCTGCCGGTTTGAGAGTTTTTTTTTTTTCAATGTCCGCATTCCAGCTAATGTTGCGCAGATAAAATTCAAACTTGAGGTAAACAGAAGAGGAGGAGGAGGAGGAGGAGGAGGGGAGGAGGGAGGCTGTTTCCATTTCGAGATCCCACCTCTTCACTCCGCGGAGACCAACATCCCGAACCTCGAGAGCACTTACTTGTTTCTCCCACCTACTCCACCTTCGCTGTCTACCAGAAATAAGGAGGTGCGGTGCAGGGGCGGGGGGGGGGGTAGCTTATAGAGGACCTGGCACCCAGGTTCTCCTAGGGGCAAGCACCCTGGCGCTCTGGCCTTTGGCTACTCCCTACTTTTGCCCGGAGGGACGTAAGATGCCGTGGTTTGCTCTGGAACTAGGGGAGAGGAGGGCAGCGCTCCCGGGCCGGGTGAGGGTATACCTGTCCCCTCTCACTGCTCTTACTTTAAGGAACTGGACGCTGTCACACACACACACCCCCCACTCCCAGGTGTGGGCTCCTGAAGGCAAGTTGGGAGTTGGGTAGGTCTTCAGGTGTCCAGAGGACAGGTGGAGTAGCAAGTGTGCGGTGGGCATTTCTATTCGTAAGCTGCATTGAGTGGGAAGATGAGGGAAGTCTGAAGGCGAGTGGATGGGCAGAGCTGCGCCTTGTTTGTTTGAAGAATTAGAAAATTCCATATGTTCCTACTCTTCCCCCTATCACCGGTTTAAAGATCTGATTCAACTGGCAGCCAGGCTAAAGGGGTGAGGGGGGCCGTTGGGCCGTTTAAGGGTGAGAGTGAGCTTCGTCACAGGGAAAGCCAGAATTCTGACAGCTTGCGGGCATGCGCCCCCATTACCCCGGGCTGTGAGAGGTGGGCTGGGTGGTCCGAAAGGGGTGACGTCCCACAAGGCGGGAGTTGACTCGGGTACCTAAGTGCGCGGGAGTCCAAAGACCCCTTCATGGAGATCGCGGGGGAGTGCCATGGAAGGGAGGGGCGGCCACGTGAGAGTGTTCTGCGGAAGCCTGGAGCTAAGCGACGAGGGTGAAGTGCGTAGCACGAGTCCTGAGGGGGGCTGACGCGAAGGCGCTGTGGGCGGTGGGCAGAGGAGTAGCGCAGACTTGTGCTGGCCCGACCCCAGAGCCGTGGCGACGGTTTTATTACGAGCAGCGTCCCAGCTGCGGGTGGGTGCGCACTCCAAGGCCCTCTCCCGGGAGACCGTTTCCGGGCCGGTTCCCGCCCCGAGCGAGGGCTGTAAACAGGGTGGCGCCCTCTGCCCTCCATCCCGGGTTTGCCCGGGCGCGCGGCTGTTGGCGCTCCGGGCGGCGCAGGCGCGGCCGTGGCTCTGGGCAGTGGCAGCGGGGACGCGCGGGGGTGGCGGGGAACGGGCGTGCCCCCGCCGCGGTGGCCGGGCCGCCCGGCTCCTCTGTTTTTGTTTTGATGGAGCCCGCGTGCAGCTGGCGCGTGTCGAGTCACGTGTTGTGGGCGGGAGGGGAGGGCGCTGTGACGCATGGGGCCCGAAGGCCGGGTGCCCAGGCTGGGCGCCGGGGCAGGGGCGAGGGGGCATGTGCTCCAGACTGATCTAGAGAGCGCGGGTAGGGGGTGTCAGGTCATGGGAATTGGTCTTTGGTAAGCGGTGTTCAGACACGGATGTTAAATCTCATTGCACGGAGTTCGTCGTCACAGATATAGATGAGGCTAGTTCATCTGGGTGGGTGGGGGGGCTGAGCACTGATTCCCTCAGAAATGGAATGGAATGGACTTTACCCGCGGGTGTATTTCTGGGCATATAGAGACCTATGTGTGGTTCTTAATCCTGGCTGCGTGTTGTGAGCAGCTGGAGAGCTTTAGAAAGAATTCTGATGCCCGACCCAATTCAGAACCAATTGAACCCACATCCAAATAGGGCTTGGACATCGTGTATTTTAAAAAAAGAAATCCTTCCTAAATGCTTTGATGCATAGTGAGGAGTAACAACCTAGAGAGGCAAACCATCTTGATGGAATAGTTGGGAAACCATCTTTAAGGATGAAATGGTAAAAATAGCTAAGATAATTATCACATTGAGCAGTCACTATGTGGGGTTACTCTGCGCTGGCGTTGTGGCCCCGCAGACATAGCTATATGTACTGTGATGAAACACTGTTTCCCCATTTTACAGTTGAGGAAACTGAAGCTCCCGGAAGTTGAAATTGGTCAGTGACGATCCCTGACAACAGTTCCCAGGTAGGCTGACTCCAGAACCCATACCCAACCATTACATATGCTGCATTGCAAATACATATGTCTTTAGCTAAGCCACATGTTTGTGTGATGACGGCCAGTTAAAATGTCCGTGGGCCGGTGAGTCTGTATAGACATATTTAAATATTATTATTATTATTATTATTTAATCTGGATAGTTTTGCTTGTATTAAAGCGAGGAGAACCACTCAGTGAATCTTTTAAGGCCTATAGGCTACCAACATTTCAAGGAGTTTCTTGTGAAGAATGAGGGGATCCCAGTAATCTGAAGGAAACACATTCCATGGGAATGTTGTTTTGGTGAGACTTGAAAATACGTGTAGAATGAAGGGAAGAGTCCAGAAGATGCAGCTATTTTCCAAGGGTTTATATTACATGAGCAGCCACAGAACTTCTTTCGGTTGTTGGGCAAGAGACAGTTTTGGCAGTCACAAGCTGGATGTAGCTGAACGTACAGGCAGTGTCCAGAGTAGCCTCAGTTCTGACATGGAAATTTTGGAGGAAGAAGACTGCTTTGGTCTGGAATACAGAAGCATTGCTTCTACAGCCCCTTCTTCCTTTGGTTTATGGTATTTCTCTTGTCTCCTGGTCAGATAAAGTCTCAGTGGGAGTATTTAGATTGGGTGTCGGGGTGGGGGTGTAATCCACTTGTTTTAAAAATGTGTTCATTGATATATTTCCTAAGGATATGCCAAATAAAACTCACAGGAAACACAGGTTTTTTTCCCCCTGAAAACAGAGTCTTAAAATTAAAACATTTTTGTATTAAATATGTATTACTAATTGGAACTGTATCATAAAGAAATGTCTTGATACTCCTGATTGCTCACTAATGTTGTTAGCTGTATGGCAGGTGTAGGCATATTATCAAATTTTAGGATTGGTTTTCATGTCACTTGCAGTTAGGGTGAGGGAAGTTTACACACTTACCAAGGCAAGCTTGGCATAATCCTAAGTGATGTCATGTTGGAGTCTGGCATGGAAGTAGCTCTCTAGCCCTGTGCCCCTCCCTCCGTTCTCATTGCCATCCCTGTTGACCACCAAAGACACTTCTCCAGTGTCGCCAAACCCCTTGTGGTTCCTTTGCAGAGCTCTGCCTAGGTTTCTCTTCTGCTGCGTGTGTACCTTCTTTAGGAAATTTCCCCTGGTTTCTTCTCAGAAAACACAAAATACTGTCCCTGTGTCACCTCTATGCCTCACTGTGTTCATCACAACATACTAATTGTTCTTGCTTGCAAGTTAGACAGCCCTACTAAACTGAGCCTGTGAAGGGTGGGAATGATGACTATTTACCTGTGTGTCACTGGCACACAGTAAGCACTTACGTTGATTGCATTGGTCTGAATTGAACTTGAGTTGAATTATTAGCATTGGTGTTTGCCTGTGTCGGCCACCTTCATTCTTAACTGCCCTCATCAGCTCTATTGCTAGTTGCTAGGCTAAAACACGTCCTTGGACAGAGAATACAAAATACTACTAACGCATTCCAACAGAAGGAATAGGAAGAATAGGGGAATATGTCATCAATTTTTACTTGTTTCCTAAATTCATTCTTGGTTGACCAGTTAGTCAGCACGGGTTACTCGTGTACACTGGGGACGATGCTCAACATGATCCCTTTTCAATTTATTTGGGAAGGAATAAGTTTACATGCCTTTCTGAAGGACTTAACTTTTATGGGCTAGAGCTGGGTACAGGTGCTTCATCACGTGTCATTACACTGTAACTTTCAGGTTTAGTATAATCAGAGGTATTTGTAGAGTGGCCCTGTCCAGTAGAACTTCCTGAGATGATAGAAGAATGGTTATAATGATACTTCTTTAACGACTTAGAGGTAATAGTCACTAGCCACTTGAGGCTGTTGAGCACTTTTAAGTTTGGCTAATGTGACCTAGGAACTGGATTTCTAACTAATTTAAATATAAATAGCCATAAGGGGCTATTGGCTACTGTATTGGACAGTGCAGTTATAGAGGATTTGTTTGTGTTAAGTCCAATATTTGACAGGTAAACATTTAGGCTCAGGTATTCTGCCTTTAAAGGAAAGTCTTGCATCATTTTGTGGGGCTTAACACTATGTCTCTCATTCACAGATTAGAAGGTGTTGCTGGATGGTATTTTTTACCTATGTGAGGCCTTAATATTATAGTGCACATATCTGTGTACCCTGTGAGCCTTTGATGTCATTCCCTTGGTCTCCCTCTTTTTAGGAGCAGCAGAGTGAAGTGATGATGAGTAATTATTTACAAATTAAATGGATTTGAGCCCTTGCTGTATAAACTACATGGAAGTCTCATAAGCTTAATAATTCTGTAAGATGCAGAATTCTGTGAAGAGCAAGCATTCTGTGTGCCCTGTGCACCATTGTATTCCCCAGTGCCCTGTACAGTGTCTATGACACATTGTGAGTGCTCATAAATATTTGTTGAGTCAATGAATGTTGAAATAACCCCTCTAATATAGCTTCCACGGGCACGTTGTGGAGCTGAGAAGGAGGTGAGGACCAAGAACTACTCTGGATGTACAGTTCTTTAAAGGAATGCAGTCTCTCTAGGGGGGTTTCTTGTTAACTCAGTGACTGATTTATCAAGATATACGGCAGGAACTGTTACCTTTATTTGATGATGGATTGAAAAATAAAGGCACGAGAAGAGGTGCTGAGGTCAGATGGAAAGCATTGGAAATGTAAATCAAATTGAGCAGTTATATCTGTTGCTTTGTGCAGTTGACTATGCTCATTAGAAGGTTTGTTTGGTTTGTAAAATCGAAGGCTAGTGGAGTCTGAAAAGAGGACCGGAAATCTCTCCCGTGTTGTGCGGCTGCGAGACAACAGCCTCGGTATGGCAAACAGGACTGGCAACATTTATTCCTTAAAGCTCTAAATCTCAGCCTGTGGTAATCCTAACACCCAAGTTATAAACTTCCCAGAGAGGATATTTGAAACGTAAATAGAAACAGATGTTTAGTTGCGCAGATAACTGCTACTAGACTTTGAAATATTTATATAAAAAGGTATGAGATACATCACACATCTGTTTAGAGCGAGAGCCCTAAGGCTGCACGTTGCAGATTTTGTGTCATGTGTTGAATGCTGTGTTGGTGGGTTGATGCCACGGTCCAGTGTGTGGTCCAGAACATGCAGAGGGTGATGCACAGCCTCCTCTCCATGCTGGACATCAGACTTATGTACCTTGTCACACGTGGCTGGACTACAGGCCTGTCCTTGTGCCTAGGACATAGGTTGGCTTCCTGTCATTCTGCCACTAGGCATTCCATGGATGAAAACTAATTTTTTTTTAAAGAAGTAGTGTGTGTTTATTTATTATTATTATTTTTTAGATTTTATTTATTTTTAGAGAGCAGAGAGAGAGAGAGAGAAAGGGAGAGAGAAGGGGAGAGGAGCAGGAAGCATCAACCCTCATTATGTGCCTTGACCAGGCAAGCCCAGGATTTTGAACCAGCAACCTCAGCATTCCAGGTCGATGCTTTATCCACTGCACCGCCACAGGTCAGGCCAAAAACTAATTTTATAGTAGAATAAGGTAAATATAAATGAGAATATAAATCTGGGTTTTCTTTTTAGAAACAAACTGTACTATGTATTCCAAGATAATATGTGAATTGTCTTTTTTGGGGGCATGGTGTTACTTTTTTTCCTCTAACAATTTCTGGTCTCTTCACCCCCTTTGATGACTCTTTAAATGCCTTTGGTATGAACCTTTTTTTTTGGGGGGGGGGGGTTGAAGCCCATAAACCATAAACAAACTATCAACTATGTGTTCCATAAATTACTGCTCTTGCCCTCAAAACTGAACCAAAACACAACCCTAACCAGACAAATCCCACCCCTGCTATCAGCAACAAGTTAACCCAACCAGCTAAACAAATAAAACAGCCTGTGAGGTTTGAGTTGTTGCTTTAGTGGAGAGGTCAGTAACTAAAGTCTTTTTTTAGATACTAGATGTAAAGTAACTCATGACAAAAACGTTTTATATCTGTCTATCTACCTCTACAGCAGTGATACCAGGATTTCTACTGCCCTGTAGGTCAAGATCTATTTGGCCCAGAGGATCCTATCAGGCTACTTGGATTCAGGTGTCTAATTTAAGAATCATTTTGAAAGTTTTTTGAGAACTGTTTCTAGTGACCTTGGTTACTAAGTGGAAACAAGAATTGAAGGGGACGATAACTGGTTTCCTAGCTTTCTCCTCAGTAGAGTGGCTGAATTGGATCAGTTCTCAAATTTTAGTGAGGATTAGAATCATGGAGGTCTTATTGACATCCAGATTGCTGGACCCCACCCCTGAGTTTCTGACACGGTATGTCTAGGGTGGGCCTGATTATCTGTATTTCTTACAGGTTTGCAGGTGATGCTGCTGGTCAGAGGACATTTTGAGGACCAGTGGACTAAGTAATCAAGTTCTGGTTCTGTGCCTGTTTTTCCCCTTTTCAAGTTGCAGCACCTGTTCTTTGATATTCACAACGTTATGTCATTTAAAGACTGCTGTCTGGCAAACTGAGTTTTAAAGTTTTGAAATGGGTTACAGGTAATTTTATTTTTGAGAGTTCTTGAGAATTCATATATTTTGTGAAAACTTTGAATCTCTTAAAACTCAGATTGGGTATTCTTACCCAGTAGTAAGTAGATTCTCCAATTAAAATATATTGAAGTATTTCTGATGTTAAATGAGGAAACTATTTGTTGCTCTTTTAAACTGAAACAATGTATCAAATCTAATCATGTATCTTTTAATACACAGTTACAGGATATGATGGGGAGGTATTACATAATTGTGAGCTCACTAAATGGTTTTTATGAGACATAACTCTCTTCCTAGTTAAAACTCTCTGGGTTTTGGGTCTGTAGTTGAGTTGGACAGCGTAAACCTGGCTGTCCTCTGAAGATAACCGCCACATGGAAGTGTCAAGGTTGTCGGAAGGAGGTGCTCATTAGGAGGATGAAGAGTAAGTCAGTGCGCAGCTATCCCCCATTTTGAGGACTTTGAGGAACAGTGGAGACTCTGCCATTTCTGAATGAAGGGGCTCTGGGACCAGAATCCAGTAGGAAGAAGGTGAAGATACCAGGAGATAATCTGAAAGTCACACTGTTCTTATCTTGAGTGTATGTTTGGGGGAGGGGCAGTGGAGATTTCAAGGCTTTCTAACAGGTGGTGCGCTGGAAGCACTCCAGTTAAAGTAGACTCCCAAGTGCCGAGAGGCAGATGGACGCAAGGTTTGCGGTGAGTTGAAATGAGGTTTGATAATACGTTCTAATGTGAGTGACTTTATTAGAGAAAAAAGAAAATTTTTTTGGGGGGGTATAGGGGGGGATATGGGGATATAATTTTACCTAAGAGAAGAAAAAAAAAGAAGAAATGGGTGAAGAGAAGGGAGTTAGAGGTTAAAAATGAAAGGTTTTAAGTTTTTAATTGTTCCAATGCTTTTTATGTAAGTTAAGACTAGACAAGTTCTCCCTGGCCTGGTGGCTCAGTGAGTAGAACGTTGTCCCTGCGTGGAGCTCATAGGTCTGATCGCAGTCGGGGCTCGTATGAAAAGCACAGTGAGTACGCAACTAAATGGAACAACTAAGTAGAATGAGTTGATGCTTTTCCTTTCTCTCTCTCTGTCTCTCTCACAAATCAGTTGAAAAATTAAAAGACGAGATTAGTTAACAGCAGAGACTTCTCTGTTACAAAATAAAGCAGTGAGTTTTCCTTTTCAGTTCTGCTGAATGCCTCAGAATATCACCAGATGCTCCAAAGTTACTCCCAGGATTCATGCACGTGCTTACTGTTTTCGATTGCTTTATGCTTGTTCACTGGTTTAAATCAAATTCGTGGAAGGTGCACATGATGAATGTTACCGGGTGTGTTTTATGGATTAGGAAACAAATAATTTATGTAGCACAGGCCCCAGAACTGGGCTCAGGCCAAGAGATCTCACTGCTTTTTACATCTACTAGTTATAAGTTTATCTTCAAGCTCTGTTTTCTCACTGCTTTTTACAAAATGGTTGAACCTTACATCGTAGCATGGATTTAAAATCCGTATCATTGATTTTAAACTCTATTTCATGGACACGCTTTGGATTTTGAGGTACTGTTTCTCTCTCTGAAAGCACTGCGTGTGGTTTGCTGCTCAAACGTGCAGTCACTTTTTGACTCAAGTATCTGTGACATAATCTTCGTAACTAAATCTGTGAAACTGTTTTGGATTCCTCAGACTTGATGGTTTGAAGCTGAGGTTGGCAGTCTGTATGACAAGGGTGCTCGGGACAGCCCGTGGGCCAGCTTTTCCCTGGCCAGCCAGAGGGAGGGAGGCTTGCTATGTTTTCTTCTCCCATCTTTCCTTTTTTTCTTTCAATTTATTTTAAAAATTGAATTCATTGCAGTGACACTGGTTAATTAACATAACCGTACAGGTTTCAGGCGCTCAATTCTACAACCCATCTCTGCACACCATACTGTGTGTTCACCCCCTCAGGTCAAGTCTTTGTCCATCACCAATTATCCCCCCACCCCCTCCTCCACCTCCCCACCCTTGCAGTCACCACACTGTTGTCCATGTCCATGAGGTTTTTTATTTCTTTTTGTCCCTTTTTGTTCAACCCTGCCCCACCATCTCTCTTGAAGTTTCTTCCCCACCCCTTCCTCCCTTCCTCAGGACCTTTTAAGAGCCTCCTGTGCTTTAGAGAGTTGACACTTTCCTGGTGTATAATCACACCAGCGCACTTGGCAACGTCTGTCTTTGCCCTCCCACATCTTCTGAGGATCCTTCCTTCCAACTTCTGACATTTATGTTTCCCAGCCAGGCTTCTCTGGAAGGCCAGCCCTTCTGGTAGATTTCCTTTCCATCCTTCCTCACATTTTCTTCTTCTTCCTTTCCTTGTCTGAAGTGCTCTTTCTGTGCATGGCGAAGCCTGCTTAGTAGAGTCCGGAGGTAGATAGTGTTTATAATAGTAATCTGTGGGGCACCTGACTCTGGATACTGTGCTGGTGCTTTATTCTCTTTCCACAGGGTTTGTTTCCACCAGCTGCTGAGTCGTGGGAGGGTGTCCCCATCTGTGCCAGGGGCTGCTTGCCTGTCAAGTGAGGGGTTAGTCAGTATCTGACCCCAAAGTGCTATGATGGAGTGTATTCACATAATGTTCTGATTGTGAATCCTCACCAGGACTATTTTTAGCCCTTTGAAAGATACCTGTTAAACCAGACTGGGCTCAGTGTAGAGCAATGCTTGAACCCCGGGATCAGGAGGTCCAGGATTCCTTCAGTTAGACTGTCTGCAGTGTGGCTGGCCTGCCTTTTCCTTCAGGAGTTAGGGATGGGTCCCAAGGGCCCTCTTTTCCACACTTGTTCTGTCTACATCAGATCTGAAAGTTGAATCTAAGCGCCCCCACCTTTGGAAAGTTTGTTGACCCTGATATTTGAAGGTTTCTGCTGCTTCTCATCTCCATGAAGGAAGAGCTGAGCTTCTGAAACATCCTTTTGTTGATTTTTTTTTTTTTTTTTTTACACAGCTAGGGGAGTTTCTGGGAACCTGCTTAATATGCCTGTTGATTCTTAAGCAACTCATCAAAAATGCTACCTCATCTTTCTCTGGAAGACTTGTACATGGCCTGTGACCTTGAGTGTTTATTTCCTATTTCTAGGGGAGTTTTTATTAGTACTGAGTCTCTCTGTTATGCTCACAACTACACCAAGCTCCTTATCTGTTCATTGTCAAGGTCAGACGGTTGTTTTGCTTTCTGCGTTTATATCCGTGTAACATGCTTTCACTGCACCTACTGACAGTTTTCTAAAAATCTATATTTATATTTTTTCTTTCTTTATATTTTCCAGAGAGATGAAATATTTCATTTTATTTTGTTTAGCTTTTCAAAATTGTATAATACCTACTTTTTATAGGCTCTATCTCAAAAGACGTGATAACTCTTCAGTTTTTGGCAATTATTGTCTGAGAATGGCACATAACCCCTGTTTGGAATTTACCTTTAAAATCTATTTGCTTTCTACTTTACGCCTTTCAGTTAGTTTGTGGCAAGTTCCTGTGCTTGCTGAGTTTGTAAGCCTCTCCTTTTTTCAAGGCAAAAGTTATCAAAGTCCTCCTTTCCTTCCACTTGTAAAGGGTTTGGAATTGAGATTCCTTCTGCTACTAATCTGATTCTTCTGAAAAGGCACATAGGGGAATGTGCTCTTTGTCACGCGTCTTTGTCAACTGGCTAGCAGTTTGGAAAAGGACCTTCATAGGGTTTATGAATCCGCACCCTGCTTGTCATCTCTTGTTATCTGCAGAATGAGCATTGTTTGAGATTCCAAACAATAAAAGTATGCCAACAACAGATTGGCTTTAAAAAGATTTTTTTTTTTTCATTTTTCTGAAGCTGGAAACGGGGAGAGACAGTCAGACAGACTCCCGCATGCGCCCGACCAGGATCTACCCGGCACGCCCACCATGGGGCGACGCTCTGCCCACCAGGGGGCGATGCTCTGCCCCTCTGGGGCGTCGCCATGTTGCAACCAGAGCCACTCTAGCGCCTGAGGCAGAGGCCACAGAGCCATCCCCAGCACCCGGGCCATCTTTGCTCCAATGGAGCCTTAGCTGCGGGAGGGGAAGAGAGAGACAGAGAGGAAAGCGCGGCGGAGGGGTGGAGAAGCAAATGGGCGCTTCTCCTATGTGCCCTGGCCGGGAATCGAACCCGGGTCCTCCGCACGCTAGGCCGACGCTCTACCGCTGAGCCAACCGGCCAGGGCTAAAAAGATTTTTAAAATGATTATTTGTATAATGGCTGATGAGCGTTTGCTCTCATGTTGGAGACATGATGGCGGCATATCCTGGGCTCATTCTTTGTCCAGTGGTCCTCACCCCTGGACGATGGAGGGGCCACATTGTTAAAGCAGCAGCGCCCCGTGAGTCCGACTAGAAATGCCCCCCTCCTGATTATATTTTGATGTTTTTGAATGGAGCACCAGTTGTTTGCAGTTTTGTAAATAGCCTTATTATTATTATTTATAAAACCTTTTTTTTGAATCGTTAGGTCAGTGTGCTCTTCTGGAGTTAAGAGGTCCAAGTTCTGGGCAGATTACTTACCAGGAATTTAGTCACATCCTGGATAGGTCAGGTAAACTGGAGTTTGGATCGTAGGTCTTCTGTGTTCCTTTTCGTGCGTTGGAATCTTAATTCTCAACATGGAGTCTAGAAACAGGCACAAGTAAACACTTCCTATCTAGGCAAACGTTCTGTCTGAAACTAAACAAAAGCCTGTAAATGAGTCTGGAGTCATCTAAACAGCTTGTGGGATGCTGGCCCACTGTGGCCCTGGGATACTCACAAGCCATTTTTCTCCTGCTTGTTTATTCTCTTCTCTGTCCGTGTTCTTGACTGTCTCGGTTTATTTCCTATTTTCTTTTTGGGTTCTTTTCTGTGTCTTCTGTTCTTCTTCCTGAGTCTTTTGCTTTTTTTTCCCATTCCTGGTGTGGATAGACTTGTAACACCCTACAGTTACCGCAGGTGTCTTTTTAGCCTGACTAATGGCAGACCAGAGCTTAAAGACAAGTTTTACTCTGACATTTAAGGTTATTGTTGTCTGTAAAGTTCTTTGCTAGTGCAAACTATTTCTAAAGACTTGAATGTATTTTTATAGCATATTTTATGCTGAGTGTAAAAGAGATGTGACATGCAAAACTTCCCACGCTGTTCGGGAGATTTAAATAGGCATTCAAACAGGTTTCACATTGCAGTTTGAAATTTGCAAAAAGGATATTTGTCCAAAATTTAGGTAATAGTAATCATATAGATAATGAATTTCAGGATTTTTTCCACTTACGAAGTTTCTGCTAAACCGAGGTTGTTTGGTTTAAAATAATGTCTTTTAAATGAAACTCGACTACAGCCTGTCCCCGTGTACTAAAATTAATTCAAAATGGATCAAAGACCTAAATATAAGACCTGAAACAATAAAGTACATAGAAGAAGACATAGGTACTAAAATCATGGACCTGGGTTTTAAAGAACATTTTATGAACTTGACTCCAATGGCAAGAGAAGTGAAGGCAAAGATAAATGAATGGGACTACATCAGAATTAAAAGTTTTTGCTCAGCAAGAGAAACTGATATCAAAATAAACAGACAGCCAACTATATGGGAACTGATATTTTCAAACGACAGCTCAGATAAGGGCCTAATATCCAAAATTTACAAAGAACTCATAAAACTCAACAACAAACAAACAAACAATCCAATAAAAAAATGGGAAGAGGACATGAACAGACACTTCTCCCAGGAAGAGATACAAATGGCCAACAGATATATGAAAAGATGCTCAGCTTCATTAGTTATTAGAGAAATGCAAATCAAAACTACAATGAGATACCACCTCACTCCTGTTAGATTAGCTATTATCAACAAGACGGGTAATAGCAAATGTTGGAGAGGCTGTGGAGAAAAAGGAACCCTCATTCACTGTTGGTGGGACTGTAAAGTAGTACAACCATTATGGAGGAAAGTATGGTGGTTCCTCAAAAAACTGCAAATAGAACTACCTTATGACCCAGCAATCCCTCTACTGGGTATATACCCCAAAACCTCAGAAACATTGATATGTGAAGACACATGTAGCCCCATGTTCATTGCAGCACTGTTCACAGTGGCCAAGACATGGAAACAACCAAAAAGCCCTTCAATAGAAGACTGGATAAAGAAGATGTGGCACATATACACTATGGAATACTACTCAGCCATAAGAAATGATGACATCAGATCATTTACAGCAAAATGGTGGGATCTTGATAACATTATAAGGAGTGAAATAAGCAAATCAGAAAAAAACAAGAACTACATGATTCCATACATTGGTGGAACATAAAAATGAGACTAAGAGACATGGACAAGAGTGTGGTGGTTACCAAGGGTGGGGGGGGAGGGAGGACATGGGAGGGAGGGAGGGAGAGAGTTAGGGGGAGGGGGAGGGGCACAGAGAACTAGATAGAGGGTGACGGAGGACAATCTGACTTTGGGCGAGGGGTTTGCAACATAATTTGATGACAAAATAACCTAGACATGTTTTCTTTGAATATATGTACCCTGATTTATTAATGTCATCCCATTACCATTAATAAAAATTTATTTAAAAAAAAAATGTCTTTTAATTTACTTACAATATAACAAAGTTTGGTATAAGAAAATGTGATGGCATCAATTTTGTTGTGATTGCCCAAGTATTATTTAAATTACTATCGAGGATCAGAGAATATATAAAAGCTCTAAGAGGCTTCAGAACTAGTCTAATTCAATCTAAATTTATAGATGAAACAATTTACTTAATTTTACACACTTGGTTAATGGCATAATTGATTGCAATTAGATCTTTCACTTCCCTATCTACTCTGCTTTTTTTTGGACAGAAAGTTTAATTTCATAAATTTAGAGGTAAAATGGGCAGAGAAGCATGAGAAAAAGTAAGTTCTAAACCTAGCTCGACTTTCATTGATTTGAGAGAGAGAGATAAAGAGAGAAGCATCAACTTGTTCCACTTAGTTGTGCCATTTTAGTTGTGTGCTCATTCATTGGTTGCTTTTTTTATTTTTTTTTTATTTTTGTATTTTTCTGAAGTGAGAAGCGGGGAGGCAAAGAGACTCCCGCATGTGGTCTACCGGCATCCACCCGGCATACCCACTAGGGGGTGATGCTCTGCCCATCTGAGACGTTGCTCCCTTGTAACTGGAGCCATTCTAGCACCTGAGGCGGAGGCCGTGGAGCCATCTTCACTGCCTGGGCCACCTTCGCTCCAGTGGAGCCTAGGCTGAGGGAGGGGAAGAGAGAAAGAGAGAGAAGGAAATGGGGGAGGGTAGAGAAGCAGATGGGCGCTTCTACTGTGTCCCCTGACTGGCAATCGAACCCGAGACTTGCACACTCTGGGCCAACATTCTACCACTGAGCCAACTGGCCAGGGCCTCATTGATTGCTTCTTGTATGTGCCCTGACCAGGGGTCGAACCTATTATGACCTCTGGTGTGCCAGGTTGACGCTTTATCCACTGAGCCAGGTTCAAATCCTAGCTTGACTTCATTAGTTATGGGAAGTTGGACTAGATGTTTAACCTTTCTGCTTGACTTCATTAGTTATGGGAAGTTGGACTAGATGTTGAACCTTTCTGATCTGAGTTTTGGGAGGGTGTTGGGAAAACAGCTGTGTTAGGCTTGCTCGCCTGTACTTTGTCTGACTGGCAGCGCCACATGTGGATAGTCTATGTAAGGCTATGGGTTCTTGCCCCCAGGCGGTGGATTGCGGATTACCTGCCCACCACGGTGAGGGGCAGTGTTACTGGTCACTTGCTGCCATGAGAAGTTTTCGCCTGCCTGTTTGCTCATCCGCCGTCTTGAGACTCTGATTAAAGGGGAGTGGTCTTAACGCTTTCCAGCTCCACAGTTTTTTTACTGTCTCCCTGAATCCAGTTTGAACCTCCCTGGCCTCGGCCACCGGCATTGCAGAGGGCTACCTTTAAGGTCGACTCCAGATCTGTGCCTTGTACTCGAGAGAGGAAATGGATGTAGATACAGACTTTTCCTATTGTACATTTGTGCAGTTTCAATTTGTGTCTTGTTTCAAGTAGGTATTATTCCTGTTTTTTAGTAGATACAGCTTGTGTTTTCTGTTAGTGCATCAACGTTTCCAAAGTATAGTATTGTTAGACACAAGTTGCTGTCCACATGGTAGTTGTTAACCTTTGTGTTCAGATGTCTCTAGCATTACCTTGACTAACTGAAGTAAACACATTCCGAGGCAGGTGTCCCCCAGCGTCAAACTGCTGGAAGGGTACTATGACGGAACGTTCCACAGACAGGTAATTGAGAGGTGCTTTTTTTTTTAAAATGGTTTATTATAGTGTTAGTCATGTGGTATAAATAAAATTTAAGAGAATTCGGCTATTCTAACTTCTGCAGTGGCTTTATTTGGGCTGTGAAACAGGTTTTTCCATTCTCAGTAGGATAATCTGGAGCGAAGACAGCTGTGGCAGTCTGGAGGGACAGGAAAGATGCGGTGAGTGTCGAGGATGGAGCAGCAGCTGGCGAGACTGGAGGTGCTTTTCTGAGAAGACCGTCTCTGAGCTTTGGGACCTTCCCCTTTGCTCAGGAGTGGTTCCCGTGGCCTTCTTTAACAAAGCCAATTCTTAAACAAAAATTTGTTTTGAACAGCTACTATGTACATTGCATTTAGGTGGCGATCACAAAAGAGTTTGCACATATCAAGAGTTTCTTTTTGTCTAGGTATCCAGACAAAGATGTGGTAAATGTCTGGTGATCCCCGAGAGTGGTCTAGACAGGAAAGGGGAGATGGACCGAAGCAGTAGGGGGAAGGGAGAAAGCCCCAATGAGCCATGACATTTGAAGGACCGATAGTTAAGAATAAAGAACTCATTTTCTTTTTTCTTTTGTTTGTATTTTTCTGAAGTGAGAAGCGGGGAGGCAGAGACAAGACTCCTGCATGTGCCTGACTGGGATCCACCTGGCATGCTCACCAGGGCATTGCTCCATTGCACCTGAGGTGGAGGCCATGGAGCCATCCTCTCAGCACTCGGGCCAACTTTGCTCCAATGGAGCCTTGCCTGCGGGAGGGAAAGAGAGAGAGAGAGAGGAAGGGGGGGGGGAGGGGTGGAGAAGCAGATGGGTGCTTCTCCTGTGTGCCCTGATCAGGAATCAAACCTGAGATGTCTACACGCTGGGCTGATGCTCTACCACTGAGCCAACTGGTCAGGGCCTAAGAACTCATTTTAATTTTCTTTTGGGACAGTGCATGGGGTGCAGTTGATCTGTGTTATCAGTTGTTAACTTTTTCCCATACTTGTCCACATGCTCTGTGTATGTCTGTGTTGAATCAAATGTCATATGTTTATTTGTGTTACTTTCATGAACAATGACAGTTCACCTTTAAGTAACTGCTAAAGAGGACTTTCCTCAGTATGACCATAATACAATGATCACACCCAAGAAGTTTGGCATTGGTGTAATACCATGGTCGAATATATAGAAAATACTTAAATTTGGGAGAACGTGTATTTATTTATTTTTCTAAAATCAGGCAAACTTGTCTGGCACAATGTGTATTGAATGAATAGGACAAGAGACTAGACTAGCACATATTTAAAAAGTTATACATAGCCATATATATAGAAAAAGAAAGCTTATTAATTTTCTGATATGCTATATTCTTTTTTTATTATTTTTCTGAAGTGAGAAGTGGGGAGGCAGAGAGACAGACTCCTGCATGCACCCGACCAGGATCTACCCAGCATGCCCACCAGGGGGCAATGCTCTGCCTATCTGGGACATTGCTTCTTGCAACCAGTGGCATTCCAGTGTGCTGCGGAACAGTGTGGCTAGTAATTCTGGGTCCTGAAAAAGAATGGTGTGGAATTAAGAAAATAAACTCACCAAGAAAAGAGGATGGGACGGGAGGCCTCTTCAATGCTGATGGCAATATCAGAGAGAGCAAGCCCTGGGGTCTTTGCTTTATTATAAAGCCATATGCAAATAAGGAAGTCTTTGATACAAAGTCACACATCTGAGGCAAAAACAGGAACTCTCTTAAGGCATAAACAAGAATCCATTTAAGGTGTAAACAGGAATCCCCCCCACCATGCAAAAGTGAAAACCAACCAACATCTGAACAAACAAAGGGTGAGAGGAAGGGCATGTAAATTGCTTCCAGCAACTTAAGCGAGCAAGTGAAGTGGGGCTATGGGATGAGTGCAAATACTCGGCTTCAATAGCCCATATGGAGGTGTGTGTGGGGGGAGAATTTAGCCTTTTGCTAATCCTCAAATTTACAAAGGCTTTTTGCCACTTGCAGTCTACAACACCAGTGCCTGAGGCAGAGGCCATAGAGCCATCCTAAGCTCCCAGGCCAACTTTGCTTTAGTGGAGCGTTGGCTGTGGGAGGGGGAGAGAGAGATAGAAAGGAGAGGGAGGAAGGGTGGAGAAGCAAATAGTTGCTTCTACTGTGTACCCTGGCCGGGAATCAAATCTGGGACTTCCACACACTGGGCAGATGCTCTACCGCTGAGCCAACCGGCCAGGGTTTGATATGCTATATTCTTAAAGATGCAATCTTAAGTAAGGACAAGGTATTAGAATAAAAAAAATTTTATAAACTTGTGATATATAAATATATATCTGGAAGGATGAAAAATGAATTTTGTGCCTTTCAGTGAAGGAGTTAGGTAGCTAGAGTATAGGAGACTTTCCCATGAATACTTTTTTTTTTACCTTTTGAATTTTGAACTATGTGAATATATTACTTATTTGAAAATAAACGGTAAACAAGCAAGCATAGACTTGTGTTGATACTATTATTATTTTTTTCTTCATTTTTCATTTTTCTGAAGCTGGAAACAGGGAGAGACAGTCAGACAGACTCCCGCATGCGCCCGACCGGGATCCACCCGGCTCGCCCACCATGGGGCGACGCTCTTGCCCACCAGGGGGTGATGCTCTGCCCATCCTGGGCGTCGCCATGTTGCGACCAGAGCCACTCTAGCGCCTGGGGCAGAGGCCAAGGAGCCATCCCCAGCGCCCGGGCCATCTTTGCTCCAATGGAGCCTTGGCTGCGGGAGGGGAAGAGAGAGACAGAGAGGAAGGTGCGGCGGAGGGGTGGAGAAGCAAATGGGCGCTTCTCCTGTGTGCCCTGGCCGGGAATCGAACCCGGGTCCTCCGCACGCTAGGCCGTTGATACTATTATTAGCTTTGTAGCAGAATACTACTTCTCTTTATGTCCTAAAGAAATTTGGAGAATGGGACCTGAAACAGAGAAGTTGGAAAAAAAATATTTATCTCTTCAAGTTTGAAGGAAAATTTGCTTTTTGTGTCACTTAACTGAAAAAGGATGTTCATAATGTAAGATTTATTTTCAGGAGCTGCTGGTGTGGAGAGCGGGGACTTGATGAGGGTCTGATAGGCAGGAAGGCTGGGAACTTCACCAAGGAAAGCAGAAAGGAAGATGACAGGAGATTGTCTATTCCTCTTGGAGTAAAGGATAATTTTTTTCTTCCTGTAAGACTTAGAAACAAGAACAGAAGTTTGTAGTTTGTTTCAGTAGAAATGTGCTGAAGATGGCAAAGTGAACTCAGAATTTATTTTTAGTATAGGTTCATATTACCTTTGATGATAAAAGATGAAAAGTATGTTAACAAAGCTGCTAAGTGAAAGTGGACATTTTCTGACTATTTCTTGATAGTTTTTTAAAAGACAGATTCTTGGGTGTTATGTAAAAGATTATATGAAAGTTTAAAACCTTAATTCTGTAAATATTCATAAATTATTTCCACTTGATTATTTTGTGCAGTTTTAATGTAAATATATGTCGGACTTGCAATGTCTATCATTGAAAAGGACCATTCTGTAGTGTTCCGAAGTAGGTTGCAGGAAAGGTTAAAATTAATTTCGCAGTTAATTCAGCCATAGTTTCTGTTTTCATAGGATCAACACAAAGTTATTGATTGGTACTTAGTGCCTTTTCTCTTGAAGCCCAATGTTTATTAATCAGTGAGTGTTGAATTGCTCCCGGTGTCCGTTGGGCATCCTGGGGTTAATGGAGACAGATGGCCTGCCCCTTGACAGATGCTTCTGGAAAGCGGACATTTCAGCAGTGGCAGTTCAGTTCCCATCAGGGAAGGAAGCCCAGACGGCGCCTGCCGGCCTTCAAGCCGAGAGGAGCTCTGTGCTGTTGGATCAGGCATCAGGGGTGAGACTTTGCAGGTGGAGAAATTTGATTTTATCGGTTCATTCAGAGTTGATGGGGACTGTGAGACCGCGGCTGAGCAAGTGTTCAGGAGATAGAATATCCCGGTGTGTTCATTTACAGTGGCAGGTGTGCCGTGGCCAGCTTGTTGAGAGGATAAACTGGAGGCAGTAACTTCACTTGGCGAATGTAGAAATAAAACGGGGAAGATCAAGATTGTTTCAATGGATATTTCCATCGAGATACAGGAATTTGTTAGAGAACTTATTATTTTTTTTTTACAGAGACAGAGAGTCAGAGAGAGGAATAGATAGGGACAGACAGGAACGGAAAGAGATGAGAAGCATCAATCATTAGTTTTTCGTTGCGACACCTTAGTTGTTCATTGATTGCTTTCTCATATGTGCCCTGACCATGGTGGGCCTTCAGCAGACCGAGTAACCCCTTGCTTGAGCCAGTGACCTTGGGTCCAAGCTGGTGAGCTTTGCTTAAACCAGATGAGCCTGTGCTCAAGCTGGTGACCTCGGGATCTCGAACCTGGGTCCTCCGCATCCTAGTCTGATGCTCTATCCACTGTGCCACCACCTGGTCAGGCTGTTAGAGAACTTTTTTATCTGTGATACAAGGCAAATATTCTCTCCCATTTTTTGTATTGTCTTTTGTTAATGATGCTATGTTTGTTTTTTGCCATGTGAAAAATACTGCTGAAAGTTTTATATAATCAAGTTATCAGCGTTCTGTTTTTATTTCTGATTTTGAGTCATAGTTAGCACAGCTTTCCTTATGTCAAGGTCAGAGAAGACTCCCCATTTTTCCCTCTAGTACTTAACCTGGTTTTCTTGTTTTCCGTTTCAATCATTTGACATCTATTCTTGTTGTGGTATAAAATATGGGACTCATTTGGCTAACCAGTTATTTTAACTGTTTTATTAAAAAAAAATCAATTTTGCCCCAGTGATTTCTTTTTTAGATGTCCCCTTCATCGTATATGTTCTAAAGTTCCATCTGTACTTGGGTCTGTTTTTGGAACTTTCTGTATGACTCCTCTGGTTTGTCTGTCTACCCATGGGCCAGTACACAGTTTTCATTACTGAGGCTTTGAAGTATAATTTAATGTCTGGAAGGGCTAGTTCTCCCCTCTAGCATTTAGTGTTTTCCTGGCTATTCATACACGTGTGTTTTCTGATAGGTTCAGTATCAGTTGTCGGGCATTATTAAAAAGAAATGTTGGTATATTCATAGGAATTGTGTTAGATTTATACTTTTTTGTGTGTGTTGACTTGTTCTGTACCAAGATAAAAGCCATCTTTCTGTTTGTTAAAGTCTTCATTTGTGCCTTTTTAGGAATCTTAAAGTTTTTCTCGGTTGGGTTTTACACAGTTGTTAAATATTTTATTTTTTGTGTGTGAAACTTTCTTTTTTTATTTACTGTATCGTGGAGATCTGAACAGCTGAATCATACAGACCTATTTCGGGTTTTTTTTTTGTGTTTTTTTTTCCTGAAGCTGGAAACGGGGAGAGACAGTCAGACAGACTCCCGCATGCGCCTGACCGGGATCCACCCGGTACTCCCACCAGGGGCAACGCTCTGCCCACCAGGGGGCGATGCTCTGCCCATCCTGGGCGTCTCCATATTGCGACCAGAGCCACTCTAGCGCCTGAGGCAGAGGCCACAAAGCCATCCCCAGCGCCCGGGCCATCTTTGCTCCAATGGAGCCTTGGCTGCGGGAGGGGAAGAGAGAGACAGAGAGGAAAGCGCGGCGGAGGGGTGGAGAAGCAAATGGGCGCTTCTCCTGTGTGCCCTGGCCGGGAATCGAACCCGGGTCCTCCGCACACTAGGCCGACGCTCTACCGCTGAGCCAACCGGCCAGGGCTATTTTGTTTTTTAAAATGGATCCATGGTAGTCCGTTGCACCTTAATTTGATTTTTCCTCTGCTACTGCATTTCATGTTGCTTCTGATTTATTCCTGTTAATAAACAGGACTGTGGAGAGGATCCTTGTGCCTATATATTTTGCTTGTGTCACTATAGCTGTAAAATAGATTTCTTGAAATGGAACTACTTACTCTTAGACTATGCATATATATATGCATATATAAATACATATTTCAGTAATATAGTCTACCAAATTATCCTATCAAATTGTTCGACACTTGGCCCTGGCTGGTTGGCTCAGCGGTAGAGCGTTGGCAGGGCACATAGGAGAAGCGCCCATTTGCTTTTCCACCCCCCCCTTCCTCTCTGTCTCTCTCTTCCCCTCCCGCAGCCAAGGCTCCATTGGAGCAAAGATGGCCCGGGCGCTGGGGATGGCTCCTTGGCCTCTGCCCCAGGCGCTAGAGTGGCTCTGGTCGCGGCAGAGCGACGCCCTGGAGGGGCAGGGCATCGCCCCCTGGTGGGCAGAGCATCGCCCGTGGTGGGCGTGCCGGGTGGATCCCGGTCAGGCGCATGCGGGAGTCTGTCTGACTGTCTCTCCCTGTTTCCAGCTTTAGAAAAATACAATAAATAAATAAATAAAAGAAATAAAAAAAATTGTTTGATACTTTGAAAAGTTAAGTATACTTTGTTGTATAAGTTCATTGTTAAAAGACATTCAAAACTTTTTTTGATAGAAGTCTCATGGAAATGAATTCTAAACACCAAGTTTATATCTATTTTTCCATTAATATGGGGAATATAAAGATAGCAAAACCATGATCTGTACCTTACAACTTAAATATAGTTTTGGAAATCAGATACATGTTCATGTCTATGCATTAAAAAAGTAGAAAAATTTCTTTGGTAAGGAGACTTTAAATGTAAGGTAGACTAAAGCAGAATATTGAATTTGGTTCAGTGGAGAGAATCAAGAGGGACATTTCCTATGAGATTAGCATAGGCTAAATTGAGGCAGAATCTTACCAGGTCATGTGAGGTCAGTGGAATAACTAGGCTTAGACCTAAGTGATGTGTTTGTATTCAAAGATAAAGTAAGGGCAGTTAGTGGGAGAGCTGAGTTCCTTACTTGTATGGATCTGATCCACTGAGCAGCAGAAAGCCTTTCTGAATTAGTACTCCATCGCCGTGTAACAAATCACCCCTGAATTCAGTGCTTAGAGCTCCGCTCAATGTTTATTATCTCGAACGGTTTCTCTGGGGCAGGGATTCTGTTCCTTAGAAGCAAGCCAGTAAGTTCAGCCCACACTCAGGGGGAGGGGTGGGGTACTAGGTTCTTCCTTTTAAGGAGAGGAGTGTCAGAGAGTCTGGGAACATACTTTAAAACTACCCGGCGCACTATTCATGTTCTGAAGAAGAGGAGTGATGGCATGATTTTGAAAAGGGAAAAGCCATGGTATCTAGCAGAAGATGAGTCCGGTAGCAGTGTCAAAGGTGAACTGGGAAAGGGAGAGATGGGAAGTGGATCTCAGTGCAGTGACCCAGCAGTAGAGGAGTGATGGAGCTAGTCGAGGGAGATGAGTAGAGGACAGGTAGGACACATGAGGAATGCGTCAGAAAGAGAGGAAAATGAGGGTAAAAAACGATCTCAATTCTTCCAGATCTGAAAACTGATCTGGCATGTAACTGGAAAGAGAAACCAGTTTTGTGGGGCTAAGGATGCTCATTTGGTGTTAGACATTTTAGGGGAAACTCCCAAGCAGTTGAACCTAGGACTCGGGTGAAATGTCTAGCTAGCCAACCAGGGAAAGTTTACACTTAACATCTGAAAGTGATGGTTGAATTCTTCATGGGATGAGCACACAGAGAGGACAGAGCACAGACCCAGCTTTGGGGGGAAGCCATGGTGTGGAGAATGATTCGGAGCCGGAGCTCGATCTCTCTAGTCCTGGACAGAAGGAAGAGCCTGCTGTGTTCCTGTCAGGAACGGAGAAGGCGACTCTGAGAGCTTCAGATGTTGCCGAACCTGAAGAGAACGATGTCTGTCTGCAGCAAAGGCGTTTGCCTGTGAGATTATTAGAGGTGACAGCAGTTGAAGTGGAGTAGAACAATTTTGGAAATTGGATTATAACATTTAATTTGATGATTCACTTTCTAAAAAGTGCTCGAGGTGGGAGGATGAGTGGCTGGCACGCCTTTGATCGCTGAGACTCGGAGCTTTTACCTCGTCCTGCCTCCTTCAAGCCCCACCCAGCCTCCCGGGTCGGTACTGCCACTCAGTGCCTGGGTGGAGGGCGACTTGGGATTTTGCCTCTTGTTCGCAGGGAATCTTTTAACTGTAAGTGGAATTAGCTTACCTTTTTTTGACTTCGCATGTTGCTTTTAACTACTCTTATCTATGCTCTTCCCCCTTTTTTTCTTTTCCTCCCATCCCCTTCCCTCCCCCCCCTTAGTATGATTTCAAGACCAGATCCCAAATGATGGATCACCTATGTTTTCTCTCCTTCACCTCCCAATTTCAATCAAGCACAATTCTGTTACTGAAATACTTTGTTAATGGAACCTGTAAGGATACAATCTGTAGTAAATGATAAAGTAGTGTAGTAACTGACAAATGTAAATATAAATGGAGAGGTGATTTCGGATTTTATCTTAAGTATCTGTACATGTAGTTAATCAGTTTTCAAATTAGTAAAAATAAGATGTAGCAAAAACATGGAAATATTTTAAAAATTACATTATGTGACATAGTATATTTCAAGATTTCTATAAGGATTTGAGATTAAGTAGGCCATGGAATTATGTAAACACTAACAGAGCCAGAAATTAAATCTTGAGTTTTCTTTGCTACATGATATGATAATAATTATCTAATTATTGTTACTATTTTTGGCTAGGGTTATTTCTTACCAAAGATTTAGAGAGACTAAGAATAACCATAATAACTGTGGTTTCAAATGGAAGGGTAGACTTTATGCTGCGAAGACAGAATTGCTGTTTAAGTTGTTTTTAGCACAAGAAGATACGCTTGTTCTTGGTAATGTCATCTTGCAAGAAATAGGAGGCATTGGTTGATTTCGCCTGATTCTGCAGCATGCGTGGGAGGTGAGCATGGGAAGGGATGGGAAGGGGTTGGGGGATGGGAGGTGTGCGGGAGGTCCAAGAGGACCTGGGTGTGGATCGCACAGAAGCTGAGGGAAGGTGTCCTGGAAAGAGAAGCAGGGACTCGACACATGCCAGCACAGCCATGGAGCTTCTCACAGGTCGTTTTCCTTCACGTGTTAAGCTTTTTCTTTGGCAGTGGGTGTGAGGGAGAGGAACAGAAAAAAAGGGAGTTGAGAAGGGGTGTCTCGGGAGATGACAAATAGTGTCGTTTGTTTTCACAATTCAAGATCTGGATGTATTTGCAAAGATTATATGTTGGCCTTTACTGCTTGTATGTTGGCATCTGATAACTTAAATGTGGTTAATTGGTCTATTTTCCCTTTTCCTGTTTCCCACCCATCCTGTCCTGTGCCCTTTTCCTCATGTTCTCTGTCACTTCCCTTTGGACGCCATCAGTGCCTGAAGCTGTCTCCAGTGCCTCTTCTGGTCCCAGTGCCCAACACGCTGCTGGGTTAATTGTCCTCCTCCATGCCTCCATCTCCAGCATGTCCTTGGAATAACTCTGTCACTGGCCTTCCGCAACATGTCACACGAACATCTGTGTATGAGTTTGTTTTCCCGACCAGACTGTGAACTCCTTAGTGGAAGGGGTCACGTCTTACTCATCTGGGTATCCCACATCTAATAAATGTTAGTTGAATAAACAGATGAATGATTTTTCCCACGCCTTGTAGTAGGCACACCCACCCCAGTCCATCAGTGCTGTCGTGAAGTCACTGAGCTTTGACGTCTGGGAGAGCCGTGGCTAGAGGGACACGCCACGTGAGCCATAAAGAATCCGGGTGGAGTGAGAAGGAGGGAGATGCAGACCCTGGTCTTGGGGTGCCGCACTGTGTAGGTGTCAGGGATGGCTTGGGAGCATACACCCCGTAAGCGTGATACTGTACAGTGAGCGTCACATCAGAGGCCTCGTGTGCACACTGCCCGGGAAGCGAGTGTGTCACTAATTTGGCCTGGGGAGGGTTCTGGGAGGACTGGCATTTGAGTTGAGTCTTCAAGGGTACGTCGTTGCTCACCATGCGGAGAAGCAGAAGGAGCTGGTACCAGGCTGTTGTAGAGCTACAAAGATCCTTTTCTTGAGAAATTGAGAAGGAGTTTGTGAAGTTCATGAGAGTTGAGGTGTGGGGGAATGAGGTCGAAAGGAGTCCTGTGAGTCATGCTGGTGGCTGGTCTGTGTCCCGGTGGCTGTAGGACCCATTGGAGGTTTCTTTTTTTTTTTTTTTGTATTTTTCTGAAGTTGGAAACGGGGAGGCAGTCAGACAGACTCCTGCATGCACTCGACCGGGATCCACCCAGCATGCCCACCAGGGGGTGATGCTCTGCCCATCTGGGGTGTTGCTCTGTTGCAACCAGAGCCACTCTAGCGCCTGAGGCAGAGGCCAAGGAGCCATCCCCAGCGCCCGGGCCATCTTTGCTCCAATGGAGCCTCGCTGCGGGAGGGGAAGAGAGAGACAGAGAGGAAGGAGAGGGGGAGGGGTGGAGAAGCAGATGAGCGCCTCTCCTGTGTGCCCTGGCTGGGAATTGAACCCGGGACTCTTGCACACCAGGCCGATGCTCTACCACTGAGCCAACCGGCCAGGGCTATTGGAGGTTTTGAAGTCAAGAGGAATTCACATTTTAGTAAGATGCCTGGCCAACAGTGTGACTGTTGGATCGGAAGGGAAGAAGCTAAAGAGAATAGTCAGGAGACGAGTACCAGTCCAGGCACGTGAGCTGCAGGGCCTGACTGAGACAGGAACGGTAGGGACATGGAAGAGCAGACAGGTTTGGGAAGCAGAATGTATGCCACTTGGTGACCAGTTGCCTAGAGCCTTTGTGAGAGAAATGGGAGAATAGAAAATGCAGTGGATTTTTAACCCTCTTACTGCTGGGGGGACAGCAGGAAAGAAGCATTGGGTTCGGTTTGGACATTGGAGAGCAGAGCATCCAAATGGTAACACCGAGCAGACAGCCGGAAATGGGACCGAAGTTGAGAGAAAGATGCGGAGTAGAAGTCATGCACGTGTGAGGGGTGGTGAGGCTGCGGAAGGAGAGTGGCGGAGAAGGGGGGCGGGCCAGCGGAGGACCAGGCACTGCAGAGTATGACGGGCATCCTCAGGAGAAGACCATCCAAGAACAGAGGTGGGAAGGGAAGTAGTCAGCATCAGAGGCCACCAAGAGGTCAAATCGGGATGAGGAATAGAATGAGGCCGTTGGATCTGACTAGGTTGGAAGCTCTCACAGAATAATTGTAACGTAGTGGTACTGGAAACTTCATTTCAATGACCAAGTGCAGTGGACCTCAATGAGTGGAGACAGTGAGTATACAGACTATATTTTTTATAAAAATGAATTTAAAATATAGGTGTATCACAGATAAAGGTAGAGGGAAGGCCTTTATCTTAGTATAAAGTGTATAGTATAAGTTTGCTGCGATGGTCGGGATATGTCTACATGTGCTTTGGAACAGCCGTTGTAGGAACTGAGAAAGAACAGAGCAAGGCCAAGGTGTGGGGTGTTGCCCAGCAACAAGCGCCTGGCTGAAGTAGAAGGCAAGTTATTGTACCAAATGGTAGAGTTACCTGATTTTTTTCTCCTATAACTCTGTCTAAGCCTGGGGGCTGGAACAGATAAACTGCAAGATGATTATTTTATTACTAAATAATTATTTTTTTCAAAAGAATTTAGAAAAAAACCAAACTCCCTCCCCTCTCTCTATATATATATAGAGAGAGTTTTTTTTTTTTCTGAAGCTGGAAATGGGGAGAGACAGTCAGATAGACTCCCGCATGCGCCCGACCAAGATCCACCGAGCACGCCCACCAGGGGTGACGCTCTGCCCACCAGGGGGTGATGCTCTTCCCCTCCGGGGCGTTGCTCTGCTGCAACCAGAGCCACTCTAGCGCCTGGGGCAGAGGCCAAGGAGCCATCCCCAGCGCCCGGGCTGTCTTTGCTTCAATGGAGCCTTGGCTGCGGGAGGGGAAGAGAGAGACAGAGAGGAAGGAGGGGGGGGGTGGAGAAGCAAATGGGCGCTTCTCGTATGTGCCCTGGCCAGGAATCGAACCCGGGTCCCCCGCACGCCAGGCTGACGCTCTACCGCTGAGTCAACCGGCCAGGGCTTTTTTTTTTTTTTTTTTTTAAAGTAACAAGTACTTTTAAGTATTCTTTTTCATGGGATAAAGTATACCTGACACAAAATTTACCATTCCAACTCTTTCTAAGTGTAGCATTCTGTGGCGTTCAGTACATTCACATTGTTGTGCAGCCCTCACCAGTATCCGTCCCCAGAACTGTTTCATCTTCCCCAGAGACTGGAACGCTGGCCCCATTCAACACTAACTCTCTGTTTCCCACTCCCGCACCCTCTGGTAGCCATCATGATCCTGAATACCTCTGTGAATTTGCGCTAGGAACCTGCTGTAAGAGGAATCATACGGGATTGGCCCTTGTGTGACTGGCTTGTTTCACTGAGCACAGTGTCTTCAAGCTTTATCGTGTTTAACATGTGTCAGGATTTCCTTTAGTATATTCTGAAGTATGATTTAAACACACTTATTATTATTTTTTTTAAGAACACAGTTATTCCGCAACCATTGTAAGTCCTCAGCTCCTGCCACGTTAGTTTTACACAGAGAAAGGGGCGGTGGAAGGAAGAATTTACGCTTATTACATACATCCCATTTACTGAGGGTCAGGTGCTGTGTTAGTGCAAAGGCTTTCTTTGACTCATTCGGTCTTCACAGCGACTGGGAGGTGGACATTACTGGAGTCTCATTCTACAGCTGAAGACACTGACTTTCAGAGGCTTAAGCAGCTTGTGCAAGGTCACACAGCTCGTATGCAGGTTGGCTGAGCCAGGATTTGCATCCTATCATCCCGATACCAGACTCGACATGCTTTTCGTGACCCTTCAGCTCTCTGAGTAGTCCTCTCTCTGACTATATTATTCTGAAGGAGTCAACTCCCTTGGGTTAGAACTTAATGAGGATGTGCTTTCTCAGGCTTTCCTGGTGTTCAACAAACGTACAAAGCTCCTCGTGACATTAAAAACAGTTCCTATTTTGTGTTGAAGCTCTGCAGAACAGAAACATTTGCCACAAGTGGAGAATTACCTGTGTGATTAACTGAACTCACGTAGTTGTTTATTTAAGGTTGTCTGGTATATTTGTCTAATTTAGAATTTATCTGAGGTAGCTTACACAACCAAGTTGCTATATTTATAGCATTGATTTCTAAAGGAAAAAAACTTTTTTTTTTTGGTCTGAATTTATGCTTTCCATCCTAATCACAAATCAGAAAGGAGAAAATTTTAAGAAGTGAAAAATAACCATTCATTTTTAAGGATCTCATAAAGTAAAATAGTCAGATAATCTGACTACAGTATTTGAAGCCAAAAGCCACAATCTAATATTGGCTTTGCTGAGGATTTTTTTTTTTAACCTATAAATTCTTCTCTGAATTTTTTAGTCCTCTTATCCTGTGCCAGAGAGAGACACTTATCTTTAAAGATCTGAGCAATGACAGTGACATATCGAGGTTGTTTCAGCGGATGATCTGGATAAAGTAAAAAAAAGAAAAAAAGAAAAAGACATTAATAGAGCAGTTATTTCTAGAACTCAGGACCTTCATGGAAGTAAGCCAGTTGGCTGAGGCGGTGTTACGAGGCTGTGCTTACGTCTTAGTCTCTGTTCAGTGTTGTGCTTTGAGAGCACTACTGAGTTTCTTCTGAGTTTCATCTCCATTCTATGACCAATTGTTCGAGAGACCCAAAGTCTGAAGTTTGTGTTGACTTTGGAAAGCCCTTCTCTGACGTCCATTCCTGGAATGAGTTTAAAGGAAGAAGAGCTACCAAAAGCCAAGTTCGGTCTTATGGCGGCTGCTGGGAAAAGGATAAGTGGTTTTCCGGGATCGTTGGAGTGGATCGGATTACCTGCTGAAGTAATGATGAAAACAAAGACGGAACCCGGGACTGGAAAGCCCCTTCCAGCCTTCCTTTGGGCAAGTAACACCATATCACCAGTGATTGTTTTCTCTCCACTTTATTTTTCTTGAAGATTGACAGAATTAGCAAATTTACACTGGTACGTTTAAGTGTGTTCGTATCCAGGTGGTTAGGAAGCGAGGGATCTCCCCTGCTTCATTTCAAGCCTCTGCTCTTATTCTGACTGCACAGACTTAAAAGCAACTAATTAACGTCTTGGGAAATTTTCCTCCTTGTAAAAGTCACGGACCAAGGGGGCATTTGCTTCTAAGAGTCAGGGACTTACGCCGTAATCAAGTGTTCAGGCCTTTCCAATGGGAAGGAGAGAACAATGCTCAAGATGCAGCGAAGATATTTTTAAAGTATGCAGTTTGTGTGAGTCTTGCTGAGTCAGGTGAGTGGGTGATGCTGGCAGGGTTGTAGAAAAAAAAAACGACTGCTAGCAAGGAATGAGAACCCATGCCAAACAGAATGGGAGTGGGACCAAGGGTGTGCTCAGGGAGAAGGAAGGCTCGGAGCGCTTAGGTGGTGGGGCTGGTGGCTGGAGGGTGAGTCCCAATAACCAGGTCTGGCGCCCAGAGGGGAATGGGCATGCTCTCTGTACCTCAGACTGCACTGGAAAGAAGAGCTTTTGGGAGTGGAGGTGGAGGGGCTGGACACAAAGAACTGACTCCAGAGGGGAAATAAAGCCCCAGAAGACGCAGGACAGTCCCGTTAATGTTCTAGATCTACCGTGGAGTTACATACTGTCCAATTATTGTGCTTAAACCATAGTCCGAACGGCCAGCATTTATCTTCCCAAGGTGCACAGTGGTAAATGTCTGGGGGCATTTGAACAGACTCTCACTGTTCCTCTTCAGGAGCGCCAAGCAGGGGATTCTTGCTAGCGACGAGGGAGAGCAGGATACCCGTGATGTCTTCACAGGACAGAACTCCGATTCAGCGAGGGTGACAAAACCCAAGTGTGAAATCTCTGGGGCTGGGATGAGGGGGGCTGGCAGGAAAATGCCCTTTTTACACAGCATTTGATCCTTCACGTTATTTTCTAATGGTCATCTCTCAGGACATGGCTGGATTTGGCCCATTTAATCACAATACGTTCGTTCAGGAGGGGCAAAGACCTGGAGTTTGTTTATTCATTTCAGAGAAAGCCCAGAGGAGTCCGTAGAATGTGGTGTTGAAGATACGATACTATTATGTGGTTGTCTTGCAATGCAGTTGGAATCCTAAAGACTAGGACAGACTTGCGGTATAGAGGTTATGTTAATTACCCTTTGGTTTTTGGCTTCCCTGTCTGCCCTGTTAAGTTTGATGAAATTTAGTATAGTGTTCTCTAGTTTAAATCGAAACAAGAATTATTCTTTGATATCAGGCAATACCAAGCCTAGCTTTCTCACTCAGAATATATTTAGTCAATAGGTAACTGTTGACATATATTAAATACAAGTGCATTACATGCTTTACACAGATACTAAGATGAATCGGAGGCAGACTATTTATTTCTCCAGTTGTCTGACCCAATGAGAGAGGAGTACAGTCTTTCGAATGATGGTTGGGAACTTGGGTTCTGTAGTCAGGTCCAGTCCAAGTTCAGATCCTGGTGTTGACATGTATATACATATTAGATATATAAGTATGGAAAAGCTACTCAATCTTGCTAAGCCTTATTAGGTTATACATGTAGGACATGTCAACATCAGGATCTCTATAATAGTACGCATCTCATAGGAATGCAGGAGACCTAAGAAAATAATGGTTGTAAAGGACTTGGAATATAAGAGCTCCATTGTAAATATTGACAACATGCACAGATAAAGAGAAAGCTTCCCTATGGGCTCACAGCATGATGACTTTGCTGGAAGTTCAGTGTTTGAGCCACAGTTTAGGGAGTTATCTTTATGGATGCGATCACCCACACTGTATAACACTGAATGGTTGATATGTCCATATTTGGAGAAAAGAGCTGAACACACACTAAAGGGGTGTGAGGAAGAGCCAGAACCCAGCAGTGTTCGTATCTGTCACCATATCTCACCAAGAAGTAAATAAGGACTGCAGGGAGCAACAACTACTGCTGTAGTTCCTCCTTCAAATTTCAAGTAAATTCCTCTTTTGGGCCAACTCTGACTTAACACCATTTATGGAAGGGAATTCTGGGAAATGTAGTTCTACCTTAACTCACTACAGTACAAACCACCATGTTCTCCTGTACTTATTTGTTACACTGTAAACAAGAGAGCATTGAGAATTACTTCTTAGAACATATCAGGACATTAAAGATAGCAGATGGTTAGAAAAAGTAAAATTGAACCTGATTATAGGGTTGTTTTCTTTTCCATTAAACCATGTCTTTATTTTTAAAGCCATGAAATAACTTAAAACAGGAGTAATATAATCTTACCTTCTTCTGTTGCAAGAAAGCATTGTTTTAATTTGCTAATAATAAGTTGGATCTTGTGCTAAAATGAATTTGTTTTTGAAAAAAAATTATCGAGTGCAGTGCCATCTAGTGACAAGTTATTTTCTACTCATCGAAAATAACACTACCACATTTTACTTCTTGATAAATCAAGTAAATCAAGAACTTTACTTTTAATTATGCCTTCATCATAAGACATAGGGGACTCTTTTTAGATAAATATTTGTAAATAATTTTAAAAAAGGAAAAAAAGCTGGAAAATACAATTTTTTATCCTTGGATTCTGTGCTATTTCTATGTCTACCTACATAATAAGTCACTCTTTTGTCCATTTGCTAGATACCATTTGGATTTAGGAGGAAGTAAACTTTTTATTTGAAAAAGAATAGGGTTATTTTAGAAATGTGATGTAGTGGAATAGGTATGGGCTTTGATACCAGGCAGGCACGGATTTGTCCTCTGGCCTTATTTTCTAATGTTTCGGCAAGCACTGTTCCAAGAACTTTATATGAGCTGAATCATTAGTATTCACAAAAACCGGATGAGGCATGTTACACACAAGGAGACTGAGGCTCACAGGATGGGTGTTAGGGAGCTATCTCACCACTTTTAGCTTATTTGTGTGTTTACCTGTTTCTGAAATAACAGAGTGACTGTGGTAGGGAAGGTCTTACTTTACGTTTTCCCTGCGCCTAGCACAGGGCCATATGTCCCCAATCAAGTTGGTGAATACCTGAATTTTTTCTTTTTCTTTTTTGCTTCCGTGAATAGCCACAGCCAAGAAGAACCAAAAATTAAACTGTTTAGGTAAAATACCAGTGTTTTATCTACACTTTCTCTGAGTGAAAAGATACATAATTTTAAAAAGGTATTTTACAATCAGAAACTCTAAGTTCTAGTCTCTGATGGGTCACTTAATTGAATTTTAATCTCAGTTTTATATGCACAGAATTGCAAGAGTCCAGGGGTTGTACGATGCTTGCTGTAAAACTCAGCCTCTCCCAACTCACCCCCCACCCCGGTCCCTGCTCTTGGGATTTCACCTCTGAGACCTGATTCCTACTATTTCCTTCCAAATCTCTAGATCACCTGTTGCCCTTTCCGCCCTTTCCAATTTTTAGTTTTTCAGTCTTAGGCTTTACTTTTGACTTCTCATGATAGATGAAGAGGATCTATCTTTCTTAGAGGCACCCTACCCTATGTGAAGGCCCCTTCTCCATTCTCAATATGATTACGTTTTGAACAATAATCAGTGTTTGCATTAGTGTAACTGTAAAAATATTCTTCACAGTTCAGGTTTATAATTCACAGTTACTTGTTTTTCCAACACAATTTTTTGTTGTTTTCCCTTTTATTGTCTTGTTGGAAAGGACGGTCTTGTGTGTTTGCTTGGATTTTATGTATTTATTATTTATTCATCTCTAAGCTCCTCCCCAGATGTCTAAATACATCTAGGATATGTGACTTTGAGCCACTTTAGCTTTTTTGGTAAAATATTTTTTTTCAATTTTTATTTATTCATTTTAGAGAGAGGAGAGACAGAGAGAGAGAGAGAGAGAGAGGAGAGACAGAGAGAGAGAGAGAGAGGAGAGACAGAGAGAGAGAGAGAGAGAGGAGAGACAGAGAGAGAGAAGGGGGGGAGGAGCTGAAAGCATCAACTCCCATATGTGCCTTGACCAAGCAAGCCCAGGGTTTCGAACCAGCGACCTCAGCATTTCCAGGTCGACGCTTTATCCACTGTGCCACCACAGGTCAGGTGGTAAAATATTTTTATCATTTATGGAATGAAGGGTCCAGAAGACATATGAACACTTAGGCTACTTGTACCTCCAAAAGTTTTTGGTTCCATGGAACCAACAGCTGGGTATTGTGCCGATCGTGTCATTAGTGGACAGCGTGGGCAGCCCTCACACAGCATTCCTGTCCGACCTGGTGGTCTCCTCTCCGGTTAGCTGGGCCATCTCTGCTGCTGTCCACAGGCTGGGGTCTGGGGGTCCAGCTGGAAGTGTAAGTGGAGCCACGTCTGTGTGTGACCAAGACCGCTTGTCAGCAAGAGCTCTGCCAGGTACAATGAGCTGGAGAGCCCCCCCCCCCCCCCCCCCAGTCCATCCAGAAGATCGGAGAATTTTTGATCACGGAGAGGTACTTATCTTTTTTTTTTTTTTTTTGTATTTTTCTGAAGCTGGAAACGGGGAGAGACAGTCAGACAGACTCCTGCATGCGCCCGACCGGGATCCACCCAGCACGCCCACCAGGGGCGACGCTCTGCCCACCCGGGAGCGATGCTCTGCTCCTCTGGGGCGTTGCTTTGCGTGACCAGAGCCACTCTAGCGCCTGGGGCAGAGGCCAAGGAGCCATCCCCAGCGCCCGGGCCATCTTTGCTCCAATGGAGCCTTGGCTGCGGGAGGGGAAGAGAGAGACAGAGAGGAAGGGGGGGGGGTGGAGAAGCAAATGAGCGCTTCTCCTATGTGCCCTGGCCGGGAATTGAACCCGGGTCCCCCACACGCCAGGCCGACGCTCTACCGCTGAGCCAACCGGCCAGGGCCAGAAGTACTTATCTTTTAGAGTGAGTAGTTATGGAGAATCAGAGTGGATAAGTAAAATTGCCAGGGGTAAAATAAAGACTAAAATGGCATTTAAGATCGGAGCAAACAGTAATTAAAATCTTGTTGGAAACAAACAACAATGAAACAGCAGGATCCCTAGCAGGAGTTTGAGATGATTATAGGAAATACTGATGCTGGAGATGTAAGTGTGAATGAGCTAATGATCTTAGTTCTGTAGATACTTTGTTCACCTTCATCATAGCCTTAGTATGCTTGTGAATAGTGTCTGAGAGGTTATTTTGGGGGACGTCATTATTATTTTATGTAAACATAGAAGAAAAAAGAGGACAGAATGAGTCTGTATAGGCATACCTTGTGCAGGTTCAGTTCCAGACCACTTCAGAAAGTGAGCATGGCAGTGCAGTGAGTCACATGCGGTTTTTTGGTTCTCTGGTGCATATAAAAATTATGTTGATGCTATACTGCAGTCTGTGAAATATGCCATAGCATTATGTCTAGAAAAACAATGTATGCCTTCATTTAAAAACCCTTGATTGCTTTAAAAAAATTAGTTATCTGAGCCTAAATTTAGCCAGTTGTAACATTTTTGCTGGTGGAGAGTCTTCCCTTCAATGTTGTAGAAAACACAGGATCTGTGAAGCGCAGTAAAGCCAAGCACGATAATGTGAGGTCTGCCTGTACCATTTTAAGAGAGAATTTGTGACAGAGGCTGTCATTCTCAACGGCCAACACTAGGAGGCCACAGGGAGCACGATTCTGATGGACTCGGGGTTTCGTTGTGCATCTTTTCTGTTGGGAGTTGAAAAGGAAACCCAGAGTAAAGAAAGCCCTGTTGAAGTGCTGCAAAAACTTCTTCAGGTTCAGGACCACTGAAACTAGAGATTAGTCGTCCTGTTTTTCCTAAAGCAGTAAGAAATGAATCTAAAATAGGCAACTCTACTTCTCTGTATGCTCGTGGCATTGTAAATAGGAGTGAAGCATGTATGTAACCACCATGTTCACAACTTGTAATTCTGGGTTTTAGTTCTTTTTTATTTATTAATTTTGATGGGGTGACATTAATAAATCAGGGTACATATGTTCAGAGAAAACATCTCCAGCTTATTTTGACATTTAATAATGGTGCATACCCATCACCCAAAGTCAAATTGTCTTCCGTCACCTTCTATCTGGTTTTCTTTGTGTGCCCCCCCCCCAACCACCACACTCTTGTCCATGTCTCTGAGTCTCTGGGTTTTAGTTCTTGAAGCTCTGGATCCAGGCCCCCTGATTGCCTTACGCCTGGATGATTTTAGTACTTTTCCAATGGATTACATTTTTTGTCTTGTTTTTTTCCACTCCATTCTTGTTAAAAAAAACGAGTCTTTTCATCAGAAATACTTTTGGCTATACATGTCCTCTGATTAGAAACCTTGGGTAGTTTTTAGTCAGATATTATTCAGATCCAAGCCTATTCATTCATTCATTCATTCATCAGGTATGAATGAGTGTCTTTATACAACAAGACAGACACCCGCGGGCATGACACGTACCCATGCATTTTCCTCAGTGTTCTCCACAGTCCTCAATGGCCATATGTGGCTAGCGGCTGCTGTATTGGACAGTATAGATGCAGAACATTTTTATCATTGCAGAACATTCTGTTGGACATGCCTAGGTTATATTTTTACTGTATATGTTATATAGTCTAAGAACCTGCAGGATGAACCAATTAGGATACATCTCAGGGACAGTATTATAGACCCCAGTGTATTATTTACATAATAGCCTGTCAGAAAAATAGTTCTCACACTGTCATACCAGAACAAATTCTGTTTCTCCTGACAGCAGTTCATCATGGCTGGTGTGAATTTTATAATTGATTTTTTTCCCCTCTTTTTGCTTTATCAACCAGATAGTGTAGGGCCAAATTTCTGGCTAAATTTAAGAAACCTTCAGGTCTACATAACTGTGTGTTGGGTTTTTTCCTTCGTTTGGATTTCTGTGTTTATAAAAGATAATTTTAGTGTAGTGTCTGAAATGCTTTGTGAAAGGAGGCAGGGTAAGAAATACAGTAACAAATACCTTCAAGATTTTGATGGCTGCTTTCATTACTCATTACACCTTAGCCCCTTATTGGGAGCCACTTCCTGCTAAACATCAGTATCGGGAGGGGCGAAAGAACTAAGCACAGCGCTTGCTTGTTACGGTTACAATGGCCACGCGTGGAATCCAGGCTGCTCTCCAAATGAAGTGACTTAGAATGTACACCTGTCATCATAAAACCAGTTTAATTCAGTTTTCTAAAATGTTCTTAATTTCCAAAAATGTTAGAAGAATTCTCTTCCTAAAAGCAGTTTTTAAAAATTATCTGGCATTTTAATATCGGTAGGGGAATTGAACCAAGAGCATGTTGAGTATTCAAGCTGGTGAATAAGGTTTATAGTAAATCAGCGAGAATGCTGGGTTTTTTTTCTTCTGGGTAGCAGAGAATTTAATTCTGGGCGTTGATACCTCCTCAGTGTAAAAACACCACCATGCTTTTCTCTTTTCTATTATATTCTGGGACATATAAGCAGGTCAACATTATTTGCCTTACATTTTGTATTGTAGCTTTTCTTGGTTCTGCAAACACTTAAAGCAGCTTATATATTTCAGGCCAAAAGGGTAAAGTAAACTGATAAAATAATTCTCATCTAAAAGCAAACTGAAAGATTAACTTACTCCCACTTACCGGTGCAGAGTAGATTTGGATCGTGTGTTTGATTATATGTTTTCTGCTTGCTCCAGTGAGGAAGAGAACCACAGAATTGTATCGTTTTTGTGCCCTGACAACCGGAAGTACATAAACATCTGCAGAAACCAAACATTTCCTGGAACTAAGCTCGAGCCGAACTTTATCACGTGAATCTTTGTTTAAAGAACCCAGTGAAAAATAGCTTCAACCACAGTTATGTAAAGGGCCCAGGAGAGCAGTGCCCGTGGACGGGGCTCTGCAGGCCGAGAGTAAGGAGTCCCGCGGGACTGTGCGCTCCGAGGTGGGTGTGCTTGGTGCAAGGCCGGCACAGGTGGTGCCCGGAGCCCCAAACCCAGCCCCTCTGCTGGTTTGAAACCACACTTAGGAAAGGAACATAGAAATTCGTGGTGGTCAGTAGGGCCATGCTGATTGTTTTTTTTCGATTGTAGGTGTTGTCAGTGTGCATTAGGTACGAGTGCCAATTTTACTCTGTTCATCTGACAAAACACCTGCCAGTATGGAGGTATTTTATTTTAGAGATGAATATTGAAGCTTTTTAGCCACGAAGGAAGCCAGCAACACTTTTTATGGCATTTTAAGGGCTGGGCTTCTGCTTTTGCCCATTCAGAAGGCCAGTTCCCTTCCGAGTGCAGGACCACAGTGGACTCTGTTTTTTCCCAAGGAGCTTGTCCTCCTCAATACAGAGTGTAATTTGAGACTTCACAACGTCTGTGACACGGGAGAGACAGCTGACAGATGGACACCTGAGTAAAGGCATGCAGTCAGGAAGTGTGCTGTGCAAGTGTCGGTGAAGACGCGCATTCTCCAGCGAGGGCACAGTGGGTGCGGAGCCCTGGTCTCAGTGTGCGTACAGCCTGGAGGAGCAGCAGAAAGCCAGGGGCAAGGCTGGGCGGGCCTGGCTATGGGGTGGTTTAAGGTAGAAGTCACTGGAGGCTTTAGCAAGAGTAGTTTCAAAAGCCTGATTGGAGTGGTGGGTTCAAGTGAGAATGGGAAGAAAGAAGGGCAGACAGCAGGTGTAGTCAGCTTCTTTTGTATATGCCAGGAGAAAGGGGACGCTTATTCGTGGGGATGTGGGGTCAAGAGAAAGGTTCTGTATCTATCAATCTGTCAATCATCTGTCAATCATCTAGCTAGCTATCACTCTGGTGTTGGGAGAAAGCACACAGTTTATATGCTGATGAGAGTCATCCAGTATAGAAGCAATTTTTTTTTTTAATTTTTTTACAGAGACAGAGTCAGAGATAGGGATAGATAAGGACAGACAGAAACGGAGAGAGATGAGAAGCATCAATCATTAGTTTTTCGTTGCGATACCTTAGTTCATTGATTGCTTTCTCATATGTGCCTTGACTGTGGGGCTACAGCAGACCAAGTAACCCCTTGCTCAAGCCAGTGACCTTGGGTCTAAGCTGGTGAGCTTTTGCTCAAACCAGATGAACCGGCGCTCAAGCTGGCGACCTCGGGGTCTCGAACCTGGGTCCTCTGCATTCCAGTCTGATGCTCTATCCACTGTGCCACTGCCTGGTCAGGCTAGAAGCAATATTGATGATGTAGTTGGAATTAGGATTGTGGGGCATTTTGGCCATAGATAACAAGTTGACTGAAATAACAAGATTTGTCGTTTGTTTCCATGCCCTGTCCTTAGTCTTTCATTTGTTTAGCAGATGTTTATTGTAGTTTCACAAGGTGTCAAGGACCAGACTAAGTTCTAGGTGTAGAGAGTGATGATTAAGGACTGAATTTAAACGGAAACAATTCTGTTCTCATGAAACTTGATTGTCGGGTGGGAATAGGCTTTCTAAAAACACAAATAAGAAAGTACAGATTTTTTTTTTTTGTATTTCTCTTAAGCTGGAAACGGGGAGAGACAGACAGACTCCCGCATGCGCCCGACCGGGATCCACCCGGCACGCCCACCAGAGGCGACGCTCTGCCCACCAGGGGGCGATGCTCTGCCCCTCCAGGGCGTCGCTCTGCCGTGACCAGAGCCACTCTAGTGCCTGGGGCAGAGGCCAAGGAGCCATCCCCAGCGCCCGGGCCATCTTTGCTCCAATGGAGCCTTGGCTGTGGGAGGGGAAGAGAGAGACAGAGAGGAAGGAGGGCGCAAATGGGCGCTTCTCCTATGTGCCCTGGCTGGGAATCGAACCCAGGTCCCCTGCACGCCAGGCCGACGCTCTACCACTGAACCAACCGGCCAGGGCCAAGAAAGTACAGATTTTGATGAAAGCTTAGTAGGAAAAGTGCAGAATACTCTGCAGAGAGAGAATGGCATGGTGTGATTTAGGCTGGCGGTATGAGAAGCCCTCTCGGTGAAAGGCGGCCATGACTCAGAGGAAGAGCAATTCCAGGCAGAGGGAACAGAATGTGCAGAGGCCCTGGTGTAGTGGAGAACTGGCTCTTTTGAGGATTTTAGAGGTGGCCAGTTTGGCCTAAGAGGTAGGAGGGAAACAAGTTGAGCAGAGCTTTGGTGGCCATGTTAAGATTTTGGATTACACCTTAGGAGCAATGGTAAGTCATTGACAAGCTTTAATGTGGGAAGGGATAGAATTAGATCTGCATTGGGGAGGAAACTGTGTTGCAGTGTTGTGGTCAGTGGATTGGACGAGGCAGCAGTGGGGGAAAAAGGAATACCAGTTTAGGCAAAAAGATGGTATCTGAAAGTATTTAGACTGAAATACTTGCAATCTTGTTCTGAAAACAAGAGCATTGAGACTATCCTCCTTTTAGCAGAATTTGCTTGGAGTTCACCAGGTTTCTCAGTAGCTGTGAAAAGAGCATTTTCTGGTTGAAAATCATATCCATACAGAAGAATCAGATGATGATATCAGTGATTTCAGACTTATTTAACAAAAAACGAAACTGCAAAAAATTAGGTAACTCTGAAAATTTGGAAATAATAAGACTTAAAACCAACTTTTTATTTTCCAGAAAAATTATCAGTGAGACAATATTAGATGTAGAATCTAATAAGAAAACTGTAAAGTACGTGAATATGTACTGAGAACAGTTAGTCTGTTTCTATTTTAAGTGTTCATATAATACAAAGAAACCTTAATAGTTTTTGCTTCAGTGTAGTGGATGAACATTATTTTTATTTATTTATTTTTTTAGAATAAAGCCAACATAATAACAGTTTATTGGTTAATGAATAAATATTTTATAAGTTCCCCTTTTCACTTTGAAAAATGTCTTAGTTTAAAAAATAATATATACTTTTGTATTTTTCTGAAGTGAGAAGCAGAGAGGCAGAGAGACAGACTCCTGAATGCGCCCAACAGGGATCCACCCGGCATGCCCACCAGGGGGCGATGCTCTGCCCATCTGGGCTGTTGCGCTGTTGCAACTGGAGCCTTTCTAGCACCTGAGGCAGAGGCCATGGAGCCATCCTCAGTGCCCACCCAACTTTTGCTCTCATGGAGCCTTGGCTGCAGGAGGGGAAGAGAGAGACAGAGAAAAAGGAGAGGTGGGGAAGTGTGGAGAAGCAGATGGGTGCCTCTCCTGTGTGCCCTGGCCGGGAATCGAACCTGGGACTTCCATAGTCCTGGCCAATGCTCTACCACTGAGCTAACTAGCCAGGACTGGGAAAAGTGTCTTAGTTTGTATGATGAATTTTATGGCTACAGATGGAGGCTCTCTACCAGTCAAAGGGTCAGACTGGTCAAAATGTGATCAAATTTGTAGTACAGGATGCATATTTTGTTGTGCCAATTGTGGCTTCTCCCCGGAGAGATTTCTTAGAAAGGCAGTTGTAATACCAACTATTGCTATCTCAGGTCACCCACAACTCCAGGGCCACGAATTAACTTTTCTGAGCCCTCACTTAAAAAAAAGAGAGACAGAGAGGGAGAGAAAAAGAAACAAAGACACAGAAGTTATTCCCTGTCTAGACATTCTACTTACCAGAGGTCTGTCTTGGTGGTGATCCCAGTTTTCTTTCTTCCACAGGCATTTTGTTCATGCTTTTTAGCATCAGAAGAGCTGGGATACTTTACCATCTGGAGTTTCCCTGCCTGGCTGATCTAAGCTCAAACCGGCCCTTCTATGGAAGAGGATGGGGACCATGCCTTAAGACCGCTTGGTAAGTAGGTGCTGCTATGTGTTTTGTTGTATTGCTGGAAAAAAAGTAACCTTTTTATAACTTAAAGTTTTAAATAGTATAACTTTGAACTTTTAAAATAGTATGCATTTTAATTGGTTTCTTTAAATTTCTTTGTTGCATAACAATGGTAGTTGTTATAATTTAAATAATATTTATAAATAATGAGATTCTGAAAGAAATTAATCCCCTAATGATGAAAAAATTAATGAAAATAATTTCATGCATAATACTTCAGCTATTAAGAAACATTGTGAGGATTTAAATGCATATACAAAAAAATTTAAAGTATTCTCCTTAGTGCTTTATTTCACTTGTATATAGTGACATGCAAAATTATTGTGAGGGCAGCTGTTCTGAATTTTTAAATGCAACTCTATCTATACAAACAATTGTCTTTTAAGACAGATTGTATTTTGATTAACTTGAAATACTAGCTTTTTTTTTTAAAGGAAATTGAATTTTAATAGTTCTTTCTGTTTGGAAATAATGATATTCTTCCTGCTAATGTAGATAAAAACACAGCACCTCTGATTTAACTTTGTTTCTTAATTGAAGACCCTAGGGCATTTACGCTTCCTAATCAAAACATCTGAATGAAATGTAAAGAATTGAACCAGTTATCTTGATATAAATTGTTTCTCAGTATGGAAGTTGTTATTACTCTTGTCATATTCATTGAAACTGGTTTTGACAAAACAAGGAAACCATGAGGTTGTACCAGGGGGCCTGTTTTGGGAGTTTAAAACCAGTTAATAAACACAAGATGTTTCCCACAATGGGATTATTTAATTCTGGTCTTTGTGCTGTCCAAGATGGCAGTCATTGTCCACATGTAGCTGTTGACATTTGATATTTGGCTGGTCCTAATTGAGATGTGCTATATGTAAAATGCCACATTTTAAAGACTTAATATATAAAAAAAAGACTAAAATAGTTTATTCATATTTTTTGTATCACTCACATGTTGAAGTAATACATTCAAATTTTACTTTTTTTTTACTTTTTCATTTGACTGCTAGAAAATTTAAAATTACTTGAGGCATACATTGTATTTCTGATGGACAGAACTGGTCTGTGTCATCATATACAATCACCATACTTAGTCATCCATCACTCAGCATTCCATAGGCCTTAAAGCATCTAGTCTGTGTATGGATCAATTAATATAAATCTGTATTAACAATTGGATTCTTTGACTCATAAAATATTTTTTGAGTACCTACCATATACCAGACAGTATTCTAGGCACTGAAATACAGTAGTGAACAAAATAAAGCTCCCTGCCTTAATGGAGTTGACATTCTATCAGAGAGACTAAAAATATGTAAGTAAAATATGTAATCTATTAGGCAATAAGTTCCTTGCAGAAAATTATGAGAGAGGTTCAGTTGTAAATAGGGTCTTCAGGGAAGGCCTCACTGAAGCAGGTGATACTTGAGCAAAGACCTGAGAAGGTGAGAGAAAGAGTCTTGTAGACTTTGGGGAAAGAGTGTTGCAGGCAGAGGCAAGGGCAAGTGCAAAGACCATGAGGCAGGCTCGTGCCTGTCTCACTGAACCAGTAGGAGGAGGCTCGGTGATTGGTTGGAGGGGAGAGAGTGATGAAGAGAGAAGGAGATGACGGTAATGGATGATCCCATCATGTGAGCAGTGGTGACAGTAAGGATTTTGGCTTTGAACGAGATGGAAAGGAATTGGTGGGCTTAGAGAAGAGAAGGGGGGTGGGTTTTCTGTGGAAGCTGCTGTGATTCGAATGCTGAGGGGTAATGGTGGGAGATGGCAAGGGTGAGGCAGAGAAGCCCAGTTCAGGGCTGCTGCAGGGACCCAGTGCAGAGGCGGCGAATCCTGGGAAGTGACAGTTCTAGTTAGAGGTGGTTGTGGAATCACACGTGGGATGAGAGAGAAAGACTTGTCATCAGTATTGGCTCGGCTTTTGGCCTAAACAACTGAAGAAGGGAGTTACCTTTTATTGAATGGGGAAGGATTGTGGGAGGAATCAATTCAGGGCAGCACCAAGAACTCCGTTTTGGACACATTAAATTTGAGTTGCCTCTTCAGAATCTAAGTGGAAAGGTCACAGAGGCAGAGTCGAGGTCAGTGAGAGAGCAGTCAAAGGCATTAGCATTTAAAGCCCTGAGAGGGGTTGAGAAGTCATTAGCATTTAAAGCCCTGAGAGGGGTTGAAACCACCGAAGGAGTGAGAATAGGTAGGGAAAAGGAAAGCCGGAGACCACTGCAGCGTTGGGAGGTCGGGAGAGGAGATGGAGTCAGTGGAGGTGGCTGAGGCTGGACTGTAAGGTGAGCATTGGGATATTCTAGTCACCAAGGAAGTGGAGTGTTTCAGGGAAGCAAGAGTATCCAGTCTTGTCAGATGCTGCTGGTGGGTTCGGCAAGATGTGAGCTGGAAATTGATCGTTGTATTTAGCAATGAAGAGGTTGTTAGTGACCTTGACAAGAGCATTTTAACAAGGTGCTGGAGGCCAAGGCCTGAGTAGAGGAGATCCCAAGGGAGGAACTAAAGGGAATGTGAACCGAAGAGGATGCCCTCCAGACTCTCTTACTCTCTTTCAAGGAACTGTGGCGGCAAGGGGTCGAGGAAGCTTTTGGTTTTTTCAATGAGAGAAATTACCACATGTTTCTCTCAATTCTTTCTTAGAAAGAATTTAAGATCCTCTGAAATGACCCACCAGGTTTGTGACACTTCCACCTCTGTGTATACGTGTGGAAAAGGGTTGGTGTTTCTCTCCTAGAAGGAGTTCATAGAATTGTGTCTTGTGAAGTGTGTGAGTATAGAGGTTGGCACCGATTGTGCTATAAAAGGTGGCTTTTCTAATTGTTATGAAATTTAGCTTCCTTCCTTCTTGCTCAGGGTCTGCATTCATGTTCTGATAACTAAAGATTTTAAGAAAACGCATGTTAAACTAGTTCACCTCAGCTGGAAGAGTTGAGAAAACTAGTGTTTGGGAGCCACTTCTTTTCCTTACCAAGGAAGTTGCCAAAAGCATTGGAGGCAGTTGAGGTAGAGACAGTCTCAAGGTCACAAGATGAAACATTGCCAGAATGACCGGCCCTTTGATCTGATTGATGAGCGACATAGAACAAACACATAATCTCTCTGCACTTCAGTTCCAACAGGTGTAAAGTGAGGATACTGTTTGTTCTACCTGCTACATGAGGCTTTTATGGGATCAAGTGGGATGGTAGCGGAAGAGCTTCGTCAACTAGAAAGCACTCCACAAATATTCATAGTATTTGAAAGTGAGGTAGGCTTGAGGATTTTGTGACTGTAATAAGCAGAGAAAATGGAACATAGCAATGCCTGGGTTGAGAGTAATCACAATACATAATAATACTAATAGGATCCTCAAGAATTCGCCTTTTGTGTATGTCAGACTTTGTTAATAACACCACAGAGTCCAGCCTATCTGGGCCCTCATAGAGTTTTGTGGTCAAGAGCCATGGCTGAGATCCAAGCAATCAATCAATTTATCCCCTGAGAGCCTCAGCATTACTGAACATCTGACTATTTTGGCACATTCATGTTCGTTCGCTTCCTTAAACTATGTGGAAGAGCCTCTCTCTCCGTGGAAAATATGTCAGAGCTCTGCTGATAAATTTTCTCTCAGACTTGAGAGCATTTCTGTATTTGATGCTTGAAGGGGAATTGCAGTCCTGCTTTATTTTCATAAGAGATTGTGTTACAGGAAATTGAGACATCGAGAATGAGTAGCCAAGATCACCCCCATTAATGATGATGGGAAGATGATGAGTGAGTCCCTTTCTCATTAAAAGGAGTATAAAACTGGACAGAATTGACAAAAACAGTCAATTCAGGGCCCTGGAAAGGCCGACAGATCTGCCAGTGCTTTGGGTCAGAAGAGTGGGAGTTTGTGGCCTTCTTGCTTGGGACCTTGTCTGTTGCTCCACCCCCATCTCAGTTGGTAAGAGCAGTAATTTTGTCAGCCTAGCACTTTTATTTTTTATTATTTTTACTATTTTTTACCAGAAGTAAGGAACTTAGTTTGCAGAGGAGGCTGGGGTTGTGGGTAAAGCCCCCAGGTTGGCTGGCTAAAACGGGCATGCTCAATTCATAACAGACAGGGAAAACCGACCGTTTTTCTGTGTTAGTCCTGGTTTGTGGCCCCCCGGCAGAATTTACCAGGGAAAGCATGGAAATGACATGTGCAGAAGCAACGCCATTAGCTCTCTGCACACTTGTGGTATTTGCTGAACTTGTGTATCCAGGGGATAGAGGCTCAAGACAGTCACCCAGAAAGTAGGAGCCAACCAAGGCCCCTCGAAAGCTTGGGTGCATCTTCAAATGCTCCTTGACCCACAAACAACTCCCATCAGTGGAGGGGGGGAACTCTTTTTTTTTTTTTTTTTGTATTTTTTCTGAAGCTGGAAACGGGGAGAGACAGACAGACTCTCGCATGTGCCCAACCGGGATCCACCCGGCACGCCCACCTGAGGCGACGCTCTGCCCATCCTGGGCGTCGCTTTGTTGCGACCAGAGCCACTCTAGCGCCTGAGGTAGAGGCCACAGAGCCATCCCCAGCGCCTGGGCCATCTTTGCTCCAATGGAGCCTTAGCTGCGGGAGGGGAAGAGAGAGACAGAGAGGAAGGAGAGGGGGAGGGGTGGAGAAGCAGATGGGCGCCTCTCTTGTGTGCCCTGGCCGGGAATCGAACCCGGGACTTCTGCATGCCAGGCCGACGCTCTACCACTGAGCCAACTGGCCAGGGCCTAGGGGGGGAACTCTTATAGGTGCAGAGTGTTTGGGTACAACCTCTGCCCAGATATCTGGCTGACCACTGACCTGGGCAGACACTGAGGTAACGTCTAGGGAACCAGGGCAGAAACTAGAAATAGGAGTTTTAAAAGCTCAGCAGAGTCATCACGGGCTACATTTCATGAAAGAGTCAGATTCTATGTAGTTTAAGTTCAAACAAATTGCTAAAAGAACTATCAACCCGTCGAGTACTGAGGTTTATCAGCTGATGAGTAAGTAAAAGGTGGTATATCCTTGTAATGGAATACTATATGGCAATGAAAGGAATGAAGTACTGACACATACTACAACATGGATGGACTTTGAAAACACCATGCCGAGTAAAAGAAAACAATCAAGAAATGCTGATTATATGATTTCATTGTTATGACATGTCAGGAAGAGATAGTCATTCCTAGTAGCATCAAAAAAGACCAGAATACTTAGGGATAAATTTAATAAGTGATGGGTAAGTCCTGTACATTGAAAATGGAGACATTTTCCTGAGGAAAATTAAAGTATACCTAAATTAATGGGAACATACACTATGTCTGTTGTTTGGAAGACTCACTATTGTTAATGTGGTCGCTCTCTCCAAAGTGATCTATGGATTCAACAAAGTCATCATCAAGATCTCAAAAAGGGTTTTTGTAGAATATTTATAGACATTGGCAAACAGATTCTAAAATGTATATGGAAAGGCAGAGAATCTAGAATAGCTAAAGTAACTTTGAAAAAGGATAAAGTTAGAGGGCTTAAACCACCTGATTTTGAAACTTACCATAAAGCTACGGTGATAAAAAAATCAGTGTGGTATTTACATGTAGACAGACATCTAGATCAGTGGAACAAAATATCCAGAAATAGATACCTAAGTGGTCCATTGCTTTCCAACAAGGGGCTGAAGTCATTGAATAGAGACAGCATTGTCTTTTCAACAAACAGCCCTACAACAATGAAAATTCATCGTGGAAAGTAAAATGTACCTTAACTTTTACTTTACAGCACACATACACACACAAATGAACTTACAGTGGGTCGTCAACCAAAGTGTGAAGAAGGCAACATAACAGGAAGTCTTTGTGTCGTTGGGCTAGACAAAGATTTAGTAATAGGATGTAAAAAGCATGAAGTATCAAAGAAAAAAATGATAAATTTGGCTTAATCAAAAACAGCTTTGGTTTTCCGAAGACACTATCGTTAAGAAAGTGAAAAGTTAAGCCACCTACTAAGGGGTAATATTTACAAAATATAAGTTTGATAAAAGAATTTTTATCTAGAAAAAATCGTAAGACAGCAACCTCATTTGAATATGTGCAAAAGATTCCAATAGACATTTCACCAAAGAAAAGGTATATGAATGGCAAATAAGCACATGAAAAGAGTTTCAACCTAATTAGTCATTAGGGAAATGCAAATTAAAGCCATGAGTAAGATGTTACTTCACAGTCAATCTAATGGATAAAATTAAAAAGACCACAATCCATATGTTTGTTGGCAAGAATGTAGAAACATTATCACATAATATGATGTAGCCATGTTGAATAGCCTTTGGCAGTTTCTTTAAAAGTTTAACATACATTTAAGCAATTCCATTCCTAGTTATGCTGTAAGGGAAAGTAATAGAACATGTCCAAAGACTTGGATACAGTGTTCACAGCAGCTTTCTTTATATATTGCTCAGCAGTGAGAAGGAGTGGACTGTTGGTATATATATAACAACATGGATGAATCTCAAAATAATTATGCTGCATGAAAAACCCACACCCCACCCTCACCCTAAGTACCACAGTGCCTGGTTTCATTTAAGTGAAATTGGAGAAAATGCAAACTAATCTAGGGTGACAGAGAGATCAGTGGTTGCCTGAGGTTGACTTGGGAGAGGAAGGAGACGAGGATTCCAAAGGGAGGGGCACAGTGAAACACTAGAGGTGATGTATGTATTTATTTTCTTGGTTATTCATGGTAGTTTCCTGCATGTATACGTATGTCAAATTGTACACCTTAAATGTATGCAGTTTACTGTAAAACAGTTACATCACAGTAGGTTATTTTAAAAATTGTGCCCATTCAAAACACAAAAAATGTTCACAGCAGCATTATTCACAATAGACAAAAACTGGAAGCAACCCACATTCATCAACTGCTGAATGAAGAAAATAAAATGTTAGCCACACAATGGAATATTATCCAGCCACGAAAAAGAACGAAGTTCTAATTCATCTTACTGATATATACAGTAGTGTGGATGAACCTCAAAAACATTATACCAAGTGAAAGCCAGAATTAAAGGACTATATATTATATGATACTATTTATATGAAATTTTAGAAAAGGAAAAACCATGATCGGATCAGTGGTTGCCTGAGACCGGAGGTGGGGGCAGAGATGAGCTGTAACAGGTGCAAGGGAATTGTTGGTAACAGTTCTTGATAATAGTTGTGCAGTTGTATAAATTTACTAAAACTCACCTAAATGGTTGACTTTCATGGCACATAAATTATACCTCAATAAAGCTGTTAAAAATGGGTAGCCACCCAAATTTTATAGTTCTCTTTCACGTAACCGTTTAAGAAATTGGACTCTACTGCTGACTTCATTGTAATATATTGCCTTGGAATACTTTGGCGAGACAGTGAATTAAAATTCTTTGTCAGATGCTCTTTGGATTTTTTAAAAATTGAATCTATCAGTGACACTAGTTGATAAAATTACAGAGGTTTCAAGTGTGCAATTCTGTAACACATCATCTGTATATTGCATTGTGTGTTTACCACCCAAGTCACATCTCCTGTCACGTGTATTTGATCTCCTTGACTACCCTCCCACCCTCTTTCCCTCTGGTAACCACCATGCTGTTGTCTATGAATTTTTGTTTGTCACGTTTGTTCATTTGTTCCTTCCAGTTTGATATCCCCAATAACAGTAAAAATGGAAATATTTATTATCTTTACCAGAATTTGATGGCCAGTAACAGCTTTATTTCCTTGTATAGGAACATTGGTTTAAAATGATTGGTTTTATAGTTGCTAACTGTACATATTTGATAAACATGGGGGTACGTTTCTTCTTTTGAATCAGTGATTTGGTATTCATAGGATATATTCATAAAAGTCGGATAGCTGGGTCAAAGGGAAGTTCCATTTTTAATTTTTTGAGGAATCTCCATACTGTTTTCCACAGTGGCTGCACCAGTCTGCATTCCCACCAGCAGTGCAGGAGGGTTCCCTTTTCTCCACATCCTATCATGTTGTATACCGCCATTGTGACTGGTGTGAGGTGATATCTCATTGTGGTTTTAATTTGCATTTCTCTAATGATTAGTGATGTTGAACATTTTTTCATCTGCCTTTTGGCCATCTGTATGTACTCTTTGGAGAAGTGTCTATTCATTTCTTTTCCCCATTTTTTGATTGGATTGTTTATCTTCCTGGTGTTGAGTTTTACAAGTTTTTTTATAAGTTTTGGTTATTAACCCCTTATCAGACATATTGTCGAAAATGTTCTCCCATTGTGTGGTTTGTCTTTTTATTCTGTTCATGTTGTCTTTAGCTGTGCAAAAGCTTTTTAGTTTGATATAGTCCCATTTGTTCATCCTGTCCTTTATTTCCCTTGCCTATAGAGATAAATCAGCAAATATATTGCTGTGAGAGATGTCGGAGAGCTTACTGCCTATGTTATCTTCTAAGATGGTTATGGTTTCACGACTTACATTTAAGTCTTTTATCCATTTTGAGTTTATTTTTGTGAATGGTGTAAGTTGGTGGTCTAGTTCCATTTTTTTGCAGGTAGCCGTCCAATTTTCCCAACACCATTTGTTAAAGAAATTGTGTTTACTTCATTGTATGCTCTTATCTCCTTTGTCAAATATCAATTGTCCATAAAGGTGTGGGTTTATTTCTGGGTTCTCTGTTCTGTTCCATTGATCTATATGCCTGTTCTTATGCCAGTACCAGGCTGTTTTGAGTGCAATGGCCTTGTAGTATAATTTGATATCAGGAAGTATGGTACCATCCACTTTATTCCTTTTCAAGATTGCTAAGGCTATTTTTGTTCCTTTTTGGTTCCATATAAGTTTTTGGAATATTCTATATCTTTGAAATATGTTGTTGGTATTTTTTTTTAGAAGCTTAGTCTTTTTTTTTATTTTTTTATACAGGGACAGAGATAGAGTCAGCGAGAGGAATAGATAGGGTCAGACAGGAATGAGAGAGATGAGAAGCATCAATCATCAGTTTTTCATTTTGACACCTTAGTTGTTCATTTGATTGCTTTTTCACATGTGCGTGGACTATGGGCCTTCAGCAGACCCAGTAACTCCTTGCTCGAGCCAACGACCTTGGGTCCAAGCTGGTGAGCTTTTTGCTCAGACCAGATGAGCCTGTGCTCAAGCTGGCGACCTTGGGGTCTTGAACCTGGGTCTTCCGCATCTCAGTCCAATGCTCTATCCACTGCGCCACCACCTGGTCAGGCTGTCATTGGTATTTTAATGGGAATTGGATTGAATTTATAAATTGCTTTGAGTAATGTAGACATTTTAATGATATTTATTCTTACTATCCATGAACACGGTATATGCTTCCACTTGTTTGTATCTTCCTTGATTTCTTTTATCAATGTTTTATAATTTTCCGAGTACAAGTCTTTAACCTCCTTGGTTAAATTTACTCCTAGATATTTTATTTTTGTTGTTGCAGTAGTGAAGGGGGTTGTTTACTTAATTTCTCTTTCAGACAGTTCATTGTTGGTGTATAAAAATGCCTCTAATTTCTGAATATTAATTTTATATCCTGCCATCTTGCTGAATTTATTTATCAGGTCTAGTAGTTTTTTGACTGAGACTTTAGTTTTTCTATGTACAGTATCATATCATCATAAAATGATAGTTTTACTTCTTTTCCAATTTGGATGCCTTTTATTTCTTCTTCTTATCTGATTGCTGTGGCTAGGACTTCCAGAACTATGTTGAATAAGAGTGGTGAAAGGGGGCACCCCTGCCTTGTTCCTGTTCTTAAGGGGATTGCTTTTAATTTCTGCCCATTGAGTATGATGTTGGCTGTGGGCCTGTCATAGATGACCTTTATTATGTTGAGATATGTCCCCTGTATTCCCACTTTGGTAAGAGTTTTGATCATAAATGGGTGCTGGATTTTATCAAATGCTTTTCCTGTATCTATTGATATAATCATGTAATTTTTCTCATTTTGTCTATGTGATGAATCACATTGATTGATTCGCAAATATTGTACCAGCCTTGCTTCCCCAGAATAAATCCCACTTGATCATGGTGTATGATTTTTTTTTTTTCATGTATAGCTGGATCTGGTTTACTAATATTTTTTTGAGGATTTTAGCATCTAAATTCATCAGGGATATTGGCCTATAGTTGTTTTTTTTTGTATTGTGTTTGCCTGGTTTTGGAATAAGAATTATGCTCTCTTTGAAGGAGCTTGGAAGTCTTCCTTCCTCTTGAATTTTTTGAAATAGCTTGCGAAGGATAGGAGTTAGTTCTTCTTTGAATATTTGGTAGAACTCACCTGTGAAGCCATCTGGCCCAGGGCTTTTGTTTGTTGGGAGTTTTTCTTGAAAACTGTTTCAATCTCATTTGTTGTAATCAGTCTGTTTAGGTTTTCTGATTCTTCCAGATTGATTTTTGAAAGATTATATATTTCAAGGAATTTGTCCTTTTCACCTAGGTAGGTTGTCTAATTTTTTGGCGTACAGTTCTTCATAGTATTTTCTTACAATCCTTTGTACTTCTGTGTCAGTTGTTACTTCTCCACTCTCATTTCTAATTTTATTTGAGTCCTCTTTTTTTTTTCCTGGTGAGTCTGTTTAAAGGTTCATCAATCTTGTTTACCTTTTCAAAGAACCAGCTCTTAGCTTCATTGATACTCTGTATTGATTTTTTAGCCTCTATTTTATTTATTTCTGCTCTGATCTTTATTATTTCCTTTCTTCTGCTTCCTCTGGTCTTTACTTGCTGTTCTTTTTCTAGTTCTTTTAGATGCCAGGTTAAATTGTTTATTTGAGCTTTTTCTAGCTTCTTAAGGTATGCCTGTAATGCTATGAACTTCCCTCTTAGGACTGCTTTTGCTGTGTTGCATAAATTTTGAGTTGTTGTATGTTCATTTGTTTCAAGGAAATTTTTTATTTTTTCCTTGATCTCATTGTTAACTCATTCATTATTTAATAACATGCTATTTTGTTTCCAAGTGTTTGAGTGTTTTTCAGTTTTTCTATTGTAGATTTCTAGTTTCATGCCATTGTGATCCGAGAAGATGCTTGATATGATTTCAATCTTCTTAAATTTGTTGAGTCTTATTTTGTGTCCTAACATGTGGTCTATGCTAGAGAATGTACCATAAGCACTTGAAAAGAATGTATATTCTGCTGCTTTAGGGTAAAAGGTTCTGAAGATATCTATTAAATCCAGTTGATCTAGTGTGTCCCGTAAGTCTGCTGTTTTTTTGTTAATTCTCTTTCTTGAGGATCTCTCCAGGGATGTTAGTGGGGTATTGAAATCCCCTACTATTATAGTATTGCTGTTGATCTCACCCTTTATGTCCATCAAAACCTGCTTTATATATTTACGTGCTCCTGTATTAGGTGCATAGACATTTATAATGGTTATATCTTCCTGCTGGATTGCTCCTTTTATCATTATGTAGTGACCTTCTTTATCCTTTACTATAGCCCTTGTTTTAAGGTCTATTTTGTCAGATATAAGTATTGCTACCCCAGCTTTTTTTTTCATTTCTATTTGGATGAAATATTTTTTTCATCTCTTTCAGTCTATGTGTAGCTTCTGTTTTGAGGTGGGTCTCTTGTAGACAGCATATGTATGGGTCCTGTTTTCTCATTCATGCAGCTACCCTATGTCTTTTGATTGGATCATTTAATCCATTTACATTTAAGGTTATTATTGATATGTAGTTGTTTATTGCCATTTTACTCTTTAAAGCTATATTCCTCTTTTGCTATATTCTTTTCCCCCTTTGATCTGTTTACAACAGACCTCTTAACATTTCTTGGAGCATTGGTTTGGTTGTAATGAATTCCTTGAATTTTTTTTTTTTTTTTGGTCTGGGAAGCTTTTCATTTCTCCTTCAATTTTAAATGATAGCCTTGCTGGATAAAGAAGTCTTGGTTTGTAGGCTCTTGTTCTGTATTACTTTGAATAATTCTTGCCAATTCTTTCTGGTCTCAAGTGTTTCTGTTGGGAAGTCGGATGTCATCCTTATGGGGGCTCTTTTGTAGGTGAGTGACTGCTTTTTCTCTTGCAGCTTTTAGTATTCTTTCTCTGTCTCTGAATTTTGGCATTTTAATTTTATGTCCTGCTGTAGGTCTCTTTGGGTTCCTCTTTAATGGGATTCTCTGTATTTCTTGAACTTGTATGACTTTTTTCTGCATCAATTTAGGGAAGTTTTCAGCTATGATTTCTTCAAAAAGGTTCTTTATCCCGTGTTCTTTCTCTTCTCCTTCAGGAACCCCTATTATGTGAATGTAGTTTCCCTTCGTGTTGTCACAGAGCTCTCTTAGAGCAGGCGTTCCCAAACTATGGCCCGCGGGCCATTTATTCGGCCCCTGCTGCACTTCCGGAAGGGGCACCTCTTTCATTGGTGGTCAGTGAGAGGAGCACTGTATGTGGTGGCCCTCCAACAGTCTGAGGGACAGTGAACTGGCCCCCTGTGTAAAAAGTTTGGGGACCCCTGTCTTAGAGTTTCCTCAGACATTTTGATCCTCTTTTCTTTTTGCTGATCTGATTCTGTGCTTTTGCTTATCTTGTCTTTTAAATCACTGATTTGATCGTCTGCTTCATCCAGCCTGCTTTTAATTCCTTTTAGTGTAGTCTTCATTTCTGATCTTGTGTTTGTCATTTCTGTCTGATTCTTCTTTATGATTTTAATGTCCTTTATGATGCCAGCTATCTCTTTGTTTAGGTGCTCATTTTGTTTATCTATTGTTCCTCTAAGATCCTTGAGTATCCTAACAATAATTATTCTAAACTTTGCATCCAGTATTTTGGTTATTTCCATTTCATTCAGTTCTTTTTCTGGGGATTTCTCTTGTTGATTCATTTGAATTGCACTTCCCTGTCTTCCCATTTTGTCTCTGTATAGACTGTTCCTTTGGATGTGTTTGTGTAGCTAGCTGATTATAGGGTTGGTGTTGCCTGCCTCCAGCTTTCAGTCGTGTTGTTTCTAAATCTTCTTGGGATGGCTTCAGCTTTTTGTAATCTGCTGTGGGCTACTTGCTGCTACTGATCTTTTTGCTGTTAGTAACAGCATTTTCTATGCCTTAGCTGGGTTAGGTGTGAGGAGCCTTTCCTGAAGATACCACTCTAACTATGGTTGTTAGGTCTTGAGCTGATGCTCTCTATATCTGGCCGTTGGATGTACCAGCTCTGGACCTCCCTGGTTGGGACCTGGCACAGACCAGTGGGGGGTCACTGCTTTTGACTGGCCCTTAGGAACCTTCTTGGAGCTACAGGCAATCCAGAATTTGTGTCTGCCTCTGCTGGACCTCGAGGCCATTGTAACTATCAGCTGCACTCCTAGGCTGGCTTTTATCCACTCTTGGCTAGTGTGTGTGGCCTCTCTATTCCTGAAGTGAGGTCTTTCCGCCGGCACCCCTCTGCCTCCACCTCCTCAGGCACTCGGGCACCAGTGCAGGCTTGCGGGCCACAGCTCAGGCTGCTCTGTAGGCGTGCGGGACTCCTCGCCTTGCTGAGCTTCACCCCCCATGGGCACGCAGGCTGCCTCTTTGGGCTCCACCCCCACAGGTGTAAGGGATGCCTCTTCTGGCTCTACCTCTCTCCTTTGCAGTGTGGGCTGCCTAGCTCTGCCCTTTGTGGGTACACGGGCTGCTTCTCCCGGCTCTGCCCCCTGCTGTCGCTGCACTGGCTGCCTGATTCTTCCCCTAATGGGCTCCACCCTCCGCGGGTGTACAGGATGCCTCACCCCTCTGGAGTCCACCCTGCGCTGGTGCAGAGGAGGCCTCACCCCACAGGGTTCCACCTCCGCAGGCACATGGGAGGCCTCTCTGGGCTCCGCTCCCTGCAGCTGCCATGTGGGCTGCCTCACTGGGCTTTGCCCCTGTCTGCCACATGGACCAAGTGCCATGGCCACAGCTGAGCCCTCCTGCCCTTCAGAGAGTACTCAGCAGGTTGGGGGGGCTGTGTAGCCCAGTCCTCAGCACTCAAATCCTGTGTCCCTGATACACCCCCTGCTTCTAAGTGTCTCTCTGCACTGACTGGAGCAGGAGAGCCTGTGGTGGGTGGGGTAATTACTTCCTTTTGCTGGCTTGGTTCTCCCAGGAAGAATGGGCACTTTAGGTTTGGGGACTCAGTACAGGGGTCAGGGTGGCTGTCTCCCACAGTCTCTTCCTGTGTCCCCAAGACTACACTCTCCTCTCACAACTCCAGTCCTCTCGGCACTCCCTGCTCCCGGAGCCCCGGGTAAGTGGCTGTGAATAAGGTGTTCTGTGTGGTCCCTTTAAGATGGAGGCCCTGGCCAGTTGGCTCAGCGGTAGAGCGTCAGCCTGGTGTGTGGGGGACCCGGGTTTGATTCCCGGCCAGGGCACATAGGAGAAGCACCCATTTGCTTCTCCACTCCCCCTCCTTCCTCTCTGTCTCTCTCTTCCCCTCCCGCAGCTGAGGCTCCATTGGAGCAGGGATGGCCCGGGCACTGGGGATGGCTCCTTGGCCTCTGCCCCAGGCGCTAGAGTGGCTCTGGTCGCGGCAGAGCAATGCCCCGGAGGGGCAGAGCATCGCCCCCTGGTGGGCAGAGCGTTGCCCCTGGTGGGAGTGCTGGGTGGATCCTGGTTGGGCGCATGCGGGAGTCTGTCTGACTGTCTCTCCCTGTTTCCAGCTTCGGAGAAAAAAAAAAAGATGGAGCCTGGGTCTGAGAGTTCTGTCTCCCTCTCATAAACAGTATCCTGGCTCTTCTTTCAGTTAACTACTGTTCATAAGCCTTCTCTAGTTTCTGGGACTCCAGGCTGGGTTTCTGGTCCTGTGGCTGAGGGCCCACAACTCTCTGGGAAACGCACCCCACCATGAGAGACCCTCCAGGCCACAGCTCACTCTTGGGAGCGGGGCAGCCCTTTCTTCATCTCTGCCTTTCCTACCAGCTCAGTGTGGTTCCTTCGGTGATGCTTGGTTATAGATTCCTCTTTATTTAATCCAAAGTTGGTTTTTCAAGATGATTGTTCCTAAGTTAAGTTATAATCCACTTTGGTTCTGGGAGGTGGGAGTTGTAATGTCCGCCCACTCTGTCACCATTTTCTCTTGTCCTCCAGACTTATCTTCTGGTAATATGTGGTCAGAGCCTGCTTTAAGTGTGTTCTTTGGGAAGAAAGTTGCTTGAAGGCAGTGCAGTACCAGTTCCAGAGCTGTGGAACTCACAGCCTGGGCTTGAGGACTAGTGACAAGCAGTTTCCTTTTCTTCCACCAGAGGGAGTGCCTACGTTGTTGCTAACCTGAACTCTGAGGTCTGAATTCCCTTCGGCACTATGCCTGAAAAGTTGGGATACAATAAATTGCTGGGGAAAATGTGAAAGAAAAAGATTTTTTTGAGTCTCAAGGGAAAGAGGTATTCAAAACATAAGGATAAAAAAAGGGATTGTGACAGAAATTCCTTTAAGATAGGAAAGCTTGTGCTGAACATAAATCATTACAGATTTTGTTCCTGGTAAAACCACCTTTTTATTTTAACCTATATTTGAGAATTATGATTTAAAATTTTATTTCCTCCCTTCTTTGCAACTGTGCCTATAAATCTTTTGAGTTTTTTATTTGCCCCTACCCTGCACTTTTTATTTTCTTTGTTTCAGCTGCTGAATTCTGTTACACGATGAGCTGCTGTCATCCACAGCTCAGAAGGCTGGGTGGGAACATGGAAAGGCACTGTTTTTGTGAACCAGCCTTAAGGACATGGAAGCAATTTACCATGCAGTGAAATTTTGAAATTTGAAACGAAGATCAGAGCTAAACAGAGTGAAGTTGGTAGTTATGTAATTATTCTTTTTTTTTTTTTTTTTTTTTTTAATTCAGTGAGAAGAGGGCAGGCAGAGGAGACAGACTCCTGCATATGCCCCACCCGGGATCTACTTGGCCAGACCCACTAGGGGGCAGTGCTTTGCTCATCTGAGGTGTTGCTCCGTTGCTCAGCCACAGAGCTTTTTCTTAGCACCTGCTCAGCAACAGAGCTCTTCTTGGCACCTGAGGCAGAGGCCATGGAGCCATCTTCAGTGCCCAGGGCCAACTTGCTCCAACTGAGCCATGGCTGCAGAAGGGGGGAGAGAGAGAGAGAGAGAGGGAGAGAGAAAAGTGAGGGAGAGAGGAGTGGAGAAAAAGATGGGTGCTTTTCCTGTGTGTCCTGACTGGGAATCGAACCCAGGACATTTACATGCTGGGCTGATGCTCTACCACTGAACCAACTGGCCAGGGCAGGAATTATTCTAATAAAAAGAGGGAAATAGTTTTATCTCAGCTTGTATATGATTCCTGTCGATGTTTAGTTTAAATTATCCAGGCATCTCTTTATTTTGCTAGCATTTATATACAAAAGTCATGAGCACATTGTGTTTCACATAATTATAATTATATCTTAGCATTTTTTCTTTTCTTATGGGAAAATGTTGGAATTTAGGAAGAACAGCCCCAGGCATCTCCTTTTACTCTGAATCCTGCTTTTAGAAGTTTTCTCTGAAGCTCATTCCCGGTTCACAGTTTGGCTGCCTTGATTCAGGTTGTGATGTCACTCTGTTTGAAACTTGACAGAAGCATAGTTTTCCCTATAATTTTACTCATTCTCTTGAAATCTGATAATAACTTAAGCAAGAGAAAGGGGAATGGGATTACTACCGAAATTATACAGGATTTTATCTGTGTAGTAGCCAGTTTAAAATGATCATTGCTGGTGCACTGTAAGGCATTACCAACTTGTAAAATACCTTTGAGATCGCAACATTACAAAACGAAGGACTATAAAAGAGAAAAGAATTCTGTGGCTCCATTTTCTTTGCATCCACCATGGAATTTGTTCTTATTTCAAAACATGGTGATGTCCATGATAGTCTGTTGTCCACATGAATGCCACCGTCTTGTCTATTGTGGCAAAAAAGAAGGTAGAGAGAATAGATGGGTACAGGGGCAAGCTGTTCTTTAAAAGTTACTTTTTAAAATTGTGGAATATTTCAGACATAAGAAGAAAGCATGAGGACGATTATGGAATTAAAATATTATGTGATTATTAAAACATTATGTGTATTCTTCCACAGGGCTGTCCCCACTTTCTGCTTTAGTGAGGGGGGGACTACTCTGAATTTGGTGTTTACCTTTCTCATGCATTCCTTCCCTTTTACTTAAAGATGTATTCCTAAATTTACATAGAGTGGTGGTACATGTTTTTTACCTTCTTAAACTTCTGAGTGTACAGTGCATTACTGTTAACTGTAAGTACAAGGTTGCACAGTACATCTCTGGAACTCGCTCCTCATGTGACTGAAACTTGATACATGCTGAACAGCAACTCCTCATTCCCCCTTGACAACTGTCATTCTCCTTTGGGCTTTTATGAGTCTCTATGATAGATACCTCATATAAATGGGAATCATGCTGTATTTGTTCTTCTGTGATGGGCTTCTTTCACATGGCATAATATCCTCAAGGTTCATTCATGTTATTCACATGAAATTTTAAATCCTCTTTAATACACCATTCAGGAAATTTATCCATTCATTTGTGGGTAGACATCTAGGTTGTTTCTGCGTCTTGGCTAATGGGAATAATGCTACAGCGAACACGGGGTGCAAATATCTCTGAGAACCTGTTTTCAATTCTTTTGGCTTGACTGCACCCAAACGTAAAATTACTTGATCATATAATAGTTCTATTTTTAATATTTTGAGGAACCTCCATATTATTTCCCATAGCAAATGCACCATTTTACAATCCCACCCACAGTGCACGAGGGTTCTAATTTCTAAACATCCTTGCCAACACTTACTTGTTTATTTACTCATTTATTTTGGGTAATGGCCATACTAACAGATGAGATGATATCTCATTGTGGTTTTGATTTGCATTTCCCTGATGATTAGTGACATTAAGCATTTTTTTATATACCTTTTGGCCATTTGTATATGTCTTTTTTGGAGAAATATTTATTCAAGTCCTTTTCCCATTTTTAAGTCACTTTTATTTGTTTACTTACTATTGAATTGTAGGGGTCTTTATGTACCATATTATGTTTATTAACTTATCCATAAATCCATAATATATCCATACGTAGTTTGCAAATATTTTCTCCCATTCTGTGGATTTTCTTTTCATTTTGTTGATTGTCTTCTTTGTTGTGCAAAAAGCATTTTAGTTTTATGTAGTCCTTCTTGTCTGATTTTGCTCTTGTTGCAAGATCAATGTCATGAAGCTTCCCCTCTCTGGTTTCTGCTAGGAGTTTTATAGTTTCATCTCTTTAACCCATTTTGAGGTGACTTTTGTGTATGATACAAAATAAGGGTTCAATACCATTCTTTAGTATGTGGAGATCCAGTTTCCCTAGCACCATTTATTGAAGGGAATGTCCTTATCCCTGTGTGTTCTTGGAGCCCTTATGGAAGATCAATTGACTGAATATGCATGGATTTATTTTTCTGGGCTCTCTGTTCTGTTCCATTGGTCTGCACACCTGTCCTTACGCCTGCGCCAATTAGAGAAGAGCAGCCTTGATACTTCCTTAAGTAATTGATGGAATTCACCAGTGAAGTAATTGGTTCTGGTTTTTTCTCTGTTGGGAAGTTTTTTGTTTGTTTGTTTGTTTTTTGTATTTTTCTGAAGCTGGAAACGGGGAGAGACAGTCAGACAGACTCCCACATGCGCCCAACCGGGATCCACCCGGCAGGCCCACCAGGGGCGACACTCTGCCCACCAGGGGGCGATGCTCTGCCCCTCCGGGGCGTCGCTCTGCCGCGACTAGAGCCACTCTAGCGCCTGGGGCAGAGGCCAAGGAGCCATCCCCAGCACCCGGGCCATCTTTGCTCCAATGGAGCCTCGGCTACGGGAGGGGAAGAGAGAGACAGAGAGGAAGGAGGGGGGCGGGGTGGAGAAGCAAATGGGCGCTTCTCCTATGTGCCCTGTCCGGGAATTGAACCCGGGTCCCCTGCACGCCAGGCCGACACTCTACTGCTGAGCCAACTGGCCAGGGCTGTTGGGAAGTTTTTGATTACACATTCAGCCTACTTAGTAGATGTGGGTTTGTTTATGTTTCTTGTTTCTTGATGATTCAATCTTAGTAGGTTCTATGTTTGTATCAGTTCATCCATTTCTTCTAGGTTATCCAAGTTGTTGGTATATATTTGTTTATAATCCTTTTTATTTCCGTGGTGTCAGTCATTATGTCTCCTCTTGCATTACTGATTTTGAGTCCTCTGTTTTATTTAGTTGTTGTCAGTTTGTCAATTTTGTTAATCTTTTCAAAAAACCAACTCTTAGTTTTGTTGATTTTTTTCTATTGTTTTTCTCGTCTGCATTTCATTTATTTTTGCTCTCATATTTATTATTTCCTTCCTTCTGTTAACTTGAGGCTTAGTTTAGTTTCCTTTGCTAGTTCATTGAGGTGTAAAGTTAGTTTATTTGGGATCTTTTTTTAATTTCTTTCTTTGTTTCTTTTCTTTCCTTTCCTCTCCTCTTTCTTTATCGTAGATGTTTACCACTAGGAACTTCTCTCTTAGTACCACTTTTGTTGCATCCCATAAACTTTGTTATGTTGTGTTTTCGTTTTCAGGTATTTTCAGATTTCCCTTTTGATTTCTTCTGTGACCTGCTGGTAGCTGGGGATGGTGTTGTTTACTTCCCACATGTTTTGAATTTTCCAGCATTTCTTCTGCTAGTAATTCTAGTTGCATTCCATTGTGGTTGGCAAAGATAACTTGGTATAATTTTCATCATCTTAAACTTGTATGGAACACGTTTTCAGACACGATATAAATCATATCTGTTGAGAGTTTGTAAGTTCTGAAACTTTTGGGTTAGAGATCAGTCCCAGATTTCCTTTCTTTTTCTTTTTATTAAAATTTAAAGCAATTAAAGAATCCCATCCTACTGAGGGATCCCAGCACACGTTTCTTCTGTAGACACAGCGTTTCCTATCTTGAGTGGCACTTCAAAGGCTTTGCCTCCTCTTCACAAAGTTTGGCTTGTGCGTACCACGCGTTCCCTGAGTGTGAGCAGATTCTTGAAAATAGTCGATGACATCTGTACACTTGCTTTTTCTCTGATTTTTTCTTTTCTTTATGGTAAGAAATAGTCTATAAAGCCTGTTGGGTGTGTGAGGGGCATGTGGGTGACTCCTCTCACATCTGCTCGGGGGGTCTGGCAGAGGTTTGCTGAGTGCAGGACCAAGGCTGCTTGGTCACGTGTTCTCACTGAACCCGGCCGGCTCCAGGCCAGCCCAGTTAGACTTTGTCTGGTTTCTTTCATAAAACTGCCTATTTTTTCACTTCTAAGGGAAGTGTTAGGCACTTCAGAGATGTTTGTTTTTGTCACATGCGTGCCATCTGTGGTCTCTCTTGGCATCTTGCGCAGGTCCCCAAATGGACCAAAGTGTCTGTTGGTCAGTGTCCAGAGTGGTCAGGGTGCTGCCCTGTGTTTGTTGGTATAACCAGCACTGAGACACGTATGTGACATCCCAGGCCCCAGTGCTGTGGGCCCCGTTTTTAAAATTTTAAGTAAATCCTTTATTTAGAATAATGTTAGATTTGAAGAAAAGTTGCGGCCCTGGCTGGTTGGCTCAGTGGTAGAGCGTTGGCCTGGCGTGCAGAAGTCCCGGGTTCGGTTCCCGGCCAGGGCACACAGGAGAAGCGCCCATCTGCTTCTCCACCCCTCCCCCTCTCCTTCCTCTCTGTCTCTCTTCCCCTCCCGCAGTGAGGCTCCATTGGAGCAAGGATAGCCCGGGCGCTGGGGTGGCTCCTTGGCCTCTGCCCCAAGCACTGGAGTGGCTCTGGTCGTGACAGAGTGACACCCCGGATGGGCAGAGCATCGCCCCCTGGTGGGCAGAGCGTCGCCCCCTGGTGGGCGTGCCGGGTGGATCCCAGTCGGGCACATGCCCTGTTTCCAGCTTCAGAAAAATACAAACAACAAACAAACAAAAAAAAGTTGCCTAGATAGTATGAGGGACATAAACCATATGTCCCTCACTCGGTTACCCCAGTTACTGACTCTTAACATTATTGTGTTACATTTATCAAAATTAAGCAACAGACATTTTTACAAGACTATTAAATAAAATCCACACGTGATTACGATTTCACTGGTTTTTCCTTAATGCCCTCTTTCTGTTCCAGGGTCCCCACCCCAGCATATTGATTGCCTTATATTTTGTCATCTCTCTCCTTAATTTCCTGTGGTCTGTGGCAGTTTCTCAGACTTGCCTTGTTTTTGATGACCTTGTCAGTTTTGAGGAATGCTGGTTAGATAACTTGTAGAATGTCTCTCAGTTTGGGTTTTAGAGGAAGAGCACAAAGGTGAAGTGACATTATTTTTCCCCTCTTTTTGAGGGTGGGGGGAAGGACAGACAGCGACAGACAGACAGGAAGGGAGAGAGATGAGAAGAAGCATCAACTGATAGTTGTGGCACCTTAGTTATTCATTACTTGCTTTCTCATACTTGTCTTGACCAGAGCACTGCAGCTGAGCCAGTGATCCCTTGCTCAAGCCAGTGACCTTGGTCTCAAGCTAGCAACCCTGGGCTCAAGCCAGATGAGCCCACGCTCAAGCTGGCAATCTTGGGGTTTTGAACCTGGGTCCTCTGTGTCCCAGGCAACTGCTCTATCCACTGCACCACTGCCTGGTCAGTCCTGAAGTGACATTCTTATACCATTGTAGGAAAGGAACATGAGACCAACATAGCTCATCCCTGATGGTGTGTCCTTGATCACCTAGCTGGAGTAGTGCCTGTCAGTTTTCTCCACTGTACAGTTACACCCCCCCCCCCCTACTCTACTCTTTGGAAATCAGTCAATGAGGCACAGTGTAGACTCAATTTAAGAATTTTGTTAATTGTTCTTTCTGTACCCTGTTGTAGTTGAACCATGGCTATAATTTTTTTGGTGCTCTGTATTGATTTTGCTTTAGCCTTGGGAATGACTAAAAATTGCCTAGGCCTAGGAGGGATTTGGTGTAGTTAGTAGCTATGTGGGCTCTTTCTTCCGGTGCTCATGTGTTCAGTTCACAGGCATTATTTTAGACTCGCTATACTCTGCCCATGGCCTCCTTGTGCCCCATGAGCCCCTCCATTCTGCTTGTGAGGCTGTACCGCTGGTACTGGATCCTTTGAGCACAAGGAAACCTCGTCTTTCTTTTACTGTTGGGGAAGGAGGTTTAGCCTGAGAACATTTTGTCCAAACCGAAGCCTATATAATCAGCACATACCAAAATGTATTTGTTCTAATTAACTTAATGGAAAGTTGTCTATGTATGGAAAGTTTTCTCTGTATGAGTTTTAATGCTCTCTGATGCATTTCAGCATCATGACGGGTGGGCTGGCCCTGTGCATGCCCTGGCTACCTGCAGGGTAGCTGGATCTGAGGGGTTCAGGGTATAGCTTGCTTATTGCTTCTGTGTTGTGTGTGAGATGAAATGTCTCAATGAATTTGACTTTTCTTTGTCTGATTAGTCTTTTTTGCTCTATTCAAATAACTTTATTTACATTTCCACTTCAAGTCTATGTCTAAATAAGAAAGAGAAAAGAATAAATTATTGTTTCAGCATGTAATAGGAATATTCTTGAAATTATAGGTAGATAGATGGATAGATATCTATATATACTGTTTTTGTTCACTGAATTATCATTTTACATGCTCTTAGGTAACTGTGTCAAAAACAACAAAAAACCTTGTAATAAAGTCTGGTGCCCGAAACAACCAGTCACACTCGCAGACGTTTAATTTCACCCGTAGTCGCAAACATTTCAGGAGGTGGGCCAGTGAAAGGCTGTTTCCTAGGACGTTAGAACCTCACATTCCTTCTCGTTATTGTGAACTGATGTAGGAAATTGCTCTGTGTGTCAGAGAGTATGTTGTCCTGGCAGCCTTAGAATCCAGGCCTGGGGGAAAGTTCAAAAAACTGCATGAAGTGGGCTTTTGCTCACTTCCTGGTCCCTCGGGATGACAACTCAAAGACAGAGTAGTGCTTTTAATCAGCCGCAGGGGAACTCCTTTCCCTGGCCCCCCAATTTTGCTCTCAGTCACTCAAAATATTCTTAAAATCATCCGGGGGGGTTCCCACATGTTCTATAATCAGCCTCCCTTAAAGGTTTCAAATGTGTGAAGGACGTAGCAGAGGGTTAGCACGGCTCACGTTTGGTTGCTCAGTTGCACGAGAGCCGCTCAGCATGCCGTTACTGTGTTTTAATATTACTCATTCTTTTTTCTAAGTGTGGATGTTCAAGAAAGAGACGCTGCACATTATGAAGTGAAAGAGAAAACATTAGTTTGTTCTCAGGGAGGTGACAGGCTTGTGGAAGATAAGGTGTTTGGCTCTGTCCTGGCTCTTGTTTCTGCAGTAGGTAGAGAAAACTGCAGAGCGTTGGGTGCAGGAGGCCCGCCCCTGCTACCAGCCCCCTGTTCTGCACCAGGTGTGCCCTCCCCACTGAGCTCTGGGCTCCCATGCTCCGGGCTCCGAGTTGGGTGTGTTTCTGCCACTCAGACCTGGTACGGGTGCTTCCTGCAATTACTGTTCAGATCTGTCTCTTGAAGTGGTCTTAAAAATATGACATGTTGAGCCATTTGGGGGGAAATATATGGGAATGAAAAGCCCTGTTGTGTCACGTGTAATTAGTATTCTATGCAAGAGTCAGTCTGTCAGAAACCACCTGTGTGTACCACCTGTGTCGTGCCTGCACTTTCCTGAGCTTCTGTGGGGGGAGGTGTGGCCTCTGTGGGGACAAGGTTGTATTTACACACCTGTTTGCTCAGTTACCCTGCCCCTCCACCCCGGGTGCACGGGAGAAACCTCAACAGTGAACAGAGGCCTGCCATCTACCCACTCTACCACTCTGCAAGCACACTTGCCAAATTCAGTGCCAAAGTGAAGTTTTCTTAAATGATGGGAAAACTGATAACTGGTATCCAGAAAGCAAAGTCCCTGGGCGTTGTCTGCCTTGTCTTCTTCCTTTTTTGTTTTTCTTTTCCAAGTGAGAGGAGGCGAGGTAGACAGACTCCCACATGCGCCCCGACAGGGATCCAGCTGGCAACATCTGCCTGAGGCCAATGCTCTGCCCATCTGGGGCCATGCTCGCAACCGAGCTATTTTTGGTGCCTGAGGTGGAGTTTCCATAGAGCCATCCTTAGTGTCCAGGACCAATGCACTTGAACCAATTGAGCCATGGCTGCAGGAGGATAAGAGAAAGAGAGAGAGAAGGAGGAGAGGGGGAGGTAAGAAGTAGATGGTCATTTCTCCTGTGTGCCCTGACTGGGAATCAAACCCAGGACATCCACTTGCTGGGCTGATGCTCTACCACTGAGCCAACTGGCCAGGGGCTCCTTGGCTTCTTCTAGCCTGGGGCCCAGCTTCAGTGGGGGGGGGGTCTTTAGGAAGGTGCCCTAGAAATATGACCAATCAGGGTTCCAGAGATATTAGGAACTGAGGCTGTATTCCCCCTAAGGCATTGAGAAGTCCTCCAACCCCCATCCAAAGCCAACAGACATTTGTTTACTGGGTTTCTCTCTCAGGCCTTTATAGCCCCACAACTTCCCTGACACTTTCATGGAAAAGAATTTTTATGTTCTTTTAATGCCAAGATGACTCAGCTTTGTAAGGATGCTTTAAAATTGGTATCCATCTTTTAGTTCCCGCCTTCGAATTTTTGACTTCTCTAAAATCCCCTGTGTTTTTCCTCTGGTTGTAAAATTTCTAGGGATTTTACATTTAAGCCACCGCTTGTGTGCCTGTCTGTGCATTTCAGTGGACTCGAGTCCGTCCTCCGGTCCCTGCCCTGTGCCTGGTTTGCGGAAGAGCACTGCGTGGTCTGCTGCTTGGAGTCCAGTCCGCCCAGCCCGGAGGAAGGACTCTTGCCCTCTGCACAGTGATGACCTCTTTCAGAAATTTTTTCCTAGCTTTGTCTCTCTCCCTGATACCAAGATGCAGAAAGCAGAGCTTTCATATCAAGTTACCCATCTTAACTTTGGCCTGGTCCAAACTCAGAGCATCCAGAAGTGAGGTTGACTCCTGCCCTAATCTCACACTCATTCACTCAGCAAACACTTAGGATGTGCTCGCTTTGAGCCAGGCAGAACACAAAGGCCAGAGCTGTCGTCATAAGTGACCAGTCTGGTGATATGCAGAACGTGTTGTGTGGAAGCAGCTCTCGGTGGGAAGCAGCTGGGAGGGCTTGCAGCCCAGAGACTCGGGGCCAGTCATTCTAGAGAGATGACACAGGACCTAGGTTGGGAAGACAGGCCACAAGTCAGCATAGAGAAGAGGGGGTTGTGCCAAGTGTGTGTGGGGGGAGACAGCAAGGGGCAGGGGCAGTGACAGGCTCTGAGGGTGCTCCTGGGGGAAGCCGCTGCCTGTCCAGCAGCCTGTACAGGCTCGAGACCAAGGAGCGTGCTGGAAACTGAGGGGTGTTGGGACTGACCTGAGGTGAGGGTTTGTTAGAGAAAACATCTCAGACAGTCTAGTTAAGAGCATGTGTCAACATTTTTTACGGTTTTGTACTGTGAGGGAAGAGGCCCCTGGTAGATTCAATCTTGGTAGGGACGTGTTATAAGAGGAAAGAATGATTAAATCATTGAAAAGAAGGTCCAGTCAAAGATGTAGAGTCTAACTGATCGTTGACAGTCCACCTGGGTGGATGATAATGCGTTCTTCAGGACAAGCCTTAATCTTCTTTAAGTTCATTAGGAAGAAAAGCACTTGATCTGGAGTGCTGTTGATTTAACATTTCCACCGGGATGTTAGGAATTGTATAGCAGGCAACTTAGTTTTGACTCAGACCCGGTTTGGGGCAGTTTTTCTTTCACAGGGTCCAGGTCACAGTGGAGTGCAGTCAGGTGCTCGGGAGTGTGGTGAGGAGCTTGGTAACCTAAGCTGAGGAGAGGCTGGATGATGGGGTGGACAGGGCATGAGCGGCTGTGTGGGGCATGGCAGCGGGGGCAGAAGGGAGCAGCCTTTTAATTACCCCGGGGAAAACAGGAGGGCTTTGAGGGCAGCCTCCCCCCCCCCTTCCCCAAGCCGTCCCCCTGGAGCAGCAGCTCTGAGACAGCTGGGGAGTGGAGGAGCGGGCGTGGGGGCAATAGGGGTTGCTTATTCTCCAGAAGAGTTGATTTAACTTCTGCAATGTAGATGATGATGATTTTTCTTACCACAGTAAGGTGATGATGAAAAGATGGTAGAGGAAGCAGCCAGTCTGAGAAGAGCTCAGGGAAAGGAGTCAAAGACCTGTGTGTGGGGGGGAGGCAGAGTCTGGCTTCAGCCCCCCCACACCCTGTTGCCCCACCCCCTCTTTCTCCAGCTGGTCCCATCTGCATGCTGAGGTCCCCAAAGCAGCTTCAGAGAGCAGGTGCTGGCTCAGGACCTGCTCAAAGCCGCTTTCTCCCCATTCTACTCGTCTGAGTGGGCTCAGGGCCAGCCCAGATTCAACGGGGCGGACAAATGGACTTCACCTTTTGATGGGAGGACTGTCCCCGTCATGTTGCAAAGGAGTGTGGGTACAGGGAAGCATTTAAAAAAAAAAGAGGAAGAAGCAGTTTCAGAATCATGGTATCATCTGGCCTCGGCCTTGAGGCTGTTCTCAAGCAGCCTCAAGCCTCAAGCAAATCATTCCTGCTCTGATTTGCTGTAATTACGTAAGATTCTGCCCTTCCTCAGAAACCTGTAGGCTTAGTGTTCAGCCTCCTTCAGTGCATCTGCTGTAGTCAAAATACACCGCTCACAAAAATTAGGGGATATTTCAAAATGAATAGGAAGCGATAAAATAACCCCTAATTTTTGGGAGCAGAATTGGGATATTTCAAAATGAATATGAAGCTACAAATTATCCCTTATTTTTTGTGAGTGGTAGAACCTTCAGCAATGCTCTTGCCCCACACTGCACACCTGTTGGCACATGGCGATTTTTGCTGTGTTTTCTTGTCACTGTTCGAAGATGTCAGAGGTGTAGCCAGGTTGCCAGAGATGTGAGGGAGCCTGACCTCAGGGTGGGCGTGAAGTGGTTGGGGAAGTCACACCCCTCAGGTCTCCTTTGGTGTTTCTGTTGTATTAATTGTCCCAATGTCTTCTTTGTTCTTTTTTTTTTTTTTGTATTTTTATGAAGCTGGAAACGGGGAGGCAGTCAGACAGACTCCCGCATGCGCCCGACCGGGATCCACCCGGCACACCCAACAGGGGGCGATGCTCTGCCCATCCGGGGCGTCGCTCTGTTGCGACCAGAGCCACTCTAGCGCCTGGGGCAGAGACCAAAGAGCCATCCCCAGCGCCCCAGCCATCTTTGCTCCAATGGAGCCTAGGCTGCGGGAGGGGAAGAGAGAGACAGACAGGAAGGAGAGGGGGAGGGGTGGAGAAGCAGATGGGCGCCTCTCCTGTATGCCCTGGCCGGGAATCGAACCCGGGACTTCTGCACGCCAGGCCAACGCTCTACCACTGAGCCAACCGGCCAGGGCCTTCTTTGTTCTTTTTTATTGTAATATTTAATTACCATCATGTCAACGTATTGCCATAAAAAATACCACTTCATAATTACCCAATACCGATTATATGGGCATATTTGAGAATATGCATTTCTCTTCTGCACTTGACGTGAATGGAGCATTGTCCTTAACTTTTATTTATCTTAGAAACCTACATTCAGGATGAATAATTGTTCCCTTTTGCTTTTATAATGCCATCTAGGTCACAGAAATGCCCGGCTCTGAGAACTTGGGAGGATTTATTTGTGGGAGCAAAGGCAGCGAGTTGCGCCTACGAGCTTGGGAACGCGAGTCTGTGGGAGCCTCTGCATCCAGTCAGGAAGTTCCCTGGGCAACCAACCATTCACGAAGTAATTAAAAGGTGAGGAACTAAGCCGTACGTACTTGGACATTTTAATCCTCAGATGCAATCCCCGTCATATTGAGACCTCTGTGTTCAACATTTCCATTTACAATAAGTAAATAAAAAGCTTACCGCTTCATTGTAGGAAAACAGACTGTTGAGACTGTGTGTGTGTGTGTGTGTTGTGCTTCATCCTCACTTTTTTAATACTCGCTTTCTGGTGGGGATGCTTGTGTACATGAATGCTGAAGAGACATTACTGCTTAAAGTGGTTTCATTTAGCTATGAGGTTCTTTGGAAAAGCAGCGTCTTTTCAGACACCTGTCTGCCTTTGTCGGAGGCGGCGGGAAGTCGGGATGCAGAGCAGAGGAGTCGCGTACTCCCTTGCTTCTTTCAGTGCCTGAGTTTGTGTTTATCCCGTTGCTTCAGTTGTTCCAGCCTGCCTTGACTCCTGGAGCATCCTGCTCTGTGGCCCGGGCGTGGGGTGGGGGCAGCTGTTGGGCAGTCAGTCCAGGAGTAGGAGTAAAGGACTCTTTCTACCCAGCAGGCACAGCCCAGGTGTGCTGAGGTCTCTAACTCCTTCATGCTCATCCTTTTTAGATAAGTTTCTACTTCAATGTCAGCAAGGATGTGGTAAACGTTGCTATTCCTCTGTGAGACACCAACACTCCCAGACTTTATTTAACATGGACTTGCCTGAACTTCCATTTTAATGATTAAGGTAGCTTTTGTTTTTCATGCTCCAGGGAAAGAAGAAAGTCCTGGGAGTTAAGTGATAGACTCCATTATCTGAACAGAACCAGCATACTGAACCTTAGCAGTGCCAAGTTTAAATAGGGTGATGTTCTTGCCCTAGATCAGGTATTCTGCAGAAATGTGAAACATGAGATGAACTATGGGAAATGGCTGTTTCCGGCCCCAGCTGGTTAGCTCAGTGGTAGAGCATCATTCCAGTGTGTGGCTGTTCTGGGTTTGATTCCAGGTCAGGGCACACGGGAGAGGCACCCATCTACTTCTCCACTCCCCCGTCTCGCTTTCTCTCTCTCTCTCTCTCTCTCTCTCTCTCTCTCTCTCTCAATTAAGCCCACAGCCATGGCTTAATTGGTTCGAGCACATGGGCCCTGGGTGCTAAGGAGGGCTCTGTGGAGCTTCCACCTGAGGTGCTAAAAATAGCTCTGTTGTGAGCATTGGCCTCAGATGAACAGATCATCAGCCCCAGACAAGAGTTGCCAGGTGGATCCTGGTCAAGGTGCATGTGGGAATCTGTCTCTCTATAGCCCCTCCTCTCACTTGGAAAAAGAAGAAAGAAAAAAAATAACTGTTTCTGCTGGAGCCCCAAGGAGCCAGTGGTCCGCTCTGAGCACCTGTGGGCTCTAGGAGCGCTTGGAGCTAGTAGCCACAGTCACTGGAATTTCCTTTCAGATGCTCCAGTAACTTCCCTTCTATTGCTGACAGCTTTGAGACTCTCCCACTGCAGAAATGTGGCAGGTTAAGTCGGTAGACTTTGTCACTATGGATTTCCCTCCTCTCTAGGTCCTTGGAAGAAATTAAGATAGCAAATTATGTTCTGGAGCCAGGACTCTGGACATTTTTTTAAATTTGCAATAGCAAAAGTGAAAAACTGTTTAATTTTCAGACTCAGAAGTGTATACAAGTGTACTTAATTCTGAAGGAGGCTCTTTCGACGCTGACATTTTAGTGGTATTGATCGTGTTGTTCTCCCCTTAATTTCAGCTTGCTTCATTGAATTACATCTTTGAAATGCAAGGCTATAGTTTACGAGCTGCCTTAAATGATCTTTGAACAAGGATAGATTATTAAGAAGGTAATGCTTTGGCTTATCCTTTTTAAATCTACATTTTCACATTTTTTGTGTGTGTGAGATAAAAACTGACATTGATTTGGGATGCATTCGCTCACTGAATTTCTCCTCTTTGCCAGTTACTAGGCACTGGGGATACAGAGATTAAGACCTTGGCTCTATTTTGAGGACACTGACAAGTCCAAAAAGAGAGACATTCAAATATATACTGTTGGAAGAAGAGCAAAAACTTGTGTGTGTAGTAGCACTTACGGTATGTGCCAGGCATCTATTCAAAGTGCCTTTTTGGAGTTAATGTTAATCTTTTTTTTTTTTTTTTTGTATTTTTCTGAAGCTGGAAACAGGAAGAGACAGTCAGACAGACTCCCGCATGTGCCCGACCGGGATCCACCCGGCACGCCCACCAGGGACGATGCTCTGCCCCTCCGGGGTGTCGCTCTGCCGCGACCAGAGCTACTCTAGCGCCTGGGGCAGAGGCCAAGGAGCCATCCCCAGCGCCCGGGCCATCCTTGCTCCAATGGAGCCTTGGCTGCAGGAGGGGAAAAGAGAGACAGAGAGGAAGGGGGGGGGTGGAGAGGCAAATGGGCGCTTCTCCTATGTGCCCTGGCCGGGAATCAAACCCGGGTCCCCCCGCACGCCAGGCCGATGCTCTACCACTGAGCCAACCGGCCAGGGCGAAGTTAATGTTAATCTTATGAATTGATACAGAAGCCCTAGTAGTTGTTACTGTTGTTTTCTCTATTTTTCACATGAATAAGTTAAAGGACTGGGAGGTTAAGTACTTGTCTGAGGTCATAAATCTCCTTGTGGCTGACAGGCAGATGTATTAAGTGCATTAACAGGGCTGTTTATGGAGGACTCTGGCAGACTCGGGAGCATCCAGCTGTGAACATAGGGACTAGAGGTGCAGGCGTCAGTGACATTTTCCCGAAGGAGACCATACCTGAGCAAGTCCTTTTATAGAAACAGACGGGCCTTGAAATGCTTATTCAGTAACACAAAGTGCCGTGTCGTAAGTGGGTTCATAGGTTAAATCAGTGACTGAATATCAGGAGGTGGGGAGACAGTAAAAGTAGACCAGATTCCTGCATCTTTAGTGTAAAGGACAATGAAAATAGATTTCTGATTTGAAGGCCAACCTTTGTTTCCAGTTGGTGTAAGGCAGGGGTCGGGAACCTTTTTGGCTGAGAGAGTCATGAACGTCACATATTTTAAAATGTAATTCCGTGAGAGCCATACAACGACCCGTGTACGTTACACATTATCCAATAAAAATTTGGTGTTGTCCCAGAGGACAGCTGTGATTGGCTCCAGCCACATGCAACCATGATCATGAGCAGTAGGAAATGAGTGGATTATAATACATGAGAATGTTTTATATTTTTAACATTATTTTTTTAATTAAAGATTTGTCTGTGAGCCAGATGCAGCCATCAAAAGAGCCACATCTAGCTCGCGAGCCATAGGTTCCTGACCCCTGGTGTAAGGTATGTAAAAACTTGGCACTTAGCCCTGGCCAGTTGGCTCATCGGTAGAGTGTTGGCCTGGCATGTGAAAGTCCTGGGTTCAATTTCCAGCCAGGGAACACAGGAAAAACACCCATCTGCTTCTCCACCCTTCCCTCTCTCCTTTTCTGTCTAACTCTCTCTTCCCCTCTCGCAGCCAAGGCTCCATTGGAGCAAAGCTGGCCTGGGCACTGAGGGTGGCTCCATGGCCTCTGCCTTAGGTGCTGGAATGGCTCCAGTTGCAATGGAGCAACACCCCAGATGGGCAGATTGTCACTCCCTAGTGGGCTTGCTGTGTGGTTCCCAGTTGGGTGCATGTCGGAGTCTGTTTGCCTCCCTGCTTCTCACTTCAGCAAAATACAAAAGAAAAAAAAAGCACTTAAAAATTCTAATAGCAGTGTTATTTGCATATACCCTGTAAGCATGTGGGTGTGTGACTCCTTTTAGAGGTACTATGGTGAATTTCCCAACACCCGAAGACTTTATTTTAGGAAAACTGTGGCAGTCTATAGAAATAGTCTACTGGTATTTATTTTGCATAAATGCAGGGGAGAGATTGATTTACATCTTTCAGATTAAGAGTTGGCAGGAACTACTGATGAGTAGATGAGCTTTATCATTACAGAGATACAGAATTATAGAATTGGTGGTGCCCATCCTTGGCCCCACCACGCTAGATCGTTGCTTCCCCCTTCTTCCTGTAACAAGGAAGGTGCTCTCTTGAGCATCAGCCACGTGTATAACCATCCATTTGTCCCTGTCACCATAGCCTGCTGACTTTCTCATTACTCCCACTTGTTACTGATACTTACTTTCCAGCCTGATCCTGCTTCACAGGATGAACCACCTGTTCCCCTGACTGCATGAGATTTGGGGTTCCTCATTGCCCGTGATGATCTCCCCAGCTTCCCCCAGCTCCCCACTCCCTAGACCAGGGGTCGGGAACCTATGGCTCGTGAGCCAGATGTGGCTCTTTTGATGGCTGCATCTGGCTCGCAGACAAATCTTTAATAAGAAAAAAATAACATTAAAAATATAAAACATTCTCATGTATTATAATCCATTCATTTCCTACCGCTCATGTTCTTGGTTGCATGTGGCTAGAGCCAATCACAGCTGTCCTCCAGGATAACACCAAATTTTTATTGGATAATGTGTAATGTACACGGGTCGTTGTATGACTCTCATGGAATTACATTTTAAAATATGTGGCGTTCATGGTTCTCTCAGCCAAAAAGGTTCCCGACCCCTGCCCTAGACCTTGTCTGCTCACGCTGACATCAGTAAGTCAGACTGACCACCCCCTGCCCCTTCCATCTCCCTTGTCCCACAGAGATACATTCTCCATCTCACTGAGACCTCTGGTCTTCCGACTCCTTGGCTCTGTACCTGTCTGTCAGTTCTTTCCTGTCTTCATTTTCCTCTTATTTACAATCCATGGACCAGGTTTTTCATCGCCCTCTTGCCAGAGCCACACGCTTCCTGACCATTTTGTCCTTTTGCTTGCGCCTGCCTGCTGAGCAGCGCTGGAGACAAGCGTGCAATTGGACAGATTGGTACCTGTTCGCGTAAATGCAAGGATCAGCCAGCATTCACCAGTGGTTGCACCATGGTATTTTGGTTGCTGTCATTCCAGTTGTTCCTAGTGTCCATTAATAAGCTAATCCACTCTTTAGATGTGTGGTGCTTCTCCTCCCCCTTCCTCCTGTCAGTTGGTGCACTCCTGCAGCCGGGCCCCATCCCACCTGCCACCCAGCCTCCTCTGCCCCTTGGCACCCACGACCTGATGACCTCCTGGCTTTTCTTCTTCCTTTCGCACTGTCTTAGTCATCTTTGCTGTTGTCACCTCTGTCAAACTGACTTCTGTCAAAAGGCAAGTACTGATGTCTGTTTTCTCTTTTAAGTGTAGTAAAATGTTCTTGTGTTTCTGTCCTTTGCCTTCTGCTGGGGGGAAACTGGAATTTATCATAGGGTGGGACCCTGGCTCCCGCGTTGTGTGTGTGACTGTGTGTGGGCCTCCCCCTGTGATCTTAGCTGCATGCCACGCCAGCCCATACGCAGTAACCATCGCCCTTGGCTGCTGATCCGTTTTGCACTCTGCAGAAACAGTCCCTCGCGGGGAAGGCTTGACTGGCAGCTTTCAGATTAGAAGTTGGCAGGAATTTTGCAGAGAGATCAGTTTTGTTATCACAGCGTTTTGAAGTGTTGTCTTGGGTGGGGCTCACTGTGCCTTTGTGGATTGTGTCCTCGCCTCCTGCTCTGTGCTATTTGTGGCCTGGTGTGCAAATTCTTTGATCTGTTGTTGAAAGCTCCTGTCCACTTCCCTGCTGCTCCTGTAACCGCTGCCACGCCCACCCGCCGCCTCTGTGAGGCTCCCTGTTCCTTTCATTCCCCCTCACCTTTTTTCGTCTTCTCTCACATCTCTTTGATTGGCTTTCACATAAAAATGGGAACATTTAGGAGACATTATTCATCAATGTGTTAACTTGTTGCTTCCAGAGCTGGGCACTCAGGGATGTGAAGATGGGGAGACTGACTCCACCTCCTGATGGTCGCGAGGGAGAAACATCTAAATGTTAGTGTAATTCCAACACATTACCATAAGGATGATGACAGTCTTGCTGACCATTTTGTATACATAATTTTATATAATCTTTAAGTGATATTGTGAGGTTGCCGGCTCCCTCCTGTGTGACGGGAGGAAGCTGGGACTCGGGGACGTGATGGCACTTGCTCATGCACAGTGGGAGTTCATTCTGAGTGTGGGCTGCAGGGCTCATGCCCTTGGCCACTGTGAACACTTTTTCCACTCCTCCACGCTGCCTCTTTCAGAGGGCGGACCACAAATTGTGGACATCAAGATATTTAATAGACTATATAATATTGGGTATCAGCATGAGTGAGGAGCTGGAGAACTAACCAGCTAAAAGCCACATGTGGTATTTTTATTCCTCCATTGGTTTTGGTGTGGTTGTTGGAGGGCAGTCTCCTTATTCTGCCTGAAGATTATACTGTTCCTGGGACATTTGTTAACACCGGGATTCCCACATGTGACCTGTGATCTCTTCTCACCGGATTATTTTATTTGTCCTTTCTTCCCTTGTTAAGCACCAACTTCACACTCACACCTTAAAACATTTCACCAGGGATTTGAAATCTTAAGTGTGTTACATCTGAAAGAGGAAAAGATAGGGTTAACTCTCACAGGCTGTGTGGGTAGTAGTTAATAGTCCAGTTGCGCCTGTTACAGTTGGCCGGACACAGGGCCTCTGTGTTTTCCTGAGGGCCCCAGGCCGCTTGAACCTGGGCTGGCCCGGCCCTGCGTATGTGGACTGGGCTTCGCTCCTTTCTGGAGAGTTGCCGCTCCCTGTGCTCTGATCATCATGGTTCCAACCCTCTCTCCCACTTCTTCTCCTTTCATTTTTATTTATTTATTTATTTATTTATTCATTTTTCTGAAGCTGGAAACGGAGAGACAGACAGACTCCCGCATGCGCCTGACCAGGATCCACCCGGCACGCCCACCAGGGGTGACGCTCTGCCCACCAGGGGGCGATGCTCTGCCCATCCTGGGCGTCGCCATGTTGCGACCAGAGCCACTCTAGCGCCTGGGGCAGAGGCCACAGAGCCATCCCCAGCACCCGGGCCATCTTTGCTCCAATGGAGCCTTGGCTGCGGGAGGGGAAGAGAGAGACAGAGAGGGAAAGCGCGGCGGAGGGGTGGAGAAGCAAATGGGCGCTTCTCCTATGTGCCCTGGCCGGGAATCGAACCCGGGTCGTCCGCACACTAGGCCGATGCTCTACCGCTGAGCCAACCGGCCAGGGCCCTTTCATTTTTATTGTCTTATTCTGGACACAGAAAATTCACAGATTGTTTTGAGACTCATTTTGAGGATTTTTTATTTATTCAGTTCATATTTACTAAGCACGACTACCAGCCGGGCACTGTTCTGAGGGCGGGGACATGGCAGGGCACAGGCCAGCATCTCTGCCCACTTTGAGCTTTGGTTCTAGGGTGGGAGTCACCCAGCACACCAGCAAACAAGTGATACGACATCAGATGATAATAAATGCTGCTATTTCAGCGAAATCATCAGGTCTATCTGAGGAGGTAACATTTATCCAAAGACGGGAGTGTCTTGGTCAGTTTGGGCTACTGTAACGAAGATACCAGCCTGGGAGACTGAACAACAGACATGTTTCTCGCTGGAGGCTGGAAGTCTGAGTCAGGTGTCAGCACGAGCAGGTTCTCGGTGAGAGCCCTCTTCCTGGCTCCAGGTGGCCGCCGCCTTGTCATATGTTCACGTGGGGGAGAGCGAGGTCTCTGTGCCATGTCTCTTCGTAAGGGCATGAGTCCCCATAATGAGGGCTCTGCGCCCATGACCCGGTCAACCCCCGAAGGCCCCACCTCCGAATAGCATCACCTTGGCGCTTAGGGCTTTCCCATCTAAATTCTGGGAGAACACGAACACTCGGTCCATGGCACTGAGTGAGGAAGAGCATTCCAGGCACGGGGAGCTGCAAATTCCAAGGCCCTGAGAGGAGAATGTGCTGGGCACGGCAGAGGAACAGCTCAGTGGCACCAGCGTTGCTGCTGAAACAAGTGGGTGACCAAAGAAAGAGCCTTTGAAGAAATGCAAGTTGGAGAGGTGGCACAGGGCCCCAGTCCCTGTGTGGCTCTCCACTGGCGGCCAGTTTAGATCTGATCCCCAGGGCACGGGAGGCTTTTCTGAACAAGGGAAAGATGCGTTAGGAGTTGTTAATTTTAAAAGTCACTTCGGATGCTGGGGTGGAGGGGGCAAGCCCCGGAGCGCGGGCTGGTCTAGGTGAGAGGAGGTGGTCGCTGAGACCGGTGGGTAGCAGTGGGTTGGAAGAGGTGGTTGTATTGGAGACTTGGAAGGCAGAGCTGGCACAGTTTGCTAGATCGGTTGTGAGGTATCAAGAGAAGACCCAAGGATAATTCCGAGGTTTTGAGAACAGCGACCAGGTGGAGGAAGGCACTGTTTACTGAGATGGGGAGAGTGAGGGATGAGTAAGGTTAGCCGGGGAGGATGTTGGGAGGCGTTCCGTGGAAAGGATTTTATAGTCACCCGTGTTTTGGAAATGTGGTTCTGAGCATGACCAGGACAGCTGGAGTAGATGTGACAGAATCGGGGAGAGGGGGGTGGGTGAAGGCTAAAGAAAGCCATTGTTTGTCATGCCCCTGTTTTCATCCCCCAGAAAGAAAACCCTGCACCCATTAAGAGGTCACTCTCTGTTTCCTTCTCCTCCTAGCCCTGGCTGACACACACCCCTTTATTAAGGGGCGTGAGAAAGCAGCCTTGACTGTGGGTGAATTTTTACCTTAAGAGGTAGAAACACTCTCCATATTCCCCTCAAGCTTCCTATATGATGGTCCCATACATTAGAAGAGTCAGCTAATTAATTTAGCCCAGCCGCTGTCGGTTTAGTCAGACAGTTGGTTTATCATTTTTCCTTTTTACTTATTTGTTTAACGAGTTATCCATGCCTGTTGTACAGAACTAAATAATTACATCCGAACAATATAGTGGTGTGTACAGTTTAAGGGAAACATTTTTTTTCTTTTTCTCTCTAATTGTAATCCCTCTGAGGTAGATTTTAACAATTTGCGGTTTATTTTTCTAGACCTGTGCCATCTAATAAGGTAGCCATTTGCCACTTGTGGGCTATTTAAATTTAAATAAATTAAAATTATGAATACATTTTCAGTTCCTCAGCCACATGAGCCATATTGCAAGTGCTCAGTAGCCATGTGACTAGTTGCTCTTATGTAGGACAGTATAGATACAGAATGTTTCTATCATTGCAGACTGTGCTGTTGAACAGCACTGTTTTAGAATAATTCTATCCATGTACAGACACGTACACGTACACGCATATGCACACAAACACACACACATATGCACAGTTAACATATTGTATATACTCTTCTGCAATTTGTTTTTCCACCTAAGAGAGTAACTGTGATTTAGTGTGATCAACAGGCAATATCATGCCAGGAAAAATTTTAAACAGTGTGCATAATCAAACAGCTTTTAGGAAATTAAACCTTTTAATTTCAGGTTTTAGAGCTAATTGCAATGTCGGGTTTTTTTTTGTTTGTTTGTTCGTGTTTTTTTTTTTTTTTTTACAGAGACAGAGAGAGGGATAGACAGGGACAGACAGACAGGAACAAAGAGATGAGAAGCATCAATCATTAGTTTTTTGTTGCACATTGCGACACCTTAGTTGTTCATTGATTGCTTTCTCATATGTGCCTTGACTACGGGGCTACAGCAGACCGAGTAACCTCTTGCTCGAGCCAGCGACCTTGGGTCCAAGCTGGTGAGCCTTGCTCACCAGATGAGCCTGCACTCAAGCTGGTGACCTCGAGGTCTTGAACCTGGGTCCTTGGCATCGCAGTCCGACGCTCTATCCACTGCGCCACCGCCTGGTCAGGTGCAACATGTCTTGAACGCTTGTTCCAACTTTAAACAAACTATATTTGGAAATGATCCACTCAGCCTTGAGAAAGAAAGAAGATTGTTAAGAAAGACATGTTAAGAAAGAAGATTCAGGAGCCCTTGATCTTAATTTACTATGCATTTCCCATCCATATGCATACACGCACATTTTGAAAGTTGTTTTTCTGTTTTATAACAGGGCTTATCATCTCCTGTCGACTCGTTCTTTAGTAAAGCAGCACTAGTAGCCACTAGGCACATGCAGTTATTTCAATTAAAATGAAGTTACATTTAAAATTCGGTTTCTCAATTGTACTAGCCAGTTTCAAGTGCTCACTAGCCGCACATGGCAGGTGGATGTGGTGTCGGATGGTGTGGATACGGAAAGTGTAGAGGGTTCTCTTGGGCAGCACTGTGCCTGAAGCTTTCTCCAAATATATTCTTAGTAAGTGGCGTGCCTTTCCCACCCGTGAGGGGCAGGGACTTGGCCGGGGAGGACATGCTGGAATTTCTGGGAGTGAGCACAGAGCTGGCTCGCTCATGCCCTCCCACCCAAGATTCTGGTCCTACCCTCACAAGACGCATATGTGCTGTAGAGCAGTGGTCCCCAACCTTTTTTGGGCCATGGACCGGTTTAATATCAGAAAATATTTTCACGGACCGGCCTTTAGGGTGGGACTGATAAATGTATCACGTGACCAAGACAGGCGTCAAGAGTGAGTCTTAGATGGATGTAACAGAGGGAATCTGGTCATTTTTTAAAAATAAAACATCGTTCAGACTTACTGAAAATAATGTAAGTTATTTGTTCTTTCTCTGCGGACCGGTACCAAATGGCCCACGGACCGGTACTGATCTGCGGCCCGGGAGTTGGGGACCACTGCTGTAGAGAATTAGTGTTCCACAGGAAGCTAATCGTGCAAGAGAACATTGGTTCTGATAGCTTGTCAAGGCTAGAATATCCCTTTAATAGTTGGTGATGCACACATACTGTTGAATGGTACCTGTCTATAACAGTTGATGTTACCCTTCAGTGTAGACTAGAAAGCATTTAGTAACGTTAGTTACAATGCGTGCTGACAAAAAAGTAAAATGATAAAATAACAATATTAGAAATGCGTCCTTTTGTGCAAAACAGGATGTATTTATGTGATCATTTACGTTAGAAATATATAATCTGGACACTTTATAAGAAACAGTAGTAGTAGTTTGGAAGGAGAATATTGTAACAGGGAGACAGGTAGAACAGACGGGGATAGCCTTTTCTTTGTGTGCCTTGTAACTGTGTGCTTGCATTGCTTCGTAAAAATAATCAATAAGGTAATGAAGGAAAAAATAGAACACATACTTAAAATGTGCAGCGTGCAGAAGAGATTGTTTAGGAGGTAGAGGTTGTTTAGGGCAGGAAGAATTAATTATACCAGGGCTGGCAAGAGGTTTCATGTGACCATCCGACGAACTCTCAGCAGGCCCCTAGCACGCCAAGACCGAGGTAAGCAACACCATTTATCGGCTGGTCATTTTGAGGCAATTAAAGCTATTTTAAAACTTTTATTACATATAATTTAATACATTTTAGAAGACAAACTATCCCTGGTACTACTGAATTATTTTTTTCATGCAAACTTTCTTAACATAGCTCAGGAAATTTTGATTTAAATCCCAGGAGATAATTAGCCCAGAGAGATGAGGTTGAAAAGAAATTGTTTCAGGTCTGGGGCACCCTGCTTCCATTCCAGTCTTTTCAAAAAGCTGAATGCTGGTGTTGATTGAGTCTAATTTGCATAGCGATACACCACGGCTTCTTCAGCCTGCACCGCCCACATGTGAGTCCAGTAGGGCGCCCAGTATGGACTTAATCATCCACCCTGTTCCTTCTCCTCCCCCAGCCTTCGCTGACAACCACTATCTGTGACCAAGAGGTGGAAACGCGCAGCAGTGTGGGGACTTGGGCTGTGGGGACAGAGCTACTTTCTCCCACCCTCCGGTCTCTGTCAGCTTCCAGGGATCACGCCATCAAGAACGGGAAGCCTTAGTTGTTGAAGACAGAACCCTGTAATTCTGCAAAACTGATGCCCCCCCCCCCGCCCCATTAAAGCAAGTTACTGGGATCTGTACTCTTTCAGGAAAGAAAACTAAGGGGAGAAACTATGTTAAAACCCAAGCAGGGGGAAATCCTGTCCTAAACTGTGTACTTTACAAAGTAAATTTTGATTGTTGCTGAAGTTGAAGGCAGGAATTCCCACAGGCGAGGGTAATTTTCAAAATACTTAACCACCAGTACGGCGTGGGAACGCAGATGTTCAGAGTGGATGCCAGCCTTCTGTAACTAGCATGGCCGGACCTGTGGATACAGGCTGAGGGTCACTCCTGCTGGAAGGTAAAAGCCATTGCAGGTGGCCAGAGAGCCATCTTTGGCTTTTGTGGAGCCTGCGGTTTATCCCCCCCAAATCCTTAACCTAGTTTTTTATCGAGTCACTGGACTGCCTACTTCATAGTGTGTGTGTGTGTGTGGGGGGGTGCATTTGGCAGCTTTATGGCCATGTGACTAAATTCTGGGTAATGGGAGGAGTCAGGTGTCATGTGATCTTTTCCAGAACTTTCCTTTAAGGGACAGTGTGTCCTCTTTTACCCTTTGTGTCTTTCCTGTTTTGCTTTGTGGAATGTGGATGCCGCCATCTTGGACCGTGAGGTTGAGGTCACCCAGGGTGGAACGAACAACAAAATAGATGGAGGTGACACCCGCCTTCCTGGACTTTTTCCTGAGAGAGAAAGAAACTTCTCTTGTTCAAGCCGCTGACGCTTTGGGGCTTCCTGTTGCTCTCAGCCAGCCCTGATTCTAACTAGCACAGGTCCTTGACCTGCTCGGCAGATTCAGTTGTATCTTACCGAGAAGTCTAACCTTTCTGTGAACGAGGTCTTCTTGTTCTAATTTAATGGAGTAGGACACTGAGGTTGAACAAAAGTTAGGCACTAAGTTGCCCAAATAGACCACGATAGAGCCAGCATTTGAATCTGGGTCGGGTCTTTCTGACTTCGCGTTGCCCAAAGCTCCGTCCTCGCTTTAGCCAGCAACACGAGACCTGGAGAGGGGGGCACGAGCCTCATGGTTTTGTAACATTCACGTTTTGGCAGAGTCCCAATTTTGTGGATTAAAAAAAAAAAAAAGACGTTGGGTTTTTCAGAGAAATTCATTTGTGGCTTTTTTGAAAGTGGCAAACATGTTAACTGCTTTTCAGTCAATAATACTTATCAGAAGGACTTCTTTTAAATTTCAGAGAAACCTGTGTTGTTCCTCTAATTTCCAGTATTTGCCTGTCATTTTTGCTAATTGGGACATTTCTATGAAAAAAAAAAGAAAGAGTAGTTCGAAGAGCGGTTATTGTTTGTTTTCTTTGGTGATACCTACACTGAGGAAGATCTGGGATTTTTTGGAATTCTCCGTGCTATTCCATGACTTCAGAACGTTCCCCATATTCAGTATGTGATAGTGTGGAAATGGGGATGAAGGTCGTAAGTGATTGGAGGTTGTCACTTGAGGGCAGCCTCTACTGCCAGCATTTCTGCAAATTGTAGACGTAGGGCCCGATGGCTTTGGGCTGGGGAAGGGGGCAGGTTGGCAGCTGGTGCCTGGGAGGTGGGTGGGGCCCCGCAGGTCTAAGGAGGCTGGTCAGCTGGACACAGTGCAAACAACTACTTAGCAGAACCAGAAGTAGCAGCAGGTATCCTGACCAATGGCCAGGTTTCCTGTAGCTGCCCTGGGTGATGCTTTGTGATCATGCATTCTTGTCATCTTAGAGTGGATACTTGATTGAGTGTGTGTATCCCTCTGATCACTGGGTCTGTAGGTTTTGCTGTGTACAGAAAGGGTTCCATGACACGTAAGGGTGGGAAAATGCTGGGTTCTAGTTCTCCTCCTGGAAATTGATCATGCGCCCTTAGCGTTGAAAAAGTTTCAGATGTTAAGAAATCTAACTTTATTTAGCCCAGTTTCTGGAACTTTCTTGAAAACGGAAACGAGTGCCTTTAAACTGTAACCTCCTGCGGAACTGCTTTGCAATTCTTTGTATAAAAATCACGGCTGCCAACGGCCTTGGAAATGACTCTCTGAGTAGGTTGAGTTCCTGAGAAAATGTAAGCTGTGAATCGTGTTGTTAACCTGGGACTTTTTGGGGTCCCCGCGTGCCCTTGTTTGCCAGGCCCTGGTCTCTAAAGGTCAGTCCCGCTCTGAGTGTATTTCACAGAAGCAAAACTTGAATGTTGGAAAGGCCCTTTGAGGTCACCTAACCCTGCCTCCTCATTTGCTAATGGAAGAAACTAAAATTTAGAAAGGTTAAGTCACTTACGTGCCAAAGGCCAAGCAGTTAATGAGCCAGGATACCCAGGCCAAGGTCTCTTAATGTTCCTTTAATCAGTTCTTAGTAGAAACTATTCTCACAAAAATTAAGGGATATTTTATTGCTTCATATTTATTTTGAAACATTTCCTAATTTTTGTGAGCAGTATGGAAAGGGTCAGAATATCAACTGTCGTAAATGCCTGTGAAGTCAATGCCTAGTAATTTCCTTATGAATTTATACAGTACTGTCTATGGTCTTATAATGACACCACACTTTTTGTGTTATAACCAGGGGTTTCCTTTGGTGTCCTCTTTTCATTCAGGATCAGAGCCAAGACGAGGGAAAGATATCATAAGGTTGTAGCATTGTCCTATTTCCATGAAACGTGTCAGGAAAATTCCCAGAAGGCCAGTCTGCGGCACTGTTTTCACGCCTCTCTTCTCTGTTGCAGCCTCTCATCTCTTCTGTAAGGAGTTAAGAGAGCAAGATTGGCCTGTTAGAGGACAGGAGCAATCACTGTCTATTAAAATTCTGAGAGTAAGTTCAAATTAAACCAAACATGCCGAAGAGGACAGATTAAGCCTTATTTCTGAAAGGAGTGGTTGTTTTTTAGTCTTTTTGTTTTTTTTTCCAACGTTAGAAGCTGGGAGGCAGTCTCCCACATGTGCCCGACCGGGATCCACCCAGCATGCCCACCAGGGGGCGATGCTCTGCCCATCTGGGGTGTTGTTCTGCTGTGGCTGGAGCCATTCTAACACCTGAGGCAGAGGCCACGGAGCCATCCTCAGTGCCCGGGCCAACTTGGCTCCAGTGGAACCTTGGCTGCAGGAGGGGAAGAAAGATACAGAGAGAAAGGGGGGGGGGGAAGGGTGGAGAAGCAGGTGAGCACTTCTCCTGTGTGCCCTGACCAGGAATCGAACCTGGAACTTCCACACACCAGGTTGATGCTCTACCTCTGAGATAACCGGCCAGGGCCGAGGGAGTGTTTTCTCTTTTAATAAGTAATAATGAACACTTAGGATTTAAAAATATATATATAGATGAATTTATTTCTTAGAACAGTTGTAGGTTCACAGCAAAATCGAGAGAAGAAAGGTGTGGAGATGTCTTATATACTCGTCTCCCCCCCCCCCAGGTACAGTCTCCCCCATTTCCACACCCCCAGCAGAGAGGTACTCTTGTTAGAGTTGGTGAACGTGCACCAGCACATTATAATTACCCAGCAGTCTTGCTGTTGTACATCTTACGGATTTGGACAAATGTATAGTGATGTGTAAGCATCATATAGAGTATTTGACTGTCCTGCACGTCCTCTGGGCTCTACCTATTCACCCCCTTCCCCTACTCGCCTCGCAACCTTGGCAACCACTTATCTTTCAACTGCATCCATGGTTTTGCCTTTTGCAGAAGGTCCATCGCTGGTATCATATGGTACGTAGCCGGTAACAGTATTTTTGAGTCAGATCATTTTTCTCTTATTCATGCTGCAAGGGCCCAGCATTTTATAGGCTTTTTCTAAGGCCGAAAACTCTAATTTTTGTAAAGTCAGTGACTGTTGTGAAGATGTTACACTTGGGAGAAAAGGGTAAATTTTGTGCACGTTGACTGTTTGACTTGTGTTGAACGGAGCCGTGGAGAGAGGAACACACAGCCGCTCTGCGTCTGCTCTTTCCCCTGGTCCTGCCTTCTCCCCGACACTGACCTCCTCTTCTCAGGCATCTTTGAAACCTTGTTTAGACAGGACTGGCTCGGTGAAACCTTACTTGATTCTTTTCTCTACAAGCAGACCTTCCTCTAGAGCAGGGGTCTCAAACTCAACTCAGCATGTGGGCCGCAGAGCAAGATCACAGCCGTTCGGTGGGCCGCAATAGGTCTACAAAAGGCAACTGTTACGCAACACCTTTCTCACTGCAGTTGAAAACAAAAAAAAAATCAGTACAAAATTGTTCGGCAGGCCACAGTTTGAGACCCCTGCTCTAGAACCTCTGTCCTCAGTTTACCGCACTCTTTGCCCTCCAGAGTAACTGCTGACTTCCATGCCTGTCTCCCTCTCTAGACGGTGACTTCGTCTAGGGACAGGAAGTTGTCTTCATTTTGTGTTCCAGGTCAGGCCCAGCGCGTGGTCTGGAACAGTAGTCGGCGAACTGTGGCTTGTGAGCCACATGCAGCTCTTTGGCCCCTTGAGTGTTTAGCAAAGGCCAGCTTAGGAGGACCCTAATTAAGTTAATAACAATGTACCTACCTATATAGTTTAAGTTTAAAACATTTGGCTTTCAAAAGAAATTTCAATCGTTGTACTGTTGATATTTGGCTCTGTTGACTAATGAGTTTGCCAACCACTGGTCTGGAACATAGTAGGTCTGCAGTAATTGTTTCTGGAACTGAGCTTTTCACATCGTAGACCTGTGTTTCAGAATTTCTTTTCATTATAGCAAAGGCAGTTTGGCATTTTGAAATAGAATGAACTCACTATTAGAATTGGAGAAAGTCATGGTAGCATTCTTTTTTTTTATTTTTTATTTATTTTATTTTTCCAAAGTGAGAAGGACGGGAGGCAGACAGACAGACTTCTGCATGTGCCCGACTGGGATCCACCCGGCATGCCCACCAGACGGCGATGCTCGGCCCCTCTGGGGCACTGCTCCACTGCAGTCGGAGCCATGCTAGCGCCTGCGGCAGAGGCCATGGAGCCATCCTCAGCACCTGGGCCAACTTTGCTCCAATGGAGCCTTGGCTGTGGGAGGGGAAGAGAGAGATAGAGAGAAAGGAGACGGGGAAGGGTGGAGAAGCAGATGGGTGCTTCTCCTGTGTGCCCTAGCCGGGAATCAAACCCGGGACTTCTACATGCCGGGCCGACACTTGACCGCTGAGCCAACCGGTCAGGGCCACGGTAGCATTCTTAGTCACTAATATGAGTCTGGTCTCTTCTTAATCTTCAAAAAAATACCACTGATATTTTATCTTTGCATTTTATATTGTCTAAATAGCTCCAGATTGTGTGTTGCTAGTTCTTTGGTAAAACTGAGCATCTTAAATTTATTGGTTGGTGGACAATTTCAGAAGAAACTCAGACAGGAATCTTTGTGCTTTTGTCAGTGTGTTTTAGGTCATCACAGTGGGAGGTTCTTCCTTAGACTGAGTTCTCCTGAGAGAGGCATGGGTACCAGTGTACATAACTTCCTTGCTAGGGGAACACCTTGAGTTAGGGAAGCACCAACAGTGTGTTAGCAAGTAAGTCTCCACTGTGGCACTCGGAGCTCTGCTGTACTGGGGACTCTGGAGCCAGAGCATGTGCCTCAGCATGTCGAGAGCTGGTCAGCACAGTGGTACCTTGAGATACGAGTTTAATTCGTTCTGTAACCGAGCTCGTAAGTCAGTCAACTCGTATATCAAACAGATTTCTCCTATTTAAAATAACTGAAATAGATTTAATTCCTTTCAGCCCTGTGAAACATCCCCAAACCATCCTAAATTATGAAAAAATACATGTTTTTAATTAAGAAACACACATGTATACTTTACCAATGCATAAAAAAATAAAATAAAATAAAGTGTTATTTAGTACTGTATTCTTACCTTTGAGACAGACGAGTGCGGCTAACGGAGGTGAATGGCGGAGGAGGAGGGAGGGAGGAAGGGATGCAGGCACTGTAGACACGTGAACTAAAACTGCACTTTCTTAACACTAAATGTAAACTAAAACTGCATTTTCTTTACTTTAAACAAAACTAAAACTGTACTTTCTTTACTTAAAATGAAACCGCAAAAACTTAATTGTAAAAAAAAATGCACTTTCTTAACTTTAAACTTAACCTTAACATCACGTATTTTTCATTTAACCATCACCTGTTTTTGCCTTTTTGGCTGCACTTTCGGCACTTTAACTTGCAGGACGTTTGAATAAAAATCTATCCAAAGAGGTTTGCCTTTGCCTACCTTTTTAAAAAATGTTACAGAAATGTGACAAGTGTCATTAAAAAGTGCTGAAGCACGACCAGTTGAAACTTTTTCTGGTTGTTTCTTTTCAATGAAACTTGAAAGCTTCTCCCACATTGCCTGCATGTCTTTAATTTCACTTGTAGAAATCACTTCCTCTGACTCTACCTCCTCCTCACTACTGATCTCTTGCAGAAGCTCTGTATGTTGCATCATCTATAGCTTTTTCAACTCCTCAGTTGAGAGTTCCTCCTCCTGTTGCTCGATGAGCTCCTTGACGTCACCCTCATCTACCTCCAGACCCATCGACTTTCTGAGGGACACAATCTCCTCCATCGCTTTTACCTCGGTCTCGGTTTCTGGTTAGAATCCTTCAAAGTCCCTGTCTGCAACAACATCAGGCCATAACTTTTTTCATGCCGAGTTCAAGGTTCTTGTAACCTCTTGCCATACCAAGTCAATAATGTATAAACATATCAGGATGTTGTAGTGATCTTTCCAAAATTCTCGAAGGGTTAGAATTGTATTCTCAGTCACCTCAAAGCAGTGGCGGAACAAGTGCTTTGTGTAAAGCTTTTTAAAGTTGGAAATGACCTGCTGATCCATAGGTTGCAAGATTGAAGTCGTGTTGGGTGGGAGGTAGAGGACTTTCACGAATTTGAACTCATTGAGACAGTCATCTTCAAGACCAGGTGGGTGGGCTGGAGCATTATCAAGGATTAGTAATGCTTTCATCAGTAGTTTATTTTCTTGAAGATATTTCTTCACTGCAGGACCAAAGACAGGATTTACCCATTCAATAAAAAACTGCCGTGTAACCCAGGCCCTAGCATTGGCACGCCACATAACCTGCAGTTTTTCTTTAAGAATCCTGTGAGTCTTAAAGGCTCGAGGATTTTCGGAATGATACACTAGCAGTGGCTTTACTTTATGGTCACCGTAGCATTTGCACACAATGCAAGGGTCAGACAGTCCTTCATGGGTTTATGGCCTGGCAGCTTCTTCTCCTCTGCAGTGATGAAAGTCCTCCGGGGCATTTTTTTCCCAAACAATCCTGTTTTGTCAAAGTTGAACACTTGTTGGGGGATGTAACCTTCCTTTGCAATGAGTACAGCAAAATGTGTGATGTACTCCTCAGCTGCCTTAACGTCAGCACTCGCAGCTTCACCACCGAGTGGATGCCAGATCTCTTCTTGAAATTTTCAAACCAGCCGTGACTTGCCTTAAAAGTATCTTCTGCTGCCTCTTTTGTGGTTGATGGTTCTTTCTTCTTCAAGTCACCATAAATAATACATGCCTTTTCACATATTACAGTCTCCATCACTGTATCTCCTGCCAGCTCTTTCTCTTTCACCCACACCAGCAGAAGCTTCTCCATTTCTTTATGGATATTTGTCCTTAATTGGGACAGAATTGTTGTTCCTGGATTTGTGCTTTTTTTTTCAATTTTTAAAATTTATTTATTCATTTTAGAGAGGAGAAGGAGAGGGGGGAGAGAGAGAGAGAGAGAGAGAGAGAGAGAGAGAGAGAAGGGGGGAGGAGCTGGAAGCATTAACTCCCATATGTGCCTTGACCAGGCAAGCCCAGGGTTTCGAACCGGCGACCTCAGCATTCCAGGTCGACGCTTTATCCACTGCGCCACCACAGGTGAGGCGGGATTTGTGCTTTTGATGGCATCCTTTTGTTTAAGGATGGTATAAATTGTAGATGTATTGCGGTCGTACAGCCTTGCCAGTTCAATCACTCATACACCACGCTCATGTTTTTCTGTTGTTTCTTGCTTTACTTCTATTGACATCATTCTCTTCTTCTTCTCACCATTGTCCTTTACACTCACTTTCTTCAGCCCCATGATAGCACACAAAAAAAGTTAGTAAAAAATGCAAAAAATGATGCAAGAATGAGTACAGCTCACGAGATTCGACTTGATTCTGCAGGTAACACATGAGAAAGAATGAGATGCTGGTGTGGTACTGCTGATACTGGACCCGTGCGCCAACGCGCCAACTAGTGGCAGCTTCCCAAATCACGACTTGTATCTTGGAATTTCGCTCAGATTTTGAAAAAAATATGGACTGAGTCGCAGTTCGTATCTTAAAAAAATGTGTATGGCCTGACCTGTGGTGGCGCAGTGGATAAAGCGTCGACCTGGAAATACTGAGGTCGCCGGTTCGAAACCCTGGGCTTGCCTGGTCAAGGCACATATGGGAGTTGATGCTTCCAGCTCCTCCCCTCCTTCTCTCTCTCTGTCTCTCCCTCTCCTCTCTAAAATGAATAAATAAAAAAAATTTAAAAAAAAAAAAAAAAAAAAAAAAAAAAAAAAAAAAAATGTGTATGTTGGTCTGCTCGTATCTCAAGGTACCACTGTACCGGTCTGAGGGCCGTGGACGGTGCTGGGTCCTCGTCCTTGCACGTTCACAGCTGTCCCACGTGGTGGCAATGGGCCTGGCAGTGGAAAGTCGAGCATCCACCCGGAAGTGTGGGTGGGGCAGGTGGCGTCTGCTGCAGGCATAGCTGTGCGGTTGCTTGTTTGACAGTTCGGTCTCAGTCCTGTGAATCATGAAATAGCCACAGAGATTTTTTTTTCCAACAGATTTAAAACTTAAAATGGGTCAGAAACCAGCAGGAATTGGAATTAAAAGTATATTCCAGCCCTGGCCGGTTGGCTCAGCGGTAGAGCGTTGGCCTGGTGTGCGGGGGACCCGGGTTCGATTCCCGGCCAGGGCACATAGGAGAGGCGCCCATTTGCTTCTCCACCCCCCCCCTTCCTCTCTGTCTCTCTCTTCCCCTCCCGCAGCCAAGGCTCCATTGGAGCAAAGATGGCCCGGGCGCTGGGGATGGCTCCTTGGCCTCTGCCCCTGGTGCTAGAGTTGCTCTGGTCGCGGCAGAGTGACCCTCCGGAGGGGCAGAGCATCGCCCCCTGGTGAGCAGAGCTTCACCCCTGGTGTGAGTGCCGGGTGGATCCCGGTCGGGTGCATGCGGGAGTCTGTCTGACTGTCTTTCCCCGTTTCCAGCTTCAGAAAAAAAAAAAAAAAAAATTCCAACTCAAGAAGCTGTTCTGGGTGAGTGACGTAGGACTGAGGGTGTGCGGCAAGGTTTAATCTGAGCAGAACCTGTGTCCAGCCTCGCCCCTGCAGGTGTATGTTCTAGGGAAATGCTGGGACATGTGCACTTGGGGAGACCTTCAGGCCTCTCCCTTTGCAGAGGGTGGTGCTGAGAGGCAGCGATGAAAACCCAGGTTGCCAGTGATGGGACAGGGACCGAGGATCAGGTTTTCCTGATGGCTGGTACAGAACTCTATATCACACTTGTGTCCTCTCCTAAAGAAGGATCTTTTCTGGAAACTTAGGTCACTGGTCCCATGCCCCTAACCCTTCTAGGTACCATCCCCGAGAGCACTTTAGATGACTGGTGTGCTTTAAGGCATACATTTCTGTAGCATGGCAATTGCCTATCACCAAGCCCTGTGAGTGCATTTTTCTCCTGTGAAAGTATGTAGGTTCTATCCACATTTCTCTTATCCTTTCCCAGATGTTTTATAACTGGGCCCCGGCTTTATACAGATCATTTATTCCTGAAAAACCTTTGTAAGACTGATTCTTAAAAGTTATCAATAATAATTCCGATGGGAAAATTCTTATAGATCCTGAGCCCTCAAACTGACATGCATTTATACTACACAGCACTACTATCAGTTGGAAGTTTGACATCATTGCTTTGAGGAGTGGCAGAGTTATCATACTCTGACCTAAAAAGACATTACATTCTCTGTGATGCAGCTCTTGGCCCATGTTTTTGGAGCTCTTTTGTAGCTATGGCACACTGAGAGTTTAAGACCGTAATCATACACAAAACATCCTAGTTTGGTAACAAAATATCTACCTTTCTTAAATCCTGTCTAATGCAGAACAAATAGTACCTAGACAAAATAAAGCACTGAAAATAATGTACTTTCGTAAGTTAAATTCCTGAGATGATGAGTGTCGTAAACTAGCAAACCTCAGGGGTTGGAAAATAAGAACTTCCATACAACCTGTGCCACCACGCGGTGTCCGCTGGCGACTGTGTCCTCTGGCGCATAGCTGCCCTTTAGGCACTCTGGCCACAAACAGCGTACACATATAATGAGATTTTATGCCTGCTTATAGAATAAGCGGTTGATATAATATATTGCTTGGCTACCTTGCTATCAGCGGTGAGTCCAGTATCCTATTTGTGGATAATAAGAGATAAAATGAGGGACACAGGTTTTTGAAGATTAAAAAAAATGCAAAATTTGGATTGTAAAGGCTCATCCTTTAAAGTATTCTGTACTGGTAGCCTTCTCCTGTCCCAAGTTTGTGTAAGACTGAGGTAACTGGTCTAGCCAAAGAACTCATGCTTAGCGGGCTCTGCGCGTATCAGCTGACATACATTCCCGGGAGAGTGCTGTTTCATTCAGTGTACTGCTACTCCAGTGCCCAGAGTAGCCTGCCCTTGGGGAATGGGGGGTCTTTATTACTTGATTTAGTAGTAAGAGTAATTTTTAAGGATATGAAATATACAAAATAAAAAAAAACTTGACTGTTTCATAGGGATGAATTAAGCTGATTTGGAAGGGGTGCTCTCACATGTCTCCTTATTTCTCCCTTCTGTCAGCAGGTGGCGTCTGACTGTTTCAGTTTCTTTTCAGCTTTCTTTGCCTTTTTATTCCTTTCTGCCCCTGACCCCGTGGCAAACACCTGTCACCGGAAGGGATACTATTATGAAAAAAGTCTCTCTGTGACACGTCTTTTCAAAAGGACAAGAAGGAAAGGGAGAAGTAGGGTTGTGTGGCCTAAGGCACTCCACCATTGCCTCATTTTGTGTGCTGACACATTTATTAGAGGGACCCTTATTTTCCTGTAGGAGTGGATCTGATATTTTACTGCCCCAGGGAAGTTTGCCTTTATATTTCTAAGTAGATGGCTCCTCTTTTCTCTTTTAGGTGGATGGTAACCTTTAGTTAATTTAGTTAATTTGAGTTTTTTTTTTTTGTTTGTTTTTTGTTTTTTGTTTTTTTTTTTTTTTTTAGCACAAAGCTGTTTTCCAAAGAAAAATCCTTTAATGTATAGATAGATTAAAATACATTTGTACTTAATTTTGGGAGAAAAACTGGTATGACAGTGATTTGGGCTGTTTGCTGTGAATGTGAAGTGCACATAAAGATTCGGCAGAGAGCACTAGGACTTTACTGAAAGATAGTTAATGACCAGTACGGGAGTTAATGAACATGTGTTATCAAACCAGACTGCTTGTGGAACAGTATGCTTGAGTTAAATATTCCAAAGAAGACTACAGACCCCCCCACACACACACCCCTTTTCCTACTTTTTCTTTCTTTTTTTTTTTTTTTTAAGATTTTATTTATTGACTTAAGAGAGAAGAGAGATAGACAGAAAGAGGGGGGGCAGGAAGTATCAACTTGTAGTTGCTTCTCATGTATGCCTTGACTGGGCAAGCCTGGTGTTTCGAACTGGTGACCTCAGCATTCCAAGTCAAGTCTTTATCCACTGCACCCCCACGGGTCAGGCACATATTCTTTCTTCGTCAGTATTTCTTGAATGCTTCCAGGATTAACATTATATGAAAAACAAGTACATGAATTAGTGCCATCAAGGATATGATCTTATGCAATGTAATTTGTTAGTTCTCTTTTCTGCTTTAGGATGAACAGTTGAATCTTTAACATATTAGGGCCCCTTGTCTCCTTTTCCAAATTCAAGTTGCAGCTCAGAGCCATCTTTTTTCAAGATTATCTTAATTCTGCTCCCACCCTCTCCACTTCCCCACCCACCTCCAAAAAGGTGATCTCATACTTCTCTGAACATCCTTAGCATTTAGACGACCTCTTTTCTGGAACTTGTCACTCTCTCCTTTATAGTAGAGTTACTTACAGTTGTTGAATTCAAAGCGTTTGATTGCGTCGTTCTCAGCACAGTACTTGTATGGAATTGCTATCCACTAAGTGATTTATTGAATACTTATTGGGTATGGACTTGATAAGTGCCCTGACTCTTCGAAACAGTCAGACCTGGCTTTGAAATTCAGCTCCGCTGTTTACTAGCTCTGAGTTCGGCCACACCGTCACTCCTCTGAATTTTAGTTTTCTAACCTGCAAAATGGGGTCAGTACTTGATTGAGATGTTGTAAAGGTGAAAATCAGTCGTGGAGGTCAAACACAGTGCCTGGGGCACAGTGAGTGCTCAGTACATCTTGGTGTGTATCCAGACACCCCCAGGACACACATGTATGCACACATGTTGTGTTTGTAAGATGCTAGGCACTAGAACAAAGACAAAACCACACAGGTGCTATGCTCACTCTGGTTAAAGAAGACATAAAACCGTACAAGACGGAGAAGAATGATACTGTTGGGGCAGTCGGGATGGAGCACCATGGGAGTTCACGTCTTTCTCTTGGAGGAAGAATTGATACGGTTCATGGGACATTTTAATGCAAAAGGTGGCCGTTGTGCAGAATGTAGAAGAATGGGTAAGACTTGAATGCATGGAGCCCGGAGGCTAGAGAGACAGATAAATATATTTCAAGATTTGTGTGTCTTTTTAAAGACAACTTATGATACAATAAGACATTTCCAATCAAAGACTGAAATTGGAAATGAATATTTTTACTGATCTGCCACAAGTTTGTTTGTTTTTTTCCAGAAACTTGCTAAGTGCCACATATGTTCTCAGGTGGCTTCACCTTGGTCCAAGCCTGGTGGTCGCCACCAGGGACGCTTGAAGTGATAGACTAGCTTGGCAGCAGCTTCACCACTACACCAGCTGCATTGCTTGTAGCATCATATTGGGTAGCAGGGCATGGAGGAAAGGGGACATTAACTTGGTAACTGTCCCCAAAGATATGTCCGCAAGAAGCTTTTCAGCTTAATGGTAAAATAATGAAACACAATACGGAAATGTCCTTTCTGTACATAGGTTTTTCTAAGTGCTTTGAAGTAGACAGGTAATAAGAGAAGCAAGTAAGACTAGATCATTCTAAAAAGTTTTATGCTTTTTGGGCGTTGTACCCTCCAAGTTCACATGTGGACTTGAATCTCCAGCCTGCACTCTGTAAGGTTCACACTGCTGATCCCAATCAGCCAAAGATCTAGGCCAAACTAGTAAATTAATAAGTAATGGCATAAGGTGTATACTCCACTCGTAGGTTGGAAATCTTCACAGTGAGGAAAGCTATTAAACCCATGATCAGTAATATATTTGAGTCCTTCAGGGAGATTTTAGGAGTTGTCTGAGCACCGTTCAGTTGTCCCCTCCCTCCTCCTCAATCACACTTGAGCCCTGCTGCTCCAAGGAGAACCTGCGGAAGCTGCCTAGGGGCCGGGGGAAGATGCCTAGCCCGTCTACGCTGAGCTGTAAAACAGATGACGAATTCTGTATAGACATAGATTTAACAGAAATAGCGTTCCAGGTTAGGAACTTGGGAATTGGTGGGTGTCTGGTATCTCTTATATCAGTGGTTCTCAACCTGTGGGTCGCAACCCCAGCGGGGGTCTAACGACCAAAACACAGGGGTCACCTAAAGCAATGAGAATACATAATGTATATCAGGTATTTGCAAATTTACAGTTATGAAGTAGCCACCAAAATTATTTTTTGGTTTGGGGTCACCGCAACATGAGGGACTGTATTGAGGAGTCACAGCATTAGAGAGGTTGAGAACCACTGTCTTATATGAATAAGGTTCCAATGACCTCATTCCCGGCCGTTCACCTTTCTTTCCTCCACTCCCATGTGCCTCCCCATTTTTTGCATCATTTAAATAGGAAATGGGGGAGAATTTATTTTTCATCTGGCTCAGCAGTCCTGTTTCAGTTGTAAGGCAAAGTCAACGACAAGAGTTTAGTGGTGGGACCTCTGAAGGTTGCTGGTCCTGTCAGTCGCTAATTTGTGATCTTAGATAACTCAGTTTCTGAGTACTTGTGTTTGCTCAGCAGTCAAATTAGGCTAACAATGCCTGTTTTACCAGACAGCATAGATTCCTAATGTGGAATTCATAGGTGGTCTTCCTTAAACGTATATATGTGGTTCTGTGTTTCTGGGGACCTTACCTTTTTTGTGGGGGGTAATTCTTAGAGGGGAATCTATGAACCCCCTTCTTTCAAATTAAGAATCTCTGCCTAAGATGCTATTGTGAGTTTGATAGAAGATAATAGATACAAACTGATTTAATAATGTGAAAGATGGTGTTATTTCAAGTAGATTATAATCATTTTCTCCTTAGACCACTAAATTTATATTTCTCTTTTGGAACTCCCTGGTAAACACATTTCTATTTTGGCAGTATCTCCCCCCCCCCCCAATCCTTCCATCTCTTCCTTCTTGCCAGTTGCAGATCTTGAATAGAAATCTGTGTCCAATTTTCTGGGCTTCAATAGTTATCAAACCAATGTCTCGGCCCCAGGGTAACTCCCTGGTTGTGGTATGTTTCTAGCTTCTAAGCTTTAGATGCTATGGCATTTGACACTGACTGTAGGAGCTTTGATTTTCATGATATTCTTCTGGTTGCTTTTGTCTTCGTGTTATTTTATCCCCACCTTTATATTTATAGAGAAAAGATTAATTTTCTTTTATCAGTAAGACTGTTTATCCAATCCTTTGAAAGGGACAACTTCATGTTGTTCCCTGTCTGAACTTAACAAGATGTTGCTTTAGATGTGAGCTTATCTTTTTGTAATTCAGTGACCGAAAGCTGGAAAAAAAAAGTCTCTTGCATTGTAAACCAGATACTAGTTCTTAGTTCTTTTAGTTGCCTATGAATGCAAAACACGCCATCTGAAAACTTACTGGATGAACACAGCTATCCTTTTACTTGCTCACGAGACTGTGAGTTGGCCAGTGCTCAGCAGGGTGGTCCTCCTGCTGGTCTCTCCAATTAATCTAGAGTATTTGCAGCAAGACGGTGGCTGGGACTGGAATGGGCACGACAGCTTCACACATATGCTCCTCACCTTGAGGGGGCAGTGGGGAGGTTTTGATCTCTCTTTCTACCTGGCTTGCCTGGTCTTCCATATATGGTGGCTGAGTATCAGCAGATTCTTGGAGAGGAAAACCCCAGCCTGCAAGTGCTTACCGAGCTTCTGCTTGCTCACATCCCATTGGTCCAGCCCAGAGTTGGTGTGGGAGGGCATGACACAGGATGTGACTACCAGAAGGCATGGTTCATCGAGGACCACTAAAATAACATGCCGTGCTAGCATATAGGAGTAGCTCAAATATTTTCTTTTATCGAATGGGTGATTTAAGCTTTTAATGCAGAATAGTTCACCACTCTTCTGATATTAACTACTTTTAAAGGTTTAATTTGCATCCAGGTGATCCACTTACTTTGTTTTACTTATTTACATATTTATTTTGATAATTCAGTTTTTTTCTGGACCTCTCAGTCTGTACACATTGAACATAATTTACAATTTGGTTTAAACTTGAAAGCATAGAATTTCCCTGTAATTCAGCCTTTCTTTTGTTTTGATTAGCTGTCCTGATGATTTTTTTTTGCAAATATCTCTATGTCTGTATTACCTAAATGGTCAACCGTAAGTGTTATTCCCCTTGGCTTGTAACCTCTCTGAGTATGTGACACCGGAGGAAATAAAACATGCCCCCTGCTCGGAGGAAGACCACGCTTAGGAGTCTAAATTAAACAATAGAGGAATTGAAGCTGGAGACATGAATAGAGGATGTGACTTTGTTATAAAAGTTGTTTCTGTTTTGCAAATTGTGTTCATCTATAACTTCCTTTTAATATGTCGTTAAGAATTAATTAACACTATTACTGCCTTGCTACAGAAGAAGGGGTGGTAAAAGGCAAAAAGAAAATTTTTTATTATTATTTTTTTAATTTGAGGTGGTCTTTTAAAAAAAAGTTCTAGGAGTTTCTGTCATTTGAGGGCAATTAGAAACAAAAATGAAAACCAAGCATCTCTGTGGTATTGTCAGGAAAAACATTTGATGTGGCACACTCATGTAGAGTCAGGACACTTTTCCAAGTAGGGTCATAGCTTTTCCCTTCCTGTGAAAGAGTTAAGGAACATTTTAACTTAGGAGAAAGATCTGGCAGATGATGACAGTTCCAGAACCGAGAACTGGACTTACGTGTGTGGCCTTCTGGTGGTGCCTCAGAAAAGTTCCTTGGTGTAGTGCTTCCTGAACTTGACTGTGCAGGCACGTTTGGGGATCTTATTAAAATGCAGATTCCCACTCAGCAGTTCTGGGGTGGAGCCCAAGGCTCTTCTTCGCTGACAGGCTCCAGGTGATGGACGATGCTCGTCTGCCAACAAGACGTTAGTGAACTTCACCCTTCTCCATTCACCCTCTTCCAGCCGGGTCTCCGAGATAACCCTGTGTGATTCCCACACACATTGGTACCTGGTTTTTTACTTTTGTCATTGACCCTCAGCAGGACAAATAGAAATCCCTTTGGTGTCTTTTCACACATGCCCGGGCCATCTGTTTCACAACGAGGAAATACATACTAATTTAAATGTACCTTTGGTACATGGCATTATATCACTTGTATAAATCTGGCCTTTGTTAGTAGCTGTGTTAGGTAAGACAAGAGTTTCGAGGTCTGGGCCTTTCTTACAAAATGCTATTCTTGCTACGTGTTAAAATGTAGCATAGTATTTTGGCAGACCAGATGTGAACAGGATAAGCTTGCCAGGAACCCAACCTGGTAAGTGTAGCCAACTGCAAAGAAGGAATCAACATGTAACCCAAATAGTGCATATTAGCAATGGCTGAGAGAGTTCAGATATGAATCCCTGTCTCCTGTACTTGCTGAAAGTCAACGAGACTACCTCTTAACAACCATATCTTGTTTTTTAATAGAGCAGCACCCCAAGCGGCGAACTTCTTGAGCTCGGTAACTGTAGACTTGAGAACCAGAGCTATTTGGTTTAAGTAAAATTCATTAGTCCTTCAGATTTCTTATCAAAACCCTCATATCTGGCTATCTAACAAGACTTCTGCTTATATCAGATTCTCCTTCAAAGCCAAGGTTTATAGAGGGCCGGGCACTCTGGTCTGTCAGCTTTTTTGCGGAGCGCTGGTGGAAATGGAATCGGGTGTCTTTACCAGCATCACTGATGGGCTGGGCTGCCTGAGTTGCCCCCAGGGCTTCCTCTGAACCAGGGCCACTTTCTTACTCTGCTGCATTCATTTCTCCAGGATCTAGCTTCTCACATGGGTTTAAACCTGTCCCTAGGAATCCAGCCTGCATTGTTTTTTTTATACAGATTTTTCACAGTATAATCTGTTTTGTGATCTTCCTCTTTGTAGAGGAAAGCACAGTAAATGCAACCCCACAGATCTAGGTCATCCAGGTAGTCCTACCAAAAATTTTTTTTCAGGTGGAAAATAGTTTTAATTGGAAAATTGTGTCCTAATTTCCACCTAAGAAGACAAAACCAGTGGAACTCGTGCTTTGAACAAAGGCAGCGTGGGTAATAGGAGTGAGGGCTTTGGATTCAGATAGACCTGGATTTCTATCCGAGCTCAGCCGTTACTAGCTGTGTGACCTGAGGCTGAACCTGCTCTAAATAATTTTTTAAATTTTTTATTAAGTGAGAGGTGGGGAGGTAGAGAGACAGACTCTACCATTTGCCCTGACTGTAATCCACCCAGCAAGCCCTCTACCTGAGCAATGCTCTGCCCATCTGGCACTGCTGTTTCGTTGCTCAGCAACAGAGCTATTTTAGTACCTGAGGTGAGGCCATGGAGCCATCCTCAGCGCCCAGGGCTAACTTTGCTGGAACCATTCGAACCATGGCTGGGGGGTGGGGAGAGAAGGAAGAGGGATGGAGAAGCAGATGGTCACTTCTCCTGTGTGCCCTGACTGGGAATCAAGCCCAGAACTTCCACACACTGGGCCAACCCTCTACTGCTGAGCCAACTGGCCAGGACTAAATAATTTTTCTAAGTCAACTTAAATCTGGTAAGGATTCCCACTTTGCAGGGTGTGGGAAATTTACTCTTGGTTATTGTCGGGACTCCTTGCCTCCCAGAAGGAAAGAAGAACTTCCGGTCTCATCCATTCACTGCTGCTGCTGCTTGGTCCAGTGCCCTGTGATCCACTCTAAGGGAGTCTTAGTGGCTCTGCCCGCTCTATGGCTACCTCACTAAAGGGGTCTTTGCAGAATTCCCCCAAACCATGTGTTCATTTAGCATACCCACAAGATCCCTACCCAAGCCATGGTCATTGGAAATCCCAACTCCAGCAGGTATGTGAATGGGTCAGGGCTTTGACATTCATGGGACACTCACACTTTCCCAGTTTGGGGAACATTAGACCCAGGGGTTGAGTAACTCCCTTTTTCAAGTATACAAGCCCACAACCTTCATACCTGTAGCTTGCAGTGGTTCTCAACCTTTCTAATGCCGTGACCCTTCAATACAGTTCCTCATGTTGTGGTGACCCCAAACCAAAAAATAATTTTGGTGGCTACTTCACAACTGTAATTTTGCTATAGTTATGATTCGGAATGTAAATACCTGATATGCATTATGTATTTTCCGATGGCTTTAGGCGACCCCGCCAGGGTCGCGACCCACAGGTTGAGAACCGCTGAAGGATTCCAGCACCTTAATTACTTTGGTCTCCACCTTCAACACTCTTGAGATCTCCAGGTTAGTCCACCCCATACCTGGAGAATTCTCTTTGCTCTAAAGCAGTGGTCCCCAACCTTTTTCTGGGCCTTTTTTTTAGAAGTTTACATTTATATTGTTTACTGCAGAATAAGAACAATGAGAGAGTATATTGAAAAATAAAAACCTCAAGTCAGATGTTGATAATGACCAGTTTAATGTCAGAGAATATTTTCACGGACTGGCCTTTAGGGTGGGACAGATAAATGTATCATGTGACTGAGATAAGCGTCAAGAGTGAGTCTTAGATGGATGTAACAGAGGGAATCTGGTCATTTAAAAAAATAAAACATCGTTCAGACTTAAATATAAATAAAACAGAAATAATGTAAGTTATTTATTCTTTCTCTGCGGACCGGTACCAAATGGCCCACAGACTGGTACTAACAAAACAAAGCACTAATAAAACAAAGAAACAAAACCCAGAACACACACAGATACAAAACTATTTACAATTATTGCTAATGTTTATTGCATGTGTACTTGGAGTCAGATACTGGAAAATGGTTAAGTATCTTCTTTTTAATTTACATAACAATCACGGATGGTATTCTCTCCATCTTTACATGTAAGGAATTTGCCAAGAGCCTATAGCTGGTGAGTGGAAGAATCTGAATGTGTGAACTTAGACCTCGTTGTAACTAAACCTGGAAATGCAGTTGTTGAGCTCTGACTCTGCTAACGACTGTACCACCTTAAGGATGTTTCTTCAGTGCCTTTCCCTTACCTGAAAAAATCAGCATAGAGTCATTGCATTCTGCCTTCCATGTAAAAAATCTGTGATTTTGCTCAACTGCTGTTTTACATCCAATCGTTTTTTGTTTGTTTGTTTTTTTTATTAAGTGCAAGACAGAGAGGCAGACTGACAGACTCCCGCATGTGCCTGACAGGGATCCACCCGGCAAGCCCCCTACTGGTGATGCTCTGCCCATCTGATGCCACCGCTCCATTGCTTGGCAACTGAGCTATTTATTTTAGCACCTGAGGCGAGACCATGGAGCCATCCTCAGCACCCGGGCCAAGTTGCTCGAACTATTCGAGCCATGGCTGCAGGAGAGGAAGAGAGAAAGAGAGAGGGGGGGGGGGGAGAAAGAGAGAGAGAGAGAGAGAGAGAGAGAGAGAGAGAGAGAGAGAGGAGTAGAAAAGTATAGAGAAGAAGGAGAGGAGGAAGGATAGAGAAGCAGATGGGTGCTTCTCCTGTGTGCCCTGGCCAGAAATCAAACCTGGAACTTCCAACCAGCCCAGGGCCATGCCCAATCTTTTAAAGCAAGGAACCTAGTTTTTTTTTTTAATGGAAAAGAGTACAGAATTGCAGCCATCCCCTGGGAAGTGTAGCTAAGCGAGGAGGAGATGTCCAGTGACTGCTGGTATAAAAGAATGGTCTTCCAGTGCTCTAGTTTGCTGAAGGAGCTTGCAGATTATCTCCAAAGCCCGCAGCGCTGACCCGCTCTGAAAAATTCTGCAGAACTGAAAAGGGGTTGAATACAGGAGAAAAACAGTTTTTGTGTAAATTTTAAATAAAGCAAGAAATTCTGGAAGCCAAATGGACACTCTCTGGCTGTTGGATCAGGAGTGAAACAGAGTTCAATAGATGATTTGTCTACTTTTATGAGTTCACTAAGGGACAAAATAATGTAAAACTTTGTTTCCTTTTATGACAGAGGTCATATATGAAGGGTATGTTGTTGATAGATTTTGTCTTGATTTTATTGAAACATTTGACAAGAACTCTATGAAGATGGCGATCTGTTGATTAGATCAGTGGTTTCCTTTATTTTGTTTTTGTTTCCTCTACCCCCCAAGACTGGGTTCTCTCCTCCATTCCCTATCTATTGTAAAGGAAGTATCGAGAAAAGGGTCCAGGAACCCCCGGGGTTAGGAAAAGCTCATCTGGTTCTCCAGCTGCTGGTCCCTAGAATGATATTCGTGAGCGGTAGACTGGTTTTCAGACTTGAGGGAGACAGGAAATCATTTCATCAAATGAAATCTCAAATGAAACTCCACCATATAAAACAGATAATGTTTTACTAGTATACCTTTTAGAAGTTTACATTTATAATGTTTACTGCAGAATAAGAACAATGAGAGAGTGTATTGAAAAATAAAAACCTCAAGTCAGATGTTGATAATGACTGTATAATAGCTCTATTCATGTTACCAGCTTCTGTGTTTAATAAAATGATATACTTTGCTTTAAATGCATAATTTAAAAACCTGTTTTTATAATTACCTGGAAATTGTAATAGGGTTTTAGTTTTGGTTTTTTTATTGTTTAAATGTTTTCTCTTAAACAAGATATGTTTTATTTTTATTTTTAAAAATTTCAAAATCTATTTCAAAAAACCCTCCCATATCCCCCCCCCCCCCCCAAATCACTACACTATTGTCCATGTTCATGAGCTTTTTTGTTTTTATATTTTGGTCCTGTTTTACTCTATCCATAGTTTTAATTTTGTTTTTAAATGACTTGCCCTGGGATCCCAGGGTGTTTTTCAGCTCAGCCAGTTGAAGGGAGGGAATATTTGTTTCAGAACGGTAACCCTGTAACTAAACTTATGGAAACAATTGCTCACATTCCTTATCATAGATCTAAAGCCACACAGGAAATATCTAATTCTTAGAATAAATATTTACCCTCTCTCAAGTAGGCTATTATCATAAAGGGCTTTTCACAGGGATGAAAGCAAGGTCACGCAGATGCCCCCAAGCCTCCCTGGGGCACTTAATGGAAGCTCCTAATGCATGTGCTTGCCTGAGCCACTCCGGCGGAGCAGGCTGTGCACACCCGTGTGCCGCACAAGGCTGAGGCGGAGCTTCGCCTTCCCTGCCCGGTGTCACACTTACGAGAAGTCCACATGGCACAGATAGGCAGGCGAGGAGCCTACCGTGGGGACTGCCTAGACCCCCCCAGACCGCCTCATTGGCACAAGGCGCCCAGGTGTATCTCCAGTGGGTGACCAGTTTGCACATGAGCCATGATAGCATCATTTTAAAAAGAATTGATAGTTTATAAAAATATCTGCAATATATTTAAATATTAGAAGCAAGTGGTGGTGGCGTTCTAGGAGCACTTCCATACAAGTCTTTTTTAAAACATTAGTTCAGTATTGATGGGCTGCTTGATTCATGTTAGGAAAATGTTTGGTTTCCTGTGGAAGACAGATAAATTTGGGGGCAGCTGTTCAATGTAGATGAGAAAAATTCTACAATTCAGAAAGTGAGTTCATGTGCCCAAAGAACAGACTACTTTTAAATATGATGGAGGAGTGACCTCTTCTGGACTGAAAATCAGGGAGGGCTTCCTGGAAGGGAAGACGTGGGGAGATCCTGAGGATAGAGACTTTGATGTGAGAATTTAAGGGTGAAAAGGGCACTTTACCTTTTGGGAGAGTCTAATTTTAGGGGAAAATAATGTAGATAGCACTGATTTCTTAAACAGATTATCTTCTTCGTCAACAGATCAGCTCTATATGCATTTTAAACTATAATCCTTTAATAAGCTCCAAAAGGGACCATTCTCATATATTTGAACATTCTTAAGGTTCCCCCCACAAAGTTATTATGCTCAGACAGTGATTCACTTGTTCAGAGTTAGGCCTTTCCAGCGATATTTTGCTCAACTCGGCTGCCCCTTTAATACATGCACCATAATTTTGCCCTGAACCTGGCCTCTGTTAGCATTCTTGGTCGTCGCCTTCTCCATTTGTTCACCCATGCTGGTATATTGAGCACCTACTTACACGCCAGGTTCCGGAGAGTTCTAGGCACCCAGCAGGGACAGGTGAATTGGATACCTGGAAACCACCTGAAGTTCTTATCATCAAACTGTATTTTAGAAAAGATAACAATGTAACTGATAAGAATATAAAATGTACACCTTCCAGAGCTTTTACATTTTAACAGGGATCAAAGCTTTGCCTAGACCTGCTTTTTAATCAGGCAGTATGTGAGGAGAATTGCGGTTTGAGCCTTGGGATTTTTCCAGTTTATACGGCTTTTTAAGCAGCAGGGCTGGGACTGTCCTATCTGTACTTTGTCGTGGGGACTGGCTCTGATAATATTTATTCCCAGGGAAGGAGCTCAAAGGAAATTCTGCTGCACAGGAAAAGTCAGTTGGGTACACCATAACAGAAAGGAGCTCTCGTTACAATTTCACCTTTGTGCCAGGCAGGAGAGCAGAGCACAGGTAGGGTGTGCCTCATAGTGCAGATACAGACTGCTGTTAGTCATTGGGCAAGTCACCTAACCTTTCTGTGCATCTGTAAATAATGATAATGGTACCTACATCAAAGGCTTGTTGAGGGTCAAATTAGTTAATATAATAATAATACAGAGTAGTTAGAATTGTTCTGCCAGAGAGTAAGCATTAGATTAAAATTAGCTGTTGTTTTTTAGCTGTTTGTTTCTCCCAGCGTCAGTTTTTCTGAGACTACGTAGTGGGTACCTAAAGAGTGGGTAAGAAACTAGATCAAATGAGGATGGTTAATTGCTCTTGTCACTCCTCATACTCACCACCCTGCCACCCACACACCCCAGCCTCATTTCTTTTGTAAGACTACAATATCATATTTGAATATATGACCTTGGAAATTTCTGATTAAGTAGTGCTGGGCAAAGCTTTAGTAGTTGGAAAATCAATCAGGCCTCCCACACATACCTGCTCAGCCAAGAATGTGTCTGCCCCAGGACTGTGGGCCACAGGGATGGAAGCGAGGAGCCGCCCAGGCTGATGTGAACTCTGTTTCTGCCCGAGGCCCCCATGTCACCGGTGCCTTCTGGTCATTCTTTTCATTCTCAAACCAATCTTAATTTTCAGAAACATGCTTTTCCTCTCTCCTCTCCCCATTTGTTTGCTTGTTTTCTCAGGTTTGGCTGTTCATCCTTTGGTATTGCACACGGGCAAACTCCAAGCCCAGGGTGGCAACGCTCAGTGCACGACAATGAGCCATAAGGTTCCCTGCGTGGGTCCCGTTCCAAAGTCGGTGGCAAGACCCTGTGGGAATGTCCTGGAATTTTCTGTTGGTTCTTGTAGAGCAGGATGAGACCCCCAACCCCCCCCCCCCTTTTGCTCAGGGCTGTGTTGCTGCTCTCTGTGTCCTGGGAGGGGTGAGGGTGGCTCAGTACAGCCTTATAGAGAGGGGCTCGTTTTCCTATTTCTATGGAACGTGTCCCATCGAGACATGCGGTCTGAGTGACCTTCAGTTATTGGTTCCTGGATTGTTACCTGTTTTTTGTTTTCCCAGCCTATTGAACGTTTACTGCATGGCCCTAGTTCAGTCCTCCCAGGAGAGCAGGTGTGTTCTCTTTCTGAGAGTGAGAACAGGCGTGTGGTGGTTCCTGTCCTGTGGGAGGCAGTCCGGGATGGAGCAGAGAGACGGCTCCCCAGCCCAGGGACGTGTCCTCGGCCAGAGCTAAGCCTGGAAAGCCTCTTGACCTCTGTGAGCCCTGTGGAATCACATCTCCATATCTTAAGGCTGTTTTTTAAGGTCTTATGAAGTGAAATAAAGACCTCCATAAACTCCTGGACTCGAATGGGCTTGTTATGGAGGAGATCCACTATGCTTCCCTCTGTCATAAGGAAAGGGGGTGGCAATTTATATGCACATGGCCATGCCACCCTGTCTGGAGGCTGCAGCCTCTTTGGCCTTTCCCCATGGCCACCTGGGTTGGCAGTAGCACCCGCAGGGCCCAGAAGCCACCCTGCCGCCACCCAGAGCAGGGAAAGAAAGTGGGACGGAAGGTAGCAGGAGGCTGTTGCGGGTGAGGGTGGGAAGGTGTTAATCGTCCAAGGCACGGGGAGGGGATGCTTCTCTGGGCCCAGTGCTGATGCAGAGCCTCACTCTGTGAAACACTCATCCGGCCTCAGGTGTGGGCTCACCTGTTGTCTTCAGTCCTTCGGGAAAGGACCTGGTATGGTTGACAAATCCTTCCAGGTGGTAATTATTGTTATTAGCAATGGTCTGTAGTTCTTAGGTGTCTTCACCTGTCTGTCACTCCCTTGCAAGTCCCAATCAGAATGGCCCTGCATATGAGTGACCATAGAGCACATATTTGGCATGTTTGGAAAATTGCCTGTGGTGGGCTGACAAGCAGATAAACCTGGGTGTAAATTCTTAGGAAAACAAGAAACAGACCGTAAAATAAAATTGACTTTGTTCTAATTAGTAATTAGGGTAAATAAAGGTTGGTGTGAATTAGGGAGGGTTGGAAGACACAGTTTGCTCTCTGCTGTGCAAAGCTGTAACGTAAAGGCTTATAAAAGTATCGCTGGGGTGTTTTACCAGCAGAGGCCCCTGCACTTGCTTTAATGATATCCAAACTTCAGGGAAATGCCATGGGCACATTTCTTGCATGATTCCCAGGAACTATGAAATACTGTTTCTCACACAAACTTGTAAAGCAAATTACATAGTTAAATAACATGTACATATATGTGTGTTTTGATATACATACATAAAGCAAAGCATTGGGACTATTTCTAAACAGCTGTTAATAATAGCTTAAAGCATACATAAATGATAAACCATAATGCAAGCCACAGTAATTCATGTCTTTCTACATAGAAATAGGTTCATTCAGACCAGCTTTCTTCCCAGTATCAGAATTCCTTCTACCATATACATAGCAGATGATAACTTAGGCACCATCTTCTTTCTCTTCACTTCCTTCCTCTCCTATGCCTTTAATTTTTATTGCACACCTGCTGTGTCCAGGTCACTATGTGGGCACTGGAGGTGAACAGGTAAATACCTCGTGATCCTGCCCTCATAGGCCTCCCAGTCCAAGAGTATGTCCAGCAGAGTGAGGTGGTGCAGGGCAGAGGAGGTGACCAGGATGATGAGAAGTTACCAGGATGAGGAACAGGCTTCCAACCTGCTCAGGACAGAGACAGCACAGGGTTCACCCAGGAGCATTCCAGACACTACCTGGGGTGCAGAGGGCCGTGATACCATCTCCGGGGAATGGCGTGCAGCCTGGTGTAGCTGCCACGTACAGATGCTGGGGAGGGGCAGGGTGGCACAATGAGACGGTCTCGGCAGTGATGGGAGTCCACTACTTTGCCAAAAAAATAAAAAATAAAATCGTTCTGTGGCTGAGAAGTGTGTTTTATGAGAAAGTTCTTATATTATGCCAAGTCCTTCTCCTTTTCTATTTTACCTTTGTGTACCTTTATCCTCCTTTACAGACATCAGTTGGTAGCTTGTTTCCTTCATATAACCCAGTGAGAAGTCCAGCAGGTCTTTTCAGAGGCTACAGACCGTTGATTGTGGTCTCCTGGGCTGACTTAGTAGATCTCCAAAGCAGTATTGCCGCCGTACCCCCTTGTCTGTCGGCTTCTTTCCTGCTGCGTTCCTCCTCTGGCTTTACAGGGTCCCCGAGACGGGCAGCAGTCTGGGGTTAGTCCCGCCTCTCTTCACCGCCCCCCCTGCTTGCGGTCCTCTCAGGGCTCTAGAGAAAGGAAAGGAAGGCCTTTCTCACACATGCCCTGGAGTGCCTTGTCCTAGGGAAGTTGTAGGGTTTTTACAATCACAATCCCACCACTATTACCTTATATTTTAGAAGCAAACCAAGAAAGAAATCCATACTTGTGAAATTATATTAATAAAGAATGAATTTGGATGTGCTAAAATGGCTCACAGGTTGAGGGTCGAGAGGGGAATGCTACATAACTCGGGTTCCATTTTCACACGAGTTATCTGTGATGCTGGTTATATTCTGCAGGAGCGACTGGGCCCCATGGGTGTAGTGTAAGGCCCCTCTACCCGTAAGTGGCGGGACTGGGCTATTTGTTCCAGAAGCAGGTACCTGCAAGCACTCACTGATAACAGTTCTGTCCATCCCCAGGCAAGCCAGGGTTGCCTGTGGATTAGCCTCCTAACAGACAAGGTTGAGATGGAAAATGTTCAGTAATCGTGCAATTACTCACCTAACGTAGAAGCTGGGAGCTTACTTGTTAGCAACGGTCCTTTGCCGGGACTTCTGCTTATGTGGGAGTGGAGGAGTGAGGAAAGGGAGAAAAGAAAGAGAATGTTATGAGGTTGGTCAAGTAGATGTTTCCAATCTAACCAGTTAGCTAAGGACACCCTAGGAAAGACTAGACTGTTTGCTGATTGCTGGGATTTAATTACCCAACTGTGGAAGGCAAAGTCTTGCTTTCAGTATGAAACTTCTTAAATGCAGTTGTCTCTGTCTCTGTCAGTGGTCCTTACTAGGGAATGGGGCAGGAGGAGGGGAGAGAGGCACATATTCTATCATCGGTTCTCCAGCCGTGGTCCGTGGGCCCGCCGCGTCAACACCCTGGAGAACCTACTAGGATTGCAGTCTCAGGCCTGAGCCAGAGCCTCTGAATCAGAACCTGCATCTCAGCAGAACCCCCACCTCGGGCCATTCCTGTGCACACTGAAGTTTGACAAGCACCACACTAGCGGTGATGACAGTACCTGATTCACACGGGTGATTTACCTGTCTGGACACACTTGGAGGAAAGCTGAACAAATAAGGCCTATCAGCTCTAAGTATTAAATGTCAAGCTCCGAGTTTAATTTTGTTTGCAGCTAGAGACCGGGCCATCTGATTGTGTTTAATTAAACAGCAACGCTCTGTTTAGGAAGGATGGGGGTTTGTTTACCACACCGATGAGTTGCTTTGTGGCTTCATGCTCCGGGGAAGAGCTGGTTCCCTGCCCTGGAGTGAATGGTTTCCATGATGACCGTTACAGGCGATGATCTCCCCGTATTTAAAAAAAAAACAACCATTTTTTTTCTTTCTACTTTTTCTGTGCTCAGTTTGCTATGATTTTTATTTTTATTTTTCAATGAAGGTTGACATATTGAATTGGTTTCAGGTGCTCAGCATGGTCGTCAGACAGTCATACACTTACTTCCCACAGTTATCCCCTGATAGTTCAAGTCCGCACCTGGCCCCATGCAGTTATTACAGTATTATTGACTGTATTCTCCATGCTGCACTTTACATCCCCGTGACTATTTTGTGACTACCAGTTGCTACTTCTTAGTCCCCTCATTTCTTTCACCCGGCCCCCCAACCCCCGCCCATCTGGCAAACATCAGTCCATTCTCTCTATCTGAATCTGTTTCTGTTTTGTTTTGTTTATTTTGTTGTTTAGATTCCACATATAAGTGAAATCATATGGTTTTGCCTGTCTCTGTCTCACCTATTTCTACTTAGCATAAAACCCTCTGGGTCTATCCATTACCCCCACCATTAACCAACAGAGCAGAGCATGAAAAGGGTACATTAATTTCTTCCTTTTTTTGACTTCCATTGTGTCCCATTTTTACCTGACGTCATGTTGTCCTTGTGGGTTTTTCAGGGGAAAAGGGTCTGAGCAGAAAGCGTGGTTTCCTTAGCAATGTGCCAGGTGTCCCTCTGGGGCTAAGCTGAACCTGGCCCTGCTGATGACTGTCAGGACTAGACCATTGACCTAGACCTGGTTTTAACAAGAACAGCTCTGTTTGGGATTTATCCTCTTGCACGTCAGTAAATGTTCAGGTGGAAACCTTGTGTTAAATACAATCATTACCTATCAGGGTCCCATGTACCCAATGATCTCCTTACCTGGGGAAGCCTTTTATTTTTAGAGTAAACTAAAAATGCTACTTAGATTATAACAAGTACTTGACCATTCTGACTGTACTTGTATGTTCATTTCTTTCATAATGTGATGCAAAGATAATTATTTTTTCTTTTCCAAGTGAGAGGAGGGGAGATAGACTTCTGCATGGGCCCCAACTGGGATCCACCCAGCAACCCTGTCTGGGGCTGATGCTCTGCCCATCTGGGGCCATGGTGGCAATGGAGCTATTTTTAGCACCTAAAGTGGAGAGTCCAGGAAGCCATCCTAAGACCCGGGGGCCGATGTGTTTGAACCAGTAGAGCCAATGCTGCAGGAGGGGAAGAGACAGAGAGAGACAGAGGGAGGGGGGAGGGGTGGAGAAGCAGATGGTGGCTTCTCCTGTGTGCCCTGACTAGGGATCAAATCCAGGATATCTACATGCCAGACCGATACTCTACCACTGAGCCAGCCGGCCAGAGCCACAAAGATATTTTTTGTCTGATCCTTTCCACAATCTATGATATTCATGTATTACTTCTATAGTAGATGAAAATTGACTTGTTTTCTTTGGTAAAAGCAGTGGTAGTCAACCTGGTCCCTACCACCCACTAGTGGGCATTCTAGCTTTCATGGTGGGTGGTAGCGGAGCAACCAAAGTATAAATAAAAAGATAGATTTAACTATAGTAAGTTGTTTTATAAAGATAAATTCTACCAAACTTAGCGAAAATCCGACATAAAGTACTTGGTAAGTAATTATTACTATATGCTTTAACTTGCTGTAACTCTGCTTTATAAATTTTATAAAGTAAAGTTACTTCCCTACTTTATAAATCACCATTACTGTGGAACCAGCGGGCGGTTAGAAAATTTTACTACTAACAGAGATACAGAAGTGGGCAGTAGGTATAAAAAGGTTGACTACCCCTGGGTAAAAGTAACAGTTAAACAAAAAAATAAAAATCCTTTTAGTGGTAATAGGATTAAGTCTACAGGGCATTTCCTGTAAGTTCCACGAACAATTGATTGACTTTTTAGAAGTGCTGCTGCATTCTTGTTCAAGCCACTGCAGCCCCATGCCCGATTGTTCCCGTCTCCCAGTAGCGGATCTTGCTGCTTCCTCTCCTGTCTTCTTATCAGTGTGTTCTCACACAGCAGCCAGATTGTGTGTGCCTCTGGCCAGAACATCTCTTGTTTGTACTCCATGGCTCTCGGAATAAAAGCCAAAGGCCTTACAGTGCCCTGTGAGCCCATTACTTACTTCTTTGATGCCATATGCCACTACTATTTCCCTTTCAAGCGTGCCTCAGGCGGACAGACCACACTTCTGCCTCAGAGCCTTTGCACTTGCTGTGATCTGTCAGTCCAGAACTATCAGAAGATACCTACCTGCTCATCCCTAGTCTTCCTCCAGGTCTTTGCTCAAATATCAGTTTCTCTGCGGCTTTCTGTGACCACCCTATTTAAAATTGAACACTATCTTCCACACACTTACCTGACATATCTTACACTTAATATATGTTCGTTGTCTGTCTTATCCAGAAATGTTACCTCTCTGAGAAGAGAGGTTTTTGTCTTGTTGAATGTGTATCCACAGCCCCTGGAATAATGCCTGGCTTATTCAAGGGGCAGATGATTTGTTGTATGAATGAGTGGGGCTGGCCCTTTCCAACCCCATGACTAGATAGGAATTCAGAACCAGACAAAAGTGTTGTGAGACTTCTTCCTACCAATTTTGTTCTTATCCTTATCACAGAAGAGGACTGAAGTGTTAGGACATCTTTAAAATATTAACCACAGCTGTGAGCCATCTAAAACATTCTACGTAGTAAGTTAGGAAATGCCAACTGATTGTTGACTTGTCAGGCAAATGGGAGAACATGGCTGGTACACAGAGGGCTCCTGCATGTGGAGCATGCAGAGTCGGGCCGAGGACGGGAGGAGGTGCGGCGGGGCCTCCTTCAGGGATCCTCACACTTCCTTGCTGTCAGCTCCTTGGTTGTGGAGCCTCCCACTGTGCAGCCCGCCCTCTGAGGACTGCTGCTGTGGGTGCGCCCGCAGGCCTGCGTACTTGTTTGTCAGTGTTGTCTCATCAAGGACTTCCTTTGGCTGCAGTTTATGTTTTCCTTTTTGTGTATCGTGTCTCTTAGTAACCCAGGGCCACCAGTCCTCTTTGCAGAATTGCTCTCCCAACTGTCTTGAACTTTGTCCTCTATTTCTCTTTTAGTTCCTTTTGGCCATGGACACCTAGGAAGCAAAGGTTACAGCAGTGACTGTAGGTGGTGCTCATCTAATCCCTGGCACAGGGGAGGAGGGAGCCCACGCAGGGAAGCCATACGGTCTCTGGCAGTTATACCTGTTGTGATGGATGCAGCAGATTCCAATAGCGAGAAGTCATCACGCATTCAGTAAAATACCTCTCGAATGTGCACTCTGCGCACATGCTAATAGAGTGAGCACCATGCCCACTCGCACGGAGCTTCTCATAGTCTCATGAGAGAGATAGAGGTAGATTAAATAACCACAGGAACACATGGTAAGCACTGTAAAGGAGAAGATCAAGGTGATACGGGAGCTTCATCCTAGTCTTAGAGTCATGTGACATTTGAGCTCAGAGCTACAGGTTACTAGGCGGGTGTGTGTTTTGGAGGGAAGGGGCAGGGTGTGCATGTTCACGTCTGGGCAGAGGTGAGGAGGGATCTTGTGCATTCACGGGAGTGAAAGGAGGCCCTCGTGGCTGAAGTGTGAGGGTGACCTCAGAGTGGTGCGTGCAGGGGACTGGACAGGTGAGCAGGGCCCCAGGAAGGCCTAGAACCCACTCTCTGGTGTTTATCCTAGGACCAGTGCAGAGCAATAAAGGGCTTTTGGTAGGGCCAAACCACGGCCTGCTTTCTGTTGTTAAATGTTTGCTCTGGACACCTTGTGGAGAATGGACCAGAAGGGAGGAAGAGCGGAAGCCAGGAAAACAGCTAGAAGGATGTGCTTGTGTCCAGGAAGATGGTGTCAGCTGGTCGGCAGAGAGGGTTGGAGGACGTTGGCATCTGGGTTGTGATTGCTCTGAAAGGCTCACTGAACAATCTTCAATTAATTTGGCTTGATCTTTGACCTGCCATTGAGGTGCCTGTACCTAGGATATCAGAAGTATGTTGACTGAAGAAATGTGGGTACATTAGTCAGGCTGGGTGGGACAAGTGTCTAGGCTGTTCGACAATTATATTTTTGCTTGTATATGAGTACACAGGCATTATGGCTTTATATAGGGGTGGGGCAGAAGGAGGTTTACAGTTGTTCGTATGAGAAATATAATACAATAATTAATAAATAATAAAAGAATAAACTGTGTTTCCTGCACTCACAACTGTAAACCTACTTTTGCGCCATCCTGTGTATCAGTCTGTTGTGAGTTCTGTTCGCATGAGTCAGTATTGATAAACGTGGTCATTCCTGGAAGCTGAGTGATGCTTCCCAGATGTGCCCAGATCAGGATCAAACCCAAAGCCTTGGGGTTTTGGGATGACGCTCTAACCGACTGAGCTAACTGGCCAGGGCCAATCTGTTCACTTTTAATGATGCTTTTCCATGATCGTTTAAAAAAATTGCAAGTAAATCTATCATAGTTAACATCCATAATTTTGTTTATGTTTAGAACAGCCATGATTTCACCCACTGGGGAAAGGTGCTACCCACCTAAAAAAAAAAAAAACTTCAGAGGGAATGTGGGTTGGAAAGGCATAGTGAATGTGGAAGGATTCAAGAGTCAAGAAGACTCTTATTATAAATTGTTTCTCTGTGCAGCTCACATTTTATTATGCATGTTGATTTCTTTACAAACCATGAAGTATTTTTTCAAATTCCCGGTTATCTATACATACAGTGATACTGTCTTAATGGCTGTTTTTAGGAACTGAGTCTAGTTAGGAAGCTAAAATAATTGGCTGAAGCTTAATGAAATCTTTTTGGTACTCTCAAGTTGCAGAGGATATAAAAAAGGGATATAAAAGGTACGTGTGCATTTGTGACTACTCACTAACAATATTGTTTTCATCTTCTACAGGAGAAAACTGGAAGAAACAGGAACTCTTAGTGGAATGGAGTACACCACTGAGCAGGTAACTGAAATTAGCATGGGTTATATAAACATTGGTTAAATTTGCATGAGTTAGTATTTGTGAAGTCCTTAGAAAAAGACCAGGCACATAGTAAAGATTATATAAGTGTTTGCTATTAAGTTCTTTTAAATGTATCTGAGCCCAAACAAACCAGCCATATAACCAAAAGCTATCCCACAAAAACAGACACTTTGCACTTAAAGAAGGTGTGAGCACTGTTGGTATGTAGTGGCATGGTCTCTGTGTGAACTAGTACAATGGCCTCAGAAACTTAATTTCTTGCACCCCAGTATATGAACTCTCATTCATTTTTGTTTTTGAGCACTCATTCATGATGACCTTTTAAGTGTCAAATCAGTTTCAATTTGGAACAAAACAAGCTTCTTTAACATTCTTGAAGAGATAGTTCCTTATCATTTGGGGAAATGGCTCAGTTTATAGATAGCCACTGAAATGGCTGATGGATAGTGAAGATTACAGAGGATGACATTAAGAACTGTATATTAAGTATGAATTTTTAAAAAGTAGCACACTTAGTTTTCACTAATTTGTTGAGATTCCACATACGCAATTTCTCAGAAACATAACTAATCAGTTGGTCAGATACCACAACTTATGCCTTTACTGGTCCATTGATTGGTAATGGGAAAGTGGGGTGGGGGGGGTCTTCTATACCTTGTCTTTTTGGTTGGTGTCATGGGCTGCAGAGAGACACCTGCTGGCCCAAATGTAGTATTGCATTGTTTTTCTATCTTGAAGTCGATCATGCTGTCATTTTTAGCAGTGGTCCCCAACCCCCGGGCCATTTGGTACCGGTCCGCAGAGAAAGAACAAATAACTTACATTATTTCCATTTTATTTATATTTAAGTCTGAACGATGTTTTATTTTTAAAAAATGACCAGATTCCCTCTGTTAGATCCATCTAAGACTCACTCTTGTCGCTTGTCTCGGTCACGTGATACATTTATCCGTCCCACCCTAAAGGCCGGTCCGTGAAAATATTCTCTGACATTAAACCAGTCCGTGGCCTAAAAAAGGTTGGGGACCACTGATTTTTAGGACCTTAGACTTTCATGATATACAGGTAAGCTTGTGCATAGTGGAACGCGTTGAAGTTGCTCACCGAATCTCCTCAAGCGTTCTAGGATTTCCAGCTCAACGTTTAATGACCTGACTTGTAGTTATACTGTATCTACCCTGTCAAGAAGCTGATATCTAATGGGGGAAAACGATTTTATGGTAACATTTGATTCTTTATCTTGTATGTTCTTAATGGGGTGACAAAAATGATCGTTTAGTAAAGCACCCAACACACCAGGATCCATTTAAAAACCTTCGGAAGTGATAAATTACTCTTCCAAGATAATTAAGAACTTAAGTTTTAAATGGCATAGTTTTGCAGCTTGGTTTGTTGTATGAGAGAGATATTTGGTCCTATTGTAGTTATAAGTCCAGTGCTAGAGAAAACAAAAATCTATTATTTATTTTGAAGCCCTAATTAAAATACCACAATGACTTCTATACAGTGCTTATTTTAGCAGAATTCTCATTGATTTCAGAGGCAAGTTTATTTTTTAAAGGAAATGTAATCATATACATCTTAAGATTACTCAATGTGTACAATAAATTATTTTGAAGATTGTAATGTGCAAAATGTTCTTTAAACAAAACTAAACTAATATTTCTCACCTGTCTTTGAGGAATATTTCTAAGGTTTTATAAACAATAACTAGGGCACTGTGCTGCAGTTTTCTGTCCTTGTTTACTCCAGTACACACCTGGAAGCCAATAGAAAAACATCAGTTGTGTGGTCGATAGTCCCTCTAACTAATAGCTTCCAGAGTGTAAGGGAGAGGTTGCTAAATCCCAGCCCCCTGCCTGGACCCCGCTCATCATCCTTCGTCTCTCTCTCCCTCCATTTCAAAAGATAAACTAAGGATCACAGGACAAGATTCTCCCAGCTCCAAAGTTGAAAAGAATATTGTATGAATGGTTCAAGAGAAAGGGAACCAATTATGGCAGAAATCCAACCAGTATTTAGGAACATAAAACACTGTTTGAGTTTAATAACCCCAAACAATAAAAACAACATGGTAAAAGTATCTCACACGTGTCCAATGTTTTTGCCCACTTTCCTTTGTTCACTTTCTGAGAGAGGGATCTTAAGGGAAAGAAACTATTATTCCTTTTATCAAGACCACCTAGATTGCTAATGCAAAGTGTGAGAAGTCACATCAGATAGCTAGGTACTCCTTTTAAAAGCACGAGTGGAAGAAAAAGGCAGTAAACAAGATTTGAAATGGTGCGTTGTGGGTTCTGAGCTTCAGTGCTTAACAAGACTAAACTCTGAGTTCAGTTGATATTGTCACGAAACAAGGTAAATGAAATGCCTGGTTCATTGTAAACACTCAGTACATAGCAACTTCTATTGTAGCCGTGTACAAAGATACCAGTGGCACACTCGTGGTAAATTATTCTAGTGTGTTTCTCAAAGTTTGGGATGGATTTGTTTTTGATTTCTGGGGTTTTTTTTGTGATAATTTGCATGGCAGAAAAAACAGGGATGGTAATAGCACTGATTGATTGTGTCCCATGTGTGCTGAGCGTTGGGTGAGGAACGGGAGGGTGGATGCTGCCATCATCCAGTTATACAGAATGTGAACAGGACAGGGGGGCTCAGTGAAGTTAGCGTGTGCAAGAACTCAGTGGGAATCAACGATAACCATATCTCATCAGAACCACATGCTGGTTGGCTCCGAAGTGTGTTGCCGCAACATTTAAAGCTTAAAAAACACACACACACACAAAAATCCTTTGGTTTTACATTACTGATTTGCTGTGATTGCCACACAAGGAGATACTACTTACAAAAAGGAGGTTTTAATGGAATGTTCTTAAAAACCTCAGATTTCTCTTAAGTTTGGAGCATTGTTTTAACCCTGATGATTAAGATTAGTAAGTGAATATTTTCAGTTTACAGTCTACTGTTGAGTCCTCAGGGACCAAATAGTGTGATTTATATTTAGAAAAACACATTGGGAATAGCATTCCCCTTTAAAATCTATGTAACCGCCCTGGCTGGTTGGTTCAGCAATAGAGCGTCAGCCTGGCATGTGGAAGTCCCAGGTTCACTTCCTGGTCAGGGCACACAGGAGAAGTGACCATCTACTTCTCCACTCCTCCCCCTTCTCTTACTCTCTCTCTCTCCCTCTCTTTTCCTCTCCCACAGCCATGGCTCAGTTTGAGTGGGCTGGCTCCAGACTCTGAGGACGGCTCCATGTCCTCCGCCTCAGGTGCTAAAATGGCTCGGTTGGCATGCCAGGTGGATTGCAGTCAGGGCACATGGGGGAGTCTGTCTCTGTCTCCCCACCTCCCACTTAGTTAAAAAGAAAAAAGAGAAATCTGTGTAATCAACATGAATATCTGCATATATTTCCTGAATATCTGGCATTTTCAGTTGTACAGAATATATCTTGCTATTTCAGTAGGAAATGGACCTTTTAAGCAGATAGGTAGATTCCAAAGGATTTTCAATATTTTGGGTATGTCTACAACAATAATAGGAAGAAAATCAATCCAGCATCTCTGATGGAAGGTACAAATAAATATATTTGTGTCATCAATTTTTGGTTTGCCACCTTAGTGGAATGGAACAATAGCATGGGTAACCTGAAGGTTTTTTTTTATTCATAGTGACTTATTTTCTTGTTGAGTGTTGGCTTTGTGTTGTTTTCGGGCATGCATAGTGGCTTGCAGTGGATTTTGAAGGGGCTCAATATATTTGTGAAAGAGGAGTAGTTCTGTAATTTATTTAATAGATTATGTTGCAAATATTGCCAGAAGTTAGAATGAATGGATACATAGACAGTGTATTACATTTCTACTCTAGATCCAAATTCATTTGCCTGTTCTTAAAATGATTAATGTCCCCAGCTAAGCAGGCGGGTAATTATTGAATCTGTCTTGACAAATCTTGTCTCCCCTCCTCCTTAGTGCCCTCCTCCCACTCTTTTAAAGTGAGGTTAGTGTAGGCTAAGATCAAAAGTATTTGAAGGGGAAAATAAGTCACAACAATTTAAATTTCAGCATTTGAATTTGGAATTGAAAGGAAGGTTAGAGAACATTTAACCTTAACCTTTACAGTTTACAGGTAGGAAACTGAGTTTCTGAGAGCTAATGGGATGGATTTACACAAGGCCAGAGCTATTAAAAGACCAGACTTATTCAACCAGAGATTTCAATGGCTGTTTTCAGCTTTATTGAGGTATAATTGGTAAATAATACTTCAAGCGTGCATCGTGATGGTTTGATACACATTTTGCATTGGGAAAGAGTTCCCCTCCCTGTAATAATTTTCAGAAGTGAATTTTAATCCTCAGGTTTTCTAGTCTTTTTTGTTTGTTTGTTTGTTTGTTTGTTTTTTTAACACACTACTTGGAAAGTGTGTGTCTTAGCTCAGTGTTGTGGAAAGCAGAGCCTACTCATGCCCAGGGCGCTGTTTCTTTCCACCCCACTAGCTTGGGGGCAGCCTGACCTGTGCACAGGCAGGAAAAAGAAACACAAAACACCTTTGCCTCAGTGCCAATGAAGGTTTTATGGGATAATTTTTAAACCTGAACCACTTCCTTTTCTAACAATAGTTGCTCCCTGAGAAGTTCCGGGTCTTTGTCGGCTGTGTATCCTGCTGTTCAACCCAGGAAAGAGCACCCCTGATTCCTGTCTTTGGGGGGCTGCCTCAGGTAGATTGCCTCAAGGAATAAAATGCTTTTGTTTAGGAGGTGTGTTTATTGGTAGAGAAGCCTTTTTCATGTTGGCTGTTAACTTGTAACGTTAGTGCACTGGGCTTGCTGAGGCCACAGTTTCACATTTGAATCCCCCTTCCCCCGCCCTGTAAATCATTTAGTGTCCCAATTTTAAAAAAATCTAGTTCCCACAACTATAACCCTCATATAAATGTCTGTCTTGAAAATGAATGCTCTTGGTTTCTTGGTTCCAAGTATAATTCATGAAACGGTAAACGAGGCAGGAAAAAGAGCCTCACACATACACACAAAAGCCCCAGGATGTAATATCAAAAGTAAGAAGTGTCGTATTTGTCAAGTGCAGACATTACTGTTCTTTCATTCACAAGCTGTGTCTTTCTTAGAAGCTGACCAACTAGGTTGGTGCCTATCTGAATCATCTTTTTTTTTTTAACTGCCAAAAATGTACCCCCTGGCCCATGTGAAAACTACTGGCTATGGACTCAATAAATACTTGGTAGAAATAAATATATAGTTTGATCTGATCTGGAAAAGAAGTAACCTGAATATACCTAAAGAAAACCTAAAAAGTATTATAGTAATAAGTAGTAAAATTATATTTCTGGCTTCTAGTATGCCATTAACTCTGGCATGTACACAGTGATTATTCAATTACAATTTTATTTTGAGGGTACTCTACCTTGTAAGTATTTTTTAAAAGGTGTGTTAGCCTGACCAGGTGGTAGTGCAGTGGATAGAGCGTCAGACTGGGATGCAGAGGACCCAGGTTCAAGACCCCGAGGTCACCATCTTGAGCGCAGGCTCATCTGGTTTGAGCAAAAAGCTCACCAGCTTAAAACCCAAGGTCGCGGCTTGAGCAAGGGGTCACTCGGTCTGCTGAAGGCCCGCGGTCAAGGCACACATGAGAAAGCAATCAATGAACAACTAAGGTGTCACAACGAAAAATTGATGATTGATGCTTCTCATCTCTCTCCGTTCCTGTCTGTCTGTCCCTTTAAAAAATAAAATAAAATAAAATAAAATAAAAGGTGTATTAAACAATCGCCTTCCTTTTAGCAGACTCTTTGGAGAATGGATACACAAGCAGGGTGTGGTAAGGGGTTGTCACAGTGTACTTCAGCCTCCTATTTCACCTGGTATCTGAGTATTTCATTGTGGTTGGAAAGAATCCTGAATTAGCCTAGTAAGACTTAATTTTCTTAGTTGAAATGCTTTGTTTCTTAAAAGTTTGAAAGATACTGTGTTTGTTGGGCCACAAGGTGATTTCCTGAGAAAAGTTAGAAATTATGTGGCGAAGTTGTGAGCTTGTGAGGTGAAAACCTAAGTATTGTTTCCCTTTTGTTCCAGGATTCATTTGCAGTGGCCATTTAAATTCCGATTATGTAAGAGGAAGAGTGGGACTTCCTTCTCATTTGGGCATGTGGAAACAAAGTGTTCACTCACTCACGTTTAGCTCTGTGTTAGCCCCTGCGTGGGCCTGGCGGGGAACTGGGAAGGGTATCTGCGCTGCCCAGAGTGTTATTTATTTTATTATTTGAAATAGGTCCTGTCTACAGGGTTTACTATATAACCTGAGGCCAACGGTGGGCAGAATAGAGGAAAAGGAAATCTTTGGCATATAATTCTTTCAGATTTTTCTAAAACAAGATGGTTGGCTTGTCACTGTGTATATTTAACCTGCAATGTGTTTGGGTCCTATTTCTAAATAATGAGGAGAATAAGACGAGTGGCTGCACAGAAGGAGGTCCCCCAGACTGTCAGTAATCACTGTGGCCACAGGTGTCGCTGGTGTGTGGGGATAAGACATGGACCATGTGTCAGAAACGGTGGGCGAATATAAAAGTCTTAAGTGCCAGCACTTGAGAATGAATATTTTCTCAACATTTTTTTGTTTATTTTAAGGTTCACCCACCTACCGCCATCCTTCTCCCATTTGGCAACCACCAGCTGGTTCTCTGTATTTAGGGAACTGTTTCTGTTTTGTTTATTCATTTGTCTTGTCTTTTTAGATTCCACATTAAAGAAATTATGTGGTATTTGTCTTTCTCCTACTTATTTTACTTAGCAAAGTACCCTCTCGGTCCATTCACGTTGTGGCAAATGGGAGGCTTTCATTCTTTTTTATTGCTGCATAGTATTCCATTGTGCTTCTATACCACATCTTCTTTATCCATTTGTCTATCGATGGAGAAAATAAGTAAAAAATAAATAATAAAAAAGTCAAAGAGTTAGATTCATTACAGAAAAGTAAGGATGCACTCAGTCACTCTTACATGTTTTCTAGGGAGGGAAGAAAGAGATGGAGTTTGGGCTGATTTTCTGGGAAGCATGTTCTTAGATTCTTCATCTATAAGACAGGGATAGTATTAGTATTTACCTTTATGGGGTTACTGTGAGGGTTGAGTGACTGACTGATCTGTAAAAGGCTTAAAAGGCCATCAGGCACACAATAAACACTGAGTATTTGTTATTATTTTAATATATGACCCTATTTAATTAAAAAATATTTTTATCCTCTCTTTGTAACTCCTGTATAATAGACACTGAACTGGGTGAACGCATGAATAGTGACTTGCACATTATCTTTAGAATTGTCGATTAGTAATGTAAACACACTTTTGTTTTGTGGGTTCATTTCCAAGATAAGACTTGAAGGCAGAGCACCGAGTGAATTCAGTCCCCACGTGGCCTTCCCACCTCATTTCACACGGGATCTTTAATCTGTTTCCTGAATAAACCATTTTCTTTCCTGGGATTCACAGGAAGGAGTGTGTTTTACATCGTGAAAAGTACACCAACGCACACACTTCAGTGAAACTGTAACAGTTTTAGGAAACAATAGTTGCACTAAGCATGAGGAACTCTTACTTTGCATCTATATACTCTGCTTTGTTTTTGTAAAAATGGGGCTTGCAACACATAACATTTGTTTTACAGATCGTTAATGGATCATACTGAAGTTTGAGAAACACTGCCTTAGACCACTTTGACTTGTCCAGAAGCAAAGGAGGTTGCCTTGGAATATAACCAACATTTCTTCCCTTTTTAGTGTCTTCGCTAACGTCCCCTGATAGTGGAGTGGACCAGCTTAAGCAACACCCCCCCCCACACACACACACACACACACTGACTTGCCACCAACCTGTTTAGTGAGGCCAAAGTTTGCATCGTCATTAAAAAGGCCTTTAATTTTCACTTTCCTTCATGTTTACTTTTAGCACTTTGAGACCACTGGAAATGCATAAAGCTCTTATTACTCCAAGATAGGCTCCAGCCATAATTTTCAGGAAACACTTTTGGGTTAGGCATGGTGGTGGTAACAGATTTTTCAGACTGTGATACCTAATTTCTACCGTGCCCACCCCATCCCACTTAAATAAGGAATTAAGAGTGTCATGCAGAAAAACCATGGGTTGCTTAGAACAGAGCTCTAGAGAACTGTTGCTTTATCCCGTGCTGCCTGTAGGCTTTGGTTTTTTCCTTCTGCGGCCAGCACTGTGCATTTGGGAGCCGACTACTTCAAGCTGCTTGTGCTCAGTGACCACATAGCTGAGCACATACTCCTGCCCTGTGCCGACTCCTGGGTCTATTTTCATCCACTGAGTCACCAGCCACACCAATAACTACTTCTCTGAAAGATCAACAGCCAGATTCTTACCAAGTTTACCACACAAGCCCTTTCTAGGTTATACACCCCTGCCTCGTACACTTTCTGTCACACACGTGACCAGCCATATGTTGCCTGGGCCAGCCTCCCATCCCCCACTGGACAAAGCCACCAAGCTGCCCTGGGGCAGGTGGGATGTCTAACCCGATACCTTCTCCCTCTGACGTGGAACTCTGAATACTGTATTACAGTCTCTTTTCCCATTCCCCTTGCAGTGCTAAACCTTCCTTTGGTACATGTGTCTGTGTCGAACTTCTTCTAGGTTTCACGTAAATCTCTTACTTAGCTTTTTTCTTCCTTCCCTCTCGGTTCGATTTTGGGGGACCCCCAGTGGTGCCGGTCATAGCTGGTAAACACAAGAGTAGGGATATACTCATTATCAAGATCAAAGAACATAGTATATCTGGATGTAAAATATGAATTATAACTAGCATCACCATGTTGTTCTAATTTAATTTATTCATTTTTTAGAGAGGAGAGAGAGAGGGAGAGAAAGAGACAGACAGAGAGAGAGAGAGAGAGAGAAGGGGGGAGGAGCTGGAAGCATCAACTCCCATATGTGCCTTGACCAGGCAAGCCCAGGGTTTCGAACCGGCGACCTCAGCATTTCCAGGTCGACGCTTTATCCACTGCGCCACCACAGGTCAGGCCACCATGTTGTTCTGATTAAACCTTCTTACAAGTCACATACAGAGAAATGAAAGTTATTCTTGGTTTATTTTATTCCCTCTATAATTACTAGTTTTATGACAGCTACAATGGACATTTGATTTCAGATATAGAGTATTACATTTTGAGTGAGATAAGTTTTTGTGAAATGACCAGGGTTCCCACAGCACCATTCTTCAGGGAAAAGTGGTTCCAGTCCTCAGTCATCAACATAGAAACATTTTGGGAAACATTCCAGGTATCTGAGGACTACTTAATGTCATCATTTCTCTTCAGCATCCTTTGTTCTTGAAGAGAGGGGTTGACTATTTAAAAATCATGTAAGTGCTACTAGTGTGCTTCCATAATTAAATTCCGCGATGAATTGGAATGGAAATCACAGGAGAGTTCGGAGGATTCTGAAAATAAGCATATGGTCAAGTATGGAATTTGAAATGAAAAATCACTTTTTTCCTTCCACGTATCTAAGGGTTTCTGACACTCCATTGGAGGCGAGGTTTGCTGCTTTTCAACACTGTTTATTCTGAGGAGCAGAGCAGTTGATCACTGGGGCTTTTCCCTGATCCGTTGGTGTTCCTAGGTGACCCAGGACAGACCCTGCACTCGGGCCATTTTCTCACGTGTCCATTTGAAATGTGATGGCTTTGCCCGATGAGACACATTATCTTTTTTAGAGGGAGGGAGTCAGAAAAGTGTTTGAACAGAAAGACGATTATGTTTTCTGTTAGCAGAATTGTTAAAGTCAGCTCTCTCTGAGGGCACTTCTGTTTCTGTTCTCTGTGCTGGACCGAGCATTGTCCTCTTTTTGATAATGATTAACTGGCGGCATTTTAAATTTGTTCATCATTTTAAATCTTGGAGCGTACCTTTTATTTTTCTTTTGGCTAGTGTTTAGAATATAATCTGAAACATACTGCACCACGTGTAGCCAGCTAATGGCCACTGACAAAAGTGAGATTGTGGCACGAGGCTTTATGAATGGTGATGACTATAAACACTGTCACTTAAAATGTGTTATCTTGCAAATACGGTAAGGGTATTATTGCCAAAGAGGTACAAGTAGAGATAATTTTTATGTTAGGGTCCATCCGAGCCAAATATGTCACAGAACCTCCTCAGCTTAAATGCATTCCTCGGCATTTGAAACAGGACTCAATGCGGCTTTTAAACAATTGAAAGGATGTCCAACTTTGAGACCCAAAGGCACACATAGAACAAAATGATGAAGCACGTGTCTTTTGAGACCACCAGGGTCTGAGACAAGGCAGAGCCCTTGGGTTTTGCAGGAGCTGCCCCAGTGGCCACCCGGGGGTGAGATGAGTAAGCAGGCCCAGTGAGGAGGCACTGCATCCGCTGGCTCACCACATCAACGAGGGGTGCTCTGTTTTCATCTGGTGCGCATGACTGGGCTTCCACCAAAGACTGCATTTAGGGAAATGAAAGGGGCCCGATGCTCCCGTAGTTTGAGAACCCCTGCGCTGACAGACCCAGATTCTACATAGTGGCCCAGACACTAGGGACACCAGCTCCACCGGGGCCGCTCACAGTAACAAGTTAAAGGGCTAACGTCAGCTCCCCTGCAGTCCTGGGATGTCCGAACGCACCAGCATCCTGAAACTCGGAGGGAGCAGTGGGAAGAGGTTGTTCATAAGTATGCTGCTTTCTAAGTCAGGTGCCCCTAATCCAGAAAGTTTCCTTAGAAACTTCACGCGTGTTGGGAGGAATAAAGAAAAACCCTTCTTATTAAAATGAAATAGAATTTTCATACTTGGTGATATTCAAAGAACTTCCTCTTTATAAGATAATAATTGGGGTGACCCCAGCCCCCAGGACTTGGGACTGAATTGAATGGACTGATTATAAAATGCAGAACAGATCACGGAAGACGAGTCAGAATTTTCTGAAGGTTTGCACACTCTGAGGTTGAATAAAGAAGGAAGCAGGAACAGGAAATACGGTAAGATGGTGTCACTAAATACATTTCTGATGCTCTTTCTCAATTGCCTTTTTCTTAATCCTTTTGTAGGATAATGGGGCTGGAGGTGGGCACTGAGAGCCAGTCCAGAGTCTTGCTTAGGGAATGCATGGGCCGGCGTGCCGCTGCTATTAGTTGCAGACTCCTGAGTTTGTGTGTTCGTAGGTTTCTGAAGAAGTTTGTTCGCGGTGAGACTATTTTTGGAGCCTGGATCCTAGTGGGCAGTGGGTGAACCTCAGTACCCTGCTCTCCCGCATTTTCTTCCTCTTGCTTTTAGCAGCGTATTGGGTGTTTTCTAGATGTAGTGTCTTCTCATGTAATGTTTACACTCAAACTCATGTTCTGCATTTTTCAGCTTCTGAAGCTAAGCTTTTGCTCTCTTAGTGGACACATAGAGGTGGCTAGGGAGGGAGGTCAGACAAACCCAAATAGCTCTCCTTTCCCTGAAGTGACAGCCCCAAACTGTCCTAAGGAGGTATTAGTGTCCTTACTGCTTCTGACTCCAGCCGTAACCAAAGATAAAATAGTTGAACAGTAAAGGAAGGTGGCAGTAGCTATAATCAGCCGTGAAGCTCCGTTTACAGAAAAAGTAGTTCTCAAACTGTATACAGTGTATAGAATTCTGGTTAATCTAGAATGCTAGTTAAGTTGTTGATGCCTGGGTTCCACCCCAGAGATTCTGAGTCTAGTAGTCTTAGCTCATTCTAATGCACATGGTCCAAGGACCACATGTTGCAAACCTCTAATTCTAGAAAGACTAGTTGCACCATTGCTTCGTTATTCTTGGTTTTAACTTCTTGGCTGGCCATCAGTGTAGTGCCGACATTAAATTTCTTTTGAGAATTTTTACCTCAGTAATTCTGAGCCCCCAAACTGTGGTTCAGAATTCTTGGCTTTAAAATATGTGTCCCATGCCTGTATTGATGTATAACTCATAGGCAGTCATAACACAACACAAAAGAACTTTGGCAGCGGTGTGAGAGTCATTTGTATATTTCCAGTGTCGACACAATAATTCTTATTTCATAGACATTGCCTGGTGGAGGAATCAGATCTCACTGTGGTTTGTTCTCCTCATGGTTTCCGTTGTGTTAGGGAGAATGCAACAGAAAAAAAAACCAACAAAAAAACAAACCCGTTTTCTAGTTTTGACTCACACAGGAGTGGAATGTCTTTCGTCTTTCGGAGATGGGATTATAAGAGGCATGCCCCGAAAGCAGCAAATCAGACTTCCACACGCGTTGCCCTCACTGAGCCAATAGCTGGCTGAGAGCATGTATATTACGATGTGCAGTTTCATTCATCAAGGGGAATTTCAGGCTCCCGCAGCAAACAGCCCTGAGTCTTGGGTGACGCCTGGGCTTTGGGCTTTTCATTGACTTCTCCATAGAGACAAGGAGGCGCAGCTTCCTTAAGAAGAAATTAATGGTAATCCAGGTAAGGACAAATTGGAGAAATTGTTCCTTTTTTCCTTTTGGGTGGATTTTGAGATTTTTAGAAAAACTAGTCCTCTCTTTGAAAGGAGCTCAGAACTTTCTTATCCTAAGTTTTTCCCTCTGAATTATTTTATGCTGTTATCCACGACATCATCCTTTTGATGGGAAATCCATCCTCTACAAAACGTGGTTTCATTTTCAAATGTTAAAGTACAGGATTCCATTTTTTTTTCTGTGCATGAAAAATTTAAAATGCAATACCTATAGTTGCTAAGATACTAATTATGTTTAAGTTCCTGGTTTAAAACCAAAGTCTTCTATTTTTAGGAAGTAGGCTTTACCAGTTGGGCAGAGGAGAAATTGACCCGATATATGAAACCATGGTGTTTACACGTATGTCAGACTATTCTCTGTGCTAAAGACCGACTTTTGAGACATAGTGCTGAATCTGTCCTGACATGGGATCTCCCCCTCTGCCACTCTCTCTCCATCTGTTTCCTCGGTAGGATCAGCTCTGCTTCTTCTCAGACATGTGGTTTACTCTGTGTATATTCAGCACAGTGGCATTTTTCATGAAGAAGTGACTAAGTCTTCTTGGATGAATTTTCTCTTTGAAAGAGGTGGTAGAATTGCATCAGAAAGACATTGACAGTAAATCGCTCCCCCCTCTTCCTGTAATGACCACATGTGAAAGAATGCATTAATTCTTGTTTTGAGGAAATGAGAGTTGTACAGTTCTCTGAAAAACTCCCTTCTTATCATTCATTAACCAGATTTGAATGTTAAAAAAAGCAGGACCACTTTTTGCTTATCTAAATAAGTGTTACAGAGTCACTCCGTAGTCAGTGTGGAATAACCAACTCTCTTGAATTCAAAAAGAAAACATAGTGTTGAATATGGCTATAGTTAATGCTATAAGCCTAAACTAATTTCTGCCTAGTAATTTCCATATTAAAGTAATATGTTTCTTAGCTGTGTTGCTGATTTGTCCTTCAGGATTTGATTCTCCGCGTGATAGATTATGAAGGCTAGAAGGAAAATCTCATAGGCCATCCAGCCAAGTTCCCACTGGAGACAGTTCCACCCCCTAGGGGACATATTGGTTCTACAATGAAGGGCATTTAATGTGCCAGAGTCAAAGAAACTAGGTTAGATGTCCCACAGAGGAAAAGACACAAAGAACTGCCCTGTATCCCACATGACTTACAATTTCCCTGTCGGATTTTCATGCAGTAAGACATCAGTTTATAGCTATCTGAGCATAGATGTAACTCCGTTGTGCATAAAAACACAAGATAACTTTTCCATACTTCTAATATATACAGAATATACTCATTTTCATTCTGTTGTCCACCTATACCTCTGCTCTTTCTTTCCCTGTACTTTTAATATGGGAGGCTTCTCTTAGAGTCCAAACTTATTCTTCTTAAGTAAGTTATAAGCATCTATTTTATTACACAGTTAATTGGACCATAAACATTTTTACGTATTGAAATACGTAGTTTTATTATAAATTGCTTTTCTTTGTTTCTTTTTTATATTGCACTTCAGATATTGATATTTTTAAAATTATACCTATATGAGTTAATATTCATTAATGAATTTTCTTTCAGAGTAGTAAATAGGCCATGACAGAATTTTTGGGTATAAAAAAAAAAGGGCTTTGGTGGGAATAGTAAGGTGTTGAACCAATGATCCAGTCCCTCTCTTTGCTTTCAGAAAGGTCAGTATGCAAATCACCCAGATGGGAGGGATGTTTATCTCCTTTGTGAAGTTCTCATGGGATTTCACATGTATCTCATTAATATATATGTTTTATTGTCTTGACATCTTCACATAAAACCAGTTCTTCCTTATTAATACTTTCCAGGAGTCTTCATTATATCCCTCTAAAAACACAAGCTTTGGTTTCTCCCTTCCTATAGGAGGGGACAGACAGGTATTGAGAGAAGCTTACAGGCCATCCTGAAAGCTAACGGAGCAGTTAAAACCAGACTCAGGCTTTCTTCAACAGCGGGCATTGTGTCATGGTCTCCATGCTGTGAACACGGTCTACATGTGCCATTGTGAACTTCTGACTACGCAGTAATAGCCCATCGTAGGTAGGGTATAGTCCGTGTCGGAGAAGGAAATCGGCAGACTCCCCAGCTGCGAGGACGGGGTGCCTAGGGGTGCACAGAGTGCACAGAGTGTTCTAGATGAAGACTTGTTTGGAGCTCACGTTTTCAAGTTCACAGACCCTTTCCCTGGATTGTTACTTCTTGTGGGGTTGCTTGTTCTTGTTATGTGGGTGTAATCATTGCTTCTCAGGTATTTCTAGGGACGCTCACAAAAGTTGTTTTTTTGACTTCTTCATAGATATCTTTGCTCATCTGAATTTCCTGTTTCTTCCAGGAGCTTTTGTTGTTCACCTTGGTTTTCCACTTTCCTGGTGCAGGTTTTCTTTAAGCGTGTATTTGTCCTCAGTTGATCATTCACACAGAGACGAGGTGGCATTCGGGCCGACCGTGGCCCTGAAAGTGTGGGTACCTCTCGCAGGCTTCCCTCCTCTGGTGCAGAGCCAGCCCTCGTGTTGGGGCACCGCCAAGTTTTAGAGTGGAGAGAGCTCGGCTCTGGGGTTCTCTGAACTACACGCGCTGTGTAGTGCTCACCAGGCATTTTTTAAAAAAAAAATCTCTTTAGAGAATCATCTTCCTTTTAAAGTTTTTAGTTTTTGCCTGGGGACCTATAACGTTTATTGTTTCTTATAAAGGCAGGAATTAGGCATGGAAGGAACAATTGTTGATCCTTAGGCTTTTCTATTAATCTTCTCCTCTCCGCCCTCCTTGTCATTTCTGCCCCATGCTGTACTTGCTCTCCTGAGTCTAGAGCCCCTCTGGGGTTTCTCTGAGCAAGTCAGTTAGCCCCTGCCTCCACAGCAGCCCCCGCAGAGAATCTGGGCTGGAAGCGGCCTCTGCTTAGCTTCAGTGGTCAGCACTTCACCATCTTCTGGCTTCCAGACATCTGTTGAAATCTCTTAGGCCCTTGATAGTCTTTTTATTGTGGTGGGTGTATGTGCATTTTTATAACTGCAGTAGGATCTTTCATGTGCCCCGACCACCATTTTTGAAATGGTGTCTGAGTCAATTTAGGCTACTGTTAACAAGGCACCACAGACAGGACAGCTAATAAACAACAGGGGTTTACTCCTCACCGCTCTGGAGGCTGGTTCCTAGAAGGCTGTCTTCCTGCTGTGTCCTCACATGGCAAAAGGGACCAGAGAGCTCTCTGGGGTCCCTTTCACAAGGGCACTAATCCCATTCATGAGGGCTCCACCCTCATGACTTAATTACCTCCCCAAAGCCTCACCTCCTAATACTGTCACGTTGGGGGTTAAGACTTCAACACACAGATTTTGGAGGTGGGAGCACACAAACTTTTCAGTTCATAACAAATGGAAGACCTTTCATTTCCTGCCTTGTCAGAAGTGTATCCGAAGAATTAAATCAGGAGTGCTTTAGCCAGGGGAAATTTTTGATGGGATCATAGTAACTGTACTAGGTATTGGAATCTGGGAAAATGAACCTTGAGAATAGCTTGGCTGGGCAGAGCTGATAAAATTATATGAAGACACACTTTCCAGCCACAGCAGCTGCACCGTTAGTCGTAAAGTCCCCACTAAGACACTTTTCTAGCTTTGTTGCTAGGAGAAAGGATGCATCTCGTAAAATGTCCAACTTTCCAGTCATTAAAAAAAAATCTGTAAGAGCAGTGGCAGTTGCTCCTCATCTTGGGTACAAATACAAACGTGACATGCTTGCTTTGTCATTTCTTCTCTGCCCTTTGGTGTGGGAGTCGGTGCAAGACCTCCATTTCTGTAACTTCTGTTCTCGGGGAGACAGACCCTTGTTTTCCCCCTCCCCTTTCTGGTAACAAGCATCTGATATTCTTCTTTCCTATTTTATTTGTTTAAGAAAAAAAAGTCTCCAAATTCTGATTGATCATCCCTTTTTCTCGTATTGACTGTGTAGTTCCTGAAAATGTAGAGTAGGTGCCGTCAAGATGGGAAAAATGAGATAATTAGTCCTTTAACGAGTGGCATCCGTTTGTGTCTCAGAAGAAACTCCAAATTGATGTTTCCAATCTTAGGCTTCCCTCATGTTACTTAGAAAAAAACCAGCTGTTTCCCTGGGAGAAACCACTCGGGATCTCTCCCGAAGGTCCACCGTGGTGTAAGCCGGTTGCCCCAACACGATCGACCCTAAAGCAGAGTCCTCTCAAGTCCATCGGGATCACTGGTATAATTTTGGGAACCCCAGAACCTGTGCCTGGAATTTGCATGGGAGTACTGCTGGGTATTACTTTATCTTTGTGTAGTGGTTTAGAGGCAGCTGGAGAAAGTCAAGATCCTCTGGTCTTTGACCTCCGTATTCCGTGAGTTACTTCCCAACTGAGAGCCTTCAGGACATTCTAGATCAAAGGTGCTTTGAGACTGGGCCCCTGGAAGCAGATATGGAGAGTAATGACACGTCCTGAGCTCCCAGGCAGGCAGAGCATGCTTGTAATTTCATTTGTGGCCAGAACAAACACCAGTCAGACCCTCTTCCCAAATCCACTCTCTCCCCTAACTTGCTGCAGGCGAGGACTGTGTTGAGCACAGGCCTAATTAAAAGGACACGCTGCAGTGGCAGAATTTAGAATTCCAGGTGCTCTGGTTCTAGCATCTGGAATATTGGCTGGCTATTCCTGTTGGTCCCCCCAAAATGGGATGGCCATGATCATCGTCAGACTGACAGTCATTCAGAGATGGTCCCCATTGGATGGGGTCAGAAAGGCAAATCAAACCCCATTCTTCAGGAGGGAACTGAGGACGTCGAAACACGGAGGGAGCCTGCCAGCCCTCCTGCTAATGGATGTTAAGTTTACACGGGTGCAGTGCCCTCATGTTAATACACCAGTACCACCAAGCCCCAGGGGACGGGTTCTCTCATGCCCCCAGCCAGTCACTCTGCACCCCCAACTGGCAAACGCCGTTTGAGTCTATCTCTATAGAATGTCTTTCCTGTTCTTGAACTTCATGTGAGTGAAAGCACAGAGCGGCTCCTCTCGCGTGTCTGGTTTCTTCCACGCACAGTTCTGTAGCGTGCGCACCGGTCCTCATGCTTCCTGTTCTGCTATGTGAATAGACCTAATTTATTGATCCGCTTTCTTACGGACAAACATGTGGATTGTTTTCACCTTTTATGGCTGCTATGGGCAAGTTCATTCTTACCCTTCTTTCTTTTTTTTTTTCTTTTTTTTTTGATTTAGGCTTCATCGCTGAGGTAGTAAGTATATGTTTATCTTTTTTAGAAACTTGCAAGCAGTTTTCCAATGTGATCGTACTGTTTTAAATTCCAGCCAGAGGTGGATGAGGCATTCCAGGGGCTCCAATTCCTCCTCACTTTGTATATTGTAGGCTTTTGGAATGGCTGCGATGTGGTCTCTCCTTGTGATTTTTAATTTGATTTTTCCTTAATGATTAACATTCTTATTGGCTATTTGTATATCTTCCTTTTATGAAGTAGCTCTTTGATTGTTTGCTCATTTTTAATTTTCTTCAGACATTTTAAAATTGGATTGCTTTTCTTTTCTTCTTTTTTTTTGTTTTATATTTTTCTGAAGTTGGAAACGGGAGGCAGTCAGACTCCCGCATGCGCCCGACCGGGATCCACCCGGCATGACCACCAGGGGGCAATGCTCTGCCCATCTGGGGCGTTGCTCTGTTGCAACCAGAGCCATTCTAGTGCCTTGAGGCAGAGGCCACAGAGCCATCCTCAGTGCCCGGGCCAACTTTGCTCCAATGGAGCCTTGGCTGCGGGAGGGGAAGAGAGAGACAGAGAGGGGGAGGGGTGGAGAAGCAGTTGGGCGCTTCTCCTGTGTGCCCTGGCCGGGAATCGAACCTGGGACTCCTGCACGCCAGGCCAACGCTCTACCACTGAGCCAACCTGCCAGGGCTAGATTGCTTTTCTTACTATTGCTGCTCGGCAGAATGTGCATGTATATATGTATGTGTCACACACACACACACACACACACACACACACACACTGGGTAAAATTTTTTTGTCAGAGATGTATATTGTAAATATGTTCTCCCAGGCAATGGCTCACCTTTCATTTTCATAAAAAGTCTTCTCATGAGCAGAAGGTTTTAATTTTGAAGTAAGTTTAATTGGTCCAGCCCCCCCCCCCCCCATATTATCAGTAGTTTTTGTTTTCTAAGTAATCTGCCTCTCCAAGGTCATGAAGCTGTTCTACTTTGGGTCTGTCATCCATCTCTGATTAATTTCTTGTGTATTGGGCAAAAGGTAGTGGTCTAGATTCATGTTTTAGCCTATGATTTCCCAGTCGTTCCAGCATAACTTGTTGAAAAGACCTATCTTTCCTCGTCGAATTCCTTTGGCGCCTTTGTTGGAAACCAGTTGTCCATATATGTGTGTGTCTGTTTCAGAGGAACCTAAAGAATGTTTGTACTGGCCACATGTGGCATGCATTTGAGTCTAGGAGGTAACGTTCACACTGGTCGACCTTCACAAGCCTCAAGCGGCTGGCAGTCTTGAACTTATACATCACGGAATATTTGCGTCAAAGATCACGACAGAGCTGTGTGGGGACCATTTTCTTGCTTGTTTTATAAAGCTCACTCGGCTGAGGCCGCCAGGAATTCCAACATTCCCACATTAAATGTCATGTTCTTATCTGCACAGAAATATACCCGAAAGTCTGAGACCCAGCCTTTGCCTGCAGGCAACTTCAAAGAGAACCAAACATCTGAACTTCAGGGTTCTCATTTGAAAATTTGGATATGCATGGCTTCAAAATGACTAATTGGAACTCATTATAATTAAGTGTGGGTCAGCCAAGAAATCCTACTCGGAAGAATGAACATACTCCTAATGTAAAGGAGCCTGTGAATAAAAATGGTTTTAATAACTTTTGCATCTTGTATGCAAACACTGATCTGCTGACTGGAAACGCGTCTTGTCTGTGCGTCGAGTCTCTGCCTGAGGAGGTTTTTGTAAACGGTTTTACTTGACGATAGTAAGAGAAACCGTTTTAAAAGTTGTTTGTTTGTTTTTTTTTAATTTTGAAAAGCAGAGGATGAGTAGCATAGGAAACACACCAAAATTATTGCCTTAGAGGGATGGAGTGACGGGTGGTGATCTCTCCGCCACCTGCAGTTCCGGGACTCCTGTTGTCCAGGCGTGGTGGCAGTGAGAGGCATGGAAGGGGCCGAGCTCGGGACTGACGCCAGACTGCTCAGGAGGACCCCAGCTCCGCTGGTCCCCACGACAGGGGAATCAGCCTATCTGCGCTTCTCTCTAAAAGCAAGGGAACAACAGTCCCTACCTCAAGTTTAAAGCAGGCAGAAAGAGCCAAGCTGTGCCTGGGTCATGGTAAGTACTGTGGAGTTGTTGGCCAGGAATGATTATATTACTTTGGCAAGACAAGCACTTGACAAGGGGAAAAAATTCTTTTTTTAAAAAAGAAACTAAAAAGCAAAAGTATATTCCACTTTCCTATGATTCTGCCGTCTCACTGGTGCATCGCAGACTCAGCAGTTGGCTGAACTGGTCAGGTGTTGCTGTGAATCCCCATTCGCTCCCAAAAGCGTGCGTCATGAAAGGGTTTTCCTTGAGCACCACGGGAGCCGTATGACCTGAAAACACAGGAGGCGCTTCATATTACCGATTAGAGTCGTGTTGTCTCATCAGAAGATTTTACAAAGAAAGGTATGCCTTAAGCTCCCATCTTCCTGTCCTCAAACTTTGCTTAAAGAAAACACAGCATCCACTCACTGGAAATGCCGCCTCCTCTCGCCTGTGTTTGGACTTGCACAGCTGTGCTCAGCTCCTGGCCCTGGTTTTGCTTTCTCTAGCAATTTCCTGGCCAGAGCAGGAACTGGAGCCGAGTCGGGGCGAAGTGACCATGACAGCCTTCTCTCCCACTGCTCCCCCATCTGCACAACTTTGGAAGGAGGGCCGTGTCTGACCCTCAGTGTGATCTTGTGTGTACAGTTAGCGGGGGTAACAGTACCGGGAAAGCAATATCCAGCTCAGAGCAAACATGAAGGCTGTTAATGCACCCTTAGCGATGTCATTCCAGTTGAAATGTGATATTCTGGTCACGCAGACAAACCAGGTCGTGGTATAGAAGGAAGCGTGAGCTTTCTACCATTTGTCATGAGATGGCCATCATATTCTATGTGAAACATTTGTCATTGTGCCTGTGGTTAAATGTTCAGTAAGTGCCACAGAGGCACAGCATAGGCATGTGGTCTCATGATTTGACATAAAGGTGACATGCGTTGGACAAGGTCACTGTCTACTGGGCGGCGGCTGCTCCCTGCCAGCCCAGCCCCTCTCTCACCTCCCAGGAGCTCCTGCACACGTTATGTTCTCATTTCTCCACCTCACTTCTCAGTCTCTGTAGCCGGCCACCCCTCCCCTGTCACAGAGGAAAAAGCAGCCCAAGGACGCACTGACCCAGCGTGCTGCCCTGTCACTGCACTTCCTCTGCGCCTGCCCCGGTGTCCTTGCCTCCTGTCCCAGTGCAAGAGGAGTCCTCAGGCGCAAGGCTGGCTCCCTTCCCCTCTCACCTTCTTGGAGACTTTCTCTCTCTGACCTTCTAGCTGCCATCATTCACCGTTGATTATTTTCCCAAGTGCATTTAAAACTACTCAAGTCTTATCAATGAAAAACGAGCACAGAAGTCTTCTCCATTGCCAGGACTAGCTTTCTCAGGAGACGTGTATTTGCTGTCTCCATTTCTTTAGTCTTGCCCCCTTCCCTGGCTATTCGAGTTCTCTTTGCACCTATGATCCAACTGACACTGCTCTGGCCACGGCTGGTGGTCACCTTCCTATCCTCCTGTTGCCACCTTCATTAGATGTGTCTGGGCTCTTACCTTCCGTGACCTCTCAATGGCAACAGCGTTCGAGGCTCTCGCCTCCAAGACCCCGCCCTGCCCTCTGGCTTCTCCTCGTTGCCCTTTGCAGATTCCTTCTCCCCACCTCTAAGCTCCAGGCTTTGTGTTCAGATGCCAATTGGACATCGCCACTTCGACATCTTGCTGGCACCTCATATCACACAGGTTCTAAAACTTGTCCATGGGACACAAGCTTGAAACCTGTGACACGTTGACCTTTTCCTCTCATCTTCCAGATCCACAAAGAAACCAGATCTGTTCAGAATCCTTTATATCAACAGTTCTCAAATCCATCTTCTTGACCTCCAGGGTGTCCTTGGTGACACTCACCTGTTACCTAACTGACTGCGCTAGCAACCCTCACCCTGCATTTGGTGATCTTCCTGACTGCAGTCGAAGAGGTGCTTCTGAAAAGCATCCTTGTCGTGGCACCTCTCCACGTAGACTCTTGCCCATTTCTGTAATATCCTGTCCCCAGCCTACCTGGGGCCTCTTCATAGTATGTGTCCTCACCCTGCGCATAAAGGTGCTAAAGGTATCCTGCACTCGAGTTCATGGGGAGATGGAGAAGAGGGTTACTGCCCACTGTGCACAGCGGAACTGAATGAAAATCCCAACTAGACATCAGTCACTCCTGTGCTCCAGAGTTCCCAGCCGCGGGCCTCCTGTTTCTCCCAGCTCTTCCATCCTTCTCCACCCCACCCCCCAATTGAGCTGTCCACGTGTCGAGCTCCAGATCCCATACCTATAGCACTTACACTCTGTTTACCTCCCCGCTTTTCCTTATTCAGAGTAGCCCAACTTTTACCTGACTGTTTGGATCCCCAAAGTTCATGCCTGTCACATCTTAGTTTGGGTTGCCCTCAAAGCAGAACCTGAATGAGGATGCTGTCTGTTCTGACCCCGCTGGGTAAGAGCTGGATGAGTTTAAAGTAGAATCTTTAAAATTCTATATGAGATCGGAGTGGAAATTAAAGTCTGTGCATGGGAAATCCTTAACACTCTGTATGCTCCTTAGCAGTAATCAATAAAGCTGGCCACGATGATGTAATAACTATTAAAAATGTTACTTCTTACGGGTTTCCATCCTCAACCTATCTGAGCACGATTAGGGCCCCCCTCTTACTGAGCACCTGTAGCACGTTATGCCTCCTATAAGTTGTCATTGCTGGTTTGATGGGGAAAGGGGCATGATATCCTATTGAGTATCCAGTGCCTAGTTCAGTGCCTGGAATATGGGCTATAATATGTACTATATACTCAATAACTATCTTACAACAATTAACCAAATGACTTGTAAGAAAAAAACAACATTCCAGTCTTTCTATGCTACTTACCCATTTTAAAAATAAGCTGCCCACTTAGAAAATAAAACATAGTAAACACATATAACTGTGCCCCAAGGTTGTGTCTTTAAATCTAGCATTACTGAGTGAGCCCAGGCAAGTGCTCTCCCCGGCTCAGCTCAATGAAGGGCCTTTGTCCAGCCCCCAGATTCTTCAATTTTGTGATAATAGTGTGCAATAGGGATAGAGTTCATTTTTAGGACCCACAGGGTTTCCCTCATCGTTCTGGGTTTGGTTCTTTTGTGTGTGTGTTTTCTCTTTCTTGTTAGCTAATGAGAAAATGTCATCACGCTGCTTGGACTTGCAGGTTCTTTCCTAGTTGTGGGGAATTTTTCAAGCTGGCTATAATGAGAAGGTCTCAAAAAACCACAAAGAGGTCTGGTATGTTCTCGGCAAGTTAAACATAATGTCCCTGCTTGTTTTCACTTTTGGTCATCTGTGTTTCTGAGATGACTTCTATAATTACAGAACCGGGTATCAGAAGTCAGGTCTGTTTATCTTGATGCCTGCACCCTTGACAGTCTTTAAACTTTCTTTCATGCCAAATCAGAAGTCTTCTTTAGGACTTCCAATTCCCTTCCCTTTTTCCTCCCTTCCTCTCTCCCTTCCCTCTTTGTATACTGTCTTCTTCTCCTTCCTTCCTTCATTATTTCTGTATATATAATTTTTTAAAATTATTATTATGATTAGAAGTGAGGAGGCAGTCAGACAGACTCCCACATGTGCCCGACTGGGATCCACCTGGCATGTCCACCAGGGGGCGATGCTCTGCCCATCTGGGGTGTTGCTTTTACTCGGACAGAGCCATTCTAGCACCTGAGGTAGAGGCCATGGAGCCATCCTCAGTGCCCGGGCCAACTTTGCTCCAGTGGAGCCTTGGCTGCAGGAGGGGAAGAGATAGATAGAGAGGAAGGTGAGGAAGAGGGGCAGAGAAGCAGACGAGCGCTTCTCCTGTGTGTCCTGACTGGGAATTGAACCCAGGACTTCCACACACCAGGCTGATGCTCTACTGCTGAGCCAACTGGCCAGGGCTGTATAAAATTTTTAATTGTGGTGAAATGCATACAGCATGAAATTTACTATCTTAACCATTTTTAAGTGCATGATTCAGTGGCATTAAGCACATTCACATTATTGGATAACCACCATCACCACGCTCCATCTCCATAACTCAGAAACTGGAACTCCTTACCCACTAAGCACTAACTCCATGTTCTCCTTCTCCCCAGCCCCTGGCAACCACGACTGTACTTCCTATCTCTATGAATTTGACCACTCTGGGGACCTCGTATCACAGGCAGCCTCATGCAGTACTTGTCTTTCTCTTTCTGGTTTATTTCTCTTAGTACCATGTCCTCAGTGTCCATCCATGTTGTAGAGTGTGTCAGAATTTTCTTCCTTTTTAAGGCTGAATAATGTGGTATTGTATTTAGAGATCACACTTTCTGTATCCAGTCATCGTTGGTGGGCACTTCAGTTGCATTTATCTCTGGCTGTTGTGAATAATGCTGCTATGAACACAGGTATACAAAGGTCTCTTTGAGACTCTTCTTTCAATTATTTTAGGTCTAATGACTTGTTGAACCTTCTCTCTTGATGCTGCTTTTGTTCTCCTAGACTTTGCCTTCCTCTTTTATACATTTACTGCCCCTCCGCCACCAGCCTTCCTCACCATTTTCCTAATAGTGCCCTATTGTTAAGATCTTCATGTTCACTGTGACCTTCACAGAGCTGCTCAGTGGAGAAAACCATTTGACGACTAAGAAATTTGATTGGTCCCTGCCTCCTAGATATCCACCAATGCCTGCCTCCTGGTTTCTGAAGCCAGACCAGTGGTTTCTAAATAATAAAAAAAAAATACCCTTTATAATCGATGATATTTTTATGTCTATAGACATTCTATATTTAGAAATTTAACTGTTAATAATAGCATCTCCTGATGCGTGAGTCCTGAATTGTGATACTAATATTTATTCTTTCTCACGGAAATACCATGGTAATTATAGAAAACTTGTACAGTATAGCAAAAATATTACACACAATAACACCACCAAAAGGAAACCACTATTAACATTTTGATGTGTATCCTTCCTGTCTTTTTAATGTGAATTTTTATATATTTAAGATCATATTGTTCTGCACTTCCTTCTTGCACTTAATAATAAAATATAGCCCTGGCTAGGTAGCTCATTTGGTTAGAGCATCGCCCCATATACCAAGGTTGTGGGTTCGATCCCCAGTCAGAGCACATGCAAGAATCAACCAATGAAGGCGTAAATAAGTAGAACAACAAATTGATGGTTTCCTCCCTCTCTCCCTTCCTCCCTCCCCTTTCCTCTATCCAAAAAAAACCCCACCCCAATAAAAAAAATTTTTAAGTAAAAAAGTATAAGCATTGTCTCATTTAAAAATTTTATTTTGCATGACTGAGAAATATTGATAGGCTATACATTAGTTTCAATAGCATTTTTCCAATTTAAAAATGGTTCTCAGAGAGAATGTCAGGTGTCTCAATAGTGTACAGAAGTAATGAAAAATCTAAGTGCTCTGCGTGCCCCTCTTAAGCTTACTGTATTCTGTTCCAGCCCCCTGTGGGGATCAGCTTCTCTTACCTTCACCATTTGTACCCCCCCATCCTAACTTTTATCTGACAACGTTGCACCTGACGTCGTAATAGGTGATTTGTTGTGTCACTAAGTGTTCTCCAAACACCGTTATCTAAATGTATGACTTTATTATAACTTACTGAGTCACATGCTCCCCTCCACTTTTGAATGTTTACATTGTTCCCATTATTGTGTTGTTGTGAGGCTGTCCCGGTACCCTTATCTTCCTCTGGATCTGTGACAGCTTGTCTCGGAGATACTTATAGATGTGTCATGAGTCAAAACAGCTTGAAGGCTGGGAAGAAGGTATCTCTGATCTCCTGAAATGATGGTCCCACCTGCCTTCACTAGCTTTACTCTCTGTTGTCTGTCTTTGTGAAATTGATTGGTGGGAACAAACCTTGGTGTTGCCTAGTGCAGTTCAACGCTTTTCATGTTAACTGGCCTTTTATATTTTTGGGTGAAGAGTTTGTTGGTATCATTTACCTTTTACAATTACAAATCAAACAAAAGTATATTATTCTGTCGTAAGTCTTTTATTGTTTTGTTTACCTTTCAGTTTTGTCTGCTGCTGTGGACATACAGGGTTGGTTTTACATTTCAGTATAGTCAGATTGATTGAGGTTATCTTGTTCGTGGCTACTTTTTTCATTATTTTCGTATACCTAAGACTTCTTTTCCAACCTCAAATTCACAAATATTTTTTCTAATTGTTTTCTTCCCCTCCCCTCCCCCATATATTTGACTCTTGAATCTCCACCCAATTAATTTTGGTAAAGATGATAAAGTAGGAGCTAATTTTATTTTTTTTCTAGAATAGTCTCTGGTTCTCATGTTTGTTCAGAATCCCAGTAAAACCATAACAGTGAACCAGAAAATGCTTTTCCTTATTTTCGTGCCCTGCTCTTCCCGCTGGAGAAGAAGAGGGGGCTGTGACGACATACCCGTGGAAGGGAGGAGCCAGGAAGAGGAGTGGGTGCATCTCAGAAGCTTGACCCCGCAGTCCAGAACTTGCCCTGTGCGGGAGACGGGTGGCAGCAGTACCACGGGTGGTCCGGAGTGAGCCTCTCTAGTTCTTGACCCTCTTTCAGTTATCCTTGACTAAAGTAAGCCGCCCCAAGGCTGCCCCTGTTGGAGACTCCCTGGAACCTCAGGTGATAGGGACCAGGCAGCAGGTAGTGAAAAGGCGGCCTCACATGGCTAAGAAAGGAGGGAGTCCTGGGCGCACTTTCTGCTGTCAGTCAACTCTTGTGTATCAGGAAGGTCTCTTAACTCTGACTTCCTAATTTACAGCATTAGGGAGTTGAGATGTCCACTTTGAGATTTCTTCTCAATAAATTCTGGCCTAGGCAAGTGGCAGAGCGAGGTTGTGCTTTGAATCTCTTGGGGCTATTTCTTGGTAGCTAGTTCGTCTACCTTAGTTTTAATTAACCGTTGTGACACCAAGTTTAGTAAGATGATTACCATGTCACTTAATACTTTACCTTGGAGGATTTGTGCTTTCACCTTTCCGAACTGTTCTTAATCGGCTTCCAGCTTCCGTTCTGAAAGACTTCTGTCTTTCCTAATAATTTCTGCCTTTGCCCAGCTAGCTCTTGTGTTTCAGAATTAAAGAAAGGTGTGTCTAGTAATCAAGAAATACCCAGAACTGGTTCCTGCCCCTGCCCATGCCCTGCCACCTGCCCAGAGCCGTGAGATAAATTCTTTATTTAAGGCTGAAATAAAAAATTAGGAAAAAGCATTTTTAAAAATGTGAAACATGAAAGTGATAAAAGCAGTAGCTCTAAGATATAAAGAGCTGCTCTTAGCCTGGTTGTTTATTATCCATATTAGTAAATGCTTTATTAGCATATTAATAACAGAAATTGCATTGAGAAACAAAACAGCCACAGGCCAAACCTTTTGAGTTTTAAATACATTTATACTAACATCCTCTTTCAGAAAAGTGGTACAGGGAATGTGTCCTAAGGTGGTTTTTTTGTTTTGTTTTGTTTTGTTTTGTTTGGATAATAAAGTCACACATCGGTCAATCCATTATACTTATTAAAGTGTTTCAACATTCATCTCCTGCCTTCTGATTTTGATTGGGTGAGCCTGGTCGTTGGCATACCTACATATAACCCACAGGGGTAATTCAGACGCTGTTTAATGATGACCCTGTTACAAGGTTACATGCCTCGGATGAAAATTCTGTGACACTGACATTTTCCTCTTGAGAACATATTTTATTTGGTCTAAGAAAGTGCAGCGACCATTCAAAATCTGTAGAACTTGGGTGGAGTCTGGATAAACCGAAACAGTTTTGTTCTTTGCCCCAGGAACACGCAGCCCTACGTATTAAATAAAGCATGAGTGTGTGTACAAAGTCGCAACCAGTTTTGTTTGATTACACTTATATACTGCCTCACCTTTCAATAACATTGAAAAATGGCCTTAAAAATAAACTTTGAAAGGATACAATCTTTAGAGAAATGGTTCCTAATTAAACTTTGATTTCTCACTGTGCACTGCTCTGAGCTCGTAATATTTTTAAAAACGTCCTGAGGGCTTATCTTCAAAGCCTCCAAACAAATGATGATCTCTCAAAAGTCGTAATCTATTCATGCTCGATGAATCCCAGAGACGGTATTTTTAAACCCCTGTTAAGTTTCTCTTCGTGTGGTAATCTGCTGCATTATTTTTTTTTGCTGTGGGTCACATGATTCCTCCCGTCCATAATACACGCACTTAAAATTTTTTACTTCCTGATTGAGCCATCAAGATTATGTAAAATGTAAATCAGTCTAAATACCTAACAATGAGAATTTTCAAGGGAAAACCGCTGTTTTCTTTTTCTGCCTCATTGCTGGTTCCTAAAAAATCAGGAGTGAGTGCGTATTTGGAAACACGAGACTGTTAGGGATGTTTTTGTCCCTTCCCTTTCAGATTGAGTCAGACTTTGCTTTCATTATAAAAATAATGTACCAACGAGATAGACCGTGGAAGTGGTGTGGGTTGCAGGACTGAAATTGTCAAAATGGTTCTGATGACAGAGAGGGCTGTTGATTTACTGGTTAGTCTTTTTATGATCTGAATGAAGAGTGCCAGCATCTCTCAAAAGGTGAACGATTTGATATTTTAGAATTGTAAATGACCGTGTAGCCTCTCTGCTGCCTCATAAATTGGAGTAATTTCTAGCAGGCTGGATGACACTTGTTTTGTCCTGGATCTTAAAATCTCTCACATTTTCTCAAAGCAGTTTTGAAGTTGTCATAGTAACACCGTTATGTTTGGAGGATCTTTTTAGTAGTTCTTCAGCTAGAGTTAATTAACTTTATTACCTCTGGATGCTTTTCTTCTTACTCCTCTCTGACAAACAAGGGCCATCATTACTCCGATATGTATTTCGTATTTCCTTTTATTTATTTTTTATTTCTTGGTGACTATAGTGAAAGGACTTGGTATTTTTTGAATTGTTGTAGGAAAGGAACAAGAATGTTATCAGTTGATTTCAGGTCAAACTTAGGTTTCTGGTTACTTCTCTAAAGGATTGCCACTACCATTGTAGGACTAGAATGTAGTTGTATTTAAAGAGATGAGATATGGGAGTTGCTTCCCAAAATTTTTTTTTTTTATTTATTCATTTTAGAGAGGAGAGAGAGAGGGAGATAGAGAGACAAAGAGAGAGAAAGACAGAGGGGAGGAGCAGGAAGCATCAACTCCCATATGTGCCTTGACCAGGCAAGCCCAGGGTTTCGAACCAGCGACCTCAGCATTTCCAGGTCGATGCTTTATCCACTGCACCACCACAGGTCAGGCCTGCTTCCCAAAATTTAATGGTTACTTACTTCCAAGTGTTACTACTATCCTCTGCTGTGATTCTGATATATCTGGGATAAGAATTGAGGGACACAGGAAGGGATATATGTCAGACTAACAGGAGAAACGAGAACTTTAAAAATGCAGCACTCGGACACCACCACAGACAAGTTCCACCAAAAGGGGTAAAAAAAAAAAAAGATAAATCTAACTTTATCCAAATTAAAAATTCATACTATTTGAAACTAAAAAATATGCTACAGTAAATTATCCTCTAGGAGAATTTGTGGGAATATTTTATTGGGAGAAAGTAGGTCAGAATCTGCTGTTAGTCAATGTCTGAGGCAGAAAACCTTGCCATTCTGGCGAGCGGTGTGAGAGGAAGCCTTCTCTCGGGCCGGGAGAGGGTCGGAAGAAAGAATGGTCTGCACTAGGGCTGGCCGCTGGGGGCTTTAAAAAGTGTCACGTGGTTAATGCTTTTGTTTTCTTGGAAGAAGGATCTGGGCAAGGTGACACTTACGAAAGGTAGCATGTGAGTTCCGTGGGTTTAACGCTAGCCTCCCGTTTCCTTTCTCTCCGGTGGCGTATTTGTTCAACCTGGGGCGACTCAAGACCGTCCGGGCAGCAGCATGTGCAGCCAACAGCAGGGAAGGTGCTAATGCAGGACCGGTGATGTCAGGAGTTACGAGACAGCAGTTTCAAAACACTGCAGTAAACAAGGTCAAAGTGTCCCGTTTTGCTGGAGGAAGGTTTGTTTTTATGAGCTGGACAAGTACAGGGATGAAGTGTTTTCAAAACAAACATCCAGTTTATACGGTTGTGTTGTGTTTTTTGTTTTCTTTTGTTTTATACTTCTTGGATCATAAAAAACTAACCAGATGAGATTTAGTAAGGGTTGCATTTTTTTTTAAGTGTAATTATACTGTTTTTCCTGTTGTTGTTGTTTTTAATTGATTTTTCTCAAAAAAAAAAATAAAAATCTGTGGAGTTTTCACAGGAGAATGAAAATACTTCCGAACTTCAGCACAGTTTTAGGTACAAGCTAGGACCCAGGGCCTGGCAAAGGCTGATCACAGTCACCGGTGAAATAGTCCTCCTCCTTGAACATCTTTTTCTCTTATTTAAATATGCATTTTAGTACGAGGTTGATGGCGCAGAATCTTGCTTACCGCGTGGTTTTCATCCTAATGCATTTTCCAACCTTGAACCTGAGAATGCCAGAGGCTCGCTCTCTGGACACTGCTCTGAGCAGCCATCTGCCGGTGGCCTGGCTCCCGAGGTAACAAGTAGGTGTCCCGGGTGTGTGTGGTAACAACAGCAGCGGTGCCACGTGGCACCCAGAGGTCGCCTCGATCTGTCCTGGGCGGGATCATCCCTTGGTCCTCAGCACTTCCGAGATGAACTGTGAACTTGGGGCATCCCGGGAAATGCAGGCATCTCCCCCACGGCAAACCTGGAGAAGTGTAAGCCCGGCTGTTAAAGTGAAAGCAGGCCTTGGGGAGGGAGCTCCTCTCGCCTCGTTTCCGACCTGCTCACCCGGCTGGAAAACAAAGTGAGTTTTGTTTGTTTCTTTCTTAGTCACTCTTCCCTACATGTTTTTTCTTGCTAAACATGGTTAGACACCCAAACTCTGACAAATGCCAAGTGTTTTCCCCTTCATTGGGAAGGAGGATAGGAAGTTTGTTAAATGCCTAATTGCTTCTTTGATCTTTTCTGTTTTCCTGTAATCTAGCATGCTGGTTCGCTTGTTAGAAATAGCAAGAGACTAAAATGTATGTATTATCAATGAGAAAACAAAAATTCTTTTTTTTTAAAATGGTTTAAAACTTTGCCTGTAATTAAATGACAGTGATGCAGACAAGACTTTCTCCGGGCCGGGAGCACAGCTAGTAAAACAGACCCAGTTCAACGGCCCTGATTCTCACGGGGGAGCAGGAAGAGTGGGTATACGAGACAAATGTAAAGACAGTGGCCCCTTATGGGAATTGCAGAAAGTAGGTAGGAATGGTTCCTGGACAAGAGGCTGTAATTTAAACACCAGGTTGGCAGTTACAGAATAGTCATGCGGAGGCAGACTAGTACGGCATAGGGAATACAGTCAGTAATATTGTGATAACTTTGTATGGTGTCAGGTGGGTCCTACACTTATTGGGGGATTACTTCATAAGGTGTATAAATGTCTAACCGCTACTGTTCACCTCACACTAATACAAAATAATATGGAATATAAACTATAATTGAAAAATAACAAAAAAAAAAAAAAGGAAAAAACAAGAGGAAAAAAAAAAAGCCGGTCAGGGAATGGAAAGGAGTTGAGGAATGCAAATTGTTTAATGATGTTAGAAGAAAAAAGTTAATATAAAAATGGGATAAAAAGTACAAAGAGTCCAACCTTATCTACAGAAACTGAACTCTTCCTTCATGTTAGAATGCTTCATGCCTTGGGGATTCATAGATATGGGTTTGGTACCTTTTAGAAAATAATTATTAAGAGGCTTTATTACCTGCACAGACTAATCCATGACTCCAGCCTAATTCTAAAACTCTTCCCTTTCTGTTTGTTTTTTATGCTGACCCTGCCTCCAGAGATGTTGCGTGTCTTGATACATTTTTAATACAAGTTCTGTGATTTTGAAAATGCAAAACCAAATAGAAATGCAAAGTGGTTTGTGATCTGTAATTAAATTATTCTTTCTCATAAAAATGGACTGTTTTTGCTGTGGAGTTTTCTTGACTTGACTTACACAGTAATGCTTAGACAGTGGACAGAGGCAGTGACAGCAGACCAGCCTAGGATCTTCTATCTAAATCTTGGACTGAATGCTGTGTGAATTGAAGTTAGGGCCTCTGGGCCGTGGGAATTCACTTTTATCTCAACGCAATGATAGGACTTGGGGTGTTAGTATTTCATTTGAAACTCTTTAGGCCACTTACATGAATGAATGTGAATTAATTCAGCAAACATCTTTAATTACCTTTGTTATATATAGCATTGTGCGTGCTCTATAGTGTTCCACAGTTAAATTTACAGAGATTTGGTTTATAAATTAAAAGACTTAAGAGCAGTTCGAAACAAGGGTGAACAAGCAGAGCATTACCATCCAAACGATTTGTTAAGGATGGTGCTGAGTGAACAAGGCTGTCCCCCTTCTGAGCTGCCCCTCTTAATTAAAAGGGAAGGTGGCTGCCATCTGTCTTCTTTCATTCAAGGCAGTAGGGAGCCTGGGATGGAAGGAAGCACCCCCCTCTATTTATTTTTCTCCCATTCTTTTTTTATAGTCAGCTTTCTCCCTAGTTAGTGACCCAGAAGGTCATTGGTGATCTATCTCAGAATGAATAATAGTAACATAACATAAGCATGCAAGGGACTCACAAGGTGGTGGGGGGGAATATATATATATGACATGCATGGATCCATTTAGAATTCTGCTTGAATTATGTCTGAGAGGATTGTAATCTCTGTGTTGGGGCCTTTGCTCCCTTTGTTACCAAGGGCATTCCTGGAAGGAAAAGTGGGGAGAGGAGTGTTTCATGAAAAAAAAATTTTTTTACACTCCACTGGGCATAATCAGAAGACAGCAGCATGTAGCTGTCTTGAGGGATGTACAGGAATATCATCCTTATGAAAATCAAGAACACCTGTGAATTATATTATATACATGTGATCTTGGGGGGAAATTATGGATGAGGTTGTTAACAGATGTCCATGTTGGTTTGCTGCTGCTTCTTGGACCAATTATTGGAATAATTCACATTGTTTATTCTTTAATTGAGCAATAATAAGCCCTTTAGCCCCTTTCTCGTGGGAATAGATTATGGGTGAATTTAGTCAGTTTGGGCTCTTGGCTTAATTGCTTTTGAAATGCAGAATACTCTAACAAAATAACTTGAGTTTTCTTGCCTCAGTTTCTAGTTCTTTAAATGAAAGAAATGTGTGCTAGTTTTAGGTATATTTAAGAAACTATGAAATCATGTTTTCTGTTTTTGATAAAAAAGAGAACTTCCATTATAAGTGGAAAATTCTAAAATACTTAGTTATTTTTGTTTCCAGTTTTTATATACTTAAGCAAAGTGTCACCGATCATTTAAAAAGACTTGACCCTGCCCCTGGCCAGTTAGCTCAGCGGTAGAGTGTTGGCCTGGTGTGTGGAAGTCCCAGGTTTGATTCCCAGCCACGGCACACAGGAGAAGCGCCCATCTGCTTCTCCACCCCTTCCCCTCTCCTTCCTCTCTGTCTCTCTCTTCCCTGCAGCCAAGGTTCCATTGGAGCAAAGTTGGCCCGGGCGCTGAGGATGGCTCCATGGTCTCTGCCTCAGGTGCTAGAATGGCTCCGGTTGCAGAGGAGCAACTCCTCAGATGAGCAGAGCATCGCCCCCTGGTGGGCATGCTGGGTGGATCCCAGTTGGGCACATGCGGGAGTCTATCTGCCGCCCCCCAATTCTCACTTCAGAAAAATACAAAAAAATAAAAAAGACTTGACCCTTTAGCCACCCTCCCCCCAGAAGCAGATGTGGACTTCCCAGAATATGCATTCATTAGATAGAATTTTTAATCACGTGGCAATATGGTGTTTCTTAAACCCACTCAATATATTTGGAAAGCCCAAAGGTGAGAGTCATGTCTGTAATTTTATTTAGTGTTTCTGTTTTCAAACTTGTCATCCTCACTCATGCTGAGCTTTCCTGGAAATGGAAACATGCTGTGGGGGCTGGATCTGAGGAGCACAGTGTGTGTGTAGGTTCTGGAGACGCTGACGTCACTCGTGTGATTAGATGGTCCAGAAATGTGGGTCTCTTCCTAACCTGAAGGGTCCACATCGACCACAGTCACATTGACTCAGCAATTAAGTAACAGGCAGGTGCTTTCAGCATTTTCTGTGCAATAGTTTTAGATCTTCAACCAGGTGCTCCCATAACTGTCCTTTTGAAGGTATGAGTTCACCTAATTTGGTTTTACCCACCAGTACTTATTTCAGGGGGACTAAATAAACTAAGTGAAGCACATCTAAGAAGTGTGGCTCTGGTGTAATGTGATTAATTTTAACTGGCACAGCCACAGACGCATAGACATGCAAATGAATGCTGCCTCCTTAAATACTATGTTAGCTGGGAAGAATTTAAGCTCACGCTGCAGTGACACATCTTGGCCAAGGATACTTTTAGAACTTGGGGTTTGCCGTTGACTTCAGAGCCTTTCATATTTTGTTTGTTTGTTTGTTTGTCTGTTTGTTTGTTTTTGGTCCACAGTAGCGGAAATTCTCTTAAGCTTGAATGGTGGGGAGGAGTCAGTAGTTAGGTCTGAACAGGTTTATGATCAAATAACTACTTTGAGTCATTGAGTCATGCAAACACTTACCGAGACACATATTGTGTTCAAGCAGTGAGCACTGCAGGTTCAAAATTGAGCGCATCGTGGACCGGGCCCTTCTGGAAGACAGTGAGGTGGGATGAATAACATATAAAGAGGCAACGTTACCAGACTGACAGGTACAATAGCAGAGGGACACGTGGAGCTCCTAGAGCCCGAGGGGAGTTGAAATAACATCTGATGAGAAATGAAAATTGTTGCCTTACATGATTTATAAAGTGGCTTACATAATAGACTTTTGGAAATGAAAGCCGTGAACAATCTCTTCTATTTTAAGAATGAGGAGATTGGAATTTATTTCTGAGATTATTTCATTCTTAGCCAGCTGAGAGGCTTATGAGGAAAGGCGTTCATTGTAATGGACATCTTTTTATTTTTATTTTTCCTTTTTTTAACCAAAAGAAGTTGTGTCTGCATAAAAACGGTAAGGTCTGAAAAAAAAAAACACTTTTGGACTTAATTAGAAAAAACTTTCTCTCCAAAGGATACTTTTTTTTTTTTTAATTTTTTTATTTTTTTTTTATTTTTCTGAAGCTGGAAACAGGGAGAGACAGTCAGACAGACTCCTGCATGCGCCCGACCGGGATCCACCCGGCACGCCCACCAGGGGCAACGCTCTGCCCACCAGGGGGCGATGCTCTGCCCATCCTGGGCGTCGCCATGTTGCGACCAGAGCTACTCTAGCGCCTGAGGCAGAGGCCACAGAGCCATCCCCAGCGCCCGGGCCATCTTTGCTCCAATGGAGCCTTGGCTGCAGGAGGGGAAGAGAGAGACAGAGAGGAAAGCGCAGCGGAGGGTGGAGAAGCAAATGGGCGCTTCTCCTATGTGCCCTGGCCGGGAATCAAACCCGGGTCCTCCGCACGCTAGGCCGACGCTCTATCCAAAGGATACTTTAAAAAATTTTTCGTTGATTTGAAAGAGAGAGGGGAAGAGAGAGAGAGAGAGAGAAGTATCAGTTCATTCCACTTAGTTTTTCCATTTTAGTTGTATACTCATTATTTGCTTCTCCCGGGTGCCCTGACTGGGAATCGGACCCATGACCTTGGCAGGCCAGGATGATGCTCTGTCCACTGAGCCACCCGGCCAGGGCCTCCAAAGGATACTTTTGAAATGTGATTCTTATTTCCATGATAAAATTGAGTACTTTTGGCATACTAACTAGACCAACGTATTTCATGCCATATTGATTGCTGAGAATAGCTGTCTAGCTTGTAGGAGGCGGTGAACCTGAAGCTGGCCTGCATCTCTAAGTGCATCATGGGAGAGAAGAGGCTTCTTCACATCCTCTTTTGGGTTTTATTTCACAGGGACAGAATTTCTGTCCCGTTGCCAATCGTGGCTCTCCCTTGTGGATGAGTTCACTTACCACTGAATTGGGGGAGGGACACTCAATGGCAGGCACTGTTCTGAGAGCTGAGCAGAAGCTGGGTAGACTGACGGCAGACCTACTGTGCTCCTCCATAGGACCCTGTCGCTCTGTGTACTGTTTGCACCATTTCCTGGGTGCTTTTCCCGAGCACGGCAGCATAGGCCTGGCCACAGTGCTACCCAGAGTACGTGGACCCAAGGTTCTGTTCACAGATAAAAAACAGGATAATCGTAGAGAGAGAAAAATGTATTAACGAAGAGAGATAAATAAACTTAATCACGCTAGACAGTGATGGAAAAGAAAGGTTTTCTGTGGCCGGGATGATCAAGAAATGTTTTCTGGGGCCCTGGCCGGTTGGCTCAGCGGTAGAGCGTCAGCCTAGCGTGCGGAGGACCCGGGTTCGATTCCTGGCCAGGGCACATAGGAGAAGCGCCCATTTGCTTCTCCACCCCCTCCCCCTCCTTCCTCTCTGTCTCTCTCTTCCCCTCCCGCAGCCAAGGCTCCATTGGAGCAAAGATGGCCCGGGCGCTGGGGATGGCTCCTTGGCCTCTGCCCCAGGCGCTAGAGACGTCCGGGAGGGGCAGAGCATCGCCCCATGGTGGGCAGAGCTCCGCCCCCTGGTGGGCAGAGCGTCGCCCCTGGTGGGCGTGCCGGGTGGATCCCGGTCGGGCGCATGCGGAAGTCTGTCTGACTGTCTCTCCCTGTTTCCAGCTTCAGAAAAAAATGCAAAAAAAAAAAAAAAAAAAGAAATGTTTTCTGCATTAAGGAGCACTGAAGCCAGACATGAAAGGGGGGGAGGTAGTGCTGGATGTGAGGACTTGGAGGGAGAGCACGCCAGTCCGAGGAAACCTGAGCTGGGGCAGGGGTGGGGATGGGAAACCCTGGTGTACAGAGGGAGCCGTAACTGGTTTTTTTTTTATCGCTGGGCAACCGCGTGTGTCAAAGTGACTAATGAGAAGATAAGGTAGCAGAGGGCTGTTGAGGTCAGATCCGGGAGGGCTGTGAATGTCGTATGACTAAACATTGAAACTTAATCCTGAGTCACTGGGAGCAGTTGAAGAATTTTGGTGAGGAGGGTGACAATAGGATCTCTCCAGTAGGAAGCCCCGTCTGGTGTCGGCGTGTAGGATGGCTCAGGCAACGAGAATGTCAGAGCCAGGGAACCCGTTAGAGCTGTGTGACAGTCCAGGAAGGCGGGGAGGAGGGCTGAACTGAGTGGCCACAGAACACTAGACAGATTTGAGAGAGAGAAGTAGGGACGGGCTGGACAATCCCCTCTGTCCCGCAAGGATAGGGGACACGGAAGCAGAAGTAATCCCAGGTTTCTGGACCCAGGTGCCATTTGCCAAGCATTTCACAGACCTTATCCCCCTCAGTCTCACCCTCACCCTCACCCTGTAAGGTGGGTATTTCGTCCTTATTTCTCAGAGTTGAGAAAACTAAGGCTCAGAGGAAGATTCAGCGTGAGTTTTACAGCTAACAAGCTATAGGACGGGACCTTGGAGGTGACCCTGATGTCCAGGCCGGTGCTGTTCCTGCTGTGCCAGGTTTGGGAGAGAGAAGATGACTTCTGTCCACGTTGTGCATATTCCGTTTAGGAGCCGGAAGCTGTCCGTCGGGACTGGGGATGTGGGGCTGCATCTCAGAGAAAGTCTTAAGGGGATCCGATGTAAGGGTTTAAGAACCACTTATTCAACAAATACATGCTGAGTGTCCTTGAGGACCAGCACTGCATGGCCGTGGCCACGCAGTGGTGTACGAGAGAGCCACAGACTCGCCCGGCAGACCTACCGCCAGCGAGCGTGCCTCCATCCTGTTGGCTGAGTGTAATGCAGGGCGAGGTGCAGATTTGCTGTAGAAACACCTCCCCTGGGGACCTCCCCAGGTGTGGTGACAGGGAGCATCTCTGAAGGAAGTTGTAGAACTTAACGTGACACTCAAAGGGTGGGTGTTGAGATAAAAAGGGAGCCCAGGGTGTGTGTTGGGGGGGGGACACAGTAAGGCCTAGAGATAAGAGAGATGCTGTGGACCTGAAGGACTGGGACCTGTGGCTGGAATGGAGAGACAGGAAGCTGGAGAGGTGGGCACAGCTCTTCCAAGGAGGGGCACCTGTTTCTTTCTTAAGGACATACGAAAGTTTTCGTGAACTTTAATCCTTGGGGTCACAGGATCAGACCAGTCTTTAGAAGGGCTGTTTTGTCTGCTGGGGGCAGGCATTAGGGAAGTGGGGAGTGGAAGCAGGAATGCGGGTTAGGAGGCCTGTGGGGAGAGGGGTGGGGAGAGAGGGGGCGGTAATCGAGAGAGCACAGAGGCTCTGGGTGCTATTTAGGGATGTGGTGGGTGGAATTTGGGGGTTTGTTGCATAGGGAAGAGGAATAGAGTTAACATGTAAGCTTCTGACTGGGTTGTTGCTGGGACTTAACCAGGGATACAGTGGAAGGGTCAGATTTTGGAGATTAAGATGGTGGTTTTTGGTTATTCTAAGTAACTGGTGTCCTAAGGAATCGGTCGAGGGGGCTGAAGGACAGGAGGCTGCCGTCAGAGAGGGAGGGGTCAGCGTTATGACTGCAGAGATTAAGCCTTTTCCATGACAGGGAAAGAAAGGACAAGGTCACTGGAGGTGGGTGAGTAAAGTGGAAGGGACAGGCTGGCCAGGGGACTTTCCTGTCTAGCCTGGTAACCCTGGTGGCCGTCTCACCTGCCAAAAACCGTATAGAAATGGGATGAAGCAGTGACGTGTGTCCGTACCTTGTCCAGCAGTTTGGGGTGCGTTCTGGGAAGAAGATGGCAAACTCCGGTGTGTGTGTCCCGTGGTTCTCTGAGGGAATGACCCCGCACAACTGCCATTTCCCAAGACTTCTGTGCTCCAAGGACTGTGAGTGCTTTACAGGCATAATCTCTGGGAGTCTTCTCCCCGTTCCCATCCCATTTTATGTGTAAAGAAGGCTCAGCAATAAGAGAGTTAACTCATGTTTCCAAGGTGAGCAGCAGAGCAGGATTTAAACCCTACCTTCATGACACCAGCCAGGGCTCTGTCACTCGCTGTGGCTGTGACCGTGCGGCTACCACCTACCTCTGTGGGGCCCACCACTCTTCCTTGCGAGGCTATGAGCTCCATGGTGACAGGAACTTTTTATCACTTCATCACCATATTTCAGCACCTACTAAGCGCAGGACTTGGCACATAGTAGGTGCGTAATGCGTATGGTGATGAGTGACAGGCTCAGTGTGCTCTCTGTGATCACTATCAGTGAGCAGTAAGCATTGACCATGAGGCCATAGGCCTCGGGCTCCTGTTCGAGGATGTTTTCTCTATCTGTGCTTCAGGACGAGCATGTCCGCCTGGCTTCTGTCAGGTTCCACAAGGAAGTCAAAGTGACATTATGTACATCCCTGTCATTACTGGTCCTTTGTCGCTGGTACTCCACACTGGTCTAGGACAGCTTTCTAGGAAACGTCATTATGTATTTCAAAAACATTCTGGAAGTTTTGTTTCTTCCATTATTAAAGACTCCTCTTTTTCTCTTCTGTTTATGCGTGTGCATGTACACACACACACACACACACACACCCCCTTAGTTTGTCACCTATCTCATAAACATCTCATTTCTCTTTTAATAAAAGACATGCTAATACATGAGAAAAGCCACTTTGCAAACTGAAACCGTTATTTATGTTTTGTCCAGTTTTGTTGTTGTTCAGAGTTGAATTCATTTCATTTGCTTTTTATAACTTGAAACTAGATACTGTCTTTAGTATGATCATATCAGCTTCTTTTTCCTCTAGGAATAATAAACTATGATGAATTTGACTAAAAAGTAGAAATCAGAGCTCTGCAGTGTTCAGGGGTTGGTCTTATATTCTCACCTCTAATTGTGAGAGTATGTGATGATTTCTGAAGACCTAAAGTAAATAATGTGAATTTTTTTCTTGTCTGACTGTAAAACAGATGGAATGCTCTAAAAGAGTCACTTCTGGGCTTGTTTCATCAAATACACAGGTCTGTGTACATACTTATTCCGTGAGCCCAGGTTTATGGCTTTGTAAATATTTTTCACCTAAAAAAGAAATATATCAACCCTGAACAGCTAGAAGCTCCATTATTGTTAGTGTAATAAGCCTTAGAATTTATATCCAAACCAAGGCCAACCAGGAACACAGGGTCACCCAGTAAAAACTCATTAACAGCCTGCTTTGTGCCAGACGGAGCCTCCTTTTAGCTTTGGAAGGCTTCAAAGTAGGGCAGCTTATGTTTGGGAATGACCAGTCAAAATAGCAAGACAGAGACAGGCAAGAATGTAATTTTTCAGAATTTAAATGGGGAGGAGTGGAGAGCACAGTGTTATCGGAACTGTGAAATTAGTAAATACCTTTGAAAAAATGTGTCTTCTCAAACTTGAGAGGTTTTGCAGACCCTCCTCTGATTGACTCTCTATTCTGAATTGTCTGTTCACTTTCTGTAGTAAGAAAGAAGCAAAAGTTCTCTTAAGAATTCATGAGAAGTTCAGGGTGCGGTGAAGACTGGTTTGAAAGGCCCATGCTTAATCTGATCAGCCGCACGGGGGCCAGGCTGCAGTCACGGGCAGTAGCCCTGGCCAGCTCCTCTTCCCCGTGATGGAGGAGCCGTGTTGTTTTCACAGTAATTCTTTCATTTCTTTCCTTGCCAAACCCAGTGGCTTCTGCTACAACATGTGGCAACTTCTCCCCTGGAAGACTAACTCAGTCCAAGTTACCATAATATTGTAGTTAGGACCAGCTACAAAGACATTTCATTGCCTAAACACCTGCCAAATCTAAAACCAAACTACCTTCTCCTCCCTGGCCATTCAGATAGAACCAGCTCCCATTTGGAAAGGGAGAGGAGTGCGCAGGGCTCCTTTTGTTCCGAGCCTGTTCAAACAGTTCAATAAACAGGGTGCATCATGCCTTGTGTTGCTCTGAGTTCATCCCTTCCTTCCAGAAAGCGTACCTACAGCAGACTGTCCACCATCAGTGCAGATGGAGACAAGAAGAGAAACGCGGAAATCACAGGCCTTCAGGTCGAGGCTCTGGGCTCCTCCTGGGTGCGAGCCTCTGCTTCGGGGAGGGGGGGCGGACGTAGCTGGACAGAGGGACGGTCTCATCCTTAGCGGCTTGGATTGTCGCCCTGCTAAACCAATCACACAAAAACAAGAAACGTCAGCCCATTTTTGTTTTTAAGAAGGAAAGCTTAGCCCTGGCCGGTTGGCTCAGCGGTAGAGCGTCGGCCTAGCGTGCGGAGGACCCGGGTTCGATTCCCGGCCAGGGCACATAGGAGAAGCGCCCATTTGCTTCTCCACCCCTCCGCCGCGCCTTCCTCTCTGTCTCTCTCTTCCCCTCCCGCAGCCAAGGCTCCATTGGAGCAAAGATGGCCCGGGCGCTGGGGATGGCTCTGTGGCCTGTGCCCCAGGCGCTAGAGTGGCTCTGGTAGCAACATGGCGACACCCAGGATGGGCAGAGCGTCGCCCCCTGGTGGGCGTGCCGGGTGGATCCCGGTCGGGCACATGCGGGAGTCTGTCTGTCTCTCCCTGTTTCTAGCTTCAGAAAAATGCAAAAAAAAAAAAAAAAAGGAAAGCTTAGCCAAATAGGGAAGAAAAAAAAAATCCTGATCAACAAATTCGTTCTGACCTGCAAACCTGGTTGTCTTCCCCTTGGCATTTGAACCACATGCCACATCCGTGCTGACATCCTTGTTATATAATGCAGTATTCTCAGCCTTGCTGAAGAATTGATATGCCACAGCCAGCTTCGTTTGTATGCATTCGTGTGTTCATATTTTTATCAAGATTTACTTCCCTTCGTTGCTTAGTTTATTGAAGTCTGTCGTTCAACGCAATTCATTTTTTTATGGGTTGTCCTTTTTAATTTGTTGCTTATTTGATATACACGAAAAGGATACATGTAACACGGAAGTAAGCACTAAAGCACAGTAAAATCACAACGCGCTCTAACGTACCATCACCCGTTTACGAGTCAGACCGTTACCAGTACTTCTGGGATTTCTCTGCAGTACCTGGTTCCTGTTGTTCTCCGGCTTCCTTATGATTCTGAAATTTGTGTTTACAATTCTCTTGGCATTTTAAGCAAATACATTTTATCACATAAAATGTGCATTGCTATAGGTATTATTTTTAGCCCTGGCCAGATAGCTCGGTTCAGTGTCATCCTGATGGGTAAAGGTTGTGGGTTCGATCCCCGGTCAGGGCACATGCTAGAGCAGATCAGTGTTTCTGTCTCCTTTCTTCTCTCTCTAAAATCAATAAATAAATTTTTAAAAATTTGGTTTTTTTTTTTAAGACATAAAAACCATGTTATACTTAGTGTGGTTTTCTGCAGCTTACATTTTCTCCCATGTAAGTAGTAAAATTCATCCTCACGGTTGGGGTGTAGCTGCATTTTGTTTGCGCGCCTTGCTGTAATACTCCAGTTGTGTATGACTGCATCTCAGTTGACCCCTTTACCTTGCTATGGGGGGAGGGGAGAAGACTGCTCTGTGTAGCAGTGCTGCCTTTGAGACGTCTGTCAGAATCCCAGTGGGGAGCAAGCCTGTCGTTCAGTCCGAGAGGGAGATACCAGCGTCTGGAAGGTGTTGAAAGCGTTATTTCCCCAGCTGCTTCTAGAATGCTGTTTAACCCATCAATCAAGATACTTATCTTAAAAATTAATATTTTTTATTTCTTAAAGTTTCATCTTTGTTTTTGGTTTTCCAATCCACCACCTGGTCACGTTGCTGAAGTGTGAGTTGTAAAAGGATGAATGATGAGACTATGAGCTTCCAAGAAAATAGAGGAGATTGTTTTGCAAACACTCAAGGGCTGTAACAAGGTGAGGTATTGTTATTTTATTAGCTCCTTCATGGAGCTTTGTGAGGTCCAAATGAAACTGTCTATGTAAATTTGCTTTGTAAAATGAAAAAAATTCACACTCAAATATTATATCTGATGTTAAGCTTTGTTAGCGTTTAGCTAATAGCTAATGTTCACCTGGTGCTTACTTTACATGTGTTAACTCATCTAATCTTCACAACAACCTATGACAGTGATACTATATATTCATAGTCTGCAGATGGGAGAACCAAAGTTCGTAAATGGTAGACCCAGGCTTCGAACCCACAAGAGTGCCTTCCTAAAAGCTGGGCTTTCAGCTGCTCTGTGGATCATCTCCCTTTCAGATTGGCAGGTTTCACCCCGTTTCTTCAGCTTCAAGATTCCAGAAGTGTTAGGGCCACCTTGAACCCAATTACAAAACAGCACTCCAGGCAGTGGGCCCTAGCAAAGGGCTTTGTCTCCACTGCCTTGCTTTCACCACCAAACCCGGCCTCAGACCTCACAGGGCACTGGCCACCTACCAAGTGCCCACTCTGCACTCGCTGAAAATGACGTCTGCTTGATTTAAGTTGTTTGCCTGAGGCCACCCAGTGAGTCAGTAGTGGGCCAGGGGCTGGAATCTGGGTCTCCTGCTTTTCAAACATCACATTTGTTTGGTGTTAATAAAACCATGTTTCTCCAGGGGATCTGGCAGAAATATGAAAGTGCTTAATTTTACTGCAATAAATACTAAGAACCCTTTTTAAAGCAAGGAAGCCAAGCCCCAGCCAGGGAAAACACAATTTGTCCTGAGGGCCAGGCTCTCTTTGGCACTGGGAGTTGATCATAGATCACTGGCCTTGGTTCCGTCTCCTAATGGGGCTTGCTGGAGGGGTTCAGACCTCTGCTGTGGCCACAAAGCCTCAGCTCCACCTGGAAGTACTCTTGCAAATGACACTGGAGTGTGTCGTGTCCTACCCACACAGTCAGCAGGTCACAGCTGATGGTCTTCAGCAGGGTCACATTCCTGGGACACTGGTGCTATCAGTCAGGGCCCAGGCGAGTTAGCTTGGCTATCAGAACTGACACCTCCTTGTCGTTCTTCTGTGGGACGGGTGCCGTGCAGTTCACTTCCTGTGTTGTGCATATGCTGTGTTATCTAAAGCATGTGGGTCAAGAACAAGATGTAGACATCCAGAGGGCGAAGAACATCTGCGTTATAGACTCCTTGAGTGTGCAGAGTCCCGGGTGTGGTTTATTACTTGGCCATCAGAAGAATGCTGGGCGTATTGTAGACCCTCAGCTAATAACACATTATGATTGGGACACTAAACTGAGCGAAGGGTTTTAGAAGCTGATATCTAAGGTTGGTCTCATGGTGCTCAGGTCAGAACTGAGTTTGTATGTACTTTATAGATGAGAGGTTATCACGGGAGACCCACAGTATTAAGGCACACAGGGGCATGCCTTGTTCCCTTGAATTCTTGCAGTTCCCAGGGCAGCCGCAGATGATGGAAGTTCATGGTCGTCTCTGCCAGGGCAGCAGGGCTTTAGGTAGTCATGGCAAACAAGGACCAGATTAGAGCTGTTACTCATTCAGCAGGTTAAGTTTCTCATCAGTCACTGTCCCTAGACAAGATACTTCAAAACCACAGTGCTCTGTGTGGACGTTTCTTTCCCATAGAAGTCCATGTTCATACGTTCTCTGCAGTGCAGTGATTTGTTGCAGCTCATGTTAGCTGCGGAGACTGAGGCCCCCGGCTTGTGGCTCGGCCAGGCGACACACGCAGCCTGTAAGGCCCAGGCCACATCTCGGCTCTGTTGGCCAAGGGGTGTGTGAGCATGGGTGAGTCCTCCTCTGTCCCATATTGGTGACGATGCCCGCTGTAGGGTGTGTTGCATGGGGCAGAGCACGTCAGAGCCAGCGATCAGAATGCCCTCTATGGACACAGCTTGCCTCTTAGCCATCAGCTCTGAGGTCACCCTCTGCCCCCAGTGTCCCAGCTCAGTAGAGTTAAATGATTTCATCATTGTGAGGTATCCTTTTACCAGAAGCTACATGTTTGTGTGGGTGATAAAAATGAGAAGAATTGCTTCTCCTTTCCAAAAATACATCCAAGGTTAAACCTGGGGCTTTATGTATCCAAGACATGATGAATGAAGAGAAAGAAACACTAGACCTTTACCACCATTCTTAAACTTAGAGAAACGTAGCTCTCTTCTTACACACAGATAACCAGAGAGGTCAGCAAGGGGGCGTGCCTGCTTCCGTGGCTGTTGTGTAGATGAAACATGAGAGATCTAGGAGCAAACTATACCTCAGCGTTCTGCCTCCTTATCATAAATAATCAGTTACATTTAATGTTAAAAGATCACATGGGGGTAGGGGGTGTGTTTATTTTAAGATTTATGAGATAATGGTTACAAAGAATTTTCAACTCTATGAATGGAGATTCTGATGAAACTCTCAAAGTACACGTTCAATTTACTAAAACCAGAGTACTGTTGCAACATTTCTTTCCTTCCCTTTTCTCCTCCTCTTCCTTCTGTAACTACTTGTCTCTTCCCTTCCCTCCACTCCCTTTCCTTGCTCCTTCTGTCCAGCCACCGTGTTTATACAAGGAATCCCTCCTCCGTGGAGTCTGCAGGCTAGCGTAGCAGGAGAAGCAGGCCGCGTACAAGCATCAGAGGCCACTGCAGGCTAGCATGTGCCGTGAAGGGGCAAGACGTGCACAGCAGTGGTTTTCAGCCTCTTACACTTGGGGACTGGTGAGAATGGGAGAATTATTTTGGGGACCGCTAAGGCAGAAATCACCCTGACCATAAGCAAATTCAACTAAGATCGCTGGTCTGTAATCTTCATACAGCATCATTCACAAAATTTCTGGCGAACCGGTCCGCACATCGGCAGTTGAAAAACACCGATGTGCCGTAAAGAATCTGAATTAAGCCTGGTGCATGTCCGAACTCTCTCTTTACATATTCAGAAACAAAGGATGATGGCAGAGGGTAGATTTATGAGCATAAAGACTTTGGTTTTTATAAAGCTGCTAGTAGTATAGGGTCAGTCTTGGAGATTAGTGTTGTGAGCTTGTTTTCATATAGGTAAAGAGAGTAGGTAGGAGGGAAGGACAGAGGGATTCTTCTAACAAGCTGAAAATGCCAATCTGTACAGGCTAACTTCTTCTCATGTGTGTTTCAGGGCTAGATGATGACTGACTGTTGGTTGAGTTGCAGTGAATCAGAGGAGACTTTTTATTTTGTTTTGTTTATAAATCAGGTTAGAGCAAGGCTATATTAGTATACTCTACCATTTTCAGGAGAGGAACTGTAAAAGGTAGAGCTCATGTCTGTGTTCACAATACATATCTGGTTCCTAAAGAAAATTTTTGGGACAGTCCCATCACTGTCCTCAGACCAAAGACGGGAATCTGCTGTGTGCACAGAACACAATGTGCAGGAGAGCATGAATGGAAGGAAAGCCACCCTCTCTGCTGAGGGCGGCCACCCTGGATGGCAAGTTGGCCACCTCAGGCCTGGCCTCTATCCGTGGACTCCTCTGCATGTGCCAGAGGCCACTTGGCACAGTTTATCCTGTTTCCTGTCACTTGAAGAAAGGGCTGGAGCACTTGGCCTTGCCGCTAGACACAGGACCTTCAATTTGGGTAACCTGGTTAGTGTCTTAAGTCTCAGAATCTTTGAGTCTCCCGGTGACAAAATCTTGTCTCTTCCTTTTTCTTCTTTTTTCTAAGTCAGAAGAGGGGTGATAGACAAACTCCCGCTTGCACCCCGACCAGAACTCACCTGGTAACCCCCGTTTGGGGCCAATGCTCTGCCCATCTGGGGCTGTGCTTGCAACCGAGCTATTTTTTTAGCACCTAATGTAGAGGCTCCACAGAGCCATCCTCACTGCCAGGGGCCAATTCACTCAAATGAATGGAGCCATAGCTGCGGAAGGGGAAGGGGAGGGATGGAGAAGCAGATGGTTGCTTCTCCTGAGTGCCCTGACTGGGAATGGAATCCGGGACGTCCACCCTCCGGGGCCGATGCTCCACCACTGAGCCAACTGGCCAGGACCATCTTGTCTCTTCTGTGTTGGTCCTTCTGACTGAAAGCAGCCAGGGGTTCTAAACCGACTGGTTTTTAAACAGAGGAGAAAATTACAGTAGAAACCTACAGCTGAGAACTATCTTTAAAATTGCCTTTTCTCATCTGAACACTAGGTCATTGGAAGTTTGTTTACATTTGTGATTGATCTTATACTTTGCATTAAAATGAACTATTTATGTCCTGACCTGTGGTGGCGCAGTGGATAAAGCGTCGACCTGGAAATGCTGAGGTCGTTGGTTCAAAACCCTGGGCTTGCCCAGTCAAGGCACATATGGGAGTTGATGCTTCCAGCTCCTCCCCGCTCTTTCTCTCTGTCTCTCTCTCCTCTCTAAAAATGAATAAATAAAAAAAATGAACTATTTATTCTTAAATTATTTTAAGTATAAGATCAATCACAGTAAACAATTCTGTTTTTATCACCATCATATCTGTGAGGTTCTAGGTCTTTCTGTGAACAAATTAAACAGGGTCTTTTCTTTATGACATAATTAAATCTAGACCCCAGTGATATTTGGCATCCGCTAAATACCCAGATGGGCACAGCATTTGCCTTGAAGTGACGACGTGCGTAGAGTTTTAATCACACCATGATTTATTTTTGCTCTTTTAATATTGCCTTTCGATCGTTGCTTCTTAATGAATGACTGATTGTTCACTGTGTGTGGCTTATAACCAGGAATTTGAACATTAAAAAAATGTTCATTATGAACATTGAAACAAATTAAGATAAAGACGGGGAAAAGATTTTCCTCTCTCCCTTACATTTAGAGTAAAAAGAAATTGTCTTCCTTTGGAAAACTTAACTGTAGGAGAAATTCCATTCTCTTCTTAAAAACTTACGTTTAATAAATCAGTTCAGAGGAAATTTAATTATAGTCCTTAAACTATAAAAAGCTCCTATAAAATAAAAATCAGGGTAGGGCTAGAATAAGTCCCACCTCTCGTGCATAACCACCATCTGAAAGAAAAAGAATGTAGTTTAAAAGTAATTTTTGCTGCATCTTTTCTATTGTGTAATCACCAAACAGTGTGGGGGTTTTTTAAACAGCAGGAACAAGACACAGAGTTTATTAGCCACCCAGGTAATATCATTTGAGGCCAAAGATCAGCATCCAAAACAGGCAGGGGAGTGTATTTCATTGTTGGGATCTTCCATGAGCGTTCTGGATCAGAATTTTATTCTCTTTTATCTTTGGAAGTCAGTCATTCTTCACAGCAGATGTTGTGCTCTGGCTACTCACCTCTGACACACGCACGTGCACACACACACACACACACACACACGCACACACACACACCCCCGCATCCTCCGAGATGACCTTGTGGCCCCTGGTTCTCCTGCTGCAGTCATCTCAAAGGACCGTGAGGACTGTGGTTGGGGCGAAGGTTTTGGTTTGGTGAAAGTTGTTAGTGCTCTCAAGACAGAGGCCTGGACTCAGGGCAAACATGTGACCACAGAGAGCTGTTCTCGGGTCCGTGAAAGTCATGGGGTGATGCTTTCAGATCCTGTCTGCAGGTTGCCAGGGGCGCCTATAGTTAGCATTGTTGCATTTATAATGACATGACGCCCACGTAGCCAAGTAGAGTGTATAAGTCTGATATGAGGTTGAAAGAGGAAAGGTCATGCTTTTTGAACGGCTCCGATGACCTGCGCAGACGACTCCTGTGATCGCAGTGAGCGAGGGAAACCTGCCCGCGTCAGAACACATTTTTCACCCGTTTGTTCAGACGCGTGCAGTGGGGTGCTCACGTGCATGATTTCTCGCTCGAACTCCAATTATAAAATCCCACAAAGGATGTTTTTATCCAAGAAATAAGATGGGTCTCTTGGCAAAAAACTCTGTGCCCGCTCCTTGCCTTTCCCAGGACTTCTGTGCCAGCCCCTCGTAGAGGGGGTCTAGGTCTGCTTGAAACACAGGGAGTTCAGCTCTTCAGGGAAAGGGCAAAGGTCTGAGCAGTCAGCTCTGATCATTCCCTGGGGAGTCTACTCTGTCAGGAACAAATTTAATTCAGATGCTATCGTTTATCCAGTTTTTTGTTTTTAACACAGTGATTGGCACCCATGAAAAGTCTGCTTTCTCAGCCCCGAGAATTCCTCTATTTTAAGCTCAGATCATTCCCCTCCGCTCATGCTGACAGTGCAGCCTCAGAAGAGACCAGCACGAGGTTAAAATGGCCCTGGTGTGGAGCAGGGCACTCTTGGCTCGCGCCTTGTTATTTGTCCCTCCAGAGGGTCCTTGCTGTGTGACGTCAAGGCTGCCATTCAAAGCAGAGAGAAAGGAAACCGTGGCCTGTATTTCGCATCGGCAGCCCGGACAAGCGGCTGTTTCTCAAGCATCCAGCACGCGCTGTGTCTGGTGGGGCTGTGCATTCCGTGTCCGGGTGACCTGGTTAAAAGCAGGGAACCAAGCGCTGTCTGCTGAACGCTCTCCAAAGCGGGCGACACCCCCACCCCAAGCTCCTGAAGCCGGGGCCCCACTGCCGAGGGCTGGAAATGGGGCTGCAGCATTGCTCAACATTAGCTGTGTGTATATTCAGCCTCTGTTTGGAGTCTTGAAAGAATGTCATTATCAGTGGCCCTCATTAATATACACAAAACCACATCATTATGCTGCCTTTGGGGTCAGTGCTAGAAAATCTCTTTGGGGAAACCAGGGCTGTATTAAATAATCTTTTCACAGTCAGAAGTTCAAAACCACTGAACTGCCAGCTCTTCCTGCCTTCCCGTCCTACCTCTGCTCACCTCCGTCCCCAATTCAGATTTCTGAATGTAGAAAGACTCTTGTGTGTGCTTACATGTTCATTTTGCACTGTGCATTACTGAGTGTGAATATCCTTTTATATATATGGGGAAAAAAAAGTCTTGACTACCATGTAATGTACAGACCACAGGCTCTAGATTTTTCTTAATGAAGAGTAACACCTTTTGTTTTCAGTGGGAAGGAGCTATTTCCAAGTACTGTTGGAAACAGTCACAGGACTGTTGTCTCTTTAGGATCAAGCCAAGATCCCTACAGCAAACAACAACCTTGCAAGGCCAAAGGCTCACCGAGTGTTCTGAGAGCTTACAGAGAATGCCTCAGCATTTACCAACTTAAGACTCAAACCTCTGAAGGGCATGCAGTCTCGGGGGTTTTTTTTTGGTATGGGTGACACTCTTTTATTAGGTTCTTGGAGGTGGATGTGATAGTCACTAGAAAAAGCACAACAACCACATTTGTATTCCAGAGTCATCTTGGTTAAGTCAGTATGGATCTGAGGTTTTATGTTGCAAATCCCATTAAATCTTTCTTGAAGTAGCCCTTCTCTGAACCTTTGATTAAAGGATACGCAGATACCAACACCATTTAATTTCCTACACAAGTGTGTATATACTACAAATGTTATGTCAAGAAGGATCTTGACACAGCGGGGCTCTTTAAAAGTGAATTATTAGAAAACAAAATTTTTCCAAATTATAAACTCTTGTCTTTTCGGGGGTAAAAAAAAAAAAAAGCAGAGATCATGAGGTGTATGGATAAATGTGGGATGAATGGCGAGTACCTTGTAAAGTTAGGTTTTATACCAAGAGTTGCCTAGACTGCAGTCTAGCTTTGTCTGGACAAGCTGACTTGCCCAGGGGCTAGCTTAGCACTATGAATGAATGCCACATCTCTGCCACCATAAATTCCAGGGGGCGGGAGGCGCGGAGCTGCGGAGCCGACAAGCATGGCTGCTCCATGCCCGGTGTGGACTAGGTGAGCCGGAGCATCATCGTCAAAAGGGTGGAAAACTAGGACATCACTTTCCATCTGTGGACTGGAGAATTCGTTTTATTTTGTGGACTGCTGTTTGCATTTCAGTAATCCTTTTAGTCTGTTTGTTTTTTCCATTACTACCCTTCTGGAAGTCCTTACCTAAAGACTGACGGTAACGGTCTAGAAAACTGAGAGAATCACCTTAAAACGGTGCTGAGCATTTAAAACAAGCAGTGACATTAACAAAAGTTTTTTTGTCAGGACTAACTTATTGGGAAAAGTTTAAAAAACGGAATCTAAGTTTGTTTTAAATCATGTAACGGGAATTTAGGGTATGATGCAGCGAGCAAAGATGGACCATTGACTTCCGTGGTGGCATCGTTACCTTAAAGAGGGTATATACACATTCGGATTTCCCCAGGGGCGGTACACAAACTGTCCTCTGGAAGATTCTACCTCTTGTGTAGTCATCTCTCTCTTGACGTTTTTTTCCTCCATTGTTAACTGTCCAGACTCTCTTTGATCCTTATTTGGTCCATGACACTATGTGACAGAAAGCCCCAGCAATTCTCTGGGGTCGTTTTTTATCAACTTTCTGTCCAGACATTCTCACATGACAAGTGAACTATATTGCATTTGCCTGTTTTTAATGCCGTGATGGTAGCCGACCAAGACAGTGTGCAGGAATCGATTCTGGTGTTCGCGTGAGATCAGCATTAAGTGACAGCTTTGTCGGTACTTTTATATTGTGACGCCCTGTCCTTCCTTGTGCAGCCTGGTAGTAACAAGGAGTCAGAGAACGGTTACTCAAGTAATTAGTGAACCCACCCCCATATTATGTTACAATTAAAGTGTGGCTTAGTGGGCTTCACAGTCTAGCACATGTAGGTTTGTGTGGCATCCCTGTCACTTAGCTAGGTTATAAAACCTTGGGTGAGCTATTTCCAGAACCTCAAATTCTTGATATATATATTTTTTGTGTATTTTTCTGAAGCTGGAAACAGGGAGGCAGTCAGACAGACTCCCGCATGCTCCCGACCAGGATCCACCTGGCACGCCCACCAGGGGGCGATGCTCTGCCCAGCCGGGGCTTCGCTCTGTCGGGACCAGAGCCAGTCTAGCACCTGAGGCAGAGGCCACAGAGCCATCCCCAGCGCCCGGGCCATCTTTGCTCCAGTGGAGCCTTGGCTGCGGGAGGGGAAGAGAGAGACAGAGAGGAAGGAGGGGGGGGCTGGAGAAGCAAATGGGCGCTTCTCCTGTGTGCCCTGGCCGGGAATCGAACCCGGGATTTCAGCACGCCAGGCTGACGCTCTACCACTGAGCCAACTGGCCAGGGCCAAATTCTTGATCTTAGAGTATTAAAACCAATGTGTAGAGTGGTCATGGGGATTAGAGTCCATGCACAGAAAACTCCCAGGTAAATGCATAGTTCCTGCAGCTGCAGAGTTGTCCCTATTCTCGCGGTGCCCTTCATTGCCTGTGAGATGTGCACGTTTAATTCCCGCCAAGGAACTTCAAGTTTAGCAGAGTCCCTGAAGATTTTTAAAGTGTGCCAGTGACTCGAGGAAACTGCATTTCAGAAGATCGGATTTGGTGGCTGTGTCCATCACAGACTAGAGCCTATAACTCGGTAGCCCTTTTCTTCGCACTGTAGATGAGGGCACTGAGACCCAGGAGCATTACGTAACTTTCTCTGGGCCACGTGGCTCGTATCTGGCAGAACCACATCCAGAACCCAGTCTTCCTACTCTGGACTGTGTTTTTCCACCACCCAACTTTCCATTGGCAAGTAAGTAATGAAAAAGGCCCTCATACTTACCTGGAAACAGATAAAGGTCAGATGTATGTGTTGGGAACAGGAATGGGAGGGAGAAGACAAAGGCAGCGGCCGCTGAAAACAGTGCCAATTAGATTGGTGACAGTTTACTACTCTGCTCTGTACAGTGTGGAAGGGAGTCAAGGGTCCCAATCTTCAAGCCTGGTACGATGGCCATACAGTTAATTAAACCAAAATAAGTGGAATGTGTGAGTTGTGTTATCTCCTAATGAGTTTAAATGACCTCCCTATCCAGATGGAAATAGGAAGGATTGACACTCTAATGGGAAGGAATGTTGAAACCCTTGTACCGTATATAAGTAGATGTGCGTGTATGTGTGTGCACATGTGCACATGCACGTGTGTTAAACTGGTCTTTGCAACGTACTCCCAGTTCATGACCGAGTCTCACATTTTTACGTTGTAACTTCCACCAGTTACGGTCAGAAACTGTTACGCCTTTATGGAAAAGAAGAGCTGGATGCTGGTAGATTCGTCAGTCAGTGTCTGTGTGTTTGTTTTGTTGGATGGATCCTGCTGTGCGCTGAGACACAGACTTTGCTGGGCCTGTTTGGTAAACAAATCTGTTCCCGCACACTGTCTTCTATCCTCGTGAGCTTGCACTGGCTGCCTTTCCCACCAGGCGCGCAGAAGCCTGGCAATTGAGAAGCTTGTTTTTCCTTCAGAAGTAAGCTGGTGCTGAAGACATGAGCCACATGCATTTACAAGGTGGAAGAGAGTAGGGGGATAGAGGGCGATGGAGGAGACTTGGCTTGGGGTGGTGAGCGCACAGTGCAGTATTACTGACAGGCGATGTGTTGTAGAATCAATCACGCACCTAAAACCTGTATAATTTTACTAACCCATCTCACCCCAATAAATTCTACAAAAAAATTCATAAAAATAAAAGCGCTCATCTACCCCATATAAGTTTTTCGAATCTTCACAATTTTAGCCCTGAGCCATGAACTCTACCCAGTACACACACAGTACCTCTCAGAGTCTTCCTTCCTTATAATTGCCACAAAGCTATCGATTGAGCTCGTATATACATTAAAATGCAAGCTCTTTTTACCCTTAAAGTTCATTCTGTAGCCGTAAGTGGGGTTAGTCACCCAAGACGTATGGTTTTTTCCAAGAAGGGATGGTTCATCTCTTTTTTGGATTAGACTACAAACTTAATATATATCCATACAGTCCCTTCCTACCTATATTTTCTTTCTTTTTTTTGCAAGTTTTATTTAGTATTCCATCCAAGTTCAAGCTTTTATGACAGGAAGTATGAATGGTTATGACAAGAGTAAATAACTTCTGATTTTATGATTATAGTACAGGAAGAAACTTTTCATGCCAAATAAATCTTTGGGGAAGGAGAGAAAGAGCCAGCTTATGAGTTTAACGTACATACATTTCCTAGAATCTTTGCTCTGTTACATGTAAATAACACCAGAATGTGGTCTCATTTCTTTTCTCTTCACTCTTGTTGTCAACAAGGTGTTTGTTTTAGGAAGAGATATGTTCAGGTATTTGGGTGTGTGACCCAATGTGATATAGAACCACCAAAAAAAAAATTCGAAGTGAAAATAATAAAACCAAATTTTATAGAATGAACAGCATGAGAAGCTCAAGGACCCTAAAATAGGAAATTGCTTTTTTTCTTGAAGAGCCTGTGGCCGCCACATCATCATTCACTGTCAAAACCGAGGAGTCCCCCAACATCCTGTTACCCTTATAACCATGTTCAGTAAGCAAGCAGTGTCAGACTAACAAATAATCCAATCAATAATAATAAGCACATAGGAAAGACAGTTGATTCAACATCACAGAGTTTGCATACAAGCAAGTTTAAAGAAAGAAAGAATCAGGTAGAACTTTAGTTACAGTATTTCCCCATGGATAAGACGCTCCCTTGTATAAGAAGCACCTTAATTTGGGGGCCTATATTAAAAATGTATTAAATAAAGTTAATGAATTTCAGGTTTTATTCATCATAAAATTCATACAACTCCTCATCACTGTCAAACTCCCATTCACTAGTTTGTCATCATCTGTGTCCAGTGACAAATCACTATCTTCAACAATGAGAACAAGAACAAGTGTGAAAAAGTGAGAAATGCAAGTAAAATATACAACCATTGTATGATGCACCCTGTTTTTAGACCCCAAATTTTTTGAAAAAAGTGTGTGTCTTTACATGGGGAAATAAAGTATGTTCATCGTAACCAGAATGTTAATAGAGGCTTCATTGTTCCCTAACCTGGAAAAAAAGAGTAATGGGAAGAAAAGATTTGCCCCTTCTTTTTCTGTTTTCTGAAAGCCAGAGGAACTTGTGGTGAAAAGATGTGTAACAGGCTATCATTTCTGAGGAGTAATAGTTCTCATACACACATCACATGAATGAATGATGATGCCTGACAGATTCAGGCACCCGAGAAGTGTTCCACAGTTCCTGGTGCACTCGCAGCCTCTCTGGGGCTGTGAGGCAGTGAGTCAGTGTTTGCCTGGGGGCTGTCGGATGAACGTTCAAGTGCAGCTCCGTGACTTTGAAACTCACATAATCACACTGAGTAAAAACAAGACTCTAAATCCCCTCTACCTCTAAAACCCAGTAGCACAGATTTTCCAAAGAAGCAGTTTACACATTATGCGAAGCTGTTCTCAGAGAAGAAACTCATGTGCTCAAGCTACCTGTACTTAGTTATCATTAACTTTCTCTAAATTCTGCAGGGGATATATTTGCTTGTGCTGTGATAAAAATTCAGCCTCATGTTCTAGTGTTCATGGCAGCTTCCTACTTACCATGCACCCCCGCCTGGTGTGACTGGCAGACATGCTCATGGGAGGCTCCAGAACAGAGTGGTCAAGGTCAAGCTCCCTGGCTCTGTGTTCTGGCTTCACCACCTACTGATTATATGACCCCGGTCAAGTCTTTAAACTCCCGCGGGTTCAGGATGGGAATTTACCTTGTGGGGTTGTTAAGAGCGTTAAATAAGTCAATATGCGGATGGTTCCTGGCAGTAGCTGAGCCAGCCCTGCATGTCCTTTTGCTGCTATCACCAGTGATTAAACTGGGTTAGAGAGAACAGGAGGCCTTCCAGCTTCTCTGATCTTCCCATGTGAGACCACGCCCCCTCCTGTCTACGAAAGTGCCGCGGGAGTGCCCACGTCTTTCACTGTTTGAGAGAAAACTCTTGAGTAAACATTAAACATGAGGAACATTTGTCACTGGGTTTTATTCTGTTCAGGGTGGGGTGGGGGGAAATGTGTGGAGACGGTGGGCCTGGAGGTCTGGCAAGCAAACACTGATTCTATAAACTTGGCCTTGAATGATGTCCACAGCATAGCAAATTACATCAAGACCTGAGTAGTCTCTATCATTTAATCCTATGCTAGACACCCACCCTTAGAAATTACCCCACTTAGCCCCCAAATTAATAGGAATTCCCAAAAGGCAGAGCTGCTTGGCCACAGCCACACCTGCTGGGTTCATGACCTAGAGCAGCAGTTCTCAAACGTTTTGAAGTTGGGGCGCATTTAAAATCCTGCAAATAATTGTAGGCACACTATATACAAATTTCTGAGAAATATGTTATAATTAAGTTAAAGAAAAAAATATAAACAAGTGTGCTTTATGGTAATTAAATGAAATAAATACAACAAAATTAAATTTATTGACATTAAAAAACATTTTTATGTTAAATTTTTTGAGTTATGCATTTTAGAATTCATAAAAAAGGGGTTAAAAATAAAAAAAACTACAAAAATGTTATCTTTATATATATATCATATATATATACATCCATACACACACACACACAAAAATATATATATATATACAGCCTTAGTAAGATTTAGTAAATTCAGCAGGTCCCGGCGAGAATGTGTTAAGTTTTTCATTCTTGTGTTTATGAGAAACATGAGCCTGATGTGTCTTAGCAATTTCTTCAATGTTTGGACATATATTTGAAAGGCAAACTCTCATCTCCTGATCAATACATTGAAGAACTCCCCTTTTTACTCTTAATTGTGTTGAGTGCAGATAACCCCCACCATACATATCATCTTAACTTTACACCAAACAAAGGATAGAAGAAACTTGCCTCCAGTCTTTCTGGGGAACATGGAGGGTAGTGTAAACAATCCAGCACCACAGCTTAACAGCCTTTTGCAACCTAATCAGACAAGTGAGGTGGGGGGTTGGGCAGACTGTCATCTTACAGCCAATTCCCCACACCTCTGTCCCCCAAAAATCTAAACTCCAAAAACCCTGTTGGGTTTTTTTGTTTTTTTGTTTTTTGTTTGTTTGTTTCTTTTTCCTGAAGCTGGAAATGGGGAGAGACAGACTCCCGCATGCGCCCAACCGGGATCCACCCAGCACGCCCACCAGGGGGCGACGCTCTGCCCACCAGGGGGCGATGCTCTGCCCCTCTGGGGCATCGCTCTGTTGCAACCAGAGCCACTCTAGTGCCTGGGGCAGAGGCCAACAGACACATATTTCTCTGGAATACCATAGGGCACACCTGGAAATCTTCTAGGGCGCACCAGTGTGCCCTGGCACACACTTTGAGAACCACTGGTCTAATCACTGCCCTTTTTTTTTCTTTTCTCACCAAGCTCAGTATCAGTAGGTTTTTTTTCAGCTGTGGCTCTTTAACGTTGTCTCACTGTGAAGGGTTCCTGGTCCTTTAACAATGTGTGCCTCTTTCTGCTGAGGAAGTTCATAAGGTCTTGGGTGTGAGGGCAGAGGGGCAACACTGCCATTGGTTTAAATTAAGTTCCTGCCTGACCTGTGGTGGCGCAGTGGATAAAGCATCGACCTGGAAATGCTGAGGTCGCCGGTTCGAAACCCTGGGCTTACCTGGTCAAGGCACATATGGGAGTTGATGCTTCCAGCTCCTCCCCCCCCGTCTCTCTCTCCGACTCTCTCTCTCTCCTCTCTAAAATGAATAAATAATAAAATAAAATAAAAAATAAATTAAATTCCTAAGGCCAGTTTTTGTTGTTGTTGTTGTTGTTTTACAGAGTCAGAGAGAGGGATAGATAGGGACAGACAGGAACAGAGAGAGATGAGAAACATCAATCATCAGTTTTTCGTTGCGACACCTTAGTTGTTCATTGATTGCTTTCTCATATGTGCCTTGACCATGGGCCTTCAGCAGACCCCTTGGTAACCCCTTGCTTGAGCCAGCGACCTTGGGTCCAAGCTGGTGAGCCTTGCTCAAACCAGATGAGCCTGCGCTCAAGCTGGCAACCTTGGGGTCTTGAACCTGGGTCCTCAGCATCCCAGTCCATCACTCTGTTCATGGCGCCACCGCCTGGTCAGGCCTAAGGCCAGTTTTTGACACTGTTTCACTTCATCCTTAGTCTGAAGGTTATATTTGCACCAGGCAAGTGGTTTCCACGCTGATATTTTTTTTTTAAGTACCAGTTTGGTAAAGATTAGAAATACATAACGCATTGGTGCACATTTCCTCCCAGAGAATAAAACACAGATGGTTTTATTTCATTTTTTAACATATATTCTGCATGTTTATCTTGAGCTGTTCACACGAGAAATGGAGGCACTGGGTACACCTGGCAAAGTGTTCCCATGTTAGAAACAAAGGACGTGACGTGTTGTGTCACCAACGTGGAAGCTGGTGTTGCTCCCCTCCCCCCACCGTCCCCACCCAAGGTGGGTGCACAGTCACAGACCCGAACGGAAGGACCAGCTCTTGGAAGCTCCTCTTTCAGCACTTGGTCCCTTCAGAACGTGAGCTCTGGCTCCGTGCATACCCTTCTAGGTGGGACAGACGCAGTTTCCTTATATGTTTTGCCCATTCGTCCAGAAATTCTGCTCTTCTCTGATGTAAATGATCAGGCTTGGCTAACACCAAGAGGAACACAAAAGTATAGTTCAGCCCACCATGGCCAGTTTTCAAAAGGTGCGAAAGCCACATGGCCACTCTGTTAACGTGGCAGGGTCTTACCAATAAGTGTGTTTCTTGTTTGTTTTGTGTTTTTGGCGCCCGTCACAGACACGTCTGAAAAGTTCTTTCTTCTCACAAACCCCGGAATGGCCCCCAGAGGCTGTGTCTTGCGTGTCTGGGTGCCCAGCAGGGATGATTTCCATATCTGAAATGGGGGAGAGCGGCGAACGAGAGTAACTCCTTCTCTTTCCTTGAAGGGTTAACACTCTAACTGGCTTCATATTGGTTCACTTGCATCTTAAAAATTACTTTTCTGGTCACGCGCACTGAAGGTCTAAGCATTTGTGAAATGTCTTTTTCTCCCTCTCCCCCCATGGCTGTTTCCTTTCGGCTGTCTTAATTACGCAGGGGTTGAGAAACCAAATTAAAATTAGGCGTGGCTGGTAAACAGTGATCACATTGCATGCTTTTAGCTTTGCTTGTTGGGAGCTACTCCTCCTTGCTTGTGTTGCCCCCCCCCCCACACACACACACCCTTTTTTTCCTCTCCAAAGGAAATATCATAAGCTCTTCTAGAAATACTCACAGGAAGAAAGTATCCATAAGCTGGGCACCCGCCAGCCACTGAGCGTTGACAGGTGGAGCTTGGTGCTGCCTCCCCCCCCCCCCCCCCCCCGGATTCATTTGAACATTTTCCCCAAAGGATTAAATCCAGGGTGCATAGACTAGAGGATTTTTGTGTACTGAGGGTGTTATAAGAGGAAATTGGTCATTGTGTGTCATCTTGGGGCACAGTGATTCAGGGAGCTCTGATGGGGTCAGCAAGGCACGTGGCTGCCATCTCTGAGGTTTTTTTGGTCACTTCCTCACAGGGCAGCCTCCCGACTTGCCAACAACGATTCTTTTGCAATGAATCAGTACCAGAGAAATGAATAGCCACAGTTTTTTGGAATGACTGTTGTGAAATCCCTCGTTTATAATGGCAGGTTTTCAGTTGGTGGTTTTATCAGAGGGAATGTCTCAAGATCAAAACGAAACCTCCCTCGTTTTAAAAAGGAAAGAAAGTGCTCTCGATACAGAAAGCAAAAGTGTTTCCAGCCTCCCACTGAAGAGCTGTCACGGACGATCTCTGTTACCTATATTTAAAGAGACGTGCCCCCCATGTGTTCTGCCTTTGAATGTGTGAGTTCTTGGAATTGTGGATTCACGGCTGGTAGATGGGGAGCTTCCGTGCAGAAGGTCGCTAACTGCAGGAAACGTTATGTGCGGTGAGTAGGAGGCACCGTCCGAAGGTTATTGCTAAACCAGTGTTCTTCGTCTTGAGCTGTGGATTCCAAGGACTGCTGGCAAGCTCTTAACTATTTCTGCTTTATATGATTTTATGGATGGGACTGCAGGGCTCACAGAAGCCTGGGACAGGGTTTTCAGAGTATGGATTGAGTAATCATTGAATCTTTTGAATATATTAGTCCTGTTGAGGAGGAAGGGATGTTTTAGAGAAGGAAGCATTTTGTGTGTATGGGGGGCTAGAAAGTATGGTTACTTCTCCTATATTTAAATATTATTCCATCTTATGTGAAAGAAAGAAATGACTACATGGTCTCAACAGAGAAAAAGTTATACCAACTCTTTCTAAATGAAGAAACTTCATCCACGTGTTCCTCCTAACTGGATTTTTTTTCCTCTCCTAAATCTTCATGAGGGGCCACTGTTCCCTGAAGAAGATTAACCTGGCAGCACCTGCTGGGGTCTCATTCAGACCCCGGTGGGCTCTCCCGAGGTCCCTGCTGGCGTGTCCATCCGGGGGCCAAAGGGGAAGGAGTCCAGTTACTGGAAATAGTGAGTGTGGCTTCAGGAACTGCGCTCTCTCCGGAGTGGAGAAGCTGTTTGACCTACTGACTCATTCCATAGGAATTGGGAAAACAACCTAGTGTGGTTTTCATTGTTCATCCTGGAGGATTCTGAAACCCGTGGGTCTGTGCAAATGGGCTGAGCTGGGGAAGGGCGGGGCTGCCACTTCTGTCTCTACTTGCCGGGTCTCCTAATGAACTCTATTCTTTGCTTCCAGGACAAGTCCAGCTTGTGCTTGGGGATCCTTTGTGTGGCTGCTCGGCGGTGAGTATGCGCGGCAGCATTTTGACTTGCGCTAATTCTTGCTTCTGGATTTCTATAAATGGCATTTCATCAAAGGACAAGTTTTAAAAAAACACTTTTTCCCCCCCTGGTACATCTATCCTGTGGGCGTGGCGATAATTAGAAAAGACAACATAATACATGGACAACAGTGAGAGCTAAGGGTTGATATAGTCTTCTTGGGGTTTTTTGTTGTTGTTGTTTTTTGTTTTTGGTGTTTTTTGTGGGTTTTTTTGGGGGGGTTGGTGGCATCTTTCTTGATTTGCAGGCAGATTTGACTTTGACATATTAATACTACCTGGGGTTGTTGTTGTTTTTTTTTTGTAATGTCAGTTTAAACACCAGTATGGAAGATAACAGCATACATAGTCTAACAAAAATAATAGAATTGCAGATAATTAATAGCGTATGTTTTGGGCTTATAACATAATATTTCTGTGCAGAGGAACTTTTGATTTCATGATGTTTTTGGTTTGAAATCAGTGTTACCAAATGAGCTAAAGGTATGGAAAGAAGACAAAAAAATATATTGAACTTGGCCAAAAGTAGAAACTAAGGTATGTGAAATGATTGATATGTGAAGTAGGACATTGTTGCCTCAGCATAATTTTATGCATGCTGGGTTCCCCCAACCACGCCCTCCAGTTGCGTTCTTCATTGGTGCACAAGGTGTTTCGTGCAAAATGAGGACAGGATTTCTCACTCTCTTTGGGAGATGGTTGGGTAGAGAAGCTCAGTCATTCTGAAGCTGTTTATTTCATTTATTGCCTCATGTCTGAGTGCCTTCGGGTTGGTGTCCTTAACCTTTTTGGGGTGTTGGGCCCCGTGAGGTTGTGACGGAAGTCGTGATTCCTTCACCATGCTCAGACGCAAACATTCGCCTGTGTTTCTGGGGCATTCACAGCCCCAGGGAAGCTCCCCTGTGGCCCCCCAGGTGAAGGACGCCAGCCTGACTGAGATCTCACCATGAGCCTGCTTTTCTTTAGGGTCCCAGTAAACTCTTATGATTTAAAGGAGGCGACATCCGAGCCAGAAAGAAGTCATTCTCTGTGGTTTGCCAAGGAATGCCAAGGCTGAGCGAAGGAGGAAGGGTGGAGGAAATGTGTGACTAATATTAAATAAATAAAGACTGGTTAATATCATCAGAACCTCCAGGCAGATACCCTGAGATCCCTAACCATTTAACCATGTACTTGCAGATGCGGTCCAAACTCAATGTTAAACAGTTGGGGAGAGTTTTCCTCATATAATGAAATTTCTTTCTTTTTTCTTTTCCATTGTGTATGTTACCAAATTGTGTGGGACTGTAAATCATCTGAACCCCAGAAATACAATGTAGAACAATTGTAACAGACTGGGAAAATGAATCTCGATTAGCAGAAGAAATTTGGTGGGGCTAGATAATAAGATAGTTTGATTGAGTCCAGAACTCACTACTTTCATAAACAGTAGCTCTTACTGTGTGATCAGCCAAATTTAAGTCAATACTACTGTAAGGCTATTGTGGAGAAGAAAATGGACATGATTCTTGGGTGTAATGAAAGGAATATGACACAAAAGGGTAAGAAAATAGAACTTGTATTATTAGTCAGACTTATTATGGTGTTGAATTTGAGTCACATTTGAAAAAAAAATGATTTGGGGCAGTTGTGAAGAGCTGATACTATACAAACAGCAGAAGTTTTATGCACACTCCTAGCAAGAGGGCTTTAGTCTGAAAAGTGCCGAAGCATTTCTTCCTGCTGGTATTTAAGTAGTAACAGTCGAGATTTACCTCTATACTCCTGGTCCCAGCGCACTGCGTGCTCTCATTCACCAGCTTGCAGTACTCCAAATGATTGATGTATGCGGGGACCTTAGTGACACTTCTGTGATAGGCTCAGCAGGAGTGAATAGATTAAGATAGAATTAAAGGACATAAGGCTCATAATAAGTAAATTTGTTGGCTGATTTAATAGATAAGAAAGACTTATCTCGATTGCCAAGGTGATAAGATAGTGACTAGCCGAGGGAAGTTGTGAAATCTTTGGTTGGGACCTCTTTAAAGATGAGACTAGAGGCCCTAGTCGGTTGGCTCAGTGGTAGAGCCTCGGCCTGGCGTGCAGGAGTCCCGGCCAGGGCACACAGGAGAGGCGCCCATTTGCTTCTCCACCCCTCCCCCTCTCCTTCCTCTCTGTCTCTCTCTTCCCTTCCCGCAGCGAGGCTCCATTGGAGCAAAGATGGCCCGGGCGCTGGGGATGGCTCTGTGGCCTCTGCCTCAGGCGCTAGAATGGCTCTGGATGCAACAGAGCGATGCCCCAGAGGGGCAAAGCATCACCCCCTGGTGGGCATGCCGGGTGGATCCCAGTCGGGCGCATGCGGGAGTCTGTCTGACTGCCTCCCCATTTCCAGCTTCGGAAAAATGAAAATAAATAAATAAATAAAGATGAGACTAGAGGGCCCGCTTTGCTTGTTGCTCACAATCTGGCAGAGAAGTCAAGATTCACAACAGATTCCCAGTGTATGGTTAGTGCTACGGTCGCATAAAAACAGCCCGCTGGGGGACCTTGTACCTGGTAGCCGCGTCCCTGAGGCTTCCTGTTGAAGGGGACATCCGCACCGAGTCCTAAAGGACTGCCATCAAGGAGTTAGCTAGACAAGGGAGGCAAGCACTGTGGCCAGGGGTCCAGGTGAAAGGAACGGCGTGTGCAGAGGCTCAGAGCTTTGAGGTGTGTGTGGGGGCAGGTGCAGGGAAAAGGCGTGATGGAAGAAGATGAAGCCAGTGAGTCACTGATAACAGAGGTCAGACAGCCACGTGTTTGCCTGAAGATGTCTACCTAGGAAGGTCATGTGGCCAGGTGTACAGATTAGAAAGATCAGCGCAGGGAGGAGAGTAAATTGATAGGGGAGGGGAGAACATAAGTCCAGCAAGGCAAGGAGACCAGATGGAGGAAGCCGCTCTGGTCATCCAGCGGACAAGTGATGCGGGCAACCACGGGGAGCAAATTCAGGAGAGATTAGCAGGGGGAAAAAAGAGAGGGAAACGTGAAGTAAGGATAGTAGTGGCACAGGTTATTAAGCGGTATCATTCACTGCAAAATGATATGTAAGAGGAAAAACAGGCTTGAGGGGAAGATGAGGCGGCATTTGGATGTACGTGTTGGTGTGTGCATAGACAGTAAGAACAGAGAGAACGTGAGAACAGCATGAGTGGGAAGGCGGGCTACATGGGTCTGGACGTTGTAATTTAGATGAGCAACTACAATGCAAAGTCATTACCGTATTGGTGGTATCTTCCGACTTGCATGGAGACCTGCTTCTAAAGTAGAGCATCACTCTTCCAAATTTTTATATGGTTTTATTCCCCTAACTTATTTATAGTAACACTTGAAAAAAAACAATAATAGAAATAAAAATTATCTCTGATTCCATCACCCAGAACTCTGTTAACATGCATGTATTATGTATCTCCTTCCAATATTTTCCTGCATGTGTGCACGCATGCACACAGTGCAGAATTGGCATCATTCTATATAAACCCTTTTATATCCTGCTTTTTAAATGAACATTTTCTCCATCTGCTTAAAAATGCTTTAAAAACATTTTAAATGGTGCATATTACATAATCTAATTTGGGAATGTTTCATTTGTTTCCTTTTCTTTAAAGCTATTTTATAATTGTCCTTTCAAATACATGAAGTTGGACATATTTTTAATGATGTCCTGAGGACACATTCTTTACAGTGAATTCAATCATTAAGTCAAAAGAACTTTTAACTTTTTAAAGATTCTTGATACTTTTTGCCACATTGTTCTCTGGGAAACTTGTACCAAGTTACCCACATTGTAGCAATGTATGAACTGTCTATCTCACTATTATCTTCATCAGTACTGAGTATTATGTTTTTAAAAAACCTTGAGACAAAAGTCTTACATTAATTTTGGTTCATTTACTTAACAGCTATTTAATGAATACCCACTCTGTGCCAAGCAGGTGACATTTTTTAATTGCTACTAGTAAAGTTTAGGTTCTTCATGTGTTTATTAGCCCATCGTTTCCTTTTGTAAGGATTCATTCAATTCATGTCCATTGTCAACTTTTCTATTGGGGAGTGACTGTTTATATCATTTATATGAGGTCTGTGTGTGTGTGTTCATGTGTGTGCACGAGATATTTCGGGCAATTATTTTTCTCAGCTTCTTTGATTTTTAATTTTGCTTATGACTTTTTTCAAATACAGAATCGTTACATTTTATTTAAATAAATTATTTCTATTTTTTCCCTTTGGGATTTCAGTTACCTTCAGCTTAGGAATTCCTTCCCATCCAGAATCAGGAAATACTCTTCTAATTAAAAAAAAATTATATTAAGTTCACCAAGTTAAAAGTAAGGTGCGAGAAAAAAATCCAAATGTATTTTTTTAGTAAATCCCCCAAAATTATGTATTGAGTCATTTGTCTTTCCATTTAATTTTGGTGTTTCCTTGGTCTTGTATTTCAAGACATTTTACTTTTATATCTAGCTGTAGGCATCCATGAATTTGGGAGAATATTAGTACCCAAATGGAGAAGTCAACACTTTTTTCCAACATTTTGTTATGAAAAACCTAAAGCTTACAGCAAAGTTGAAATAATTTTTCAGTGAACACTACATATGCACCCACTAAATTCTACGATTAATATTTACCACTTCTTTATTCATGCAATATATATTTTCTTTTCCAAGTGAGTGGAGGGGAGATAGAGAGACACACTCCCACATGTACCCCAGTTGGGACCCATCCAGCAACACCCATCTGGGGCCATGCTCGCAACCAAGCTATTTTTAGCACCTGAGGCAGAGGCTCCACAGAGCCATCCTCAGCGCCTGGGCCCATGTGCTCGAACCAGTTGAGCCATAGCTGCGGGAGGAAAAGAGAGAGAGAGAAGAGGGAGGGGTGGAGAAGCAGATGGTTGATTCACCTATGTGTGCACTGACCAGGAATTGAACCCAGGACATCCACATGCTGGGCTAATGCTCTGCCACTGAGCCAACTGGCCAGAGCCCATGTGATACTTTTTAAACCTGCTAAATCATTATTTGAACTCAAAAGTGGAATATCAAAGACATTTTCTTTAATTTTTAGGTTTGATTTCCAGGAAACTTTTAGCAATTTATATTGCAAATATATAGTGATACACTATATACACTACAGATAGTGGACACCATCACAAACACCAAGAGAAACTGCCCCCAAAATGTGTTTTTTGATTTTATGAAGGTTGATTGGTTTCTAAGGGTCACAATTGTGACTAGGATACAATGAATTTGTTTTTCCAACATAAATCCCTGTTGAGGTCTCTGTCCTTGAACACGCTACAGTTGGCTTTTGTCCTTACAGCTGGAGCTGGAGAGGACGTGAAAGAAAGGGAGGAGAGGCCCCCGGCTGCACTGGAGTGCATGTGGAGGTCTGGCAGGTGGGCCTCGTCAGAGAGGGGGATGCCTGCATCACAGTGGGCTTTGAAAGGAGACTTCTGCCCGAGTCAGGCTACTTCCCCAGGTGGCCGCCGCCGCACACTTCCACGGGAGCCCTTAGCATAAAGACTTTGCCCAGGGCCACCTGTCACGCCAGACCAGCCCCACTGATGTTTGCCATTGAGTGCCCCTGGTTCACGGTGAGTGATCAGGCTCCAGTAAACCTTAGGTCAAGGAGCTTAATTACCTTCTCCAGCCTAAGTGATAAGTGCTTAAAAGTCTCACACGTGTTTGAGGGCTGATGGCATCCCCCACTAAGGGTGTGCAGCTGTCCTCACGGGCCCCTGCTGCCCAGCGCTGCGTCCCAGCCAGCCTCGTGGGCGAATGCACAGCCCACGTTAAGAGACTTCTGCCTTTGGTACCTTTAAAAATGAAGCATGGTTTCCTTTTCTGTACTGTTTTCCCACCTGAGCCTCAATTTCCTGTCTGTGAAATTAAAAAAAAAGTTGATTTTTATTAGATTATGGAGAAGACTTTTTTTCCTTTATTCAAAACCTGTGATTTTAATCTAAAACGTTGAATGTAGGTCAGTGTCCACCCCTTCCTTGGAAATCTGGGAAGACAATTTTTTTCCAGCTCCTCTGAACAGTTCTTTCCAGGATGTCCTAACCACTGATGGAGTTCACCAGACTCTGGACCTAGGCCTGGTATTTTAATGCCATTAGCTCCCATGGAAGGAACGAGTGGACATTCCTGAGACCTCTCCGAGGAGGGAGCTTACTCACCGGGAGTCTTAGCTGCCTGGCCGCTTACCGAGCCCATTCCCGCCCCGACCCCGGGAGACTCACTCTGTGGTCCAGAGTCACCTTTGTCCTAGATTCTCTGCTCTTAGCGAACGATGCTGTCATATCTTAGGAGTCCGGCCAACAAATGCTTTGAAATTTGAGAGTAGCTATACTGCAAAAAAAAGGTTTTTTTAATGTAACCTAAAATTGATGTTCTGGTAACATCCGTCAGTCAGAAGAGGCATCCCTATTTGAGTGAATGATTTTCAGGGGGAAAAAAAATCAAATCACCCAAGTTCTCCTCTTGCCACTGTTCCCTGTCACTTCTGTGCTCCGGCAGGACTCGGCTTGTCGCTTCCCCAGCCTGCTTTGCTGTGCCCTGTCGCTCTGCCTTTGAGAGCGGGCTCCCCGTCCTTCGCCGATGTCCACCTCCCCAGCAGTGTCAGGTCCTCAGGGAGCTGACCCAGGGGTGCCCACCACGGCCGCCTCTCCCGGCCCAGCCCGGTGCGGCCTCGCACCTCACAGATAGGAAAATACCTGAGTATTGAGTTTCTTTGGCTTTCATGAATTTGCCAGGAGCGAGGGAGGGGAGTTACAAAGCACCGAGCTAACCTGTTATTTGCTCTCCTGTTAAAATGTCGAGGACTGATGTCAGAACCAACCCTCTCCACCTGTAGTCACCGTGGCGAGCCTCCTCGGGGTCATGAATCGTCTTCTGAACCCACAGCTCGTTTTTGTTTTTGTTTTAAATAAGGGAAATAAGACTGTGAGATCACCAGGGAGGGAGGGTGAGGTCACTTACCAGATCCTGCGACCATGCGCGCTGGGAGTCCCGGGGAAGGTATCATTAGGAGAGTGAGTCACACCTGCATGGAACCTCGTCTCTCCAGCAGTGGTAACAGGCCAAAAATAGAAAGAGCTTTAAAGTGAGTTTAAATTAAAACATGATACAAAGTTTGGAGAGAGTCACAGGCAGTGGGATTATGTAAGAGGGAGTAAGGAAAAGCTAGTTGAGGTACAACTTTAACTTAAGATGAGTGTCTTAAAGAGAAAGCCCCATGGACTACTCAGTGACGTGTGTTACTCTCAGGGATTAAAAAACAAAAAAGAACAGAGGGCACTGAAAAAAACAGTGTTTTAGGTAGACCATGAATATTTTCCAGCGTACTATTTTTAATCTACTGATTTCACTGAGCGCTCTCTCATATGAAACTGGAATATCACCACTGTGGTGATGAACTGTCACTAGGCTGTGACCTAATGTGTGCCAATCATGACTGACTCAGTCACCCAGACCTCCAGCTCACTGCAGTTGCATTTCCTGTGGCCGCGGTGTCCTGGGGTCTGGCTGAACAAGGATAAGGCATCTCTGTGTTCAAGGCTGTAATTTTCCATTCGTGTAAGCTATAGGTGAGAACGGGCCTGGTCCAACACAGGTGCAAGAGGTTAGTAATAGCAACAACAGTAGCTACCACCGGGGCCGAGCGCCGTACACCAGGCACAGTGCCAAGGGCTGTTTAACAGACCAACCTGTGTGGCAAGTACTGTTGTTATACCCATTTTACAGATAGAAAACTAAGGACCAGAGACATCAAGTCATGTCCCCCTAGGGTTACACAGCTTATGTAGGAGCCAATCGTAGGAGCCTGGCTCCTAAGCCCGAGGTTGTAATTTGTGACCTATTTAGTTTTCATAAATGACTCCTATTTTGAAGGTGTTTTTATCCTGTGGGGCTGCTCCGTTTCTTTTGGTAAATTACCTGCTGCAGAGGCTTCCCTACATCGAAGAAGAGCGGAGTCGGCCCCCAGAGCTGGGCACGTTGTGCCGCACTCGACCACCTGGTTACGGCTTGTTATCAGCGCAGCCCACCTCCATGACTCCAGCAAACTCTGCTAGTTGTGAGAGTTAAGTCCAAAAAATAATAACAATAAAATAAAGAAAGAAAAGTAACTAGCAAAGCAACTATTTTAACTATAAAACAAACAAAAAAAAAACAACTCAGTGTGACCCCTGATGGAATTCCCTTTTTTGTTGTTATTGGGAATGAATAGAAGCTCACTAATGTGTGTCCTGCAGTAAGTGCAGGCCCATACTGCCAAGCTCTAGAAATTGGTTGTATTGTGACATTGCTGCTTGGTTGAGTACAAGAGGTCTCAGTCTCGGGAAGCTGGCTTGCCACTGACACGGCGTGAAGGGGTGTCCGTGCTCTGGTCTCTTCTCTTGGTGTGTCCCCCCCCCCAATCCTTACCCATATTTGATGGTCCCTGTTCCAGCCAAATGAGCTGGCCATGCTTGCTCTCTGCATGGAAGCTCTTTCCTTACGCTTTTTTCCTAGCCAACCACCACTGTTCCCTTCATATGGAACCTCCTCCAGGCCGCCTTCCCTGACTGTTCAGGACCCATCAAGTGCCCCTGCATACCTCCATGGCATTCTTTGCTTACCCCTTTGTGCACGCGTCATACTAGCTTCTAACTTCCTGTTTCCTGTCTGACTTCTCTGACTCTCACTGGCCCGTAAGAGCCAGGATTGGCATCGTGGGCTTTGGCTAAACACCCTGACACACAGACAGTGCCTGACACATGTCTGAGTGAGAGAAAGAGATAGAAATGAGACACAGCGGAAACTAACATAGACAGTGTCTGATGTTGCCAGCCTCTAAGGTCCTTTTATATGCATCACCTTACCGAATCCTCACAGCAGCTCGGGGAAACGAATTTCTGGATCCCGCAGCACTGATAGGGAGATAGCAGCTCAGCCATTGTGTGCACACGGTCAGTAAGGGGCAAAGCCAGGACCTGAGCTCATCCTGTGTTCCAACATACCCTGGGAATGGCCCAGGGCCAGTCTGTAAAACCAGTATTAGCATCCGTCATGAAAGCGTGTATTTCCTGTCCTGACCAACTACATCCGGGGAAGAACAGATAGGTTTTAATTTCTTGCCCTTTCCTCCTTAGCATCCCCCCCTCGCGCGTGCGCGTGTCCAGCAACACGTGACGGGTCCTCTCTAAGTTTCACATTGTGGACAGGGCGAACCTTTTATATTCAGCCAGGCTGGCTGCTGCCCTTTCTTTCGGGGGGTAGAGTTTGTGGCAAAGTGGAGAACTATGGGGTCCTGGTAAAGTCTTCTAGCAAATTGAATAAGGTCTTGGCACATTAGGGAGTTAGAGGTGGAGGTGTGTGCTGGGCACGGGAGGATGTGAGTTTGGGGCTGGCTGGCCAGTCAGAGGCTGTGGAGAGGTTGCTGGCCGGGATGGACCATGTAATTAAACAGTTGAACAGAGATTAATGATGGTGGGGGTGGTCTCCACAGCCCTGGGAGGGGCGGGGAGCAAGCGAGCCAGCCACATCACTGGACACACAGAGTTGGATACGAACGGCTTACCTGAATGGCGGGGCCCACATCATTTCCACAAGCAGGTAGCCCAGGGGATATGGTATCATCTCAGAGGAGGGGGAGGAAGGTGTGGGGCAGCCTCTCCTAAACTTTAAAAATTAAGAGTTTCATCCTCAGCCCTGCTTTGTTCCAGGCCTTCCTGGCCGTGCTGTTGAAGGGAGAAACTTTTAATTTCAAGGAGAAATTATGCTACCACCAGAGAACATTAGACTAAGTGCATAAATCCCTCCAGCGGTTGGAGTGTCAGTTGTTTGCTCCTGGTTATTTGCAGAAGATATACCAGCATTTACTATGTTTCTACTTAATTTTAAAAAATTCCATTGATTTGAGAGAGAGAAGCATCAACTCATTGATCCACTTAGTTATTCCATTTAGTTGTGCACTCATTGATTGCTTCTCGTTTATACCCTGACCGGGGATTGAACCTGTGACTTCAACATGCCAGGATGATGCTTTATCCGTTGAGCCACCCAGCCAGCACTTACTATAGTTTTATTAGGTGGGGGCAAGGTCAGCAAGAGACGGAGATGCCGTTAGAGGTCCTTCTCCAGGACACTCAGCAATCTGAGCAACTCGGAGGTCAGCGCAGGTCCGTGTCACCGTTCATTCATTCGCTCGACATAGATTGCTTGAGCACCTACTGTATGCCACGCCCTGGTCGGCACTGAGACGATGAGTGACGGGGACACCTGGCACGGTCTCTGTCATTGTGGAACCTGCGTGAACAAACAGGACAGCCATCCAGTGAGAAACCAGGTGATGTGCTAGGAGGGCAGAGGCGCCCTGAGATGGAGGGGCCTCCTTACTGGGGCTTTGCTGAGGAGGAGGTTCCATGGGGAGAGGTACGGGGTGAGGAGGACCGTGTCGGGGAGGCATTGAGGGGAGGGTTCTGTGCAGACACAGCAGCGCGTGGAAAGGCTCTGGAGTGGGGACGTGTTTCACTTAAGGCTTGAGAAGAAGGCAGGTGTGGCCCAGGGCATGAGGGCAGCAGGCAGGTGCGGCCCTCACAGGCCATCAGCTGGTCCGCCCCTGGACGCTCTTGATAATCCCCGTAGGTGTCCCCAGCCCAGGGCACCCCGGTTCCTAGGAGAGCCCTGTCTGCCTGCCGCTTCCCTCTTCCTGTTAATGTGGCTGTGGGGGACTAAATGGGGATGCCCGAGGAAAACAGACCTCGGTGAACTCGAAACCAGCCGTTACCTCAGGTCCCAGGAAGCTTGAAAATGTGCCCTAGAGACTAGAAAATGACTTTCAAAGGAACCGGTTTTAACAGATGACCCGGCTTGCTCTGCCAGGGGTCCCACATGCAGGTCTGTGGGTGAGCACAGCCAGGGAAGTTGAGATTCGAAACAAATATCTCGGTTAATTCCAAACAGTGCAGCCTGCACTGTTGGGCCAGGAAGTTCTGGGGAAGGTGGCCCATCGAGCTCAATGGAACTGCTTCCTTGGGGACTGTCACCAGGCTCCCTTTCTGCTGCTGGAACCCCTCACGTTTGGGAAGGCAAAGGGACCACCAGCAAGGCGGCCCCAGGCCTGTGTCCTGCTGCAGAGGCCCACGAGATCTGGGCCACCATCCTGAGACAGGACATTGGGGGCCAGGCCTGGTAGCCAGCACCCCCACCCCTCCACCATTGCTCTTTCTCTGCGTGCTCTGGGCCACCGTCCTGAGACAGGACACTGGGGGCCAGGCCTGGTAGCCAACACCCCCCCCCCCCCTCCACCATTGCTCTTTCTCTGCATGCTCTGGGCCACCGTCCTGAGACAGGACATTGGGGGCCAGGCCTGGTAGCCAGCACCCGCCTGCCCTCCACCATTGCTCTTTCTCTGCGTGCTCTGGGCCACCATCCTGAGACAGGACACTGGGGGCCAGGCCTGGTAGCCAGCACTCCCCCCCCTCCACCATTGCTCTTTCTCTGCTTGCTCTGGGCACAACCTCTCCCTTCGTTTTAGAAGCAATGAACTTCGAACTTAGAAGGAAGAGAGTGCTTTGTTGTTGTGTAAACACTGTGGTTAGAAGGATCGCCTTCTAATCTTTTACTACCTGTAGGGACAGGTGGATGCGGGAAGCGGCTGGCAGGAGAGGCTGTTTTTTCCAAGTCCATGTTATGCAACAGTGTAGAATATCTTTGAAGCCGCAGGGGGTCAGAGCAGCCTGTCCACCAGGCATGTTGCGCAGAAGTCTCTCCCTTTATCTTACTTGCTCGAACATCATTAGGAAAGTCCGTGCCCACATTTAGCTGAAGCTCTGGGGTATGTTGTTTTGAGGCGTCACAAAGCAGGACTCTACTTTCCGAGTTTTCCTGAGATGCCAGTCTGAAGTAGTTTACTTTCTGCAGCTACTTCTGAGTAGATTGTTGTTGTATCCTTACCCGTTCCCCCTGTGCTCCTGTCCGTGGGGAAGAAACCAGAGAATGTTCTCTGCGTATTGAGTTGCGAAGTAGAGGTAGACTGATTTAACAGGTTCTGGGGACCGGGCTGTGCTGAGCTTGCGTCTGGGACAGTGACCAGACGGACGAAAGGAGAAGTGGAAGATATTTTTAGCAGGTCAGGGCTACTTTGAAACATTGGTTTCCCCACCCACCCACCCCGACCCAGTAATTGCAGCAGTGAGGACGTGCATTTGCTGCAGTTTGGTGTGGAAACATTTTACTTCTCTGTGAGACTTCAGAATGTTCATGGGGACTGGTGAGTCGCTGATCGGATGAAGTAGCTTTGAAACCCAAGCAGGTCAGCCCGAATGGGTCACATTACTGCGAGGTTCTTCACAGAGGGCCCCTGTAACCCACTGTGGCCCGGGCACCAGCCTTTTCCCTCAGAGCGTAGTTCATGCTTTCTCTTTTGTTTTATATTAGGCCATCTGAGTATGCATTAAAGTTTTCTTGTTGGGAACAACATGATCTCTACAGTGAGGTCTTTCCAGTTTTTGGTGCGCCCATTTAAACCACCACCTGTGTTAAATCGGCCAAAAACTTTGGTGAGGCCATAAATTGAGCAAAGTTTTAGAGAGGAGCTAAGAAGAAGGGGACCTGTCTGGGAGGTCTGGGCTGCCTGTAGAATCATCTTCACAGGCCAAGGGGAGAAGTATGAAGTCACTTTCAACACAAGTTCCCCCCTCCCCCCGCTCTGGTTTTGATTGCCTCTCCCCCCACCCCCCTCCCCCGTGTTTGCTGGTCATCCAGCAAGTGGTGCCCACAGAGCGCAGGGAAAACCCCGTGGTGTGTGGACAAGGTGCCTCTCTTCCCTCCAGCTGCCGCCTCCCGCCACCCCCACCCAGAGCTGTGTGATGGGCAGGTTGCGGGGTCTCCTCTCCTTCCCGGCTGAGGTGAGGCACCGTGTGTAGTATTCAGGCTCTGAAGCCAGGCCACCTGGGTCTAAGTCCTGGCTCAGCCACTCACCAGCTGTGTGACTTTGGGCACATGAAAGTCACATACTGTCTCTGCCTCAGCGTCCTCATCCGTAAAACGGGAGTGGTGACGGTGCCTCGCTCGTCGGGCTTCTGGGAGGCCTGCATGGGTTAATCCATGTGGAGTGCCCGTGAGGCGATTGGCCTTTCCTGGGATGAATCACAAACCTGTGTTCCAGGTGACAGTGTGCTACCTTCCTCCTCCCTCGTCCGGTGGCTCTGCCTCCGCGTGGCGAGAAGGAGACGGCTAATGTGCTCAGTGTCCGTGGAGCGTGCGCAGGGACCTGGGAAGCCTGGGGCTTAGGGTGGGCTCTCGAGGCCCTTCCGGCCATGGGGTGGGGCTCAGAGAAACCCCTCCCGGCGCTTGCACAGCGGTCCTGGCCTCACCTGTGCCCTCGGCCCCACACAACGCCTGCCCAGCATCTCCCCAGGACCACTGCACAGAGGATCCCGGCCTCAGGTAGGCAGCGTGGGGGACCTGGAGTCAGAGCCCCCGTGGGCTCGCCAAGGTCCCCAGGCAGCACCGGCCAGTTTTCCTGCACTTCCAGGGGCCACTGTCAGAGCCCCGGGGCATCCTCTTTGCTACCTGTTTCTCCTTCGTGGGAACTTCCACGCTCTGCCTGTGCTGGGTTCAGACTCAGCACACGTCTCCAAGGGCCCCGCTGGCTGCCCCTGACTCAGGAAAACCCTTGTTTTCCTGCTGCTCCCCCCTCGTTGGCCGATACTTCACGGCTTCAATGGGAGAAAAGCACATTTGTGGGGAGAGAGCTTGTGCTTCCTTTCAGGATTTACTTAGTGGTTCTGCCCGACATGGTGGAGAACCCCGTTCTCCTAGTTCGTGTGGTTCCAGCCAGTCTTCCACAAAGGAGGACATCGTCCAAGGCTGCTGGATGGCAGACCACCCTTCCGCTGCCCTGTTAGAGACATGGGGACTAGCGAGGGGCATCTACGAATGGGGGGCAGGGGGCTAAGCAGGTGAGCAGCCCGGGGACAGAAAGCCAAGTTGTGCTGGTGATGGTCTTGCAAGTCACAAACCTTAAATTTTATCAGACCCCTGAGGGTTAAACGAGGGAACCACTCTGAATGGGTAAAATGTCTCAGGCCGACTTCACAATGAACTAAACTGTGAGAATGGTAAATATTCTTTGTTGCTCAAAATTGTTAGTCCAAAAGGCTTAGACAATGCCACTTCTGGTGGCCAAAACCAAGTGTTGGCAGTTTTTTTGCAAACAAACTTGCAAGTTCTTTTTCTCACGGAGGTGGATCTGGCTGCTGGACTGGCTGTATGAGGCTGCCACCTTCTGGCCAGAGCTAGGCAGTGCACATGTGACCTGTTGCTGGATCCTCTCTGAAATACTGTATATTATTTTTAAAGGTCTTTTACAAAGATGGTTCTCCATCTGTTTCTCATTGCACATGATTCCTTCTCCAGGGATAGCATGTTCTGATGGGCACCATCGGGTCTGTGCTTTGCCCTCTTTTGACTACACAGTCACTGCCTCCAAGTGAGTTTTTTCACTCCGCCTCCAGACCGATACTGTATTTCTAAAATGTGAATCTGATTGTCTTTCCCTTATTGATGACCACTTTCGTGGCTCTTGCTTCTCAGGCCCAGCACCTCTCTCTGAAGGTCCCTGAGGCCAGCTCCCCTGCCCCAGCTGCTGCTTTGCAGGTTCTCATCTCTCTTCCTCCTCTGTCTTGCCAACACCTGCTTGTTCTGATTTGCCCCAGGTGTAACCTCCAGGAAACTCTGTGCATTGTGACAGATAACATACTATAATTAAGGGGTAGGGGGGAGGGGCAGGGAACCTAATACATCATGTTATAACTGGGCCCTCGCCTTCCCTCACAAGACGTGAGCTACTGGAGAACAGAGACTTTGATTGTGCTGTTGCACAGTCTGGCATATAACTGTTGCTCACCGATTTCTAGCAGGAATAAAGGGCGGGAGAAAGAAAGCGGGCAGAGACCCGCATCCACAGGCGTCCTTCCTAGGAATGACAGAGCTCGGGAGAGAGCTGAGCTCAGGTTCAGGGGCCCTGGCGTGAAGGCCTCGCGTGTCCATCAGTGCAGATGGTTGGAGACCGTCAGCTCTGCAAGGCGCATATCAACCTCTCCTGTGTGACGCCCGTCCGCCTGGCAAATTAATCTCTTTAGAGCAGGCTTCGGTTGTATCACTTCCTTGCTCAACACGCTTTCATAGAAGAGTTCCAAATTCTCTAGCCTGGCAGACCAGGACCCGCACAGCACGTCCCAGCCCACTGAGATGTCGCACCACGTTTTACACGCGCCCCAAGCACCGTTCTTGTTCTTGGACTCCAGAATCATTTTGCTAATGGACTGAATCACTTACCGTATTTCCCCATGTATAAGATGTTCCTAAGTATAAGACGTACCTTAATTCTGGGGCCTGAAGTTTGAAAAAAAAAATGTATTACACAAAGTTATTGAACTCGAGTTTTATTCATCATAAAATTTATCCCACTCCTTATCACTGTCAAAATTCCCATTAGCTTGTCCTCATCTGTGTCTGATGACAAATCACTGTCTTCATACATTGCCTCGTCCTCAGTTCCATCTATGGCATTTGAAATGCCACAGTTCTTAAATACAAGTACAAATATCTACAACCACTGTATAGGATGCACCCAGTTTATAGACCCCAAATTTTTTGAAAAGGGGTGTGTCTTATACCTGAGGAAATACAGTGTTTAGCTGGCACACACCCTGACAGTGAAGACATGTGTGATGTCTGTGTCTAAGGCACCGTGCTGGTCACTGTGAAGCCATCAAAGAGGAAGGCACGGCTCTGAGCCGACAAGGACAGATGGTCCAGCTGGGGCAAGACAAGGAAGGTAACGAGATCAGAAAAGAACATGTCACAGTGTGTGATTAATGGCCACATTAGTGACTCAACGACATGTTGGTGATTCAACAGGGGAATGTATGTGAAAGTGTCCCTCCCTCCAAAACTCCCCATCCCAGGTGGTCCAGCAACAGGACATCAGTCTGTGGTTCCAATTCATATGTCTTGGGACTCAGCCCTCTGTATTAAGCTCTGGCCCAGCTGCCCAGCCCACACGCTGAGACAGGCAACGAAGGCACTGTGCCGTCCACTCAGCACACGGGGTCTCTGACACGCTCCTCCCCGCCTCCCTTCTGCCTCTAACCTGTTCCTCCTTTGAGACTCTCCTCTCCTTTCACATTCAGGCCAGACTTCCTCAGCCTGGGCCCAGCTGCTGCTTCCTGGGCAGACCCAGAACCTCATGGAGTCTGCATTTATTTCCCCTCAGGGACGTGAGCCTCCTGCCCCAGGGACTGCGTCTCTCCTTAATACTCCTTGCCCCTAGTACGACCTGTGACACGGGGGACGTGTCCCTCAAGTGTTGTTGACTGGAAGGACTTCACACGTTACCGGCGCATGGTCAACGTGGGTGGAGGCTGAACTGTTGAGGCAGAAGTGCAGGGAGGGTAGGAGGTGACGTGCCTCGTGTTCTAGGGAGCCCCCCCACCCGTGACCCCGGGAGAGAGCAGGAGATGGTGAGTAGGAAGTGAAAGGTTTCATACATTTACAAGGGGCAAAGAAAGAGTCCCAGAGGGAGCCAGCCATGCAGAGCCTGTGACTGCTGGGAACTTGCCACTCTCTGAGACAGCCCAGCGAGAGGGCCGCAGGGTGGAGGGAGGCGCGTGTTGTCCTTGGAGCAGAGGGTAGATCTGCAGGGTGCAGAGAGGATGCCCTCGGGGCTGGATGTTGGTGGCGGAAGGACCTCAGATCTACTTGGGTGACTTGCAGGCGTGGGTGCCATTTCCTGCTTTTGAAAACCGTGGTGACTTGATCCAGAGAGGTGCCCTCCAGCCCTGCCGTCTCCTCCTGTCACGGTGTGGGGGCGTGTGTGACGACCTAGGCCACCGGGTCCCCGTGCCTCACCAGCGCCTCTGCGACCCTGAATGCCTCGCCGGGCAGGGCAGAGACTTTTGTAAACAGGGCTGCTTCCTTCTGGCGCTGCCCTTGACCTGGCTCTGAGCTGTTGATCCTCTGGTGCTTGTTCAGTTCTGTGTTCTGTCCCTCTACCCTCGTGACTGGTGGTGACCCGGAAGGTGGCAGCACCCACGCAGCAGGTGGCCTCCAGAGCTGAGTCACTGCCCTGGGAACAGTGCCCTGGTTAAGGCCGGCTCGGGCCAACAGGAGCTCTCCACCTCGCCAGCTCAGCCATGGCTGTTGGGCCACACTGGGGGCAGAGGAGAAAGGGACCGGAGCTGATAAGAAAGTGACGTCAAGCCATTTGAAGAACCGAAAAGGAAATGACCCCGATGACAGGCTCTTGCGGGTGTCTCTGGCAAAGCAGAGTTGTTTTGTTTTTTTCTCCCAATTATAGTTAATGGTCCCTGATTGCTTGTTTAAACACACCAAAACCATCCGTTTAGGAATTGCTTTAATATGGAATTAAGAGGATTGTAAGATGTTTTAAGATTCTGTCTGACCTGTGAGTGAAGAGAGCTGGAGCCGTAAAATGAAGGGAGAGGTCGCTAAGCTGTTGATCTTCTAGGAAGTGAGCAAACAGGGTTGAAGTTTTTTAAAGATTTTTATTATTATTATTATTATTCATAGATACTCTGATGGATTTTTTTTAACGGTGTTTTTATTTCATTTCCAGAGAAGATAAAATGTAGTGTTGCCTTTGAAAGGGAGATTTAAAACAGAACAAAACCGTCTGGCTTGTTTATTATACTGGTGAATAGGGATGACCTCAGTCTAGAAAACAAGCTATAACCACCCACCACCGGCCTCCTCCTCGCCCCGCAAAGGAAGCCTGTGTCACGGAGCAGAAGAAATGCGGGTCTGACCAGCAAGTCATCATTTCAGCCGATCAGGAACCCCCAGCCCCCCAAAAAACAACAAAAACATAAACCAGAAAGTTCTCTGCGTTTTCACAACTGAACAATAACTCTTAGGAAATGCTACCAGCTTGCTCAGTTCCTCTGAGGCCATAAGCCAGCCTGGTGATAATGACTCAGTTGCCCATGGGCAGTGCTGTGCAAGGCCAGTCAGCTGTGCTGTTCCCCACTTGGTGCTTTCAGAGTGGGAGGTGATGCGATCATGGCTTTGATTTTTGAGCATGGAGTTTTTTAACTTAGAAGTTTGTTCTTGTTGTTGTTAAGTGAGAGGAGGGGAGATAAACAGACTCCCACATGTACCCTGACCGGGATCCATCTGGCAACCCCCATCTGGGACCAATGCTTGGACAAACAGAGCCATGGCTGCGGGAGAGAGAAGAAGGAAAGGAGGAGGAGGGGTGGAGAAGCAGATGGTTGCTTCTCCTGTGTGCCCTGACCGGGGATCGAGCCCAGGACGTCCACACGCCGGGCCAACGCTCTATCCACTGAGAAAACTAGCCAGGATCTAAAAAAAAAATAAATTTTTTTTACATATATGTCACTGAGTTAATTCTAGATAGCTAAAGTATCCCTGAAGACAAAAACCCAATTATTTTTTTTAAATGATTTTTAAAATTTATTGATTTTTTTGGAGAGAGAGAAACATCAGTTTGTTGTTCCACTTATTTTTATGCATTTATTGGCGAACTCTTGTATGTGCCATGGGGCTCAAACCCATGGCCTGGGCGTGTTGGGACAGCGCTGTGACCAGCTCGGCTCCCGTCCCTGCCGCCGTCCTGAGCTCCGGGTGTGTGTACTCTGTGACCGTCCTGCACCCACAGGATCTGCTCTTCTTAAGTCCGTAGAACTCTCAGTTGTCAGACACACCGTGACCTGTGACTTGAAAACTGGGCTTTCTCTTTCATGTTCCTCTTTACTTTTCGTGAGTACTGTGTGCATAAAAAAATAAGCCATGCAAAAATATGAACAGTCAAAAATTTTTCTTTGTTTTTTCCTAAGGTGTTGACACTGAGGCATATTCTACTGGAAACCAGAACCGAGCCCTGAGTTCTGCCTCCTGTGTGACGTCATGTCCGTAAAGGCTGATGGATGCATGTGGGAGTCCAAGGTCGGTCTACCCTAGAACCCGTGCCAGTCGGCAGCCTCACTGGGAGTCGGGCGTGCGGGTTTGGGGGAGAGGGGTTTTAAAGAGGGCAGCTTTGTTTTTTCTTTTTCTTTTTTCAACTTGGGTAGGAAAATTAACCTGCGTGTAGGTAGAAGTCACAAAAAAGGTCTATTCCAGTGACCCTACAGAAGGATTAATGTGCATTCAGCAACTAGTTAACTGTGCCCAGCCTTTCAGAAGGTGAGTTGCTAGTGCCCGCGGGATGGTGCTCAGCACCCAAGCTGGTGGAAGGCGCTGGGGCAGCAGGCGGGCACTGACGAGTTAACAAGGCAGAGACGTCCAGCAAGGGAGTTCCCACCTGGGCACGGGCCTGTCCATCCTGCCCCTCTGAAGTCCAGGCCAACATTCTTCATGGTCCTGAATGATTCAGAAGTTTCCCTTTTGGCCGGGTCTCTCTTCACATGCAGGCTCAGGACTAAAACCCCTGAACCAAGGTCCAGAGCAGAGACCAGCCTGACACTTCTTGTTGTATTTTAGAATCGTCCTAGTTGAGAGTGAAGGGAACACCGTGAAACACAGCTTGCTTGTAGGAGAGATGAAGAGATGGAGCTGTGGGAGAGGGGCTCTGGTCTGCTGGAGGTCACAGAGGTCACAGAGGAGGAAAGAGAGGCTGGTCTGAGCCAGGCCTCCTCAGAGCACACAGCCCTCGGGAGAAGGTTCCCAGGTGCCCTCGGCCGCTTGGCCAAGAGGGGCCACTTGCATTTTGAAAACCATTTAGAAAAATGACGTTAGGTCAGAAAGGAGTACCTCACTTTTGCACAGTGAAACAGATCTGTTCCTTATCTGCTGTAGGTAGCATCGTCCAGATGCCGTTTGTCGGTGTTGTGACTGTTGGCTTCTGGGTAGAAATGAGAATAACGATGTTTTTATCTATATGCCAAAGCGAGAGACGTGAGACACCTTTCTCTCTGTTTCTTCTTTTGGATGAGAACTAACTTATGCCACACTAGTTCTTAATAAAACAAGCGCCGCGTCCTTCCCACAGGAGAAAGAGTTGAGCAATGTTCCAAGAACACCTTGTGCTCTCTCAGGCACTGAGGAAATGCAGTCCTCGGGGGATGCTCTAGAAGCTCGGGAGCGTCTCCTGGTAATGGGGTCAAGGGGTGGGAGGGACGACTGGGGCAGAGCAGCGGCCAGAGTCTCAGGGGCAGCAGGCGTCTCCCGCCCTTCCTGCCAGGCTGCGGTCTGGAAGCCCAAGCGTGAGCCGGTGACCCCTGCTGGGCCCACCCGACAGTCATGATGGTTCCAGACCCCATGCCACCTCCACCGTCCACAGGAGCCAGGGCAGAGGACACGCAGGTTGCCCGCCGCGGCCCACCCCACCCCGCGGCCAGCGCTCCCCCAGCTGCTTCCCAGCCTCTGGGGAAACGATGTTGCCGTTGTTGGTTCGAGAGCAGCAGCCTGCACACAGAGACAACGGAGTAATTGACCGGAGCAGGAGAAGCCTGCCCAGGAGAGAGGATCTGTACCCGACTCCTGCCTCAGGGGCGTCCTGCATTCTTCCCTCCAGGTACAAAGCCTGTAAGCTTGGTCATGTTGATGGCGTAATTATTACAAAACGTGTCTCCTCCCTGCCCCCCAAGAATGTAAACTAAATATGTTGTAAGTATCAAGTCAAGCACTCCAGCCTGATCTTTTCATAGGAAGAGCTGTTCCTCAGTCCTGGTCATGATCAGGTGTCCTGTCCCCTTGTCCCAGCCCACATGGCAGGAAACTCACCTTGTATTTACCTGTGAGCAAGGTTTCAGAGATAAATAACAGTGTTACCCCGCCCTCCACCTGGCACCCCATACCCCCTGCCCCCCTGCCCTGTGCATGGCTAAAGCAGACCACTGGGGTTTTTTTTGTTTGTTTGTTTGTTTTTAAGGCACACTCTTAGGTGTAAGAGGTGCTTTTTTTTTTTTTTAATTCATTTTAGAGAGGAGAGGGAGAGACAGAGAGGAGAGACAGAGAGAGAGAAGGAGGGAGGAGCTGGAAGCATCAACTCCCATATGTGCCTTGACCAGGCAAGCCCAGGGTTTTGAACCGGCAACCTCAGCATTTCCAGGTTGACGCTTTATCCACTGTGCCACCACAGGTCAGGCCAGACCCCTGGGTTTTCAGAGAGCTAAGGAAGAGGATGGTGTGGCGGTTTCCGGGGCGCTCTTCCCGGAAGGCGACCGCGTCCTGGTGCATGGTGGAAGGGGGCACACCTTGGCTCTGCCTGGGGAGGCAGAGAGGGGTCTGGGGCTGGTGGGGGTTTCACCTAAACCTGCCTTAGCTTTTTAAAAAGTCCTGCTTTGTTTTATTGGCGTGTACTGAGACATTTATAATCTAGCAAAATGTTTCAGATTTAAGCCATGGGTCAAATTTTCCTAACAGAAAATTGGGTAGAAAGCTGGGGAATAGAAAGCACACATTGTTTCCTTGGGGTTTTTATCGTCACGTTGGGTTGGAACGCCCCTCGGTGCCCAGGCGTGCTGTCTCTTCCTCGGGGGATGCCGTATCCACAGCCTTCCTGTGTGAGTGAGGTGCAGGGACGAGGGGACTGGGCGGGAGCCCTCCACCCACACCGCCCGTGCTCGTCTCTAAGTCACGCTGGATCCGGGCACTCCTGCAGTCATGTGGAAATGTCTCCATGTCCCAGCAGTGCCCGTGACGGTCATGCCTGTGTCTCACCACCAGTGTGAGTGTAAATCAGCATCCCGGGACATGGTCAGCCCCCTTTGACCTTCTGAAGGTGTGGGGTCTGGAAACTGGACTCGGTGTTGAGCGGAAGGGCATCCCACGGGGTGTCATTTAATGTATTCTCTGTCCCAGCCAAAGCTCCATTCCAAATAGGTACCTGTCTGCCCTATTCATGAAGGCGTCCTGAGAAAGGGGCACGCTGCCTCCCTGGGAAGTCCAGCAGGGACTGCCCACTCCCATTTCTTCTTGCCCATACCGTGGTGAGATGGAGAGTGGGAGGGCCTTGGGAGAGCTTGTCCTGACCCCAAAATCTGGTGCCACACGTGGGGGCCCCCATCGCTCTAACATGTCCCCTCCTGGAATCTCTCCCATTGTCGTAACGACGTCTGTTTGCTCATCTGCCCCCCCCCGGTGGCTTGCGTGGTCCGTGAGGACAGCTGCCCCGTCTTGGGCACCTTTGTGTCTTCAGCAAGCAGCTGCCCACCTGCCAGGTCTTCACAAATATCTGTTTCTCCGCTCTTCATAGATTTCATGCTGCTTCTCACCTGCCATCCCTGACCTCAACCTTCACCGTGTGCGTGCGTGCGTGTGTGTGCGCGTGTACACACATGTGCACAAGGGTGGGAGCATCTACATACATGAGCTCCCCACACACACACAAACACACACACCTTCTACAATCCTGTTTTTCAAATTCTATGCCATCTAATTTCCCAAAGGTTCCACTTGCCAGATTTGGTGGCCTTTCCCCATTCTTACTGATCTGCGTGCACTTCCCTGCCACATTTAATGCAGTGTTACTGCGCTCCCTGAAGGCCTCTCTTGACTCACCTGCCCAGGGCCCAGCTCAGACCCCCTTCCTCTGTAGTCTAATCCTAAACGACTGTTGTCCCCTCTGTCAGAAAGACACGCTTGAGCACTTCACTCGTTCCTGTACATCAGACTCCATTCCACCGTGATTATGAGGGCACGTGCCAGGCTCGCTGCATCATCTCTATCCACATTTTCCAGCAGCGGCCAGCACAGTGCTGGGCTCTCAGGAGGCAGTCGGTGCAAGTGTATTGATCCATTTTAACGGGCCTGTCTTTGTCAGCAGTGTTGAGAAGAGGCTTGTGGCTCTTCCGCACTGCTGGGCCTGTCCCTTGTGCACCCCTCTCTGCACAGGCTCACGGGCCGGCGCTTGCTGAGCTAGTTGTCCCTGGAAGCCCTTGTCTCGCCATCACTGTGTTTGCATGTGTACCTGCCCTGCTTGCTCCTCTGGCCCGTGAGCCTGGTACAGCTCCTGCTATGCTGCCGACTCCGAATCGGTGGTTCGGGAAGGTGGGGGGAAATGCTGGGAACATCCTCACCTGGTTCCAGACGCTGTCCTTCCACAGGCCCCTACTCCTTGTCGTGACACCTGTGGCTAATGTGCTCCCCTTTCCCTCCAGAGAACCCCCTAGGCCCCCAGCCGCATGGACTGATACCTGACACCAGTCTCCACTCCAGTTTTAACTCGTGGGTTGTGCCTACCCTCAGAAAGTGCATCCCAAATACAAGATATGCACTATCCCCCCCACGGGAATGTGCGGGACGGGTTGACATTTATGAGGTCATCAGTGTACTGTGTGTTTTATAAGAGTGAGTTTCACAGCTCTGAGAATTAGTAGTATTGTTCCCACGTCGCCAGTGAAGGAACAGAAGCTCAGCAAGGGTTGTAGAGCTGCCCACGGCCGCAGAACAGTGGTGGGTGAGGTGGGAACCGGGGTCATTCCGACCCAGGGCTCGTGCTGCGTGTCGCCCTGGTCCCAGGGTAAGTGTGCTGCTGAATGGGAGGTTGCCCGATAGCGCTCGGTGTTAAGAAGACAGCGTGTGTGTGCGTAAGCGCACTTGGATAAGCGAGTGCTCGTGAAGGAAAGCAGAGGTAGGTATTGGTAGGTTTGGCTCCAGGCAGAGGTTGACAGAAGTCAGCTTAGACCTCAGAGGTTCCGGAGGAGGACTGTGGAGCACTGAGAAGACCTCCTTTGCAGGGACGGAGGGGCTCTCTCTACTCTGGTGACAGGTTTGGTACAAACCTCAGTCCTGCTCTTAGACTAGAATCTCCCAAGAGTGACCGCAGAAGGCACAGGCGTCCAGAGCTCCCCAGTGGGACACGGGTGTTCTTGGGAAGCAGAAAATGCATTGGTCAAACTCATACCCTCGTCACGGACGCATACAGTGTTCTGGACCAGATCTCTGTGTGCTCTGGGCCCCCACCTGTAAACCCTGCCCCTACATCTAAATCTTGGGGGGCTGTGGTCACAGCGCCCTTCCACGTTCTTCAGGGGGTGACAGCCAGGAGGAAGGAAGCAGGCTACGGAATGAGGCATTCCCGTTAGGAGACAGTTAACTGAAGGGGGGACTTCTGAGCGGCTGACGTCGCCTATTCCAAATACTTTTCCAAATACCGAAAATCTCCCAGAAAATAGTGGAGTGGCGTTGCTCAGTCTGGTTAGTGTCAGGGAGGGAGGGCGCCCCCCTCTGGCTTAGCCCTCTCCTCATTCTCGCAACCGCCAGGCAGTTTGGGAAACAGGCTATATTATTTTATAACAGTATTTTAAACATTCCAGGATCGTATGATATTTAACAGCCCCTCGTGGGTTTGAATTTCACATTTACCCTGATAGCTCTTCTGTCCCATTTGCACTTCTCCGCTAGCAGGGTTTAGGTGCACTTTTTCTGTTGGAAGACACAACTGAGTATTAACTGTGCCTTTTCTCTTACTGGTCAAGAGCCTTTTTGATTTCCAATCCCAACTTTCTGGCACTGTTCCAGTGTGCCGCATCCCTGGTCCGATAGAAACCGGAGGACATGAGGGTGGTCACTGAAGGCCGTGCCTGGGAACACGTGACTTACAGATCGCATCTGGGAGGCACAGTTTGTCCCGAGTCCCATATCTTGGCCGTCCACTCCATCTCCTGATAAGCGTGGCCCACTCTGTGGCCTCGGCTGTGTTTAAGTTCCTCCGTGGACTTGTAATCATTAACTCAGAAGTCGCAGTAGGCGGTCACGTGCCAGGATGGACTTCTCTTCGTCACACTGTTGAGTCGCTCAGCCTCCTCTTCCTCAGTGAAAGGTGAGCTTCTGAGATTTAAGCCCCTTGTGAGGAAGCCCTTCCCGCTCAGCCCCACCTTGGCACTAGTCACAATAGCAGCGGCAGGTCACGTGTGCAGAAAACTAAAGTATTCCTGAACCATCAGTTTTCAGAAAGAAAGACCTCACGACACAGCTTCCTCTCCTGTGCTGTGGTGAGGGATGTGCTCCAGCTTTCTGTCCATCCATCCGTCCATCTGTCCAACCGGGGAAGGGGAGACGGCCCCGGGTTTCGGCTCTAAACCACCCTCTAACTGTGTTGTTCATTCCCACGTAGTAAGAGAAGGTTGTTCTTACAGGCTAATGCTGCCCTCTGCTGGCCTTCCGGAGTCTGTGCTGCTGCAGCAGGAGGTTGCAAAATTTGTTTTGAACATGGGCACTTCCTCTCTATCCCCTGGGCAGGCTGCGTTCATGCCTGTCTCCTGCAATCGGAGCAGAAGGTTTATACCATCCTGTATCTCGCAAGACGTTGCTGATCAGACTTTGATGAAAAGCACAGTGGCAGCCATACCTGTGCAGAGAGAACGCCAGCCTGGGGAGGTGTGTGCCGCTCACCGTACAGGAACTTTCCCAACCCGACTGTCTTTTAGTCAGTGAGAGGCGGGGAGGCAGAGAGATAGACTCCCGCATGCACCCCAACGGGGATCCACCCGGCAAGCCACCGGCCAGATGATGCTCTGCCTATCTGGGGCCGCTGCTCCATTGCTCAGCAACCAAGCTGTTTTAGCACATGAGGCAAGACTGGGGAGCCATCCTCAGCACCTGGGGCCAACTCTGCTTGAACCATTTGAGCCATGGCTCAAGTGGAAGGGGGGGGAAGCAGACGGTCACTTCTCCTGTGTGCCCTGACTGGGAATCAAACCCAGGACATCCACATGCCAGGCCAATGCTCTTCCACTGAGCCAACCAGCCAGGGCCCAACCTGTCTGTCTTAAGCAGGAAAGACAAGGTGTTTCTCATTTGTCATTTTTTAGAAATATCCCTTTATGACCTCATCTGTACAGTAGCTGGAGAAATCGGCTGATGGCCACTTTCTTTGTTGCTCCAGGAAATAGCCTACGGGCTCATACTGTCATTTACATTCCGGGTGAGGGGCTTGCAGCAAGTGGCCCCCAAGGATTTCTGCACCTGGAAAATACCTGTCAACAGATCGGGCTCACACCCTCTGCAAGTAGAAGCTTGTGCTCGTAAATCTCCCTCTGGGGGATTTTGTTTTCATGCCTTCCAGATGGTTCCCTAGTAAATTGTTTTCAGATGGTCATTGGTGTTTGATCTCAGTTCCTTTCCTCTGAAACCCTCCACTCCTCACTCGGTTTCAGGAGAAGTCTGTAACCTGAACCCCTGCTGAATAGCAAGGGTGTGTGTGTGCACATTCAGGTCTGAGGAGGAGAGCAGTCCCAAGAAGCAGCAGAAAATGTTAAAGAGACTCAATTTTGGTTGAGTCCATTGGAGTTGCCGTTTGCAGACCAAAGGGCATCTTTTTCAGACGTTGGGATTTGTCAAACATCTATGTAGGTGGCTGCCCTGGAAGGTGTCAGCGTGCAGCCGAATGTGCAGGGCAGGTCCCTGAGCCACCTCTGTGCCTCAGTGTGCTGAGGGAGAAATGACATAGAACTCAGAGCATTGGGACCATTGCTTGTTGAATGTTCACAGTGTGCTTTTCTAGGTCAGGTTGCTCGCCCCATTTGTCTTAATTATCACGACAGCCTTACACAGTAGATAGTAGTATTACCCTGATTTTACAGATGGGGAGCCTGAGACTCAGAGAGTCAGAGGAGCGTGCCAGGGTTGTGCTGTCTGCAGAGCTGTTCTGGCTCCAGAGGTCTGCTTGGACCATCCCGCCATATGGCTGAAAACCTGGACTCGGGGTCAGGCATGGTGGGGTTTGCATCCTGGTCATGCCATTCATAAGCTTTGTGGCCCACAGCAGGTAATGTGCCCTCTGTAAATCTCTGCTCCCTCAGCCGGAAGGTGGGGATTACACTACCAGCCTTGTTAGGTGATTGTGAACGTGGAGAAAATACATGGGAAGCGTGGACCACAGCATTGGGCAGAGAGGATGTGTTCCCAAAATGGAAGCATTACAGTTTTGCAGAGTACCTTCCCATCACTTCTCTGTTCTGTCCGGCCTTCACCCTGAGCATGCTCTCCCATCTCAGAGTTTGACTCATCTCATTTAAAGAAAAAATTGTTTAATGCTTTAAGTATCATAGACCCATTTCCTTATCCTGAGCTCCATACAACCCTAACCAGCACTGCAGTATAGGAATTTGAGTCTCCAGTCACTAGGTCAGGATACCATCACTAGGAAACAGCTCAGCCTGGGCTTCGACTTGGGACCACAGCTCCAGATCCTGCCCCATTTCATTGCTTCCTGGAAGAAAGCATTCCCCAAAGGTGTGTAAGTCAGTGGGGAGTGACTTGCCGCTGAGCGACCTCGCACCAGGAAGTGTTGCACCTTCAGTCTGACCCGAGTACTCAGGTCAGGCCGGTTACATCCCGATGATGTCCTGGTGTTTGTGACATTGTGAAGCCGCGTTCCTGCAGAGGTGTCCTAGTCAGATGCAGTCTCCTTCCGAAACCCTCACACCCCCAGGGCAGTTGCCTCCACCCAGCTTGCTCGCACAAGAACAGGCTGGCATCTCCCTTCGGGGCGAACAATGTCCTCCCATTGTTCTGCCTTGGCCACACAGGAGTTACAGTGTGGTTCGCTGATTCACATTTCAGGCTCCAACTTTCTTATCAGATTTGGAAGGAAAAGCCCGAAGAAGGGCAACTTGCTCAGAAACAGCAAAATGCAACAGTGCGGACAAGACTGGCATTTGAAATGGAAACGCATCCTGTGGGCCTAGTGACCCGACAGAGGGAGGATTCCTGCCGGAAGGGGGTTCTTTGCATGCTGGACATGCGACTTGAACAATTTCAAGCATGCGTTCTGTGTAAGAAAGAGTTGTTAGGAAACAACATTCCTATCAAATGATGCAGCACCTTTTAAAGCTGTGGGTGGTGAGAGCAGAAGCACCCTGAGGTGCAGAAATTGAGCCCCACAGCGCCCTGGCCTGAAGGCACAGACCCAGCTGCGTTGTGGGGGGGCTGGGGGCTGTGGAGGGGTGCAGACGTGCTGCTGAGTTTCCTGCGTAAAATCTCGTCCTGTGGCCGAAGGTCCCCGGCAGACTCGAAGGTCCGCATATGCCACTGCTGCTGCTTGGTTTTCCTGCACACTTACCAGGTGATTTTATTCACTTCTCTGCTAGTGAACAGTGGTTTTCCTCCTGTGTGAGCTTGTTAGCTGGTCTCCTCATGCAGATCTAGTTTCAGGAAACAGGCCCCTTCCTTAGGAGGTTAGGTGAAAACAGGGGCCCAACCTCAGGGTCTCTGTTTCAGTGTCTGTGATGCCACTTACAGTCACTTACCAACCGAGTACCTCAGTTTCCCCCCAAGAGCATAGAAGCCGCAGGGAAGGATAGGTGGCGGTCCCTCTGAACGTGCGTTGTCAAACGGCCCACACGAAGCGACCCAGATGCAAAAGAGTGTCCCACCTTTGTTCTTCCGATGGATTGTTCAGAAGTTGGACCGTGCCTGTGTTTCTGCTGAGGGAGCAGAGCAGTGTGGTTGTATACATGGCAGGTACATGTGTTTGCATGTGTGCATGTGTGGGTGTGACGGGTGTTTGATGCGTAAGAGATGTAGGATGTTATTCGACATGAGAAAAAAGCCCATACTTCAGGAAATTTTCTTCTCATAACTGAAGCATCTGTCATTAGGAAAAAAACCCAAACTTTGTAAATGGCAAAAGCTGTGACTAGTCATTTGTAAAAAATGAGCAGAGCTTTTGTTCTGGAATTTAGAATTTTTTTTTTTAACTGCTGAGAATAACCTGGTTCCATCTTGCAGACTTAGTCACTGATACTACGGTCCAACGGCACATACAGAAGGATATGGTGGACCCCGAAATTAACCACAAAACTAGTGAAATCATTATTTGAGAGTTCCCGTGCCTCTCCTGGCTTGGCAGGATTTCAGATCACAGCGCTCACGTTGACCGTGAGACCGCTGACCGCCCACGTGTGCACATTTCTGTGCTGCCGGTGAGCTAGTGCATTTTTCACGGAGTGACTCCTACGTATCACAGTAGCCGTGGAGCTCTGTTTTCTTGTTCACAGGGGTGAAAAGTTAGCCTGGTGGCAGCAGGTGTGCACGGTGGGTGCTCGTCCATCATGAAGGACAAGTTTGGGCTGGGACCTCCTGAGGCAAGACGACTGGCCAGGGTCCTAAGGGGTCCGAACACTCACCAGCCCAGAGCCAAACAGCCTGCCCCTCCGGGCCCACCAGTGTCCTGTGGACCCACCGAAAGCAGCCTCAGGCACCTTGCAATGGGATGTCCTTCCCATGCTCGGAGCTAGACTGTAAGTGAGGAGGATGTGTGAGGACACTCGAAAGGAGAAAGTAAATTGGGTAAGTGTATTTAAGCCAAGAGAGCCGACCGAGGGACGAGGACAGCCTGGAGCAGAGCCCGTTTTCACGAGATGTGCCCATGCTAGAACAGAAAATAGCTAGGGCAGTGTTTCAGGTTAAAAGGGGCCAAGAAGTCTTAAGTATGTAAACCTTAATGGGATCTGGGTTTGCTAGCAAACAAACAAACAAACAAAAACTATATAGGTTGTTTTGTTTTTCCTGGAGAAATAGCCTCATTTTCCAGGATGGCCACATTTTTTTAGACATGCTCAAGAAGGTAGGAGTGTCAGGATGGTTTCCCATTGACTTTCAAATATTCAGAAAAAAAACAAACAAAAAAAAAACACAAAAATCTTACAGCTAACATAGCTAAAGCAAAAATGGGAAAAATGAACAGTTGTTGAATTTAGATGGTTTGAACGTAAGATTTCATATTATTATCATCCAGATTTAATGTACATCTAATACTGTTCATAACGGTTTAAAAAAGAGTGCCCATCTTTCGGTAGGGTGGCCCGGACACGTTGAACGACGTCCTGCACTCCTAGAACATGAAAGGGAACAGCAGCGAGCTGCCTACCACGACGGCGTCGGGAGCTGGAGCAGGAAGGAGAGGAGCCGTGGCCAGAAGTGATTGTCATGGAGAGTCGGGAGCAGAGGGCCTCCCCCTGGCAGTGGAGGGAGGTGGGCACAGCAAGCACCCTCACTCACAGGTGCAGCCTGAGCGAGGACCTTCAGGGAAAACGTCAGGCCCTCGTTAGCGCCCATATATTGTTTTGTCTCTGAGCGGTCCCACGGTCCTCCTTGGACCCTGCAGTCCCCGTGCTCCTCGGGCCCAACAAAATCGTCTCAGTGGCAGTACGGGGTTTGGGAAGGTGTTTTCACCCACTCCTCCCAGGACACCTGCTCCCTCGGCCGCCCTCGCGTGTGTGTGGTCTGGTTCTTCAGCACCACCCTGTCGTCTCCCTGCACCCGGCCGTTAGACCAGGACGAGCTCTGGCTCCTCTGCCTGAGCGAAGATTGCCCTCGATGGGGAGCCCCGGCTCCCCCCACCCCCGATTCGGTGGTGGCAGTGTATCCATGTGTATGAGGTTCGCCGAAGCCCTGGTTAGACCACAAAGTGAACAGCTCACAACCAGGTTTTCATGTGTTCCTTTCTAGGTTTGTCTTAACGTTGACTGCATTCCAAAGGAAAACGGAACAAGACAAAGATCCTAAAGCTTCTTCAGGAAGCTGGTTTCATATGGTGGTTTAGATTTAAATAGTGATTGTCTAGCACCATTTGAAATCAGTGTTCTTGGGGAAGACCTTCTGCACACGCAGCAGCGGGAGTGGACGGGGCCACCCCGACACGGGACAGTGGCAGTGAGAGCCCGCCCGGCGTCGCAGACCTCCCGCAGCTGGAGGCCTCGACTTAGTCACGCGGGATGTCCCTTCGTCAGGACCGCGTCCTCACTTGTGTAATAAACCTTCCATGGTTCTCCTCCTGTAGTGCAGACTCCATCGAGCGTGGGGTAACGGGCTCGAGGGAGGCGAATTGACTCACCTCTGGTCCCTGCCAGCCCTCGCGTCCTCCCGTGACCCCTTTAGAGGATGACTGATTTCTTTTGGTGTTCAGAGTCAATACAATTTTCTAGCACCATCTGAAATCGGTTATAATGATCGGGGAAGAGCACCATGCCACTGTTAACTGGAGAGGATGTGTCGCTGACCTTTGGGGTCATGAATAAGAAGCCAGAAAGCCAACCTACCCAGGTGACTTGACTTTCTCCGTTTTCAAGTTGAGTCCCGTTGCCCCGAATTACATGGGATGTGATACTAATGAATGTTCGCTGTTAACAATTGGTGATATCCCACAGAATTTGTGACGAGTTTTGTTTTGGTGATAGATACTTGGAAAAAGAATAGGTAACATCAGTGCTTGCCTCAGATCATTTGAAAGGACCAGTGAGGGAGTAATTCTGCATGCAGACGGAAGCTTGCATGGCCTCCTGTGAGGACATACCTGCCTGGCCATGGAGCGCATCCCACGGTTAACCAGGTCAGTGTCTTAAAAGGCCGTGCCGGGCTTGAGAGGTTCAGTGTCCGGGCACATGAGGAGAATCGATGGAGGTAACTGGGTTTCTGAGGTTCCTGTCAGGGACAGAACCAAGTTAATCCATTTCCATTCCTTTAGAAAGCAAGGTAAAGGAGACAGGAGATTTTACTTGATCTATTATCCTGAACAACTAGGGAAGGGACGTGGTTTGATGGAGAACAACACCAAGTTTCTAGGTCCAGGCTTCAGGGAGCGTTCTCCCCCACGCCGCCACCCCCGGGGGGCTCATAATGCTGCTTCTGCCCACAGACACTAATTGAACCAAAGGTCAGCCCGCTGCCGACACCCACCATCTTCCAATGATGTCCCAGGGACCGGAAGGGAGAGCGAGGGAATCCCAGGCCCGTCCCAGTTTCGCTCTGGCCCGGAGAAGCTGCCCAGCCCGACAGGTGCTGCCGTCCACCCTGTTCATGGGCTCAGGCCGCCCCTCCCTGCCCCTGCATGCCCGCTCTGCCCTCTGCCCTTCTGTCCTCACTGGACTGGAAAAGCCCTTTTCACCTCAGGGCTCGGGCTTGGGGTGTGCAGCCAATACTGTGGTTCCACCACGCCAAGCCAGCGAGGATGAGGATTCTGTCTCCTCTTTGTCCCGTGGTTGATACAGCATTTCCCCCACACTCTGTCTCACCTGCCGTTGCCCCTGAGCAGTCTTGCTCCCCTGGTCCAGACACTTGCTTTGTGCTTGCACCCCTCTCCCCGAGCAGGGCTCTGGCACCAACAGTTGCCCCCAGTCCTGTACCTCTGTAGTTCCGGTGGCTCAGGCTAGTGTCACCTGCTGTTCTAAACCCGTCTCCATTTAACATGCCAAAACCTTATCTGTGACCTATTCCACAAAACCAGTTCTCCCTGCTCTGCCCGTAGTTAAAGCCGAACCCCTGAAATTGTGTGAGTTTGTGTCCTGCTGAGCCCGCTGCCCTGTTCACATGCACCAGGTCTTGTCGCTGTTCTGTCACTATCCCCTCAAAGTCCGCCCCTCTCTCTGCACCCTGATCCGCCTCCTAGGCGACTCTCTGGTCCCTCCTCTCACGTTTAGTCCAGCTTCTGTGTTGCCACCTGTTCTTTCTAAAACCCGTGTGGGGCTCTTCCTTCTCTGTCCTGCATGCTTCTCCAGGCGCACCTCTCAGGACCTGTTTCCTGAGCTCCCAGCTGCCTGCTACTGCCGCCCTCAGGGAGCCTCCACGTTACCCAGCCTGTACATAACTGTGTGAACTGCCTCTTCTGCCCGGTCGCCCCTCTCCTCCTCCTCGGCTGGGGAGCCCCAGCCTCCAGCTCAGCGGTGTGCTTGCCTGGCTGGGGCCCTAACACTTCCTGTGACAAGGAGGCTCAGAGCACCAGCGATGGCTTTCTCCTCTGTCCCTGGTCAGAACCTTAGGACATGTCTCCTATTGTCCTGTGAGTGCTGGCTTTCTGCTCTTCCCCGCTGGGCTGCAAAATCCTGGGGCTTACAGGTACCATGGGGCACGACAGCACCTACTGCGCGCCTCCAGTGGCCGCTTGCGGGCGCGTGCAGTGCCCTCCGGGCTGTGTTCGTGGCTCGCGTTCCTTCCAGGCTGCTGCTTCCACTTTTCAGCCAATTTTATAGTTTCCCTCCATTTCCTTTAGAGGAAAGGAAACTCCTTCAACGACGACCTCAATTAAATAGGAAGATACGTGTGCTTCAGGAAGGCCACGTCCCTTTCTAACACTTGACCTGCGTTTTTGTGTGTTGTCCAACACGGGTTATCCCACAGGTTTGCTTCTGTGTGAATGAATGAGGGACAGACACGCTTAATGAGTTAGGAAGCTATAAGGAGAATAATAATTATTGAAGGGTCGTTGTGCCCATTCTACAGATGAGCAAACAGGCACAACATATGCGCCCTGACTGAAAAGGGCAGTAACGTTATGCTCAGCAGACTTGAGCCCATTAAAAACAATAATTTGTAGCTACTGAGTGCCAACCCTGTGGGCACCGCCCATCCCTCCGAACAGCCTGCGAGGTGGGTGGCATTTTCCCCATGTTACAGGAAACAGAAGCACAGAATGGTTACGTAACTCGCCTGGGACTCCACAGCTTGTCAACAGGAGAGTCTGAATTCTAACTCAGCTCATAAACACACAGATGTGATTATGACGACGATGATAGCTGATACTGAGCTTGGATGTGTGCTAGGCCCTTGCTTAGCATCTGTGTGAATTTGCTCCTCTAATCTGACTTCCCACATAGTCCTGTGAATTGGGGGTTGTTATTACAATACCTGTTTTGCAGAGAAAGTAAACTAAGAAGAATTACATAACTTGTAACTACAAAGCAGTTGTATGCAGGAGTCTGACTCCAGACCTCCCGGACTCCAGTGATGGGGCACTTGGCACTGTTCTTGTCTCCGTGGGGGAGGTGCTGGTGGTGCTGCTCGTTGGGTAGGCAGCCTCCCCAGTGGCCCCTCCTGACCCCCACCTGCTGTGTCCATGCCTTGTGTAGTCCTCTCCCTTGGAGTGTAGGCTGGGCCTAGCAACTTACTTCTCACGGAGGGACTACATCAGGGGTGACAGGATGTTACTTCTCTCTCTTTTTAAGTGAGAAGAGGGGAGATAGACAAACTCCTACATGCACCCAGACCAGGATCCACCCTGCTACCCCATCTGGGGTTGACACTTGAACCAATCAAGCCACTGGCTGTGGGAGGGGAAGAGGGAGAACGGGGGGAGAGAGGGAGAGAGAAGTAAATGGTCACTTCTTCTGTGTGCCCTGACTGGGAATCGAACCCAGGACGTCTGCGCTCCAGGCTGATGCTCTACCATTGAGCCACCAGCCAGAGCCAGGATGTTACTTCTGAGATTGGGTTACAAATTGACTGGATTTGTAACGTGCTTGCATGTGTGCATGCGCTCCCCTGCTGCCTGTCTCTGTCTCTATCATCTCTGTCTCTGCCATGTTGGGCACTGCCCAGTGGAGAAGCCCCCATGGCAAGGAAATCATGTCTGCAGTCAGTAGCTCACAAGGATCTGAGATTTGCCAAGAGCCACATGAGTGAGCTTGGAAACAAGTCCTCCCTTAGTGATCCTGGGGGTGACTGCAGCTCTGGCCAAAACCTTGCTTGCAGCCTGTGAGAGACTCTGAGCTGGAGGACCCCGTTAACATGTGCCCAGATTCCTGCTGCATGGAAATTGTGACGTAATAAAAGTTTCTTATTTTAAGCCTTTAAGTTTGGGAGCTATTTGTTATGCAGCAAGCAATAACTAACACAGCTGATATATATCCATATCTAGATTAAATTTTTCTGCTTATGGCACCTCATTTTTTTTCACCTAACTTCTTTTTGCAATAATTTAAATTTGCAGAAAAGTTGCAAGCATGGTACAACGAGTTCTTTTATATCCCTCAGGCACTTTCCTCTCTAGTTAATATCTTACATAACTACGGTACATTTGTCAGTACTAAGATGAATCAGTACTTTGTTGACTAAATTTAGACTTCCTTCAAATCTCACTAGGTTTTCTACTGTGTCCTTTTTCTCTTCCAGGATTGGTGTCCTATTTTTATAGCCTGATAGATATCACACTTCATAACGTGTGTGTGTGTATATGTGTGTGTGCATGTGTACACAGAAAAAGAAAAGAAATATATACATACATGTTTGCTAAAATTTGGGTATCTATCCATAGGCAATAAAGGAGTATTAGCAAGGTATTTAATTAGTGGTCTTGTTTATAATTATTTGGAAGAATAACAATTACATTAACTTAAAACCTATTATGTGAAATTACTGAAGGGAGGTAGGAGCAGCTCTGGATAAAAAATAACACCTTAAGTCACAAGTAAACTAAAACATCATATTAATACACTGAGGTGATCTTTTTATTTTCATTTATTAATGACTATCAAATATCACCAGACTTGCAAATGGTTATTTTACATTAGGACATTGATATGAATTAATTTCTATTTATATAGTTTGCAACTACTTAATTTTAATAGAATTTTTTAAATTGTACAATTTAATTTTTTTTTTACAGAGACAGAGAGTCAGAGAGAGGGACAGACAGACAGGAACGGAGAGAGATGAGAAGCATCAATCATCAGTTTTTCGTTGCGACACCTTAGTTGTTCATTGATTGCTTTCTCATATGTGCCTTGACTGTGGGCCTTCAGGAGAGTGACCCCTTGCTCAAGCCAGCAGCCTTAGGTCCAAGCTGGTGAGCTTTGCTCAAACCAGATGAGCTCACGCTCAAGCTGGCGGCCTCGGGGTCTCGAACCTGGGTCCTCTGCATCCCAGTCTGACGCTCTATCCACTGCGCTACCACCTGGTCAGGCAATTTAAAATATTTTAATAAGCTAAAACATTAATACACTAAGGTGTTTTTTATTTTCATTTATGAATATCAAATATCACCAGATTCGCAAATGGTTATTTTTGCATTATGATATTGATACAAGTTCATTTCATATAATATGCAAGTACTTAATTTTTTTATAACTATTTAAATGGAAACTGGGACTACTAATTTCCTTTATTCATAATCCCTGTGCAGTGTGATCCTGGCCAGGTCACTCAGACTTTCTGGGCTTATTTCCTTTAGGGTCAAGTTATACTGCTAAATTTTACAGTGAATTACTCATGCACTGCAACTGCTTCATAGTTTCAAACCTTTGAAATACAAAACTGTGTAAAGGGCGCTTGAACTTTCTGTTCCCTAATTGCTTAAACATTCAGCTGCATGGTTTTGCAGCATTTCCTAGTGATCCTTAAAGAACAACCCATATAAAAGTAACACTTGCAGGTGAGAGTGAGTGGTATTGCTTGAAGGAGAAAGGGCATCCTGATTGAGTTTTTAGAATACAGTGTATTCATGAGGAAATCAGGTGATGGAGGAGAAAATGACAAGTAGCTAAGCTTTGGATAAATCCTAAAAAGCTATTACATGACACAATTAAAAAAAAAATCTTCTTGTCAGCCTACCAAAGAAACAAGCAAACAAACCACGCAAAAAGAATAACAACAAGAGAAACAAATCGGAACTCTGAAAATATTGCGTCCATGAGAGCCTGAGTCTTGGTGATCAAGGTTTGCTGCGTGGCTTGACTCTGAGGGACCTGTGTTGCCAGAATGACTCACCTCATTCTTGATGATTGACTACTGAATCAGACAGCAAAGAAGATGGTGAAGAAGGAGGGGGTGCCAAAGGATAGAGAAATGGCATATAATTCAGAAGAAGAAGCAAAACACACGAAATCTCATTCACAGCGCTTGATGTCCAAGAACTCTTAAATCCATGACGTCTTCTGCACGTCTCTACTTGGAAATGAAAAGTGTCAGGAAATGAAAAGCTCAGGGTCTCTCACAGGCTGCTGGTTTTGTCAGGTGACAGAAAGCAAGCTGCTCAGTTGACTGAAGAATGGGATGGCATGCATAAATATTTCTATTTTGCATATTTGGAGGTTAGTACATAATTCATGTCTGTCTATTGTGCCTAAAATTCTAGTCTCATTTCTTCGGAATAACAGCTGATCCTCAGATACTATGGTAAACAGAAATCATCGAAGGTTTTAATTTAATCCATCATCCTCTGCTTATGAAACCAGATGTAGAAATACATTGTAGAGACTTTTGTAAACAGCCCTCCCTTAGCCAAAAATAAAACCTGTGTATTAGCTAGACAGAATCCATTCTGGAGTGTTTTTGATTTTTTTTTTTTATGGGTGAGGTCACATTTACATAGTATAAGATTCACTTTCAAGTTGACATTTCAGTGGCTTTTAGTACATTGACAATATGCTTCAACCATCAACACTAATTCTAGAACATTTTGATCACCCCCCAAAAGAAACTCTGTAGCCATTAAATAGACACCCTTACCTGCTCCCCCATTCCCACCCCCGCCCCCACCTCCCTGCCTTCTAGCTCCTGGTAACCACCAATCCCCTTTCTTTGGATTTGGACATTTCATATAAATGGAATCACACAACGTGTAGTAGCCTTTTAGGACTGGCTTCTTTCACAGTGCTTTCAAGGTTCATCCATGTTGTGGCAGGTGTCCGCACTGCCTCCTTTCTATGACTTGAGTCCACTGCTGGGATTCAGCCTGTTCACACCGGTTCGGCAGAACCGATACTTAATATTTTGTTGAGTTTGGCGAACCAGTTGTTAAAATGGCACTTGTAATCAGGGTTCTCTCTCAGGTGGGCACCTGAGCAGCCGCCCAATGTGGAAATCACAAGTTGACATTCCTCACTCTCTCTTTTTTAACGTTCATCTGCGCAACAGCGTATTCTAAGCACCTGTAGTGATGCTCATCCGTCCATAGGTGAAAACAATTGCAAAGGAGGGCGCCAATCCAGAAGCAATATGGAACTATCTTGAATAACAGTTGTACTGTTTTTTTGTCAGGTATTATTTAATATTTTTTCATTAATATTTTAAAGCTCTAGTTTTGTGTATCTTTTATTGTTTTTATTTCAGTGTTAAATGCATGAAATAATAAACTACCTTTCAGTTTATCTTTTTTTATACTTAAAACATTCATTAGGGCAAAGAACCAGTTACATTATTTGCATCCCACCACTGGCTGAATCCTATGCCGCCATGTGCATGTATCCATGCATCAGTCTGATGGGCATTTTGTTACGTTTACACCCTGTATTTCTATCAACGTCACACGTGTGCACGGACTAACACATGAGACGGCACCGAGGCCGTCCTCTGGGCCCCGCCCGCAGACGCTGCCAGCCTGTGCGTCTGTGTCTCCTGGTGATTTTCGTCCACTTAGCACATGTGAGTGGCTGTTTCTTCATTGGGACTTGACGTTTTCACTTTTTCTATGGGAAACGAGGACCTGGCTCTGATACCACCACTCTGGTACAGACCACGCATGCACCTGCACCCTTCTGTTGTAGCACAGTGTCTTGGTCAAATCAAGAATGAGTGTCGACCCTGGCCGGTTGGCTCAGTGGTAGAGCGTCGGCCTGGCGTGCAGAAGTCCTGGGTTCGATTCCCGGCCAGGGCACACAGGAGAAGCGCCCATCTGCTTCTCCACCCCTCCCCCTCCTTCCTCTCTGTCTCTCTCTTCCCCTCCCGCAGCCGAGGCTCCATTGGAGCAAAGATGGCCCGGGCGCTGAGGATGGCTCCTTGGCCTCTGCCCCAGGCGCTGGAGTGGCTCTGGTCACAACAGAGCGACGCCCTGGAGGGGCAGAGCATCGCCCCCTGGTGGGCAGAGCGTCACCCTCTGGTGGGCGTGCCGGGTGGATCCTGGTCGGGCGCATGCGGGAGTCTGTCTGACTGTCTCTCCCCATTTCCAGCTTCAGAAAAATTAAAAAAAAAAAAAAAAAAGAATGAGTGTCAATAAGAGATAACACTGTTGACAGCATGGCCACATAGCTACGTTAACTTATATAACTAAGTTCTGAAATTAATAATGCTATCATGTTTTATATTTGCTTACTTTTCCATGTTCTTAATCCCCAGGCCTGACCCTGTGCAGCCGTCACACTCATCTCGGCACCTGAGGGCCTAGCACACTCACTCGGTGCCGTCTTTTTTGGGCAGAGCCATGCATCCCACCAGGATCTGGACGGGTGGCTTTCTGGGCCCAGTCCCAGGTCGTCATCCTGGGCTTCCCCTCATTATGGTCCTGGAAGTGCCCTTACTCTCTCCCGGGTGGATCCCCCACCCTGGATCCCAGGACCTGCCCTGCTTGTCGTCTGACCCTCATCCCATCCCTCAATCCTGGTACACGCCTTCCGTAGTTTCCCAGGGAAGGGTGACAGGAAGTTGTCCGAGGCTTTGCATGTCACGCTTACATGTCATTGATAATTTGGCTGGTGGTGGCATCCTGACTGGACACAGGTTTCTCCGTGGACATGGGGTTTTCTAGCTCCTAGTGCTGTTGAAAAGTATGATATGCTGATTTCTGCCCCTTTTTCTCTGGAAGCTTTTAGGAGATTGTTTATTCCTCACGTTGGAGAATTTGTATAATTACATTTAGATTTTGATTCATTTTTAGAGACAGGAGAGAGAAAGAAGAGGGGAGGAGCAGGAAGCATCAACTTCCATATGTGCCTTGACAGGGCAAGCCCGGGGATTTGAACCAGCAACTTCAGTGTTCCAGGTCTATGCTTTATCCACTGCGCCACCACAGGTCAGGCTTTTGGGGGACCAGTGTAGGCATTTAATGTCTCTCTCATGCTGGAGGCTTATCTCTGTCACCATGAGAAAGTACTGCTGTTATTTTTCCAGGGGGTTCCTTTCCTCCTTCTCATCAGTCTTTCTCTCCAGAACTGTTACTTTTCACGTGTGAGATCCTGGATAAACCCAGTAATGTTTCCTACTTTTTCCTTTCCAGCTGCCCTATTTTTGAACTTGTTCTACGTTCTATGAAAAGACCCACCTGGATTTCCAAACTTTCACACCAAAGTCTGATTTCTGCTAAATTACTCTTAATATCTGAGAGTTTTGGGCTCTCTTTCTTATTCTTGTTTTGAGGATTCACAGATGTTGAGGATGTTAAAACAAGGGTTTCCCCCTTTTTACGGTTTTCTGCCCAGCACTGTCTGCTGCTTCTGAGCTCCTTGTGCTTGCTTTCTGGGTTTTATCTTCCGTGTGAGAGGATCACTCAGATGTCTGGCGTTCAGTGATTCTTCGCTCTCCATTTACGTGGAAGGACAGGGCCTGAAAACTGCTGAAGCTATCAGGGTGTCTGTCGACAGACTTCTCTGCTGGTGGGTCTCACCTTAGGGCACATGGTTGGCAGAATAATGACAACTCTCCCCCCTCCAAAGACAACCACAGCCTGACCCCCAGATTCTGTGTAAAGGTTCCCTCCGCAGCCAAACGAATTTGCACCTGGGACCCAGGTTAAGGCCCAAGCTGAGAACAGCAGCCTGCATCCGCCAGGTGGGATGCATCCAAGCTCACGTGTCCTTCCGAGCACAGAACCTTCCCCTGCTGAGTCGGAGGGCATGAGGTGTGGTGATGCTGGCTGTGAAGGTGGAGGGTGCCCCCCACACACACCCACCGAGCTGCGGAACAAAGCCTCTAGAAGCTGGAAAGGAGAAAACAGACTCTCCCCTGGAGCCTGCAGAAGGGAGCGGCATGCTGGATTCCAGCAGGCCCAGTCGGGCCTCGGCCTCCAGGCTGGTCAGAGGTAGGTCTGTGCTGGTGAAGTCGCTGCGTGTCACACGAGCAGTGACGAGCAAATACAGGGCAATCAGAGGGAGACGCAGGTGCTTCCCAGACAGGTCCCAGGCCCTCACTCACAGGGCCTAGGGGCCGGTTCTCTCCCGGTCTGGTCGGCTTCCTCAGACAGACTCCTTCTGTCTCCTGCTGGGGGTGTGCCAGGTAGGCTCACTGAGACAGGTGATTGCCCGTTTTACTGGAATAAAACACTGACTGTCGGTCTTCAGGGCTGTGCAGACATGGGGGGAGGCTGCTGAGGGTGCACAGGTCTTGAAAGCCACAGCTAGGACAGGTGACATTGTCGCTGAAGACTTGGGCCTGCAGCCCTGGGGCGGAAGCTGGAGGTTTCAGGAAAACCCGGGAGCCACCATGTGTCCCCACCGAGGTGGCTGGGAAGTGGGAGCAGGTGGGAGAGGGCCATGAACCCGGCACACCTGAGCGTTGGAGTGATGGTAGTCACTTCACCAGGTGTCCCGAGACTCATGCGGGTTCCTCTCGCCCGGCAGCTGGGGAAGGGGTCCCGGGAGTCTCCTCGGGGGTTGCAGCCCTGGCTGGGCACGGTGGTGGCAGTGCTGGTTCCCTGACTGTCCACAGCCCAGCACAGAGGCACGGGCCTGGCTCCCAGGCGCTGAGAGCCAGACAGAGGACAGGGGCCGGGGTCTCCTCAGAATGTGGGTTTACACGTCGCCCCTCATCTCAGCAAGGCGCCTGCTTCTCCCTGGGCTGTGCCTGGTGTCCCTCGGCACAGAGCATCCCTGGTGACTTGTGGGGACCTGAAAGGAACCGAGCCCCCGCACGCTCCCCGTCTCCAGAGGTAACGGCACCTCTGGGCCGTCCCACCGTCTGCGGGATCATGCTGCCCCAGGGGGCTTCATTCTCTGGGGCCTCAGGCGTCGGCTTCCTTTGCTGTGCTGAGAGTATTGACCACATGTCCGTCCCCCTCTGAGACTGTGACGGCAGCTCTCGCCAGCTGCTGACCGTGCAGTTTCTCTTGTCCTCATGAGCCCTGACTCTTCCTGTATCATCATCCTCTTAGTGGGGTTTTGGCAGGAAATGGACAAGTTCACTATGTTTAACTGGATGGCTATAGATTTTTAAGATAAACCATACGATGTCGTGCAGAGAGCTCAAAGTCAGGTGACCTAGGCCTCATGCCAGCCGTCCTACCATTTCAGTGGGAAGGAGCCCAGTTTTCTCATCTCAGAAACAAGTTGGTCCCATGGAGGACCTTCCTGAAGACACTGATGACCGCTGTGGCCCCTCTCCCTTAAAAAAATACAGTAAACACACACACACAGAGAAGTGAGGATGATATTTTACAAGGTCCACAGGTCCCCCAAGACCTTGCGCAGACTCTCTGAGAGGATTAACCCCTAAATTCAGAACCCTGGGCTTAGATAGATCACCTCTGAGGTCACTTGTAGACCTGACATTCTGATTCTTAAAGCTGTTAAGGTTTAAATATAGTAGATTTCAAAGGGGACGCTTTGAGCTGGCCTTGTTATGAGTTCATGAAATAGTGTTCAAGGTACTATATATTTATCGGGAAACCAAAATAGCTGGAATGTAAGAATAAGTGTGAATTCAGTTCAGAGAGGTCAAGGGACTTAGGGATGTACGTGGCTTGGGGGCTTCCGGGTGGCCAGTCTGCATGGCTAGTGAGGAGTGGCCAGAGACCAGGGCAGCTCTCTCTTGCCTGCTAACTATGAACAGCGCACAAGATCATGGCGAGAAACCCAAGCAGAGGCTTGGCTGGCGGGCACCGAGCACTGTCCAAGTGACATTCGCAGTGGTCTCCATGATGTTGCTCTCTCACAGTGCGTCACTGTCAACAGCAATGTCAAGAAAACAAGCTACAGTGACAACCCAGCTAGGTTGTAGCACCACCATGTACCCAAAAACTGACATTATTTCTGGTCTCTTGGGACCTGAGGACAGCCCCGCTGCTCGGCTCTGTGAGTGTTAGACACACGGTGTCTGGGTGAGGGGCAGGTGGACTCGTGTGGGCCGCAGGTAAGTGGCTGGCAGTCAGCTGTTTCCCGTGAGCTGAGAAAGGTGAGCAGAACGAGGAGGGCACCATCTTCGCCTGGGTCAGGAGGAGCGTGAAGGGTGGTCTCCCTACTCACCTGCCTCCAGGAGGCAGTCTTCTCTCCAGACCTGTAGTGCTAAGGTCCACCCTTGATGCTGATTGCCTCCATCTGCTCTCTGAACCCCAGGTGCACTGTGTGATGGGATTATTGTGAGCCGAAGGATGCCACACAGCTGTCAGCGTGGCGCCATCTTCCTTTGCCTCCGTAATTACATTCACTTGTCTTTCTTTTGCACACATTAACTCTCTAGAGCAGTGGTTCTCAACCTATGGGTCGTGACCCCGGCAGGGGTCAAACGACCAAAACACAGGGGTCGCCTAAAGGCATCGGAAAATACCCCCGCCGGGGTCGCAACCCACAGGTTGAGAACCGCTGCTCTAGAGAGTTGAGTCTGCTGAGTAAAAGCAATGCATGGTTATTGCATCATGCATACAGTGAAAGCAGCAACTCCACCAGCCAGTCCTTCCTTAGGAAAAAAAAAAAAAAAGACTTTGAAATGGGTTTTTGCAGTATTGACCCCATTCGACAGCTGGTAAAACAGAGGCATCAGAAGGGAGAACCGTTGTCTTGGCACCTACACAGTGGGTCAGTGAGGGCTGGGGAGAGGCCCCAGCATCCTCCCTGCTCTACCCCTTCTAGGCATAATGGCCACCCATTGCCATTTGCTTTGATTTTCTTGAGAATAGAGTTTAGAACCTTATAGAAATTGTGTTTTGTTAGTAAGTTCATGAGGTGTGGGGGTTTTTTGCATTGATTTTTTAATTCCCATGATCTTCTAGAGAAGTTCAGGGCTATACACGCCCCCCCCCCTTTACTCTCTATCTGTGAGGTCCAGCGGACAGCCTTTCACTGATGGCCTTGGAGCCCCCTGCTTTGAAAAGCCTGGTTCCACCCTGGTGGCCTTACCTTAGTGCCCAGTGGCCAACCCTGCCCACTGCGTGGAAACAATGGACGACTTCCTGAGCTGGCACAGCCCTGGTATGTGGGTGCAGTCAGGAAGCTTTGGGCCAAGCTATGCAGACTTGCTGTCTCAGGATTAGCACTTCCTCAAAGCCAGAGGGGAGCGGCAGGCAGAGGGCACGTAACTCATCCTTCTGGAAGATGGAGGGGTCTGCAGAACAGGGTGCTTATTCATCAGAAGTCACAGAAGGAGGTCTGAGAGGAGGGGGAGGAAGGAGGATGCTTCTGCTTCTCCAAATCCTGTCTCCATGGAAATGAGAAGTCCCCAAGATTATGGCCCGGTACCAATCTGCATCAGCCCCGAACATGTTGGCCACCACCTGCTCTGGGTTGGGCAGAGATGGTGCAAGCCTGGCAGAGGTTGAGTGGCCAATGCTGTGCCAAAGCCTTGATGTGGCAGGAGGTGGCAGGACGAGCTATTGGAGTGTGCCAGTTGGGTGCCAGCCGCCTTCACTGTCAGAACTGGTCTCGGTAAAATGCACAGCCCTCAGGTATACTTTGGTAGGAGGCATTTTTTCACTCTGTAAAAACAGCTGCCTCTCCCTTCAGGCTCCCTTCCTCTGACTGAACACGCCAGAGGAGAGGGTCAAGGGCAGGCAGGAGAACAGGGACAAAGGAATAAGGTGTGGATGGTACGTCGAGCCTTGTTCTGATCCGAGCTCGCTTACAACGTCCTGTGTATGCAGAACAAACAAATGTGGGGAAAAGGCTGGAAGAAATGTCCGTGAACAGAGCTTCAATAACAAAACAGTGAACAGACATGAGATTCCTGGGGTGACCCTGCCTGTGAGTGACGTCAAAATGACCTTGGAAAGGGTACTGATTGAACTGTGCATTAAAAAAAACAAACCTGCTAGTCTCATTTTTCCTGCCTAAAAGCCAAGGTCAGCAACAGTACCTCACTGAGAGGCCTGGAAAGTGAAAGTGGCCAGTTCATGCAGAGAACAAGGGATGGTGGACACGTACATTGACCTTTTCTCAACTGAAGGTAATGAGGCTGGAGGAGATGGGCTAGATTCTGGGTCGCTGCGTGGGCGTTTCCTGCGCTTGTGCCTCTGCCCCCACAAAACGGAGTTCCTTGGTGGTGTAGGATGTGAGGACTATGGTCATCTGAGTTGTAGGAGTGCCCCCCAAACCAGAACATGCCAACAGTTCCTCTTTGCCTTCTGAAATGCAAGATAGACCCTGAACAGCAGGGTTTCTTATTTCTTTGGTAGCTCAGCAATAATACGGTTGAACAAAGACTTACTGAACACCTACTATGATCCAGGCACTATCTACACCCTGAGAGGGGGGCTTCCTCAGTGCCATTTCCACCTGAAGATATCGGTAAACTGACTGCAGGTGCCATATTTTCATGCCAGAGGAGACCCATGCTATTCTCTGGACAAAGTTGATGTCTGGTCCAGCAGGCCACAACATTCTCTCCACAGTACTTAAAATTTTAAGTTCTGAGAAAGGGACGCTAGGGGAATACCCTGATGTCCAGATAAAAGACTCTCTGAACCTGATGCTGACCAGTGTCCTCCCGAGCCAGCCCAGGAAGGGCTGAGCAGCAGGTTTGTCCTTCCTAAGCAGATTCCTGTGTGTCCTTCGTTCATGTCACCTCCGCACACTAATCTCTGTCCCGGCGGGTGCAGGGAGCTGGTGGAGATGGAGCTGCAGTTTTTGTCTATGGGACAGATTTAACACCTGCCTGTCACTGCCATCTCGCTGGCTGGCACTACTCAATCCGCTCAAGCTCCCAGCCAGCAGGAGTCCCAAGAATCATGACTGGGATCTCACAGCCAAATGGAATTCACCTCTAAAGTGAGGTTTTCAGCTGGCCAGACTTCATCACTCAGATATGTCTGCCCCTAACTTGAAATGGGAGGTGAGGGGAAAGTCAAGATCAGAGCTCAGGACTCTGGAGCCTCTGGTTGGGCTTCAGATCAGAATGGATCACTGTCTTGTCACAATCCTTCCAACACGTGGTATCTCTCTGTTCCACTCATTCTGCCTTGCATGAGAGTCACTCCTATTCATGTTTTTTCCCTAATAGACTGTGAGCTGTGTGATGCCAGGGTCCATGTTTCCAGCATACATCAAGCACAGTGTGGGCACTTCATCTTTAGAGGATTAACCCATGATAAAGCTTTATGTAAGCCCTGGCCGGTTGGCTCAGCGGTAGAGCGTCGGCCTAGCGTGCGGAGGACCTGGGTTCGATTCCCGGCCAGGGCACACAGGAGAAGCGCCCATTTGCTTCTCCACCGCTCCGCCGTGCTTTCCTCTCTGTCTCTCTCTTCCCCTCCCGCAGCCAAGGCTCCATTGGAGCAAAGATGGCCCGGGCGCTGGGGATGGCTCTGTGGCCTCTGCCTCAGGCGCTAGAGTGGCTCTGGTCGCAACATGGCGACGCCCAGGATGGGCAGAGCATCGCCCCTGGTGGGCGTGCCGGGTGGATCCCGGTCGGGCGCATGCGGAAGTCTGTCTGACTGTCTCTCCCTGTTTCCAGCTTCAGAAAAATGAAAAAGAAAAAAAAAAAAAGCTTTATGTAAACACAGATTTTCTGGATGTCAGCAGCACCACATGGGAGCGGGAACCCCCCACTCTGAGAAGTGGAAGTCTCATCGTGGCCATTGCGGTAGAAACTACGGTGAAGCTATTATTATTTCCTAGAAATTGAGGGGGAAAATATTGTGCTTGACCTGCATTCAGTTTACTTTGATTCCAGTTGGTTCTCTATTTTAAAACCTCCTCCTATTCAGATGAGATTCAGGAACTCGGAGCATCAAAATCTGTACATTTTAACAAGAAATACTCTCTGAATCTTATTCCTCACAAGACGCTCAAGGGAGAAGATGAACTTTATAGCTTAAATACCTGGCTAATCAAATTAGAGAAGGGAAGATGGGCAAATATTCTTTCCTGTACCACCTTGAACACATCCCACAACTATGAGAGTTTGAATCTCCTGCCATTGTAAAAGTTGAAATTTCAAGATCAGAGGATTCAGCACCATGGTCAGAGACAAACATTAAAATTGGGCCTGAAGAAAAATAAAGGGAATCTTTACCTGGAGAATTCTAAACAACACCAAGATAGCACTCTGCATCTGTTGGAATGGCCAAAATTCAGAACACCGTCAACATTAAGTGCTGATAAGGATGTAGAGAGACAGCATCTCTCATTTATTGTGGTGGGAATGCAAAATGGTACAGACACTTGGGAAGACAGTTTGGCAGTTTCTTCTTTTTTTTTTTTTTTTTTTTTTTTTTACAGGGACAGAGAGAGAGTCAGAGAGAGGGATAGACAGGGATAGACAGACAGGAATGTAGAGAGATGAGAAGCATCAATCATCAGTTTTTTGTTGTGACACTTTAGTTGTTCATTGATTGCTTTCTCATATGTGCCTTGACCACGGGCCTTCAGCAGACCGTGTAACCCCTTGCTTGAGCCAGCGACCTTGGGTTGGGCCCAAGCTGGTGAGCTTTCTGCTCAAGCCAGATGAGCCTGCACTCAAGCTGGCGACCTCAGGGGTCTCGAACCTGGGTCCTCTGCATCCCAGTCTGATGCTCTATCCACTGTGCCACCGCCTGGTCAGGCTGTTTCTTACAAAACTATATACACCCTTACCATGTGGTCCACATATTTCATTCCTCAGTATTTACACAAAGGGATTGAAAAATTATTTCCACCCAAAAACCTGCACATGGATGGTTGTAGCACTTTTATTCATAAATGCCAAAATCAGGAAGCAACCAGGATGTTTTTCAGTAGGTGAGTGAACAGAAAAATTGTGGTACATCCAGACAGTAGAATATTATTCAGCACTGAAAAATGAGCTACCAAGCCATGAAAAGACTTGAAGGAAACTTAAATACATGTTAGTGAATGAACCCAATCTGAAGAGGCTCCATACTGTGTGATTCCAACTAGATGACATTCTGGAAAAGGCAAAACTATGGAGACTATAAAAGAATCCAGGGTTACCAAGGGCTAGTGGGGAGGGAGGGATGAATAGGCAGAGCCCAGAGGATTTTTTGGAGCAATGAAATTACTCTGTGTGACACTGTAATGGTGGGTACATGTGCTTATACATTTGTCCAAACTAAGAGAATGTCCAATACCGACAGTGAGTACTGATGTCAACTGTGGATCCTGTGTGGTCATGATAGGTCAATGTAGGTCCTTTAGTTGCAGTAAATACACCACTCTGCTGGTGGATGTTGATAACAAGAGATTATGCATGCATGATGTCAGGGGATTTATAGCCCACCTCTAAACCTACCTCTCAATTTTGCTGTAAACCTAAAATGACTCTTAAAAAATATTCCTCTTCCCCCACTCTAATGGCCTTCAAGCCAATGCTCAGCTCAGCCAGAAAAAAGACCCTCAACCTCCCAGCTCCATGCTATGGTAGGTACCCTTCTGTCTTTAGGTGATGCTTGAACCAGGACCCAGATCCACAGCTGAGTATCAATATGAATTTATCTCATTAGGTGTCTTTTTTATTTTGGGGTAAGTGCTTCCCTCATGTTGATTTTTGATGTCTGCTAATCTGTGAAATGAAGAGAGACATGGTATCTCTTAGCTGTGTTAATCCAAATGTCAGAGAGCTCCTACAAGACAAAGAAGGTAAGGGGCTGACGCCCTGGTCCTAGAATCATTCCTGTGTCTCTCAATGGTTCTTGTAAGAGAAAAGCTAAACCTATGCAAGTATGGACAAATCTGAGGTGCGGGTGGCACTGGAGGGGAAGAGGGGACATCTTGAGCATTCCTTATGTGCCAAGTGTGACATGGAAATTGCCTCACTGCACACTTGCAGCAGCCTATGCAGATAAGAATTGCTCTCTTGCTCCCTTTACAAGAACACGTGCACAGATGCAGTTGCCCAGCCGTGGTGAGGAAACCTTTCTTGCTGACACTCTGCGTGCCTCGCATCCCATAAGCCATGCTTTCCTGGTGAGGTACATGAGTTAAGCTTCACATACACACTGTGTTGCCTTCTCAGAGTGCCCATCATTCAAGGTTTTGTTTTCCTTATTTCAAAAAGTTTAGCATCCAGCAAAGTCAGAAGTAAGATCCTTCTATACACGGGGTGTACAAAATGTTCAGTGAAACACATTGGTCACAGATGACGAGCTGCTGCTTTGATGTAGACTTGAAGAATGTATGACATTGAAACTGCAGCAAATATTACAAAGTAACAGGGACACACATATGTACACCCATGCTCCTTATGTCCCAGTGGGAAACATGGCAGATGCAATCTCCGTACAGAGTGTTCCTGGGAACAGAGCAATGATTACCTTCCACAGCCCAGGACTGTTAGTTAATTACTGTTTATTGAGTGCCTAGGTGCTTCCTTTAAGATACACTTCAAATCGTCCCTTATAATTCTTCTTGCAAGTTGTCAAATCAGATGCTGCTTTTATGGAGCAGTCTAACTTCTCTGGAATCTAATGTATGTGCTGCTTTCATCTCCAAATACCCTCCTTCCTGTTTAATTTATAGCACTCCCATGACTCACTGTTCGGTGAAGCCACCACACCTTTTGCAGTCCCGCCTGCACGTATTGCTAAGAGTCTCCCATGTTGGAAAGAAGAATTCATGAGTGACATGAATACTATGAGACACTAAAATCAATTTGTCCTACAAACGTGAAACAATAAATGACACATTAATTTGTTTAAGCCCCATGTGTCTCTCTCATAGCCTGCAGCCTATGCTTATAAAGTTTTCTGCACTTTTATGGCACAGGGCATGCCTGGAAACTCATCATAAGATAGTGTGTGCCTAGTTAAATATTTTTTGGTTCTCACATGGTATATACATTCTTTTTGAATTAGTATAAGGGGATAAAGAAAAGGGAAACCTAGATATCATTAAATTGGTAAATTTAATTTAATCATTAAAGTAGTGTAAAAATAAAACAATGACAGATAAAGCAATGAAATGAGGAAACTCTGTATCCATGTTTTTCTACCTCTCTGTGTGGACCAGTTTTTCTTTTCCTTGAAACTGATTTCTAGTTTCATACTGCTGTGGTCAGAGAAGAGGCTTTGTATGATTTTAATCTTCTTAAATTTATTGAGACGTTTTTGTGGTCTAACATCCTAGAGAATGTTCCATGTGCACTTGGAAAGAATGTATATTATGCTGCTTTGGGGTGAAATGCTCTGAAAACATAAATCCATCTGGTCTAATGTGTCATTTAAGGCTGCTGTTTCCTTGTTGATTTTCTGTCTGGAAGATCTGTCCATTGATGCCAATGGGTGTTAAAGTCCCCTCTATGACTAGATTACTATTACTCTCTCTCTCTCTATGTCTGCCATGATTTGCTTTATATATACTACTCACAAAAATAAAGGGGATATTTTATCGCTTCCTATTCATTTTTAAATATTCCCTAATTTTTGTGAGCAGTATATTTAGGTGCTCTTATATTATGTGTGTAAATGTTTACAAAGATTACATCCTCTTGTTGGATCCATCTTTTTATCATTATGTGGTGTCTTTTGTCTCTTATTATAGCCTTTTTAATGGGATTTACTGGGGTGACATTGGTTCACAAAATTACACAGGTTTCAAGTGTACAACTCAATAAATCATCATCTTCATACTGCATCTTACACCCATTATAGCCTTTGTTTTAAAATCTATTTTGTCTGATGTGGGATTGCTACTCCTTATTTTCATTACCATTTGCATGAAATATCTTTTTTCGTCTCTCTCAGTCTGTGTGTTTCTATCTGAAGTGGGTCTCTTGTATATAGCATATATATGGGGTTTTTAATCATTCAGCTGCCCTGTCTTTTGACTGAGCATTTAATACCCTTGGGTAACCAATTGTCTTTCTCTTGCTGCTTTTAAGATCATTTTGCCATTTTTATGTTGTGTCTTGGTGTGAGCCTCTTTGGGTTCATCTTCTTTGGGACTCTCTGTACATCCTGGACTTGTGTATCTTTTTCCATCACAGAATTAGGAAAGTTTTCAGTCATTATTTCTTCAAATAGGTTCTCAATCCCATACTTTCTCTTCTCCTTCTGGTACCACTACAGTGTGGATATTGTCATGCTTGATGTTGTCCCAAGGCCCCTTAAACTAGTCTCTTTAAAATTTTTTTTTTCTTTTTGCTGCTCTGATTGGGTATTTTCTGCTACCTTGTCTTCCAAATCAGTGATTCAGTCCTCTGCTTCATCTAATCTGCTTTGATCCCTTCTAGTGTGTTCTCTGTGTGTGTGTGTGTGTGTGTGTGTGTGTATTTTTATTCCCAAAGCCTCTAGTGTGTTCATTTCAATATTGTATTCTTCATTTCTTACTGGTTCTTTTTAATGGTTTCTATGTACTTTAATATGCTACCTTTGTTTCTCACTGAGTTCATGCATTCTTCTCTTATGTTTCTTGGGCATCCTTATATTGTTTTGAACTCTGCATCTGGTAGACTGCATGCCTCCATTTTATTTTTATTTTTTCTGGGAATTTCTCCTGCTCTTTTCTTTAGGGCATGTTTCTCTGCCTTCCCATTTTGGCTGCCTCTCTGTATTTGTCTATGTACTAGTGAGATCTGCTGTGTCTTCCAGTCTTGGTGGGTTGACCTTATGTAAGAGATGTCCTGTGAGGCTCAGTGGTGCAGCCGCATGATTTTTTGGATGGTAGACATTTCTGAATAAGTTCCCAGCACTCACCCAATTTGATGGTACTATAAAAAAATAATGTACATAAAATCCACATTCAGACAACTTTGTGGCAAGTATCTCCCTCCTTCTCTTTTCTCTTCCTAATTGAACACCAATTTTGTTCAGAGGGATGAGAGGAAATATATCCCCCATTAAAAATACATAATATATGAGATTTCCCTGTGTCAGTTCTGGCCAATGTTGCTAACAAAAGTCTTCCAGGTGTCTATATGAAAAGCTCTGATGTGCCTCCACCATGCACAGCTCATTCTTCCTGCCTTGAATGCTGATGTGAAGCCTGGTACCACAGCAATCATTTTTGCAACCATAAGGTGATGAGTGTGAGAATAATACAAGCTAAAGATAACTGAGAAATGTGGCAGGAATCAGGTATAGGGCAGCCCTATTGCCTCCTTTACCAGCCCTGCACTTCTTATGAAATAAACATCCACCACACTTGTTTAAATCACCGTTAATGGGGTTCTTGGTTGCTTGTGGCCAAGTGTAACAATAATAAATACAACCTTGCACACATCTTAGCTTCTGTCTCTAAAATCCCCAAACTAAAGTGATACGTTTTTCTTAAATTCAGAGAGAAGCTAAGTAGCCATGTTTGCTAATTTGGGGGTTAGTTTAAAGCTCTACAATAAATTATTGTATTCATAACTGTCAACTAGAGATAAATAACAGAGTTCATGTTAAAAAATGAAATAAATATGTAAGTAATTACATATAAATACTTGCTGGATCTCAGGATAAAAGAAAACTAGGTTAAAAAAAATCAACAAAGTTAGACCCTTTAGATTGGCAAAACTCATTGTCTGAAACACTGTTGTTGGCAAGACTATGGGGCAATGGGATCTCTGAGCACTCTTGAATAGGTGAGCTGGTGCAATGACTTATTTGGAAGGGCTGTTATCCACAGTGTAGTAAAGATGATGAACACACCCAGTGACCCAGAAAGTCTTGCACATGTGCCCAAGAGATTTGCAGAAGAATGTTTGTTGTGGCACTGTTTTATAACAATGGAAACCTAGCAATAACCTAGACATCCATCAAGAGATGAATGGATAAAACATTGTGATATAGTCTCACAATGTTAAAAAGAAAAACAAAAGCAAAACTCAGATTTACATATCAAAATGCATAGAATTTGTGCTGTGCTGTGCTAGAACCAATCAAAAGTTGATGGTTAAAATGTCAGGAATTTTCAAGGTGGTTACTAGTGTATCAGTAGCTTGGGATCAGCCAAATGAGAAGTATTTACACCATGGAAATTAGAGTCATAGATCACCTCCCTCACCCCCCACCTCCAGCAAGAGCTAGTAGTTAAATATACTTTCCAGCATATCCCTGGATAGATTTCAAAAACAGTGTTTATTTTAAAAGGCAAGTTGCAGAATAATAACCATAGGGTAGCATATATTTAAAGCTTAAAACGTAAAGAAATGCTATATATTTATAATATTTATCAATAATAATAAAATGTAATCCAGAAGGATAAATGCCAAGATTTTGATAATGATTGTGGAGAAGGGTATGGTGAAGGGGAAAGGGGGCTTGAACTTTTTATCTTTTATGTTCTATTTTTAAAGTCTCAAAAGCCAAAAACAGGAGAAACATTAATTTTGTCAATGAGGGGTGGTAGGTATAAAAATGTTTATTCTCAGCTTATTGCTATTATTTAAATTTCAAGGTAGAAAAAAAAAAGGCCACCCTCCTAGGGTGACTAGAATAAAAAGAGATGGATAATAAATATTGGTGAGAATATGGAGAACTGGCCAGGGTGGCACATTGCTGGTGGGAATGTGCAATGGTGCCACCACTTTGGAAAACAGGCAGTTCCTCAAACATTAAACATAAAGTGATCATATGACCCAGAATTCCACTCTGCTGAAGAGAGACAAGAGAAATGAGAACACATTTCCTCAGGAAAGGTTGTACATGAATATTCATAGCCACGTTATTCATGTAGCCAAAAGGTAGAAACAAGCCAGGCACCATCTGATGAAAGGATACAAAACTCTGGTGTATTCAAATGGTGAAGTATCGTTCAGCCACAGAAGACACACATGGATGAACTTTGACAACGTTATGCTAAGAAAATAAGGCAGCGTGTTTGACTCCATTTGCATGGACTGAGTACTGCTTCCGGATCCACCCCGCCCACCTGCCAGTGATCAGCCTGAACCTAGCATGTCTCAGCGCAGGGCAGAGCCGCCACCACCCCTGAGCTGTCGCATGTTTTCCACTGTTGCGAGTTCAGCTGCGCCCTCCTCCCAAACATATGTTGGAATCCTAAGCCCCAGTACCCCAGAAGGTGACTGTTTGGAGATGGAGGCTTTACAGAGGTAATTAAGTCAACATGTGGCCATTAGGGTGGCTCTAATGCAACATGACTGGTGTCCTTATAAGAAGAGGATACCGGGCAGACACGCACAGAGGGAAGACAGTCATCTATCTAGAAGCCAAGGAGAGAGGCCTCAGAAGAAACCAACCCAGCTGACACCTTGACCTCAGACTTACAGCCTCCAGAATGGCGAGAAGACAAATTTCTGTCCTTCAAGCCCTCCAGTTTATAGTACATGTTACAACAGCCCCAGCAAACACACCCATGCATCCTGTTAATTACATGTTTGGTGACTCTGCTGGTTGATTTTATGTGGCCACGTGGCTAGGCTATGAAGTCTAGTTGTTTGATCAGACATCAGTCTAGAGGTTGCCGTGAAGGTATTTTTTAGATGTGATTAACGTGTGGATCAGTTGACTTTGAGTAAAGCCAATGACACTCTCTCATGCGGGTGGTTCTTGTCTTATCTGCTGACAGCCTTAAGGGAAAAAGACTGAGCTCCCTCAGAGAGAAAGAAAGTCTGACTCCAGACTGTCTTTGACCTCAACACTGCACCATCAACTCTCGCCAGGATTTGCCGCCTGCCTTCTGCAGATATCAGACTTGCCAGCCCCCCCCCCAATCACGAGTCCATTTCCTTAAAATAAACTCCCCCAACACACACACGCACACACGCACGCACACGTGTGTGCGCGCACGCACACGCACACACACATAGGCACAGCCTATTGGGGCTGACTCTCTGGACCACCCTAACAGTGACAAAGGACTGATATTCTTGTACCTAACTCCTTGTTCTTACCTTTGTTCTATGCTCACAAAAATTAGGGGATCAGGGAACGTGCAGGTACTCCAGTACTTTCAGCCTTTTTTGTAGTGCATTTTCACCAATGAAATAAAAGTTGGTTTTGCATCTCATTTGCAAAATTGAACAACTTTCTTTGACTTGTCATTTGCTTTTCTGATATTCTTGTTTAATAAAAATCAAATGCTTTTTTTTTATTGTTTCATATTCATTTTTGAAATATCCCCTAATTTCTGTGAGCAGTATATTTACTTATTTCTAAGTTTGTGAGTGGAAGAGCTGGTCTAATATGTGCCAGTGTGATGTTCATTTGTGTTCTAATGCTGGCGCTGGGCTTTGCTAGATGTCAGCAGAGAGCCTGGGGCGGGGGGTGAGCGCGCGCATTCATCCAGACGCCTTGCCGTTTACACCCACGGTGCGTGGACAGCCAGTGAATTCCAGCAGAGTGAACAAGGACGGTTATGGTTTTCCGTCTCTCTTTGTTGTGAGCATCCTGCTTTTGCCTTTGATCCTGCCTAATCCTGTCCTGCCCTATCATGTGCTGCCTCCCTTCTTTCCCCAGAAGTGGCAAGTTGCCCTTCTGCTCTGTTAAGTACACACCCTGTGTTGCTAATCCAGCAAGATGCAGACGCGGAGGATTTGGCCCGGAGGAGAAGCGGAGACAGGAGACAGAGTCCAGGGAGTCCGGGGTGGTGTCGATGGGCACGGCATGCCTGGAGGGCGGGCGGGGGTGGTGAATGACCCGTGCTTAACTGTACCCGGGAGGACTTGTTTCTGTGACCTGATGAATCAAGCATTGAATAGGCCAACAGAACTATGTAGATTGCGCTTAGGACTGGCTTTCTTGTCACCTAGCCATAAAGTCACTGCCCAAAAGTTTTCCTTCCCTAACACCTGTGAATTCCTCGACTTCAATAGGCTTCCTATGGATACAAGCTGAACGTGGAGACCAATGAGAAGAGACCCCAACAAAGAGGATCATGCGTGGTCGGGCAGCACCGAGAGACTGGGCTTTGACCCAGAGACCTGCGCCCATGAAGCTAACGCCACACAACTTGGGGAGTCTTGCTCCCTGTGGCACTGAGAAGCAACACTGCCCCCTAGGACTTCTGCAGTGAGGGAAATAGTTTTACCTGCCCCATCCCACATGGCAACAGCTAGCCACATGTGACCAATCAGTGCTTGAAATGTTGCTAGTCAGACTAGAACCTGAATTTTATTTAATTTTTTTTTTTTTTTTTTGTATTTTTCTGAAGCTGGAAACGGGGAGAGACAGTCAGACAGACTCCCGCATGCGCCCGACCGGGATCCACCCGGCACGCCCACCAGGGGGGACGCTCTGCCCACCAGGGGGCGATGCTCTGCCCCTCCGGGGCGTCGCTCTGCCGCAACCAGAGCCACTCTAGCGTCTGGAGCAGAGGCCAAGGAGCCATCCCCAGCGCCCGGGCCATTTTTGCTGCAATGGAGCCTCAGCTGCGGGAGGGGAAGAGAGAGACAGAAAGGAAGGAGGGGGAGGGGTGGAGAAGCAGATGGGCGCTTTTCCTGTGTGCCCTGGCCGGGAATCGAACCCGGGACTTCTGCACGCCGGGCCGACGCTCTACCACTAAGCCAACCGGCAGGGCCAGTAGAACCTGAATTTTAAATGTTATGTGATGAAACCGTCAATGGTCACACATGACGAGTGGCCGCCATATTGGACAGCGCAGCCACATGGTACCCTTAGCATACTGATGGGCGTGTCTCCCAACAAACAGTGTGGGAAAGGATGCTCCAAACAGAGGAACTCACTTTCTCTCACTACTGACTGCTCCGTGCGTAAATTATTAACAATCTGAAGAGCTGAGTGGGCCGAGGAGGATGACAGCACCTCCTGAGGACCTAGAGGGGAGCTGATCTGCCAGCAGGGCTTACTCAGGCCCTGGCAGGATCTGGTCGGTGAACTGTGGACTAGTGTGTTTTGCAGAAAACACGATTATATATGTTCACCAAATGTGTGTGAGATAACCCTTTGTTTAAAACTTTTTTTTTTTTTAAAGAAATTTACTTCAAGTTCTGGTGGCTGTGCAAGAAAAATCCCTGTGGCTATTAGCAAGCTTTCTAGATAGGAGAAAACTACCATATTTCTCCATGTATAAGACACACATTAATTCTGGGGCTTGATATTTGAAAAAAGATGTATTACATAAAGTTATTGAACTCAAGTTTTATTCCTTATACAATTCATATGACTCCTCATCACTGTCAAAACTTCTATCCATTAGCTTGTCCTCATCTGTGTCTGATGATGAATCACTGTCTTTAACAATGAGCGCAAAAACAAGTGCAAAAAAATGGGAAATGCAAGTAAAAAAGAATCTACAACCACCATATAAGACGCACCCAGTTTATAGACCCCAAGTTTTTCTAAAAAATATATGTCTTATACATGGGGAAATATGGTAACATCTGTCAAGCTTGTCTTGGGGAGAATTCCTGTTTGAGTGATTAGAAATGAGATGAACTTGGAATGTAAAACTATCTCGTATTTGACATGACGGCAGAAAGATATTAAGCAAGGCAGTCCCTTGGCACTTGTTCCTCAGCATGAGGCTGGACACGCCACCCCATCAGCTCAGATTAGGACGGAAATGTGCTTTGCTGGGAAATGCCTGGCTAAATCACAAACTCAAGTTCTGGAGCAGCAACTCTGCTTCCCCTCCTAAATGGGAGCCTGTCAGCTTTGATGGGTTGGCTCTCTTTCCTCTACATGGCTGGGGCAGAGGGGGATGCTTTCTCCGGGTTTCTTTGAGGAAAAAGATGAGAACCACTATAAACAGAAGTGGCCCTGGCTGATTGGCTCAGGTAGAGCGTTGGCCCAGTGTGTGGATGTCCTGGGTTCAATTCCCGATCAGGGCACACAGGAGAAGAAACCATCTGCTTCTCCACCTGTCTGTCGCTCTCTCCCTCTCCCTCTCCTTCTCCCTCTCCCTCTCCCTCTCCCTCTCTCCCCCTCTCCCCCTCTCTCTCCCTCCCTTGCCTCCACCCCAGTCATGGCTCAATTGGTTTGAGTGCATTGGCCCTGGGCACTGAAGATGACTCCATAGAGCCTCTGCCTCAAGTGCTAAATATAGTTCAGTTGTGGGCATGGCCCCAGAAGGGCAGAGCATCAGCCCCAGATGGGGGTCACCAGGTAGATTCCGATTGTGGTGCATGTGGGAGCCTGTCTCTCTTCTTCCCCTCCTCTCACTTGGAAAAAAAAAAAGAAATTGTAACAAATACAAAGTGCCCCTTAATCTCAATTATACCAAAGGCGTTCCTTACTGATTTCCATTGGGGGGGGGATTATGCATTATTGGAGTATGGAAGCAGTTCAAGAGCACCATTATAACCAAGTCTTGTAAGAGGAGGGGATTCACAGAATGACCTCAAGGTAGGAAGAGTCCTGTTTAGTGTCACATAACAGTTCTTAAGACAGACCGAGGGGAAGTGAGTGGCCAGTGTATACCAGCTTTCAGACAACACTTGTGTCTTAGTCATCTCTGAAGAATAAATAAACACATTTTTTTACTTTGACTACTGTATTCTCTTGATCAAGTCCAGTTGCTTTTGCGCCCTGGAAGGAGCCAACACCCTGAGTCAGACTGAGGAATCAGAGTCACTGTATTTGATTTCCTTCTCATCTGTTTTCACTCCATCCTCTGTGTTGACCCCACTTTTTTTTCTTCTTCCCTCGGAACTGCCTGAGCACATGCTTACCCGCCTTCATCCTGGAAGAAGGAAATTTCCATGTGAAGAGAGGAATTTCACTGAGAACAGAGTGCCACATAATTGATTGCCCAAACCGAGATGTTAGACAAGGAGAGGGGATCCTTTTAATAACTATGCTGGGTCAACCAGTATGCACTGATCGCTTTAACTAGAAACAAACAAAAGCATCTACAAGCAGCCAACCTCATTAGTTATCAATGCAAAAACAAAATGAGGCCATCATATGCCCACCAGATTGTCAGAAACAAAAAAGTACAACGATACCACATGTCGGTAAAGACAAGGAACAACTGGAACTCTTACTGTTGGGACTACAATGGACAACCACTTTTGAAAACAATCTGATATTATCTAATAAAGATGAACACGAACACGCATGTATCCTGTAATTCAGCAATGTCATACCCACAGGATATGTACCAGAAGATTCAGAGAAACATTGTTTATAAAAGCCTAAACCTGGAAACAATACAAACATACCTCAATATTAAAAAGGATATATACATATTTACATAATAGCTATATTCATCAATAGAGATAAACCTTACAAATGTTACCTTTATTGAAAGAAACAAATCCAAATATATATGGACATTTATATAAGTCAAAACTAAACAAGGATTCATGCATATATGGATATTTTTTTTTAATAAATTTTTATTAATGGTAATGGGATGACATTAATAAATCAGGGTACATATATTCGAAGAAAACATGTCTAGGTTATTTTGTCATCAAATTATTTTGCAAACCCCTCGCCCAAAGTCAGATTGTCCTCCGTCACCCTCTATCTAGTTCTCTGTGCCCCTCCCCCTCCCCCTAACTCTCTCCCTCCCTCCCTCCCATGTCCTCCCTCCCCCCCCCCACCCTTGGTAACCACCACACTCTTGTCCATGTCTCTTAGTCTCATTTTTATGTTCCACCAATGTATGGAATCATGTAGTTCTTGTTTTTTTATGATTTACTTATTTCACTCCTTATAATGTTATCAAGATCCCACCATTTTGCTGTAAATGATCCGATGTCATCATTTCTTATGGCTGAGTAGTATTCCATAGTGTATATGTGCCACATCTTCTTTATCCAGTCTTCTATTGAAGGGCTTTTTGGTTGTTTCCATGTCTTGGCCACTGTGAACAGTGCTGCAATGAACATGGGGCTACATGTGTCTTCACGTATCAATGTTTCTGAGGTTTTGGGGTAGCATATATGGATATTATTAACCCCCAAGTTAGAATGATGGTTAGCTCCTTGGGAGGGGAAGAACACTAAGGTGGGACATCTAAGGTCTTTAAATTATTTTATTTCTCAAAAAAAACTATTAACCTGGGTGATGGATATACAGGTGTTTTTTTTTATCCTTCCTGCTTTACAACATATATGTAGTGTTCATTCTTTTTTATTGACATAACATTATGTAAGTTTAAGGTATACATGTTGATTTGATACATTTATATATCACAATATGATCACCACGAGTAGAGTTAGCTAACAACCTCTATTATCTTACACAACTGTCATTTCTTTTTTGTGGTGGGAACAATTCAGATCTAGTCTCTTAGCAACTCTGAAGTTCACAATACAGTGTTGTTGCTATAATCACTATGCATTAGATCTCCAGGACTTAGTTATCTACTAGTTCCCAGTTTGTACCCTTCAGTAAGATACCCCTAACTCCCCCATCCTCCCAGCCCCTGTAACCACCATTCCACTCTTGGCTTTTTAGATTCCACATGTAAGAGAGAACATACAGCATTGGTCTTTTCTCTGTCTGCCTTATTTCACTTAGCATAATGCCCTCAAGGTTCATCCGTGTCACGAATGGCAGAATTTTCTTCTTTTATTATGGCTAATATTCCATTGTATATAGGTACCACATTATCCAGTCATCCACTGGTGGACACAGGTTAGCTCCATATCTTGGCTATCTATTGCCAATGCTGCAATGAACATGGAGGTCACTATGTCTTTTCAAATTAATGTTTTGATTTTCTTTGACTAAATACAGTCATGCACTGCATAACATTTTGGTCAATGACAAACCACATATACCACAATGGTCTCAAGATTATAATTATCCGTTCTCTTCTCCCTTTCTTCTCCTTCTAGAAACCCAGTCATTCTAATATTTTTCCTTTTGATGAAATCCCATAGGCTTTCTTTGTCCTTTTCTCTTTATTTGCCTCTAACTGGGTAATTTCACAATTCCCATCTTCTAACTCACGTATTCTATCTTCTGTTTGCTCTACTCCATTCCAGATTCTCCCTGTTGCATTTTTTGTTTCATTCTTTGAGTGCGTTAGCTCCACAATTTCATTTTGTTTTTTTTTTTTTTTATTTCTATCTCTTGGGGTGAAATTTTATTACGACTTTGTATTCTTTTTAAGATTTTGCCATCTTGTTTTTTTGTTGTTGTGGCTTGCTCAGTTTCTTTAAAAACTGCAATTTTGGATTCAGCTAGATTACAAAATCCCATACTTTTGAGCTGAATGAGTGAGGAATTATTATCTTTTATTTTTATTTTTTATTTTTTTATTTTTGATGAGAGAGTATAAGAGAGCAAGAGAGAGAGATAAGAAGCATCAACTTTTACTGGTGGCGCTCTGCTGGATTTTCATATGTGCCTTGACCAGGGGGCTCCAGCTGAACCAGTGACCCCTTGCTCAAGCCAGTGACCTTGGGCTTCAAGCCAATGGCCTTTGGGCTCAAGCCAGTGACCATGGGGTCATGTTTATGATCCCATGCTCAAGCCGGATGAGCTCGTGCTCAAGCCAGCAACCTTAGGACTTTGAACCTGGGACCTCAGCATCCCAGGTCGATGCTCCATCCACTGTGCCACCACCAGTCAGGCCCTTTTTAATTTTTTTTTTTTGCAATGGCACGTTTCCTTGTTTTTTTTATGTTCCTTGTAGTATTGCATTGTTGCTTTTACATTTGAAGTAGCAGATACCTCCTTCAATCTTTGCTAGTTACTTTCATATGTGGTGTTCTGTTTGATGGTGTTTTTATCTGGGGTTTTATCTGCCTCTGTGTTGGTACACCTGCTCCACGGTTCTTGTTCCCTCATGTGGCAGGATCTTAAGCCTTTATGTCTTCTCTGGTTCTTACAAGCTACCAGGCTGGCTACTGGAAACCTCTCTAGAAGGCGGTGCTAGGCTCGAGTTTGTGGTTTCTCCCTTGCCCACATCCTGTGGCCTGTTTTCTGAGGGTACAGGGGCTGGCTTTCATCACTGCCCTCTGGAGCACACAGGAGCCTCAGCAGTGTCGGGGGAGGAGTGGGTTAGCACGTGGGGCACTGGGGAGCCCACGGGTCTGGTGGGGAGGTCCCTGGTGTGGTGCTCTCAGAGGCTCCCGGGTGCACTTCCTGATGAGTGTAGTCAGCAGGAAATATGTCCCTCATCTGCCTCATTCCTGATTTCCCCCCAGTTGTGAAGGTGCCACCTCAGTGCTTGGCGAAAAAAATGGGTTTGTCCCATACAACTAGCTGTCCTTTTCACCTGACAGATACATTGCCATCCCTGGATAGATCAGCTCGGTGCAGTATTTCCTTGCAGGGAGGATGGTAGAGCTGGAGAAGTTTCTCTTCCTGCCTCCTTCTGTTGCTACCAAACTATTTTTTAAATCTTCCTAGAATGGTATGCTGTCATCTCCCTTCAGGATGGCTGGACTTCTGCAAGTTCTCTCTCGTGCATGGGGACCTGTCCGGGTCAGCCTTCCCCAGTCTTTTTCCTCCAACCACAGAAAGATGGGGGGCTTGGGCAGGGTCATTGGCTCCGCTGATTCTGCAGCCCATACTGAGCTCTGTCTGTTACTGAATGCCCAGGTAGGTGCGACTCCTCCTGGGTCCTTCGGTGAGTGGTGCGGATCCCACGATGCCCACACAGGCACTTTTGTCTGTGAATGGATGGGTATCAGTTGTGTTTAAAAGGCAGATAAAAAGGAGGCATGTCTTACATCACCCTGATGCTGACATCACTCCCCATTCTTCACACTGTATTTCATGACTAGAAAAGCATGGTGTAAACACAATTGTGTGATGATAGTTATTAGAACCACTCATCTTCTGGGCATATAGTAGGACCGTAGTTTCTGGGTCTCTGTGGCTAGGTGGAGGACAGAGCATGTCCAAATTGTCACGGAACTTGGGCTTTGTTGCGAGGCAGTCATTGGTGGGGTTAGGACGATGACATGATATGGGTCACCTTTATTTATTTTTTATTTTTGTATTTTTCCGAAGCCAGAAACGGGGAGGCAGTCAGACAGACTCTTGCATGCGCCCGACCAGGATCCACCCAGCATGCCCACCAGGGGGCGATGCTCTGCCCATCTTGGGGCATCGCTCTGCCGCAGAGTCATTCTAGAGCCTGAGGCAGAGGCCACAAAGCCATCCTCAGTGCCCAGGCCAACTTTGCTCCAATGGAGCCTTGGCTGTGGGAGGGGAAGAGAGAGACAGAGAGGAAGGGGGGGTGGAGAAGCAGATGGGTGCTTCTCCTGTGTGCCCTGGCCAGGAATCGAACCCAGGACTCCTGCATGCCAGGCTGACGCTCCACCACTGAGCCAACCGGCCAGGACCTGAGTCACCTTTTGAAGGTATAATTCTTGGTGCTGCGTGGAGAATGTGTTGTTGAGGGCAAGAATGGAGCCACAGAGTCCAGTCAGAGAGCCAGTCATGGGGTGAGGTGACAGTGATGTGGACATCAGTGGTAACAAGCACAAGAAACAGAAGTGAGAATTTCTGGAGTGGGGTTTGTGGGTGCATCTGGCAGGAGGTACAAAAGGGTGGGATACAGGCTGAAGGAAAGAGAGGGGTGGAGATGATCTGTGGGGTTTTGGTTGGACAGCTGAACATATGGGAGCGCCATTCCCTGACATGGGCAAATGGAGAAGTGACAGGTTTGCAGAGAAGAAATGGAGGGAATGTTTTCTGCGTTAACTTTAACCATCGGTGCACACATCAGAGAAACCACTGGATAGACAACCCCATCGGGAATGCCCAGAGTACAAGATGCATAGGTTTGGGAGTCACGAGTATATAAATTTTATTTAATTCAAAGACTAGATTAGATCATCTGGAGAAAATGTGGCTAGAAAAAACGGTGTGAAGACAAGAGAAAACCCAGGCCAGTATGTGATCCTAGAAGTCAAAAGAAGATGTGTTTTGAATGCTGTTGAAGGATTGAGTGGCATCTGGAAGCAATGATGGCATTTGACAAATGGAGGTGATTGGCAGCTTTGACAAGAGAAACTTCAGGGGAGCTCTGGGGGAAGGAAGAGAGTGAGGCTAGAGGAGGAAACAGAAGATGAAGAAGGAAGGGAACTTTTGCGATTGCTTTCACGTTGAAGAGGAAAGAAAATGGGATGGAGCTTGGAGGAGACCCGTGGGAAAGGCTGCTTTCGCTGTTTGGGTGACGAGGGGCCCTAGAGCAGGTTTGTGTGTGGATGTGATCAGGGAGCGAGGGGGAAACTGCCGCTGCAGGAGGTTAAGAGGTGAACCCCCAGAGTGTCGAGGGGAGGCTGTCCGTTCACCAGGAGAGACCCTCCATCTAAGGGTGCCAAGGGCAGGGGGATGTTGGTTTTTGTGATGCAACTAGGAGAGTCTTGTGGCTGGTCACACTGACTTCAGAGCAAAATGAGTGGAATAATAGCTGATGGAACCAAATAAAGACCCCCAACTGCACAGCAAAAAGATTCTCATGAAGCAATAGATTAATGCAACGCAATCAATCCCTATGTAGTTCTTAACACTAAGACTTAAGGGTAAATAACGAATCTTATAAACATGTAAGTGGAAAATAAAGTTTATAAACAAGGAGAAAAGGCAGGTTGCTTGTCGGGTCCAGCCACAATGGAGTAATGAATAGCAAATGAATTCTCCCCCTGAAAACAACTATAAAAGAGGCACAGGGTACATTGAAGAACTGTTTGAGATATTTGGAGAGCTCGTAACTCTGGCAGGATTTGAGGGGTTATGATTCCCGAGACAAGGGAAACACAGGGAGGGGGGACTTCACATTTACCCCGACTTTCCCCTTGAAGGCATTTTCTATTTCACAGTAAACCAGGGGACTGGAGACCTAGCAGAGAGCAGCTGACAGAGTTTATTAATTTTTTAAAGAAACGGAGATACCATTATCTATGCAAAAATTTCAAAAGAAACCAAGAGATACACTGTGGTCATTAATAAATGCATTAGCAAGGTCACTGGATGCAAGAGCAATGTAAAAAAGTCAATTGCACTGTTACACACTAGCAACAAGGATGTAGACGACATTTTTAGAAACCAGGCTTGCTTCCAACTCTGTCACAATATATGATGTCAGAAAATAAGGAACTATTGTCTAACAAGTTTTGAGGGACTATGTTTGTAATCTGGCAAATTTTCTCCTTCTTTGAAGACACAGAAATATATTCTTAGATGTGCAAGATTGCACTAGTTTTAATAGTGAAAATATGCAGGGGCTATTACTTAATGTTGGATGTTAGTCCCCTGCAAGATGAATCAAGATAAAGAAGTCATGAAAGATAAAGGCATAGTTTGAAAGACAGGAGTGAGCATCAAGTGATTTAAAAACAAGTAGCTCAAGATACCATTAAGTATTTATAAAATATACTTTTAGCCTGACTGGTGGTGGCATAGTGGACACAGGTTCGAAACCCTGAGGTTGCCGGCTTGAGTGCAGGGTCATAGATATGACCCCACGGTTGCCAGCTTTAACTCAAAGGTCGCTGGCTTTAAGCCCAAGGTCACTGGCTTGGCTGGAGCCCTCTGGTCAAGGCATGTATGAGAAGCAATCGGTGAATATCTGAAGTGCTGCAGCTACAAGTTAATGTTTCTTATCTTTCTCCCTGTCTGCCTGTCCCCGAGTGTCTGTCTGTGTCTCTCTAAATGAATGAATGAATGAATTAATTAATTAATGAAATAAAATAAAACAAAATCAAAAATAAGATAAAATATAATATACTTTTAGGCATATGTACAAAGTGTAATTTTTGGAATAATAAATGAATAAAAATAATAGGCAGGTCATAACAGGAGTAGAAAGTAGAAGATAATTTTCTCAAATGTAATACCATTTCATTTTTTACATTAGTAATTAGAGAATTATAGGCCTAACTATATTTTTAGGTTTTTATGAAATAGGATATGCATATTTAAGCACACACATTTCATAAGTGAACTTCCTCTAAGTCAACACACCCTTGACCTACCACAGACATCAAGAAATAAAACATTATTGTCACCCCAGAGGTTAAGCATACTTTTAAAATTTAAAAGTACACAGCTCACAAAAATTAGGGGCTCAGGGAATGTGCAATACTTAATACTTTCAGCCTTTTGTGTAGGGCATTTTCACCAGTGAAATAAAAGTTGATTTTGCATCTCATTTGCATGGTCAAACAACTTTCTTTGAGTTGTCATTTGCTTTAATAAAAAAAAAATCAAATGCTTTTTTTATCGCTTCATATTCATTTTGAAATATCCCCTAATTTTTATGAGCAGTATATTATAGAATAAAATCAAAGATACCAACCTCCTAGCTGGAGTATAATCATTAAAGAAACTCCAGTATGACCGGTGTCCTTAGAAAAGGAGAAATGTGAACATAGACATGCACACAGGGAGAGTGATGTGAGAAGATTAAAATTTAATTGCCAGAATTTTTTTTTTTAATTTTTCAGTACAGTTCTCTAAATCAACAGAAGAGGGCGCTCTTGAACTGTGAAATAGAGTAAGCTGCCTAAATTCCTGTTATTGCTAGTCCAAGAAAAAATCAGGACATTGCCAAACAATTGGGAAATGGCAGATAGCATCCAAACAAAGCCAATATATAAAAGGAACATAGAAATAAAAGTATTTCAGCCAATAAAAATTTTCGCCAAAAAATGAAGCAGAAGGAAATGGATGCACAATAATGAATCTGAATTAAACATCCTTACATATTTGCATATATGAAAAACACCTAAAGTTACAAATTCAAAACTCAGAAATAAATACAGCCTCCCCCCAATGAAAACAAAAAGAAAATCAGAGTGATCTAAAATGAGAGTCTTGCAGTAATGGTAGAAGAGCTTCTTTGAACTAAACTTCTTTATTTAACCACCACAAATTCTGAAAACAACCACACACAAAAAAGCCAAAATTGAAGGGGGTTGACGCTTAGGAGAAGAGACCAGTAGTGGGTAAAATTTGCATTTTGATGGCTTTTAGCCTAAGGGCAGCCCACCACCCTCCTCTGTGGGTGACTATAACTTGGATAGAAACCCCACGGACTTATCATCTTAAAGAATCAAAGGTAAGAATTTGAGGCACCACAACAGGTATAAAGATGGACCTTGTTACCTGTTGAGTTGTGCCTCCCCCAAATCCATATGTTGAAGTCCTCACCTCCACAGCTTCAGCACATGACCTATTATGGAAATAGGGTCACTACAAATATACCAGTCCTGATCCAGTGTGACCGGTGTCCTTAGAAAGGGGGAAGTGTGAACATAGACAGGCACACAGGGAGAGTGATGTGAGATTAAAATTTAATTACCAGAAATTTTTTTTAATTTTCCAGGAGGAAAAATTTAAGTGAGCAAAGAACACATACTACACAGAGAAAGGAACATATTAAAAAAATACACAATAATAAAAAAAAATCAAGAATCCGAATAAAAGTGGAATAATTATTTGGAAGGAACTTTGCAAAGGAGGATATAGGAATGGCTAGGAAACACGTGAAAAGGCACTCAACCTCATTATAATCAGGAAATGTACATTAAAACCACAACAAGACGTCACTTGGCACCATTAGAACATTGGTGAGTCTAGGAAACAGCTGGCCCTCTCAAAATCGCTGATGAAAACGTGAAATTGTGCAACCTGTCTGGGAATGTTTTGGCCATTTCTTATAAAGTTCAGTATCCATCTACCACAGGACCCAGAAATTCCACCCCTATGCACATTCCCAAAATAAAGGAAAATCGTCTTCACAAAATGACTTCTACACAAATGTTTACCATAGTTTCATTCATGATACCTCAAATCTGAAACTAACCCTCCTGTTTAACCGGAGGATGGAGAAACTGTGACAGAGCCACACAGTGGAACACTACTCAACCATATAAACTGATGGACAAGAACACGGGTGAATCCCAGAACCCTGTGCAGAGGGACAACATCCTAGGCAGGGAATATGTACTTCGTTGTTCTACTTACATGAAGTTCAAACACAGCAATCCCATCTCTGGTGATAATCATATTAATAGTATCAGTTGCCCCTGGCAGGGGAGGATTTACTAGAAAGTGGCACAAGAGAATTGGAGGGGGGGGGGTGATGAAAATGTTTCCTAGCTTCATTTGGGTGTTAGCTTCATGGGTTCAATATTGAAAACCTGTATTTCTTCTCCTGAGTAGGGAACAGGCCAGCCTGTCTCTCCTGACTTTCTCCTGTGTGTCTCTTCACCCTCATACCCTTCCCACGTTCACACAGAACACGTCACTTGTGACACTTCTGGTCGACAACTGTGTGGGAGACTTTCCCACACCGTGCAGTTCCCTACGACACCAGCTGGGTGTCCTCCAGTTTCACTCAATTCTGACACTGTCAGATCCCACAAGGTTGAGGGCTCTGTTCCTCGAGACTGTTCCCACCCCACTTCAGGCGCCAGATGCACGGTGTGGGTTCCCAGGTCACCCAGGCATCTGTCCGACGACGTGGCTGCACCTCAGAGGCGCCTCCATGCCCCTCTTCAGGTTTAATCTGCTGGAGCGGCTCACAGAACTCAGGAAATGCTTACTTACACTGACAGGTTATTAAAGGATGCAGTAAAGGATACAGATGGTCAGCCCAATGGAGAGATGCATTGGTTAGGGTCTGGGAGGGTCCCAAGCACAGGATATCTGTCCCTGTGGCGTTGGGCCACGTCACCCTGCCCAACGTGGATATGTTCACCAAGCTGGAATTTCTTCGAACACTGTGCTGTTGGGATGTTTTACGGAAGCGTCCGCATGCAGCGTTATCAATTATTCACGTCCTTTCCAGCCCCTGTCCCCTCCTGGAAGGTGGGGGCAGGGGGCTGAATATTCCAAGCTTCTAACCGAGGCTTGGTCTTTCTGGTGGCCAGCCCCCACCCAGGAGCCCACCTTCAATTAACAAAAGATGCTCCCCGTGCTCTTATCACTTAGGGATTGACAAGAGTTTCAGGAGCTGCATGTCATGGGCCCTTCTCTGCATTTTCCATTATCTTGTGTGTATGTTTGTCAGAAATCATTGAAATGTATAATTAATATCTCTGCATATGACTCTTTAGAAACTCTACCCCCATAAAAAAAAAAAAAAGTCTAGAAGCAAATTCATAGAACTGAAATTTAAAGGCACAAGTAGAATCGCTGCTGATTAAATAAACCCAAGTTTTTTTGTTGTTGTTGTTGTTTTGTTGTTGTTGTTTTTTGTATTTTTCTGAAGCTGGAAACAGGGAGAGACAGTCAGACAGACTCCCGCATGCGCCCGACCGGGATCCACCCGGCATGCCCACCAGGGGCGACGCTCTGCCCACCAGGGGGCGATGCTCTGCCCCTCCTGGGCGTTGCTCTGCTGCAACCAGAGCCACTCTAGCGCCTGGGGCAGTGGCCAAGGAGCCATCCCCAGCGCCCAGGCCATCTTTGCTCCAATGGAGCCTTGGTTGCGGGAGGGGAAGAGAGAGACAGAGGGAAAGCGCGGCGGAGGGGTGGAGAAGCAAATGGGCGCTTCTCCTATGTGCCCTGGCCGGGAATCGAACCTGGGTCCCCCCCTGCACGCCAGGCCGATGCTCTACTGCTGAGCCAACCGGCCAGGGCCTAAACCCAAGTTTTTATTGGGTTTTATCCCTGCCATCTTCCTGCCCCAGTTGGTTATCGGAGAGCGTGAGTCTAACCCGGGCCCCTCCAGGTAGCTGTGGGGCCTGATGTCATTGTGGGGCTCTGCTGTGACCAAGAGAACACACATGTATTTACAAATGTGAATTGAGGAGGCGATGAGAATATTTACTTAAAATGTTAAATGAGTCATAGCAAATTTAGAAATCGTGAAAAGCTGACAAATACCACCAGCACGGCAAGACTAATCTAATATTTTAATTCATTTGTTGCCTGACAAATCTCTATGATATTTTCCCCTCCTGTGTGTGGGCTGCATATTCTTTGATCACCTGTTTCTATGACAGTGATTTTGTAATATCATTTTCTATATGGTAAAGATAGGTATTTCGCTGTTGTAGCATGGTTTTCTATGGATAGTCTGTGTATTATATTTATTATATAGATGTATATTTTATTACTGTTTCTAGCGATGCAGAAGGTGAGACTTTGTCCATAGAAAAGTTTGGAGTTGTAGGTTCACACCCTGGAAATGCTCTTTTGTGTGATTCCCAGAGAAATGTACCATGTATTTATACTTACCTATGTAGCATTATCAAATATATTTCTGATTGAAGAGTGGTTCTATTTTGTTTGTTTTTGTATTTTGTATTTTTCCAAAATTAGAAGTGGGGAGGCAGTCAGACAGACTCCTGCATGCGCCTGACCGGGATTCACCTGGCATGCCCACCAGGGGGTGATGCTGTGCCCATCCAGGGAGTTGCTCCGTTGTGGCCAGAGCCATTCTAGCACCTGAGGCAGAGGCCATGGCACCATCCTCAGTGCCCAGGCCAACTTTGCTCCAATGGAGCCTTGGCTGTGGAAGGGGAAGAGAGAGATAGAGAGGAAGGAGAGGAGGAAGGGTAGAGAAGCAGATGGGTGCTTCTCCTGTGTGCCCTGACCAGAAATCAAACCCAGGGCTTCCACACACCAGGCCGACACTCTACCACTGAGCCAACCGGCCAGGGCCTAGTGGTTCTATTTTGAGTAGGCATCTATGAGAGCCAAATCCTGCATCTAGAACACCTAACAGTGACAAGAACTTCTGCGAACTGGCTTCCCCTTCCATACATTCCAAACCTTGTTTGGTGCTGAGTGTACATTGCTACAGTATTGCAATAGGACCACTGGCCCCTGCAAACCACATAAAGATGTCCTAGTGACCCCAAAGTAATGTATCCCCAGTTCCAGTTGGCCTTAGGCAGAGCCAAGTAACATGAGGCCACCCAGTAGGACTGGATTTGGGGAGAGATGTCCAGTTGACTGTGGTTAAAATAATGCATTTTACCAATCTTGCAGAAATACATGACCTTTGGACACAGTGCTGGACCTCTTCCTGAAAACCAGGAAAGGGCTGTATGAATGGGTGGTCCTGAGGCTTTGATTTCATTAGCTTTGCTCATGCAAATCGGTTTTCACTTATAATTCTTTGCTACTTGGACACGTCTTGAGAGCCCTCTCTCATTCTAATGATGCAGAAACCTCAGCTGTTTACTTTTCCTCCAAGAAAATCATATTCTTGTGTTTGATTTATGTTTGATGAGGAATTTGTCCAGTTTCCACAAAAGATGATCCCAAATTTAAACAGCAGTTCACCATTCAGAAGACACAAGAAGAAGGAAGTCCAAGTGGAACCCTGTAGCAAATGCACGAACTTGAACCACAGCGCCCCCTTGGGGAGCTCTTGGATGAGACAAGGTAGTTTGCGAGGAAGCCGAGTTGGTGGCGTTAGGTCTCAGGTTTTGTTCCCTATTTCTCATTATAGTGAAAGTTAAAAGGGTGGGATAACTAGACAGAAACTTAAAAGGATGTATTGAGAAAGATAGAGGGACAGAATCTGGACAAATGCACTCAGACTTTCTATGAAAAAGCCACATGATTTTTCAGTTACTTTCTCCAAGACAAGTGAGTTCTATCCTCATAGATAGAGAATTTAGACCCTCTGACCCGTTCAGATTCTTTCTGGAGGAAAAATATAATAGATATGTATATAAGTCAATGCATGATGCATAGATAAAAATCTGAAGCCACCCCTCAGTTCTTCTCAGCCCTGCTCTATTCTGAGAGGCGGTATGTTATAATGGAAAGGGCACCCAGGGCCAAGCCTGGGGTCTAGTCTCTGCTCTGGCACTCCCTACCCTTGTCAGTTTGGGTACAAAGGATGCCCATTAACCTCTCCCAGCCTCAGTTTCTATTGGTAAAATATTAGTTATCAGACTGCCTCATCAGGCTGTGATAATTAAATGAGATTGTCTACAGAAAGCTAGAAACGATACCTGACCCAGTGAATGTTCAATATGCACTGCTCACAGAAATTAGGGGATCAGGAAACGTGCAGATGCTCCAGTACTTGCAGCCTTTTGTTTGGTGCATTTTCACCAATGAAATAAAAGTTGGTTTTGTGTCTCATTTGCATAATCCAACACCTTTCATTGACTTGTCACTTGCTTTTCTGATGTTCTTTTTCAATAAAAAAAATCAAATGCTTTTTTTTTATCACTTCATATTCATTTTGAAATATCGCCTAATTTTTGTGAGCAGTATATTATGGTGGTAGTGGTTAGGTGGTTTAGAATTCTTGCTCTGTCACTTCCTCACTGTGAAACTGTGGGCAAATTATGTCATCCTTCCAAGCCTCGGTGTTCTCATGAATAATATGCAACATTATAGGATTTCTATTAGGACTGGAGATAATGTATCTATGTTGGATATAGTTGAGATGCTTAAAAGTGAAAACAGTTATATTTGCAGCAGGCAGCTCAGTCGGAGGTAATGGGGTATTAGAAAACAATTTTCAAACTGCATCACTAGTGTTCCTATAGGACATCATTTAGAACAGATAAGGAGCTGTGAAATGTAGCCTGGGACGTGAAGGAGGATAAGTGCACAGATGTTAGCGTCGCTGAATTAGCAGCTGCGTCTACTTAAAGGTATTTGACCTGGGAAAAGACGTGGAGTGTAATAGGACACACATTTCTGAAGATGTATGTGATTGCCAGGCTTCTAGAGAGCCCCTGAATGCTCCAACGTCTCCTGGTATTCACACCCTTATTCTGTGACCAATGGAATGTGGCAGAAGTGTGTCACATCTTATGTTGAGCTATAATGCACGTTGATAAAAAGCCATGCGTTTAAAGTGTCTGATTTACATTTAAGCTCCTCCCGCCTCAAAATTCACAGGCAAAGAAGGGAGTTACTGTGCTGGCTGGGGTGGTCGATCCTAACTGTCGGGGGGGAATTGGATTGCTCTTCCACACTGAAGAGAAGGAAGGGAATGTCTGACATACAGGAGATCTAGAGCATCTCTTAGCATCACTGCACTCTATGATTAAGGTCAGTGGAAAACTCAACAACCCAATCCAAGTAGGACTACTATTGACCCAGACCCTTGAGTCATCCCACCAGGTAAGGAGCATGGCCAGCAAGGTACTTGCAGAAAGCAAAGGGCATGTGGAAGGGTAGTTGTGAATACTAGCAGTGAGCACATAACAGTGACCGAAATGAGCATTCCTTTCTTACTGTGTTATGAATATGTTTGTGTGTGTATCACAGGACATCAGATGGATAGACTGACTTTATGTCATGGTATTTCAGTATTTCTTTTCCATGTCCGTTTATTGAGATAAAAGTGACCTAGAGCATCGTGTAAGCATCACGCACTTGGCATCACAGGACTGAATTTATGGATATAAAAAAGAGGAGGAAACATCACCCAAGGGATTTGCATTCTGTTCTGGGGAGAAGTGAGTGTATTTTTAGTTATACTGAGGATAATCGTAACACATGAGGCAGAAGTATGAGCTTGTTATTGTCTTTATTTGGAGATTACATATGATTTAAGGAGATGTGCGTGGGTGCCAAGTTGACGAAGGGTGGATCTTTGATGGTCAATTTCATGTGTCAGTTAGTGTGGGTCATGGTACCCTGATAGTTGGTCAGACATTATTCTGGATGTTTCTGTGAAGGTGTTTTTGGATGACATTAACAGGTGAATCAGTAGACTTTGAAGAAAGCATATGTGTGTGCCATCATCCAATCAGTCGAATGTCTTATTAGAACAAAATCTGACCTCCCCGGAGCAAGAAAGAGTCGTCCCAGCAGAAAGACTCTGGACTCGAACTACACTATTGGCTCTTCCCTGGGTCTCCAGCCTGCTGGCCTGCCCTGCACATGTTGGAATTGTCAGCTTCCACACTGTGTGAGCCAATTCCTTAAAAACATCTCTCTAGATAGATAAATAGGGAGTGGGGGGGGGGGGGGGGGGGGGGAGAGAGGGAGACAATGCAAGAAAGTGTGTGATTTAGTGATTTTTAGCATATTCACAAAGTTGTGCAACCATCACCACTGTATAGTTTCAGAACACCCTCCAAACAAGCCCTATGCCCATTAACAATCTCTTCTTACCTGCCGGTCTCCCTAGTCACTGACACCACTAATTTACTTCTGGCCATTGGATGGGTGTGCCACATCTGGTTTCTCCATGCATCGGTTGATAGACATGGGTTATTTTTACCTTGTGGCTAAGATGACCAGTGCTGCTATGGACTTTATTTTTATTCTTTGTTGCTCGCCTGTGTTAGTAGCAGGTTTTACTGTGCTGTCATTGGAAGCCTGGAGATTGCTCTGTTTACTTTGAACTGATGTTTTCTCTGTGGCTTAGTCTGTGGTCAGTTTTAGAAAATTGTCACCGGCACTTGAAAACAAGATCTATGTTTCGTCTCCAGGGGTAGAGGTTTATATATCTCAATTAGACATACCTAATTAATTATCTCATTTATTTTATTAATTATCTGAGCTGTACTAGATTGAAAGCCAGAGGTAGAGTGGGCCTCAAATTGGCAGTTTCGGGGTCAAGAATTGGAATACCTCCCTGTTTCCAGCTTCAGAAAAAAAAAAAAGAATTGGAATACCCAGGAGCTTGGCTATTGGTTTGGTTTTGTAAATATACAATTCAATTATATTTTAATTAATTTATTGACTTATGCAAATATCACCTGTCTAATTTTAGAATATATCTATCAGCCCAAAATGCTCCCTTCTGCCAACCTAAAGTAAATTCTCCCTTCTACTAAAGTGCTTTCAATCTATGCAGATTGGACTTTTCTCAACATTTCATACAAATGAAATCATAAGTACGTTATCCATTCATTGAGTCTGTTTTTTCACTTAGTGTAATATTTTTGAGATTTTGAGATGAACTCATGTACCATTCATCCATAGTTCATCCCCTTCTGGAGTAATATATGAATATGCTACATTTTGTTTATCCATTTACCAGTTGATTGACGTATGGACCGTTGCTACTTTTTGTCTATTGTGAATTATACTGCTGTGACCATTCACTGTGAATTATGTTGTATATTGTGAATTGCGCTGCTGGACATATGGTTACATTTATTGTGGATAGGTATCTAGGAGTAGAGTTACTCCATTGTATGGTAAGTCTATATCTAACTTTTTATAGAAACCAACAAAATGTTCCCCAAAGTGACTGTGCCCCTTTCCAGTCCCACTAACAAGCAATGAAGGAAGTCGTTCATCCACAAACTCACCAACTCTTGGGACCATTTTATTTTTAATGGTAGCATTCTAATAGGTGTATGGGAATCTCTTATTGGAGTTTTAATTTGCATTTCCCTGAGGTGTTGGATATCTCTTCATGGACTTATTAGCCATTCATCCATCTTCTTTGGTGATGTATGAATCCAAATCTATTCGGGTTTCAAATCTATTGCCTATTATTTAATTGTAGTGCATGTCTTATTACTGAGTGATGGGAGTCTTTTGTATTTTCTGGATACAAGTTCTTTATCAGGAATGGGATGTGCAAATATATTTCCACAGGATGTGTTGTGTTTTTTGTTTGTTTGTTTTTTGTATTTTTCAGAAGTGAGAAGGGGGGGCAAACAGACTCCCGCAAGCGCCCAACCGGGATCCACCTGGCATGCCCACCAGGGGATGATGCTCAGCCCCTCTGGGGCTTGTTGTTGTTGAAAAGACTATTTTTCCTTCTACAATGAACTGCCTGGGCACCTTTGTTAAAAATGAATTGGCCATAAATATAAAGATTCAGTTCTTAATTCTGACTCTCAGTTCAACTGCTTTGATATCTGTATCTATTCATACACTAAAATTACCCAAGCTGTATCTTTATATGTTTTAAAATCAGACACACAAAATCCTACACTGTTCTTTTCAAAAATTGTTTGGCCATTTCGGACCTCTGCATTCCAAATACATTTTGGGAATAGCTTGTCAATTTCTATTAGAATGCCTGCTGGGGTTTAGATATGGATTGCCTTGAACCTGTAGATCATTTTGGGGATACTTGCCACCTTTTTATACTGTTTCAAACTACGAGTATGGAATGTCTTCCCACTTACTTAGCTCTTCCTTATCTTAGCATCGCTCTCTCATTTTTCGTGTGCTTGTCTTCATTCAATTTGTTTCTAGGCATTTTGTTCATTATGATGCCATTGTGAAAGGAATTATTTTCTTGATTTCATTTTTTGATTGTTTGTTGCCGATCTATAGAAATACAGTTGATTTGCATCTTTATCTTCTCCATACATCATCCTGTATCTCGGAGTATATCATCAGGGACTAAGGACTAATTTCTTCCTTCTAACCTGAACACCTTTACTTTTCTGGCCTCACTGCCTTTGTCCAGCACAATGTTGCTGAGGGGTGACGGAAGCAGTCGTTCTGGCCTTATTGTTATTAGGGAAGAAAGCCTTTCATCATTAAGAAGAATGTTGGCTGTCGCTTTTTGTAGATGCTTGTTTTATGAGGCTAAGGAAGTTCCCTTCATTCCTATAGTATTTTGTTGAGAGTTTTTTACCATGAATAGTTCCGGGCTCTTGTCAAATGCTTTTTCTGTTTCTATTAAGAGGATTATGTGGGTTTTACCCTTTATTCTATTAGTATGGTGTATTACATAAATTGATTTTTGAATGTTAAATCAACTTTGCATTCTTAAGATAAATCACTCCTGATCAAGGTGTATAATCCTTTTTATAGGTTGTTGGAGTTGGTGTGCTAATATTTTGTTAAGGGTTTTTGTGTTTATGTTAATTAGGGATGTGATCTATAATTTTTCTAACTTTTTTTTTTTTTTTTGCTTTGTTGTTAAGAGTAATACTGGACACAAGACCCTGGCCTGTTGGCTCAGCAGTAGAGTGTTGGCCTGGTGTGTGGAAGTCCCGGGTTCGATTCTCGGTCAGGGCACACAGGAGAAGTGCCCATCTGTTTCTCCACCCTTCCCCCTGCTTCTCCACCCTTCCCCCTCTCCTCTCTCTCTATTTCTCTCTTCCCTTCCCATAGCCAAGGCTTCATTGGAGCAAAGTTGGCCCGCGTGCTGAGGACGGCTCCATGGCCTCTGTCTCAGGTACTAGAATGGCTTCAGTTGCAACAGAGCAATGCCCCAGAGGGGCAGAGCATCGCCCCCTGGTGGGCATGCCAGGTAGATCCCGGTTGGGTCTGTCTGACTGCCTCCCCACTTCTAACTTCAGAAAAATACAATAAATAAATAAATAAGAGTAATACTGGACACAGAATGGGTTAGAAAGTGCTCTCCTTCCCTCTGTTTGCTAGATGTGTTTGTGTGGGATTGATATATATTTTTTTCTTCAGACATTTGATAAAATCCCTACTGAAACTTTCTGGGTCTGATGTTTCTTGTAGAAAAAATTTTGACTACAGATTATTATCTTTAGTATTAGTCTATTCAGACTTTCTATTCATTTTTTAGTCAATTTTGGTAATTTGTCTCTTTCTAAGAATTTATCCATTTCATCAAATTATCTAGTTATTGGTACAAAGTTGTCCATGACATTTCCTTATATTTCTTAATTATTTTTGTAGGTTTTACATTGATGCTCTCCTTTATTAATGATTTTATGATTTTGGTAATTTTTTCTCTTTTTCTTGGTCAGTTTAACTAAAGTTCATTGATTTTATTGAGTTTTTCAAAGAACTTTGTATCTACTGATTTTTTTCCTATTATTTTTCTGTTTTCTAGTTCACAGATTTCCACTGAGATTTTTATTGTATCCTTCCTATGCTTAACTTTAAATGTACTTTCTTCTTTTTCTAGTTTATTAAAATGGAAACTTAGATTACTGATTTGAGATTTCCCTTTTTGATACAGGAGTTTAAAGCTACAAATTTCCTCTAAGCACTGCCTTACATACGTCCATACATTTTAATATGTTTTCATTTTTGTTAAGTTCAACGTATTTTAAAATTCTCATTGCAAGTTCTTCTTTGACACGTGGGTTATTTAAAAGTGTTTTTGCTTAAATTCCAAAGATTCGGGGAGTTCCCCCATTTTTTTCTGTTGATTGCTAATTTAGTTCCATTGTAGTCAGATATGCTTTGAGTGGTTTAAATCTTTTTAAATTTACTGAGACTTGTTTTAGGACTAGCATAGGATCTGTGCTGGAGAATATTCCATTGTGCTGGAGAGAATGTGTCTTCTGCTGTTGTGGGTGAGGTATTATGTAAAATGTTAGGTTAAGTTGGTTAATAATATTGTTCAAGTCTTCTATATCCTTGCTAATTTTCTGTTTAGCTGTCCTATCAATTAATTGAGAGGTGAATAATGAAGCTCCATCTATGCTTGTTAAACTACTCATTTCTCCTTTCAATTCTTGCCATTTTTTGCCCCAATATTTTGGGTCTCTCTCTTTCATACACATACTTTTTAAAAGATTTTATTTATTGAGTTTTTTAGAGAGAGGAGGGAGAGAAAGAAAGGGAGTGGGAGTGAAAACGCTGCCTTCGGGTATAAAAATCCCTTAAGGTTTATGATTTTAGTTAAAATTTATAAATTATTATTTTTGCCTTAGTTGTCTTAATTTTCCTAGTACATTCAAGAATAGCTATGATGTGGTGTTAAACTCAGTTATATTAGAATAGTAGATTCTTTGCCCAAGCAAAGAGAGCCTCCAGATTTATGGGCATCTTGTTTTGACATATGTCCATCTCCTGTCGTAATAGCGTTGCCACTGTTTTTTTTGAAATAGAATGTCTTGTCTTAGTTCCTCCTACACTTGTGAGAGTGGGAAGGAAGTATCAAAGTTGTTACACACCAAAATTTACTTATTTGATTTACTGCCTGACCATCTTAATAAGGAATTGAATTATTCATATATATCTTTGTAGCTCCAAATGAATTCGCTCTTATATAAGAACTTGCATCTATATATCTGGGAAAGATATATAATCACTACTTTGGGAAATTGAATAAAACCCATTAGAAAGCTTAGGAAAGACCCAGGACATTCCCACAACTGGCTTCCCAGGATTGTTTACATTGTGAACACAAAATAAGGCATGAGAGACAACAGTTTTGAGAAAGGGCACTGGCTGGGTAGCTCAGCTGGTCAGAGTGTCATCCCGACACACCAAGGTTGCAGGTTCGATCCCCAGTCAAGGCACATACAAGAGTCAGCCAATGAGTGCATACATAAGTGGAAGAACAAAGCAATGTTTCTCTCTCTCTCTGCTCTCTGTCTCTCCATCTTTCCATCTCTCCATCTCTCTCTCTCTCCATCTTTCCCTCTCTCTATCTCTCCCTTCACTTACCTTTCCATTTCTCTCTCACACATCAATTTTTAAAACCTTTGAGAAAGGTGCTTAATATTTAGGGCAAAGAAATGTTTTTGGCTGATTTATAATCTCCTTTTCTCACCACAGCAAAGAGCACCCATTTAAGATGTAAAATGGAGAAGAATAATCGGAAGGGCCACCAGACCCTGCCTGTCACCTGATCCGATCGCTTTCTGTATTGGTTATCACAGTGAGGTCCCTGGACAGGTGGCACTGGCATTCCCCGGGCGCTTGTAAGAAATGCACGTTCTCGGGCCCTGCCCCAGACCCATTTCTGGTGTGTTTTCAACACCACAGACAGCTCTCCCACCCTCTGTGGACACCAACTGTGTGTCCTATGCATTTAATTCTGATACCATCTACTTAAAGGCTAAGAGCTAACTGCCATAAGACTGCCCCCATTTCAGACACCAATCATCAGGTGCCAATGGCAAGTCCAGGTTGTGCTTCTGACCAACTAGCTGAAAATCGGGGTCCCCACAACCCCTCCTTAGGTTTGATCCGTTGCTAAAATAGCTCACAAAGCTGAGGGAAACATGTATTTACATTTACTGCTTTATCGTAAAGGATGTTATAAAGGGTGAACAGCCAGAGGAACAGGTATGTAGGCGGAGGTGTAGGGGAGCCTCTGTCCCCATGGAGTTGGGGTGCACCTCCCTCCCAGCAGGTGGATGAGTCACGAACCCGTAAGCTTGTCACCTCTTGTTAACAGTTTGAGTCAAGCTCAGTCTCCAGCTCCCTCGCTTCCCAGCGATCAGATCGGCGAAGGGGATGCACATTTCAGCCTGCTAGTCTCCTGACCTTCCTGATGACCAGCCCCATCCTGTCACTTCATTAGCAAAACCTCTGGTGAGCTGAAAAGGGCTCCATTTAAATAACAAAAGACGCTGCTTTCACTTGGGAAATTCCAAGGTTTCCGGGAGCTCTGCACCAGGAACAAAGACCGAATGTATTTCTTATTATACCCCCGACTGAATGAGAAACGGGGTCCCGGGTCCAGCAGTCCCAGTACTAACGAGTTCTCTAGGCAGCCGTGTGCACATCACTGTTTGGGCACCGCCACTTAACGACATGCCTTGCTGAGTCTGGGGCCGGCTTCTGGAACTTTGCCACATCTGAGAGCAGTGGGAATATCAGGTCCAATAAGAAAAACACTTACAAAGAGGAAATAACAGAAGAAATGAGGAATGGAAGGCCATCGCCTTGGCTACAGAATCAGCTAATGCATTTTATTTTTAGATCTCATCCGTTATTTTTATTTATTTTTTATTTCTCTCCTTTCAATCCCAATATCTCAGAATTAGATTTCATTGTGTGAAAAAGGGCTAATATTTACCCAGAATGCAGCAGAACCACACACAACAGGGATCTGGGCTGACTAGCTGGTGCCCACGCTGCGTGAGGCTTTCAATCCGTCTTCCCCCATGGGGCCAGCAGAGAACACAGCGCTGCTGTGGAGTTTCACTCACAGTTAATGCAAAATACGCATGAAAGCTACACCCGGATGTGGCAGGGCAGGATCCCAGCAGAGAGAATTTGCTCTAGACGTTCCAGGGAAGAGACCCGAGTGATGGGATAATTTTAGAGGTTTGGGCAGTTAAGGGAACAAAGAAAGCAGGGCCATGGACTCTGAGATTAGCAACTTTGTGCAGAGTCACTAAAATCTCTGGGCTGGAAGAGACAGAGAGTGGAAATAGTGTCTATGGGGAAAGAAGTTGTTTACCCAGACAGAATTGTGTTTATCGAAGATGTTGCTGTTAAAGAACAAAATTCAACCGAGTGCATTTTTTTTTTAGGTGAGAGGAGGGGAGATAGTAAGGCAGAGTCCCACATGCACCTGATCAGGATCCACCCAGCAATCCCATCTGAAGCCAATGCTTGGGAACTGAGCTATTTTTAGTGCCTGAGGCTGATACACTTCAAAGGAGCTATCCTCAGTGCCCAGGACCATGCTTGAACCAATCCAGCCACTGGCTGCAGGAGGGGAAGAGGGAGAGAAGAAGAAAAGGGAGAGGGAATCAAACCCCGGGTCCATACGTTGGGCCAACGCTCTATCCAGTGAGCCACCCACCGACCAGGGCCCAATCGAATAAATGAAGATCTTGTTGGCTTTATTAAGTGATTCATATATGGGCAGCATCCCACCCAGCAACTGGAGGAGCTACAAGGGGTTGTGAAAAATAGAAGGTTTTGTTATAGGTAGAAGGGTGTGGCAGGTGAATTATTAGCAAAAGAAAAGAAAGGGTTAGTTTTTAGGCCAGGCCATCTTTTGGGAGGAAGGAGTAGGAGGGGTTATATCATGCAGAGAACCTCACTAGTATTGATCCACAAATTCCAGACTGAGTGGTTTAAAATTCCAGTCTGAGAAGAAGCTGAAACTATAATTAGGCTAATTATTAAGTTTTGGTTTGGTGATGTGGCTTAGCCAAAGTGACTCCATATTGGCCTGTTGTTTGTTTGTTTCTTTCCCTTCCCTCCTCCCCCTCCCTCCCTCCCTGCCTCCCTCTCTCCTTCCCTCCCTCCCTCCCTCCCTTCCTTTCTTCCTTTCTTCTTTCCTTCCTACCTTCCTTCTTTCTTTATTTTAACTCCAAAAAGCATGAAAGGTTTTCTCTTTCCTGTCTGCCAGTTTCCTGCCTTTCATATGCCAGATTTGACCAGAAGCCAACAACAGGGAGCTTGGTGATATAAACCACAGAGGTTTACATCAGTCATGGGCAAATCAAACAACAGCGAGAATACAGACAAATTAGGACTTTGAAGCTTTGATTCTCATTTAACTCTATTTTTATGAGAATTGATACATTATTTCTCTTTTAGGATAGGTAATGTCAATGTTGCACTCTGATTTTTATAAGGTCTTTACATAAATATTTATTGTCTCAATGTTGTTTTAATGGTAAAGGTATCATCAGTAGCTACAACCAAATTAATCACCAGAATTTTCAGAGATTTTTAGAACTTTTGATTCACTAGCATCATTGGAATGATTTATATAGGTAAATAGTTTTAAAACACTCTTTATATTCCACAGGAACATTCAGAAGACATTAGCATTTTTTAATTAACACATTTTAGTAGCATAATTATATTTAAATTATATTTTGTTATCCTCCTAATAGCTTTACAAGTAATTTTCAGATGCATTTGAAATGCTGCCCAGAGGATTTGATTTCATACAAAACAACCAAAGAATTTAGCAACATTTATAGAAAGTTTTGTGTAAATATCTAAATTTCTAAAGCACATTAAGCTCCAGTTTGGATTCTGTGGTGAATGCACAATCAGGGCAGGAGGGACACAAAGTCACCTTACTATACTCATCTCGGCTTTATGAATAAGGACCAGAGGCGTGCTGCAGCTGGCTTAAACTGACCCATGGCGGCCACATCTCTGTGTCTTCCCAACCCCAAGTGCAGTGTCTTCACACTGATAGTTGGAAATCTGCCATGATGAGAGTATTTACACCATAGTAATTGACAGAGGTACAAATAAGGGATTTCCTTCCTTCCCCCCATCCTTTTGTTAGTTACAGGCAGAAAGAAGTTGAAGGGGACCATAATTGATCAAAAAGAATATTTGAGGCTTGTTTGAGCTGCAGGAGGTCTTGTCTTAAGGATGACAACCTCCCCGAGCAAAGGTAAGGGAGAGGTGATACAGGGGAATATGTAGTTGGCACAGGTTGCTGGCGTGCAGTTAGTCTTGTCCATGGTCTGGTGGATGTTATCACGAATGTTCCTTTGTGCCCTCGTGGATGGAATGTTTCTTTCAGCCTGAGGTTAGAACTTACTGAAACTAGCATGATTCATGTCTAATAAGTTATTTTTACAATGTGACTAAAACTGGCTTAGGGGCTAGACTCTTGTGATTTTGTTAGGGTCCGTTATTTTCCTAATCTCAACTGAAACTGGCGGCTGCTGGGAGTAACTTTCAGTGTAGGCCCAACACCTTCCCTCGTTTCTCTATTTACTTACTTGAGAAGACACAGAGGGCTACCAGGCATTGAGCTTCTCACTTGAACCTGGCAGAGAACCATGATTTAAGTTTTGCTATGAGCAGTTTGCCAAGGATGGCCCTGGCCCATGTGGTGCTCAGGATGTAACTAGTTCAAATTACCTCTTTATTTAGGGCTCATCACTCTGGAAGTTTTCGTCTGGGGTATGGAGTTAGCATCTATGTTGTGGTGGGGGAGCTACCTCGTTTGGGGCCTGAAGGGACACTCTCCTCGAGGCCTTGAAGCTACCCATGTCGGGAAGAAGAGGCGTCTTCGAGGACACTGCCTCCCCTCCCGGCTGCCCAGGAGTAGAGAGCCGAGCCATCTCCTTGCTGCCGTCCCCTGAGCCGGCACCCCCCTCTCACTCTCAGTCTTGCTGTCCCCCTAGCCTCCTCCTGGTCTCTTTCAGTCTCCCTTACAGCTTGCCAGGGTTCTGGTGCCCAAGGTCCTGATTTTCCTCAGTTTACTAATACGTACCTTTTCTTTGATTATTATATGTTTACCTTCTCCTTATGTGTCATATACCGTTGAGTTGGCTCCAATTCCTATGAATAAGTGGTGCCACAGTGTCCCGTCCTCAACAGCCCTGCTCTGTTCCTGTGGGCTTGTGCCTATGGCCTCTTTGATGGAATCAGTCCATCTCATCTTTGGTCTACTCTATCCTAGCTGCCTTCCATGTTCCCCAGAATTACCGTGTTTCCAAAGACACCTGCCTTCTCATGGTGTACCCGGAGTAGGAGGACAGCCTCAATTTTGTCATTTTTGCCTCTAGCAGTGTTTTAGGCTTAATTTGTTCCTGGACCCACTTGTTCATCTGTCTGGTGGTCCAGGGTGTCCACAGAGCTCCCCTCTGACACCCACCATATTGCCAATGAATCCATTTTTCTCCATCAGTCTTATTCACTGTTCAACTTTTACCTTTGGACCTAGTAACTGGGAACGGGAACACAAGAGCGTGGATAATCTTAGCCTTGGTCTCCAATAACACATCTTTGCTCTTTCCCTTACACAGTCCTTTCATTAAAAAAATAGGTGAGCCTGACCTGTGGTGGCACAGTGGATGTGGCATCGACCTGAGAGGCTGAGGCTGCCAGTTCGAAGCCCCTGGACTTGCTCGGTCAAGGCACATACGACAAGCAACTATACGTTGATGCTTTTTTGCTCTCCCTCCCAAAGCCTTTCTCTCTCTCTCTCTCTCTCTCTTACTCTCTCTCCCCTCTTTAAAATCAATAAGTAAAATACTAAAAAAAAAGAAGAAGTAGGAGGAGGAGGGAGAGGAGGTAGAACAAAATTCCCTCCCCCCCCCCTCAGTTCAGAAGCCATACAAATGGGTGGCAACCAGCCAAGATCCCAAATTAACCTAAACCATAATTTTTCTCCTAATACTTGAAACCTTGGCAAGTTCTGGGCATAATGCCAGCTGCTTTTTATCCCGAGCTATGAAGGCCATCTTCAAGTAAATAAAATTGTGCCTGAAATGGAAAAATCTGTTACATTTTCTTTCTGCCATTATCATTTACCATCCTCAGTAGCGACGGAGCCCCGCGACAATGATGATGTTTGTATTCAACGCTTTCTCATTCACATTGAACCCAAACGTTATGCCATCTTGCCAGACGCAGACAACAGACACACAGAAGTTGAGAGAATAAATTACTCTTTGTATGCCTGACTGATAGGAAGTCTATGTGTATGTCTGTGTCAATATGAGCAAGTGCCCAGCTCCTCTGCAGGTTAGTGTTCCTGTTTGCAGAATGGGAACCCCAGTGGTACTCTGCCAGCCAGGCTCAGGTTAGACCCAACATAGAGCTGTCACAGAGCAAGAATCCATATTTATTAATCATCAGCTTCATTATTTTTATTTATTTTATTAAGTGAGAGAAGGAGAGGCAGAGAGACAGACTATTGCATGCGCCCTGACCAGGATCCACCTGGCAAACCCACTTGGGGACGATGCTCTGCCCATTTGAGGCATTGCTCCATTGCTCAGCAACTGAGCTCTTCTTAGCACCTGAGGCAGAGGCCCTGGAATCATCCTCAGTGCCTGGGGCCAATTTGCTCCACTTGAGCCATGGCTGCAGGAGGTGAAGAGAGAGAGAAGGAGAAAAGCGAGAGGGGGAAAGGTGGATAAACAAATGGGTACTTCTCCTATGTGCCCTGACCAGGAATCAAACTCAGAACAACCACACACCAGGCTGATACTCTACCACTGAGCCAACTGGCCAGGGCAGCTTCATTATTGTTGTTAGTGGGGAAGTCTGTAAGCCTCCTTTCATCTCAGTGTTAACTTACTTTGAGTAATAGGATCTTTCTGAGTTTAAAAATCAAACTCAATCATCAATCGCATTTAAAAACTTTTCTGCCTCTGTTAGTTTGGATTTTGTTGCTGGGTTATTGTTGTCATTGTTGTTGTTTGTTTTACTTTCGTAAAGAAAGAACACAGAAAGGGACAACCCCATTTATTAAAAGTAACTTTCTTGTTGTATTACTGTTTGGGGCAGGGCTAGCATGAATGTTCCAAGTTGCTTTTGGACACTTTCCCTTCTGCTTTTCTAGGTAGAATTCCAAACATATTGAAGAAATTTCCATCGGAGAGAACAGGAGAAAGGCTCGAGGGATGAAGGTGGGACCGAGGAGCATGGCCACGAGGACTTTATAGCGAGACACCATTTGTCACTCTGACTCGGGTCTTGCCCTCCCTCTGTGGATTGTCTCCTTAGAACAAAATAATGTGAAAGGTCTGGTGTAATCAGAGAGAACTTTCAGAGTAGAATATGCAGGGATGGGGTGGGGGCAGAGCGAGGTGAGTGGGGGATGTCTCCCTAACTGAGGAATGCCAGTTATGAGCATGCCTTCCTTAACACCCATTTCATTATCCAGCAAAACCTAGCATATTATGTTGTAAACATTGAAAATTTCTCTCAGGATTTATCCATGCACCAATAAATAATTTTTAAAAAATGCATATAAAGAGTTTCCCCAGGCATTTAAATGTTGATTGCAACTTAAATTTTTCACATCTAAAATATTAGATTCTTGTAAATGCTTGCAAGCCCTTTGAGGTCTAAACAGCACAATCATTACAGAACAGATGCGGACACACACGCTGCTGACAGTTAGAAAAGCGTTAATGCAACAATTTAGAATCTTCCTGCTCTTTTTATTCCAGCGGGGAGATTTGTATCTGTAAGGCTCGGAGTCTTTCTCCCCAGAACACTCATCTTCTTGGCTCTACAGCCTTGGCATTCATCCAATTTCACATGCCAGATTAGGATTCTTAATCACTTTAGACCTTTTTTTTTCCTGTTTTAAAGCTGAAACAAGGATTACTAGTTCATCTATATTTTTTATTGTAAGTAATGCGTTTAGTTACAGAGTAATTGAAAGTTTGTGTTTCCTAAGCCTTTCAAATACAAACAGATTTGCCTGAATCTAATAATCCAGGGAAGGGGAATTATGATTTAGGAATGATCCTGGATAAAAAAATATATATATACTAATTAGCCAAGTATAAATTGCAGGTGTGATTGTGCTGGTGTCTCATACTTGGCTCCTGGAGGCTCTTATTCAGTTGCTTTTCCCCCCCTTAATCTTTCTTCCCCCCAAATTATCAAACTCTATTACGAATGTAATTTAAAAACAAAAAGTAATTCCTGACCTTGAGTGTTATCAGACTATAAAGATGTTGTTAGGTTTCGGGTCTAAATGTAAAAACTCTTAACATGTGCATTGATACCCAAAAATGTGAGTTCTTCATTCTTCATGTGCACTCTTCTTTTGTGGCTGATGGTAATTTAGTAAGTCTGCAATCCTCTCAACAAATCCTCTCCGGGTTTTGTAAATAACCTCAGATGACACATCCAGGTCCAGGGCTCTGTACTAAAAACCTCTACTAAGCAAGGTTAAACTTTACGTAGCTCGGCGCCAGGTCAGCTCCTGTAACTCCCCACCTGAACAAAGCTGACTGACATCCCACCTCCCCTCTCCCAAACTCCCGTTGGGACAACTTCCTCAGTAAGGATCCCTTCACCCCACCTCCTGGCTAAGCCTAGTCTTGCTCACTAACCCTACAAAAGCTTACATCCCCGGACCCTCAGTGCCGACACCACGAGGTCTCAGCCCCTCTGTTCACAGATGCCCAATAACCTGTTTTACCCCCGTGTCTGGCCTGGCTTCCTTCCTGGCACCACCTAACATGTGCTGCCCAAACCCAGGAGGGCCCCATGTGGGCAGGACCAGAGCAGCGCTGCACCCCAACCATCTTGAGCTTGCAGCTTAGAGAGCAGTGGGCAGAGGCTTACCTCCTCCTGGGCTTACCTCCAAATCCTGCTCAGGGTTGTGGGATCGCCCTGTCCGAGTTCCTTCCCCCATGGCCCTCCTGAGCCCGCCAAGGAGGATGCTGGACATCAGGAATTTCTCCTCTCTATTGCTGACTTCTCAGACCACACTAGCCAACACTTTACAAGACCTCGACAACTTCAGTCACCAAAATGGGAAATGGTCAGAAATTACCTATGTCCAGGCCTTCTTTCTTATGAAACTCACCAGGCCTTGTGCGTCCCACCTTTGGTGACCTGACAGGTGTGGGGTGTGTCATGGAATGACCTCCTCATATCATCATTAACATAGTACTTCAATGTCACCATGTCACAATTCTTGGTCCCAGGAACGAATAACATTCTTAGGAAATCTGAACTTACACTTGCCTGTCTTGAGCCTATAAGGAGCATCCAGCCAGACTCTATTGCAATGGCCTTTTTGAAGCAGCGGGAACTATTATCCAGGGTACAAAGGAGCCAGGTGTCCTATCAGAACAACCAGAGATTAAAAATGACTGGAATCGCAGGGTCTGGATGGACGCTGGCGCAGGGCACGTCCCTCTGGTTGGCTGACCCAAACAGAGACTTTAACCACTGACCGTGAGTGTGTGGGGAGCCCTCACCCACGTGGCCAGCTGCTGCAGAGTCTGGAGGGCACCCGGCTTGCAGATGTGTCATTGGGGGTTATTTACAATACAAAACCCAGAGAGGGTGTGTTGAGAGGATTGCAGACTTACTAAATTACCATCAGCCACTAAAGAAGAGTGCACGTGAAGAACGAAGAACTCGCTCACATTTTTGGGTATCAGTACACATGTTAAGAGTTTTTACATTTAGAGAGAGAGAGAGAGAGAGACAGACAGACTGACAGACAGGAAGACAACTAGCATGGGGATTTTCAGGATGAAACGGAAAACCAGACCACGGTCATCAACTTGGAGGAAAAGCCACAACATGGAAAAGAAAGACCAGACTTAAGAAAACAAAAGTCCCCTGGAAGAGAGATTTAGGGGACATTTAATCCATAAAACAAAAAACAGGGTAACACAAAAAAGGGACCTCAGAAAACAGCCAGTAGCATTCAGTAACAATGTGATTGTGAAAATGAAAAAAAAAAAAAAATCAACCAAAAACCCACCAGTATAAAACGGAAAAATGCAGTCAAGGAATTCCAAACAAAAGCAAAAGAAAAAGTCAATGACTTGGAACATGTGAACGGAAAACTAGTACAAGGTGTCAAAATGGACTAGGGAGGCCCAAATTATATGAACAATACTCTAAAGAGAGAGATTACAGACGACGGCAGGAAGAAAATTCCTAAAAGCCACCGAACAAACAACTTCCCAGGACAGGAGGATATTGGGCTTTGTGTTGGACGGGTTTACCAGTTGCCCACATGCTTACTACAAAAAAAAGGACCCAGTCTTACCTGGTCTCAGGTCATTAATCTAAGCTGCCATCCCCTTAGGAAATATATAGTCAATAATATTGTAATTACTATGTGTGGTGCCAGGTGGGTACTAGACTGACTGGGGACCATTTAAGTTATATTCATGTCTAACTATTATGCTGTATACTTGATACCGACATAACATTAAATATCAACTGTAATTGGAAAAAAATTAGAAATCAATAAACTGGCATCCCCTCCTCTGTCCTTCCTCCCCAGACTCCACGACATCTCTGGAGGTTTCAAAATCATCTCCCAGCACATATAGAAAATCTAACAGGAAAATATTTTCAAACAATACCAAAACTCTAGTGCTGCCCCATTGGAAGGTCCCTTTGAGACCCTGATAGACTATTTCAGTTTCTTTTGGCAAACAGCACTCTTGGCAAATTCATAATGAAAGAGATGATTGATGGGTGGGCTGGTGAGTGCACTGGCTGTTCCCTTTGCCCGGAAGGCTCTCTCCCGAGAGCCACATGTGCCCTCTTTCTGCTTGAATTCTACCTTCTCGGGAAGCTCCATCCTGACAATCCTATTTGAGACTGTACCCTTTCTCTGTTCAGGACATCTTTTATTCATTTCCATCAATGCGTTGATCATTCCCTAACTGCTGGAGGGGTTATACATTGGAATAGCCACTGGCAGGGACAATCTGGCGTTGTATTTTGAAACAGAAGACGGCTTGTCCTACAGCCCAGTAGTGACACCCCTCCGTTTCTCTCCTGGAGAAACACCTGCAAGTGCGCACAAGGGGCCGGTATTAGGATGTTTATTACAGTGGACTCGCAAGGAGTGAAAAATGGAAATAATTCAAAAGGCCTTCAGGGGGAGATTGGGTAAATATATCAAGGTGTAGTTAGACTCTGAAATGCTGTTCAGCGTTTACACAGAGCTAAGTATATGCACTAACAGGGCTGGATCTCAAAGATCTACTGTTCAATGGAGGAAATTAAAATTTTCAGCTAAAAATCAAAGAAGAATTTGTGTGGCTACAAAGAGTAGCAGCAGGGCATTTTGTGGTGACAGGACAGTTCTATATCTTGATTGTGGTGGTGATTAAAAGAGCTATACGTGTGATACAATTACATGAAACACACACACACACACACACACGAATGCATGTCAGTGTCCTGGTTTTACTGGTGTGCTAGAGTTGTACAAGGTACCATGTCTGGGGGAGGCTGGGGGAAGGGTGTTCTAGGTCTCTTGTGCTGTTTATGCAACTTCCCGTGACTCTATAATTATTTCAAAATAAAATGTTAGACGATATAAGACATAAAAGTTGATGGGGAAAGCTCAATTTGAGGATATCCATTGTCCCTTTCCAGTGGGCTAGCTAGTCAATGCGATCTCAAAACTTTTCCTTTTTTTAAAGTAACTTGACAAACTGGTTTCAGCATTTACACGGAAATGCAAAGAACCAAGAGTCACAAAAACAGCCTTGAAGAACAAAGGCAGAGAACATGCTCTCCCAGACATTAAGAAGGCTGCAACTATGGTAAAGAGAAAGTATGGTATTGCCACAAGAATGAGAAAAATGACCTGTGGAACAGAAAAGAGCATCTGGGGAGGCGGTAGGAACCATGAACGTAAGAAATGACAAGGCGCTGTAAAATAGGGAGAAGATGGACTTTCTAATATAAAGTGCTGGGAAATCTGGGTATTTGTGTGTGTGTGTGTGTGTGTGTGTGTGTGTGTGTGTATATATATATATATATATATATATATATTAGATCCCTTCCTCCTACCTAACACAAAATCAATGGCGCCATCATAAAACACTTCAGTGAGCAATTATGAACACACCAGAAACAAATTAAAAAAAAAAATAGGTTCAGAAAAAATATATAAAGAAGAATTAAATGCCAATTTTATGACAGAAAAACACAATAGCCTAAAATTTAAAACTCAGTGGATGGGCTTAATAGCAGAGTGCAGAAACGGGGGAATAGCTGAAGCTGAAACAGAGAGTTCTGCCAAATGTCTAAAAAAGAATTAGCATGAATTCTACACACTCTCTTCCAGAAAACAGAAGAGGGAAAAATTCTCTCAATTCGGATTATGAGGCCATTATTACCCTGCTGTCAAACCCAGACAGTATACATACACAGAGAACGACAAATAATATCACTCATAAATATAGGTGCAGAATTTTAAACAAAACATTTGCAAATAGAATTCAGTACAATTTAAATAAAATGATATGCCATGACCAAGTGAGGTTTATTCCAAGGTATAACAATTGAAAATGAACCAATGTAACCTGCTATATTAATAGGCTAAAGAAGAAAATTCACATAATCATATCAACTGATACAGAAAAAAAAAAATTGACCAAGTTCAACACGCAACCCTGGTCAAAACTCTCAGAAAGCTACAAGTACAGGAATATTTTCTTGACTTGATAAAGGTTATATACAAAAAAAGAAAAAAAAAAAAAGGAAAAGAAAAAGAAAAATGGCAGCATACTTAATGGTGAGAGAATGAATGCTTTTCCACTAAGGTTAGGAGCCAGGCGAGGAAGCCCATGGTCCCCGTTAACCCTCAACGTAGCACCAGGAATCCTAGCCAGTGCCGTGAAGCCAGATAAGGAAATATACTGCCCGCAAAAATTAGGGGATATTTCAAAATGAATATGAAGTGATAAAATATCTCCTAATTTTTGTGAGCAGTATATTAAGGGATATAGATTGGAAAGGAGGAAATAAAACCATTACTGTTGCAGATGACATAATCATCTACATAGAAAACTCCAAGGAACCTACAGAAACCCCCCCTAGCACTAATAATGAGTTCAGCAAGGTTGTAGGACACAACGTTGACAAACAGAAATCAACTGTATTTCTTACAGCCTAGCAATGACCATGTAGCAACCCAAACTCAGAAAACACTACACAGATGTCAGTTCTCCTCAGGGATTGCTATACAGGTCTAATGCAATTCCTATCAACATGTCAGGAATAGTTTTTGTAAGATAGGCAAAATGATCCCAAAATTTATATGAAGAGTCACAGGAACTAGAGTAGTTAAAAACAAATTTGTAAAAGAAGAATGAAGTGAGAGGAATTCACCGACTCCATGTTAAGATTTATTGTCCGGAAAGGCTATCTTATGATCTAATCTTTCGGCCCCTCCTAGGCCACATAGGAGTGGACCCTGGACTTGGAACCCTTCCTTACCAACAGCTAAAGGGCCACCAGCCTGTACTTGGTCTCCTTCTACATAAAGGAGACATTATCCCACCCAGTGCTCGACTTTGTTATGTTCTTGGTGGCTCTGATACTATTGGTGGCTTCTACCAACAGGCAGAAGTGTTGGGACTTCTCTTCCTGCTGGCAGGCATTGTGATGATCTTTGCTGTCCTCGTGGTACTTGGAATTCTCCCCTGGGATTAGTGAACGGTGCTCTACTCCCTAGAAACTAATAATTGGTGCCTGATAGTCTACTCGAACACACAGGAAGCTAGACTGTGTGTTCCTGGCAGAGAGAGAGAGACACCAATGAATAGAAACCAAATGAAGAATCATAGGTGCCTGAATGGTGGTGGTGCAGTGGATAGAGTGTCACCTGAGACACTGAGGTTCCACGTTCAAAGCCCTGAGGTTGCCGGCTTGAGCCCAGGCTCACTGGCTTAAGCATGGGATCATAGACATGACCCCAGGTCACTGGCTTGAACAAGGGGTCACTGGCTCGGCTGAAGCCTCACCCCCATCAAGGCACTTAGGAGAAGCAATCATTGAACAAAAGTGATGCAACTATGGGTTGATGCCTTTCATCTCTTTCCCGTCCTCTCTCTCTCTCTCTTTCTTTTTCTTACTAAAAGAAGAAGAAAGAGGAGAGAAGGAGGAGGAGGGCAGGCATACAGACAACTGATTTTTGACAAAAATGTGCAAAAGCGATTTGGTGGAGAAAAAAGTCTTTTCAACAAATAATGTGACAGCAATTGGATATTCATAGGCAAACGAAAATAAACTTCAACTTAAACCTCACAACTTCTATAAAAAACAAATTCAAAATAGACCACAGATTGAACTATAAAATGTAAAACTATAAACCTTTTAGGAAAAAACATGGGAAGTAACAACAAAAAATGACAAATTGGATTCCGTGAACATTTTTAAAGTGTGTGCATCCAAAAACACTATTAGCAATAATGAAAACACAGAACCTGGAATGAGAGAAAATATTTGCAAATTATGCATTGGATAAAAGCCATTGGTAAACAAGACTGTGTCTTATCTCTGTTTTTAATAAAAATCCTCAATAACTAACTAAATCTTTTTGACTGAATGAATACTGTATACAAATAAGAAGCTTTCCCTTCTATGACCACTAGAGGGAACTACAACCCCACCAAGATAATTCTGGAATTTATAGTGTTTTGGGTTTTTTTTTAAACCAAAGCTGTTCAAATCTGAGAAATCTTCCAAAAGGCATTATCAAATTTAAAGCATTCCAAACAGTGAGATGTTTATTCTGTGATGTCCCAAGATATCCCATCTTATCCAAACTCATTGTACTTAGTAATAAATGTTCCATTCAGTCCAGCACTGATTGAAAGCAGTTTCACTGGTTTTCAGACAGTATCTGGCGTCCGTGTCTTGCCTCCACAAGAGAGTAAGCTCATGCTTAAGCTCGTTTCTCGCTCATTAGCCAGCTCCGTTCTAATCAGTAAAGGTCTACAAAATATATATATATTTATTTAATTGAATTAAAAGCTTACCGTTCTCCCACAAATCAGGCGCCACTCTAAGAAAATCTAATAAGCAAAAATTCTAAACATGCGGAACACAAAAATTAAGTGATGATTATAGGAACATTCTCAGATGTGCAGGTTTGGATGCAAAATTACAGCAGAAAGCTTCTCCCCCTTCACGGAATTATTGTAGAATTAAGGTGGCAGCCCTTTTTACAAGGGACAGTTAGGATTTAAGTAGTGCCAGGCTGTTGCGGATCAGACTTGAGGGGCTTCAGAGGGAGGTGTGACTGCCATGTGTTTGATGTTTAATAAAAGGAGACGACGGGGAACCCATTTATTTGCTGAGCCGCTGTGAGAGGCGCGGTCATAAGGACAGAGTAGACAGGCTGCCGGGAGCAGTTGCTTCTCAGTCGGTCCCCCACCGTGTCCACGAGAAGCAAACCCCAGCTATTGGACTTGCTAATTGTGTGACCCCAAATATGTTTCTCAGCCTCTCAATGCCTCTGTTGCTCCCTATGCAAAATGGGGGTGATAATTACATGAGATGGTATATGAAAAGTTCTTGGCATAGCACCTGGTACACTGTCAATGCACCAAATGCTATGACAGATAAGCTCATTCAACACATTGCACAGAATAGCTTCAACAAGTTGTGCCTGGCACAGAGCAGTCACTCTGTAAGTGTAGACTGTTGTTATGTGACAGAAGAGCCTCAGGCAGTCCATGCTTGTTTTTTGGGGTTTTTATTTTTATTTATTTATTTTTTTTGATCGCCATGGGAGGTATGTTCCCATCCTGTGTGTGATCAGGAGACTACCCTGTCGCTCAGTGACACCAGCTCTGGAGATCATCACCCTGCTTCCTCTACTCTGATTCATTTCAATACGTTGCCTCTGCTAGTAAGCACTCTATGTGAACGTTTCCGCTAAAGAGAAAATGTACTAACGAGGTGGTACTATTATGACTAATATGCCACATGTTATTTGTTTAGGCACAAAATTTAGTCACATTTCCTTTCATATTCAGTTTGGAAAGACTTCCAGCTCCTTCCGGAATGAATTAATAGAAATTAAGACCTTTCAGAGCTCTTGCCTCATTAATATTATTTTATTTTTATTATTTATTGATAGATTTTAGAGAGAGAGGAAGGGAGAGAGAAAGAGAGACAGAAACATTGATCTGTTCCTGTGTGTGCCCTGACTGGGGATCGAACCGGTGACAGTTGCCTTCGGATGAAGCTCTAACCACCAGAGTTATCCAGCTAGGGCTTCATAAATATTCTTAAGGAGACAGAGTTCATTCAACTCAATCAACAAGTATTTATTAAGCACCTGCTATGTTCTGGGTACTGTTCAAGGCATTGCAGTTAAAGCAGTGAACAAAGAGCCCCCACCCCCCAAATTCTTGCCTTCATAGGGCTTACCTTTTATTGGGGGAGACAAGTGGTAATTAAGGAGTGGGTTAAATACTGTCATAGCTGGATAGTGAAAGCTCTAGAGAGAAAAATAAAGCAAGTGGACGGATCTATGGGGAAGGAAGAGTGGAAGGGTTGTCATTTTACTGAAAGGTATATATGTTTTAAATTCTCGTCTGCGGCCATACCACCCTGAAGGCGCCTGATCTCGCCTGATCTCGGACACTAAGCAGGTTCGGGCCTGGTTAGTACCCGGATGGGAGACGTCATAAATTCCCGTACCCCCCCTTTGACAATCCCCCCTCTATATCTACAGGTCTGTCTCTGTGTTGTATTGTCTACTCATGAATTTTGTTTTTGAAGATTCCACATATGAGACCACATATACTACTCACAAAAATTAGGGGATATTTCAAAATGAATATGAAGCGATTAAAAAAAAGAAGCATTTGATTTTTTAAAAAATTAAACAAGAACATCAGAAAAGTAAACAAGTCAAAGAAAGTTGTTCAATTATGCAAATGAATGCAAAACCAACTTTTATTTCGTTGGTGAAAATGCACTGTACAAAAGGTTGAAAGTACTGGAGTATCTGCATGTTCCCTGATCCCCTAATTTTTGTGAGCAGTGTATTTGTCTTCCTCTCTCTGACTTATTTCACTGAGTATAATAACCTGCAAGTCCATCCATGTGGTCACAAATGGCAAGATTTCATTCTTTTTCTTACGTTGCTGAGCAACATTCCGTTGTGTATATGTACCGCATCGTCATTATCCATTCATCTGCTGGTAGACATCCAGGTTGCTTCCATGTCTTGGCTATTACTAGTAATGTTGCAATGAACATGGGGGTGCATATAGCTTTTCGAATTAGTGTTTTTGTTTTCTTCAGATAAATACCCAGAGGAGGAATTGCTGGATCTCATGGCAGCTCTAGTTTTAATTTTCTGAGGAGTCTCCATACTGCTTCTCCTAGTGGCTGGAGGTGATGTGATTTTGGGTAGAGAAGCCAAAGAAGCACGAACCAAGGAAGGAGGTGAGAGTAGCATGGTGGTCTAAGAGCCAATTAATTAACTTCGTGACTCCTCCGCCTTGACGCAGTCTGGGTCAGTCTCCACAGGGGCTCACCCCAGGCCATCTCCTGCTGAGCGCCAGGCTCAGGGGTACACTGCCGCCGCCAGACCACTCCCTTCGGGTGCGGGTGCTTTCTCGTAACCTAACGGGAGTCCAGGAGCCTGCGGCCCCTGCCACTGCTGTCTCTGGGAGAGAAGATGGAGGCAAGCAGACGGTCTGGCCTCCCCAAACCTCTGAGTGGGGTCCACAATCACAGAATGTCCCCCCTATTTTGTTTACAACCACAGAATTAGCTGCTTCCTAAACTGACAGGTAGAAAGGTCTTCATGGTACAAACAGACCTCTAGACAAATGGTCCAACTCGGATCCAGTTGCTCAGGTCCAAGGTGTTCTGTCAGCCACACGCACCTTCTCACAAGGGGCTTCTTGAGTTCAGCCAAATTTCTCTGTGAAGTTAGGAAATGGTTTAGATGTGCCAGCCACCAAGGTTTCTGTCCCACAGTCCTCTTGTGTTTTTCAACCCGTTAAAAAATCATTTGAAAAAGTTCCTTGCTCATGGGCTGGACACAAACAGGCCACAGGTCACAGTTTGACAACTCCCACTCCGTGCCATTTGTCAGTTACCACATTAAAGTTAATAAATTGTTCTCATGGTTTATTAATCAATCTTTTGTTGGTTCATTTAGCATTAATAGGATATCAGATACTGTAGCATTTGTTAGGACCCAATGCATAGTGGCCATTCAATTTGCTGCAGGGTGGAAAAAAATGTGTTATTCTAACAGCAGGCACCCAGTGGCTCTTCAGGAGGAAGCTGTGTGTTTTGAGAAGACCTTCATTGGCCACTTGGTTGTGGAGGGGGACTCTCCGGGGCCATGGCTGGGAAGGGGAGAGAGTTACATTGCTCTGCGGGGGACATTAACGAGCAAATGGGTGTTGGGCAAGGAGCAGATGGGGGGTGTGGGGGGTGAAAATGACGGTCAGACAATATGCCAGGTAACTGAAGCCATAAGGAATTGTGGGCAGAGACAAGGTCCTGTGGCAGAGTGGCCAAAAGACCAAAAAAAAAAATCAACAAGGTTTTCTAATATTCCATTTTTAGTTATTTGTCTTGCTGTTATATAAACCCCTTTTAAATAAAAAAGTTAAAAAATTTGTGGGCCCTGGCTGGGTAGCTCAGTTGGTTAGAGCACTGTCCCAGCATGCCAAGGTTGTGGGTTCAATCCCTGGTTAGGGCACATACAATAATCAACCAATGAATGCATAAATTAGTAGAACAACAAAAAAAATGAGTTTCTCTTTTACTCTGTCCCTGGCCCTTCCTCTTTCTCTAAAAATAAAAACAGCAACAACAAAAAGAAATTTGTGGCTTCTTTTTTCTTCACAAGGAAGAACGTGGCTAATGTCAAGCAGCAGCAGGAGTTACTAGAAGATAGAAACCAGATCAGCACAGTCAAGGAATGTCAGAGAGCGAGGCTGGGAGCCCAGTTCTGGTCACTTAGCTAGCCTGTCCCTCCCACACTGAGGCAGCCCCTCCACTCCAGATGCCAGCCCCTGATTGGCTGGCTTGGCCACGTGCCCGCTCTGTGACCTAGGCTTGGTAGGATACCTTGACAGCCCCACCGCATCTGTTTCCACTGGGGGGGGGGGTGCTCCCCAGAGCAGACCAGGGTACTGTGACCAGGACAAGGGGGACAGCTGGACAGGCAAAACAACAGATGTCTGCTACCTCAGCTGGGCGCCAGCATCTCCTGTGAGAGGTATTTGGGGAACAGGGAGCGGGGGCAGGGACCCACATCCTAGTCTGTGCCATGAAAAGAAGAGAACAGCCACAGCAGGTGACAACTCGGTAGAGACAGGAGCTCGGAACCAAAGGTGACCCTGAGAAATGAACCCCTAGAAATTTACATGAATCTTAGGGAGGTCATTAGCAGTTCCTTCAGGGTGCCAGAAGGGGCTTGAATGCATTTTAGGAAAAAATCGAGGTGAGCTATTAGTTCCCTCACTCCATTCCATAATCTGTGGCTCAGTGATTACCTGTATGATTAAGGATCAGACCTGACATCACACAGGGACAGGGACAGCACCTCTGAGGTAACCGCCTAAGCACAGACAACTTCTTCCGTGTAAATATAAAAAGGGTGCATTACCTAACAACCTTTGCATCAGAAAGTCCTTCAAAATACAAATGGCCAACAGATATATGAAAAGATGCTCATCTTTAGTTATTAGAGAAATGCAAATCAAAACGACAATGAGATACCACTTCACACCTGTTAGATTAGCTATTATTAACAAGACAGGTAATAGCAAATGTTGGAGAGGCTGTGGAGAAAAAGGAACCCTCATCCACTGTTGGTGGGAATGTAAAGTAGTACAACCATTATGGAAGGAAGTATGGTGGTTCCTCAAAAAACTGAAAATAGAACTACCTTATGACCCAGCAATTCCTCTACTGGGTATATACCCCCAAAACTCAGAAACATTGATACATAAAGACACATGCAGCCCCATGTTTATTGCAGCATTGTTCACAGTGGCCAGGACATGGAAACAACCAAAAAGCCCGTCAATAGATGACTGGATAAAGAAGATGTGGCACATATACACTATGGAATACTACTCAGCCATAAGAAATGATGACATCGGATCATTTACAGCAAAATGGTGGGATCTTGATAACATTATACGAAGTGAAATAAGTAAATCAGAAAAAACCAGGAACTGCATTATTCCATACGTAGGTGGGACATAAAAGTGAAACTAAGAGACATCGATAAGAGTGTGGTGGTTACGGGGGGGGGAGGGGCACCAAGAAAACTAGATAGAAGGTGACAGAGAACAATCTGACTTTGGGTGATGGGTATGCAACATAATTGAATGACAAGATAACCTGGACTTGTTATCTTTGAATATATGTATCCTGATTTATTGATGTCGCCCCATTAAAAAAATAAAATTATTTAAAAAAAAAATGTCCTTCAAGGCTGTGGCTGGTTTGCTCAGTGGATAAAGCATCAGCTCGGCATCCAGACATCCTGGTTTGATTTTCAGTCAGGGCACACAAGAGAAGCAACCATCTGCTTCTCCCCTCTCCCTTCTCCTCCTTTTCTCCCTCTTCCCCCCCCCCCCCCCACAGCCAGTGGTTCCATTGGTTCAAGCATGGCCCCAGGCTCTAAGGATAGCTTGGTTGGTTCAAGCATTGGTCCTAGATGGGGTTGCCAGGTGGATCCCGGTCAGGGTGCAAGTGGAGGCTGTCTCACTATTTCCCGTCCTCTCACTAAAAAAAAAAAAAAAAAAAGAAAGAAATAAAAGATAGTCCTTCAATACAGGGATCCTAGGATTTTGGAATAAAATAGTGTCTTTTGAGAGCCTCCTCTCACTTACTCTATCTACCTGCCCCCAGGGGGTCTAAACTAGAGATTCTCAAAGTGTGCTTCCAGACCAACAGCATCAGTATCAACCTGGGAAATGTTTTAAAATGCTAATTAAAAGCCACCCCCCCCCCAATCTACTGAACCAGGAAGTCGGGGTGAGGGGTAAGCATTCAGTGTGTGTGTGTGTGTGTGTGTGTGTGTGTGTGTGTGTGTGTGTATTATTTTTTTTGTATTTTTTCGAAGTGAAGTGAGAAGAACGGGAGAGACAGACAGACTGTCACATGCGCCTGACCGGGATCCACCCAGCATGCCCACCAGGGGGCGATGCTCCTCTGCAATCAGAGCCATTCTAGCGCCTGAGGCAGAGGCCACAGAACCATCCTCAGCGCCTGGGCCAACTTTGCTTCAATGGAGCCTCGGCTGTGGGAGGGGAAGAGAGAGACAGAGAGGAAGGAGAGGGGGAGGGGTGGAGCAGATGGGCGCTTCTCTGTGCCCTGGCCGGGAATCAAATCTGGGACATTTGCACGCTGGGCCAATGCTCTACTGCTGAGGCATTCAGTATTTTAAGGAACCCTCCTGGTGCTTCTAGAACAGGCTCAACTTTGATCTAAGGGATTTGTTCAAAGTCACAGAAAGTGTTTCCAGCCCACATGTTTTCATGTCTCATTCAAATATCGCTCCTGGAACTTGATCGTTTCCTTCTTGTATGCACTAAGTCCTAATACTTCATTCCAGGTAACCCTGCCTCTGTGCCCAGAGGAGTAGATTCCTACATGCTGCCCGGAGAAGTATTCCATGGTTGCAAAGATTTATTTTTTCCCATTTCCACATCATGAACCCTGACTCTAGTTCAGTCTTCCCCAGCTATGTCCTCTGAAGTTATGAGGGCAGTGGTCAGTGTCCAATTTCTCCTGCAGCCATTCTCTTGCCAATAACTTTGATTCCCCTGTCCTGACTGGTACCACTTCTAGGACATCTCTTAGATTCCAGTGCTTTCCAGTCATTCAGAGAAGGACCCAAGGCCATTTGCTGACCTCATGACACTGCCCAGGATTGAGGAAAAGCAAGGATCTGCTTCGAGCCTAGCCCAAAAGAGTGCGTGTCGGCCTCAGATTATATAAATGAAGCTACGTCATCCATGGCAACATTTTCTCAATTTTTTCCTGGTATACTCCCTCTCCAACACCACACGAACCTCATCCCTGTCCCCACAGGAAGCTATAATGATGTTATAGGAGAGACAGAAAGAACAAGCCGTCCAAGGGGATCTCCATGACCAATGTAGGTATTTGTCCTCAAATACAGTCATCTTGTTCTTCTCATTGGATTTGGCCACCTTGTGACACACGGGATTTTCCCCCGTGGTCACCTAAATGCATCTGCGTCAATCGGGGGCCCTCTTAATATCTTGAAACTCCTCGTGGAAACATCAATAATGGAGCCAAATACTAAAATCACATAAATCACAAGGTAAGAGTGAGGGCTCACTGTTACTATGGGAGATATCGGTCTCAGGAAGAATGATTATGAGCCATCACCAAGCAGCCCTGTTAAGGGAATCAAGACATCCAAGCTGTCAGAAAGCTGAGAAACAAGGGGAGAGGAACACCAGCCAAAGCTAGTGGAAAGGTAGAGCTGTCCAACCCCTGGGCTCAGTGCCCGGTATCATGTCCTTGCCTGTGGTCAGTGCCCCGTTTTAGGACTGCTTCCGCATGTCTGTCCTTCCTCCGCCCCACACCCGCAAAGGACAGCCCTGACACGTGATCCTTCCAGTCATTTTTTTAAAAAAAACAAAACTGAGATCATATATTTATCCTATATAGTGTTTTCCCTTCACAATTTATCTATAACATATTTTCACCTCATGGTATATTTTTCTACACTTAGCCATTTTTTGCCTATGTGGAGTTGCGTGGCAGATAAACAGGGCCCCATAATATAGCCTACCAGGTCTCTATTTGGGGGGCATGTGTGCTCTTGACTGTAGGGCCTTTGTAGGGCTTTCTATCTTTTATCAACATCAAATAGTTATATTTGTTCCATTTAATATGCCGGCCCTGAATCCTATTGTATAATTTTAATATTAGCACATAGGCACGGGTTTCCTCTGGTTGGATTTGTCTCTGAGATTTCTGCGCATCCCATTGCTTCTCAACCTCTCCCCTTTCGTGTTTTACACACAACACATTCATTTTATAAATAGCCGATGGCTAAAGTTTTCTTTTTTCACTGCATCTGAGATTCTTTTGTCTTTCGATAGTGATGTTAAAGCCCTTCACTTCAATCATGACAAAAATTATACTTAGCCTTTGTTTGGTCAATGACGGCTTCTATTTTTAATGCTTCCTGACTGTTTCATTGTTGTTGTTGTTGCTATAGTAATCAAGTTTACTTTTTCCCATTCATGATTTGGAAATTACATACCATTTTGTTTTCTACTTGGGTTTACTTAAGTAAAAATGTACAGCAGTGGCTGATTAGCTCAGCCTGTTAAGAGCATTATCCTGAAACAACAAGGTTGTAGGTTCAGTCCCTGGTCAGGGTACATACAGGAGCACTTCGATGTTCTTGTCTCTCTCTCTCTTTCAAAAAAAAGGATAGCTATATTTAAATTGCCCTTCTTTATTCCTTTAATTTTTAAACATCATACAATTAAAACATAAATATGTTTATATTTTAAAGATTTAAATAAACCTAGTATGCAAAATGACAAGTGACGGTTTCCCCCATCTTATCCCCCATCCCTCGGAGAACCACTGTTGTAACATCGATGGGCATTTATCCAGACCCACGTGTATGTGTGTATGCGCGTGTGTGTATTGATTTGTACATTAAAAACAAAACAAAACAGAAATAGGATCAATATGCATTACCTCTTGCTCTTTTCATTTAATAATGAAAAGTACTCTATCACTATTTACACCTGTATCATTTGTCATAATAGTCCATAGTATGGATTTGCGTAATTTAACCAATTCTCTGCTCATAGATGTTTAAATTGGTTCCTATTTTTCACGACGAGAAGCAATGCTCTAATAAATTCTTTTATATACAAATTTGTGCACTTGTGCAAGCACTGTGATAGTATTAATACCTAGGAGTGAAATTATTGAGTAAAGAAAAAAAAAGACGCCCTTTAAGTTTTTGATAGCTATGACCAAATTATGACCATGGTTTTTTGTTTGTTTGTTTGTTTGTTTGTTTTACCAATTCTGAGTTTTAACAAACTTAAATTTTTGCCTATCTGATGGCTGAAAGTGACAGGACAGTGTTGCTTTAATTCACCAGCTGACAAGGAGGCTGTGAATTTTTTCATGTTTATTGATCATTCGGGTCTTTCTGTGAATTCCCTGTACTTTGCCCTGGACTTCATGTACTCTGCCCACTTGTCTTGTTATATTACTTTTTTTTTTTCCATATTAATTTGTAGGCAATCTGTATGGTGGGTCTTAATCCTTGGTCTGTTATATATGCTAAAAATATATTCTCACCAAGTCTGCGGCCCGATTTTTAAATATGGTTAAGGTCATGTTTGTCCCACAAAAGCTTAATTTTGTGTAGTTATTAGATTCTTTCCTTCACAGTTCCTGGTTCCCATGTCTTTCTTCCTTAATGCACCATAATAAAGGTAGTCTCCCTTATTTTACAGTCACTTTTATTATTTATTACATACAGGAACATTCTCCCCTGGTAGTCTAGCACTCTGAGTTTTAGCAAATTTATATAGCCATGTAACCACCACCACAAACAAGCAATGAAAGAGTTCTATAAAAGCCCCGGACCTATTCATACCCTTCTTCCCGTGTCAATCCATGGCAACCACAGACCTGTGTTTCAAGGATTTCTCATGTAAATGGAATCATAAAGCACGCAGCCTTCCATCTGACTTCTTTCATTTAGCATAATGCACACGGGACTCTTCCGTGCTATGTGTATTACCAGCTCTTTCTGTTGCTGAATAATATTCCAGCGTCAGGAAGGACCAGTTTGTTGACCCATTCACCAGCCGGAGGGCACTTGGGTTGTTTCTGATATTTGGCTACTATAAATGAAACCATTACGGACATTCATGTAAAGATAAATATAAGTTTTCTTCTCTCTTGGCTAAATACCTTAGAGAGAGAATGCTGAATCATATATGGTGTGTGTGCATGTGCATGTCTGTGGTTAACCTTCAAAGCTATCAATCTGTCTTTCAAAGTGACTCCCCTATTTTGCTTTCCTACCTGCAATGTATGGGGGTTCCAGTTGCTCTGCACTTAGTATTGTCAGGTTTTTGAAAAACATTCTAACAGGTGGATAGTGGTACCACATCGTACTTTTGATTTGCATTTCCCTAGCAACTAAAGATGTAGACCATCTTTTGGGGCATTTGCCATCATTTGTCTTTGTTGGGGAAACATCTGTTCAAATCTTTTGACTATTTTTTAAATTGAGTTATTTCTTTTTTAAGTATTGAATTTGTAAAGTTCTTTATTTTTTCCAATACAAATTCTTTATTAGATATGAAATATGCAACTATATGTCCTAGTCTGTAGCTTTTCTTTTTAGTCTCTAAAAAATTTTTTTTGCCCTGGTCCATGGCAGAGCGCGTTGTCCCAGAGGTTGCCAGTTTGATCTGGGGTCACTAGCTCAATCCTACGGTGGCCAGCTCAACCCCGAGATCACCAGTTTGAGTCCTGGTCAGGGCATGTATGAGAAGCAATCAATGGGTGCACAACTAAGTGGAACAATAAACTGATGCTTTTTTCTTTCTCTCTCCCTTCTCCTCCCTCTCAAAAAATTTTATTTAAAAAAAATTTTCAGATACAATTTACATTCAGTATGATATTGAATACCTGAAACTGCTCAGATATACAGCATAACGGTTAGACATTTATATAATTTATGAAATGATCCCCTAATAAGTCTGGTTGCCCATCTGATGCCACAATTTCTCATTTTTTAAGTGTCATTTGCAGAGAAAATGTTCATTTTGATAAAATTCTACTCACAATTTTTGTTATGGATCATGTTATTAATATAATATCTAAGAAATCTTTGTGTAACCCAAGTTCACAGAGTTTTTGTTTTTTTTCTAGTTTCAGGTTTTACATTTAGGTCTATGATCCATGTTGAGGTAATTTTATATGAGATGAAAGGTATAAATTGAGGTTCAAGTTTTTATATATGGGCATCCAATTGCTTGAGCCTCGTCCATTGAACATAGTATCCTTTCTCCGTTAAATTGTGTTTGCAACTTTGTCAAAAACCAACTTGCTATTTTGTTGTTTCTTGAATCTCTCTTCCATTGCATTAATCCTGTCTTGTATCAGTACCACTCTGGTTTTTTGTTTGTTTGTTTGTTTTTGTGGTAGAGATAGAGAGAAAGACAGAGAGATGGACAGATAGGGACAGACAGACAGGAAGGGAGAGAGATGAGAAGCATCAATTATTTTTTGTGGCTTCTTAGTTGTTCATTGATTGCTTTCTCATATGTGCCTTGACCCGGGGGCTACAGCAGACTGAGTAACCCCTTGCTCAAGTCAGCAACCTAGGGCTCAAGCTGGTGAGCCTTACTCAAACCAGATGAGCCCACGCTCAAGCTGGTGACCTCGGACTTTTGAAACTGGGTCCTTCGCATCCCAGTCTGATGCTCTATCCACTGCACAACCACCTGGTCAGGTAGTACCACTCTGTTCTTATCACTTGTTTTTAACTCTTGTAATCAGATAGTTTAAGTACTTAAACTATGTTCTTGGAAAATTGTTTTGGTTATTTTAGTTCCTTGGTCTTCTCATTTCAATTTTAGATATGATATCTAAAAAAAATAATTCCACTGGGATTTTGACTAGGATTATGTGGACTCTATATATCAATCTTGCGAGAACTGACACTTTTTTTTTTTTTTTTTTTTTTTGCATTTTTCCGAAGCTGGAAACAGGGAGGCAGTCAGACAGACTCCTGCATGCGCCCAACCGGGATCCACCCCACATGCCCACCAGGGGGCGATGCTCTGCCCCTCTGGGGTGTCGCTCTGTTGCATCCAGAGCCATCCTAGCACCTGAGGCAGAGGCCACAGAGCCATCCTCAGCACCCAGGCCATCTTTGCTCCAATGGAGCCTTGGCTGCGGGAGGGGAAGAGAGAGACAGAGAGGAAAGAGAGGGGGAGGGGTGGAGAAGCAGATGGGCACTTCTCCTGTGTGCCTTGGCCGGGAATCAAACCCGGGACTCCTGCACACCAGGCCGATGCTCTACCACTGAGCTGACCAGCCAGGGCTGAATTGACACCTTTTCAATAATGAGTCTTCTAGTACATAAAGACTGTCTCTCCATTTATTTAGGTGTTTGCTGTCTTTCATCGAGAATTTATATTATTAAGTACAAAGAAAATGTATAGTTTGTTAAATTTACACTAAATATTTCATTTTGGGAGGGGGTACCAAAATGGTACTGTTTTTACTGGTTGATAATACTGTTTTCAATTTTTGATTTCTATTTGTTCATCATTAGTATATAGAAATACTATTGATTATTGTATACTCACTGCAACCTTACTAAAATTACTCTTTAGTTCTAGTAACACTTGGTAAATTCCTTTTTTAAATAGACAATCTTGTCTGAGAATAGACAGTCATATTTCTTCCTTTCCAAGCAATATGCCTTTTCTTGCCTTATTGCCCGAGCTAAAAACTCCACGATAATGTAAGATGGAACAGAAGGGGGAGAGCTAACGTCCTTGGCTTGTGTCCAGGCTCAGGAAAATAATTTGGTCATTCATCAAGTACAATGAAGTATTTTTTCTTTTTCTTTTTTTAGTAGATGCCCATTATCAAATTAAGGACATTCCTTTCTATTGCTAGTTTTCTAAGTGTTTTTAATCATGAATGGATTTTGAATTTTGTCAAAAGCTTATTTTACATTTATTAAGATGATTATCCCAGTTTTTTTTTTTAAGGTGAAAGGAGGGGAGATGGTGAGGCAGACTCCCACATGTACCCTGACTGGGATCCACCCGGCAACCCCAGCAGGAACCAATGCCCGGAGTTCCAAGCTATTTTTAGCACATGAGGCTGATGAGCTCTAAAGGAGCTGTCCTCAGTGCCAGGGGCTATGCTCGAACCAATCGAGCCACTGGCTGAGGAAGGAGAAGAGGAAGAGAAGGAGGGGTGGAAAAACAGATGGTTGCTTCCCCTGTGTGCCCTGACTGGGAATTGAACTGGGGACATTCATTTGCCAGGCTGACGTTCTATCCACTGAGCCACCAGCCAGGGCCTTGTCTCAGCACTTTTATTTTTGTGCTTAGATCTCTAATTCACCTAGAATATACTTTTTGGATTGTGTGTGGAAGTGATGGAACTTTCTTTCCCCCAGAATGCTTAATTGTTGAAACCCTTTAAAAAAACCTGCCCATCACTTCCCCACAGATTTGAAATGCCACTTCTGTCATATATTGAACACTCACAAATATACATCTTCTTTCTGGACCATCTCTTCTGTTTCATCAATTTATCGGTCTGTTCTTACGGCAGTCTGCACTGAGTCAATTAGTAAAGCTTAGTTAGTGATATGTTTTAATCTGCTAAAAAATTTATTTCTGTTGTTTTTGTATTCCAGATGAATTTGAGTCAGCTTAACAAATTCCACACAGAAACCTGTTGATAGATTTTTTGGGATAGCATTAAATTTATAAATTTGGGGAAATAATTGTGATTTTACAGCACTGAGCTTTTCTGTTAAAAAAAAAAGTGTCTATTTCTCCATGCATTTATTCAGGTCTTATCTGTTGTAAATTTTAATTCCATTGTATACTTTCCTTAATGACAATCTTTATATACAGTAGTCACTTTACCAGAATCTTATTAATTCTAAAGTTCATTAGACACTTTTCCTGGATTTTTTCCAGGTGGCTAGGAATATCATCTGCCCAAAGTAACACTTTTGTATCTTTCTTTCCAATATTTATGTATCTTATTTCTGACCTTTTTTTTTTTCCATTATTGCATTGAATGAAACATCCATTTCAATGCCAAATGGTAGTGGTAGGTTCAGTACCTGTATCGTTTCTCATTCTAATGGGAAAGCTTTATATCTTCCATGATTAAGTATAAATGTGTAGATTTTTTTTTAAATTTAGGTGAGAGGAGGAGAGATAGTGAGGCAGACACCCACATACTCCCCTACCAGGATCCACCTGGCAACCCCATCTATGGCTGATGCTCAGTACCAAGCTATTTTTAGCACCTGAGGCTGATGAGCTCCAATAGAGCTATCCTCAGCACCTGGGGCCAGGCTTGAACCAATTGAGCCTAAACCCTACTAGATTTGATAAGCTAACAATTTACTGTATTTAGAAATTTTGTACTTATTTCATAAGTGATACATTTTTATTTTTTAGTTTTATGTCCATCAAATTTCAGAACTATGGTATTAGTTACTGTCTAGATGAACTGCAAAGCATTCTCTCTGTCTTATAGGCTAGAAACCACTTATATAAATAACATGGGAAATATCTGTTTCTTCATTTTGGTAGCTCCAAATTGCAAAACTACATATTTGGGTCCAGTGCTTTTTTTTTTTTAATATAAAGTGGATTTTAAATTATCTTTTCATCTATTTTGTTAGGGGATGGTCCTTAGTCTTTCTCCTTACTGCTGAATCAACTTTGTGATGGGTCAAACCTTTCATCTTCAATTTTAATTGCATTTATTTAAAGTGGTACACAGCGATCACCCAACTTTCCCCCCTTTTCTTGTTCCTTACATTATTTATACTGTATCTCCTTGTTATTTATGTTTCCTTAATCTGATTCACCAAGAGTTCATCTGTTTCTGTTTGTCTTGACAACAAAGTAACAATTGGTTTCCATAATGAGGCCCAATTATTTTTAAAATTTCATTGATTATTTCTACTTTTATTCTTGTTCTCTTTCCTTTTATTTCTTTGGGTTTGTATTTTTGGATCTTTCTTTAGCTCTAAGCTGAATGCTTAGTTTGTTTGTTTTCACAGTTTCTGTTTTCTACAAGCACTGCTGTCCACCTCCCGCTCTGCGCCCACTTGGGCAGCACTCTCCAGATGTAGTGTGCTCATTTGTTCATTTCCAAGGAGTTTGTAATTTCCATTTTAATTCCTCTCGAATCCAAGTTAATTAGAAGTGTGCTTTCTCATTTTCAAGAGGATCAAGATTTTTTTTTTTTGGTCTCTCATTTTTCCTACTTTTTGTTGTTAAATAATAATTTTACACATGTGTTCAGTGAATGAAAATTGAGTAAGTTCTACTTTACAGAATCTTTGGATTGTTTTCTCTGTAAATGTCCCACGTTAAATTTCAAAAATACACACACACACACACACTCATATAATATCCATTATTTTTTTTGAGAATAAAATTTAACAGTGTCAATTGAATCTTTCATAGCCATATTTTTTTGTGCTTGAAATGTCAATTTGGTTTTTCTTGTTGCATCAGTTTCTATTACTGAGTTTTAAATTCCGTGGTCACTTTGATAATTATGTTAACCAGTGTCACCCCAATAAATTCAATTTAAAAAAAAATTCCTAAGTCATTTAAAGTGTTCTATGTGAACAGCGTAGAGCTGGTTTCGGGTCCTTCTTTTCCAATCTAAGGGGTTGTCTTTTCTCAGGGTTAGTAAATCCACTCACATTGTGATCACTAACACTTTGGACTAATTCTTGCATCCTCTTTTGTGCATCCTGTCTACTTTGTTACAGTTTCTCCTTTCCCCTTTTGTTACATTGATGACGTTTTCCTATTTAACTTCTTTTAATGATTAGGTAGCTACATAGCCTATTTCAATTTTTCTAGTGCTTCCTCTAATTTTAGCACATGCTTAAACTTGTCTTATAGAATCAGTATCTTCAATTACTGGATACAAGCAGCTTCTCTCTGAGCAAGTCAAGATCCTTTTTGTGACTGCTTTTTTGCTTTTCTCTTTTGGCCCTGCTACCTCCCAAGGAAAGATCGGTAGGGATTTTAGTTCTAGATTCTTCTCTCTCTCCCTTTCTCACTCTCTCTTCCTCCACTCTCCTCAGTCAATAGTGATTTTAAATTTCACCGCAAGTTTTACTGCTTTGTCACCAGATTTTGCGTCCCTCGTGCCTTCCTCTTTGATTCATTTTTCCTTTTTCCTGAAACACATTGTTTAAGTTGTTCTTCCTGAGAGGGTGCTTGAATGGTATATTCTCTGAACCCTTATATTTCTGAAAGTGTTTTTATTTTGCTCTCACACTTGAATGATGTGTTTGCCTGGGTATAGAATTCAAAGTTCGAAATGATTTTCCCTTGGAACCTTGAAAGCTGTGCTTCATTGTCTCCCCGAAGCCACTGCGGCTGATGAGAAGCCTCCCTCCTAATGGCCATGGACCCCACCACTCTCCTCCTTGGGGCCCAGAAGGCAGAATAAAAGGGAAGTCCAACTGAATGTCCCTAGGGCCACTTCCCTGATCCATGCCACTTCTTAATAACACATTTGTTCAATAAATTTTTTTGTGTGTAAGTAATGTTCCAGGCTCTGAACTGAGATTTTTTTAAAAAAGAAAAGAAAGAGAATTTCATACACACAGAAAAGCGTAAAGAATAACATAGCACACAAGAATAGACCCACCACCCCTATTGACAAATCTTATCTTTTGCCTTACTTGCTTCAGGATTTTAAAAAATAAAACACCAAAGAATCTGTTGAAGTTCTATTCTTTTTCCTCCCACACCAGAGATAACAGCTGAACAAAATTTGGTGCTTATCACACTCATTAATGCATTATACCTTTAGTATAGAGATGTACTATGAATATATATGGATGAATGCTCTATGGAGGAACAATAGGGCTTATTATATGCCTGTATGTGTTCTGATCATATTGCATCTATTTAACTGCTTTTCACTACAACCCCATAAAGTAGACACTATTATTATTCCTTTTTTATAAATAAGGAGAAGTAACTTAATCAAGGTCATGTAGCTGGTGACTCAGTAAGGGATAGTACCTGAACCAGGTAGGCAGCCTGGCTGTTTAGTTTGTGCTATTAAAAACTAGAACATGATAATTTAAGAATAATTCTCATGTCTCTAAACCTAGTATAAATGGTATTATATCAGACAAATTTCTTCTAAAACCGTGGGCTTTTCCTGCTCTATTGTAGCTAGTTCTGGTTCCCCCTTTATTTTTACTATTGTATAGTAGTGCCTTGTATTTTTTTTAAGGTTTTACGCAAGCCCAGGGTTTTGAACTGGCGACCTCAGCGTTGCAGGTCGACGCTTTATCCACTGCACCACCACAGGTCAGGTGTGCCTTGTATTTTTATGAACCGCTTCAAAAATTCACAGCAAGTATTGCACTGAACATGTTTGTAGCTGTCTCCTAGGACTAAGGACAAGCATTTTTTGAAGGTATATACTGGGGTGTGAAGTTTCGGATCCACATGGCATGCACATCATTATCTTTGCTACGCTAATTTATATTCCCTCCATGTGAAAGGGAGGGGGCTTACATCTCGTGCTGGGATTTGAATCCGGTGTGTTGGACTCCAAATATATTGCTGAACTATTGGGTCATTATACTGCAGAGATTTTTATTACTCACTTTCTTTCTTTCTTAATATACACACCTCAGTTGGGCCTTTGCTCTCAGTCTCATTATGTAAAAATATCTCCTGATTATTTACTATGTGCTTATTCTTCCTGTGAATGGTCATTTTTAAAAGCCACAACACTGCAGGCTTTGACAAGTATTTGAAATTAGTCAAATAAAAGCTCACGTTTTTCAGGTGACTTGAAAATGAACACGAGACTCAATGTAACATGAAATCTCAGCTGGATCTTAAAGAAACCAGACCACTGAAACCCAGAGGTTTTTTTTTTTTATCAAGAATTGAAATCTAAAACATTAGATTTAATTAGATTACATAAAACAGAAAGTATTAGATTTTTATAGTTTTATACAAACCATTAGCTTTTAAAATACTTAGATACCACCTGACCTGTGGTGGTGCAGTGGATAAAGCGTCGACCTGGAAATGCTGAGGTCGCCGGTTCGAAACCCTGGGCTTGCCTGGTCAAGGCACATATGGGAGTTGATGCTTCCAGCTCCTCCCCCCTTCTCTCTCTCTGTTTCTGTCTCTCTCTCTCGCCCTCTCTCTCTCTCCTTTCTAAAAATGAATAAATAAAGATAAAATACTTAGATACCATCTTATTATCATTATACAAAAAATTAGCAAGAAATCATTATATGTAACATTTTGAGAAACTCTACCAAGAGTTAGAATTCTGGCCCACCAAGAACATACATAGAAAAACATGACTTAAAAAAAAATCCTATTATCCTGTTTTTGAGTCAGAGATGTCGGCCAAACTGTAAACTGGAAGAGCTTCAGACTCATAGATCGAAGGGTCTATTCAACATCTCCAGCTAGGTGTCTAAAAATACACCTTACAGTGTCTGAAACCAAACTTCCACTTTCCACCTCCTAAGTCCTGCTTCCTCGACAGTCTTTCTTATCTCAAAATCAGAAACGTACTCTTCCAGTTGCTGGCCTGAAATTCTTGGGAGTCATTTGTGAGTCCTCACCCTCCCCTCTGCCCTCCATGCAAGGCATCAGCAGGCAAGCGCTCCTTCCTCCTCACTCTACCTGCAAAGGGCACCCAGTCTGCCCACCTCTCACTACCTTCCTGGCTGCCGCAGTGGACTAAAGTGCCATCATCTTTTGCCCGGGCTCTGCAGCAGCCACTTGGTGTCCTGCTTCTACTCCCGTTCTCACTCTCGTCTGTTTGCCACCTGCAACAGCCTGGGTGAACCTTTAAAAAGTAATTCAGATCATGCCACTGATCAAAATTGGCCCTAACACTTCCCATTTTATTCTTTATATTGGTTTGCAAGGTCCCACATGACCGGCCTCCCTTGGGCCCTGATCCCGAACCCCTTCATCTCCTCCCATGCCCTTAGCTTCTCTTTCTCTTCATTCACTCTGCATTAGCCTTGTGTTGGCAGAATAATGACTCCCCAAAAGCATCCCCATCCTAATACCCAGAACTAGTGAAGATGTTACATTATTACAGTAGTCTGACCAAAACATGATGGTGGTTTGGTTAGGGTATTAGCAGGGAAAAATGAGAAAAGTAAATGGTCAAAATGCAGTGTAAAGGTAGAATTAGCCAGCCATGCAGATAAGTTAAATGTGGGAACTAACAGAGAGGGTGCTGTCAAGAATGCCACCCAGTTTCCCAGTTTGAGCAGCAGGATGGATGAAAGTGCTATTTACTGAGACAGAAAGAATTCAGAAAAACTGAATTTGGAGGTAACAACCAAGAATGCAGCTTTTTGAATATATTAAGTTTGAAATATCTGTGAGATGTGGCAGGAAGGGTGGGGAGTTAGCAAGTAGTCAGATGGATATAAGACTACCTGCCCTCCCTGAAAAACAGATCTGGTGAAAAGATGATTTCATAAGGTGTTAGTACGGGGGTGTACCAAAGCCGGGGGAAATGTCAAAAAGGACCTAGAGAGAGTGGGTAGGATTAAGAGAAGAGGACATTGTATAGAGTTCTGTAGAACTTGAAACTTTAAAGCAGGGAAAATGAGCAATTAAGACTAGGAAGAAATACCCTGGCCATGTAGCTCAGTTGATTAGAGCATTGTCCCAATACACCAAGGTTGTGGGTTTGATCCCCGATGAGGGCACGTAGAAGAATCTACCAATGACTGCGTAAGTAAGTGGAACAACAAATCAATGTTTCTCTCTTTCTCCTTCCCCTCTCTCTAAAATCAATCAATAAATAAGACCGAGAAAGAACAATCAGAGACAGAAGAAAGCCCAAAAGAATAGAGTATTAAGAAGCCCCCCTCCAAAAAGAAAAAAGAGAATGTTTCAAGGATTACTCAACTGCTCTGAGACTGCTGATAATTGGAGGTGGGATTTAGCAACATGATTGATGTCGATCTTTTCTTTTTCTTTGGAAGAAACATTTTTTTTGGTAATAAAATAGATGTAACATAAAACTTACCGTGTTAACCATTTTTAGGTGTACAGTTCAGCAGCATTAAGCACATTCACAGGGCTGTGCATCAGTGTTGGTCTTAACAAGAATTTCTGTAGCAAAGTGAGAGCTAAATACCGGAGCAATTTTAATCATGCAGAGGTGTAAGGAAACAGTACCAGAGAATACAGAGTATCCTCAGCTCTTAAGAAATGTGGCTGTGACAGGGACTATGGCCCGGTGTCAGTAGCTAGAGGAGGATATAGAATCAGGAGAGATAGCGTGTTTGTTTGTTTGTTTTTTAATACTGGAGATATTAGTCCATTATTGAATACTGCTTTAAATTATTCTATAGAGAAAGAGAAACAGAAGGTATTTAATGGGTTGAGTATCCTGAGAAAGTAAGAAGGGAGGGGGCTGGGCCCCATGAGAATGCACTGGCATTTGCCAAAAGCCCGGGGGGGGGGGGAGGCTGGCACAGATGTAGACCGGTTTGCAGTATTTCTGGGAAGTTCAGTGTCTACTGGAGGCTGGTAATCCTGAATGGAGAGTGATACTGACCTGCCAGTTTATATATTCCTACTCCTTTGTTCTATGTGTATTTATAGAATGCCTACTACGTGCCCCCTTTGAACCACTTGTGACCAAAGATATGGACAGGCCAGCCTCTCAGGCCTTCAGGAACACCTCTTTGGTTGCTCTGTAAGCTTCTGAATGGGCTGGGGAGAGACATCATTTCTGTAACAGTTACTCCAAGGCCACAGGATACCCTACAGTGAAAAATTACCTTTATTCTATTTTCCTTTTCAAATGATCTCCATCACACTCCCAGAGCCAATTCCTGCGAGATTACACAATGTGCACAGGTTACAGAATAGCTCAAGTGACAGAACACCAGCTGTCTAGAAAACCCCAAAGTCATCAACTTAAACCACTGATACCCTGTCCATTATCCTGTGAATCCCTTGATCCCTAGAAACAATAAACAATAAGAAACCCCCCCCCTCCATTTCCAGTGAAACTGCCTATGCCCAAGGCATCTCTTCTGCAATTTCTTCCAATTCTGCAGCTCAGCCAGAGAAATCTCTCAGCGGTCCTTCCTATCAGTGACACAGGGTGTCTTCCCCTGGACCGGGAACAGCTCCTCCAACAACCTCCGAACCAGTATTAGTGTTTCAACCTCAAGCCCCTCTGTGGCACTACTGCTCCAGAATTCAACAGGGTCATCGAAACAATTTGTAATATCAGCATCACATCCACAAATTAAAGAAAGAAAGAAATAAGCAAATTCCTACACTACAATATAAACTCCACGAGAGCAAGAAGTTTTTGTTGTTTTTTATTTGTTTGTTTGTTTTGTTCACTAATGCAATTCCTGCTGCCTAGAAGAATGCTTGGTATACAGAAGGCCATCAGTGTGGACTGGCTGAATGAATGTAATATTTAGAGCCACATGCCAACACTAGGGCAGAACACTCACTAGCAAAATGATATTTCCGGATCCTATTAGCATTGCTCAGAAATTGCTGATGTCCCTTGGTACCACGCATCTTATACCTATCCTTTACTTCAGAAAGTACTTCCCCTAGGTAATCACCTCCTCAAAAGTTAAGTATAGGGCCCTGGCCTGTTGGCTCAGCGGTAGAGCGTCAGCCTGGCGTGCGGGGGACCTGGGTTCGATTCCCGGCCAGGGCACATAGGAGAAGTGCCCATTTGCTTCTCCACCCCCACCCCCCTCCTTCCTCTCTGTCTCTCTCTTCCCCTCCCGCAGCCAAGGCTCCATTGGAGCAAAGATGGCCCAGGCTCTGGGGATGGCTCCTTGGCCTCTGCCCCAGGCGCTAGAGTGGCTCTGGTCGCGGCAGAGCGACACCCCCGAGGGGCAGAGCATCGCCCCTGGTGGGCGTGCCGGGTGGATCCCGTTCGGGCGCATGTAGGAGTCTGTCTGTCTCTCCCAGTTTCCAGCTTCAGAAAAATACAAAAAAAAAAAAGTTAAGTATTACTTTTTTCTGTACTGTTGATAGAAAAGATCCCGTCATCCAGGGAAAGCACTCATCTGATAATTTAGTGTTTTAAGAAATGATGGAATGAACGAAGTATTTAGAATTGAATGATAACAAAAGCACTACTTTGAAAACTTGTGGGATACAGAAAAAAAAAGGGAAATTTCTCTTCCAAATGAATGGATAGCCCTCAATGATATTTTAGAAAATAAGAGAAACTAGACATGAATGTGTTAAGTATTTAGCTTGAAAAGCTTTTTAAAAAAGAAATTAATAAGTGTTCAACTCAAAAAAATGATGAGATGAATAAAAATGAATGCAGAAATCCAAGGTATATATTTAAAAGAAAGAGACATGATCTGCTAAAGCTATTTTAAAAGACCATAGACAAACCCCTGTTAAAACAAAAATGCCAAAATAGTGTACACACACACACATATCAAGAATAAAAAGTAGGCTATAACTGAAGATGCTAGAGAGAATTTCTAAGTGGTAAGAGAATGCTATGAAACATATAGCAGAATTTTAAAGGCTTACATATAATATTATAAAGAGAAATGTAATTTATCAGAATTGACTCAAAAAGAAATACAAAACCCAAATAAACCAGTAAGCATGAAAGAAATTGACTTGAATTTTCAAAATATGATTTCACAGATAAGATTTATTAATAAACATTAAGACACAACAAAAAATACCCATCTCATCTAAACTGTTACAGAAGATAGAAAAAGGGAAATTTCTAAATGCATGTTATGAGGGTAGCATATCATATAAAATGGGCTAGATTCAGAGGAAGGAGGCATAAAAATTGGTGGGAGAAATATCAATAATTTGAGATAATGCAGATGATACCATTTTTGCTGACAAAAAGTAGCAATGATTTGAAACTATTTCTGACAACAGTGAGGGAGGAAATTGCCACAATAGGACAGCATGTGAAGATCAAGGGACAAGAATCATGAAACAAAGATTTAAAAGATGTTGCTTATCCTGATTCAGGCACCAATTCAAATGGGGATGGCCACCAAGAAGTCAAAAGGAGGCTGAGACCCTGAAGGGCAGGAATACAAGAATTATGGAAGATCAAATATGTGCCATTAGAGACCACACCCATATAGTCCCATTTACTATGCAGGGATGCGCAAGTTGGACAGCGAAGAAGACTGGTAAGAATGGCTTATTTCAAATATGGTGCTGGAGGAGAGCTCTACAGATACCCTGGATTTCCAGAAGAGAAACAAGTGGGTCCTAAACCGGGAACATCGCTGGAGGCAAAAAGGACAAAACTGATGTCCTTCTTGGGATAAATCATGAGAAAGCAGGAAAAACAGAAGGCAACAGAAAATGAGAAAAAACAAACATGAAATGGGTTGATTCCATAAAAGAAGCCATGGACACGAGTCTGTGGGAGCCGAGCAGGGCTATTAAGGACAGGACAATTATGGACGTCACCTATTCATAGTGTCGCCAGGAGTTGAAATCAACTCCATGGCACATAACAACAATAACTTTGATACTAAACATGGGCAAAAGCAGTGCAAGAAAATTATAAGCCAATATCACTTGTGAACATAAGTGCTAATATTAGAAAGCCTTCACAAATTGCATGAAGCCATGCAGTAAAAACAAAGTACACATGATGAAACAAGGTTTATCTCATAATCCAAGCATAAGTCCACATTAGAAAAATCTGTCAGTGACCTGTGATATGATCACATCAAAGACAAAACCTCAGTAATCATTTCAATAGTTTTAGAAAAGAGCACTTAATTAAAGGCAATATTTACTTCATGATTTTAAAATATCCCTTCTTTAAATTCAACTGGGATAGAAGGGAACTCCTCAACCTTATAAAAGGTTTCTACCAAAAACTTGTAACAAGTATAAATAATGACAACACATTAGAAACATTCTCAATGAGCTAGAAATAGGAAAACAATGCTTGCTCTCGCCCTCAACATTTGATGTTATATTGGAGGTGCCAGCCCACCCACTGAGATAAGAAAGGGGGAAAGTGTTAAGAGTGTTATTTATAGATAGTATGGTTATCTACAGGGACATACAAGAGAATCTGCAAATAAACTATTTAATAAGAAGGTTCAGCATATTTGCTACAACAAGATGATTTCAAAATCACTAAATTACCAAACAGCAGCAATGAGCAATTAAAAACCTCAAAAAGAATCGAACTTAGAACTACACCAAAACTTTTAAATTACTTAGGAATGAATTTAACATAGAGGTATAAGAGTTTCATAAACAAATCATAAAATGTTCCTGAAGGAAATGAAGCAATCAGAATAATATTAATGTATTGGATGACTCAATTTTATAACAATGTCACATCTCCCAAAAATTTAACCTATAAGTTTAACTTGGCAAAATACCAAAAAGGTTTTTCAGTGGAAGTTGACAAGCTGATGTTAAAGTTAGTATGGAAGGACAGAAGTCCAAAAATAACCAGTACAATTTTTTAAATGAACCAAGGGGAGGGAAATGACCTTCTGGACACGACTATAATTATAAAGCCATAATAATTAAAACAGTGTGGTATTAGCTCCGAATTGGTTTGATCAGTGGAAAAGGACAAAGTAGGAACATATCCATGAGTATAAGAAAATTTAATTTACAGTCATGGTGGCATTATAAATTAATGGGGATATGAAAGAATGTTCCGTAAATCAGGATAGAACAATAGGTTTTCCATATGGGGGAGAGTGGGAGTAAAATTAAATTGCTATTTTACACCATTACAAAAGGTAAATTCCAGGTGGATCAACTTTGCAAGTATAGAGAGCAAAACTTTACAACTCCAAGAAAAAAACATACATCAGAGGTTGTTTTCATGGCATCAGGTATGGAGTGAGTCTTTTAATAAGACACACAAATGACACAAACTATAAAGGGATCAATGGCCAGGACTACATTTTTCTATGTAAATTTTCTATAGTACAAAAGACATCAAAAGCAAGTTAAAAGAGGAGTCACAGGCTGAGACAATAAAATGTTTACATGCATGAACTCCTACAAATTTAGAGGGAAAAAAAGATGGAAATATTTATAACCCATTGGAAAAATGAGTGACTGTGAAAAAACTAATCGCAGTCTCAGAAACTTTAATAGCCAATAAAATGCTCAAGTGCACTAGCAGTGAGGGAAATTCAAATAAAACAATGAAATACTGGGTCTTTAAAAAATCAAGCTGTCAGATATAAGAAAAGTCTGAATTTGAAAAGTACTGGAGGTCATGTGAGGGAAACAGCTCTCATAACTGATGGGTGTGTAAACTTGAAAACCATTTGGCAGTCTCTACTAAACTGAAAATGTGTGTATAGGCTAGCAATTCCCCATCTAGGTCCCCCACAGAGAAATCCTCACATATGTGCACAGGACACATGTAAACATATGTTCACACTAGCATTGCCCCTGATACCAAAATATTGGCAGCAGCTTAAATATTCATCAATAGAGGAATGAATAAACCCAGCACATTCATATGCATGGATTTACAATATACAATTAAAATGAATGAATTGGATGTGTCTTTATCTCCATGGAGAGAGAGAACAGAAACATGCAATGAAGAAGAAAAAAAAAGTCACAGACTAGTAGGTACAATCTAACACCACACGTGTACATTTTAAAAAATCAAACAAAGCAACGTTCTGTGTTTTTATAAGTTCATTTGTTGTAAAAGTGCAAAAACTAAATTGTAAAGTTGCATACCAAATTTCATGACAATGTTTGCCTTTGGAGAAAAGGGTAGGGGATGGTTTTGGAGAGGAATACAAAGGGATTTCAGTTTTATCAGAAATGTTAACTACTTCAATTTAAAAAATAGACCTGAAGCAGGTATGGCAAGGGGTTAACATTTACCAGTTTTATGAGACAGGTAACTGGATGCTTGTGATAGTCTCTGCACTTTAAAATATCTTTGCATTTTCCTAAACAATAAAATCAAAAGAAGAACAGCTGGGGAAAAAAATTCTGTCTCTTTTAGAATTTTAATATGTGTAGATTGAGAGTTAACTCTAAAATTTTGAGGCAAGCAACTTTACAATAATTACCTGTTTCAGAATAGCATCCCCACAAAAATAATGAAGCTGTCAACAGGATAAAATCAGTGAAATGAATAGATTCTATAGGTATTAATATAAACAGTTCTCAAAATCATACTGAAGAGAAAAAGTAAGTTGCAAAATGACATGTACACTGCTGTACCATCTATAAATAAAATTTAAAACACAGAAGCACAGATATATGTTTACATATAAATGTATATAAGTAATTAGGCAATGAAATATAATAACAGATGCTGCAAAATACATACATTATAATGCTGATTATTTAGGGAGCTGAGGAGGGAAAAAGGTGAAAGGGAGAGAAATAAAGTGACATTCAACTCTGACATCTTTAATATAAATTCAAAACCTGAAGCAAATGACATCTATTTCACATTTGATTATTCTAGGAAGTAAACACATAAAGGTATGTTATTCTTGATGTATATGTATTTTTAATTTTCAAAAGAAAAAGCCCTGAAGAATTACAAACAAATGCACATAATTCAAGATATCAGTAAAGCTGTGTACATCAAAAACCCTGCTCTGATCATGCTTAGAAATCATCCTGTTTGCTTTTCTTTATTTTCAATTTTTTAAATATCAAAGGAGGAAATAAATAAAAGCAATAAAGACATATAAAATATATATACCTGTATCTGATTATATATAAAAAAAGAAATGCCCCCCACAACCACAAAACAGCATATGAGCAATTCTATACCATTTGCTGCATTTTTCTTATTTTTAATTTTTGTCAGAAGAAAAATAAAAGCTGTTGTCTAATTAGAAACGTGACTTTCTATTATAAAAATTGTGGGAGTCCATTTTAATGTGTTTATCTCGCTAGCAGTCTATAATTTATATTTCAGCGTGGAAATTTGTTCGTATGCCTGTGACAGGTTAATGCAGTTTAAACGTGCATTTTTCTTTCGTTGGCTGAATAGTTAAATCGTTACTCAGAGGATTTTAAGTTTCAATTTCAACCATGAGAGGATTCTTTGCTTTTTCAAGGTTAAAATGTTTCCGATTCAAAACGCTATTAATTAATGGCTACGTAGTGGATCTATTTAGGGACTCGGTACCGACCCGGGCTTAACAGCGGAACTGTTAAATGCGAAAACTTTTTTTGCTGCAGACAGAGGGAGATTTTAAATTCGGGCTGACAAGCGGCGGATAGGAGAGAACTGCAACCGCAGCCGCTCCGCGAACGATCGTCATTAGGAATCGAAAGACAGCTCAGGTATTAGCGGTTTTTTTTCCTTAAAAAATTAAAAAAAAAAAACTTTCTCGGACTCCGCCGGACACCCAGCTGGCGGAGGACCAGCGGGCGAGGGGGGGCGAAGCCGGCAGGCTGCCCAGAAGTTTACGATCGGAGAGTTTGCTCTTTATTAAAATTACCTGGCTCGCCAGCAGAGGCAAGAACGCGGAGACAAGATAATTTCTTAGGCTGTTAAAAGGGGACTTGGGCCGGTGGGCCCCGCGTTCCGAGGGGGTGTCCTGCCGACCAGGGCGGGTCCCGCCGCCCCCGCGGGCTCCGGTGCGTCAGGGGCGCGTCAAGCGGGGCGGGCTCCGCGCGGGCAGCGGCGGCGGCAGCAGCAGCGGCGGGCGGCGAGCGGCGCGCACCGGGCCTCTTGCTTCTCGCTCCGCGGCTGCGGGACGGACGCTCCGGAGAACTCTCCCGCTCGCGGCAGGCTGCGTTCGGACCGCGCTCGCCGGCGGCCCGGCGGTGCCAGCATGTCAGCCGCCGTGGCGTGCCTGGACTACTTCGCCGCTGAGTGCCTGGTGTCCATGTCGGCTGGCGCCGTGGTCCACCGCCGCCCGCCAGACCCCGAGGGCGCGGGCGGAGCTGCAGGCTTGGAGGTGGGTGCGGCGGCACCGCTGGCGTCCGCTCTGCCGGGTCCGGGGCCACCGGGGCCCGCGTCGGTCCCCCTGCTGCCCCTGGTCCCCGCCCCCAGCCCCGGCGCAGGCGGCGCCGCGCCCCACCTGCTGGCTGCAAGCGTCTTGGCTGATTTGCGCTGCAGCGCAGGCGAGGGTTTTGGGGGGAACTCGGGGGAAGTTCTGCGTGCCTCGCCCGGCTCCTCCGGCCTGACCCCGTGCTCGGGGCCCACCCTAGGCTCAGAGCTGACCCCGGCCGGCAGCCCGGCCCAAGTTTGCTGGCCCGCGCACTCCTCCGGCGAGTTCGAGGTCCCAGGTGCACCAGCCGGCTCCGGAGCCTCTGCCGGGTTGGGCGCGGCCCCTGGAGGGGCCCCAGGAGTGGGCCCCGCCCCTGCAACCGGTCCAAACCCCCGTCGACGGCCAGTAACACCTGCTGCAAAGCGACATCGCTGCACCTATCTGGGCTGCAACAAAGCCTACTACAAGTCATCGCACCTGAAGTCCCACCAACGCACCCACACAGGTGAACGCCCCTTTTCATGCGACTGGCTCGACTGCGACAAGAAGTTTACGCGCTCCGACGAGCTGGCCCGCCACTACCGAACGCACACGGGCGAAAAACGCTTCTCGTGCCCTCTCTGCCCCAAGCAGTTTTCCAGGAGCGACCACTTGACCAAGCATGCCCGTCGCCACCCAGCGTATCATCCTGACATGATCGAGTACAGGGGCCGCCGTCGCACACCCCGCGTCCACGTGGAACCCGCCAACCTGGTGGATGACTCCAGCTCCGTCCCCGGTGAAGAGCCCAGCCTTACCGCCGGCCTGTCCGACAGTCATTGCTGCTAGTCGTCCCCCCAAGGGCGATCCCCCTGGCCGTTTTTCCCTGCCTTCTCTCTGCCCATCCCTCTTTCCCAGTGTCGTTAGAACAAGGCACAGACTGGTTCCTCCGCTCTGAGGGTGGGTCAGGCAGGCATGTTGGACTCTGGGGAGGAACTGGGGGCTCGAAAATAGCAGGAATTTTTACAGCACTATATTGTTCTGAATGGGGGAGGGTTGCCTCAAGACAGCCCCCCAGGAACTGGTGAGACGAGATGAACCCTGGTACTCTCCAGAGTTCTGAAGATTCTCCCTCCCCCTGGAAGCAGAGATGTGAAACTGGAATTCTCAGGTGCCTGAGGAGCTCCCAGTCTCGAAGGACTCTGGTGTCTGACCCACCCGCCAGAGCGGACCTTGAAGAGGGTATCAGGGGTGGCAGTCTTGGAAATGTCCAGGACTGGGATGGTGAGAGGCCTTTGGAAACAGAAATGATTTCTATTTCTGTAAACAGCAATGTTTACTAATTTATTTTTAGTATCTTTTAAACAGGGATCCCAGGTTGATAGGAGGTTGAAGTCCTCCACTCCTTAATTGCCCCAGCTACCTCTGCTCGGAGAGACGATGTAAGAGTCCATGTGGATGTATGGCTGGGAGATGCTTCTTGGTGTCTGGGCAGTGGTGCGAGTCTGCTTTGCAGGTCCTGTTGCATGGTTTGGAACCCTGCACTTGCGCGGTAGCCTTTCTTCCCATTTGGATTGCTACATGGGGAGGGTAACTTCGTGGCTCACTCTCACAATGAGATTGGTTTAAAAGTTTGGAAACAACGATAAAAGCACCAGAAATAAAGGGGTGGTCCAGGCTAGTTCCCCCTTCACCCAGAGGGTGAACCCAAGTGACTTTAGGTGAGATAGGTCCAAATTAAAGTTCAGGGAAATAGGGCATGTGGTTGGTTCCAGTTGCCCACTCCAAGTAATCTCAGGTGTGGTAGATTCTGTTCATTTCTTAATGGTTAAGTAGGGGATTGTTTCTTTTGGGATCTGTGCATTTTTGTCTCAGCAACAGGTGAGTTGGTGGTTTGAGGAGAGGAATGTGAAAGTGGCTTTTTCCAAAGAGCTGGCTGTTCTGGATTTGTGGAAGGAAGAGCCAGGTTAAAGCTATTATCAAATAGAAGGACCCTTCTCCCCTGCCCTTGGAGTCCCTCCAAGCTATACCCTCAGGACCCTTCTACCCTAGTGCAGGACTTGAGCATCAACAGTATTTATTTTTGTCTATGTGTATCTCTGCTGCTATTGAGGAAATCGTTGGCCACTTTGCTTATGTATGTGTGAATATGTGTATACATGTGACCCTTTCATTAGAGATGGGGCTGAAAGGCATGTCCTGCTCTGGTAAAGTTCCCCTTGGCCCCCTCCTGAATATCGTGTAGTAGTCCATCAGTCATACTTGTGGAGGATGCCATACAGGCATCTAGTTAAACTGCTTTCCGCTATTTTGCAGATGAAGGCACTGAAGCCTAGATAAGCTCAAAATCACATGCTAGATTGCTGGCAAAAGCCATGGCTAGAACTTAGGTACCTGGCTTTCTAAGTGACTCCTTTATGCTTAGTTATCCCACCTGCTTTCTCTCTGGGCCCTTAGTCAAAGGACACTACTCTCCCTTCCTGCCAGCAGGATCCCCTTCGTATTCTCTATCGCTTCTGTGTTCCTTCAAATGTTTGGTCCCTGATGAATCCTTTGTCTGTTGTGTTTAACTTGAAAGCCTTTTCTTAGCAGGTTGAGTCCATTCCCACCTTCCAGATCATGTGGACTTAAAGTGAGAATGACTTTTTGGCATCTTGGGAGAGATTTTGTCTGTTGACCTGGTAGATTAATTTTCAATGCCAGTTCTAGTCTTTTTCTGGTTCTGGGCATTCTAGCTTTCTTGAGAGAGTGAGTGATATGAACCTGACATTGGGGCTCTGCTAAGTGCTCCTATACTAAGTGAGGGAAGGGCCCTTAGGAAGGACCCAAAGGGTATGGCCTGTGACACTGAGGAGGTTCACTGTTTCCTGCTGTGGACTAAGCAGGGCAGGTGGGTCTCTCCTCAAGTTACATATGGGAAGAGGAGGCTCCCAATTGTGGAGGTGGATTTTGGTGGTGGGAAGGGTCTTCCATTTGTCTCCTTGGCTAGAACTGGAAAAGAAGGGCACTCCAGGTCCCCTTGTGGATTGTGATTTTCCCTTTTGGTGTAAGAACTGCCTTTGGGTAGGTGGACCAATGATGCTAATGGGAGAGTGACTCCCACTGACCGTTCTGGATTTGGACTAAAAAAGTTTGGCTTTTCAAATCACCCACTGATAAATAACTTTTCATTCTCAAGCTTCCAAGTAGTGTCCTTTTTTGTTTGTTTGTTTTTTGTTTTTTGTCTTGGGGACTGTTGTCTGGGGATGGCTTCTCACAATCTAAATGCGGCATGTCTCTCTGTGGTCATACCACCCTGAACACGCAAGATCTTTTCTAATTGCGGCATCTTTCAGCAACTTCTCCTTGGATGGACTTGCAGTAGTGGACAACACTCAGAACACTATAGTATCCACATAACGAAGGCGAGATTTGTAGGCTGGTCTTTCTTAGTTTTGGGTATTGCTGTTAACTTTTTCACTCCAGTGGCCCGAATTCTTGAGGAGCAGTTAGTGAAATGCCCTAGAAGGGGTTTCCTAGTTTTATTGGTGTTTCTGTTGCTTCTCTTTGTTAATCAGATAGAGCTCAGTAAGTGAGTTTATCTGGGGCTTGGTTGGGGTCAGCCCGAACCTCTGGGCCCTTATTCTACCCCTGCTATCCTGAGTTCAAATGTGGGAATGACCTAGTAACAGAATCTATTAATAACACTCTTCCTGATATCTGGGTTGAAAGCTGGGAATGAATTCCAGGTCATACTAGAGCATGAGAAAGTTGGATCCTTTATCCCTCTGGGGGGGTGGTGAAAAGTATGAGTATTTCCCCACCCATGGGGAAAGAATCTGTCATTGTCTCTATTTCTCTTTTCTCCTCCAAGTAGGGAACCATATTGGAATATCATTCTTGGCCTCTGTCTCTACCTTTTACTTACTTCTCTCAAAAGAAGCTTGTGTTCTCCAGTGCAGATATAGGAAAGAGAGTCATTTTGCACACACACACACACACATGCACACACACACACATACACACACACACACACACTTTTAGCTATCTTTTGCACTCCTTTGCTTGTAATGTGTATGCATTCCATTCACAACCAGCTTTCACATGCACAGGCTGAGGCCCAGGCCTGCCTCCCAGAGGCAGGTGTGAAAAGCACCTCTCTCTGTCTCCACTTTTGGAGCAGTGCCATTTTGCAGCTCTCCAGGTAAGTGTTTCTTTTGTATGTTCTCCTTTGGGAAGGTAATCCCAATGTCAGGGATTGGGAGGGGTGGGAGAGGCAGTGGAGGAATATTAGAAAGTCCAGTTTTAGCGGTAGAGCGTCGGCCTAGCGTGCGGAGGACCCGGGTTCGATTCCTGGCCAGGGCACACAGGAGAAGCGCCCATTTGCTTCTCCACCCCTCCGCCGCACCTTCCTCTCTGTCTCTCTCTTCCCCTCCCGCAGCCAAGGCTCCATTGGAGCAAAAATGGCCCGGGCGCTGGGGATGGCTCTGTGGCCTCTGCCTCAGGCGCTAGAGTGGCTCTGGTCGCAACATGGCGACGCCCAGGATGGGCAGAGCATCGCCCCCTGGTGGGCAGAGCGTCGCCCCATGGTGGGCGTGCCGGGTGGATCCCGGTCGGGTGCATGCGGGAGTCTGTCTGACTGTCTCTCCCTGTTTCCAGCTTCAGAAAAATGCAAAAGAAAATGCAAAAAAAAAAAAAAAGAAAAAAAGAAAGTCCAGTTTTGTTCATAGATACAGATTCATCAACAAAATACTGATGCTAATTTGTCTGATTTCTCTACCTATTATTCAGTTGGTTGAGAACCTAGAGGGGAAATAAATATGATTAATTTTTTTTCTTAAGCCCCAACCCATGCAAATATGCATTGGCTATTAAATCTTGAGGCATAGGCACTCTGACTAGAATTAGGAGATCAAGATAAGTTGTGTGGAGATGGGACATTGGGTATACCAGGAAACAGTGCCTTAGTGCTTTAGTGATCTTGAGCTATTTAGTTCTTTGAACTTTCCAAGTTATAGCAGCTTGTGGAAGCTAGTGTCCACAAGCAAGACACTATTTTTCAGAGGTATAGGATATAGGGCTTTACAAAGGCAGGCTACATAGGCTACCCTGCCTCATCTTGGTTCATATAGATTTAGTTGAGACAGTCTTGCTGTGGAATAGAGAGGCACTGATGAATGGAAAACTTTGTGTTGCCTTTATTTTCAGCCAGAATTGCAGACAAGGATTTTAAAGGTGCAATGTCACAAGTTTCACATGTACTTCAAAACACAAGTTTGGGAGACTCTAACCTTTGTATTCTGTGGATGAGCAAGTAGAGTTAGATCAGTTTCACCTAGTTGATTCCCTTTTATCTTCATTTGAAATGCATCCTTTTATAGGCCCAATGAGAGACCTGTGGGATGGGGCTGAGTTCTTTAATTCACATGGGGTTTCCAGAGTCACCTTCTGTTTATGTGCCAAGTTAGTGCCAGATGTGTTACTGCTCACAAAAATTAGGGGATTTTTTATCGCTTCGTATTTACTTTGGAATATCCCCTAATTTTTGTGAGCAGTATATATAAGACCTGCCAAGGGAATTTCAGAGGCTCAAGCTGGATGTTCAGTTACAAAGGAATGGTCGATTTTTAATCCTAAATAGGAAAAAGAGGAATGCAAATATTTGTTACATCGGGGTTTGAGGTAGAGAGAAGCAATACTATTAAAATCCCCAAAGCTAGGAAGAATATTGAAAAGGGTTGTGCCTGGATTTTCTCTCCCTAGGAATCAGGTCTTCTCAGGAAATCAAGTAGCAGCCAAGTTTGTTCTAAATATACGTTTAGTTTTTGTAGTCAAAATGGAAGCAGTGGGAGGGTAGAAATGAATATAGGAAGACAGCCTATTAAGCTGAAGGAAGGGAAGGATTTCTTTAGAAGAAAGGTCGTGTTCTTAAAGGACAGAATTGACAATGCAAATGGGAAAATAAGAAACACTGGGAGCCAACCAATCTTAAAGGTGGGATTATAAGAGAGGGTGGTAGTTTAGTCATTACAGAGTTAGAGGAGGTGGTTGAAACCCAAAGAGATAGAGCAGGAGAAGAGGGGCAAGCTCTCAGATAAAGAACAAAATCCCACTTTCACCAGGGACCTCAGATCCAAGGAAATACTGAGAGGTCCCTACCTAAATCATCCCTTTATCACTCTGAGAGGTAAACTAGAAGGTTACAGAAATGTAGACTGCCTCCAATGTTTTAGCTGGGTCTCACTGATGTAACCATTATAAATGGGAATACTATGTGGCTTGGAGAATATACAGAGTTAAGTCTCTAAGGGAAACATAAGATAGATGAGATGTGAAATATATCAGCATAATTAATCAAATGAATAGAAATTAGGAAGAAAGCATGGTTATCTCAATTGGTGTCAAAATAAGTACAGATGCTCCTTTACTTACAATGAGATTACATCCCAATAAATCCCTTGTAACTTGAAAATATAAGTAAAAAATGCATTAATACACCCAACTTACCAAACATCATAACTTTGCCCAGACCAACTTAAATTTTCTAACAACACTTAAATTAGCCTTCAGTTGGGCAAAGTCATCTAGCACAAAGCGTATTTTATAATAAAGTGTTGACTCTCTCGTGTAACTTATATAAGTATGGCTTGCCACCTTCATGCTGGGCAATCATGTTGAGTTTCATTTCAAGGTAATTTTTTTCTTTTCTTTTTATCACCAGAAGCAGGAGACACAGATGGTCATTTTGTAGATATGGAATACAAAAACACAAAACATAATATCCAAAAATGCTGGCAACACAGTGCATGTAAAGTATCAGTTGTTTACCTTCATGGTCTGTGACTGACAGAGAGCTATGGTTCACTGCCAATGCCTGGCATCACAAGAAGGTGTTGTATTGCTTATAGCTATTCCTGAAAAAGGTAAAAATTCAAAGTACGGTTTCTATTTAATGTGTGTTGCTTTTGCACTATCATAAAGTGAAAAAATCATAAGGAGAATCATTGTAAGTTCAGGACCATCTGTGTTTGTTAAAACAACACCAATTTGTGATTTAATTTAAAAACAGATTCATAAACTAGTGACAAAAAATAACTTCTTAAATTGATAAATAGTACCCACCAAAAGTCTACAGTAAACATGACATTTAATGTTGAAAGATTGCAGGCATTCCTCTTGACCATATGGTAAAATCGAAAGACAGCCTCAACAAGCTCTGGGCAGGCAGCACATAAAAATACAAGAAAAACAGAACCCAAAATTCATGCATTGGGTAATGTGAAAGCAAACCTCTACATAATTCAGATAAAAGGAGCAGTGACAAAAATTTAGAATTGAATGAAAACCAAAAGCACTAGGTAAACAGACTAGGGATGGAAGTATAATTTATAGCCCTAAATATTTTATTTAAAAAGAAATGGAGGTGAATGAAATAAATTTTCAACTCCTGAAGAAAAAAAAAGCAAACCAAACTAAAAGAAAGTGGGGGGGGGAAAGAAGAAGAAGAAGAAGAAGAAGAAGAAGGAGGAGGAGGAGGAGGAGGAGGAGAAGAAGAAGAAGAAGAAGAAGAAGAAGAAGAAAAGAGGAGGAGGAGGAGGAGGAGGAGAAAAGAAAAGAAAAAGAAAAAAAGAAAAAAAGAAAGTGGACCATGCATTTTCAATAGGGAAGATATTGCTAAGGAAGTGAAAATTGGTTCTTAATGACTTTTTTTAAATGTTAGGTATCACAATGGTCGTGGCTCTCCAAAAGACCACACTACATAGACAGATATGCACTTACATGTGTTGTTTAAGATTTTGGAAGGAAGAGGGTAGTAATTAGCTGGAAAAAAAGTCTAAAAAGGCTCCTAAATGGTTAATAATGAAAAAAGTTTTAAAAACAAGGCCATAGGTAAAAGCAGAAATTATTAAAGGGGAACAGGAGTAAAGTTAGCCAAAATGCTTTTTAAAAGCTTAATAAAAATAGTTCTTTGGCAAATTTGCCTAAGAAAAATGAGAAAGCACAAAAAAAGTTATCAGGAATAAATAAAAGACAATTACAACACATGAGCTGTTCTTTAAAATTTAAGAGCATAAAACAAACAATTTATATCAATAGGGTTGAAAAGATAAGGATAATTTTATAGACAAATGAAAAACTTCAAAATGGTCTAATAAGATGTAGAAAATCTGAACTGAAATGGTAGTCAAAGAACTATCCCCCAAAAAGGCACTAGGTCCAGGTGGTTATACAGGCAAATTCTCTAAACCTTCAAGAAACAGATAATATTAATCTCTTATAAGATGTATCAAATTGTAAAAAAGAAAAGTAACCAATTTATGTAGTTAACCTTAATACCAAAACCAGAAAAAAGATGAGGGAAAAAAAATGCTATAAGAAATTTGTCTATAAGAATTGGTATAAAAATCCCAAGTAAAACACTAGAAATTTTAATTCAGTGGTGAATGAGAAGAATAATTCATCATGATTATGTGAAGTTTATCTCAGGAATGCAAGATTAATTTAATAACAGAGATAAATCTATTCATTACGTTAACCAAAGAAGAAAACCAATTACTTTCTTAAATACCAGCAATCATTAATCAGAAATTGTAATAGACTAAGTGATTCCATAGAGGGTAGCAATGAATAGCAAAGAGCCTTTATAGACAAGACTACAAAACTTTTAATGAATGACATAAAAGAAAATATGACTAAATGGAGATACATAATGTGTCTGTGGATGTTAAAACTCAATACTATAAAGATGTCAGTCTGTTTCTCAGATTTATATAATGAGTGAAATTAAACCATGAAAACCTAAAAAAATTTCAAATGAAAATCTCCAAAATTTTTTTCATGAAACTTTTGCAAATATTACAGAAGATCACAGGGTGTGGGAAGCAGGAGGAGAGGAGGAAGGGAGAATATTTTACCAGGTAGTGAAATATTATAAAGCTATTGTCATTAAAACAGTGTGGTATAGTGCAGAAATAGACAAATAGGTAAGGAATTGAATAAAGAACTGAGAACTAGACCTGTAAATATGGAAGAATTTGACATATAACAGAGATGATGGCCCTGGCCGGTAGCTCAGTGGATAGAGCACTGGCCTGGTGTATGGACATCCTGGGTTTAATTCCCAGTGAGGGCACACAGGAGAAGTAACCATCTGCTTCTCCCCCTCTCCCCCTTCCTTTCCTCTTCCCCTCTGGCAGCCAGTGGCTTGATTGGCTTGAGTATGTTCCTCAGCACTGAGGATAGTTCTGTTGGAATGCATTGGCCTCAGGCACTCAAAATAGCTCGGTACTTAAGCATTGGCCCCAAATTGGGTTGCCATGTGGATCCAAGTTGGAGCACATGCAGGAATCTGCCTCTTTATCTCCCCTCCTCTCACCTAAAAAGAGAGAGAGAGAGAGAGAGAGAGGGATGGCACTTAACAGTAGTGAGGAAAACACAGACTAGGAAAGAAATGCTATCAAGACCATTGGCTTTTCATAAGAAAACAAAACAACAAAATAAGATACAACATATCTGTCTCCAATCTTTCAGAAAAAAAATTCCAGATAGCAAAGACCTAAAACATTTTAAACTATAAAAGTAAGTTTACCTGAAACCTATCTACTCTTATCAATGTCACCCTGTTAAAGTTAATTTTCTAAATAAAATAAAAAAAATTTTGAAAAAATAAAATAAAAAAATAATAGTAAAAAAATATCTGGACACTCCATTGTCACTGAATAAGGGAGACATTCTTGTTTAGGACACAAATATTTTTAATATAAAAATTTAAAGATGGAAAAGAGAGATTTGACTGTATCAAAATTCTAAAACGTTTTACATCTGAAAGTGTAAACAAAATTAAATATCAAACTACACTCTGAAAAAAATTTTAACAGGCATGAGATTAATATCTAGAATATGTAGCAAACTAAAAATTTAGGAGGTAAGGATCAAAAAAAGCAATCAAATAGTAATAATAGGCAATTGAAAGGAAAAGCCAGGATTGAGAGACAGTGGATCTTTATACATATATATTGCTTTCATGAATATCTTCATGTATTACTGGCATAAGTTTTAAAAAATTATAAAAACTCTAAAGGAGGGCAAAATACTACTGGTTAAAAAACAAAAGCAGATGGTAGGGAGGAAGTGATATACCAGGCAAATATTAATAAAAGCAAGCAGGTGTGACAAGATTAATATTAAAGTCAAAATAAAATTCGAAGTACAAAACATTAGTGGGGCTTAGATTATTTTACATGGAGAAAACATATAGTGCACAAGGAATCAAAGGTGATCAAGAACTTTTTGCCCATATACACGTATTTGGGGGTGCTATTTCTGGACTTAGGCTGGAGTTTCTTCCCTTATCCCTCACAGGTAATTCAGAGACTGATTCTCATTTCCTAAGCTCATTCTGGGAGGTACCAACGAAAGTTAAATCACACAGGAACCTAGACCATCTAAATTTTCTCAGGAAAATCTTTTCTCTCTCTCCAAACCCTTCCTTCCTTTCTCCTCCTTCAGAATACTCTTTCTTTCTCTTTTTTCCACTATATCTCTTGATGATCCAAAGCTTGACCCAGAATGCTAGTTCCCGTTTCAAAACATTCTAGTGTACCAAAAGGAAAGAAAAGAAAAAGTCTAAAACCTATGAATGTTCATGGGATAGTAGCATCCTGTATCATCTATAGCTAATTGCATCTTATTAACAAGTCCCCATTCCTGTTGATGACAGAGGAAAAATTTAAATTTGTTAAACTCTCTCCCAGGGCTTCCTCCTTCCAAGGGTCTCCCTCTCCTCCCCACCATGGTTTTTTAATGCCAAGAGGTTATGTATCCTTGAGAAGGCAGAAAAGGTAGTGGTCGCACGCTGTGTGCTGTGCTGCTCTCTGGGTCCTGACTCATTTCTCATGCTGTGTGGCTGTCCCGGGGATCTCTCAGTACATAGTGCTTGTGCCCAGTGGGATGCAACAGGTCCTGTCTGGTTTTTTTGCCTGCCTTTTCCATGCTCACTGCTGGAGCCTATGGTCCTGCCATAGCCTCTCGCTGTGAGGTATCTGCTGAATGAAACTTTCTCACCCCAAACACAGACCAAGTTCTGGACCTTGGGTTCCCTCAGCATTTCTACACCCTCTTACCAAGGTATGAAAAACATTCCGTCCCCTTCCATACCACACCAAGAGCACAGGGACATGGGCACAGGCACGAATCCATCTACCTAGGCACCTCCCAGCCATTTCAGAATTACTTTTTGCATGGCACCTTGTTGCCCCAGCATCACGATGAATAAGGAGTGGAAGTAAAGGACCAGCCCAGAAGTTCCGGATTCTACCTTAACTGGGGTTCCTGACATCATATCCAGCTTATCCATTCCGGGTCAGCCCCAAGGAATGAGGGGGTTGATCTGATCTTTCTCAAGGATCTAAGCATCAGGTAGGTCTATTGTCCACCCCTCAGACATTGCCCCTCTCGTTGGCAATGGGAGGAACACTTCACTTCCTCCTTCAGTAGGTGGCAACTTCCCACCATCATCTCCCAAGATTGCTCTGCCTATTGATTACAGTACAGCTTCTTCTCCAGGCTCTATGTGTTTGAAATTCACAACTTCCTTTACTTTCCCAACAAAACTTTCAAGACTATTATTTAGTTCTAGGTTTCAAAAGCTGAATTGGAGGAATTATTTACCTTTTCATTCCTGCTATAACAATCATGGTGTTCTCTGAGGCAAATGGGTACCTCTGGTTAAAAAGGGGATAGTCACAGGGAGGAAAATAAGCAAAACAACAATAACAACAACAACAACAACAACAAAAAACTGCATTACTATTTTTCAAGACATACCTCCCTCACACCAATTTTTAGTCTGGTTAAAGATGAAGTTATTAGTCTAAAGGTAGAACTAAGAGCAGGGTTGTTGTTGTTGTTTTTCTTTCTATCTCTCTTTCCCTCTAACTAATTGGATCCTTACGAGAGAACACAATTATCAAATAAAATTAAAGCCAAAGGGAATATTTGCAAACCCCTAGAATTAGGAAAAGCCCAAGAAAAAGGCAAGATTACAGTTATTACAGCTCCAAGCAGGTACTAGAAGATGCCAGAGAGGGTATCAGCAGCATTTTGTCACCCTGCGAATCCCCAAGGAGTTCTAGGTCCACTAATTCAGTCAAGGGAGGGAGAGCAACTTGGTCAGTGGGTTCCAGCAGGGGTCAGCAATGGATTGGACTGAAGTGCGATCAGCAGCCCAGAGGCAGTGCTAGAGGCTTTGCTTCTAGGGCTGTGTGTCCTCCTGGCTCTCATCGGTAAGAACCAGGTTTCATGGGCCAGTACAGAGATTGCAACAAATATTTAGTGAGCACTTACAGTGTGTCAGGCACTGTTATTGGCACTTGGGCTATGCCAGTGAATAAGACCAAGGTCCCTGCCCTTATGGTTTTATATTCCAACAGAAGGAATGTAGACAATAATGTCAATTATATAATATGTTAGATAATAAAAGATGGAATTCATTAAAAGTAGAGCAGGCTAAGTGGGATCAGGAGTGCTGGGTGGGAGTGAGGGTCAGACTGAGGTGCTAAATAGGGTGACCCGGATAGGCTTCGTTGTGCAAATAAGATATGAAGAAAGACTTGAAGGGCATAAAGAAGTTAGCCAGGCAATATCTGGGGGGAAGTGCACAGGTACAGGGAACAGCTAAAGAAACAACCCTAGCCAACAAGATCTAGAAACAAAAAGGAGAGCACCGTGGCTGGAGCAGAATTATGATCAAAGTGAAGAGGGGATGCCAGGTTATTGGGACCTGATCAGCCAAAGTAATGACATTGGCTTTTGATCTGGGTAAAATGGAGAGCCATTGAGGATTTTGAACAGAAGCACGATATGATCTTCCTCATGTTTAAAGTAAGTTCCGACTGCTATGCTTGAGGGATTTAACTACTATGCCAGGAGGTAATTCTATCAATCTAGGTCAAAGATGAGGGTGGCGTGGACCAGATTGATGGTAGAGGAAGTGGTGAGAGGAGCTGGCTATGAGGAGTGGGAGAATAGAAGGAGTTAGAATGACTCAGAGTTCTTTGTCCTGAGCAGTTGGGTGGGTAGAGTTGCCACCAACTGAGACAAGGGAAGGCTATCTAAGTGAGGGCAGGACTGTAGGGAAAGATCAAACGTCCACTTTTGTACATGTTGAGTTTTAGATTTATCTTAGTCATCCCAGTAGAATGTTTGGAAAGGCAATGACATAGGTCTGGAGTTTGGGAGAAAGGTCTGGGTCAGAGATAACAAGGAGGGAGTTAAGAGCATATTTAAAGCGTGAATCAGATCAACAAGAGAGTAAATGGGGAGGAGGAAAAGAAGAAAGGCTAGTGATCCTTGGGCCACTCCATCATGAGCTGAGGAGGAACCGGAAGAGGAGACTGAGAAGATGTGATGAAGGAATGGAGGAAGATAGCGAAGAGCATGATGTCTGAGAAGCCTAGTAAAGAAAGGATAAAAAAAAAAAAAAAAAGGATCCAAAAAGGGAATGGTCCACTTTGTCAGAGGCTCACGCTAAGTCAAGTACGATGAAGGCTCAAGAGCTGGCCATTGACTCTCGCCACTCAGCGGTCATTGGGGACTTGGATAAGAGCAGTTGAGATGAAGGGACAGGGGTAAATGCCAGATTGCAATGGATTTAGGAAAGAATGCTAAGAAAGAGCCTGGAGACCATGAGTCTAGGGCACTATTTTGAGCCTTTTTCTTTTGTTTTCAAATGGGAGCAAAATCATGGAGTGGAAATTGGCAGGGGAATGATGGCAGAAAAACGATTGCTTTTTTTTTTTAAAGGCAGGTGGAAAAATCAGCCTCTTTATATGCTTTTCTTTCTTTCTTTCATTCATTCATTCTTTCTTCTTTCTTTCTTTTTTTTTGATCCAAGAGGGAATAAAATGTTGCTCATGCAAGACAAAGATGGGGAGAAGTGTAGGATGTGAGATCCTTGAGGGGCCAGGGGCAGTAGGGTCCCGTGAGGAAGCAGAGGGGTTGATTCTGAGCTAGGAGTGTGGCTATTTTATCTGTGAAGCAATTGGAGACTCAGATCTCTTCCTCTTTAAGGTCTGCTCCACGGTATAAGGATCCCTTGGTTACCGAATAAAGTCTATGACCGGGCATTTGCTTCCCTGATGAGATTCTAGGTTGGACAGTAAAAGGGGAAATGTCCACCAAGAGTTTTGAGGTATTCTGAGTTTCAAATCATTTATACCTTTTTCCTTGGATGGCTAATATCTCATTATTTCTCTTCTCAGTACCATTTTTAAGGCTGAATGGGGCTTTAAAAAAAAATCTCCTTTCTGACTGGAATGACTGAAACAAACAGGATCTTCTACTCCCTTTTGGTGACATGTTGAGCATTAGCTATCTACTAATGTCCTTGCAACAGGCAATCTTGCCTGGTTGCCCAGGGGGCCCTGAACATGCATTCAGTCTGAGTTGGAGGACCACTGTGACTGTGTTCAGAGCCTGGCCCATCCTGATGTAGTTCCAGTGCTACCCAGATAGTTTTGTTCTGGGCTCCTAGAAAATGGACCTACCTTTCCATCTCCCCAGCTATTTTTATAGCTAACACAGACAGCCATCAGCTTAATGGGTTTTGGGTCATAAACATTGTCACAGTGATATTCCCTGGAAATTTTATAAGATTCCTCCTTAACCATTTGCTGTAGCTGTTTTAGATCTAGGATTAAAGGGTATCAGCATCCACTCCTTATGCTTTGGTGGAGACAAAAAGCACTTTTTGACTAAGGAATGACAGGTCAGAATGCCAAACTCAGTTCAACAAGAGCTGAAAGTTGCTTTTCTTTAGGACTGTGATTAGGAGCTGATGGTGGCAATGTACACATCCAGAGGTTCAGAGACCACTTGTTTTTGTTTGTTTGTTTTGTTTGAAGACTCCACATTCTGCCAGAGCTGTAGGAGGCACATTACCTAACAAGGAAGCCTCAAGGGACAGAGGCCAGTCAGAGTAATGGCAATCTCAAGCCCAGAATGACAGCACTTCCCTATGCACTGACTAGTCCTTCTGCATCTTGGGTTCCCCACTTGGTTGGTCCCAGCGTGGAAGACTGATGGGTGACTGAGTCAATACACTGGAATAAACCATTGATAACTAGAGAAGTTGACAAGGGACTGATTCTCCTTGGAAAAAGGGCACCTTCTGGGGGTAAATCCACATGACAAAAGACATTGAATACTCAGAAGTCAGAAAGGGCACTGGGACTCTGGAGCATGGATATGTGCAGATACCTCTGAATGGGCTCTAGATAAAAATGTCATTGGTATAATCCTGCAAGAAAATTCTGAGGGAGAAGGAAACACCAAGGAGAGTTACAAGTGCCACATGACAAGGTGTTACAAGTCAGGAGAATTCAAGCAACCCAAGTTAAGTATGCTGAGAGTGTGCAGCGGAGACTGTGCCAATGAGCACCACGAGGGAAGGCAATGGTGCGGGTTGGGGGAGACAAGGGCCTGAAGGACAGCACCGGCCATATCAATGGCAGCAAACAATGGGGGCAGATGTTATATCTGAATCAAGTTAAAGACCCGCACAAAGATCTCTGTGAGTCATCTGTGGCCCATCTTTTTCAAGAGAATACTTGGGAGGATTAAAGTGATATGTGGTAGGAAAATGTCCCCTGCGGAAGGCGATCAGACACAGTTGCTGAGTTTTCCTTTAGAGCCACAGGACAGCAGACATTGCTATGTCATTTAAGGCCCCAGCAAGAAAGGGATGGCATTGAAATTGGGTAAATAGAAGAGAGTGTACTATCTTCCAAGGATTAAGTAGAGATGAAGCGAGGGGTATTTCAGCATCCTGCAGGTTAGAATTTGGGGTGCCATTACCAACCCTAGACTTGAAGGCGGGAAGAAGGGGACTTAGCCACAGGTCACCAGAACCTGGAAAGAGAGTCATGTGGAGAGGGTGACAGGTGCATTGTCCTTTAGTTAAGGGATGAAGCCAGCTTGAAGCAAGTCTGCCAAGGGCATCAAGAAAAAAATTACCCAGATCTCATTCTCCTCCCTCCCCCATTCTTTCCTTCTTTGCTCACCATTGGCCAAACCAAGCTGGGAGCCAGAGAACAAGGGAATGTTTTGACTGGGCCAGATTCTGAGGATGAAGGAGAGCAGAGAAAGAACGGTAGAGAGTGGATATTGAGGGATATCAGAAGCTATCCAGCAAAATACCAATATTTTTGGAGGGCTAAAGGAGTGCCAATTGTTCTTTTTCATTTAAAAAAAATTATTTATTTATTAATTAAATTTTTCTTTTTTGCTTTTTTAGATTACAGACCAAAATATCTTCTAATTTACTCAAAGCAAGAGGCTATAACTCTCTCTATAAGTTACATTATTCAAGAAGAACAATAAGTGTTGTGGGCTTAGCTTAGCCAGTAAGATCAATTTATAGTTTTAATACTCTTTTAGCCTTATTCTAGAGCAAGAGCAATACATTTACACTGTAGAGCATTTAGAAACATAGATAAACTGAAAGGAGAGACTAAAACTGTCTTGTCATCCCACATTCTAGGTCTAATCAGTGCTAACAGTATGGTATTCTTCAAGTTTCTTAATCATACCTTGCATGCATATTTGCATGTATTGTAACGTTTTATTTTGTCATAATTTTAGACCATACACAAAATTGCCACAGACATCTCACAGTGATGCTCGAAATGTTAACTTTTCACCACATTTGCTTTACTCATATCTCTCTCTGTGTGTGTACACACACATATTTATGTACATACATCAGTATAATTTATACACACTTAACTTTTTTCCTGAATCATTTGATAGTACTCAACTTTAAAATTTTAAGGGACAAGTTATGACAATAACCTCTAAACCATTAATATTCAAGTGTAATAGGAAATCCCCCAAATTAATAAGAGGATCATAATGATAACAGAAGCTTTATCAAGGAATCTCTATCAGATCAAAACAGACTAAGTTAGCAATTGACCACCCTCAGATCTTTGTAAATGCCCCGGACGCTTATTGCTATCCTGAGACCCGTCCTGAGTGACAGATACCTGCCTAGCACTGTTCCTACTTATGGGGATGAGACTTTTTCAAAGGGGCTAGCCTAGAAGGCTAGGTGGCCATTAGAGAGCTCACAGAGGGACCTCAGAAACCATCTCCAAGAGGAATGTACAGAGGCATTGAGCCAGATCATGGGCAGCCAGGTACCTGATGCTCCATTCTCAAAGATCTTGTAACTTGGCATCCCATCTCCTTTTTAGAGTGTAGTATGTTATTGTGGAGAAATCAATTTTGGGTGTTCAGTTGTAAATGCTTAGTATAGAAGTTATAGAATTGGTCATCCTGGCCAGGGTATAAACAACCTCTCCCACAGTGGCATCAGTAGGGAACAAAGAGAAATTAAAGCCTTCTGTTACCTGTCAGGTGCTGATTTTAGCAGAATAATGTGTTGGGCTGGATTTAATCATTCTTCCAGCATAGCACATCTCCTTAAGTCTCGGCATAAAATAGAGCCAGATGCTAAAATGCCCTCCTAGCTTGTTTTCTGAGTTGGGCCTATTCCCCTGAGGTATACAGTTGAGAATGGCAGATTGTCCACACTTTGAAAAGCTAAATAGCAGAAGGCTTAGCAATAGGGTCAAGCACTACAGAGTGGCATCTAGTTGGATGTCAGTAGACAGGAGCCAAAAAAGTCCAACAAAGGCTCATGAAGGAGCAGGGCACTCTCCTCCAAACTTTGCTTGTTTTAAAAGAGAAATTGCATTATTATCCTTATAAACTGAGACTTACAGGTTTCAATTAGTTTAAGGGACTGTCTCCTGACCAAAATAGAGAAAGAGCCCTTTTAACACAGTAATTCCTTGCAGATTCATGACCTTTTCTTTTCTCTTCTCTTCTTTCTTCCTTTCTTTCTTTCTTTTTCTTTCTCTTTCTTTCTTACTTTCTGTCTTCCTTTCTTCTTTTCCTTTCTTTCTTTTCTTTCATTCTTCTTTCTTTTTTTGTTCATTCTTTTTTCTTTCTTTCTTCTTTTTCTTTCTTTCTTTTTTTTTTTTTTTTTATTTTTCTGAAGCTGGAAACGGGGAGAGACAGTCAGACAGACTCCCGCATGCACCCGACCGGGATCCACCCAGCATGCCCACCAGGGGGCAATGCTCTGCCCCTCCAGGGCGTCGCTCTACCGCGACCAGAGCCACTCCAGCACCTGGGGCAGAGACCAAAGAGCCATCCCCAGCGCCCGGGCCATCCCTGCTCCAATGGAGCCTTGGCTGCGGGAGGGGAAGAGAGAGACAGAGAGGAAGGGGAGGTGGAGAAGCAAATGGGCGCTTCTTCTATGTGCCCTAGCCGGGAATCGAACCCGGGTCCCCTGCACGCCAGGCAATGCTCTAAACCGCTGAGCCACTGGCCAGGGCCTCATTCTTTCTTTTTTTCTTTCTTTCCTTACTTTCTTTCTTCTTTTTCTTTCTTTCCTTTCATTCTTTCTTACTTTCTTCTTTTTCTTTCATTCTTTCCTTTTTTCTTTCTTACTTTATTCTTTTTCTTTTCTTTCATTCTTTTTTCTTTCTTTCTTTCTTTCTTTCTTTTCTTTCTTTCATTCTTCCTTTCTTCTCTTTCTTTTTTCTTTCTTTCTTCTTTTTCTTTCTTTTTTTCTTCTTTTTCTTTGTCTCTTTCTTACTTTCTTTCTTTTCTTTCATTCTTTCTTTTTTCTTTCTTACTTTCTTCTTTTTCTTTCATTCTTTCTTTCTTTCTTTTTTTTTCTTTCATTCTTTCCTTTTTTTTTTTTTTTTTTTTTTTATTTTTCTGAAGCTGGAACCGGGAGAGACAGACAGACTCCTGCATGTGCCCAACCAGGATCCACTCGGCACGCCCACTAGGGGGTGATGCTCTACCCACCAGGGGGCGATGCTCTTCCCCTCTGGGGCATCACTCTGCCACGACCAGAGCCACTCCAGCACCTGGGGCAGAGACCAAGGAGCCATCCCCAGTGCCCGGGCCATCTTGGCTCCAACGGAGCCTTGGCTGCAGGAGGGGAAGAGAGAGACAGAGAGGAAGGGGGGGTGGAGAAGCAAATAGGCGCTTCTCCTATGTGCCCTGCCCGGGAATCGAACCCGGGTCCCCCGCACGCCAGGCCGATGCTCTACCGCTGAGCCAACCGGCCAGGGCCTCATTCTTTCTTTTTTCTATCTTTCTTACTTTCTTCTTTTTCTTTTTTTCTTTTCTTTCTTTCTTTCTTTCTTCTTTTTCTTTCATTCTTTCCTTTTTTCGTTCTTTCTTACTTTATTCTTTTTCTTTCTTTTCTTTTATTCTTCTTTTTCTTTCTTTTTTTCTTTCATTCTTCCTTTCTTCTCTTTCTTTCTTTTTTCTTTCTTCTTTTTCTTTGTCTTTCTTTCTTCTTTTTCTTTCTTTTTTCTTCTTTTTCTTTGTCTCTTTATTTCTTTCTTTTTCTTTCTTTTCTTTCATTCTTTCTTTTTTCTTTCTTACTTCTTTTTCTTTCATTCTTTCTTACTTTCTTCATTTTCTTTCATTCTTTCCTTTTTGTATTTTTCTGAAGGTGGAAACGGGGAGAGACAGACTACTGCATGCGCCCAACCGGGATCCACTTGGGACGCCCACTAGGGGGTGATGCTCTACTCACCAGGGGGCGATGCTCTGCCCCTCTGCGGCATCGCTCTGCCATGACCAGAGCCACTCCAGCGCCTGGGGCAGCGGCCAAGGAGCCATCCCCAGCGCCCGGGCCATCTTTGCTCCAACGGAGCCTTGGCTGCGGGAGGGGAAGAGAGAGACAGAGAGGAAGGGGAGGTGGAGAAGCAAATGGGCGCTTCTCCTATGTGCCCTAGCCGGGAATCGAACCCGGGTCCCCTGCACGCCAGGCCAATGCTCTACCGCTGAGCCAACTGGCCAGGGCCTCATTCTTTCTTTTTTCTTTCTTTCTTACTTTCTTCTTTTTCTTTCTTTCCTTTCATTCTTTCTTACTTTCTTCTTTTTCTTTCATTCTTTCCTTTTTTCTTTCTTACTTTATTCTTTTTCTTTCTTTTCTTTCATTCTTTCTTCTTTTTCTTTCTTTCTTTTCTTTCTTTCATTCTTCCTTTCTTCTCTTTCTTTTTTCTTTCTTTCTTCTTTTTCTTTCTTTTTTCTTCTTTTTCTTTGTCTCTTTCTTACTTTCTTTTCTTTCATTCTTCCTTTTTTCTTTTTCTTTCATTCTTTCTTTCTTACTTTCTTTTTTTTTCTTTCATTCTTTCCTTTTTTCTTTTTTTTTTTGTATTTTTCTGAAGCTGGAACCGGGAGAGACAGACTCCCGCACGCGCCCAACCAGGATCCACTCGGCACGCCCACTAGGGGGTGATGCTCTACCCACCAGGGTGCGATGCTCTGCCCCTCTGGGGCATCGCTCTGCCGTGACCAGAGCCACTCCAGCACCTGGGGCAGAGGCCAAGGAGCCATCCCCAGTGCCCGGGCCATCTTTGCTCCAACGGAGCCTTGGCTGCGGAAGGGGAAGAGACAGAGAGGAAGGGGGGGTAAAGAAGCAAATAGGCGCTTCTCCTATGTGCCCTGGCCAGGAATCGAACCCGGGTCCCCCACACGCCAGGCCGATGCTCTACCGCTGAGCCAACCGGCCAGGGCCTCATTCTTTCTTTTTTCTGTCTTTCTTTCTTCTTTTTCTTTCTTTCTTTTCTTTCTTTCTTACTTTCTGTCTTCCTTTCTTCTTTTCCTTTCTTTCTTTATTCTTTTTCTTTCATTCTTTCCTTTTTTCTTTCTTTCTTCTTTTTTTTTTTTTTCATTTTTCTGAAGCTGGAAACAGGGAGAGACAGTCAGACAGACTCCCACATGCGCCTGACCGGGATCCACCCGGCAGGCCCACCAGGGGCGATGCTCTGCCCACCAGGGGGTGATGCTCTGCCCATCCTGGGCGTCGCCATGTTGCGACCAGAGCCACTCTAGCGCCTGAGGCAGAGGCCACAGAGCCCTCCCCAGCGCTCGGGCCATCTTTGCTCCAATGGAGCCTTGGCTGCGGGAGGGGAAGAGAGAGACAGAGAGGAAAGCGCGGCGGAGGGGTGGAGAAGCAAATGGGCGCTTCTCCTATGTGCCCTGGCCGGGAATCGAACCCGGGTCCTCCGCACGATAGGCCGACGCTCTACCGCTGAGCCAACCGGCCAGGGCTCTTACTTTATTCCTTTATTCTTTTTCTTTCTTTTCTTTCATTCTTTCTTCTTTTTCTTTCTTTTCTTTCATTCTTCCTTTCTTCTCTTTCTTTTTTCTTCTTTTCTTTGTCTTTCTTTCTTTTTCTTTCTCTTTCTTTCTTTTTTCTTCTTTTTCTTTGTCTCTTTCTTTCTTACTTTCTTTCCTCTTTTTCTTTCTTCTTTTTCTTTCTTTTCTTTCATTCTTTTTTCTTTCTTAGTTTCTTCTTTTTCTTTCATTCTTTCCTTTTTTCTTTTCTTTTTTTTTGTATATTTTGGAAGTTGGAAACGGGGAGAGACAGTCAGACAGACTCCCGCATGCGCCCAACCGGGATCCACATGGCACGCCCACTAGGGGGTGATGCTCTACCCACCAGGGGGCGATGCTCTGCCCCTCTGTGGCATCGCTCTGCCGTGACCAGAGCCACTCCAGCGCCTGGGGCAGCGGCCAAGGAGCCATCCCCAGCGCCTGGGCCATCTTTGCTCCAACGGAGCCTTGGCTGCGGGAGGGGAAGAGAGAGACAGAGAGGAAGGGGAGGTGGAGAAGCAAATGGGCGCTTCTCCTATGTGCCCTGGCCGGGAATCAAACCCGGGTCCTCCACACGCCAGGCCGATGCTCTACCGCTGAGCCAACCGGCCAGGGCCTCATTCTTTCTTTTTTCTTTCTTTCTTACTTTCTTTCTTCTTTTTCTTTTTTTCTTTTCTTTCTTTCTTTCTTCTTTTTCTTTCATTCTTTCCTTTTTTCTGTCTTTCTTTATTCTTTTTCTTTCTTTTCTTTCATTCTTTCTTTCTTCTTTTTCTTTCTTTTTTTCTTTCATTCTTCCTTTCTTCTCTTTCTTTTTTTTCTTTCTTCTTTTTGTCTTTCTTCTTTTTCTTTCTTTTTTCTTCTTTTTCTTTGTCTCTTTATTTCTTTCTTCTTTTTCTTTCTTTTCTTTCATTCTTTCTTTTTTCTTTCTTCTTTTTCTTTCATTCTTTCTTACTTTCTTCATTTTCTTTCATTCTTTCCTTTTTTCTTTTCTTTTTGTATTTTTCTGAAGGTGGAAATGGGGAGAGACAGTCAGACTCCTGCATGCGCCCAACCGGGATCCACTTGGCACGCCCACTAGGGGGTGATGCTCTACTCACCAGGGGGCGATGCTCTGCCCCTCTGCGGCATCGCTCTGCCGTGACCAGAGCCACTCCAGCGCCTGGGGCAGCGGCCAAGGAGCCATCCCCAGTGCCTGGGCCATCTTTGCTCCAACGGAGCCTTGGCTGCGGGAGGGGAAGAGAGAGGAAGGGGAGGTGGAGAAGCAAATGGGTGCTTCTCCTATATGCCCTGGCCGGGAATCGAACCTGGGTCCCCCGCACGCCAGGCCAATGCTCTACCGCTGAGCCAACCGGCCAGGGCCTCATTCTTTCTTTTTTCTTTCTTTCTTACTTTCTTCTTTTTCTTTCTTTTCTTTCATTCTTTCTTTTTTCTTTCTTTCTTTCTTACTACTTTTTCTTTCATTCTTTCCTTTTTTTCTTTCTTTCATACTTTATTCTTTTTCTTTCTTTTCTTTGTCTTCTTTTTCTTTCTCTTTCTTTTTTCTTCTTTTCCTTTGTCTCTTTCTTTCTTCTCTTTCTTTTCTTTCATTCTTTTTTACTTTCTTTTTATTTCATTCTTTCTTTCTTACTTCTTTTTCTTTCATTCTTTCCTTTTTTCTTTCTTTTTTTTTGTATTTTTCTGAAGCTGGAAATGGGGAGAGACAGACAGACTCCCGCATGCGCCCAACCGGGATCCACCCAGCACGCCCACCAGGGTGAGATGCTTTACCCACCAGGGGGCGATGCTCTGCTCCTCCAGGGTGTCGCTCTGTCTCAACCAGAGCCACTCTAGCGCCTGGGGCAGTGGCCAAGGAGCCATCCCCAGCGCCCAGGCCATCTTTGCTCCAATGGAGCCTTGGCTGCGGGAGGGGAAGAGAGAGACAGAGAGGAAGGAGGGGGGGTGGAGACGCAAATGGGTGCTTCTCTTATGTGCCCTGGCTGGGAATCGAACCCGGGTCCCCCGCACGCCAGGCCGACGCTCTTCCGCTGAGCCAATGAGCCAGGGCCTTTTCTTTCTTTCTTACTTTATTCTTTTTCTTTTCTTTCATTCTTTCTTTCTTTCTTTCTTTCTTTCTTATTCTTTGTATCTTTCTAGCTTTCTTCTTTTTCTTTCATTCTTTTCTTCTTTTTTTCATTCTTTTTCTTTTTTCTTTCTTCTTTCTTTCTTACTTTCTTTTCTTTCATTTTTTCTTTTTCCTTTCTTACTTTCTTTATTCTTTTTCTTTCTTTTCTTTTCTTTCTTTCTTTCTTACTTTCTTTTTCTTTCTTTTCTTTCATTCTTCCTTTCTTTTCTCTTTCTTTCTTTCTCTTTTTTCTTTCTTCTTTTTCTTTGTCTCTCTTTTTCTTCTTTTTCTGTCTATTTTTTCTTTCTTCTTTTTCTTTGTCTCTTACTTCTTTTTCTCTTTCTTTCTTTCATTCTTTTTTCTTTATTACTTTCTTCTTTTTCTTTCATTCTTCCTTTCTTTCTTATTGTTTGTCTCTTTCTTTCTTTTTTCTTTTTCTTTCTTTTCTTTCATTCTTTTCTTTCTTACTTTCTTCTTTTTCTTTCATTCATTCTTTCTTCTTTTTCTTTGTCTCTTTCTTCTTTTTCTTTCTTTTCTTTCATTCTTTCTTTTGTTCTTTCTTACTTTTTTTCTTTCATTCTTTTTCTTTTTTCTTTCTTACTTTCTTTATTCTTTTTCTTTCTTTTCTTTCATTCTTTCTTTTTTACATTCTTTTTTCTTTCTTTCTGTCTTTCATTCTTTCTTTTTTTCTTTCTTTTTCTTTCATTTTTTTCTCTTTCTTACTTTCTTTTCTTTCATTCTTTATTTTATTCTTTTTCTTTCTTTTCTTTCTTTCATTCTTTCTTTCCTTTCATTCTTTTTTCTTTCTTTCTTTATTCTTTTTCTTTCTTTTTTTTATTCTTTCTTTTTTCTATCTTTCTTACTTTCTTTCTTCCATTTCTCTTTCACTTTTCTTTCTTTTTCTTACTTTCTTTTCTTTCATTCTTTTTTCTTTCTTATTTTCTTCTTTTTCTTTATTTCATTCTTTCTTTCTTTTATTTTTTCTTCTTTTTCTTTTTTCTTTCTCTTTTTCTTTTCTTTTCTTTTTAGTGAGACAGAGACAAAGAGAGGGACAGACAGGGAGAGACAGGCTGGAAGGGAGAGAGTGAGAAGCATCAATTCTTCATTGCAGAATCTTAGCTCATTGATTGCTTTCTCATAGATGATCTTTTTCAAAAATTTTTTTCAATTTATTAATTTTAGAAAGGAGGGGGAGGGAAAGAGAGAAACAAACATTGATTTGTTGTTCCATTTATTTATGCATTCATTTGTTGATTCTTGTATGTGCCCTGTCCAGGTATTGAACCCACAAACTTGGTGCATGGGGATGATGCTCCAACCAACTGAGCTACCCTAACAGGGCCTCCAAATAATTTTCTTGAGGATAACTACCAATGTTCTGTAAGGCAGGCTGACAGTTGTCAGTCCAGGAGAATGTCTTCATAACCAAATCTCCTCCAAGAGATCTACTCTGTGCTTTGAGATCAGGAAGAAAAAATGGAGGAGAGATGGAACAGTGAGGGTTAACAGGAAGAGAGGAAGCCAGGACTATTCTCTCACTAAGTCCCCTTCTCCTAGAAGGATCAACAGGTGCATCCTCCAAATGTCTATGAAGCCAAGAGTTAGCTGAAGAGGACAGATGAGATTGGTGACTACAGTCTTGCTGGGACAGTACTAGGTCCACACTGGTGCCCATAGACAATGAGAGAGACACAATCTTTTCTTGGGCAACCTGGAAAGTTTCTACCTTTGCTATCCCTGCTCCCTACTCCATCACCAGGGAGACTGCCTCCCACCATTTTAAGCCACTAGAAACCAGGGTGAATAAGAGGTTTAGGGGAGACTCTACAATCAAATATAAGATTAAAATTTGGGATAAACATCAAGGATTCATAAGAACTGAAAATGACTCTTCGAATAAATAAATCACTAGTCATCACTGGGAAAGGAAGTTTCAAAAGAGAACAGATAATGAGCAGTCATTAAAGAAAATTTTTTTAAAATTTTTTATTTCTTGATTTTAGCAAGAAAGGAAAGGAGAGAGAGAGAGAGAGAGAGAGATCAATGTGCTCCTGTATGTGCCCTGACCAAGGATCAAACTGGCAACCTCTATGCTTCAGGACAATGCTCTAACCAACTGAGCTCTCCAGCCAGGGCGAGACAATTTTTCATTTTATACCAAATAGTTGAGATTCTTTGCTAAGATAATTACAGTAGACTCATACATTCATCTCCTCCCCTTCCTAAAACTCCTGGGTTCTATCCATACTGCTCTCAATTTTTGCCTTCTTAATACAGCCGCAAACTTATCAAGGATTACATGCATACCAACCAATATCACAACCTCCTTTCAAATACATTTTCCCAGTGGCATGAAGAGCCCAAATGGCCAGGAGGTGGTCTCAGCTTCTAATTCACTGGAACCTCTGTGGATCTCTTAATGGAAGCATTCCTTCCTTTGGTAGTAGGAGCTTTAAAAAAAAAAAAAAGCACAAAACAGTGGTGAGGGACATAAAAACTTTGCAAGTGCTAGAAGAATCCCACTTCAACATTTACCCTGACCCATATATTCTGGCTTTGGAAGAAACAGTCTCTATATACTCACACTCCACACTCTATGCCCCCTTATACCTCCCATCTTGCAAGTGTTGCCTCCCAGCTGACACCAAAATTGAGCCTTCAAAATCCTTTATACCAACCAGCCTCTGGATGATGAAGTGTAAGATAAAAAACCAGTGGGTCCCCTGAATATAATCAACACTCTGCTCTCTTTCTTTTATGAAAGAGGGAATTTCTTGCTCCAGAACAAAGTTACATGAGATATTGTGTAAGTGAAACTACACTAAATCTAAAAATGAGGCTCATAGTAGAGAAAGGGCAGGGAGGAAAACAAACTTATAGCTGAGTATTTATTCCAGGTGCAAAAAAAGCTGTCCCATTCATGATTGAAGGGACTTGGAATTACTCATCCATCACCATTTGCCTGACTGTGAGCATTCAGGGCTCATCGCTGCTCACAGGTTGATAACCAGAGAAGGGAAAAAAAATCCACGTTACTGAACCCATGTAGTATATACTCCAAATCTGTCACTAATTCACTCTGTTCATGGGCCCATAAAATAAGCAATGTGGGATCTATAGGACAGATCGCATTATCTACCTGGTAATCCAGCCTCCTCTGCAGCAGGAGTCTTTTGGTGAACAGCCACAGAGGACACACATTCTTCCATTCTGGGTTTATTCTGAGTAGTTCATTCATTCATTCTCCATCACTCTGGGTCCCAGCAGAAGAAAGAAATGATACGCATAAATTAAGACAGTTCAAAAAGGTAAAGAGGGTTGTTTACAAAGGTGTAGGCAGTATGTAGGGAGACCACAAAGGCTAGCTGTCATAGTCTAGTGCTCCTACCACAACCTAGACCCCCAAATCAGAGGAAACAGAAGTTTCCAGGACCCAGAAGAACAACATCTTGTAGAGAGGGCCACATAGAGGAAAAGCTCTAACATTCATTTGAGATAACCCAACAAGGAGCCGGGAATCAATAATCTTACTTCAATCTCCTTCTTCCTTCTCATCTCTTACTGAGGTTCTGTTTACCAGACCCAACCCAGAGCCAGAAGACAAAGGATGCAGACCAAGCAGGGCGGCCTCCCAGGGCCGAGAGCAGGAAAGGGACAGACAGGTGGACACAAATCAAGAGAGGACCCAGGGAGGCACACAAGAGTATCTAGCAGACGTCTCTTTAAAAAATATTTATCAAGTCCACGTGACAAACACTATTCCAGATGTTGGGGTAAGAGCAGTTAAAAAAAAAAAGTTCATGGAGCTTAGAAAATACATCCATAAATACATATAGTATATTATGTCTTTACAAATAATAATGAGAAGATAAAGCAGGGGAGGGACATAGGAAAGACTGGCTGAGGAAGACAGTAACAAGCTTAAATAAGATGACAGAGAGAGCCACAGAGGTCAGGAAGTGAGACTGTGGATATTGGGAGAAAGCAAACCATGTGCAAGGAGTCGCCCGGGAAAGGCTCTGGAAGTGGGTATGGAGTGTGTCTGAGGAACAAAGGGAAGCCTGTTGGGTGAAGAAGGCTGAGCAAGAGGGACAGAAGTACACGATAGTATCAGAAAGGTGAAGGGAGGGGGAGGAAGGGTGGAGGCCACACCACCCTGTAAGGATTTGGAGAACATTTCTGAAACTTGGCTCTTAATCTAGATGAGATGGGAAACCTCTGGAGGTTGTGAACAGAGAATCAGTGTGATCTGACATGTTCTCCATCACTATTCTGGCTTTTGTGTTGAGCTAGACTGATTTGGAAAGGGCCCCATTTAAGAAAAGGACACCAGTGAGGAGGCTATTGCAATACTCCATTAGGGCACAATGATGGTTTACTTAGACCATGACAGTAGCAGGGACAATGGATGGTAAAGGTGTCAGGGTTTGCTGACGGATTGGATGTAGATAGAAACAGAGAAGGTTGAGGCCAAGGTTTTTTGACTACTAGAAAAAAAAGTAATTGCTATCTACTGAGATAGAACAGCCTGCAGGAAGTCTCAGTGTAGTGTATGTTATCCTGGGTGGATATAGGAGCTCCATTTTGGACATGTTGTTTGACAGCCAAGTACAGATAGGAAGGTGATAGGTGGATATATGAGTCAGGATTATAGGAGAGAGGGGGAGACATAAATATGCATTTGAGAACATGGCGCCCCTGAGACCAAGAAGCGGTGATCAGCCATGACAAGTGCTGCTAATCGTTTAAGTAAGAGTTGACCTAAAAGTATCATTGGAAGAAGCCATCAGGTGATGTTTGTAAAAGCAGGGTTGGTGAAGCATTGGGATGTAAGGTGGTTTGAAGTGAGATCAAGAAAAATGGGAGGAGAAAAATTGAAGATAGTAAGTACAGACAAAATGGTCAAGGATTTTTCAATAAAGGGGAAGAGAAGGAAGTGGCAGTCCAATAAGGTTTTTAAAGACAGAAGAAAGTAAAAATATTCCCCCCCAAACCTCATTGTCCCCAATCCTTCATTCTTGAACAATTAAAATTTAGCTTAGAAATTGAGATGTGAGTCTATATAAGAAAATCTATGAACAAAATTCACATCAACAGACTAAATGAAACATGCAGAAAAAACCCCCCAAAAACCTTACAGAACTAGGCAGCAAAAAACATTTGATTGTTTTTAGAAAAATAAACACCTATTTATAATGAAAAATAAACTTTCAGAGAATTATGAATAGGAAAAAAATTCTCCACTTTGATAAAATTTATACGTCAAAACATAATTACTAGAGAAACTTTAGATCAGGAGCAAGACTAGGATGCTCCCGTCTCTGCTATTGCTTATACTCAACATCCTGGCTGTGATAAGAAAAGGAAAAGATTACAAGTGGATGAAAAAATTGGAAGAAAAGAGATAAAAACTGTCATTATCTGCATCATTGATCTAGGAAAAAACCAACATAATCAATCAACCATGAGAACTAATTTCTCTAAACCAGTACTAACCAACTAGAAAATATAATTAAAATAAACACCATTCACAGTAGCAACAAAAACTGTATTTAAATTTAATTCAATATCTGTAAGACTTCTGTGAAGCAAACTTTAAAACTCCAATAAAGGATACAAAGAAAATCTAAATAAACAGAATTTTAGCCTCTTCAATGGTGCAACTTGATAGTATTATACTTACTTTGGAGAAAACTAATAAAGGATATAAAGAGGAACCAAATAGATAAAATTTCATGCTTTGTATGGTATGACTTGATTATAATAACGTTTCCCTAAATTCAACTATAATTTTAAGTAATCCAGTTGAAAATCACAGTTGGACATTTTGAGGAAGATGATAACCTGTCTCTTAAAATATGAATAAAAGTCAACTTTAAAAACATTAAACCTTGCCTTGGCCAGGTAGCTCATTTGGTAAGAATGTTGTTCCAATACGCCAACCTTGCAGGATTGATCCCTGGTCAGGGAACATACAAGAATCAATTAATGGGTCCTGGCTAGGTAACTCAGTTGGTTAGACCCTGCATGCTGCAGTCACAGGTTCAATTCCCTAGTCAGGGCACATATAAGAATCAACCAATGAATCCATAAATAAGTGGAACAACTAAGTGGAACAATGAGTTGCTGCTTCTCTCTCCCTCTGTCTCTCTCCTGTCCCACCCCTCCCAAATTAACGGAAAAAAAATTTTTCAGAAAAACTTTTTTAAAATTAATTTTAATGGGGTGACATTGATAAATCAGGGTACATATGTTCAGAGAAAACATCTCTAGGTTATTTTGACATTTGATTATGCTGCATTTCCATCACCCAAAGTCCAATTGTCTTCCGTCACCAACTGGTTTTCTTTGTGCCCCTCCCCTCCCCCAACCTCCTCCATCTCCTCTCCCCCCACTCTATAACCCCCACACTCCTGTCCATGTCTATGAGTCTCATTTTTATGTCCCACCTATGTATGGAATCATATAGTTCTTAGTTTTTTTCTGATTTACTTATTTCGCTCAGTATAATGTTATCAAGGTCCGTCCATGTTGTTGTAAATGATCCGATGTCATCATTTCTTATGGCTGAGTAGTATTCCATAGTGTGTGTGTGTGTGTGTGTGTGTGTGTGTGTGTGTGTGTGTACACACACACACACACACATACCAAAGCTTTTTAATCACTCATCCACTGACACTTGGGCTGTTTCCAGATCTTTGCTATTGTGAATAATGCTGCCATAAACATGAGGGTGCATTTCTTCTTTTCAAACAGTGCTATGGTGTTCTTGGGGTATATTCCTAAAAGTGGTATAGCTGGGTCAAAAAGCATTTCGATTTTTAATTTCTTGAGGAATCTCCATACTGTTTTCCACAGTGGCTGCACCAGTCTGCATTCCCACCAGCAATGCAGGAGGGTTCCCTTTTCTCCACATCCTCGCCAGCACTTATTCTGTGTTGTTTTGTTGATGAGCGCCATTCTGACTGGTGTAAGGTGATATCTCATTGTGGTTTTAATTTGCATTTCTCTAATGATTAGTGATGTTGAGCATTTTTTCATATGCCTATTTTTTCATATGCCTAGTGTATAAAAGTGCCTCTGATCTGTATGTCCTCTTTCGAGAAGTGTCTATTCACTTATTTCGCCCATTTTTTGATTGGATTGTTTGTCTTCCTGGTATTGAGTTTTACAAGTTCTTTATAAATTTTGATTATTAACCCCTTATCAGACATACTGTCAAATATGTTCTCCCATTGTGTAGTTTGTCTTTTTATTCTGTTCTTATTGTCTTTAGCTGTGCAAAAGCTTTTTAGTTTGATAGAGTCCCATTTGTTTATCCTGTCTTTTATTTCACTTGCCTGTGGAGATAAATCTGCAAATATATTGCTGCGAGAGATGTCAGAGAGCTTACTGCCTATGTTTTCTTCTAAGATGTTTATGGTTTTACAGCTTACATTTAAATCTTTTATCCATTTTGAGTTTATTTTTGTGAATGGTGTAAGTTGGTGGTCTAGTTTCATCTTATTGTAGGTAGCTGTCCAATTTTCTCAACACTATTTGTTGAAGAGGCTGTCTTTACTCCAATGTATGCTCTTACCTCCTTTGTCAAATATCAGTTGTCCATAAAAGTGTGGGTTTATTTCTGGGTTCTCTGTTCTGTTCTATTGATCTATGTGCCTGTTCTTATGCCAGTACCTGGCTGTTTTGAGTACAATGGCCTTGTAGTATAACTTGATATTCGGAAGTGTGATACCTCCTACTTTATTCTTCCTTTTCAAGATTGCTGAGGCTATTTGTGTTCGCTTTTGGTTCCATATAAATTTTTGGAATATGTGATCTATATCTTTGAAGTAAGTCATTGGTATTTTAATCAGTATTGCAGTGAATTTATAAATTGCTTTGGGTAATATAGACATTTTAATGATGTTTATTCTTCCTAACCATGAGCATGGTATATGCTTCCACTTGTTTGTATCTTCCCTGATTTCTTTATAATTTTCTGAGTACAAGCCTTTAATCTCCCTGGTTAAATTTATTCCTAGGTACTTTATTTTTTTGGTTGCAATGTAAAGGGGATTGCTTCCTTAATTTCTCTTTCTGACAGTTCATTGTTAGTGTATAAAAATGCCTCTGATTTCTGAGTATTAATTTTATATCCTGCCACCTTACTGAATTCATTTATCAGGTCTAGTATTTTTTTGACTGAGACTTTAAGATTTTCCATATACAATATCATATCATCTGCAAATAATGATAGTTTTTCTTCTTCTTTTCCAATTTGGGTGCCTTTTATTTCTTTTTCTTGTCTGATTGCTGTGGCTAGGATGAAAAAATTTTTTTTTTTATTTTTCCGAAGCTGGAAACGGGGAGGCAGTCAGACAGACTCCCGCATGCGCCCGACTGGAATCCACCAGGCATGCCCACCAGGGGGCAATGCTTTGCCCCTTTGGGGCGTCACTCTGTTGCATCCAGAGCCATTCTAGCGCCTGAAGCAGAGGCCACAGAGCCATCCCCAGCGCCCGGGCCATGTTTGCTCCAATGGAGCCTCGCTGCCGGAGGGGAAGAGAGAGACAGAGAGGGAGGAGAGGGGGAGGGGTGGAGAAGCAAATGAGAGCCTCTCCTGTGTGCCCTGGCTGGGAATCGAACCCGGGACTCCTGCATGCCAGGCCGATGCTCTACCGCTGAGCCAACCGGCCAGGGCCAAAATAAAATTTTTTTAAGTGGAAAAACAAATCAATGTTTCTCTCTTCCTTCCTCTCTCTAAAAATCAATAAATAAATTTAAATTTTTTTATTTAAGAAAAGCATTAAACCTTAAAAAATAAGAGAGAGTATAGAAGTGGACTTTGCCCTACCTGATATTAGCAGAGTATTGGCTCTTTATACCAAATATGAACAAGTCTTGGCTCAAGAATGAACACTTAGACCAATGGAATAGAGAAATTAGAGACCACTATTTAGGTATCAGAATTTACTGTATACCAAAGAAGTCACCACAAATCCATTGAGAAATGAAGACTGATTCATTAATGAATAGATAATGTTGAGGGACCTGAAGATGGCAGCAGAGTAGGCAGATGCACAGACTCCCAGCTCACACCACCGAACTGGATTATAAACTAATTTATGAACAATCAGAGTGAAAAACCAAATCTGGACTACAAGAACAGCTTTCAAAAATTAAGGACCAAAGAAGAAGCCACAACAAACCTGGTAGAGAGCGCCTGAATCTCCCGTGCTTACAGGAACGGGGGGGGAGGGGGTGAGGCTGGGCTCTCAATTCCAAGGAGGAGAACAGTAAGTTTGCTCACAGCCACTTACCTGGTGACCAGGGAATGAAGTATGTTGAAAGGGCCCGCTTGTCTTCCAAAAAGAGGAGAAAGAGAAAGACAGATGGAGAGGGGGAGAGGAATATAGGTGATGACATAAAAAGCTGACCATTCAGTGCTGGAGGCGGCCATAACTGAGGGAGGGGCTGATCCTTCCACAAAGCAAAATACAAAAGTACTTCCAGGTCACAGAGATACAGACATCTCTCCAGCTCTAATCAGCGCAACAAGACACAGCTGAAAACAAGAAGTGGGGAGGAGGGGCAGTAACTCAGGTCTCCTTGGAGATCTGAGATACACCTCCCCCTACTGAAGCTGAGAAAGCAACCCGCCCCCAGAGAGATTAACTGGAAGAAGAGGATTTCAGAGCCTCAGGTCACACCCACTGCATTCCTAGATACAGTTTCAAATAAGCCCCCTGCTGAGATCAGCAAACAAGACAATCACCTGTTAAGAAAACAAACAAATCAAGACTTCAGAGCAGCCCAAATCCTAAAGTGGATTAAAATAATAATAATAGCTGATGCCAACCCAAGAAGACTTAGAAACAACATAAGTAGAAACTAGAGGCAGACAACACCAAGCCTAGATCAACCAGCTCTACAAAGAAAACACCCTGGGTAGGCACAATGAGAACACAAAGAAGTGCAATCCAAATGAAACCACAAGAGAAACCTTCAGGAGATGAACTGAATGATATGGAAATAATCAAACTTCCAGATGCAGAGTTTAAAATAATGATTGTAAGAATGCTTAGGGATCTTAGAACAACAATGGATGGTCATCACGAACACCTAAATAAAGAAATAGCAAGTATAAAAAAGGATATTGAAATATTAAAAAAGAATCAGTCGGAGATGATAAATACAATATCAGAAATGAAGACCACAATGGAAGGAATTAAAAACAGGATGGATACAGCTGAAGATCGAATCAGCGAGTTGGAGGACAACTGGAATGAAGGCATGAAAGCAGAGAAGAAAAAAGAAAAGAGACTCAAAAAGTCTGAGGAAACTCTTAGAGAGCTCTGTGACAACATAAAGAGAAATAACATCCGCATCATAGGGGTTCCTGAAGAAGAAGAGAAAGAACAAGGAATAGAGGCTTTGTTCAATCATATCATAGCTGAAAACTTCCCTAAATTAATGCAGGAGAAACTCACACAAATTCAAGAAGCACAGAGAACTCCATTAAAGAGAAACCCAAAGAAATCTACACCAAGACACATCATAATTAAAATACCAAAGCTAAGTGATAAAGAGAAAATATTAAAAGCTGCTAGAGAAAAAAAGGCTATCACCTACAAAGGAGCCCCCATAAGGATGACATCAGACTTCTCAACAGAAACACTTGAAGCCAGAAGGGAATGGCAAGAAATATTCAAAGTAATGCAGAACAAGAACCTACAACCAAGACTACTTCATCCAGCAAGGCTATCACTTAAAATTGAAGGAGAAATAAAAAGTTTCCCAGACAAAAAAAACCCTCAAGGAATTCATTACAACTAAACCAATGCTGCAGGAAATGTTAAGGGGCATGGTGTAAACAGATCAAAGTGGGAAAAGAATATAGCAAAAGAGGAATACAGCTTTAAAGAATAAAATGGCAATAAACAACTACATGTCAATAATAACCTTAAATGTAAATGGATTAAATAATCCAATCAAAAGACATAGGGTAGCTACATGGATAAGAAAACAGGACCCGTACATATGCTGTCTACAAGAGACACACCTCAAAACAAAAGATGCACATAGGTTGAAGATAAAAGTATGGAAAAAAACATTTCATGAAAATGGGAATGAAAAAAAAGCTGGGGTAGCAATACTTATATCAGACAAAATGGACTTTAAAACAAAGAATATAGTAAGAGATAAAGAAGGCCACTACATAATGATAAAGGGAGCAATCCAACAGGAAGATATAACTATTATAAATATCTACACACCTAATATAGGAGCACCTAAATATATAAAGCAGACTTTGATGGATATAAAGAGCGAGATCAACAGCAACACTATAATAGTAGGGGATTTTAATACCCCACTAACATCACTAGACAGATCCTCAAGAAAGAAAATTAACAAAGAAACAGCAGATTTAAAGGACACACTAGATCAACTCGATTTAATAGATATCTACAGAACCTTTCACTCTAAAGCAGCAGAATATACATTCTTTTCAAGTGCTCATGGTACATTCTCTAGGATAGACCACATGTTAGGGCACAAAAGTGGTCTCAACAAATGTAAGAAGATTGAAATCATATCAAACACTTTCTCTGATCACAATGGCATGAAACTAGAAATCAACCACAACAGAAAAGCTCAAAAATTCTCAAACACATGGAAACTAAATAGCAGGTTGTTAAATAACGAATGGATTAAGAATGAGATTAAAGAAGAAATAAAAAAATTCCTAGAAACGAATGATAATGAGCATACGACAACTCAAATTTATGGGACACAGCAAAAGCAGTAATGAGAGGGAAGTTCATAGCACTACAGGCATACTTTAAGAAGCTAGAAAAAGCCCAATTAAACAACTTAACCCTGCATCTAAAAGAACTAGAAAAAGAACAGCAAGTAAAGCCTAAATGTAGTAGAAGGAAGGAAATAATAAAGATTAGAGCAGAAATAAATGACATAGAGACTAAAGAAACAATACAGAGGATCAATGAAACTAGGATGGCTTCACAAGTGAATTTTACCAAATATTCAAAGAAGAACTAACTCCTATCCTTCTCAAGCTATTTCAAAAAATTCAAGAGGAAGGAAGACTTCCAAGCTCCTTTTATGAGGCAAGCATAATTCTGATTCCAAAACCAGGCAAAGACAGCACAAAGAAAGAAAATTATAGGCCAATATCCCTGATGAATATAGATACTAAAATCCTCAATAAAATATTAGCAAACCGCATCCAACAATATATGGAAAAAATCATACACCATGATCAAGTGGGATTTATTCAGGGAGGCAAGGCTGGTACAATATTCGCAAATCTATCAATGTTATTTATCACATAAATGAAAGGAAGGAGAAAAACCACATGATAATTTCAATAGATGCAGAAAAAGCATTTGATAAAATCCAGCACTAATTTATGATCAAAACTCTCAGCAAAGTGGGAATACAGGGAACATACCTCAACATGATAAAAGCCATCTATGACAAACCCACAGCCAATATCATACTCAATGGGCAAAAATTAAAAGCAATCCCCTGAAGATCAAGAACAAGGCAGGGGTGCCCCCTTTCACCACTCTTATTCAACATAGTCCTGGAAGTCCTAGCCACAGCAATCAGACATGAAGAAGAAATAGAAGGCATTCAAGTTGGAAAAGAAGAAGTAAAGCTATCATTATTTGCAGATGATATGATATTGTACGTAGAAAATCCTAAAGTCTCAGTCAAAAACCTACTGGACCTGATAAATGAATTCAGCAAGGTGGCAGGATATAAAATTAATACTCAGAAATCAGAGGCATTTTTATACACCAACAATGAACAGTCAGAAAGAGAAATTAAGGAAACAATCCCCTTCACTATTACAACCAAAAAAATTAAGTACCTAGGAGTACATTTAACCAAGGAGACTAAAGACTTATACTCAGAAAATTATAAAACATTGATAAAAGAAATCAAGGAAGATACAAACAAGTGGATGCATATACCATGCTCATGGTTAGAAAGAATAAACATCATTAAAATGTCTATATTACCCAAAGTAATTTATAAATTCAATGCAATACCAATTAAAATACCAGTGACATACTTTAAAGATATAGATCACACATTCCAAAAATTTATATGGAACCAAAAGAGAACATGAATAGCCTCAGCAATCTTAAAAAGAAGAATAAAGGGGGAGGTATCACACTTCCTGATATCAAGCTATACTACAAGGCCATTGTACTCAAAACAGCCTGGTACTGGCATAATAACAGGCACATAGATCAATGGAACAGAACGGAGAACCCAGAAATAAACCCACAGCTCTATGGACAACTGATATTTGACAAAGGAGGTAAGGAAATACAATGGAGTAAAGACAGCCTCTCAACAAACGGTGTTGGGAAAATTGGACAGCAACCTGCAAAAAAATGAAACTAGACCACCAACTTACACCATTCACAAAAATAAACTCAAAATGGATAAAAGACTTAAATGTAAAGTGTGAAACTATAAGCATCTTAGAAGAAAACATAGGCAGTAAGCTCTCTGACATCTCTCGCAGAGATATATTTGCTGATTTATCTCCACGGGCAAGGGAAATAAAAGACAGGATAAACAAATGGGACTCTATCAAACTAAAAAGCTTTTGCACGGCCAAAGACAATAAGAACAGAATAAAAAGACAAACTACACAATGGGAGAACATATTTGACAGTATGTCTGATAAGGGGTTAATAACCAAAATTTATAAAGAACTTGTAAATCTCAACATCAGAAAGACAAACAATCCAATCAAAAATGGGCAAAAGAAATGAATAGACACTTCTCCAAAGAGAACATACAGATGGTCAATAGGCATATGAAAAAATACTCAACATCATTAATCATTAGAGAAATGCAAATTAAAACCACAATGAGATATCACCTCACACCAGTCTGAATGGCGCTCATCAACAAAACAACACAGAATAAGTGCTGGCGAGGATGTGGAGAAAAGGGAACTCTCCTGCATTGCTGGTGGGAATGCAGACTGGTGCAGCCTCTGTGGAAAACAGTATGGAGATTCCTCAAAAAATTGAAAATCGAACTGCCTTTTGACCCAGCCATTTCACTTTTAGGAATATACCCCAAGGACACCATAGGATGGTTCCAGAAGGAGAAATGAACCCCCATGTTTATAGCAGCATTGTTCACAATAGCGAAGATCTGGAAACAGCCCAAGTGTCCCTCACAGGATGAGTGGATTAAAAAGCTTTGGTACATATATACTATGGAATACTACTCAGCCATAAGAAATGATGACATCGGATCATTTACAATAACATGGATGGACCTTGGTAACATTATACGGAGTGAAATAAGTAAATCAGAAAAAACTAAGAACTATATGAACCAATGCAGAGATGGGACATAAAAATGAGACTCAGAGCCATGGACAAGAATGTGATGGTAACAGGGAGTGGGGTGGAGGGGTGGGGAAGGGGCGAGGAAGGAGAGGGAGGAAGTGGGGGGAGGGTAGGAGCACAAAGAAAACCAGATAGAAGGTGACGGAGGACGATTTGACTTTGAGTGAGGGGTATGCAGCATAATCAAAGGTCAAAATAATCTGGAGATGTTTTCTCGGAACATATGTACCCTGATTTATTAATGTCACTGCATTAAAATTAATACAAATAAGATTAAAAAAATAGATAATGTTGAGGCTCACTATGTAGAGCGATATAAACTGGATTATTATCTAACATCATCACTATATTAAGAAATACAAGCTGGATTCTTACCTAACATCAAATACAAAGGGGGGACTCTAGATGGATTAAAGATTTAAATGTTTTGGAGGAAGGTATAAAAGAAAAATTCAGAAAATATCTTTATGTCTGAGGAGTAGGATGGACTTTTTAAAAATTATTATTGAGTTTAGAGAGATGGGGCTGGGGCTGGGAAAAAGACAGAGAGAAACAGAAACATCATTCTATTTGTGTATGTGCCCTGACTAGGAAATAAACCAGAAACCTTTGTGTATTGGGATGATGCTCTAACCAACTGAACTATCCAGTCAGGGCCAAATGAACTTAAAAAAATAAAATGTAGGAAACATAAACCATCAGGCAAAATGTTGGTGAATTTGATTATATCAAAGTTAAATCTTTCCAAAACCACAATGAGGTTCCCAACACTAGTACTTCACAGCTGCTGGAATGGCTACAATTTTAGAAAATGGGAACTAACAGTCCTGGCAAGGGTGTGGTGAACACTGAAACCCTTGTACATTGCTGGTGGGAATGTAGGGCGGTTCAGCTACTGCGCAAAATAGTTTGGTGTTTTTTTTAAAAGTTAAACAGAATTACCATATGACCCCACAATTCCACATCTAGTTGTATACCCCCAAAGATTTAAAAACAGGTGCTCAAGGCCCTGGCTGGTTAGTTCAGTCAGTTAAGAGCGCTGTTCTGAAACAAGGTTACAGGTTCGATCCCTGGTCAGGGCACACATCAGAAGCAACCAAAAAATGCACAACTGAGTGGAACAACAAATGCTTCGCTTCCCCCTCCCCTCTCTCTCCCTTCCTCTCTCTGTCTCTCTAAAACTCAATAAAAATTAAGCCTTGGCCAGATAGCTCTGTTGGTTGGAGCGTTGTCCTGGAGCATGGATGTTGCCCGTTCTATTCTCCTGTCAGGGCACATACAGGAGCAGCTCAATAGTCCCATCTTTCTCTCTCTGCCCCTGCCTAGCTCTCAAAAAATAAAAACAGATGCTCAAACAAGTGCATGTATACACGTGTTTATAGCAACACTATTCATAATCGCCAAAGGTAGAAACAGCACAAAAGTCCACCATTGAAAGAATGGATAAACAAATTTAGGTATGCCCATACAATGAAATGTTATTCAGCCATAAAAGAATGAAGTAATGATATGTGTGCTACAACAGGGGTGAACCTCCAAACATGCTAAGTGAAAGAAGCCAGACATAAGTGGTTACATATGTTATGATTCTATTTATGTGAAATATACAGAATAGAAAAATCCATAGAGCCAGGGCTGTTGAGAAGATGGTGAGAAAGTGCGTACTGTGAAAGGGATTTTACGTACTTTCCAGGGATGAAAATGCTTGTGAACTAAGTAGAGAGATGCTTATACAACCCTAAGAATGAACCACATGTCGCTGAATTGTTCACTTTAAAATGACTAATAAAAAATTCTTGGTGAAGGTACTAAACACAAGCTTTCTACCCAGGGGAAAAGTTAACAGACAGATAACAGAACTAAAGAAGATTACTTGTACACTTGAACACTGAGGATTGATAGCAGGAATATACAAAAAATATTTGTAAGTTTACAACAAAAAGACATTAATATAATAATACCTGTAAAACAATGGGCAAAAGATATAATATAAACCAGTATTTGTAGAAGAAACCAAAAGTTGTTATAGATATGAAGAAATGCTCATGCTAATTAATAATCAGAGAAATTAAAATTAAAACAATAGCAGGGTATTGATTTACATCTATTAGGAAATAATTAAAAAGTTAAATGATGCTAAGTGTGGGTAGGGAGATATGTCTTAGATCATCTTCCCTTGAGATGTGGAATAATTTACAAGTGAGTTATTAAGGAAGTCATCCCAGCCCTGGCCAGGTGGTTCAATGGGTAGAGCATTGTCCCAGCCCACTGAGGTTGCAGGTTCGATCCCCGTTCAGGGCATGTAAGAGAAGCAATCAATGTGTGCTCAAACAAATGGAGCAACTAAGTGGAACAACAAATTGATGCTTTTCTCTCGCTTTCTCTTTCTCTTTCAAATCAATGGAAAAAAAAATTTTTTTAAAAAGGAAGTCATCCCAGGATAAAGTGGTAAGGGAGTTGGGGACACAAGACAGATAACCAGAAGAAACCAAACAAAGATGTATTTCAGACAGAGTCCTAGCATCAGCCGCCTCCTGTGGGAGAGTTCTGACAAGGAAATTACACCTCTGCCTGAACCATTTTAAGGTGTCAACACAAGAAACATCCAAACCTGCAGAGAATTTTTATGAGTTTATTTGAGCCAAATTGACAACAATTGCCATGAAGAAAAACCTCAATGGGTTGGGAAAATACTCTGGGGAATGGCAGTTTTGCAGTTTATTTTACACAGTACAATCAAAGGAGGGTGACATGAAATTTATTGGTGCTAAATTAGGGAGGCGGGAGAAAGCAAAGTAGGGGAATCTCTGGGCTTGGATACAGAGGAAAGTGGAGAGACATCAACTTCTTTTACATTCACAGGTATAGGATAGTTAACAGTTAACATTTACAGCACAAAAAGATGGTATGTAGGGAACAAGGTAACAGAATTCTGCAGTCACTGCTTTGGTGAGATGCTGTTCCCTGAGGGGTCTGGAATAAGGGGATTACTCTGACATTCCAAAGGTCTGTTATGTAGATGCAAAAAAACCCAGACATACTCAGTTAAGCAAAAGATAGAATTTATCAAAAGATACTGGCCCAAGGCCCTGGCCAGCTAGCTCAGTGGTAGAGTGTCCGCCCAGGGTATGGAAGTCCTGGGTTCGATTCCTGACCAGGGCACACAGGAGGAGCGCCTATTTGCTTCTACACCCTTCCCCTTCTACTTTGTCTCTCTCTTCCCCTCCCGCAGTCAAGGCTCCACTGGAGCAAAGTTGGCCCGGGTGCTGAGGATGGCTCCATGGCCTCCACCTCAGGTGCTAGAATGGCTCTGTTTGCATCGGAGCAACGCCCCAGATGGGAGACCATCGCCCCCTGGTGGGCATGCCGGGTGGATCCCGGTCAGGCTCATGTGGAAGTCTGTCTCTCTGTCTCCCTGTTTCTCACTTCAGAAAAATACAGGGGAAAAAAAAAAGATATTGGCCCAGGACAAGTCTACCTGCCACAACCTGCTGTTAGGAAGTTTTCATTGTAGATCTCTCTCTGTGGTTACTTTTAAGTCTCTGAGCTTGTCAGGTTAGAATATGGCCTCTTTTTTGTCCACAAGGAAAAAGGAGCTGGATTTAATACTTAATACTGTAGTCACAGTCACCCACTGCCTACAAGATGTCCTCCAGGGACCAAAACCCACAGGCCCTTCCTGTTCTCTGGGCTAAGTGGCTCCAACAGCTTGAGGGCAATTCTCTGAAGGATTTAAGACTGGCCAGAAGCAAATCATACAGAAACTGCTAGATAAATCCACAGATGCAGAAAACAAGGTCTATGAAATGGGCAGAGCAAAATAATATCTGCAACAAGGTGTGAGAGCAGAGGAACCTCCGGGAACTAGGAACTAATGGTGGGAAAGTAGGCCGAGGATGCCAACGTGGAAAGCAAGGTAGCATTTTAAAAATAGATATATTCGACAGATATGTGGATATCCTATGACCCCACATTTTAATTTTTGGAGATACTCACAAAGAAGTTGTAACATGGGTTCATAAGAAGAACGGTTACTTGGACCTATCCACAAAGACACGGCTTCCCCTCCCCCAAACCCGAGGGGTCACAAATGTGATCCTCTCACCGTCACACAGGCTCCTCCCATTGTCCTTACCTTTCAGCATCATTGCATCTCCTGCGGCCTAAACACCAAGGGACAGACCTGCTTGTTTGCAGCCTGAACCAGCTGAAGGAACTTGTCTGGCTATGAGATCTCAAATTTGGCAATTTCCCAAGAGTCATCCGTTGAACTTGTCAAGGCAGCACACTCAAGTGTGTCATGGGTTGTCTCTAGATACTGTGCCTTTTTCTTAGTGTAAGGGAGGTCAGTCCTTTACTTGGGAGGAGATTCCTCATACACCCCCATGCCGGACCCTTTAGAGGATGTACTGATGTAAAAGCGTGCAGATGTCCCACTTCCTGGCATCCACGTATTTTAACAAGGCTTTTAGGATACTCCGTAGATAAGCATAATTTTTTCTGGGATGGTGAGAGGATTGCAATCCTGGTATCAGTCAGGGTCCAATCAGAAAAGTGGAAACCATGCTTGGCATTTCAAATAAAGGGTATTTGATCAAAGTAATTGGTTACATAATTGTTGGAACACTGAAAAAGCATTAGAGAGAGAGAGAGAGAGAGAGAGAGGGAGAGAGGGAGAGAAGGTTGAGGTAACTCAGAGATGAATAGCTTTAGGAAGAAACTACCATCCCTAGACCTGTGGGAACAAAATGGAAGACGTGATGGCACCAGAACCTAAAGAAGAGGATGCTTCACTGCTAGCGTGTAGACTGCTGAGGCGATGCACACAGCCCAGGACTACTGAAGGGGATATGGTTAAATGCATAAAGGGCTTCGGTGGGGTTGGCTGCTACCTGATGGGGCATGGTGAAGTTATTGCTGGGAAATCTTGAAGAAGCTGGGGGCTGTAGCTGGAGGGTGTGCAAACTCAAACTGGGAAGTGAAAGAGCCCCCTCTTTCCTTCTCCTCCTGATAGTGCCTCCAATGGGTAGAACCTAACCAGAGCCAACTAACAAGAGAATCTGGAAAAGTGAAGTTTGCAGAATCCAATCCCAGCCTCACAGGCAAATATCTGATGCATTGGCAGCAAGATGATGAAGGTGCATTGCTGGCCCTGCGAGATGAAAGCAAACAGCTTATCCTGGCCAAGGTAGCCCAATATCTGCCTACATCCACCTGGGTACCGCTAAGCTCTACTTTGCAGGGCAGACTCTGGGACATCACCTGTAACATAAAGATATGACGGCATAGGAGGCAAAGTAGATAGAGGTGCAGGAGACTTAGAGGAAAAAGAAAGTGAGTGGGATGCTCCCTCCATTCCACTGCAATCTTTTGTTTATACATATTTTAGGTGTGTTTTTATACATATTTTAGGTGTGTCTAGATAAACAGTGTATGGCTGGATTTTTAAAATCCAATCTGAGATTGTCTCTCCCAAAGGTGAGTTTCATCTATTTATGTTTATTCTGAATATTGATTTATCTGGACTTGTTCAGACTACCTTATTTTGTATTTTCAATTTACTGCGTTTTTGTCTTCGCTTTTATTCTTTTCCCTTTATTGACTTATATTTCATCAATTTATTTATATTTCCTTCTTTTTACTTGAAGATTATGAATCTATTTTTGGGCATCTCCCACTTTAGTCAACAATCCTTTCCTGAGAAGCAGGTGTTCTGTATAAAAATGCTAAGCAGGAGTATGTCCTATAATTTTAAATGGAAATATTATAATGGGTTATATGTCAACAAAACTCTCCCAATCAGATTCCTAAAACATAACTGAAACACCTATCATTGACAAATCATTATGTTAGGAAGAAAAATGCTTAAAAATTGCTTCCTGATCAGAAGTAATCAATATAATTTTAACAGTTGGCTTGATGCAATAAGTTGGTCTCTCAGCTATGGTATTCACAACATGTAAAATGCATATTTTTTGCTAATACTTGTACTTTATAAAATGGCTACATATGATTGCAGCATTCTGCTAATTACATTTGGAATAGAAATCAAATTATTACTACATATGTTTAAAATACATATTTTTTGTTGCATTGGGTTTTGTGGACATGAATATCAATTTTAGATAAACAGTGGATGGAAAACATTTGTGTTGAGAGATATGATTCTATAAAACTGGTGTTTAAAAACAAGGAAACATTCACAATGTTAGTAAGCAAGATATTGTGTATGCTAGATCTATATATTCTTCTAGAAATTCCCATTAACTTTTTAACATGCAATTTTGATAAAATTAAAAAAAAATATCAGCCTCCTAAGCAGATGGAGTTAAAAAGGAAGACTGTTTACCTCTGAATTCTCCCCTACCATTCTCCCTACTGTTGACCAGGATTTGGGTTCCATCTTGTTATAGGCAGCTATTCATTTTGCTAGAATTTAAAACTTAGAGAAGAGTTGCAAGAATAGTACTTACCCTTAACCCAGACTAAACAATTGCATATATTTTACCCCATTTGCTCTTCTACTGGTTTTCAGAAATTTGAGCATAATATGTATGCCTCAGTGCTGTTGTTTATTTGTTTGTTTATTCTACTTTGGGTTTGTTGAGCCTCTTGAATTTGTTGATAATTTTATTTAAAGTTGGAAACTGGGGCCATTGCCTCTCCAAATATCCACTCCCTGCCTTAACCAGACCCTCCGATTACACACAGGTTACCATTTGATATTGCCCTACTGGTTGCTGAGGCTTTATTCATTTTTCATGGTTATGTTTCTCTTTATGCTTCAGTTTGGATAGTTTCTTTTTTTTATGTCAAATTATTACTGATATTTTCTTCCTTCAATGTCTATTTTTCTATTAAGCCCTTCAGTGAAATTAGATATTGTATTTTTTCTATAAAACATGTTAGACTCACTACATGAGGTAATAGAAAGGCATACGAGTTCCCAAATATTAAAACAGTAATGTCACTGAATGTTTGAATCATGTGAGTTGAAGTATCTGACCAAACAGTTTTTTTTTTTGAAGCTGGAAACGGGGAGAGACAGTCAGACACACTCCCGCATGCGCCCGACCGGGATCCACCTGGCATGCCCACCAGGGGGCAATGCTCTGCCCTTCCGGGGCGTCGCTCTGTTGCGACCAGAGCCACTCTAGCGCCTGGGGCAAAGGCCAAGGAGCCATCTCCAGCGCCTGGGCCATCTTTGCTCCAATGGAGCCTCGGCTGCGGGAGGGGAAGAGAGAGACAGAGAGGAAGGAGAGGGGGAGGGGTGGAGAAGCAGATGGGCGCTTCTCCTGTGTGCCCTGGCCGGGAATCGAACCCGGGACTTCTGCACGCCAGGCCGACGCTCTACCACTGAGCCAACTAGCCAGGGCCACCGTTTTTAAATAGAATGATGTATTCCTCTTCCATGTATGAATATTCTGTCCCCTGCCCCCATTTTTGAGGTTTTGTTTAGGTTATTTGACATTTTGATTAGGTTAAGGTTTTAATCTGTATAGTGCATGTTTATAATTTTTTTCTTTTTATGAATGGAGTTATAAAACTTCCTGGGAGAATTTCTAAAGTGTTTATAGACCAACATAAAATCTCTTTGATATCCTGAGGGGTATTTATAGGTCAAGTCAAGCAACTTGTCAGATGGACTGTCATCCCAGAGGACAAAGTCTCAGATAAAGAATGAAGTCTATGTGTGTGGAGGGGCTGCCTAAGGCTATGAGTAAGAAGGAAGAAAAGAGGACTACTCCCTACCTCAACTTCCCACATATGAGGAACTACTCAAAGATGTCTGGACATATATGAGATACAGAGGATAGGTGTTGGAGAAATTGGCTGGACTCCTTGCAGATCCAATTATATAAAGCTCAAATGTTGATTTTAGTCACAATTTAGAGGTTATTTTTCACATTCTAAATTATGAATTGAACATCCACAATATATGTAATAATATAATAACTCTTCACCTGGTCAGCTTTCCAATTTAGCTACATTGGTTTCCTCAAACCCAAATCAATATATTTTTCTGTTGGCTCATGTTTAATCTGGCCCTAGAACTCAAAATTCCTCTGCATCTGCTTATGTATTCCTGAATTATCCTTTCCCAAAGCTTTTATTCCGAGCAATCGTGGAAGAGAAGTCTCCCAATTATTCATATTAAGGGCTTCCTATTTGTTACCATCAGAGGGTGACTTGCAGTAATTTCCTGGGTCTAGGCTCCCTCTTGGGGTGTAATTCCAAATTGTTCCCTACTGTCATTCCTTTCCTTTTCCATTAAATCTCTCTGGGACCCAGTCATTTCTGCTGACCTGCTATCATCAAAACATCTCTCCTACCCTTTCCTAGCCTAGTCTCCAGATGTAAAAGCAGTGGTCCAGATATAAAATCAGAAAAACATTTTTCTTTTCTTTCACAGAAGAGTAGTTCTGACATTTTAGCTCTTGTATCTTCCCCCGAGTATCAATCTCTCTTCGTTTGTCTGTGATATGCCCCTCGTTTGCCTTCTGTCCTTCCTAAAGCTAACATTCTCGAGTCAGGTGATTTTTTCATTTGAAACACCCAGAAGGTTGGCCCTACCTGCTGATCAGAACCTTTCCGCTGTTTCTGAGCCAGCCTGACTCCCTAGTAAAGGCATACCAGATGCAGGCTCCCTAGAGTGAATTTTCACTTCTTGAGATGGTATTGCTTCCTTCATCTTATAAGCAGAGACCTCTTTGTTTTTGTGTAGCCATTCCTACACCGCTACAGAATTCACAACTGTGATTGGGTCCTAACTAACGGACATACCAGGGCCAAACTGAGAATGCAGAGCAGAAGGTGGGAAAGTAAGGAAATGCCTCAAAGAGGCCGTGGATAAAGTTATACAGTACATCCTTTGATACTGGCTCCTCATTGATTTTTTTTCTTGCACCTGGTATTTCTCCTTTAAGAATAAGATATAAAAGAAAGAGAGTTTGGGATAGCTATCACATTACCAACAAGGCCGAGCACTAAGAAATCAAACCGCAAAACCTCACCCAGCCTACAGGGGACTTTTCAGTTGAGTTTTCAGTTATTCATTCAATCAACAAACATTTTCTGAGTGTCTACTGTGTACCAAGCACTACTTTCCCAGGCACTGGGGATATAGTAGTGAACCAGGCGTGAAAACTTGTCATGTACAAACATATATTCTCGTGAAAGAGACAGATAATAAATAAACAAATATATAAACTCAGGTAAATTTAAGGGTTTTGAAGAATAATAAAGTTTAATAAAAAGATAGAATGTGGCCCTGGCCGGTTGGCTCAGCGGTAGAGCGTCGGCCTGGCGTGCGGGGGACCCGGGTTTGATTTCCGACCAGGGCACATAGGAGAAGCGCCCATTTGCTTCTCCACCCCCCACTCCTTCCTCTCTGTCTCTCTCTTCCCCTCCCGCAGCAGAGGCTCCATTGGCGCAAAGATGGCCCGGGCGCTGGGGATGGTTCCTTGGCCTCTGCCCCAGGTGCTAGAGTGGCTCTGGTCGCGGCAGAGCGATGCCCCGGAGGGGCAGAGCATCGCCCCCTGGTGGGCAGAGCGTCGCCCCTGGTGGGCGTGCCGGGTGGATCCCGGTCGGGCACATGTGGGAGTCTGACTGTCTCTCCCCAGCTTCAGAAAAATACAAAAAAAAAAAAAAAAAAAAAAAAAGATAGAATGTAACTGGGAGAGAGAACTTATTTGGAGTGGCTCAGAAAGTTCTCTCTTATAAGGTAACATTTGCCCAGAGATATAAATGAAGAGAGGGAGCAAGCCATAGGAATTCTTGGTGAAGAGTGTTCCAGAGAATAGAATTAACAACAGCTGGAAAGGGCTTCTTGCTGTTCCCTGAATCTTAGCATGTTCAATAAATAGCAAGAAGTTCAAGGTGGCAAGAGTCTCTGAAATGATGGAGAGACTGGCAGGCAATGAAGTTCGGGAGGGGGCAGGTATGACAATACAGAGCCCTGTGTACTATGATAAGGAGTTTGATTTTTATTCTAAATGATATAGGAAGGTATTGACAGGTTCTTTTCTATTTTATTTTGTTGATTTTAGAGAGAGAGGAAAGGAGAGAGAGACAGAAACATCCATCTGTTTCTATATGTGCCCTAACTGGGGATTGAACTGGCAACCTCTGCGTTTCTGGATGACCCACTGAGCTATCCAGCCAGAAAAGTATTGACAGATTATGAGCATAAAAATTCTGTGATTTTGTTTTCTTACATTAAAAAATATTTACAGAAATACATTTGCTTTTTTCTCTCACTTTCTGTTTGATTTTTTTTCTTTGTCTCTGCACCTAATTAGGTGTTCGTGAGGACATATGAGAGTCAGACTCCGCTTGCAAACTCAGGGACGCAGCATGCAGAGGCTATCATTCATAGACACGGAAGGGACTGAAAAAGATCATTTAGAATTCTTTCTTGTAAAGTGCCTATGATTTCTGAAGGGAAATTGAACTGATAAGAACTGCCAAGGTGCCATCTAATCTCTGCCTGATACATTGCTCTCTCCCTCACATTGCTTCCCTTTTCCCCCCTCACCCACAGATATGATTCATCTCAGAAAAAAAACACAGTTGTGTTTAGGCAGCCCCCAGTGAAGGGGAGTTCGGTGGGAGCCAGGAGGGTTGGTAAGCAGTCTCATTTGAAATTTATTTGGAAGGTAGGATCAATAGGACTTGATGGTGGACAGGTTGCATGTGTAACTGAAGGAATGAGAGAAATCAAGGATAATTCCAAGGGTTTTTGCCTAAACAACTGAAAAAAGAATGGACTTGAAGAGGAAGGAGAATCAAGAATTATTTTGAACCTGTCAAGTCTGAGATACCTGTTAGACATCCTGAAGCAGATATAGACCACAATTGTATACATCTCTCAACCCAAATATACTGTAAGTACCCAGAGGACAGGGCCTTCTGTCTGTTTTCTTTACATCTGTATCCTTGGGACCTGGAAGAGGCCTGGGCAGGTGTTTAGTAAATATTTGCTGAATAAATAAACAAATACATGAATAAATATGAGCCTGAGACTTTTGGTGTTGGAAGCCCTGGCCTGCAGCCCTTGCTGAGCAGTGTGCCCTTGGCTGGGTTGCTCAGTGGCTAGAGCATGGTCCTGGCGTGCTGAGGTCGCAGATTCAATCCCTGGTCAGGGCACATGTGAGAAACAACCAATGAGTGCACAACTAAATGGAACAACTAAGTACAACAAGTTGATGCTTCTCTCTCTCTCATCAATGGAAAAATTAAAAACAAAACTGTGGCAAAAATATATATATATCATTTGTTAATGCCTAAAATACTAAGAGAAAGCAGGGTTTGAGGAGTATCTGCCCTGTGTCAGAACTCAAACCCAAATATCTGGATTGCCACCCACATGGAAGAAAGGAGAACAAAGAGGAGAGAGGGCCAGAGCCTGAGCAGGTGAGTGAGCCGAACCCACTTATGTGATCTTCCCATTTCCAGGGTCTCCCCACAGAACAAAGGAAACCCAAGGAGTGATACAAATTTCCTTCTTGAGGGAAAGTAAAGTGGGAAAGGGAGAAAGTATTAGTAATTCGCCTAAGCCTAGGAATATTGATGTTTTCTTCAGGCTTTTGTTCGTATTGAAATTCAGAAATTGGTTTGGTATGAAAATGTAATGTATAAAAAGATATGCATAGTTTGGTATGATTATGGATCATGCTATGTTGATCTTGCTGACTCTCACATCAGGCAGATACTGGTATTATTTTGAAAAAAAAAATAGAATGACCAGGACAATTTAAAAAGTGAGAGAGTGAGGGGAAGCTTCTTGGTTTCTGTCTCACTGAGATGCCAATAAATTCATGCTTGCTGCCCACAGTCTACCTTTTGGGGGCGGGCTCAACTGTAGTACTCAATTGTGTCTCGATGGATGATACCATGTTTCCTGCTTCAGGGTAGAATTCTGTACATTGACAAGTCTTTCTTGGAGAGGGGCATCCAAATTGATTACATATTTGAAACATTTGAATATTTGCCATGATGGGCATCTCCAGTCCCAAGGTTTTCCTGAGACCGCATTCTGTCCCTTGCTGTCCATCTTATATGTTTGAAAACCTCAATTCTTTTCCTTTTTGCTTCCTGATGCATAGTCCTGATACTGCTAAGTTCTGTCCTGAGAGACAGCTTTCATTCTTTCTTGTGAGCTCATGTCCCCATTTTTTTAACAGGCAGATCTACAAACAAATTTCGTGGTCTTGAATTTCCCAGACTTCCAATCTCCTGCTTTTTATATTTTTCTATTTCTGGCTGTCTTTCTTAGCTTCCTGTTTATGCCAGAGTACATATTACTTCTGCTACATTCTCCTCTCATAAAGTTCATTAGCTCTGAAAATCAATTCCCATTCATTCATCGCTGAGTAATGCTCGTTCTATTCAGATTTGGTGTTGGCCAACAGCTGAGGTCAATGAATTTATACACTCTGGCCCCCCTGGGCCAGTGGATGGCAGGCAGATTGCTAGGCAAAGCTCCCTTCTCAATCTCCAGTTTCTAGCAAGTGCTCATCTTTGCTTTGCTGCAGACAGAACTTTCTGAAACCCCGATTTCCCGGCTCTCTGGTGTTTGAACCAATACAGAACATTAAAACTACACCTGCAGCCGGGACATTGAAGGATTTGAGGTACCAAACATACCTCCTCCCCTGCAGGTTCTGAAGCAACTAATACAAATGTCCAAGAATCCAATAAGTTCAAAACAGCAGAAAGTTTTTGTTTTTTTGTGTTAGAAGTTGGTTTGAAAACTGTGGCAGAGGCCTGAATATACATTTGGCTTCCTAATACATCCCCCTAGTCACTGATAAACCATAGCCTCCTCCAGACAAAGGAGAACCCTACCTGGATGACTGGCGGGCTGTTTAAGAAAGGAAGAGCTAATGGGGGAGCTGCTTTGTCCAGCACTCTCTGCCCCTGCTTTTTCGTTGACAAAGGAAAAGAGGGTAGGTGCCAATACTGTCAAAATGGTAGAAGTTTCTATTCCACATAGAAGTTCCTATTCCAGAAGTCAGAAGGAAGGAGGAAAATGGTACCCCAAAGATTTCTTCCTGCCTTGTACCCTCACTGATGGCTCTTTGCTGCTGAAGTCACATTTCCCAGCATGCACTGTGCCACCACGAATATTCCATCCTTTCTACTTAACTGTTACCTGGGGTGTGAGGTCTCCATCTGGACATGGAAAGTTGTGCAGGCAAAGGGATGAGGGGAAACCATTTGTAAGTCTTATCACAGATCAAAATCCAAGGGGTAACAGAAAATGATGGTCAACCTGAGTCTTGGGTGATGTAGTGCCCCATCCTCCATGTCTGAAAAAGAAGACAATGAGTGGAGATGAGGGATGCATTCATATTATTTCCTATCATATGGTCTCTATTCAAGCAAATCTTGGCTCTACCATGAACTCAAGCTGAGCAAGCTTTTTCATTGTAGCAGAATCTGCCTTAGAGTTGGTTGCACTGGATTGCTTACTAAGCTTTGGTAATTTTGGTGAGTTTTTGAAAAATCTTTTTCTGTACCTTCAAACTTCCTACCTGAGCTGCTTTAAAGTAGATGCTCTCCTCCCGTTTTCCATGATGGGTCCCTTCCTGTTATTGCTGTGACTGCTTTCTCCCGATTCTCCTCCACCTTTGGCCACTCCTTTTCAGGGTTCTTCGTCCCATCCACTGGTGAGGCCCTTCCTTTGGTTTGCAACCTCTGTGTCTCTATCCTATTCAGCCCACCATTTAAACACATATTCTTTTTATTTTTCTGTTTATTCTTCTTTTCCAAGTGAGAAGAGGGGAGATAGAGAGAGAGATTCCTGCATGCACCCTCACCGGGATCCACCCGGCAACCCCTTTCTGGGACTGATGCTCTGCCTATCTGGGGGCATGCTTGTAACCAAGCTATTTTTAGTGCTTTAGGCAGAGGCTCCATGGAGACATCCTCAGCACTCGGGCCAATGTGTTTGAACCAAATGAGCCATGATCGTGGGAGGGGAAGACAGAGAGACAGAGAGGGAGGATGAGGGGAGAAGCAGATGGTTGCCTCTCCTGTGTGCCCTTACCAGGAATTGAACCAGGGACATCCACACACCAACCAACACTCTACCACTGAGCCAACCAGCCAGGGACTCAACACATATTCTTGAGGCTGACTCTCAGTACCTAACCCTAACTCAAACCTCTCTCTTGAGCTCCAGACTCATAGTTCAACCCATTTACTAGACAGTGTTTCCATCTTCCCCTCATACTCAAATGAACAAAACCAAAATCATTGTTTATTCCCCAAACTTGATCTATTGCCTTTATTCTCTAATTTGATAAATTGCACCTTCATTTTCTCGGGTAATCAAACTAAAGAAGTGATTGTGTCCATTAGCCCATGGATCCAACTGATTACCAAGTCCTATTAATTATGATATCTTCCAAATATCCTTTTTTTTTTTTTTTTTTTTTATAATTTTATTTTTTTAATGGGGTGACATCAATAAATCAGGATACATATATTCAAAGATAACAAGTCCAGGTTATCTTGTCGTTCAATTATGTTGCATACCCACCACCCAAAGTCAGATTGTCCTCTGTCACCTTCTATCTTGTTGTCTTTGTGCCCCTCCCCACCCCCTATCCCTCTCCCATTCCCCCCTCCCCCCCGTAACCACCACACTCTTGTCAATGTCTCTTAGTTTCAGTATTATGTCCCACCTACGTATGGAATAATACAGTTCCTGGTTTTTTCTGATTTACTTATTTCGCTTCGTATCATGTTATCAAGATCCCACCATTTTGCTGTAAATGTTCTGATGTCATCATTTCTTATGGCTGAGTAGTATTCCATAGTGTATATGTGCCACATCTTCTTTATCCAGTCATCTATTGATGGGCTTTTTGGTTGTTTCCATGTCCTGGCCACTGTGAACAATGCTGCAATAAACATGGGGCTGCATGTGTCTTTACGTATCAATGTTTCTGAGTTTTGGGGATATATACCCAGTAGAGGGATTGCTGGGTCATAAGGTAGTTCTATTTGCAGTTTTTTGAGGAACTACCATACTTTCTTCCATAATGGTTGTACTACTTTACATTCCCACCAACAGTGGATGAGGGTTCCTTTTTCTCCACAGCCTCTCCAACATTTGCTATTACCTGACTTGCTAATAACAGCTAATCGAACAGGTGTGAGGTGGTATCTCATTGCCGTTTTGATTTGCATTTCTCTAATAGCTAAAGAAGATGAGCATCTTTTCATATATCTGTTGGCCATTTGTATTTCTTCCTGGGAGAAGTGTCTATTCATATCCTCTTCCCATTTTTTTATTGGATTGTTTGTTTGTTTGTTGTTGAGTTTTATGAGTTCTTTGTATATTTTGGATATTAGGCCCTTATCTGAGCTGTTGTTTGAAAATATCATTTCCCATTTAGTTGGCTTTCTGTTTATTTTGTTATCAGTTTCTCTTGCTGAGCAAAAACTTCTTAGTCTGATGTAGTCCCATTCATTAATTTTTGCCTTCACTTCTCTTGCCATTGGAGTCAAATTCATAAAATGCTCTTTAAAACCCAGGTCCATGAGTTGAGTACCTATGTCTTCTTCTATGTACTTAATTGTTTCAGGTCTTATGTTTAGATCTTTGATCCATTTTGAGTTAATTTTTGTACAGGGAGAGAGACTGTAGTCCAGTTTCATTCTTTTGCATGTGGCTTTCCAGTTTTCCCAGCACCATTTATTGAAGAGGCTTTCTTTTCTCCATTGTGTGTTGTTGGCCCCTTTATCAAAAATTATTTGACTATATATATGTGGTTTTATTTCTGGACTTTCTATTCTGTTCCATTGGTCTGAGTGTCTATTTTTCTGCCAATACCATGCTGTTTTGATTGTCGTGGCCCTATAATAGAGTTTGAAGTCAGGTATTGTTATGCCCCCAGCTTCATTCTTTTTCTTTAGGATTGCTTTGGCTATTCGGGGTTTTTTATAGTTCCATATAAATCTGATGATTTTTTGCTCTATTTCTTTAAAAAACGTCATTGGAAGTTTGATGGGAATTGCATTAAATTTGTATATTGCTTTGGGTAATATAGCCATCTTGATTATATTTATTCTTCCTAGCCAAGAACAAGGTATATTCTTCCATCTCATTATATCTTTTTCGATTTCCCTTAACAATGGTTTATAGTTTTCATTATATAAGTCCTTTACATTCTTTGTTATGTTTATTCCTAAGTATTTTATTTTTTTTGTTGCAATCGTGAAGGGGATTATTCTTTTGAGTTCCTTCTCAGTTGTTTCATTGTTGGCATATAGAAAGGCTATTGACTTCTGTATGTTAATTTTGTATCCTGCGACCTTACTGTATTGGCTTATTGTTTCTAGTAGTCTTTTTGTGGATTCTTTGGGGTTTTCGATGTATAGGATCATATCATCTGCAAAAAGTGATACCTTTACTTCTTCTTTTCCAATATGGATGCCTTTTATTTCTTTGTCTTGTCTGATTGCTCTGGCTAGAACCTCTTGTACCACATTAAATAAGAGTGGAGAGAGTGGACAACCCTGTCTTGTTCCTGATTTAAGGGGGAAAGCCTTCAGTTTAGTGCCATTTAATATGATGTTAGCTGATGGTTTATCATATATGGCCTTTATCATGTTGAGATATTTTCCTTCTATACCCATTTTGTTGAGAGTCTTAAACATAAAATTGTGTTGTATTTTATCGAAAGCCTTTTCTGCATCTATTGATAAGATCATGTGGTTTTTGTTCTTTGTTTTGTAGATATGGTGTATTACATTAACCGTTTTACGTATGTTGAACCATCCTTGAGATTCTGGGATGAATCCCACTTGATCATGATGTATTATTTTTTTAATATGTTGTTGTATTCGATTTGCTAGTATTTTGTTTAGTATTTTAGCATCTGTATTCATTAGAGATATTGGTCTGTAGTTTTCTTTTTTTGTGCCATCCTTGCCTGGTTTTGGTATGAGGGTTATGTTGGCCTCATAAAATGTGTTTGGAAGTATTGCTTCTTCTTCAATTTTTTGGAAGACTTTGAGTAGAATAGGAACCAAGTCTTCTTTGAATGTTTGATAAAATTCGCTGGTATAGCCGTCAGGACCTGGACTTTTATTTTTGGGGAGGTTTTTAAGGGTTTTTTCTATTTCTTCTCTACTGATAGGTCTGTTTAGGCTTTCTGCTTCTTCTTGACTCAGTCTAGGAAGATTGTATTTTTCTAGGAATTTATCCATTTCTTCTAGGTTGTTGAATTTAGTGGCATAAAGTTTTTCATAGTATTCTACAATAATTCTTTGTATATCTACAGTGTCCGTGGTGATTTCTCCTCTTTCATTTTGGATTTTGTTTATATGAGTTCTTTCTCTTTTTTCCTTGGTAAGTCTTGCCAAGGGTTTGTCAATTTTGTTGATCTTTTCAAAGAACCAGCTCCTTGTTCTATTAATTTTTTCTATAGTTTTTCTGTTCTCTAATTCATTTATTTCTGCTCTGATTTTTATTATCTCCTTTCTTCGGCTGGTTTTGGGTTGTCTTTGTTCTTCTTTTTCTAGTTCCTTAAGGTGGGAAGTTAAGTGGTTCACTTGGGCTCTCTCTTGTTTGTTCATATATGCCTGAAGCGATATGAACTTCCCTCTTATCACTGCTTTTGCTGCATCCCATAGATTCTGATATGTCGTATTGTCATTTTCATTAGTCTGTATATATCTTTTGATCTCTGCACTTATTTCTTCTTTGACCCATTCATTTTTTAAAAGTATGTTGTTTAGTTTCCACATTTTTGTGGGATTTTTTTCCTCTTTTTTGCAGTTGAATTCTAGTTTCAAGGCTTTATGATCAGAAAATATGCTTGGTACAACTTCAATTTTTCTGAATTTGCTGATGTTGTTTTTGTGGCCCAACATATGGTCAATTCTTGAGAATGATCCATGTACACTGGAGAAAAATGTATACTCAGTCACTTTGGGATGAAATGTCCTGTAGATGTCTATCATATCCAGGTGCTCTAGTGTTTTGTTTAAGGCCACTATGTCTTTGTTGATTCTCTGTTTGGATGACCGATCTAGAGCCGTCAGCGGTGTATTGAGGTCTCCAAGTATGATTGTATTTTTGTCAGTTTTTGTTTTAAGATCAATAAGTAGCTGTCTTATATATTTTGGTGCTCCTTGGTTTGGTGCATATATATTAAGAATTGTTATGTCTTCTTGATTCAGTGTCCCCTTAGCCATTATGAAATGGCCATTTTTGTCTCTGAGTACTTTTCCTGTCTTGTAGTCAGCATTATCCGATATGAGTATTGCTACACCTGCTTTTTTTTGGATGTTATTTGCTTGGAGTATTGTTTTCCAGCCTTTCACTTTGAATTTGTTTTTATCCTTGTTACTTAGATGAGTTTCCTGTAGGCAGCATACAGTTGGATTTTCTTTTTTAATCCATTCTGCTACTCTGTGCCTTTTTATTGGTGAGTTTAATCCATTTACATTTAGTGTAATTATTGATACTTGTGAGTTCCCTATTGCCATTTTATATCTTGCTTTCTGTTAGTTTCGTGTCTTGTTTGATCCTTCTCTTTCGTTTTTCTATCTTTTGTTTTTATTTGGTTGTATTCCATACATCTTTCCTCTGTTGCTATCTTTTTTATCTCATGTGCTTCTGTGGTGGTTTTTTCAATGGTGGTTACCTTTGAGTAATGAAAAGGGTCCCTACCCTGTTCATTGTAGCGAACTATTTTGTGAGTACTTTTGCACTCCATCGTCCTTTGCACACTGCATATATCTTATTTTAAAGTAAAAAAACAAAATGGGAACAAATACAATATTTAAAATAAAAAACAAGTAAATTTAAATCAAGAAACTGACCAGTATTTCAATGGGAACTATGGGCCTGCTTTTGGCTAATGAGATGGTCAATGAGCTCCTCTCACTGACCACCAATGAAAGAGGTGCCCCTTTCGGAAGTGCGGTGGGGGCTAGATAAATGGCCTCAGGGGGCTGCATGTGGCCCGCGGTCCATAGTTTGGGGACCCCTGCCCTAAGAGGTCCTAGTTTGTATAACTAGCCCTGGTCCTCTGCTTCTTGCTGAGACCAGAGAAGCACATCAGATCAAGTGAAGCAAAATTCTTAGGCTGATTAGTGACCTGTGCTGGACACCACCCACCCCAAACCAACCCAAAACAAAACCAACCAACCTGCTGACAACCCAAAACCCTGAGCTAATCAAATTCTTGATTCAAGGAACTGAATTGGGGAAGGAGGAGAATGAGGCTGTGGGAAGGAAAGCTGAAAGGACACAGAGGGGGAGGCCATAAGGAAGGTGGTGTAGGGACCAGGAGAATAGAATAGGGGGCAGGTTGAAGTTACAGGGAAATAAATATAAATGAATAAGAAGAAGCTATAGATAGAAGGTATACAGTGTAAGGTAAGGCGTGAACAGAGAGAGGAGGAAGCAGGTTGGAAGAAGTAGGAGTGACGTGGATAATATGATGGAGAATCTAGATACACAAACTCCTGCAGCGGTGGTCTTTAGCGAGTTCTGTCTTGGATTCCAGATAACCTTCCCATTGCAGTTTTTCTGCTATGAGATCTAGCTCTGTTAAGGTCCTGCTCTTTCAGTGGCCAGATGTTAGCTATGTCTTACTTCCTAGGCTCATGTGCTCTTACACTAAAACTCCTGTTAGGTGAGGTAACTTGGACAGATGCCTGCTCTTCACAACTGGAGATGCTCAAAGAGAATGAGTGCAGAGTTAAAAGGACACATTCAGCAGCAAGTATTTTTAAAAAGAGGCTTTAAAATTCTGAAAGAAAGAAAAAGAAGTCAATTAAGTAGTTTGGCACTTCATTTATTCTTTCAATCATTCAACAAATATTTGTTGAGCACCTACTATGTGCCAAGCACTGTTATGGGTGGGAGGGATATCTCAGCAACTAAACCGAAGTCTGCCCAGATGAGGTTACATTCTAGTGAGGGAGAAAGACCATAAGCAAGCAATCACACAATTAATGTGAAAATGTGATCAATAAGCAGGATAAAGGTACACGGTGTGAGTGGTGTAAGTTGTGACTTTAGATAGTGTAGTTTAGACATAATTTAGATAGTAGGCTCTCAGAAGAGGCCATGACATCTGAGAAGAGACTTTATGGGGTGATGGGATATGTCCTGAAGTTGCTACATCTCACATAATTGTTTTCATTTTAGATTGCCGCATACTGGGAAGAATATAACTTGTAACTTTCTCAAATGAGTTATAATGAGATAAATCAGGAGACTAGGAACCCAAAGCCATGTCATATGAAGAAAATTTCAAAAATATTGGCATTGTTGAGCCTGGAAGAATGAGACAGCTTACGAGAAACTTGATGGATTTCTCCAGATTCTTTAAGGACTCTGTGGAAGAGACACTAGATTTGTTCTGTTTGGAGTTTAAGTTAGAAGTTGCAGGGAGGTAGCTATCAGCAGCTTAAAGATGAACTAGGTTGGGTTTTTAGGTATAGGATGATTGACTGCTTGATAGTGATATTGTGTAGGTAGAAACGGGTGTCAGATGAATAGTTAGCCTGGAGGACCTTTACAATCCTTTCTGAAAGTCTTTGACTCTGTGAATTTAGTAATGATGACATTATGACCTCACAAAACATCTCATTCTGTGGTATTTTCATGGCAGGTAGGACAGAATGTGAATGAGGCAGCCATCTCTGAGAAAGGGATGTAGAGTCCTCTGAGTTTTTTTCCCAATTTATTACCAAATGTTTGGTTTACTAAGCAATTCACTAATTAAATCCTTCTCAAAATTGGGTCAATTCTTCTGCTACTCTGTTCAAAGGGCCGGTGGGCAAGTTCAATCAGTTACTTAGGAAACTAACAAAGCTTTAGACAAGTAAGCTAGCCAGAGAACAGATATATGTTAACCCACTCTGTGAAATGCTTCCTCTTCTTTGGGTTTCTGAGTCCCCACTTTCTTCTCGAACAGGGTTTGCTGCATCATGTTGGGGAAGTGAAACTTAGTCTAAGACGTTAGTTCAGATTTTAAGTCGCAAGGTCCTCTGTTGATTCCCTCACTCTTCTCCCCTCTGCTGCAGGAAAGTTATTGGCACAAACCCACTGAGAACTACTGCCTACCTGTGATGCCTCAGAGAAAACGGTTAAGACCTGCGCTGACACCAATCTTCCCTGTGACCCTGTTGACTGATCCTATGTCCAAGAAAGAACAATGGTTTAGGTGAAGTCCTGGCTGCTCTTGTTTCCATTTTCTTTTCTACCATTTCCTTATTCACGTCACTATCTCTTTTCAATATGATTTAATACTTCTTGCTTGTAGGGTATAGGTACAAATGTGTATCAATAAGACACTGCTTCCTTATATGATCCCTAACATCACTTACAACATAATGAAAGAGAAATGGTAATGCAAAGCTGAGGTTATTCACTGAGAAGGATTTGCAAGAATGAAGAGAAATATTCAATGGTTCTTTGATTTGAGGAAACAGAAAAAAGTTTCCCCTCAGTGCATGATAAGGGCACAACGTGCTATGAAATTTTATTTGAAACCAGTTGTAGGAGCAGCCTGTTTCCAGTTTGGAGAAAAGAGAGGAGAGTCTGAACTTCCTTTGTAAACCTGCTAGGTTTACAAAGCTAGGTTCTAGAACAGGGGTCAGGAACCTATGGCTTGCAAGCCAGATGTGGCTCTTTTGATAGCTGCATCTGGCTCACAGACAAATCTTTAATAAAGAAAATAATGTTAAAAATATAAAATATTCTCATGTATTATAATCCATTCATTTCCTACCGCTCATGATCATGGTTGTGGGTGGCTGGAGCCAATCACAGCTGTCCTCCAGGACAACACCAAATTTTTATTGGATAATGCCTAACGTACACAGGTCATTGTATGGCTCTCACGGAATTACATTTTAAAATATGTGGCATTCATGGCTCTCTCAGCCAAAACAGTTCCCAACCCCTGTTCTAGAAGCATCCTTTTCACTGAACAGTACTCCCACTCTGTACCAATGACCACCTGCTACCCTTCTCCCTTCTCTCCCCCTGGAATCTTAAGAGTGTAGTGACTACTTCCACTAACCTCCAACCCTAGGATTCACTAAACAAATTTTCTTTATTAAGGTTTTCCACCAAGGATGATTTCAAGAGTGAAGGGAAGTATTTGATGTTCTGTACTTTGCGGAGACAGAAAAACATGTACCCTCAGCTCACCTTTCCTCAAGCCTGTAAAGGAGACAAGAAGAAAGATGGTAAGCTCTTCTCTTTCTTTTTTTTTTTTTTTTTTTTTTTTTTTTTTTGCTGTTCTACAAATTTTTTTTTTATAATTTTATTTTTTTAATGGGGTGACATCAATAAATCAGGATACACATATTCAAAGATAACAAGTCCAGGTTATCTTGTCGTTCAATTATGTTGCATACCCACCACCCAAAGTCAGATTGTCCTCCGTCACCCTCTATCTTGTTCTCTCTGTGCCCCTCCCCCTCCCCCTTACCCTCCCTCATTCCCCCCTCCCCCTCGTAACCACCACACTCTTATCAATGTCTCTTAGTTTCACTATTATGTCCCACCTACGTATGGAATACAGTTCCTGTTTTTTTCTGATTTACTTATTTCACTTCGTATCATGTTATCAAGATCCCACCATTTTGCTGTAAATGTTCCGATGTCATCATTTCTTATGGCTGAGTAGTATTCCATAGTGTATATGTGCCACATCTTCTTTATCCAGTCATCTATTGATGGGCTTTTTGGTTGTTTCCATGTCCTGGCCACTGTGAACAATGCTGCAATAAACATGGGGCTGCATGTGTCTTTACGTATCAATGTTTCTGAGTTTTGGGGATATATACCCAGTAGAGGGATTGCTGGGTCATAAGGTAGTTCTATTTTCAGTTTTTTGAGGAACCACCATACTTTCTTCCATAATGGTTGTACTACTTTACATTCCCACCAACAGTGGATGAGGGTTCCTTTTTCTCCACAGCCTCTCCAACATTTGCTATTACCTGACTTGCTAATAACAGCTAATCGAACAGGTGTGAGGTGGTATCTCATTGCCGTTTTGATTTGCATTTCTCTAATAGCTAAAGAAGATGAGCATCTTTTCATATATCTGTTGGCCATTTGTATTTCTTCCTGGGAGAAGTGTCTATTCATATCCTCTTCCCATTTTTTTATTGGATTGTTTGTTTGTTTGTTGTTGAGTTTTATGAGTTCTTTGTATATTTTGGATATTAAGCCCTTATCTGAGCTGTTGTTTGAAAATATCATTTCCCATTTAGTTGGCTTTCTGTTTATTTTGTTATCAGTTTCTCTTGCTGAGCAAAAACTTCTTAGTCTGATGTAGTCCTATTCATTAATTTTTGCCTTCACTTCTCTTGCCATTGGAGTCAAATTCATAAAATGCTCTTTAAAACCCAGGTCCATGAGTAGAGTACCTATGTCTTCTTCTATGTACTTAATTGTTTCAGGTCTTATGTTTAGATCTTTGATCCATTTTGAGTTAATTTTTGTACAGGGGGAGAGACTGTAGTCCAGTTTCATTCTTTTGCATGTGGCTTTCCAGTTTTCCCAGCACCATTTATTGAAGAGGCTTTCTTTTCTCCATTGTGTGTTGTTGGCCCCTTTATCAAAAATTATTTGACTATATATATGTGGTTTTATTTCTGGACTTTCTATTCTGTTCCATTGGTCTGAGTGTCTATTTTTCTGCCAATACCATGCTGTTTTGATTGTCGTGGCCCTATAATAGAGTTTGAAGTCAGGTATTGTTATGCCCCCAGCTTCATTCTTTTTCTTTAGGATTGCTTTGGCTATTCGGGGTTTTTTATAGTTCCATATAAATCTGATGATTTTTTGCTCTATTTCTTTAAAAAACGTCATTGGAAGTTTGATGGGAATTGCATTAAATTTGTATATTGCTTTGGGTAATATAGCCATCTTGATTATATTTATTCTTCCTAGCCAAGAACAAGGTATATTCTTCCATCTCATTATATCTTTTTCGATTTCCCTTAACAATGGTTTATAGTTTTCATTATATAAGTCCTTTACATTCTTTGTTATGTTTATTCCTAAGTATTTTATTTTTTTTGTTGCAATCGTGAAGGGGATTATTCTTTTGAGTTCCTTCTCAGTTGTTTCATTGTTGGCATATAGAAAGGCTATTGACTTCTGTATGTTAATTTTGTATCCTGCGACCTTACTGTATTGGCTTATTGTTTCTAGTAGTCTTTTTGTGGATTCTTTGGGGTTTTCGATGTATAGGATCATATCATCTGCAAAAAGTGATACCTTTACTTCTTCTTTTCCAATATGGATGCCTTTTATTTCTTTGTCTTGTCTGATTGCTCTGGCTAGAACCTCTAGTACCACATTAAATAAGAGTGGAGAGAGTGGACAACCCTGTCTTGTTCCTGATTTAAGGGGGAAAGCCTTCAGTTTAGTGCCATTTAATATGATGTTAGCTGATGGTTTATCATATATGGCCTTTATCATGTTGAGATATTTTCCTTCTATACCCATTTTGTTGAGAGTCTTAAACATAAAATTGTGTTGTATTTTATCGAAAGCCTTTTCTGCATCTATTGATAAGATCATGTGGTTTTTGTTCTTTGTTTTGTAGATATGGTGTATTACATTAACCGTTTTACGTATGTTGAACCATCCTTGAGATTCTGGGATGAATCCCACTTGATCATGATGTATTATTTTTTTAATATGTTGTTGTATTCGATTTGCTAGTATTTTGTTTAGTATTTTAGCATCTGTATTCATTAGAGATATTGGTCTGTAGTTTTCTTTTTTTGTGCCATCCTTGCCTGGTTTTGGTATGAGGGTTATGTTGGCCTCATAAAATGTGTTTGGAAGTATTGCTTCTTCTTCAATTTTTTGGAAGACTTTGAGTAGAATAGGAACCAAGTCTTCTTTGAATGTTTGATAAAATTCACTGGTATAGCCGTCAGGACCTGGACTTTTATTTTTGGGGAGGTTTTTAAGGGTTTTTTCTATTTCTTCTCTACTGATAGGTCTGTTTAGGCTTTCTGCTTCTTCTTGACTCAGTCTAGGAAGATTGTATTTTTCTAGGAATTTATCCATTTCTTCTAGGTTGTTGAATTTAGTGGCATAAAGTTTTTCATAGTATTCTACAATAATTCTTTGTATATCTACAGTGTCCGTGGTGATTTCTCCTCTTTCATTTTGGATTTTGTTTATATGAGTTCTTTCTCTTTTTTCCTTGGTAAGTCTTGCCAAGGGTTTGTCAATTTTGTTGATCTTTTCAAAGAACCAGCTCCTTGTTCTATTAATTTTTTCTATAGTTTTTCTGTTCTCTAATTCATTTATTTCTGCTCTGATTTTTATTATCTCCTTTCTTCGGCTGGTTTTGGGTTGTCTTTGTTCTTCTTTTTCTAGTTCCTTAAGGTGAGAAGTTAAGTGGTTCACTTGGGCTCTCTCTTGTTTGTTCATATATGCCTGAAGCGATATGAACTTCCCTCTTATCACTGCTTTTGCTGCATCCCATAGATTCTGATATGTCGTATTGTCATTTTCATTAGTCTGTATATATCTTTTGATCTCTGCACTTATTTCTTCTTTGACCCATTCATTTTTTAAAAGTATGTTGTTTAGTTTCCACATTTTTGTGGGATTTTTTTCCTCTTTTTTGCAGTTGAATTCTAGTTTCAAGGCTTTATGATCAGAAAATATGCTTGGTACAACTTCAATTTTTCTGAATTTGCTGATGTTGTTTTTGTGGCCCAACATATGGTCAATTCTTGAGAATGATCCATGTACACTGGAGAAAAATGTATACTCAGTCACTTTGGGATGAAATGTCCTGTAGATGTCTATCATATCCAGGTGCTCTAGTGTTTTGTTTAAGGCCACTATGTCTTTGTTGATTCTCTGTTTGGATGACCGATCTAGAGCCGTCAGCGGTGTATTGAGGTCTCCAAGTATGATTGTATTTTTGTCAGTTTTTGTTTTAAGATCAATAAGTAGCTGTCTTATATATTTTGGTGCTCCTTGGTTTGGTGCATATATATTAAGAATTGTTATGTCTTCTTGATTCAGTGTCCCCTTAGCCATTATGAAATGGCCATTTTTGTCTCTGAGTACTTTTCCTGTCTTGTAGTCAGCATTATCCGATATGAGTATTGCTACACCTGCTTTTTTTTGGATGTTATTTGCTTGGAGTATTGTTTTCCAGCCTTTCACTTTGAATTTGTTTTTATCCTTGTTACTTAGATGAGTTTCCTGTAGGCAGCATACAGTTGGATTTTCTTTTTTAATCCATTCTGCTACTCTGTGCCTTTTTATTGGTGAGTTTAATCCATTTACATTTAGTGTAATTATTGATACTTGTGAGTTCCCTATTGCCATTTTATATCTTGCTTTCTGTTAGTTTCGTGTCTTGTTTGATCCTTCTCTTTCGTTTTTCTATCTTTTGTTTTTATTTGGTTGTATTCCATACATCTTTCCTCTGTTGCTATCTTTTTTATCTCATGTGCTTCTGTGGTGGTTTTTTCAATGGTGGTTACCTTTGAGTAATGAAAAGGGTCCCTACCCTGTTCATTGTAGCGAACTATTTTGTGAGTACTTTTGCACTCCATCGTCCTTTGCTACTGTTAATCTCCGTCTTCTCCCCCTCTTTCTTTTTGTTGTTGTCACAGTTTAAATTTGGTTTTATTGTGTTCTTCTTGGAGCTTTTACTTGTGGCTCTGTTTTTTTTTTTGTTCTTTGTATCTGATTGGAGAACCCCCTTTAGTAATTCCTGGAGTGGGGGTTTTCTGATGATAAATTCCCTCATCTTTTCTGTATCTGTGAATGTTTTTATTTCTCCTTCATATTTGAAGGATAGCTTTGATGGGTATAGTATTCGTGGCTGAAAGTTCCTCTCTTTCAGGACTTTAAATATTGGGGTCCACTCTCTTCTAGCTTGTAGAGTTTCTGCTGAGAAATCTGATGATAATCTAATGGGCCTTCCTTTATATGTTGTATTCTTCTTTTCCCTGGCTGCCTTGAGAATTTTTTCTTTGCTGTTGGTTTGTGTCAATTTCATTATGATATGCCTTGGAGTAGGTTTGTTGGGGTTAAGAAAACTTGGAGTTCTGTTTGCTTCTTGAACTTGAGGCTTTAGTTCGTTCAACAGGCTTGGGAAGTTCTCATCTATTATTTGTTTGAGTATGTTCTCCATTCCATTTTCTCTCTCTTCTCCCTCTGATATACCTATTATTCTTATGTTATTCTTTTTGATGAAGTCAGATAATTCTTGTAGGGCTATCTCATTTTTTTTAATTTTTGAGTCTCTTTCTTCTTCTCTCTGTTGTGCCTCAAGTTGCTTGTCTTCTATTTCACTAATCCTCTCTTCTATCTGACCTGTTCTATTAGCTAAGCTTGTTACTTCGTTTTTCAGCTCGTGAATTGAGTTTTTCATCTCTGTTTGATTTGTTTTTATAGTTTCAATTTCCTTGGACATATATTCTTTGTGTTCATTGAGTTGTTTTCTGAGCTCCCTATATTGCCTTTCTGTGTTTTCTTGTATATCTCGGAGGATTTTTAGGATTTCTATCTTGAATTCTCTGTCATTTAGCTCCAAGGTTTCCAATATATTAAATTTTTTCTCCATAGATTTTTCCTCATCTAGCTGTGTTACCTCTCTTTCTTTTGTATCCATGATATTCGATTTTCTCTTCCTTAATGGCATCTGAGGGTGGTTTTGTTGATAGTATTAATGAGATTTAATAAAGAATAAAATGTTAAAAAAAAAAAACGAAAAGAGTTGTTTTTTTTTAAAAAAAATTAATAATGAAATAAAGAAAAATAAAATAAAATAAAAAATTTTTAAAAAAAGGAAATTATTCCCCCCCTCCTTTTTTCCTCTCCTCTCCTCTCCCCTCTTTCTTGAGAAAATCTTGTGGTGGACTGTGAGTTATAACAAACAATGCCTGTGATGGAGGGCCTGAATTGGGGAAAAGTAATAAAGGGGCAAAAAAGAAAAAAAAAGAAAAAAAAAGAAAAAAAAAAAGAGCGTATGGACCCACAAAAAGCAAATAAGGAAAAAATTTGGGTCAAGAATAAAATGATTTGCTTTTAGGTGTTGGTTGTCTAAGAGTTATGATGAGAGGAATAAGAGGAAAACGGAAAAATGGGGGACAAATTAAAAAATTACTATTGTATTTAGTGGAACAAGAACTAGATAATATGGAGAGCCAGGGATGGGAGCACTGCTAGTGAGTTAAAAAGGTGAAGTAAAAACCCCCCAAAATGCCACAAACATAGGTTTGAGTCCCAGATAAGATAATTTGTTTGTTATTGAGGTTTGAATGAGAGGAGATGTAAAGGAGAAAGGAAGAAACTAATATAGAGGGAGAAAAGAAAGAGAGAGAAAAAAAGAGGTAACCACTAAAAGAAGAAAAAAGAAAGGAGAGAGAGAGAGAGAGAGTTAAGGGTTTTGGAGTGCAACCCTCATAGAGAGAAAGGAAGAGAAGAGAAAAGATAATGGGAGATGTAACACTTATGGGTAGTGTAGTTCAAGGAGAGGAGAGAGTAAGACCAGTAGAGAGTTAATCGGCCAAATTGGAGGAAGAAAAAAAAGTATCAAGAATGAAGATAAGAGAAACAAACGAACAAATATAATAAAATGGGATAGGTTATAAAGTCTGCAGATTATTCTTGATTTTGAGAGGTTATCTTCTTGCTTTTTCTTTTCTCTCCCTCTTCCTGGTCGGTGACTCTGTACCCCGGGTTCTGCCCCTTTGGCACGCTCAGGTAGAGGCTTGCAGTTGATAAGTCTCTATGGCAATGTCATGTATTGTGCTTTAGTCTCGTGGGAGTCGAGGCTCATTAGCATTTATAGGCTCCGACAGTGAGAGAGTCCGTGTTCCTGGAGCCTTTCTCCTAGTCTTTCCTTCCTCAATTAGTAGCCTGATAATCCAGCTATGGGGTTGCTGCTGCCTCAGCCTGGATAGTAAGAGGCTCAAAGAGCTGGCAACTCCCCACTCTATTTCCACTCAGCACAGGGCTCTGGGTAAGGCTCAGTCAGTCAGAGCTGCTAGCATAATCAGGCGGGCTTTCCGCCCACTCAAAGACCACTGGCTCTGCCACTCTGTCCGGTAACACAAGCGGGCGCCCACTTCTGGGGGGCGCTTGGAGGAAACTCTCACTCACTGTCTGCGACCAGGATATCCAGCCAGCAGTCTCACGCTCTGAGTGAAACCCCCAACCGCAGGGAAAAGTTGCAGCGTTGGAATTGAGTCTCGCTCCGTCCCCGTGCGCGGCTTTTGCAAGGCGCTGGGGCGGCTCGAGATTCTGCTTTGGCCCACACAAAGGCCCCTGACTCTGCCCCTCTCTGCGATAACACGGGCGCACACTGCGGAGGCACTCGGAGGAATCGCTCACTCCTTATCTGCGCGTGCACACCAGGATATGAGGCCGGCCGCGGTTCCCTCTGAGTGAAACCCTCACCAGCACGGAAAATCTCCACCGTTGGTAGTAGTTCTCACTCCCTCCCGTGCGTGGCTTTCCCAGGGCGCTGGGGCTGCCCAGAGACTCTGTCCTCGGCCCACAGAAAGGCCTCTGACCCTGCCTCTCCGTGGGGCAACACGGGCACCCACTCTTGGGGTCTAGGAAGAAATTCTCGCCCACTAACTGCGCACCGACCAGGAGACCGGGTAAAATGGCCGCTCCGCTTGTCTTTCTTTGTTTGGGTTTGGCGCGAGTGTTAGCTTGTATTGCCCGGGTTGCCACAGGATCAGATTTTCCTCGGCTTGGATCTGTGTGCCACAGCCTGGTTCGGCCGTTTGTGCCGCGGCGGCCTGGATCTATTCACCCCCTTTGCCCGCCTCAGTTTCTATATTCACAGTTACCAGATAAAGCCGCCCTGTTTAGGTTAGTGAGGAAGGCGGAGCATTTCTTACTCCCTTTTTCCTTTGGGGTTTGGTTATATATTTAGCCAATTTTTCACTCAATCATACCTTTGGGTGTATTGCGAAGCATCTGGAAGCTCCAAGTATAGGTTTTTCTGTTTCTGGTTGAAGATCTTGTTGAGTTTTGGGGGAGATTTATCGGTATCGCTTCCTACCTCGCCATTACTCTGACGTCATCTCTCCCAAATATCCTTTTTTTTTTTTTATCCCTTTTTACTGCCAACACCTTGCTTTGGAGCCAATATCAGTTTAAATTATTTAGTTGCAAGCAAGAGAAATGAACTCTGACTAATTTAAACAAACAAACAAAAAATGGGAGGTGAATTTATTTGAACAGATATTCCCTTCGCAACATTGAAGGGAAAACTGAATAATCATGCTTCAGGGTGGACTAGATCTGGGTCAACTCTGGGGACTTCAGCAGGTGAAGCTCAGTCTTTCTGTCTGGGACATAGTGTATGGTAACTCGGCCACAGTCATCTTTTATCTCTGTGTGACTTTATTCAACTTTCAAATTCCTAGTATAGAGAATCTGGTTGATCATCTTTGAATTGTGTGGTTTTTTAAAAAAGAAATTAATTTACTGATTGATTTTAGAGAGAGAGAGAGAAGGAGAAAGAAAGTGAGAAAGAAACATCAATTTGTTGTTCCCTCCCCTCATGCATTCATCGGTTGATTCTCTGTGCCCTGACCAGAGGTCAAATCTACAACCTTGTGCTATTGGGATGATGCTCTAAACCCCTGAACTACCTGGCCAGGGCTGGTTGGCCATTTCTGAATAAGCCTCGCCAGGTAGACAACAGGTATGAGCAGCACAGATTTGTGAGCGCTACAGATTCTTTTTTATTATGATTTAGACAGAAAATTTTTATTATTATTATTATTAAATTTAATGCAGTGACACTGATAAATCAGGGTACATATGTTGAAAGAAAACATCTCCAGATAATTTTGACATTTGATTATGCTGTATACCCCTCACCCAAAGTCCAATTGTCTTCCCTCACCTTCTATCTGGATTTCTCTGTGCTCATCCCCTTGCCCCACCCCTCTCTCTTCTTCCTCCCCCCCTCCCCCCACACAACTCCCCCAACCCCGTTACCATCACATTCTTGTCCATGTCTCTGAGTCTCATTTTTATGTCCTATCTATGTATGGATTCATATAGTTCTTAGTTTTTTCTGATTTACTTATTTCACTCCGTATAATGTTACCAAGGTCCATTCATGTTATTGTAAATGATCCGATGTCATCATTTCTTATGGCTGAGTAGTATTCCATAGTATATATGTACCAAAGCTTTTTTTTATTTTATTTTTTTTTATTTTTTTTCTTTCTGAAGCTGGAAACAGGGAGAGACAGACAGACTCCCGCATGTGCCGGACCGGGATCCACCCGGCACGCCCACCAGGGGCGACGCTCTGCCCACCAGGGGGCGATGCTCTGCCCCTCCAGGGTGTCACTCTGCCGCGACCAGAGCCACTCTAGTGCCTGGGGCAGAGGCCAAGGAGCCAACCCCAGCGCCCGGGCCATCTTTGCTCCAATGGAGCCTTAGCTGCGGGAGGGGAAGAGAGAGACAGAGAGGAAGGAGGGGGGGTGGAGAAGCAAATGGGTGCTTCTCCTATGTGCCCTGGCCGGGAATCGAACCCGGGTCCCCCGCACGCCAGGCTGACGCTCTACCACTGAGCCAACCAACTAGGGCCTGTACTAAAGCTTTTTAATCCACTTGTCCTCTGACGGATACTTGGGCTGTTTCCACATCTTCGCTACTGTGAACAATGCTGACACAAACATGGGGGTGCATTTCTCCTCTTGGAGCAGGTCTATGGTATTCTTGGGGTATATTCCTAAAAGTGAGATAGCTGGGTCAAAAGGCAGTTCGATTTTCAACTGATTTCAGTCTTGAGGAATCTCGAAACTGTTTTCCACAGAGGCTGCACCAGTCTGCATTCCCATCAGCAGTGCAGGAGGGTTCCCTTTTCTCCACATCCTCGCCAGCACTTATTCTGTGTTGTTTTGTTGATGAGCACCATTCAGACTGGTGTGAGGTGATATCTCATTGTGGTTTTAATTTGCATTTCTCTAATGATTAGTGATGTTGAGCATTTATTCATATGCCTATTGACCATCTGTATGTCCTTTTTGGAGAAGTGTCTATTCATTTCTTTTGCCCATTTTTTGATTGGATTTTTGTCTTTCTGGGTTGAGATTTACAAGTTCTTTATATTTTTTTCTTGTATTTTTCTGAAGCCAGAAACGGGAAGGCAGTCAGACAGACTCCCGCATGTGCCTGACAAGGATCCACCCGGCACACCCACCAGGGGGCAATGCTCTGCCCATCTTGGGGCATCGCTCTGCTGCAATCAGAGCCATTCTAGCACCTGAGGCAGAGGCCACAGAGCCATCCTCAGCGCCTGGGCAAACTTTGCTCCAATGGAGCTTTGGCTGCGGGAGAGGAACAGAGAGACAAAGAGGAAGGAAAGGGGGAGGGTGGAGAAGCAGATGGGCGCTTCTCCTGTGTGCCCTGGCTGGGAATCAAACCCGGGAGTCCTGCACGCCAGGCTGACGCTCTACCACTGAGCCAACCAGCCAGGGCCACAAGTTCTTTATAAATTTTGGTTATTAACCCCTTATCAGACGTACTGTCAAACATGTTCTCACATTGTGCAGTTTGTCTTTTATTCTGTTCTTATTTTCTTTGGCTGTGCAAAAGCTTTTTAGTTTGATAGAGTCCCATTTGTTTATCCTGTCTTTTATTTCCTTTGCCCATGGAGATAAATCAGCAAATATATCGCTGCGAGAGATGTCAGAGAGCTTACTGCCTATGTTTTCTTCTAAGATGCTTATGGTTTCACGCCTTACATTTAAGTCTTTTATCTATTTTAAGTTTATTTTTGTGAATGGTGTAAGTTGGTGGTCTGGTTTCATTTTTTTGCAGGTTGCTGTCCAATTTTCTCAAGAAAGAAGAGGTTGTCTTTACTCCATTGTATGCTCTTACCTCCTTTGTCAAATATCAGTTGTCCATAGAGCTGTGGGTTTATTTCTGGGTTCTCTGTCCTGTTCCATTGATCTATATGCCTGTTCTGATGCCAGTACCAGGCTGTTTTGAGTACAATGGCCTTGTAGTATAGCTTGATATCAGAAAGTGTGATCCCTCCCACTTTATTCTTCTTTTTTAAGATTGCTGAGGCTATTTGTGTTCTCTTTTGGTTCCATATAAAATTTTGGAATATGTGATCTATATCTTTAAAGTATGTCATTGGTATTTTAATTGGTATTGCAATGAATTTATAAATTACTTTGGGTAATATAGATATTTTAATGATGTTTATTCTTCCTAACCATGAGCATGGTATGTGCTTCCACATGTTTGTATCTTCCTTGATTTCTTTTATGAATGTTTTGTAATTTTCCGAGTACAAGTCTTTAGTCTCCTTGGTTAAATGTACTCCTAGGTACTTAATTTTTTTGGTTGTAATAGTGAAGGGGATTGTTTCCTTAATTTCTCTTACTGACTGTTCATTGTTGGTGTATAAAAATGCCTCTGATTTCTGAGTATTAATTTTATATCCTGCCACCTTGCTGAATTCATTTATTAGGTCCAGTAGGTTTTTGAATGAGACTTTAGGATTTTCTACATACAATATCATATCATCTGCAAATAATGATAGCTTTACTTCTTCTTTTCCAACTTGAATGCCTTGTATTTCTTCTTGTTGTCTGATTGCTGTGGCTAGGACTTCCAGGACTATGTTGAATAAGAGTGGTGAAAGGGGGCACCCCTGCCTTGTTCCTGATCTTAAGGGGATTGCTTTTAATTTTTGCTCATTGAGTATGATGTTGGCTGTGGGTTTGTCATAGATGGCTTTTTATCATGTTGAGGCATGTTCCCTGTATTCCCACTTTGCTGAGAGTTTTGAACATAAACAGGTGCTGGATTTTATCAAATGCTTTTTCTGCGTCTATTGAAATTATCATGTGGTTTTTCTGCTTCCTTTTGTTTATGTAATGAATAACATTGATAGATTTGCGAATATTGTACCAGCCTTGCCTCCCCAGAATAAATCCCACTTGATCATGGTGTATGATTTTTTCCATATATTGTTGGATCCGGTTTGCTAATATTTTGTTGAGGATTTTAGCATCTATATTTATCAGGGATATTGGCCTATAATTTTTTTCTTTGTGTTGTCTTTGCCTGGTTTTGGAATCAGAATTATGCTTTCCTCATAAAAGGAGCTTGGAAGTCTTCCTTACTCTTGAATTTTTTGAAATAGTTTGAGAAGGATAGGAGTTAGTTCTTCTTTGAATATTTGGTAGAAGCCATCTGGCCCAGGACTTTTCTTTGTTGGGAGTTTTTTGATAACTGTTTTGATCTCATTTGGTGTAATCGGTCTGTTTAGGTTTTCTGATTCTTTCAGATTGATTTTTGGAAGATTGTATGTTTTAAAGAATTTGTCCATTTCAGCTAGATTGTCTAGTTTTTTTTGGCATACAGTTCTTCATAGTATTTTCTTACAATCCTTTGTATTTCTGTTGTGTCAGTTGTTATTTCTCCCCTCTCATTTCTAATTTTATTTATTTGAGTCCTCTCTCTCTTTTTCTTGGTGAGTCTAGTTAAAGGTTCATCAATCTTGTTTACCTTTTTAAAAAACCAGCTCCTAGTTTCATTGATCCTCTGTATTGTTTCTTTAGCCTCTATGTCATTTATTTCTGCTCTAATCTTTATTATTTCCTTCCTTCTACTACATTTAGGCTTTACTTGCTGTTCTTTTTCTAGTTCTTTTAGATGCAGGGTTAAGTTGTTTATTTGAGCTTTTTCTAGCTTCTTAAAGTGTGCCTGTAGTGCTATGAACTTCCCTCTCAGTACTGCTTTTGCTGTGTCCCATAAATTTGAGTTGTTGTATGTTCATTATCATTCGTTTCTAGGAATTTTTTTATTTCTTCTTTGATCTCATTCTTAATCCATTTGTTATTTAACAACCTGCTATTTAGTTTCCATGTGTTTGAGAATTTTTGAGCTTTTCTGTTGTGGTTGATTTCTAGTTTCATGCCATTGTGATCAGAGAAAGTGCTTGATATGATTTCAATCTTCTAACATTTGTTGAGACCACTTTTGTGCCCTAACATGTGGTCTATCCTAGAGAATGTACCATGAGCACTTGAAAAGAATGTATATTCTGCTGCTTTAGAGTGAAAGGTTCTGTAGATATCTATTAAATCGAGTTGATCTAGTGTGTCCTTTAAGTCTGCTGTTTCTTTGTTAATTTTCTTTCTTGAGGATCTATCTAGTGATGTTAGTGGGGTATTGAAATCCCCTACTATTATAGTGTTGCTGTTGATCTCGCTCTTTATATCCATCAAAGTCTGCTTTATATATTTAGGTGCTCCTATATTAGGTGTGTAGATATTTATAATAGTTATATCTTCCTGTTGGATTGCCCTCTTTATTATTATGTAGTGGCCTTCTTTATCTCTTACTATATTCTTTGTTTTAAAGTCCATTTTGTCTGATATTAGTATTGTTACCCCAGCTTTTTTTTCATTCCCATTTGCATGAACTGTTTTTTCCCATCCTTTTACCTTCAACCTATGTGCATCTTTTGTTTTAAGGTGTGTCTCTTGTAGACAGCATATGTACGGGTCCTGTTTTCTTATCCATGCAGCTACCCTATGTCTTTTGATTGGATCATTTAATCCATTTACATTTAAGGTTATTATTGATATGTAGTTGTTTATTGCCATTTTATTCTTTAAAGCTGTATTCCTCTTTTGCTATATTTTTTCCCACTTTGATCTGTTTACACCATGCCCCTTAACATTTCCTGCAGCATTGGTTTGGTTGTAATGAATTCCTTGAGGGTTTTTTTTTTTTGTCTGGGAAACTTTTTATTTCTCCTTCAATTTTAAATGATAGCCTTGCTGAATGAAGTAGTCTTGGTTGTAGGTTCTTGTTCTGCATTACTTTGAATATTTCTTTCCATTCCCTTCTGGCTTCAAGTGTTTCTGTTGAGAAGTCTGATGTCATCCTTATGGGGGCTCCTTTGTAGGTGTAGCCTTTTTTTCTCTTGCAGCTTTTAATATTTTTCTTTATCACTTAGCTTTGGTATTTTAATTATGATGTGTCTTGGTGTAGGTTTCTTTGGGTTTCTCTTTAGTGGAGTTCTCTGTGCTTCTTGAATTTGTGAGAGTTTCTCCTGCATAAATTTAGGGAAGTTTTCAGCTATGATATGATTGAACAAAGCCTCTATCCCTTCCTTGTTCTTTCTCTTCTTCTTCAGGAACCCCTATGATGCGGATGTTATTTCTCTTAATGTTGTCATAGAGCTCTGTAAGAGTTTTCTCAGACTTTTTGAGTCTCTTTTCTTTTTTCTTCTCTGCTTTCATGCCTTCATTCCAGTTGTCCTCCAACTCGCTGATTTGATCCTCAGCTCCATCCATCCTGTTTTAATTCCTTCCATTATATTCTTCATTTCTGATATTGTATTTGTCATCTCCGACTGATTCTTTTTTAATATTTCAATATCCTTTTTTATACTTGCTATTTCTTTATTTAGGTGTTCGTGATGACCATCCATTGTTGTTCTAAGTTCCCTAGGCATCCTTACAATCATTATTTTAAACTCTGCATCCAGAAGTTTGATTATTTCCATATCACTCAGTTCATCTCCTGAAGGTTTCTCTTGTGGTTTCATTTGGATTGCACTTCTTTGTCTTCTCATTGTGTCTGGTTGTTTGGGTGTTTTCTTTGTAGAGCTGGTTGAGTCTAGGCTTCGTGTTGTCTGCCTCCAGTTTTTACTTGTGTTGTTTCTAGGTCTTCTTGGGTTGGCATCAGCTATTATTTGTAATCCACTTTAGGATTTGGGCCGCTCTGAAGTCTTGATTTGTTTGTTTTCTTAACAGGTGATTGTCTTGTTTGCTGATCTCAGCAGGGGGCTTATTTGAAACTGTATCCAGGAATGCGGTGGGTGTGATCTGAGGCTCTGAAGTCCTCTTCTGCCAGTTAATCTCTTGGGGGCGGGTTGCTTTCTCAGCTTCAGTAGGGAGAGGTGTATCTCAGATCTCCATGGAGACCTGAGTTACTGTCCCTCCTCCCCACTTCATGTTTTCAGCTGTGTCTTGTTGCACTGATTGGAGCTGGAGAGATGTCGTATCTCTGTGACCTAGAAGTACTTTTGTATTTTGCTTTGTGGAAGGATCAGCCCCTCCCCCAGTTATGGCCACCTCCAGCACTGATTGTGTCAGCTTTTCATGTCATCACCTATATTCCTCTCCCCCTCACCATCGATCTCTCTCTCTCTCTCCTTTCTTTTTGGAAGACAAGCGAGCCCTTTCAACACACTTGTTCCCTGGTCACCAGGCAAGTGGCTGTGAGCCGTAGTTACTGGTCTTTTCCTTGGAATGAGAGCCCAGCTTCACCCCCCCCATTCCTGTAAGCAGGGGAGATTCAGGCGCTCACTACCAGGTTTGTTGTGGCTTCTTCTTTGCTCCTTGGTTTTTGAAAGCTGTTCTTGTAGTCCAGATTTGGTTTTTCACTCTGATTGTTCATATATTAGGTTATAATCCAGTTCGGTGGTGTGAGCTGAAAGTCTGTGCATCTGCCTACTCTGCTGCCATCTTCAGGTCTCTGCTATTTCTTTATTTAGGTATTCGTAATGACCATCCATGTTGTTCTAAGATCCCTAAGCATCCTTACAATCATTATTTTGAACTCCGCATCTGGAAGTTTTGTTATTTCCATATCACTCAGTTCATCTCCTGAAGGTTTCTCTTGTGGTTTCATTTGGATTGCACTTCCTTGTCTTCTCATTATGTCTATGTTTGGGTGTTTTGTTTGTAGCGCTGGTTGAGTCTAGGCTTGGTGTTGTCTGCCTTCAGTTTCCAATTGTGTTATTTCTAGGTCTTCTTGGGTTGGCATCAGCTATTTGTAATCCATTTTCGGATTTGGGCCACTTTAAAGTTTTGTTTGTTTTCTTAACAGGTGATAGTCTTGTTTACTGATTTCAGCAGGGGGCTTCCTTGAAACTATATCCCGGAATGTGGTGGATGTAACCTGAGACTCTGAAGGCCTCTTCTACCAATTAATCTCTCTGGGGGCAGGGTGTTTTCTCAGCTTCAGTAGGGGGAGGTATATCTCAGATCTCCATGGAGACCTGAGTTACTGCCCCTCCTTCCCACTTTTTGTTTTCAGCTGTGTCTTGTTGCGCTGATTGTGACTGGAGAGATGTCTGGAAATCTGTGATCCAGAAGCAATTTAGTCTTTTGTTTTGTGGAAAGATCGGTCCCTCCCCAGCTATGGCCTCCTCCAGCACTGGATGAGACAGTTTTTTACGTCGTCCTCTGCATTCCTCTTCCCCTCACTGTCTGTCCCTCTCTCCCCCCCCTTTTTTTTTAATTTTTCTGAAGCTGGAAACAGGGAGAGACAGTCAGACAGACTCCCGCATGTGCCCGACCGGGATCCACCCAGCACGCCCACCAGGGGGCGATGCTCTGCCCACCAGGGGGCGATGCTCTGCCCCTCCGGGGTGTCGCTCTGTTGCGACCGGAGCCACTCTAGTGCCTGGGGCAGAGGCTAAGGAGCCATCCCTAGTGCCCGGGCCATCCTTGCTCCAATGGAGCCTTGCTGCAGGAGGGGAAGAGAGAGACGGAGAGGAAGGAGAGGGGGAGGGGTGGAGAAGCAGATGGGCACTTCTCCTGTGTGCCCTGACCGGGAATCGAACCTGGGACCCCTGCACGCCAGGCTGATGCTCTACCACTGAGCCAACTGGCCAGGGCCTCTCTCCCCTTTCTACTTGGAAGATAAGCCAGTCCTTTCAACACACCTCGTTCCCTGGTTGCCAGGCAAGTGATTGTGAGCAGTATTTTCTGTTCTTTTCCCTGGAGTGAGAGCCCCTCTGGGCTCTCAGCCTCACCCCCTCATCTGTGTCTGTAAGCAGGGAAGATTCAGGTGCTCCCTATCAGGTTTGTTGTGGCTTCTTCTTTGCTCCTTGGTTTTTGAAAGCTGTTCTTGTTGGTTTTTCACGCTGATTGTTCCTAAATTGATTTGTATTCCAGTTTGGTGGTGAAAGCTGGGAGTCTGTGCGTCTGCCTACTCCACTGCCATCTTCAGGTCTCCCCTGTGAGCACTACAGATTCTTAAAATTTCCCAACCCTTTCTCGGTACTGCCATAGCCTCCTCCAAGACCTCTGCACTTTTCCAATCTCTATTTCTTGTAACTTTACAATATATAGTTCACACTGCCATCATTTTCATATTTCTAAAATATATATATTTTTTACTTAATCTTCTTAGTTAAAATTATTTGATAGTTTTTCATTGCTGTTAGAATAACCTGCAAGCTTCTATCAAGAACTTCACTCTAGTATTTGGATCCTGGCTACCTCTCCAGTCTTATCTCTTGCAACCTTTGTGTTAAATCTTATGTTCCAAGCACACTGAATTTATTTGCAATTCCCCTAAACAAGCCATGCTTTGTTTTAGTTTCATGTTTTTGCTTCCTCTTTCTCAAATACCCATTTTCTCTTCTTTTTACCTGCTTAACTCATACTCATCTTTCCAGGCTAAGTCTTTGTTCCACATCTCTCCTAGTCCCTTCTCATCTGGGCTAAGTGTTCTTTCTCTGCACTCTGATAGCGTCTGAACTTCTCTCTAATATAGGCATTGCAACCTGTTGCACTCAACTCTTTCTTGGCTAAACTGTAAGCTCCTTGACTATGTCCAATTTAAGTTTGGTTCCCATTAACTAGGCTGGGGTTTTACACATCACAAATGTTCAGTAAATATATTGACATAAACAAATATTGGCTTTGAATTCCTCCTATACAAAACATATTGTATATAGGGGAAAGAAATATGTATAAAATTCACATTTTCTACTTTCAAAGAGCTTACTGCCTAGGAGGCAAAAACAATAGCTACACATAAGAAAAATGTAGGCAGAACTGCAAGATTCTGTATGATTTCATGCACAAAAAACAATGACCATAGGTTAGAAGTTTGGATTAAATTTATCTGGAACGTCTTCTCTGAATAGGAAAGACCTGAGTAGTCACATAATGAAAGAAGAAGATTCAAATGGTTAGAAAAGGGTGAGAGAGTGTTTTAAGTACGGGGAGGCTCACCATGTGGGAAGAATACAGTGAAAACATTGGCAAGATAAAGATTGATGAAGATATGGGGAAAAAGTTGCTGTGTGTGTGTGTGTGTGTGTGTGTGTGTGTGTGTGTGTGTGTGTTTGTATAGGAAAGTCACAGGTTAGGGGAAAAAAATTTGGAGTAGATTTTGTATGTGCTTTTTATTCTCTGATTCCAACATAGAACAAATAAGCATTCTAGATTGCCTGTCCATCACAAGTCCCTTTGTTCCCTCCAGAATCAAGGAAAGAATCATTGAAGTATTTTCAAAATGGAAAGTTTCCACATCAAGCAATTTCCCCTTCCTCCCTGAAGCAGGAAATACTGATGTCATTTAAGGTATTGTATACCAGCTCTTTCCATTCTTATTTTTTATGTTGTTTTTGTGTTTGTGTGATATTTATTTTCTACCCTGGGTGGCAGACAAGTGGCATAACATGTGTACCTTCCAATTTGATGGCTCCTATTTATTTCAGTATTAACATATACATGAACTGAAAAAACTAAATGTGAGGAAAAGGCAAAAAGCTCATGAGTCTATTTCCCTGGAAGGGAACTTTCAGAGTTCAACTCAGTTTAATCATAAACTTTAGACAATCATCTTTAAGATTCCTGTCTAGACAGTCATACCAGCTATAACTCTAAACAATCACCTATTGACACTATCAACACTAACAGACATCTTTCCTCCAAATCCATGAACTTTATAGAAGCTTGAGCTAATAGACCTTATCAAGGTCCTACTTAATAGTTCAGGCCTCCAAAATCTGATCCCATCCTAAGTCTTTTTTTTTTTAAGATTTTATTTATTGATTTGAGAGAGAGGGAGCGAGATCATAGTTGCTTCACTTTAGTTGTTCATTGACTGCTTCTCGTATGTGCCTTGATCAGAACCAGCAACCTTAGGATTTCAGGTCAACGCTCTATCCACTGTGCCACCATAGGCCAGACCCATTGTAAGTCTTAATAGTAACTACTTCAAACAACAATAAAAATAAATAATCTTCCAGTTAGGCTGCTTCACAAACCATCCTGCAAGGCCCAGCTCAATCTCCACATCCTTTGGGAAACATCTTCCTGCCAAGTATCACTAACCTGTCTTTTCTCTAAATGGTAGGTCAACTCTTTGCACCTAATTCTATTTATTAAAATATAGCAACTCCCTGTTGTTCCCTACCAATATACACACACGCTTTGCTCAGCTTGTCAGGCCTGATCTATGGACAAACATCGTTGTTTTGAGAGGAGATGTCTGGCTCCTCCAGCTTGCTCCCATTACTGACATACGAATTAATTTTACTTCAGGTCTTTATGTAGGTAAACCTCACCAATATCATGGAATTAGAACAACACTTTAAAATCACTTGGTTAACTCTCCCCACTTTTACAGATGAGGAAATTGAGGCCTCAAGAGATTTTCATTCTTGTTTCAGATTTAACAATTACTCCCTCCCCTATGTCCCCATTTACCAGTTAAACTTAAGTTCTTAAGGGCAAGGATCATCATGTCTTATGCACTTTCTGCATTCATAACAGGACCTATCAGTCTTCTTTCATTTCCCATACAGGATCAAGAACGGGGCTGGATACACAGTGTGTGCTGAGGACACAATGCTTGGATTGAATTGAACCCCTGCAGAACGTGGGCCATTTAGAGGCACTGAGTTTGGCTTCTGGGTGAATAACTGCTTTGGGTTGGCCAACTGAGCAGTGAACAACAATGGGCCGAAGGAGACATGCCAAGTGTGTAGTCTTGTTTGCCCTACTATGTTATAAGTACCATCTTGTATCAACTTATTTTGTAGCCCATAGCACTTTGAACAGTGCCAGTCACTCATTAAAATTGTTTCAATTCACCGACCGTCCTCAGATCAAACACCAGACCTCAGTCTGGTTTTCCTGCAGCAGCTGGAGTAGCTTTGCCAAAGGAGAAGCCCTGAGCTGTCCAAGGAAGCATTTCTCATGCAGCTCTGTGCCTTCAGTTGACCTTGAAGACAATATCTAGAATGCAGTGCTGCCTTTTAGATACCAAAGAATTATTTTGAAAGTGGTACAATAAAAATTAAAATATAGTATTGTTAGATAACTTAAAGTAATAAGACACATCAAAAGGGCACAAACTTTAAGATGTCAAGTGGGGATGAATTTTTTCGGTCTGTCCACAATGTGTCACCTGCTCCTCATGGGACTGTTTTTAAGACCTTTGGTCTGGGATGGAAGTAAGCCATCCTTGAATGGGACCTGATTTTGGATTTTGGATTATTTGAACCATGCTATAGCGAGTGGACCTACCAACTACATAACTTGACTATTTCTACTTCTTTTATTTTGGTCCTTATTCTGCTACCCACATTTGTAGAAAACTGAGGCCTACTTGAGGTCATCTTAGGATCCTACTTAATATGAACTAGCGTAATCCCCCAAATGGAACTATCTGCAAGGAGGAAGCAGGCTTCTCATTTTAGCCCAGTCTCACTGCTTGACCATCTTTCACTCTGTTCAGCAAGTAAATTGTTTAGTAAGACTTAGTCCAGGAACCCAAAATGAACTGCTCACAAAACTTAGGGGATTTTTTTATCACTTCACATTCATTTTGAAATACCCCCTCATTTTTGTGAGTAATATACTTTATTACTAAAAATTGCAACTTCTGCTCCTTGCCCTCTTTCCCACAAAAGGAATTGGTATCTGGCTGGGGAATGGGAAAGCAAGTGAGAGAGCAGAGTATGAGAATATTTGCCATCGATTCTTACTTTTACTACCTCACTGCGAGGAAGAGAAGCTTAGGTGTGGTTAGGAACATAAACCTGGTCATTAAAAATTGGAAATGTATTTGTGAAGTTCCACTAACTATATTCCTTCTTCTGGAACCACTGGCTAATCATTGGTGCAGGCAGAGCCATGTGCACAAGGCAAGGCAGGTAGGCATTTAGAACAGTAGGTTGTTTTCAAGGGTTTTATGAGGTCCAGATGCCTAAAAGAAGTTCCTTAAGTGCTCTGCGAAAGCACTTCCTTTCGTGGTCTGAAACTCCTATTTTAGCAGAAACTGACTAAGGTAGCAAGAAGTCCCACTTGCGTACCTCTTCAATCTGAGGTTTTGTTTCCCCTCATGACACAGGCTGGATAATGACTCCTGCTCTTTACTCCCCATACATTTTTCAATTAGTGACCACTAAGTTGGGCTCTGCTAAGTCAGGCCCCCAAACTTTGTTGAAGGAGATGGAGGACACAGGCCCCCGAGTGACAGGATATTCTGCCCCTTTTCAGGTCCCCGTCTGGCATATCAAAGTCTTCTAGAACTCAGTCCGTTGAACCGGAGAAAGGAATCATGGATAGTGATGAGGTAAGGAAGAGAATGAGCAAATGTTCATTTGTGATCTTTCTCTGGGGTTGCGTAGAGTATAGAGTATTTTATAAGCTGTGCTGTACAGACTTTCCGTTAGAAAGCAAAGAAGGGCCAAGGTTTACATAGAAAGCAAGGTTAATTGTTCCAATCTCCTAGAGGGCAATGGAGACATAGACACAAGAAGAGACAGGGACACAACAGCAAAAAATCAGGACGCAAAACCCAGGGACCAGAAGCCTTTTATAAGGGTGTGAGTGAGTATTAAACCCCGACTTAATCTAGAATGCATGACCACCTCTTGCAGCAAAAGCTTGGTTTATTATATTTAAGTGAATTTTCCAGGCCAACTTTTATTTTATCAGTCAGAGATACTGCTCTTCAACACGACAAAACTAAAACATATTCCAATTTGGACACTCTTGTGGGTTTCATCAACTGCTGGAGACTAATTTGGAACAGAAATGCACTACCTCAGAAAAATTCAGGGGTAAAAACATTTTGCCCAGAGACCTTCTCCACTATAATTCATTAAAACAAACAAACAAACAAAACCCCCCAACCTAGAAAAATCTTTACATTTTTCTCCCAAAATAAATTTTTCCCAGGCTTCTATATGATTCTAAATATGTCTTTTATATGTCATATCTGTGAAGTAGGTTTTTCACAATATGTTTTTGTTTAAGAAAAAGGGACTTCAGTTTTCCAAAAGATAATAAAAATTAAATTATCACATCCTTGGATCGTCCCCATATTTCATCCTGCCCTCCTAAAGAAATGTGCGGAGTGACTGCTAGCCCTCCTCCCAGCCCTGCCCCAACCCCCAGGAACGGCCAGTTCCTTGCCTTTTCTTTCTGGAGTGTAATACCAGCCTGCCCTCACCCCACAATGCTGGCCTACTGTTATTGCTTCCTTCTTCTCCAGTGGTGGGATTCAGCAAGTTCGCACCAGTTCAGCAGAACCGATACCTAATTTTTTGTTGAGTTTGGCAAACAGGTTTTAAAATGGCACTTGTCATCAGGGTTCTAAGGTGGACGCCTGAGCAGCCACCCAATGTGGAAATCACAAATTTACATTCCGTACTCTTTTTTAACGTTCATATACGCAACAGCGTATTCTAAGCATCCATAGGAATGTTCATTCCATCCATAGGTGAAAAACACTGTGAGGACGCCAATCAAAAAGCAATATCTTAGATAAGTTTTATTGGGGTTTTTTTTATCATGTATTATTTAATATTTTTTCATTAATACTTTAAAACTTTTCTATAACATAATCTAGTTTTGCGTGTCTCTTTTATTGTTCTGATTTAAGTATTAAATGCATGAAATAATAAACCACACCTTTTGGTATATATTTTTTTATACTTAGAGTGGTCATTAGGGCAGCAAACCGGTTGTTAAATTATTTGAATCCCACCACTGCTCTTCTCCATTCACCTGCTTGCTTTATGTACATGCATGTACATGCATGTTTCCTTTCTTCTGTATGCCATCTTACCTTGAGGTCATGGCAGTCTTTAGAAATGCTGGCCCAAATACAGGATTATGTCCCCTTTATGTTGTGATTTCTGAGTTTGCTAAGCAGGACGGAGGTCACTCTGCCCTTTTTGCTTTGTGTTCCCCTCCATTCAATCTACTCATTCATAGGTAACCTAGGGTTAAGCTCACAGCTGGGCAACAAGCTGGGGTCAGCAGAGGGAGGTGCAGGTGGGCCAGCACCTCTGCCACCACCCATGATGCTCAATCTGCCAATCACCAGCACTACTGCCAGCAGAAAAATGCCAGGTGGTAGACAGAAGTGTAACCAAAATTCAATTATTATATTTTTTTGTGACATTTTGGGAAGAATGTGCCACGGAAATATTCAAAAATGCAAAATGTTCTTGCTCCCTTCCTCTGTGTGCCTGTCGGCTCCCGGCTCCAGTTTTGTTGGCAATTTTCCCCAGGACTCCCTTCACTCAAAACCCTTACGTCATCGCCCTTTTGTAACTTGCTTTTCTTCTTAAAGGTTGCCTTCTGTGTTGATGTCACTCAGACAGAAATGGAAAAGGCAGGCAAAGGAGATGTGATCGCTTGGAGTGATTGTCCCTGTCTGAATTCCGATCCTACCCTTGTCTGCCTCACCTCCTCACAGCTCCACCTAACGTTTTATAAAGCTGGTCCATGTTTCCCTGTAGAAGCCTCTCCTGTCAGGTTGTCTCAGCACCCAGATCTCATACCAGAACCCCACAGTGCAAAACACGAAGCATCGTGTGCCCCAGGGGTAGTCAACCTTTTTATACCTACCGCCAACTTTTGTATCTCTGTTAGTAGTATAATTTTCTAACCGCCCACCGGTTCCACAGTAATAGTGATTTATAAAGTAGGGAAGTGACTTTACTTTATAAAATTTATAAAGCAGAGTTACAGCAAGTTAAAGCATATAATAATAATTACTTACCAAGTACTTTATGTCGGATTTTCACTATGTTTGGCAGAATAAATCTTTATAAAACAACTTACTATAGTTAAATCTATCTTTTCATTTATACTTTGGTTGCTCTGCTACCGCCCACCATGAAAGCTGGAATGCCCACTAGTGGGCGGTAGGGACCAGGTTGACTACCACTGGACTGTGCCCTTAAACTAGAGACCACAGTTTAGTGAGAGTAAGGAATGGGCTGCCATTTAGAACAGGTGCAGCTCAAAACCACTAATTTTGATTATTGTCTCCAGATTTTTGATCCAATCGGGCAATCAAAAATTGTTCTCCAGAACCTTCAGCATTACACACTCCATCCAAAACTGGTAGGTGGGAAAAAGTCTTCCCCCCAAGATCCCTCAGCACACACTGCATCAATAGGGCAGAGACCCGCTGAAGCAATAGGGCAGGGACCCCCTGCACAGTATCCCAAATGTCTCCCTCTGGCTGCGCATGCTCCTACACCAGGAGGCGGAGCTGTCCTTGGCCACTGAGCCAGAGGCGGTGCTGGGAAGAGAGGGAGTGGTGAGGGAGGAGGGAGGAACTGGAAAGAAGGTGGTCCCTTAGCTGACATATTATTTTCAAGCTGAGAAAATATTAGTAGTAGTCACAAAGTATTTCATTCTCTCCTGCCTTCCTTCCTCTCAGACCCTCTGCTTTCCTCCCATTAACAGAAAAGCCAATTTAGTGGGTCTGCCTTTTCCCCCACTGCATCTTAAGTGACATGCCCTCTTTTTGTGGCTGCTTTTCCTTTTTCACATTGTGCTTATTGGGCATGGTAATGTGGTTGTGCCTGTTGGGAAACACTGGTGGGTGGAGATACTGGTGTCACCACCACCCTCAAAACTCCCTGAGCAAGGAGAGTTGGTCCCTGGCATCTCTGCCCTCTGCCCCTGAGAGTGTTGGAGAGAAGGCCAGCAAGGTTTAGCATAGACTTCTCTGTCTGCCCCACGGTATTGTTACACTCTTTCAGAAGAATGAAGTCGTCTTTCTCCCTTTGTTGTTGAAAACTTTCCATGTCACTTCTCCGGCCCCTTAGCCTAGTTATTGGGGATGCCCCGAGGGAAGGAAGGACCAAGGAGCTTCAGACTTTCTCTGATAAGGACATTTCAAGGCAGATTTGTCCAGCCCCTCTCCAGCCTCTGTCCCTGCCTCACAGAGACAGAAGATTAGCCAACTGATTTGTTAATCTTCTCTTGACCTATTCCCTTTGTATCTCTGGAAACCTTTGTATCTGTCTGCTCAGCGCCAGTTCTATGAGACTTTGAAGCCCACTGCCCTGCAGAAATTCATAGCTCGAAACAGGAAAATGTTAAGCTTCGTGAAGAAAGTCATAGAGTATGATCAGGATAAGACCTTGCTGATTCTGACCAACAACCCACATCCCTGCCCATTGGATCAACAAGAAAGTGACAACACACCAAAATACTTTCCCCAGGACTTACTGGTCAAGGTAATGGCACCTAAGTAAGGACTCCAAAGAATTAGGACTTAGTTTGAAGAAGGAAGCTAAGTTAACATGGTATTTGGGACCCAACCTCTGCCCTTGAATTCTTTGCTATCTGCTTCAACCGACAGAATCTGGAGAGCCTGGAAAAGACACAGAAAAAGAGTTGGACCAGCTTGGGTTATAAAGTATCATAGGGTAAACTAGCCACTGGCTTTCCAGTTGTGTGTAAAGTACTAAAGGATAAACTGAGAAATGAAGAATCAGGAACAGAAACGAATACCTAAATGGGAAAGGATAAAGGGATTATGCTTTCTACCTATTGCTTTTGGGTATCAGGAGAAGGGAAGAGAAACAGAGCAGGGAATTAGTGAATTATTATTCACTATTAGTCATAGTGTCCAGACGTCTGAGACTGTGTTATAGACAAAAGACGTTGAAATTCCATTGGATCACCAATCACTGAACATAGAGTAATCTAAGAACCAAATCTTAAAGACTAAAGGACAGTTTCTATCTTGAAGGAACTTGGAGTCTAACAGGAGAGCCAGATCAATGAAGGAGATATATGAAAGTCCTTCTACTATACCAAGATAGATGATTTACAAAAGGAGATACAAAAACATACAATAAAAAAACCACAGTATTTCTGCTGAGATAAAGGGAGTAATCAGAGAGGGTTTCCTGAAAACATGACCCCTGACAAAAGAACAGGAGACTATTCCAACCAGAGGGAAGGGTGAAGCCATGGAGTCATGGAAAAGTAAGGTAAATTTAGGGAGTTGTAAGAGAATAAATGGCAAGAGATAAAAGATTACAATCACATTTGCATTAATCTAGAAAAACCATTTTTGGAGGTGGGGAGAAATGTGCATTATTTGTGAAAGATAAAAATCAGGAAGATTAGTTATGATGTTCTACAATCATCAAGGTAACAGATGCTAAGGAATTGAACTAAATCAACAGCAGAGGAAGTAAAAAAATCAATTTAAGAGATATTTAGGAATCAGGATCTAAAAAAGATCTTGATAGTCTCGAGAGAGAAGGCCTAATACAACAAAAAAGAATTAAATGAGACAGGTGAAAGTACAAACAAAAGACTATCTTCATTAATTTGAAGCTGGGAGTGGGTCCTTGTAGTAGAATGTGGTGAATTTGGAATTAGTATTTGCCTGTCGTCTCTGGTTTCAGAATTTGCACCTTTGAACGTAAACTCAGGGGTTGTTTCTTACGATGGTGGTATGGTGGTGATATGCACTGAGAGAGGGGTGCATCCCGGGCCAGGATTGCTCTGCTTGAGGTGGAGAAGGAAATACAGCTCTATTATGTAATCCTAGTGCAAGAAGAGCTTTCTTCCAACAGCTGGCCCTTGCGAGTCATCCAGATCACATGCAGGATCTGACCATACTCAGGAGCAAATTGTGGTACCAGCCAGATTGTATTAATAAGACAAAGTTATGGCTCTGATTATTGATGACTGGTACCATGGTAATTGTAGGGGCTATCTGGCACCAGTCCAAGAAGGTAGAAGCGGCTTAATAATCTAGAATGCTTCTTTAATATTTATTTTGTGTCCCCTCCTTCCCTTGGCAGAAAAATGTGATAGTCTTTTGTGAGCCAAGATCACCCACTGAAGAGGCATTCTTTTGCCCAAGCGTGTGTTTAAAAAGATTGTGGGTCCCAGCTGGAAGCTTGTAGAGTGGACTAGACATGTCTATTACTGTGATGGCTATCCTCACAGTCCCCTCTAAGAGACATGAACCCTACCACAGTTTGTGAAGGAAAGGATGCCCTAAGACAGGGGTCCCCAAACTTTTTACACAGGGGGCCAGTTCACTGTCCCTCAGACCATTGGAGGGCCGGACTATAAAAAAAAACTATGAACAAATCCCTATGCACACTGCATATATCTTATTTTAAAGTAAAAAAACAAAATGGGAACAAATACAATATTTAAAATAAAAAACAAGTAAATTTAAATCAAGAAACTGACCAGTATTTCAATGGGAACTATGGGCCTGCTTTTGGCTAATGAGATGGTCAATGAGCTCCTCTCACTGACCACCAATGAAAGAGGTGCCCCTTTCGGAAGTGCGGTGGGGGCTAGATAAATGGCCTCAGGGGGCTGCATGTGGCCCGCGGTCCATAGTTTGGGGACCCCTGCCCTAAGAGGTCCTAGTTTGTATAACTAGCCCTGGTCCTCTGCTTCTTGCTGAGACCAGAGAAGCACATCAGATCAAGTGAAGCAAAATTCTTAGGCTGATTAGTGACCTGTGCTGGACACCACCCACCCCAAACCAACCAAAAACAAAACCAACCAACCTGCTGACAACCCAAAACCCTGAGCTAATCAAATTCTTGATTCAAGGAACTGAATTGGGGAAGGAGGAGAATGAGGCTGTGGGAAGGAAAGCTGAAAGGACACAGAGGGGGAGGCCATAAGGAAGGTGGTGTAGGGACCAGGAGAATAGAATAGGGGGCAGGTTGAAGTTACAGGGAAATAAATATAAATGAATAAGAAGAAGCTATAGATAGAAGGTATACAGTGTAAGGTAAGGCGTGAACAGAGAGAGGAGGAAGCAGGTTGGAAGAAGTAGGAGTGACGTGGATAATATGATGGAGAATCTAGATACACAAACTCCTGCAGCGGTGGTCTTTAGCGAGTTCTGTCTTGGATTCCAGATAACCTTCCCATTGCAGTTTTTCTGCTATGAGATCTAGCTCTGTTAAGGTCCTGCTCTTTCAGTGGCCAGATGTTAGCTATGTCTTACTTCCTAGGCTCATGTGCTCTTACACTAAAACTCCTGTTAGGTGAGGTAACTTGGACAGATGCCTGCTCTTCACAACTGGAGATGCTCAAAGAGAATGAGTGCAGAGTTAAAAGGACACATTCAGCAGCAAGTATTTTTAAAAAGAGGCTTTAAAATTCTGAAAGAAAGAAAAAGAAGTCAATTAAGTAGTTTGGCACTTCATTTATTCTTTCAATCATTCAACAAATATTTGTTGAGCACCTACTATGTGCCAAGCACTGTTATGGGTGGGAGGGATATCTCAGCAACTAAACCGAAGTCTGCCCAGATGAGGTTACATTCTAGTGAGGGAGAAAGACCATAAGCAAGCAATCACACAATTAATGTGAAAATGTGATCAATAAGCAGGATAAAGGTACACGGTGTGAGTGGTGTAAGTTGTGACTTTAGATAGTGTAGTTTAGACATAATTTAGATAGTAGGCTCTCAGAAGAGGCCATGACATCTGAGAAGAGACTTTATGGGGTGATGGGATATGTCCTGAAGTTGCTACATCTCACATAATTGTTTTCATTTTAGATTGCCGCATACTGGGAAGAATATAACTTGTAACTTTCTCAAATGAGTTATAATGAGATAAATCAGGAGACTAGGAACCCAAAGCCATGTCATATGAAGAAAATTTCAAAAATATTGGCATTGTTGAGCCTGGAAGAATGAGACAGCTTACGAGAAACTTGATGGATTTCTCCAGATTCTTTAAGGACTCTGTGGAAGAGACACTAGATTTGTTCTGTTTGGAGTTTAAGTTAGAAGTTGCAGGGAGGTAGCTATCAGCAGCTTAAAGATGAACTAGGTTGGGTTTTTAGGTATAGGATGATTGACTGCTTGATAGTGATATTGTGTAGGTAGAAACGGGTGTCAGATGAATAGTTAGCCTGGAGGACCTTTACAATCCTTTCTGAAAGTCTTTGACTCTGTGAATTTAGTAATGATGACATTATGACCTCACAAAACATCTCATTCTGTGGTATTTTCATGGCAGGTAGGACAGAATGTGAATGAGGCAGCCATCTCTGAGAAAGGGATGTAGAGTCCTCTGAGTTTTTTTCCCAATTTATTACCAAATGTTTGGTTTACTAAGCAATTCACTAATTAAATCCTTCTCAAAATTGGGTCAATTCTTCTGCTACTCTGTTCAAAGGGCCGGTGGGCAAGTTCAATCAGTTACTTAGGAAACTAACAAAGCTTTAGACAAGTAAGCTAGCCAGAGAACAGATATATGTTAACCCACTCTGTGAAATGCTTCCTCTTCTTTGGGTTTCTGAGTCCCCACTTTCTTCTCGAACAGGGTTTGCTGCATCATGTTGGGGAAGTGAAACTTAGTCTAAGACGTTAGTTCAGATTTTAAGTCGCAAGGTCCTCTGTTGATTCCCTCACTCTTCTCCCCTCTGCTGCAGGAAAGTTATTGGCACAAACCCACTGAGAACTACTGCCTACCTGTGATGCCTCAGAGAAAACGGTTAAGACCTGCGCTGACACCAATCTTCCCTGTGACCCTGTTGACTGATCCTATGTCCAAGAAAGAACAATGGTTTAGGTGAAGTCCTGGCTGCTCTTGTTTCCATTTTCTTTTCTACCATTTCCTTATTCACGTCACTATCTCTTTTCAATATGATTTAATACTTCTTGCTTGTAGGGTATAGGTACAAATGTGTATCAATAAGACACTGCTTCCTTATATGATCCCTAACATCACTTACACCATAATGAAAGAGAAATGGTAATGCAAAGCTGAGGTTATTCACTGAGAAGGATTTGCAAGAATGAAGAGAAATATTCAATGGTTCTTTGATTTGAGGAAACAGAAAAAAGTTTCCCCTCAGTGCATGATAAGGGCACAACGTGCTATGAAATTTTATTTGAAACCAGTTGTAGGAGCAGCCTGTTTCCAGTTTGGAGAAAAGAGAGGAGAGTCTGAACTTCCTTTGTAAACCTGCTAGGTTTACAAAGCTAGGTTCTAGAACAGGGGTCAGGAACCTATGGCTTGCAAGCCAGATGTGGCTCTTTTGATAGCTGCATCTGGCTCACAGACAAATCTTTAATAAAGAAAATAATGTTAAAAATATAAAATATTCTCATGTATTATAATCCATTCATTTCCTACCGCTCATGATCATGGTTGTGGGTGGCTGGAGCCAATCACAGCTGTCCTCCAGGACAACACCAAATTTTTATTGGATAATGCCTAACGTACACAGGTCATTGTATGGCTCTCACGGAATTACATTTTAAAATATGTGGCATTCATGGCTCTCTCAGCCAAAACAGTTCCCAACCCCTGTTCTAGAAGCATCCTTTTCACTGAACAGTACTCCCACTCTGTACCAATGACCACCTGCTACCCTTCTCCCTTCTCTCCCCCTGGAATCTTAAGAGTGTAGTGACTACTTCCACTAACCTCCAACCCTAGGATTCACTAAACAAATTTTCTTTATTAAGGTTTTCCACCAAGGATGATTTCAAGAGTGAAGGGAAGTATTTGATGTTCTGTACTTTGCGGAGACAGAAAAACATGTACCCTCAGCTCACCTTTCCTCAAGCCTGTAAAGGAGACAAGAAGAAAGATGGTAAGCTCTTCTCTTTCTTTTTTTTTTTTTTTTTTTTGCTGTTCTACAAATTTTTTTTTTATAATTTTATTTTTTTAATGGGGTGACATCAATAAATCAGGATACACATATTCAAAGATAACAAGTCCAGGTTATCTTGTCGTTCAATTATGTTGCATACCCACCACCCAAAGTCAGATTGTCCTCCGTCACCCTCTATCTTGTTCTCTCTGTGCCCCTCCCCCTCCCCCTTACCCTCCCTCATTCCCCCCTCCCCCTCGTAACCACCACACTCTTATCAATGTCTCTTAGTTTCACTATTATGTCCCACCTACGTATGGAATACAGTTCCTGTTTTTTTCTGATTTACTTATTTCACTTCGTATCATGTTATCAAGATCCCACCATTTTGCTGTAAATGTTCTGATGTCATCATTTCTTATGGCTGAGTAGTATTCCATAGTGTATATGTGCCACATCTTCTTTATCCAGTCATCTATTGATGGGCTTTTTGGTTGTTTCCATGTCCTGGCCACTGTGAACAATGCTGCAATAAACATGGGGCTGCATGTGTCTTTACGTATCAATGTTTCTGAGTTTTGGGGATATATACCCAGTAGAGGAATTGCTGGGTCATAAGGTAGTTCTATTTTCAGTTTTTTGAGGAACCACCATACTTTCTTCCATAATGGTTGTACTACTTTACATTCCCACCAACAGTGGATGAGGGTTCCTTTTTCTCCACAGCCTCTCCAACATTTGCTATTACCTGACTTGCTAATAACAGCTAATCGAACAGGTGTGAGGTGGTATCTCATTGCCGTTTTGATTTGCATTTCTCTAATAGCTAAAGAAGATGAGCATCTTTTCATATATCTGTTGGCCATTTGTATTTCTTCCTGGGAGAAGTGTCTATTCATATCCTCTTCCCATTTTTTTATTGGATTGTTTGTTTGTTTGTTGTTGAGTTTTATGAGTTCTTTGTATATTTTGGATATTAAGCCCTTATCTGAGCTGTTGTTTGAAAATATCATTTCCCATTTAGTTGGCTTTCTGTTTATTTTGTTATCAGTTTCTCTTGCTGAGCAAAAACTTCTTAGTCTGATGTAGTCCTATTCATTAATTTTTGCCTTCACTTCTCTTGCCATTGGAGTCAAATTCATAAAATGCTCTTTAAAACCCAGGTCCATGAGTAGAGTACCTATGTCTTCTTCTATGTACTTAATTGTTTCAGGTCTTATGTTTAGATCTTTGATCCATTTTGAGTTAATTTTTGTACAGGGGGAGAGACTGTAGTCCAGTTTCATTCTTTTGCATGTGGCTTTCCAGTTTTCCCAGCACCATTTATTGAAGAGGCTTTCTTTTCTCCATTGTGTGTTGTTGGCCCCTTTATCAAAAATTATTTGACTATATATATGTGGTTTTATTTCTGGACTTTCTATTCTGTTCCATTGGTCTGAGTGTCTATTTTTCTGCCAATACCATGCTGTTTTGATTGTCGTGGCCCTATAATAGAGTTTGAAGTCAGGTATTGTTATGCCCCCAGCTTCATTCTTTTTCTTTAGGATTGCTTTGGCTATTCGGGGTTTTTTATAGTTCCATATAAATCTGATGATTTTTTGCTCTATTTCTTTAAAAAACGTCATTGGAAGTTTGATGGGAATTGCATTAAATTTGTATATTGCTTTGGGTAATATAGCCATCTTGATTATATTTATTCTTCCTAGCCAAGAACAAGGTATATTCTTCCATCTCATTATATCTTTTTCGATTTCCCTTAACAATGGTTTATAGTTTTCATTATATAAGTCCTTTACATTCTTTGTTATGTTTATTCCTAAGTATTTTATTTTTTTTGTTGCAATCGTGAAGGGGATTATTCTTTTGAGTTCCTTCTCAGTTGTTTCATTGTTGGCATATAGAAAGGCTATTGACTTCTGTATGTTAATTTTGTATCCTGCGACCTTACTGTATTGGCTTATTGTTTCTAGTAGTCTTTTTGTGGATTCTTTGGGGTTTTCGATGTATAGGATCATATCATCTGCAAAAAGTGATACCTTTACTTCTTCTTTTCCAATATGGATGCCTTTTATTTCTTTGTCTTGTCTGATTGCTCTGGCTAGAACCTCTTGTACCACATTAAATAAGAGTGGAGAGAGTGGACAACCCTGTCTTGTTCCTGATTTAAGGGGGAAAGCCTTCAGTTTAGTGCCATTTAATATGATGTTAGCTGATGGTTTATCATATATGGCCTTTATCATGTTGAGATATTTTCCTTCTATACCCATTTTGTTGAGAGTCTTAAACATAAAATTGTGTTGTATTTTATCGAAAGCCTTTTCTGCATCTATTGATAAGATCATGTGGTTTTTGTTCTTTGTTTTGTAGATATGGTGTATTACATTAACCGTTTTACGTATGTTGAACCATCCTTGAGATTCTGGGATGAATCCCACTTGATCATGATGTATTATTTTTTTAATATGTTGTTGTATTCGATTTGCTAGTATTTTGTTTAGTATTTTAGCATCTGTATTCATTAGAGATATTGGTCTGTAGTTTTCTTTTTTTGTGCCATCCTTGCCTGGTTTTGGTATGAGGGTTATGTTGGCCTCATAAAATGTGTTTGGAAGTATTGCTTCTTCTTCAATTTTTTGGAAGACTTTGAGTAGAATAGGAACCAAGTCTTCTTTGAATGTTTGATAAAATTCACTGGTATAGCCGTCAGGACCTGGACTTTTATTTTTGGGGAGGTTTTTAAGGGTTTTTTCTATTTCTTCTCTACTGATAGGTCTGTTTAGGCTTTCTGCTTCTTCTTGACTCAGTCTAGGAAGATTGTATTTTTCTAGGAATTTATCCATTTCTTCTAGGTTGTTGAATTTAGTGGCATAAAGTTTTTCATAGTATTCTACAATAATTCTTTGTATATCTACAGTGTCCGTGGTGATTTCTCCTCTTTCATTTTGGATTTTGTTTATATGAGTTCTTTCTCTTTTTTCCTTGGTAAGTCTTGCCAAGGGTTTGTCAATTTTGTTGATCTTTTCAAAGAACCAGCTCCTTGTTCTATTAATTTTTTCTATAGTTTTTCTGTTCTCTAATTCATTTATTTCTGCTCTGATTTTTATTATCTCCTTTCTTCGGCTGGTTTTGGGTTGTCTTTGTTCTTCTTTTTCTAGTTCCTTAAGGTGAGAAGTTAAGTGGTTCACTTGGGCTCTCTCTTGTTTGTTCATATATGCCTGAAGCGATATGAACTTCCCTCTTATCACTGCTTTTGCTGCATCCCATAGATTCTGATATGTCGTATTGTCATTTTCATTAGTCTGTATATATCTTTTGATCTCTGCACTTATTTCTTCTTTGACCCATTCATTTTTTAAAAGTATGTTGTTTAGTTTCCACATTTTTGTGGGATTTTTTTCCTCTTTTTTGCAGTTGAATTCTAGTTTCAAGGCTTTATGATCAGAAAATATGCTTGGTACAACTTCAATTTTTCTGAATTTGCTGATGTTGTTTTTGTGGCCCAACATATGGTCAATTCTTGAGAATGATCCATGTACACTGGAGAAAAATGTATACTCAGTCACTTTGGGATGAAATGTCCTGTAGATGTCTATCATATCCAGGTGCTCTAGTGTTTTGTTTAAGGCCACTATGTCTTTGTTGATTCTCTGTTTGGATGACCGATCTAGAGCCGTCAGCGGTGTATTGAGGTCTCCAAGTATGATTGTATTTTTGTCAGTTTTTGTTTTAAGATCAATAAGTAGCTGTCTTATATATTTTGGTGCTCCTTGGTTTGGTGCATATATATTAAGAATTGTTATGTCTTCTTGATTCAGTGTCCCCTTAGCCATTATGAAATGGCCATTTTTGTCTCTGAGTACTTTTCCTGTCTTGTAGTCAGCATTATCCGATATGAGTATTGCTACACCTGCTTTTTTTTGGATGTTATTTGCTTGGAGTATTGTTTTCCAGCCTTTCACTTTGAATTTGTTTTTATCCTTGTTACTTAGATGAGTTTCCTGTAGGCAGCATACAGTTGGATTTTCTTTTTTAATCCATTCTGCTACTCTGTGCCTTTTTATTGGTGAGTTTAATCCATTTACATTTAGTGTAATTATTGATACTTGTGAGTTCCCTATTGCCATTTTATATCTTGCTTTCTGTTAGTTTCGTGTCTTGTTTGATCCTTCTCTTTCGTTTTTCTATCTTTTGTTTTTATTTGGTTGTATTCCATACATCTTTCCTCTGTTGCTATCTTTTTTATCTCATGTGCTTCTGTGGTGGTTTTTTCAATGGTGGTTACCTTTGAGTAATGAAAAGGGTCCCTACCCTGTTCATTGTAGCGAACTATTTTGTGAGTACTTTTGCTCTCCATCGTCCTTTGCTACTGTTAATCTCCATCTTCTCCCCCTCTTTCTTTTTGTTGTTGTCACAGTTTAAATTTGGTTTTATTGTGTTCTTCTTGGAGCTTTTACTTGTGGCTCTGTTTTTTTTTTGTTTTTTGTATCTGATTGGAGAACCCCCTTTAGTAATTCCTGGAGTGGGGGTTTTCTGATGATAAATTCCCTCATCTTTTCTGTATCTGTGAATGTTTTTATTTCTCCTTCATATTTGAAGGATAGCTTTGATGGGTATAGTATTCATGGCTGAAAGTTCCTCTCTTTCAGGGCTTTAAATATTGGGGTCCACTCTCTTCTAGCTTGTAGAGTTTCTGCTGAGAAATCTGATGATAATCTAATGGGCCTTCCTTTATATGTTGTATTCTTCTTTTCCCTGGCTGCCTTGAGAATTTTTTCTTTGCTGTTTGTTTGTGTCAATTTCATTATGATATGCCTTGGAGTAGGTTTGTTGGGGTTAAGAAAACTCGGAGTTCTGTTTGCTTCTTGAACTTGAGGCTTTAGTTCGTTCCACAGGCTTGGGAAGTTCTCATCTATTATTTGTTTGAGTATGTTCTCCATTCCATTTTCTCTCTCTTCTCCCTCTGATATACCTATTATTCTTATGTTATTCTTTTTGATGGAGTCAGATAATTCTTGTAGGGCTATCTCATTTTTTTTAATTTTTGAGTCTCTTTCTTCTTCTCTCTGTTGTGCCTCAAGTTGCTTGTCTTCTATTTCACTAATCCTCTCTTCTATCTGACCTGTTCTATTAGCTAAGCTTGTTACTTCGTTTTTCAGCTCGTGAATTGAGTTTTTCATCTCTGTTTGATTTGTTTTTATAGTTTCAATTTCCTTGGACATATATTCTTTGTGTTCATTGAGTTGTTTTCTGAGCTCCCTATATTGCCTTTCTGTGTTTTCTTGTATATCTCGGAGGATTTTTAGGATTTCTATCTTGAATTCTCTGTCATTTAGCTCCAAGGTTTCCAATATATTAAATTTTTTCTCCATAGATTTTTCCTCATCTAGCTGTGTTACCTCTCTTTCTTTTGTATCCATGATATTCGATTTTCTCTTCCTTAATGGCATCTGAGGGTGGTTTTGTTGATAGTATTAATGAGATTTAATAAAGAATAAAAAGTTAAAAAAAATAACAATAAAAAAAATAAAAAATCGAAAAGTTTTTTTTTTAAAAAAAATAATGAAATAAAGAAAAATAAAATAAAAATTAAAAAAAAGGAAATTATTCCCCCCCTCCTTTTTTCCTCTCCTCTCCTCTCCCCTCTTTTTTGAGAAAATCTTGTGGTGGACTGTGAATTATAACAAACAATGCCTGTGATGGAGGGCCTGAATTGGGGAAAAGTAATAAAGGGGCAAAAAAAAAAAAAAAAGGAAAGAAAAAAGAAAAAAAAAGAGCGTATGGATCCACAAAAAGCAAATAAGGAAAAAATTTGGGTCAAGAATGAAATGATTTGCTTTTAGGTGTTGGTTGTCTAAGAGTTATGATGAGAGGAATAAGAGGAAAACGGAAAAATGGGGGGACAAATTAAAAAATTACTATTGTATTTAGTGGAACAAGAACTAGATAATATGGAGAGCCAGGGATGGGAGCACTGCTAGTGAGTTAAAAAGGTGAAGTAAAAACCCCCCAAAATGCCACAAACATAGGTTTGAGTCCCAGATAAGATAATTTGTTTGTTATTGAGGTTTGAATGAGAGGAGATGTAAAGGAGAAAGGAAGAAACTAATATAGAGGGAGAAAAGAAAGAGAGAGAAAAAAAGAGGTAACCACTAAAAGAAGAAAAAAGAAAGGAGAGAGAGAGAGAGAGTTAAGGGTTTTGGAGTGCAACCCTCATAGAGAGAAAGGAAGAGAAGAGAAAAGATAATGGGAGATGTAACACTTATGGGTAGTGTAGTTCAAGGAGAGGAGAGAGTAAGACCGGTAGAGAGTTAATCGGCCAAATTGGAGGAGGAAAAAAAAGTATCAAGAATGAAGATAAGAGAAACAAACGAACAAATATAATAAAATGGGATAGGTTATAAAGTCTGCAGATTATTCTTGATTTTGAGAGGTTATCTTCTTGCTTTTTCTTTTCTCTCCCTCTTCCTGGTCGGTGACTCTGTACCCCGGGTTCTGCCCCTTTGGCACGCTTAGGTAGAGGTTTGCAGTTGATAAGTCTCTATGGCAATGTCATGTATTGTGCTTTAGTCTCGTTGGCAGTCGAAGCTCAATAGCATTTATAGGCTCCGACAGTGAGAGAGTCCGTGTTCCTGGAGCCTTTCTCCTAGTCTTTCCTTCCTTAATTAGTAGCCTGATAATCCAGCTATGGGGTTGCTGCTGCCTCTGCCTGGATAGTAAGAGGCTCAAAGAGCTGGCAACTCCCCACTCTATTTCCACTCAGCACAGGGCTCTGGGTAAGGCTCAGTCAGTCAGAGCTGCTAGCATAATCAGGAGGGCTTTCTGCCCACTCAAAGACCTCTGGCTCTGCCACTCTGTCCGGTAACACAAGCGGGCACCCACTTCCTGGGCACTTGGAGGAAACTCTCACTCACTGTCTGCGACCAGGATATCCGGCCAGCAGTCTCACGCTCTGAGTGAAACCCCCAACCGCAGGGAAAAGTTGTAGCGTTGGAATTGAGTCTCACTCCGTCCCCGTGCGCGGCTTTTGCAAGGCGCTGGGGCGGCTCGAGATTCCACTTTGGCCCACACAAAGGCCCCTGACTCTGCCCCTCTGTGCGATAACACGGGCGCGCACTGCCGAGGCACTCGGAGGAATTGCTCACTCCTTATCTGCGTGCGCAAACCAGGATATGAGGCCGGCCGCGGTTCCCTCTGAGTGAAACACCCTCCAGCACGGAAAATCTCCACCGTTGGAATTAGTTCTCACTCCCTCCTGTGCGTGGCTTTCCCAGGAAGAAATTCTCGCCCACTAACTGCGCACCGACCAGGAGACCGGGTAAAATGGCCACTCTGCTTTTCTTTCTTTGTTTGGGTTTGGCGCAAGTGTTAGCTTGTATTGCCCGGGTTGCCACAGGATCAGATTTTCCTCGGCTTGGATCTCTGTGCCACAGCCTGGTTCGGCCGTTTGTGCTGCGGCGGCCTGGATCTATTCACCCCCTTTGCCCGCCTCAGTTTCTATATTCACAGTTACCAGAGAAAGCCACCCTGTTTAGGTTAGTGAGGAAGGAGGAGCATTTCTTACTCCCTATTTCCTTCGGGGTTTGGTTATATATTTAGCCAATTTTTCACTCAATCATACCTTTGGGTGTATTGCGAAGCATCTGGAAGCTCCAAGTATAGGTTTTTCTGTTTCTGGTTGAAGATCTTGTTGAGTTTTGGGGGAGATTTATCGGTATCGCTTCCTACCCCGCCATTACTCTGACGTCATCCTGCTCTTCTCTTTCAAAGCAGTGGCTTGTGGAACTGAGATGTAGGCAGGAGGCAGAACATATGGGGACGAGAGATAAGGGCAAACTGACATCTTTTATGGAGGTCCTGAAGCACAGGAGCTAAGGACTGATAGAGGCTCATGTGGTACGAGGCATTGGATTCCGTCTAAATCCTCAAAGTTCCTGAAGCTGTAGCACAGTGCTTTCGAACCGGTACCACCTACCATGTTAAACATGTTGGTATATCAATCTGTTATTTGCCCTATTATTGATTTAATGTTTTTGTTCTTGTTCTAGTTAATACTATATCATTTACATGAGATTGATATACTAATTATACGGTCTCCCCCCCATACATTTAATCAAATTCATAATAATTAAAATTTAAAATGTTTATCTATGTATCACCTAAAACTACCCAGTGGTATGTATATCACACTTGGAGGAAAACTGTTCTAGAAGGGCTGAAGGTTAAGTCTATGTCTCAGAAGTCCATGAGTCTCTTTGGGAATGAGGCAGGGTATGGGGTGGAAGGGGTTTGGGATGAGTTTGTATGGGATGGAAGAGGGTAACGAGAATGCTCCTTATACATTATCAATCATTTAAGAACAGTTATGGGGCAGCTAGTAAGTGTTGAACACTTATCAAGCACCAGTAATAGTACACTCAATATATGAAACAGATAAATGGGCCAGATCTTGAAGGGCCTGGGTTATGTGATTAAGGGCTAGGGGTTTCTCTACTAGGCAGTTGGGGTCCATTGAAGAATTACAGAGTACTCAGTAGACATTTGTATATGAGAAGCATAACTGATGGGTTGCCAGACTTCATCAGCTATGGCTTCAAGATAAGGTTCTTTTCTTTTATGGGGTTTTTCTCCTCAAGCAATTTGAGTCTCCCCAAAGTATGCTTAGCTAACAGTCACCATTTCAGAGGTGTGTGGTCATATCGTACTGTCCCTTAAATGGCTTCTTCAGGTTTCTCTGCTCCTCCTGTACCTCTTTGTGACCCTACCCCATGCCTACCTTTCTTAACTCCCCATATTCAGCTAAATCTGAGCTGTGATATTGAACACTTCATAGATGTAGTTAGAAGTTAAAGAACACCAGAGTGATTTATTTTGCTTAAAAAAAAAAAAGCTACTCACAGGCTCCACCTCAAACCTCCTCAGTTCCTTGAATTCCCCACAGTGATCCGCAAACTCATTAGTCAACAGAGCCAAATATCAACAGTACAACGATTGAAATTTCTTTTGAGAGCCAAGTTTTTAAAACTTAAACTATATAGGTAAGTACACTGTTATTATAACCTGTGCGCCCGCACGTGGTGTTTTGGGAAGAGCCACATTCAAGGGGCCAAAGAGCCGCATGTGGCTCGCGAGCCACAGTTTGCCTACCCCTGCCTCAGCACATTAATCATTCTTGGGAATCTCCTGGCTTATCTACACTATTTCTGCCTAGGATCCCAATACCCTTGGCCAAGGAAGGAGAAGAGGGTCACTTCTTCACCAAAAACCTATTTAATTTCAGCCCAAGAATAAGTAGGAACATCTATAGATGTCCCCGACTTAATGATAGTTTGACTTCATGATTTTTTGACTTTATAATGGTGCAAAAGCAGTATCCATTCAGTTAAAACTGGCTAGGCTAAGCTGTGGTGATCAGTAGGTTGCATTTTCAATTTAGAGATTTTCAATTTACAGTGGGTTAATTGGGGCATAATCCCATTGTAAATTGAGAAGCATCTGAATTTCCTCGAGGGGAAACTGCCTGGAAAATAAGATTTGAGTTTTATAAGCCAGATAAGGCAAGCCTAATAGCTAATAGTACATTTAGTAAAGTTGGAGTTAAATCCTAAATGATACCGTATGTAGGATATCGACGGTTCAGCTTAAATCCATACGGGGGAAAGACTTACTCTAGATTCTAACCTAGATTAGATTTTCTCTAATTTTTCAAGGGCATGATTCTTTTAAGGGCACACTCAATTTACATTTCTAACCAGAACACTTAATATCTCAGTCTGCAGCATTTTATTAGAATTTATGTTGACTTTACAGTTTCCCTCAAAAAAAAAAAAAAAAAAAAAAAAAAAAAAAAAAAAAAGGTGGCTACTGGCTTTACCTCTGTATCTAAAGGGCCTATTATAACGCTTTTTGTAAACAAAGACAATCTACTGTGAAATTGAAATAATGTCCCCACTTCAAGCAAAAGCTCCATTACTAGCAATCACCTCCTCCCCCCAGGAATGGTCCATGTTTGGATGGGGGCCACGAAGGCTGAGGGAGGGAGGAGGCTGTTCAAGAGACAGATGACAGGACAAGAATTAAGGTGTTAGCAGTAGGACAAGGAAATGAATTCAAGAGATATTTACAAAGCATAATGCATCAAAGAAGTAGGGAGGGATGGGGGCAGGAAAAGCCCAAAGTGGAGGATTCCAAGAACAGAGGAAAGAGAATCTGGATAAAGTGAGGACACCAAAGCCAAATGTAGAAAGAGTTTCTTAGTTACATTCTCAGGCGGGAGACTAAATGCCAACACACACTTGAGGAAAAGGCTAACGATATACAAATGAAAGCACCTCGACTTAATAAAAGTTACACGAGCGTCAATATGGCTGTGGATGGAATAATTTGAAAGCAGTGGAACAAAACAGCGAAGACTCTATCTACCCTGGCAGTGTTTTAAACTGGGTCTTGCAGTAGGTAAAGAATCCAGAATTATAAGGAAGGTTGGGAATGGTATTTTGTGCTCCAAAATCTGTATCCCCTTGCTAAGAGTAAAGGCCACTTTTCCGGTCCCTCCAAGTGGGTCAATTTCGTGCCCTACATTAAGTCTCCTAATCTAGACCCTTTGTAAATCCATATTCACCACGGTGCCGTGTGTTTTGTTGCAGTCTCCAAGAAGTCAGAAAGTGACAAGCCGACTTTGAAGATAAATCGGGAACCACTAACACTTTCATCGCTCCTGGAATTGAAGCCTACCAGAACTGCGCCCGGGGAGAGCGCCTTCCGGAATGGAAGGGCCCAGCAGTGGTTTATAAAAAATACCACGGTCATTAAGTAAAAACAAACTCTTCAAGCCTCTCGCCTGGGTCTCTAGAGACTGAGAGGGCAGCAGAAGTCGCCATCCAGGGCATGTCAACCAAATAAAACCGCATTTTGCCTGATCTATTGCATGGGCTGCCTGGTCTCTCATAGGGAAGGGTCAGGCTGCGCCTAGGGTTCAGACCTTTCGCTGCACGGACCACCACGTGGATCCCGGGACCCAGCGCCTGGCCGGCCCCGCCCCCCGGCTGGGGAAAGACGAGGGGGCGTGGCCGCATCCTCCGGGGAAAAGAGCAGCCGCGACAGCCGGGAGGGCGGGCCTTTTCCCCGAGTGACGCCCCGGTTGCCCAACCCACGTCGTGATACGGGGCCGGCCTTCCTGCAGCTTCTTCCGCTTGCGGGCTGCGGCACCTGGGACATTCGCGGTGGGTCTGGGCGCTGGGAAGTCGTCCAAGATGATTAAAAAATTCGACAAGAAGGACGAAGAGTCTGGTACGCGCTGGGCTTCTGCCGCCTACACTCCGCCGCGGGGGGGGGGGTCCTTCCTCCCCACCCCCTGGCCGCCGCCACCTGCTCTCGGGGGCGTGGGCGCCGATGTGCAGGGGGCCAGTTCCGGCGGGGGCCTGCGTCTAGCCCCTCCCCCGGCAGCTGAGCCTTCCCCAGGTCGCACGCTGCAGCCCTGCGCCCCGCGCCACATCCGCCTGCTCGTTGACCCGCCCCCTCCCCTCACCCTCTCCTCCCTCTAAACCGCCGCCTACCTTTTTCTGGGCGTGCCTCCTCCAAGCGGTCTCTCCTGGCTCGCCTGGGGTGGGCTGCTCCTAGAGGCAGCCGGCGCCAGGCAGGTGGCGGAGGGAAAAGGTGTGTACGTGAGAGAGGCGAGGCTTGCCGGTAGTGTGAAGCTCCAAGTGGGTCTCAGATCCACGGCACAGTGCATGTGTACAGGAGCTTTGAGGTGTCTTGTACCTTCCAGTCTCCCTGGGAACGCTTACACTGTCTGCTCCTTGGAGGGCAAAACTGCCTCGTGGTACGTAGAACATTTCCTGCATCCCCAAGTGAGCTTGATACTTTGGTCCAGAGCAAATGGAGGAAATACCAAGTCGCCTTGCAAACAAACAGCACAAAACCCAGTGTTTCATAGCTGCTCTCGTAAGGAGTGGCAGGAGGTTGGGTTAGTAATACCTCCGTGGCCCCTTCCATCATTAAGTTTATATATGACTATCTGCTGAAGTCTTTTCTGCCTCACAGTACATGTTAGAAAGACAAAATCGTGCTCGCCTTTAGGGAACTCCCAAGGGCCCTACCACAATCTGATTAACCTTAGTTGTGTGGACCTGACATGACATGACAGGTATTTGAAACATTCACCTAGAAAACGGACAGGGGAAAGAAGACACAGACTTCAGGCAGGGTTCCTGCAATATTGTAAGATCTTACAAGAAAGTAATATTTCCAGTATCAAAATGATTCTATTTAGTGTGTGTGTATATATATGTATATATATTAGTGATGATTATCACTGTGATAGCCAAATGGTCACTTCACTTAGACGAGATATCCCAAGCATTCTATTCTGTAGGAAATAAATTTATGTAGGGAAACTATTAAAGATCTATTTTGTTTTATACTGTAGGTAGTGGCTCTAATCCTTTTCGGCATCTGGAGAAGAGTGCTGTCTTACAGGAGGTATGGCTGGGAAGTCTGTTGTGTTTCTTCTTTTCCGTTCCATTTTAGAATGGTGTGCAGAGAGCCCCTGAAATGCTGAGATCCAAAATAAGAATTCAGGAATATAACTGAGTTCAGAGAATATAGATGAGGGAAAAAGAAGAGGGCTTGCTTGTCAGAGGAGAGAGAAATGCAGACATATGCAGGCTGTGCCACATGTTGAGGATTTTAAATAACATACTACAAGAGCTGTTAGTGCAAAGTTATGGAAGGAAATTATAGATATGAAACTCATTGTAATCAAGTGATGTAGAGAAATATTGTGATTCTTACTTAACAGAGCCCACAAAATTAAAGCAGTAGACCTAAGGGAAAGGGAGAGTATAGAATAGAAAATCAAGACCCCACTTAATGCTTTATCACATACCATAATGAATTGAAAACTATAGGTAGCTAATATTATTTGGATATTGTAATTAAAATAAATAATAGTCTTTTGTTAAAGTTGATTTTTTGTAATCTGAGATAGAAAAAGTAGAAAATTTACTATATATAAACTGGTTTTTGTTCTAGGCTCGACTCTTCAATGAAACTCCCATCAACCCAAGAAGATGTTTGCATATTCTTACAAAGATTCTGTACTTGTTGAACCAGGTAAATTATTTTGATTTTTGTCAGATTTGTGTCCTGGAATAGAAATACATAATATCTAGTAAAGTACTTTCTGGAAAGTGTAATTGTTTTTTAAAATTCACTTATTTTTAAAAATCTACAATGTTTGATTAACTTAATCATATGTAAAACTTCTTGAGGACAAGGACTGTGACATATACTTATTTTTATGCATGAGGTACTAAAGCAGCTAAGCACATGATAGATTCTCAACGAGTTGAATTAAACAAATATTAGTTAATATTAAAACATGTTGTGCAGAATTGTTCAGAGGTCTTTATATGCCTCCAAAAACACAGTGAAAAACCTTAGACATGTTCTAGATCAGGGGTAGGGAACTTTTTTGGCTGAGAGAACCATGAAAGCCACATATTTTAAAATGTAATTCTGTGAGAGCCATACAACAACCTGTGTACGTTATGCATTGTCCAATAAAAATTTGGTGTTGTCCCAGAGGACAGCTGTGATTGGCTCCAGGCACCCGCAACCATGAACATGAGCAGTAGAAAATGAATGGATTGTAATACATGAGAATGTTTTATATTTTTAATGTTATTATTTTTTTTATTAAAGATTTGTCTGTGAGCCAGATGCAGCCATCAGAAGAGCCACATCCGGCTTGCGAGCCATAGGTTCCTGACCCCTGTTCTAGATAGATGTTTTACCTTTTTTAGGGGTGGGTGGGTAGTGTATAGTGATGTTTTAAAGCTTTGCTTTTAATATTCAGATTTTATATTTATTATCCTATTCCACCATTACAACAATATGATTCTGAGTTTAACCATTTGGTGCCTTCATGTCTTTTTCTGTAAATGGGGATTATGATTACTATCTGATTTATAAAGCTGTATTGATTAAATGACATAATAAATGTCAAGCATTGAGAATAGTCCTGCGTTCACATTAAGCATTCAGGAAGTTTTCATTCAGTCATTCAGCAAATATTTATTACACATCTGCAGTGTCCTATGCACTGTTTAGACACTGTGGATATAACAGACAACACCAACAAAAATATTTGCCCTCAATGAAATGGATTATGTTTGCCATCATTATTTATTTTTTTGTTGATGATTTTAAAATCTCATGAAATGTCTAGAGACTTAGAAAGTGTGATTTTGTTTCTTAGACACACACACACAACGTCCCTCTCCCTAGGGTGAACCCAGATGGTTCACCTATATCGCTAAGACAGTGGTTGGCCCTGGCCGGTTTGCTCAGTGGTAGATTGTCGGCCTGGTGTGTGCAAGTCCCAGGTTTGATTCCCAGTTAGGGCACAAGGGAGAAGTGACCATCTGCTTCTCTACCCTTCCCTCTCCTGCCCCCCCATCTCTCTCTCTCTCTCTCTCTCTCTCTCTCTCTCTCTCTCTCCCTCCCTCCCTCCCTCCCTCCTGCAGCCATGGCTCGAATGGTTCCAGCAAAGTTGGCCCTGGGCACTGAGGATGGCTCTAGGGCCTTTGCCTCAGATGCTAAAATGGCTTTATTGCGGAGCAATAGAGCAGTGGCCCCAGACAGGCAGAGCATCACCTGATAGGGGGCTTGCAGGGTGGATCCCGTCAGGGTACATGCAGGAGTCTGTCTCTGCCTCCTTGCCTCTCACTTAATTAAAAAAAAAGAAAAAGGATGATTATGGTTTCCAATTTGAATTCCATGAGAATATTTTATCTTTACTATATTCATGATGGAAGATGTCATCCAGAGACATAATAAAGATTTGTAGTCTGCAAATGAAGATTGGGCAACAAGAACATACTTTTAAATAAAGTTCGCAAAGTCATATCTCTCTGTGGTAGCATATTGGAAACATTTAAGGCATAATTTGACTTAACATAGCACACATTGTGTCCAAGTTAACTAAACTCCTTCTATAAGCAGAGTTTTGAGTAGCTGGTGTGGGTTCAGAGTAGCATATACTTTTGTATTGGCCAATAGCTCTTTGATGGGCAACTCATGTTGAAACATTTAATTATCTTGATAAGGAAGTCACCAAACCCAGGCTGAGACATAAACAGGTTTGGGAACCTTAGTTTTTCCTTTTGCCTAGATCTTAGGAGAGCTAATGGAAAAAATACTTTTAAATTGCTACTAGAATTGACATATCTCTATGTTCTCTGAGTTTTAAGTCAAGTAGGGCCTAAAGTTTTACCATTATGACTAGAAAGTACATGGAGTTCTAGATATTCAGGAAATAGTTGTGAACGAGATGGGAAATGTCTTCCTGGTGAGCAAGCTGGGTACTCCAATTGAAGCAATTGTAAATTATTGTACCTTGCCTTTCTTGTTAAACTTTCAAAGTTTTTCATCAAAATTGGCTTATTCTTAGGCCCATGACAAATAGAGTGAAGACTAATTACATTCTGTGTAAACTTTGGAGTTCTGAAAGTGATTGGGCCGTACATTTTATAGGATTGCTTTAATGAAAACATTAAATATTGAAATGGTAATGTTTCAGGTGGCTTGTGATCTGCAATGTTTAGACTATAAGTGAAATAGATTATTTAACATCTTGTTATGCCAAAAAAAAAAAAAAAAGAAAGAAAGAAAGAAAAAGAAAAAGTTCCCAGGTCAGCAGCGTTCTCATTACTGGGGGAGCTAGTTAGAAATGTAAAATTTCAGGCTTCAGCCCAGAGCCACGAGTCAGAATCTGCATTTTTTGGCAAATACCTTAGCTGATTTATTGAGCACATTAAGTTCTGATCTGCATGTTTTTAGGGGCTCAAGCCAATATATTGAGATCTATTAGCGTCCTCGTAAGCCTTTTATATTAACAAATCTGGTTCCTGCCTTTTTAGTGGGTTCCTTTATGTTTTCTGTATTCCTGATTGTTCTTTACAGTTTAATCTCTGCTACGCTTCTGTGCGAATGTTAGGCTTCGTGCTGGGCATTGGATTATAGAAAGGTGTAAGGTATGATCTCTGCTCGTAGGCAGTGTAACAAGAACATTGCAATCTGATTAGGAACTCCACTTTCTATCTTTTTCTCCCTCCTTGTAAATCACAGCTTTTCAGGGAAATTAAAACATTTCCTGCTATAAAGGTTAGAGCCCACTATTCTAGCATGGTGTGTGATATCGAATTATTTTAAATAAGGAGTAGATAAATGGCTGTTCCAGGAACATAGCACAAAGGCAATATTTTACAAGTAGATTTTTCCCCTCCCTGCATTCTAAAAGAATTTTGCAGAAATAAAGAGAAAGAGCCTTCATTGTTGTTTTAAATTTTACTTAGGGTGAACACTTTGGAACTACGGAAGCCACAGAAGCCTTCTTTGCAATGACTCGATTGTTTCAATCTAATGATGTAAGTCTTTTTTTTTTTTTTTAATTTCTTTTAGGTTGAAAAGCTGCATTTATTTGTTTTCCTTGGGGGAACTTAGAGTGTTCCAAATTAGGGAAGGTTGCTTGAAATGTTTAAATTACTTAAACATTGTTTATTTTCATAAAGTGTTCATTAAAGGACATATGAAAATCAAAGAATGTAAGCGTGTAGTACAAAGCTTCGCCCACAGATCCACCATGTGGCTCACAAACTGTTACTACCCAGTGTCTGGCGTGACTCTGCAGAAGGGGACCAGTATGGAAGTCAGCAGACATAGCTCCCGCTCTCTGTCCTTAATCAAGGATCTGGTGGGCCAGGGTTTGCTGTTGGTTAGCGGGGCTGGCCGTTGAGAAGAGTTGGATACACAGTGGGAAAGGGGATGTGGAGGGGGGGGGAAAGAAGAGTGAGGACAAACGAAGGCTGCCGGCACCTCTGCATCTGTGTTTCATTACCGTAGACCACCCTGACTTTCACAGCTTGGTGGGGGCTGCTTCACTCCTGTCTTCTAATGTGGTGCACACTCCTCCTTTGCCCGGCACTAGCGCACAAACACACAGGGAAGGGGAGGCTGGAATAGCTGTTTTCCAGCTTTCTGTTGACATATATTGTCCAAATCTTTCAGTCCACTTGGTATGTAGTGTGTGTCATCACAGGCCACGTTTTTTTTTGCCTGACCCCCACGACCTCCTGGGATGTGAGTCTGATTATGTGTCTAGATAATGAGAAATGTTGGGGTGTCCTCAGGAACGTCAGCAGTTCCTTGTAAGGCAGCTGTCTCAGGGAAGGCCATTACACATTCTCCAGGCAAAGGAAGATGACTTAACTCAGACAGGATGAAGAGGTACTTCTACTTGCAAAGGAGACTTGGTGGAATTTAGGGGTTGTTTGGGGTGGTCAGCATTGTTGCAATCTGCCCATATGTCCCCATTCCAGTTTTCAGGGCCTCAGCTACCCCCCCAGCCAAGGTCCTAACTTTAACATAAGATGCCCTGCAAAGGTGTGAATTGAGTTTGCATTGTAACTCAGCCTGCAGGAGATGCTTTTTAGCAATCTCAGCCCTGTGTCCACAGGACAGAGGCTTTCTATTAAGGCAGTATAGAAGATTTGTAGTTACCCTGACCTTGAGCTGTGAATTTAAAACTCCAAGTTTATCCTTCTCTTTTACTAACTTCTTCAGTGTACTTAGAAGCAACTAACCCATTATACAACTAATTTTTTTTAAGAGAAAGAGAGAGAGAGAGATGAGAAGCATCAGCTCATAGTTGTGACACTTTAGTTGTTCATTGATTGCTTCTCATATGTATCTTGACCAGGGGGCTCCAGCCGAGTCAGTGACCCCTTGCTCAAACCAGTGACTCCTTGCTCAAGACATCTTCGACCCTGGGCTTAAAGCCAGCGACTTTTGGGCTTAAGCCAGTGACCATGGGACCATGTCAATGATCTCACGTTCAAGTCTGTGACCTCGCACTCAAGTTGGTGAGCCCGCGCTCAAGCTGGATAAGCCTGCTCTCAAACTGGCGACCTCAGGGTTTCAAACCTGGGACTGCAGCACCCCAGGTCAATGCTCTGTCCACTGTGCCACCACTGGTCAGGCTATACAACTAATTTTTACAAAAATGCTCTATGGTAGCAACTACTGAGTTACCCAGACCTTGTTTCTGTAGGTATTTTATTTAAATTAAAAAAATTTATTTTTGTTTTATTGATGAGAGAGAGAATGACAGTATTGTTCCACTTATTTATGCATTCACTGGTTGATTCTTTATGTGCCCTGACAGAATTGAATCCATAACCTTCTCATATTGGGATGACACTCTAACCAACTAAGCTACCCGGCTAGGGCTTCTGTAGGTTCTTGATTACACTTGTCTACTGTTAATAATTTAAGTATTTTGCCACTTCATTCCATGCACTACTAGTGTCCCCTTTATCACTGGAAACAAAGTCATTAATGCCTTTTATCAATTCAGAGGAGCAATTTCAGATTCATATCCTCAACGTACTATTTCCCTTCAATCACTCCCTGTACCAAAAATTCAGGGCTTAATCAGGGAAGCAGAAGCACTATGATTATTATAGAATTATTATTAAAGAAATTAGATGAGAATGTTAGGCATTCCAAACTGCTAGATGGGGCCAAGGGGAAGGACTGTTATAAAAATTGTGGAGGGCTGTTGCTTCTTTGTGTCTCTGTGAATTTGTAGTGCAGGTATGTGGTTGCTGTCGCTCAGAGGGCTGGCAGTGGAGAGGCAGAACTGGACATAGAGCAGGGAAGAGGATGCAGAGCAGGGAAGGAACAGAGTGAGGACAGACTCGAAGCCCCTAGCACAGAGGTTGCATTAAGAAGGCATTAGACAGTTTTCTAGGAAATGAATTGTGGAAATGTAGGATTCTTGAACAGGACAAATGGCCTCTTGAAGTTAGTGGTCATGAAATTAAAGTATGACCAGGTAGCATGTGAATGTCTTTCTCCAGTTACAGGCTTCCAGTTAATAGAATGGTTAGGGTTGTGATTTTGCCTGGTTAGTAAACAGAAGGAGGAGCAAGGAAGTTGAGTAATTGAAATGTTGACTATGGAATCTATGCCTGTTAGGAGGCAAGTAAGAACAGGGGCTCACAGATACAATAAAAATTGATAGGATCAATGGGTATAGGTTATGATGGAGGGAAAAGAGTTGGGTTAGAGCAGTGGTTCTCAAATTTTTTGAAGTTGGGGCACATTTAAAATCCTACAAAAAATTGTAGGCGCAGTATATATAAATTTCTGAGAAATGTTATAATAATTAAGTCAAATATTAAAAAAGATATAAAGTCCAAGTGTGCTTTTATGGTAATTAAATGAAATAAATACAACAAAATTAAATTTATTCTGACATTAAAAAACATTTTTATGTTACATTTTTTGTTATGCTTTTTAGAATTTGTAAAAAAGAGGGGTTAAAAAATTTTAAAAAATGACAAAAAAGTTATCTTTTTATATAGATAGATACATTCTTAGTAAGATTTAGTAAATTCGGCAGGTCCTGGCATGAATGTGTTAAGTTTTTTCATTCTTGTGTTTATGAGAAACGTGAGCCTGATGTGTCCTAGTGATTTCTTCAATGTTTGGGCATATATTTGAAAGGCAAACTCATTTCCTCATCAATACATTGAAGAATTCCTCTCTTTTTACTCTTAATTGTGTTGAGTGCAGAAAACCCCCACCATACATATCATCTTAACTTTACACCAAACAAAGGATAGAAGAAACTTGCCTCCAGTCTTTCCGAGGAACATGGAGTAGTGTAAACAATCCAGCACCACAGCTTAACAGCTTTTTGCAACCTAATCAGGCAAGTGAGGTGGGAGGTTGAGCAGACTGTCAGTTTACTGCCAATTCCCCATACCTGTCCCCCAAAAATCTAAACTCCAAAAACCCTGTTGGTCTTTTGGTCCCCAACAGGCACATATTTCTTTGAAATACCATAGGGCGCACCCGGAAATCTTCTAGGGTGCACCAGTGCACTCTGGCGCACACTTTGAGAACCACTGGGTTAGAGTCAGGAGTGGTGCTTGGAGAGTGAAAAGCTGGAAATGAGATTACGAAAGGGATACTGCTGTTGGTAAAGGCTATGACAATGGAAATCGGTGATTGCAGCAGGAAGGAGGACAGGATCATTGAAGAAGACGAGATAAATTCTGAAAAATGGGCAGTTTTAATATTGTCTCTATGGATAGTAACATCACCAGTAATTATTAGTAGGCCAATATTGGAGGCAGTGATAGTGAACAAGGTAGTAATATTTTTAAAAAATAAAGGAAGTAACCTTGATTTATATATGGAACCAGGGATGGTGGCAGGTGATACAGTCTAATGGCATAAGCTTTGAAGCCAGAGTTTTTAGGGAAGAAGGAGGTACAGTGAAAGAAGGCAGTAGAGTGATTTTGAAAAGGCAGTGATGATGGACTCGAACAGCTTCCCCACCCGGAGGTCTGGTGGATGAGGGTTCTAGAGAAAACAGCCACCGTTTGAGAAGGCTGCAGGGGAATCCTCGGGGGGAAGCCAGGTTTCAGGTAGAGAAATGGTGGGACCCATTCTCACCTGAAGAGTTAAGGATAGTAGGGATTTTGCCGATGACAGTGTCAGAGAATGTGACGGAGGGGGTTGGGTTTGATGGAAGGATAGAAGCGGAAGTCAGATGAGGTGCTATACCCAGCCTCATGGTGAAGAGTAATGACCAGGATATTTTGGGGTTTTTTCTGTAATGATTGAGGTAAGTAAACATGTACAGCACAGTATTATTTTTCCAGTGGTCCCTGAGGCAGGGTGTGACTCATTGGGGGAGGGGAGTTGGGGATTTGCCAGTAGCCTGTGGAGCCCCTTCCTTTCCTAGAGGCTGAGCACTCTGGAGGTTGATGGCCTCCTGCCCATGTTTATGTTTACATATTACATATGTCTGCATTCCTAATCTAGATGTAGGATTTTTCTGTGTTTTAAAATAAACTAGAAATGGTATCATCTTTATATTATTTTGCAATTTAAAGAATTAATATATTTTTAAGATCTATCCACATGCGGCAATTACTTCTGCTTTGTTCAGTGTCACTGCTGAATGGGACCCTAATGTGTGGCTATCCAGCATTCCTACTTGTTTATCCCTCTTCCATTGACAGGTATTTGAGGTGTTTGCACTTTGTGCTATTCCAAATGCTATTACACAAAATGTTTATGTACAGTTTTTCTAGGGTAGGTAGCCTACAAGTGGAATTTCTAGACAGTGGTAGCTATTCGATCTGGTCAAATGGATCTTTAAAGAGTTGGACTAACCTACACAGACTGCTCCAATTCCTCACCTGCTCCTGATGATAATTCCTTATTATCAGGCTTAAAGTATCAATATTTGTCACTTGGAAGAATGTGGGATGACGTCTCTTTGTGGTTTTAATTTGTTTTCATGATCATGCTGAACTTGTAACTCTTTTTTCTGTGTTTAGTGGCTGTTGTTCTTTCCTCTTCTGTCCATTGTCTGTTCATATTTTTTGCTTATATTACTCCTATGGATTTGTAAGTTTAAATTTTTTTTATTTTACTCTTTTCAGAAAGTGACTTTTACTGAGTATAACTGATATACAATAAAATTCATCCATTTTAAATGTACAATTTAGTGAGTTTTGACCAGTGTATAGTCATGGAACCATACTCATGATAAAGAAACTTTTCATCACCCCAGAATGTGTCCCTGTAACCCTTAGTTATCTTTCTCCTCCCTCAACCCCAGCACCTGGCAATCACTGATCTACTATCTGACAACATAGTTTTGCATTTTCTAGAATTTTATTTAAATTTAATCACATGGTATATAGCCTTTTATGTCTTTTTTCACTTAGTTTATAGACTTTGAGATTAATTCAAGATTTTGTGTGTATCAGTAGTTTGTTTATGTTTATTGTTGAGTAGCATTCCATAGTGTGGAGGCACTCTAATTTATTTATCCAGTCGCAACTTGATGGGTTGTTTTCAGTTTATGGATATTATGAATCAAGTTGTTAAAAATATTTAAGTACAAATTTTTGTGTGGATGGACCTGTGTTTTTAGTGTTTGGTTAATATATAGAAGTAGCATCGTTGGGTTTGTTGGTTTGTATTAATGACAAAAGTATTAAGTGTATATTAAGCAAATATATGCAAATATATGCTTTTAGCCATCTGTATATCTTTTTTGGTAAAGTGTTTGCTCAAATATTGTATTTATTTTTTAAAATCAGGTTGTTTGTGTTTTTATTGAGTTGTACCGTTCTTTATATTTTCTGGATAAAAGACCTTGATCAGATAGGTATTTTGTAAATATTTCCTCCCAGACTGTGGCTTGCCTTTTTTCCTTCACTTACCACTGCAATCTTATTTTTAGGTGTAATTTATATACTGTAAAAGTCATCCTTTTTAGGTTATTTTATGAGTTTTTACAAATGCACACAGTATCATCATCACTACTGCAGTCAAGATTTAGAACATTTTTGTCCCTCTGACGGGTACCCTGGCTCAGTGTATGATTTGTTATTCATTTTGTCCTCAGTCCTGGGCAACCACTAATCTCTCTTCTTTCCTTGTAGTTTTTCCCTTTCCAGGAAGTTGTCAGAATGATACCAACTTGATGCCTTTTGAATCTTTTTTTTCAGGCATGTAGCATAATGAATTTGAGATTGGCCTATGTTATTGTTTGTATCAGTACTTGACTCCTTTTTATTTCATTGTATTATTTATTTTGTTGTATGGCTGTACCTTAAGGTATCTGTGTACCAGTTGAAGGATATTTAGTTTCTTACCAGTTTTTGTTACCAGATGATGAATATAGTTGCTATAAACATTCATATACAAATTTTTGAATGTAAGTTTTTATTTCTCTGGGGTAATACCTACGAGTGGGATTGCTGGGTCAGATGATGGCTATATGTATATAAGAAACTGATAACCCATTTTTCAAAGTGATTGCAATTCCCACCATCACTATATGGAAGTTCTAGTTGCTCTGCATTCTGGCCAGCACTTGGTATTATGATATTGTCCTTCTTTCTGTTTTTTAATTTTAGCTATTCTGATAGATGTGTAGTATCTCATTATAGTTTTTTTAAATTTTATTTTAGATTTTTTTGTCAAGTGATAGAGACAGACAGACTGGAAGGGGGATGAGAAGCATCATCTTATAGTTGCAGCACTTTAGTTGTCCATTTATTGCTTCTCATATGTGCCTTGAAGGCGGGGTGGGTGCCAGCTGAGCCAGTGACTCCTTGCGCAGGCCAGCGACCAATGGATCATATCTATGATCCCACACTCAAGCTGGCAACCTGGCACTCAAGCCAGATGAGCCTGCACTCAAATCGGAGACCTTGGGGTTTCGAACCTGGGACCTCAACATTCCAGGTCGACACTCTATCCACTGTGCCACTGACTGGTCAGGCTCTTTGTAGTTTTGATTTGCATTTTCCAAATGACTAATGACCTCAAAACATCTTTTCATGAGCTTTATTTGCCTTCATATGTCTTCCATGGTGAAGGATCTGTTGGTATCCTTTGCCCACTTTGAATAATTTGTTTGTATATTTCCTTATTATTGAATTTTGAGAGATCTTTATGTATTCTGGATACAAATCCTTTATTAGATATGTTCCCCAAGTATTTTCTCCTAGTCTGTGGCTTTAAAAAAATTTTTTTATTTTCTTAGTCTTTCAAAGAGCAGAAATTTTACATTTTGAGAAGTCTGGTTCATCAAATTTTTTTCTGTTATAGGTTGTTTTTCTGATGAGTATCATAGAAATCTTTTTTTTTTTTTTCAGAGACAGAGAGAGAGTCAGAGAGAGGGATAGACAGGAACGGAGAGAGATGAGAAGCATCAATCATCAATTTTTTGTTGCGACACCTTAGTTGTTCATTGATTGCTTTATCATATGTGCCTTGACTATGGGCCTTCAGCAGACCAAGTAACCCCTTGCTCGAGCCAGTGACCTTGGGTCCAAGCTGGTGAGCTTTGCTCAAACCAGATGAGCCCACGCTTAAGCTGGTGACCTTGGGGTGTCGCACCTGGGTCCTCCGCATCCCAGTCCAACGCTCTATCCACTGTGCCACCGCCTGGTCAGGCTCATAGAAATCTTGACGTAACTTGGGAAAGGAGAGGGGGTGAGGGAGAGAGAAAGGGAGGGAAGAAGGAAGGACAGGAGATAGTTCCCCAGGGACCTGTGGAGGGCCCCCCTTGAATCTTTGAATGAGAACTGATTCATGCATATGTCACAGGAAACTACCCAAGACCAAAGAATCACCATAACACCAGGCTGACAGTGGTTCATATTTCTACCAGCGAGAGTGGAAAGATGTGTTGTCTGGTATGGTTCTCAGTAGGGTATCACCTCAGTAAAGGCAATGTATTAGCCTTAGACTGAAGCTTTAAAACTTAAAAGCAAGGCTGGAAAGTGAAAAACTGATCTCAGGTCACTTCACGACAGATTGGACAATATATACAATACTGTGTTAAAAAAAAAAGGTACAACAATATTCAGCACCTTAACAACATAAGCTTCACATTCAACATGCAATAAAAAAATTATCCATAATCAGGAGACAAATGGATCAACAGACACGAACCCAGAAATGATAAAGAGAACGGATGTGCCAGTAAGGACATTAAAAGAATTGTTATCGATATTGTCTAGATGCTTGAAAGACTACAGAGTGAGGAGCAAATCAGGACATCCAGAGAGACCCAGAATTAAAAAGAAAACTATCTGTTATGAAAAATACACTGCATGGGGTTAATTGCAGATTAAACTCTGCAGGTGGCAAATTGGTGCATTTGAAGATAGATAGAAACTATGTAAAATGAAACAGAGAAAAGCCTGAATAAAGGTAAGCAGAGCAACAGCAGCAGCATCAGGAGTAATAGTTTCAAAGTTCTATTAGTGGTTAGCCTAGATACAGGTGTCCTCAAACTATGGCCCGTGGGCCACATGCGGCCCCCTGAGGCCATTTATCTGGCCCCCCACTGCACTTCTGGAAGGGGCACCTCTTTCATTGGTGGTCAGTGAGTGGAGCACTGTATGTGGCGGCCCTCCAATGATCTGAGGGACAGTGAACTGGCTACCTGTGTAAAAAGTTTGGGGACCCCTGAAGTTTGGCCTAGAAATTGCAACATGGATTTTTGACTTAATGAAATCTATTTATCTTTATCTTTTACCTGTTCATGGAAATTTGAGAACCTTAGAATACTTACTACTTTTATGTATGTGAGTATATAAACATATATATATATTTATGTATCATAACATTGATTTCTGTTATTCATGCAGATTTACCCATGCCTACCACCTTAAGAAAAAAGGATTTTATATTTTTAGAGCACTTTCAGGTTCCCAGCAAACATAAGAAGAAGGTACAGAGATTATACTCTATACCAGGGGTTGGGAACTTTGGCTTGCAAGCCAGATGTAGCTCTTTTGATGGCTGCATCTGGCTCACAGACAAATCTTTAATTAAAAAAATAACATTAAAAATATAAAACATTCTCATGTATTACAATCCATTCATTTCATTTTCTACCGCTCATGTTCATGGTTGCGGGTGGCTGGAGCCAATCACAGCTCTCCTCTGGGACAACACCAAGTTTTTATTGGCTAATGCATAACGTACACGGGTTATTGTATGGCTCTCATGGAGTTACATTTTAAAATATGTGGCGTTCATGGCTCTCTCAGCCAAAAAGATTCCCGATCCCTGCTCTATATACTCCCTGATCCCTCACTGCACAGCCTCCCCATTATCAACATTCCCTGAAGTGGTACATTTGCTGCAACTGATGAACCTGTAATTGATACGTCATAGTCACCCAGAGTCCACAGTTCATATTGGTGCTCAGTCTTAGTGTTTGTACATTCTATGGGTTTGGACAAATGTGTGATGACATGCATCTGTTATTAAAATAGCAAACAGAGCATTTTCAGTGCCCTAACAATCCTTCCTACTCAACCTAACTCCATCCTGTCCCCCCCAAACCCCTGGCAACTTGGAGTCTTTTTAACGTATCCATAGTTTTGCCTTTTCTAGACACCACTTTGTTGGACTCCTACAACTTATAGCCTTTGCAGACTGCCATCTTTCACTTGCTAATTAATATGCATTTAAGTTTCCTCCATGTCTTTTCATGTCTTGGTTTTTCACTTATTTTTAGTGCTGGCTCCTATTCTGTAGTCTGGATGTAGCACAGTTCCTCCGTTCACCTACTAAAGGATATCTTGGTTCCTCCCAACTGCTGGTGATTATGAATAAAGCCGCTGTAAACATCCTTGTGCAGGTTTTTGCATGGACATAAGTTTTCAGCTCCTCTGGGTAAATTCCAAGGGGCACTATTGCTGGGTTGTATGGTAATAGTATCTTTAGTTCCTAAGAAACCACCAAAATATCTTCCCAAGTGACTGTACCATTTTTATTTCCACCAACAATGGAAATTCATTCTTCCTAGACTTGAGATTCTTAATCCTATGCTAGTAAGACCCTAGCCTTGTATTCCTGTGGCTAGGAGTTGTTTGTTTTTCCATTTTTGGCACCTGTCAGTTGCCCTTCATTTTGTCCTTGACTACATATTTAAATTTTTGTTCCTATTTTATTTAGCATTTCTGTGTATTTGTTTAAGCAATATGGTTTAGTACAGGGGTCCCCAAACTTTTTACACAGGGGCCAGATCACTGTCCCTCAGACCGTTGGAGGGCTGTACTATAAAGAAAACTATGAACAAATCCCTATGCACACTGCACATATCTTATTTTAAAGTAAAAAAACAAAATGGGAACAAATACAATATTTAAAATAAAGAACTTACTTTAAAATAAGATATGTGCAGTGTGCATAGGGATTTGTTCATAGTTTTCTTTATAGTCCAGCCCTCCAACGGTCTGAGGGACAGTGATCTGGCCCCTGTGTAAAAAGTTTGGGGACCCCTGCTCTAGATGTTGTTCAGTATCAGTGAATCAGTTACTTGTATTTAGGAAATAGTACTGTGAATATTTTCTCATCCAGATATATTTTTTTTAATTTTTAAATTTTATTTAGAAAATTAACTTTAAGAGGGTGACATTGATCAAAAAGAATACATAGGTTTCAGGCAAACATTTTTATACCATTTGAACTGTTAATTATGTTGTATACCCATCACCCAAAGTCAGATCATTTTCTGTCACCTTATATTTGTCCCTCTTTATACCCTTCTCGCAACCCTCTCACCCCCTTCACCCACTCTCCCTTCCCCCTGGTAACCACTTCACTTTTATCTATGTTAATGAGTCTCAATTTTATATCCCACCTGTGTGTGAAATCATACAGTTCTTAGCCTTTCTTGATTTACTTATTTCATTCAGTATAACATTCTCAAGGTCCATCCATGTTGTCATAAATGTCACTATGTCATCATTTCTTATGGCTGAGTTGTATTACATTGCATACTGGACATCTTCTTTATCCAATCCTATATCAAGGGTTCATCTTCACTAGCTATTCAAGAAATGCAAATCAAAACTACAATGAGATACCACCTCATACCTATTAGATTGGCTATTATCAACAAGACAGGTAATAACAAGTGTTGGAGAGGCTGTGGAGATAAAGGAACCCTCATTCACTGCTGATTGGAATGTAAATTAGTGCAACCATATGGAAGAAAGTATGGTGGTTCCTCAAACAATTAAGCATAGAGCTACCATATGACCCAGCAATCCCTCTACTGGGTATCTATCCCCAAAACTCATAAACATTGGTATGTAAAGAGACATGCAGCCCCATGTTCATCGCAGCACTATTCACAGTGGCCAAGACATGGAAACAATCATCCAGATATTTTTGAAAGGACTTTTTGGGTGGATAAGAATCTTTTGTAAGAATAACTTTCTAAATATATCTATTTGGGGACCTCACTTCAGTTTAAAAACCATTTTCTTAGGAATAACCTGTTGCCTTTTATAAATAATTTCAGCAAATATTGAGAAGAATGTGCTACCTTACCATCAAAGAAATGGCTAACATCTCTGAGGACGTGATCATTGTCACAAGCAGGTATGTGAATGGTCAAAACCTAGGGTGGGATACATATATATTTAGTGGAATATTTGTTGTTTTTCTGATATTAATTTTACTTGTTTGACTTTAAGAAAGCCAATAGTAATTTAAAAGAATATAATGTCTTAAAGCATTTTTTTCTGAAATGTGGTGTTGGTATGTAAAAACCATCCCTGTTTAATAACATGAACAGTGAAGAAAAGACAATGCTATCAGATGATTATTACATTTTAAATGTTTATGAAAGAATATAAACAAAACTAAAACGTGATATGCTGCAATAAAATATAAGTATATCAAAATGTTTCTAATAATAGAAAGAACTCCTATATTTCAAAAAATTTCAAGTGAGGCCCTGGCCCATTGGCACCTTGAATAGAGCGTCAGCCCAGTTTATGGATGTCCCAGGTTTGATTCCTGGTCAGAGCATAGAAGAGGAGCCACCATCTGCTTCTCTTCTGGTCCCTTTTCCCCTTCTCTCTCCCTCCCTTTCCCCCTTCTTTCTCTCTCTCTCTCTCTCTCTTTCCCCCTTCCTCTCTCTTCCCTTCCTGCAGCCAGTGGCTTGGTTGGTCTGAGCGTCTGCCCCCTGCCACTGAGGATAGGTTGGTTGATTCTAATGCGGGGTCTCCTCCTCTATCTCTCCTCCTCTCACTTAAAAATCAATTTCAAGTTATAATTCATAAAATAACCAACATAAAGGGTCTAAATACTTTTAAATAGTCATCTTCACTAGTAACCAGAAAATGTAAATTAACTCGAGAATGAGTTAATGATATTTTTACACATCAAATTGGCTAAAAAGAAAAGAGGCAGTCAGTATTAGTAAGAGAAACAGCAGTCAGTACTGCTATTTTGTATCTAGAAAGAAGGTAGAATAATAAATTGATTTAGTTTCCTAGAAGCAGTTTGGCAGCTTTTGTTAAATGTTTGAAAGGGTTTATCCCTTTTGATCAGTAAGGCCTCATCTATGCAACAATGCTCAGAAGATAATCAGAGAAAGCCCAGAAAGACTTGTATGCAGTGATTTTCACTGCAGCACTGTCGACACCAGCAAAAAGCGTAAAACAACCCTAATGTCTACCATCATTAAAAATTATGTAATAAAACATTATTCATAATCAGACTTTAAATTTTTCAAAAATATTTTTGAAACATCTTTAATGTGGAAAAATGCTGATTGAGATTTGGATTTAAGTCAGTTCATTCTTTTTTTTAATTGATTTTAATTTATTGTGTTTACATAGATTCTAGTGTCTCCTCGAATGCTCCCCCCCCCATATTCCCCTGAACATCTCCCTTGCTCCCCTGGCCACAGCGTCCTCCCCCCTTCCCTTCAGATTTATCCTATCCTCTCATCCCCTTTTCCTCTGTCCTCTTTTCCTTTGGTCCTTTTGATCCCTCCTCTGTCTCAATTCCATTCTTCAGTTCACATTGTTCACTGGATTCCTCAAATGAGTGAGGTCATATAATATTTTTCTTTCTCTACCTGGCTTATTTCATTTAATATAATAGTTTCCAGGTCCATTCATGTTGTCACAAAAGGTACGATTTCCTTCTTTTTCATGGCCCCATAGTATTCCATAGTATATATGTACCACCGCTTTTTAATCCTCTCGTCCACTGATGGACACTTGGGCTGTTTCCAGATCTTGGCTATTGTAAACAATGCTGCCATAAACATGGGGGTGCATTTCTTTTTATTGAATCAGTGATATGGTGTTCTTGGGATATATTCCTAAAGTGGATGGCTCGGTCAAAGGGCAGTTCCATTTTTTTAAAATTTAATTTATTTTGTTTACATAGATTGTAGTGTTGCCTCGATTGCATCCCCCTCCCCCATATTCCCCTCAACATATGCTTTGCCCCCTTCCAACAGTTCCCTCCCCCCTTCCCTTCAGGTTTAATTCTGTTCCTTAGTTCACATTGTTCCTTGGATTCCTCAAATGAGTGAGGTCATATGATATTTTTCTTTCTCTACCTGGCTTATTTAATTTAAAATAATAGTTTCCAGGTCCACCCATGTTGTTGCAAAAGGTAATATTTCCCTCTTTTTCATGGCCCCATAGTATTCCATAGTATATATGTACCAAAGCTTTTTAATCCACTCGTCCTCTGACAGACACTTGGGCTGTTTCCAGATCTTTGCTATTGTGAACAATGCTGCCATAAACATGGGGGTTGCATTTCTTTTTTTTGAGTCAGTGATATGGTGTTCTTGGGATATATTCCTAAAAGTGGGATGGCTGGATCAAAAGGCAGTTCCATTTTTAATTTTTTGAGGAATCTCCATACTGTTTTACACTGTACCAGTCTGCATTCCCATCAGCAGTGCAGGAGGGTTCCCCTTTCTCCACATCTTCCCCAGCACCTATCATGTGTTGTTTTGTTAATGAGCGCCATTCTGACTGGTGTGAGGTGATATCTCATTGTGGTTTTAATATGCATTTCTCTAATGATTAGTGATGTTGAACATTTTTTCATCTGTCTGTTGGCCATCTGTATGTCCTCTTTGGAGAAGTGTCTATTCATTTCTTTTGCCCATTTTTGGATTGGATTGTGTATCTTCCTGGTGTTGAGTTTTACAAGTTCTTTATAAATTTTGATTATTAACCCCTTATCAGACGTATTGTTGAATATGTTCTCCCATTGTGTGGTTTGTCTTTTTATTCTGTTCATACTGTCTTTAGCTGTGCAAAAGCTTTTTAGTTTGATATAGTCCCATTTGTTTGTCCTTTTATTTCATTTGCCCATGGAGATAAATCAGCAAATATATTGCTGCGAGAGATGTCGGAGAGCTTACTGCCTATGTTTTCTTCTAAGATGCTTATGGTTTCACGGCTTACATTTAAGTCTTTTATCCATTTTGAGTTTATTTTTGTGAATGGTGTAAGTTGGTGGTCTAGTTTAATTTTTTTGCAGGTAGCTGTCCAATTTTCCCAGCACCATTTGTTAAAGAGGCTATCTTTACTCCATTGTATGCTCTTACCTTCTTTGTCAAATATCAGTTGTCCATAAAGGTGTGGGTTTATTTCTGGGTTCTCTGTTCTATTCCATTGATCTATATGCCTGTTCTTATGCCAGTACCAAGCTTTTTTTTTTTTTTTTTTTTTTGCAGAGACAGAGTCAGAGTGAGGGATAGATAGGGACAGACAGACAAGAACAGAGAGAGATGAGAAGCATCAATCATCAGTTTTTCGTTGCGACACCTTAGCTGTTCATTAATTGCTTTCTCATATGTGCCTTGACTGTGGGCCTTCAGCAGACTGAGTGACCCCCTGCTCAAGCCAGTGACCCTGGGTCCAAGCTGGTGAGCTTTGCTCAAACCAGATGAGCCCATGCTCAAGCTGGCGACCTCGGGGTCTCGAACCTGGGTCCTCCACATCCCAGTCCGACGCTCCATCCACTGTGCCACCTCCTGCTCAGGCACAAGCTTTTTTGAGTACAGTGGCCTTGTTCCATATAAATTTTTGGAATGTATGTTCTATATCTTTGAAGTATGTCATTGGTATTTTAATTGGTATTGCATTGAATTTATAAATTGCTTTGGGTAATATAGACATTTTAATGACATTCATTCTTCCTATCCATGAACATGGTATATGCTTCCACTTTTTTGTATCTTCCTTGATTTTTTTTATCAATGTTTTATAATTTTCCGAGTACAAGTCTTTAATCTCCTTGGTTGGATTTACTCCTAAGTACTTTATTTTTTTTGTTGCAGTAGTGAAGGGGATTGTTACTTTAATCTCTCTTTCTGACAGTTCATTGTTGGTGTATAAAAATGCCTCTGATTTCTGAGTATTAATTTTATATCCTGCCACCTTGCTGAATTAATTTATCAGGTCCAGTAGGTTTTTGACTGAGATTTTAGGATTTTCTACATATAATATCATATCATCTGCAAATAATGATAGTTTGTCTTCTTCTTTTCCAATTTGGATGCTTTTTATTTCTTCTTCTTGTCTGATTGCTGTGGCTAGGACTTCCAGGACGATGTTGAATAAGAGTGGTGAAAGGGGGCACCCCTGCCTTGTTCCTGATCTTAAGGGGATTGCTTTTAATTTTTGCCCATTGAATGTGATGTTGGCTGTGGGTTTGTCATAGATGGCCTTTATCATGTTGAGGTATGTTCCCTGTATTCCCACTTTGCTGAGAGTTTTGATCATAAATGGATGCTATATTTTATCAAATGCTTTTTCTGCATCTATTGAAATTATCATGTGGTTTTTCTCCTTTCTTTTGTTTATGTGATGAATCACATTGATTGATTTGTGAATATTGTACCAGCTTTGCCTCCTCAGAATAAATCCCACTTGATCATGATGTATGATTTTTTCATATATTGCTGGATTTGGTTTGCTAATATTTTGTTGAGGATTTTAGCATCTAAATTCATCAGGGATACTGGCCTATAATTTTCTTTCTTTGTGTTGTCTTTGCCTGGTTTTGGAATCAGAATTATGCTTGCCTCATAAAAGGAGCTTGGAAGTCTTCCTTCCTCTTGAATTTTTTGAAATAGCTTGAGAAGGATAGGAGTTAGTTCTTCTTTGAATATTTTGTAGAATTCACTTGTGAAGCCATCAGGCCCAGGACTTTTCTTTGTTGGGAGTTTTTTGATAACTGTTTCAATCTCATTTGTTGTAATCGGTTTGTTTGGGTTTTCTGATTCTTCCAGATTGATTTTTGAAAGATTATGTTTCAAGGAATTTGTCCATTTCACCTAGGTTGTCTAATTTTTTGGCATACAGTTCTTCATAGTATTTTCTTACAATCCTTTGTATTTCTGTTGTGTCAGTTGTTATTTCTCCACTCTCATTCTAATTTTATTTGAGTCCTCTCTCTTTTTTTCTTGGTGAGTCTGGTCAAAGGTTCATCAATCTTGTTTACCTTTTCAAAGAACTAGCTCTTGGTTTCATTGATCCTTTGTATTGTTTTTTTTTTTAACCTCTATGTCATTTATTTCTGCTCTGATCTTTATTATTTCTTTTCTTCTACTATCTCTGGACTTGACTTGCTATTCTGTTTCTAGTTCTTTTAGATGCAGGGTTAAGTTGTTTATTTGAGCTTTTTCTAGCTTTCTAAGGTATGCTGCAATGCTGTGAATTTCCCTCTCAGTACTGCCTTTGCTGTGTTTTATAAATTTTGAGTTGTTACGTGCTCATTATCATTCGTTTCTAGGAATTTTTTTTTCTTTGATCTCATTGTTAACTCATTCATTATTTATTAACATGCTATTTAGTTTCCAAGTGTTTGAGTATTTTCCAGTTTTTCTGTTGTGGTTGATTTCTAGTTTTATGCCATTGTGATTAGAGCAGATGCTTGATATGATTTCAATGTTCTTAAATTTGTTGAGACCCCTTTTGTGCCTTTACATGTGGTCTGTCCTAGAGAATGTACCATGAGCATTTGAAAAGAATGTATATATCCTGCTGCTTTAGGGTTAAAGGTTCTGAAGATATCTATTAAATCGAGTTGATCTAGTGTGTCCTTTAAGTCTGCTATTTTTTTGTTAATTTTCTTTCTTGAGGATCTGTCTAGTGGTGTTAGTGGGGTATTGAAATCCCCTACTATTATAGTATTGCGTTGATCTCGCCCTTTATATCCATCAGTCTGTTTTATATATTTAAGTCCTATATTAGGTGCGTAGATATTTATAATGGTTATATCTTCCCGTTGGATTGCTCCCTTTATCATTATATAGTGACCTTCTTTGTCTCTTACTATAGCCTTTGTTTTAAAGTCTATTTTGTCAGATATAAGTATTGCTACCCCAGCTTTTTTTTCATTTCCATTTGCATGAAATATTTTTTCCAACCTTTTTTTTTTTAGTCTATGTGCATCTTTTGTTTTGAGGTGTGTTTCTTGTAGACAGCATATGTATGGGTCCTGTTTCTTATCCATGCAACTACCCTATATCTTTTGATTGGATCATTTAATCCATTTACATTTAAGGTTATTATTGATATGTAGTTATTTATTGCCATTTTATTCTTTAAAGCTACATTTCTCTTTTACTATATTCTTTTCCCCCTCTGTTCTGTTTACCACAAGCTCCTTAACATTTCTTGCAGCATTGGTTTGGTTGCAGTGAATTACTTGAGTTTTTTTTTTGTCTGGGAAGCTTTTTATTTCTCCTTCAATTTTAAATGATAGCCTTGCTGGATAAAGTAGTCTTGGTTATAGGCTCTTGTTCTGCATTTCTTTGAATATTTCTTGCCATTCTCTTCTGGCTTCAAGTGTTTCTGTTGAGAAGTCAGATGTCATCCTTATGGGGGTTCCTTTATAGGTGACTGAATTTTTTTCTCTAGCAGCTTTTAATATTTTTTTCTTTTTCTCTTAGTTTTGGTTTTTTAATTATGATGTCTTGGTATAGATTTCTTTGGATTTCTCTTTAATGGTATTCTCTGTGCTTCTTGAACCTGTGTGACTTTTTCCTGCATCAATTTAGGGAAGTTTTCCACTATGATTTCTTCTAACATGGTCTCTATACCTTGTTCTTTCTCTTCTTTAGAAGCCTGTATGATGCAGATGTTATTTTTCTTCATGTTGTCACAGAGCTCTCTTAGAGTTTCCTCAGATTTTTTGAGCCTCTTATCTTTTTGCTGCTCTGCTTCTGTGCCTTTGTTTATCTTGTCTTCTAACACGCTGAATCTGTCCTCAGCTTCATCCATCCTGCTTTTAATGACTTCCAGTGTGGTCTTCATTTCTGATATTGTATTTGTCATTTCTGACTGATTCATTTTATTATTTGAATATCCTTTTTTATACTTTCTCTCTTTATTTAGGTGCTCCTTATGTCCATCCTTTGTTGCTTTAAGATCTTTGAACATCCTAACAATCATTATTTTAAACTCTGCATCTGGTAATTCGGTTATTTCTGACTCATTCAAGTCCTTTTCTGGGTATTTCTCTTGATTCATTTGGGTAGCATTTCTTGGCCTTCCCATTTTGTCTGCGTGTAAGAAGGGTGTGGCCACAGGAGTCCGATGGGTGTGTCCTCTGTGTTTCCTAGGTGGGGTCTGTCTGCAGGCCTGCCACCCTCTCTATTTCACTTCAGGAGTTCGGGTATGGCATTGCTGGTGCTGGCCTGCTGTGGTGGTCACTGAAGTTTCTGCCTCACCTTCGAGGGTGGGATTGTGTTCATGTGCCTGGAATACAAGCCTTGACCGGCCTTGGCCTTCACTTTGCCAACCTGCCCTAGTGGGCGGGGCTGCGCCTGCTTGCTGGGGCTGCAAGCCTTGGCCCTGTGGGCAGGTCTGCGCTCCTATGCTCAGCTGCAGGTCTCAGCTGGTTCTCGGCTTTTGCCTTGCCCCTGTGGATGGGACTGCAGGCAGGACTGCTCTTGCTCACCTGGCTCACAGCTGTAGGTTGGACCACTTTCGTGCGCCCCTTCTGCCACCATGGCTGCCCCCAGCCTCTGACCATGACATGTGGCACTGTGCTCATGCCTGGGCCATAGCTGTGGCCAGCCTCAGGCTTCTGCCCTCACCAATGGGACTGTGCTTCCACCTCCCATCACTTCCCATCCTCCAGCAAGCACTCAGCAATGTGTGTGTGTGGGGGGCGATGCAGCTCAAACCTTATCACTCAATACTATATCTCTGATGGCTCTCTGCTTCTAAGCGACTTTGCTCTGAGTGCTGCAGGAGAGCTTGTTTGGCTGGTGACCTGCTTTTCTTTGCTGGTATTGCTGGTTCCAAGAGAAATATTCACTTTAGATTTGGGGAGTGACTCAGCCCAGGGTTTAGGGTGGCTGTCCCTTAAAGTGTTTCTCCCTGTGCCTGCTAGATTACACTCTCTTCCTGCTACTCCAGTCTTCTTATCTCTCCCCATCTCCTGGAGTCCCAGGTGAGTGGTTGTGAAAGAGTTTTCTGTGTGGTCCCTTTAAGATGAATCCTGGGTCTGAGAAAACTGTTTCTTGCAAACAGTATCCTGGCTTGTTTCCCAGCTAAATACTGTCCATAAGTGTCTTCTAGGCCCTGGGGCTACAGGCTGGGGCTTTGTTCCTGGGGCCCAGTACCCTCCCCTCTCTGCTAAACTCACTTCCCGCCATGCGAGTCCCTCCAGGCTGCTGTTTGCTCCCGGGAGCTGGGCAGCCCTCTCTGTGTTTCTGCTTTTCCTACCAGTCTCAGTGTGGCTTCTTTATTGTTCCTTGGTTTAAGAGTCCTCTTAGTTTAGAACAAAGTTGGATTTTCCAGATGATTGTTCCTAAAATTAAGTTGTAATCCACTTTGGTTCTGGGAGGTGGAAGTTGGTATGTACTCCATCGCCATCTTGCTGCTTCAAGTTGGTGCACTCCTTATGGTCTCATTTTAAAAAATATTTTATCTCTGTATATAAATATATATGGATGGAAATAACACCAGTCTATTTACCAGGAGGTTATTTCTGGATATTTGGGATTGTGGCTGTTTATTTCTTTAAACTTTTGATAATTTCCAAATGTTCTGGAATGGGTATTTCTAATTTAGAATTCTAAAATATATAACAAATGTTATTTAAAAAAATAATTGCCTTAATTATAACTCATTTAAGTGAATATGGTTTTTGTAAAACAAAATAAATTTTGGAGGCGGGTACTTATGTTGAATGTAGTTTCAATCAGAGCTTTCAGCTGAAGACAGCAGAAAGGCAGATGTAAATTATCCCAGAAACAGTACAGTCCTAGAGGAGCTGGTGTTGGTTCAGTAGTTTGACAGCGGCAGGGCTGGTGTCTGTTGAATTCTTGTGGACATTGTCTCATTATTGCAACACAGAAGCCTGAAATACTGGCAGGGCCTCATTGGTGGGCGGGCCCTGGGCAGGGGGCCAGGGAGGGCACACCATCTGCTTCTTTTATCAGGTATACAATAGCTTTTCTCAAGGCAATTTTTAGATTTCATTTGGCACAACTGTGTTTGTTATATAACTATCCTTAGGAGTCTAGGAAAGTGGGGACTTAGCTTTCATAGCCCAAGTATTAGGGGCAGGCAAGGAGGAAGGGGTTAAAAATACAGTAGGTATTGAATTAGCCACAAGAAAGAAACAGAAAATCTTCACTTAGATTGCTAGATTCACTAAATATTGGGAAACTTAAAAATACAGATTAGTCAACTATTGATTGAGGGTTTTTGTTTGTTTGTTTGTTTAGCTGTTAGTATTTCCCTTTGAGTCTTATGAGGCTGCCTTGAGTTATGGTTGGTTTCAAGTTCATTTTAAGTGATTAGTAAATGTAGCAGGCAGAATAATGCCCTCCCCAAGATATCCCCGTCCTGCTTCCCAAGACCTGTGGATATGTTATGTTACAGAGGGAAAGAGAATTAAAGTAGTTGGTCAGCAGAGTGGGAGAGGAGCCGGGATTGCCCAGATGGGTCTGATATAGGATGAGTCTTTAACAGTGGAAGATGAAGGCGGGTGGACAGGGTCAGTGCAGCATTGTGCTGGTGGGAGCTGCTCAGAGAGGTGCAGTGTTGCTGGGTTTGGTGGTGGCGGAAGGCTGCCACAGCCAAGGACTTTCATTTTGGGTGGAAAAAGCAAGGAGATGGATTCACCCCTCCCACCTCCAGAGAGAGATGCAGCTCTGTGGACACCTTGACTCTAGTGGGGTGAGAGCTGTGTCAGACGTTTGACTGTCAGAAGTGTAAGATAAAGAAATGGATGTTGTCTTACCCCTTGATGTTTGCGGTAATTTGTTACAGCAGCTGTAGAAAACTACCAGACTTTTCGAGATAGGAGCGTTTCCCGTGGTGGGATTCAAGTAATTTAACAACTGGTTCTCTGCTCTAATGACTTTTTTAAGTGTAAAAAAAAGATATACCGAAAGGTAGTTTATTATTTCATGCATTTAATACTTAAGAACAATAAAAGAGGTACACCAAACTAGATTATAAGAAAGAGTTTAAAAATATTAATGAAAAAATATTCAATAATACCTGACAAAAAACAATAAAACTGTTATTTAAGAAATTTCCATATTGCTTCTGGATTGGCGTCCTCACTTGCAGTTTTTTTCACCTATGTACAGAATGAACATTATTACTACGGGCGCTTAGAATACACTGTTGCACAGATGAATGTTAAAATTAATAAGGAATGTAAATTTATAATTTTCACGTTGGGCCGCTGCCCAGGCATCTACCTGGGAGAGAACCCTGATGACAAGTGCCATTTTAACAACTGGTTCGCCGAACTCAACCAAAAATTAGGTATTGATTCTACCAAACCAGGGCCAACCAGCTGAATCCCGCCACTGAGTGTATCAAATGAATGTGTCGTAGACCTTAAACACACACAGTGTTATATGTCAATTATATCACAAAGCTAGAAAAGAAAAAGAAAAAAGTTTTGGAGATTTTGGGACCTGGCAGTGGGTGCCGCTGTAATAAATATCTAAATATGTAGAAGCGGCTTTGGAGTTGGGCTGTGAGCAGCTGCTGAAAGAATTTTAAGGAGGATGATAGAAAAAGCGTGCATTGACTTGAACAGGCTGTTGGGAGAAATATGGATGTTAATGACTCTGCTAGCCTGAGAAGGAAGTGACGAGCAGGAGAGAGAAAACATTTATCACCTAGAGAACACGCAAATCCTTGTGAACAGACTATCATATTAAACATGAGACACAGAGGCGCAGCTGGTGGGGGTGTAGAAAGAAAGGAGGAAGATTTGAAAAGCCGGGGAAGGCAGTCCTTGGTCTAAATAAAGCTCAGTGGAGTTGTGACCTGTAGTTATGTGGCAAGCAGGACTTCTAAGCAAGGAATTCGAGTATTTCACTGAGATTTCCCAACAGTGCTATGGGGCAGCCTGGTTTCATTTTGTGACTTATAGTACAATTTGAAAGTAGAGAAATAAATTAAGGAAAGACCCCATTTAAACAAGAACCAGAAGTTCTTTACAAAAATCAAATGATTATGTTGTACACTTGAAACTAATAATGCTCTATGTCAGTTACACCTTGAGAAAAAAAGGAAATGGGAATTCTTGATTTTGGAAATCCTTAGCCTACCAAAATGGCAAAGGATGCTCAAACCAAGAGTTCCAGTAGGAAGCTACACTCTAGAGAAAATGTCAAAGGAGTTACCCTACATAAACCTTCTATTGCATAAACCTCAGAAAGATTCAAAGGTCAGAATCTTCACTCACATAAAACCCTGTGAATAGATCAAGGGTATGACCCATAGATTCTCTCAGTTTCTAAGCAGAAGCCAAAAATAGAGACGAGATTATCTAGGCAAGATCTCCAGAGAAGCCTCTTGTCTATTGGGAGTGAGTCTCTGTACTATAAGGTAGTCTCACAGGCTCTTGGGTATCTTTTACCAGCAGCAACACTGGCAGTAAGGACTAAAAGGGACAGAGAGGGGATAAAGTGAAGGAAGGCTGTCAGAGCCCCAAATTCTGCAGGCAGGAAACATGCTGTCCTTTATAAACTGGGTGGCTCTGAGGGCAGAGGTGCAGGCCAAGTGGAGCTGAGAACCATCGAGATTTCTGCCCAGGACTTGAACCCTTTTCCAGTTTGCCTGTCTGGATCTTAGATTTGCATGGGACCAGTGACTCATTTTTCCCTCCATTTCTCTTCCTCTGAACAGGAATGAATGTATCTGTTACCCTGTGGTAGTACGTCCCCCTTGTATTTTGGGAGCTGAAAACTTCTAGTTTGACAGGTCCACAGGCAGAGAAGAATTTTGCCCCAACATAGATTGATTATACCCAGAGTATCACCTGTACCTCAGTTGGTTGGTTTAATGATACAGTTGGGACTTTGGAGTAAAATTCAGATGAGACTTTAGATTTTGCACTGATGCTGTGACATGTTGAGGTTTGGGGTCATTTTTGCGTATGAGAGGGATGTCGCCCTTCTGACATGATGATTTTACTTTAGCCCAGTGAGAACTGTGTTGGACTTCTAATCCACAGAACTATAAAACAATACGTTTTTATTGTTTTAAGACACTAATGCTGGTCATTTGTTATAGCAGGAATAGAAAATTAATATAGTTGACCATTCTACATATTGTTGGGCAGATAAAATACATTTTGCTCATTTTGTTAAAGATGTTGCTGCCCACGTGGAAGCCTGTTGCCCAGGTGATTTCTTGGGATGGGCGTGATTATGTTAATATGTGTTGAGGGAGGGCTTTCGCGCCAAAGGGTTTTAAAAGGAAGAGGGATCATGTTGTTCAAGAGAAGAGTGATTATGTTCTAGGAGAAGCCCATGGTAGAGGACAGCAGAGAAAGGCCACGTGGAGGAGGCCATGAGAAGCAGCCAAGATGGCAGAATGCTGAAGGAGAAGCCAGTTAGTGCAGAGTTTGTGCAGAGAGAAGGAGATGGAGAACAGAGGTGAATAAAGCTAGTGAGCTAGAAACCTTTGATTCTAGGAAACTCAGATAAGTCAGTAGCTTTGTGAGCACTGAATGAGTGGGTTTTGGAGCCCACTGTGTGTGTTTCTTGCCCACCGGGTGCAAGCTAGGATTAAAGGTAATGGCCCACCAGTTCCTGGCTCCATTGTTTCATTACCATCTGTCCGAATCTAATGCGAACCTATATGGGCCAGGCGGCTGTGATGGTGGCCGTGGCTACTGGCTTTACAATATGTAGATAATTATCATATATCAGTTTAGTAAGAAACCAAGGAGAGAACAGATTGATAGTTGTCAGAGAGGATGGGGGTTGGGGCATGGGGTAAAAGGTGAAGGGATTAAGCAAAGAAAATAAAAACCTTGTAGATACAGACAACAGTGTGAGGATTACAGGAGAGAAAGGTCCGGGGGGAGGTGGAGCAAGGGGAAGGGGAAATAGATCGTGATGGCTGGAGACTTAAGTTGGCCTGATGAACACACAGTCCAGTTTACAGATGATGTATTGTAGAATTGGACATTTGAAACCTGTATAATTTTATTAAATAATGTTACCCCAATAAATACAATAAAAAAACCACAGTAAAACAAAAACAGAGGTGTAAAGCCAGTAGCTGCGGCCAGCATCACAGCCACCTGGCCCATGCAGGTTCACATTTGATTCGGACAGACGGTAATGAAATAAAGCCATCACTTTTAATCCTAGCTTGCACCCGGCGGGCAAGAAATACACACAGTGGGAAAACACTTCCCTCTCCATTCAGGATTCCCAAAGCCACTGACTTATCCGAGTTTCCTAAAATCAAAGGTTTCTACCTTACCAGCCTTATTCATCTCTGTTCGCCATCTCCTTTTCTCTGCACAAACTGGCTTCTCTTTCAGCACTCTGCCATCTTGGCTGCCTCTCCTTGCCTCCACGTGGCCTTTCTCTGCTCTCCTCTCTAAAGGAACTGAGAGAGCAAGCTCCCAGTCTGCCCCACTTTATAGTGTAGAAACCAAAACCTTTAATCCAATATACAAACAAGGAGGTCTCTGAAACAAAGTCACTTATCTGAGGCATAATGGGATTCCTCAAGAGAGTGCACCACCCCACATCAAAAAGGGTGGGAAAGGCTTAGTCCAGGGGTCCCCAAACTACTGCCCGCAGGCCGCATGTGGCCCCCTGAGGCCATTTATCTGCCCCTGCTGCACTTCTGGAAGGGGCACCTCTTTCATTGGTGGTCAGTGAGAGGAGCATAGTTCCCATTGAAATACTGGTCAGTTTGTTGATTTAAATTTACTTGTTCTTTATTTTAAATATTGTATTTGTTCTCGTTTTGTTTTTTACTTTAAAATAAGATATGTGCAGTGTACATAGGGATTTGTTCATAGTTTTTTTTATAGTCCAGCCCTCCAACGGTCTGAGGGACAGTGAACTGGCCCCCTGAGTAAAAAGTTTGGGGACCCCTGGCTTAGTCCCAAAACCAAGCCCCAGGCTACAAGGATCCTGCCTGCCCACAGCCCGCCCCCAACACACATTAACATACTAATATTATCACCTGGGCGATGGGCTTCCACGTGGGCAGTGCCATCTTTAACAAAGTGAGCATAATATATTTTATCTGCCCAGCATTCATCAACAGGTGAATGGATAAACAAATTGTGTGGTATATTAATACAGTGGATTGCTTACTTCTCAGCAATAAAAAGGAACAAATTGTTAATTCAGGCAACCACAGAAATAAATGTCTAAAACATTATGTCGCAACGAAAGAAAGCAGGTGATGCTGCTTAGGTAATTCTAAGACCAGCCAGACCTCAACTTTGGTGATGGGAACCTGAGGATGGAAATGTTCAGTATTTTATTTAGAGTGGAGGTGAAATGGTTCATCACAGTTGCTGAAAGTCATCTAACTGAACACTTAAGTCATGCATTTTTATTATGTCTAAAGTAAGTGGAGTTTAAAAAAACTGAAATGTGAAAAGATGCAGTTAGTTAAGGGTGGTCAGTTTCTTCATACTGTTTTATCCTGTCTGAAGAAACAAACCCGTAAAAGATGAAGATGGCTTAGAATTCTGCAGTTGGGTCTTGAAGATGATCTCTCACTCACATTAGGGCAGTGGTTCTCAAAGTGTGCGCCAGAGTGCACTGGTGCACCCTAGAAGATTTCCAGGTGCGCCCTATCGTATTCCAGAGAAACATGTCCCTATTAGGGACCAAAAAGTCAACAGGATTTTTGGAGTTTAGAATTTTAGAGGACAGAGGTGTGGGGAATTGGCTCTAAGCTGACAGTCTGCTCAACCCCCCACCTCACTTGCCTGATTAGGTTGCAAAAGGCTGTTAAGCTGTGGTGCTGGATTGCTTATACTACCCCCCATGTTCCCCAGAAAAACTGGAGGCAAGTTTCTTCTATCCTTTGTTTGGTGTAAAGTTAAGATGATATGTATGGTGGGGGGTTTTCTGCACTCAACACAATTAAGAGTAAAAAGAGAGGAATTCTTCAATGTATTGACGAGGAAATGAGAGTTTGCCTTTCATATATGCCCAAACACTGAAGAAATCACTAGGACACATCAGGCTCATGTTCTCATAAACACAAGAATGAAAAAACTTAACACATTAGTGCTGGGACCTGCCAAATTTACTAAATCTTTAAGAATGTATCTATCTATATAAAAAGATAACTTTTGTCATTTTTAAAAAAATTTTTAACCCCTCTTTTTTTACAAATTCTAAAAAGCATAACTCAAAAAATATAACATAAAAATGTTCTTTAATGTCAGGATAAATTTAATTTTGTCATATTTATTACATTTAATTACCATAAAAGCACACTTGGACTTTATATATTTTTTCTTTAATATTTGATTAATTGTCATAATATATTTCTCAGAAATTTGTATATAGTGCGCCTACAATTATTTGTAGGATTTTAAATGCGCCCTGACTTCAAAAAGTTTGAGAACCACTGCATTAGGGAGTAGAGTGGCTGGAGTGGTGGGGTCTGGGTTATCAGTATGGGATAAGTTACATTCCTACTCTCACAAAATAAATGAGCTGTTCAGATAATGAGCATACTTCCAAGATTTAGGAAGCAATAGAGGTTGTAGAAACTGTTATCTGGCAGACAGTTTGGAAAACAATTGTGGGGATAATGTGAGGATCCTGGTAGGGGAGGACAATACTTTGAGGTACCCAGGGAAGGTGAGAAGCTAAGTTCATCCACTTACTGGGTCAGAGATTCCAGCTGAAACAGGGTTTCCACTTGACTGGTTCTGCTGTCCCCAAATATTACTTCTGAGAGGTTACTGTCAAGACTTGGTTTAGAACAAGAAAGGAAATGCGATACCATTATAATCTGATTTTGCCACTGCTATAGTAAAACATCTCTCATAGCTCTACAGTAACCTCTTAATTGCAAAATCCAGAAGCCAATTTTCAGTCCACGTTTTACTTGACCTCTGTTTTCCCATGGCTAGACACTCCCTGAAGTCCTACCACCCTGAGCGTTCAGAACGCTAGTCCTAAATTCCCTCCAATCTCAAGAATTCTCCATTTTATCTATTTTCAGAAGTCGTTGCTTATCTTCCGCCTGTCACCTAAACACTGGCATTCCCTGGGGTTCAATTCAAGGCCATTGCCATTTCCCAAACTCATCCAGCTGTTTGACATCCTGTATCTTTGTACTTGTCGTGCCCTGTGCTTGTAGTTCTTCTCTTTCCTTTTCCAGGTAGCTTCAACGTCATTATACTTCCCTCTTCTCGACGGATCCATCATTGTCTCCTCTGTTGTTGTTCTAACACTTTGTTTTTAACCTCTATTCTAGTATTTAAAAAAATTCTATTGTAATAATTTGTTTTTCTACTCTCCCTACTGTTAGCTCCTTGAAAGCAAGAACCATGTCTCATATAACTTTGCATCATCAATGGCTGGAAAAATGCCCTGCATGTGTTAGATGCACATCAAATCTTTGTTGTGTGAAGTAAACAAAGGGTGATGTACTTTTTGTCTTCACTCGGGGGGCTGGAATCATAAAGATTATTGCTCGCTCTCTTTCTGATGAAAGTGGCCATACATAGGAAGAAGTGGAGAAATGTGGGTGCATTAGGTTTCTCCAGAGAACGGAACTATCTAATAATGGTGACAGATACTCTTAGTTTATTTCCAGGAAGATTTTATTTCCCTTTCACTCCTGAAAAATATTTTTAGTGGATGTGGAATTTGGAGTTGTCAGTTTCTTTTGTTTCAGCATTTTTAAGATGGTGTTCCATTCATTGTCTTCTGACAGCTGTGCTTTTTTTTTTTTTGTATTTTTCCGAAGCTAGAAACGGGGAGAGACAGTCAGACAGACTCCTGCATGCGCCCACCGGGATCCACCCGGCACGCCCACCAGGGGGTGACGCTCTGCCCACCAGGGGACGATGCTCTGCCCCTCCGGGGCGTCGCTCTACCGTGACCAGAGCCACTCCAGTGCCTGGGGCAGAGACCAAGGAGCCATCCCCAGCGCCCGGGCCATCTTTGCTCCAATGGAGCCTTGGCTGCGGGAGGGGAAGAGAGAGACAGAGAGGAAGGAGAGGGGGAGGGGTGGAGAAGCAGATGGGCACTTCTCCTGTGTGCCCTGGCCGGGAATCGAACCCGGGACTTCTGCACGCCAGGCCGACACTCTACCACTGAGCCAACCGGCCAGGGCCTGACAGCTGTGCTTTCTGATGAGAAATCCCACAGTATTGTCAGTGGAAGTTCCCTCATATGTAATGTGTCGTTTTTCTCTAACTGCTTTCAAGAATTTTTTTTTATTACTGATTTTCAGCAGTTTCGTTATGTATTTGGTGTTGAGTCTTTTAGTTTGTCTTGTATATGCTTCACTAAATTTCTTGAAACTGTAAGGTTATGTCTTTCTTCATATTTGGATGTTTTCAGCCATTATTTCTTTAAAAAAATTATTTTTGGCACCAATCCCTTTCTCCTCTTCTTCTGGTGCTCCAGTGACACTGATATATTCCTGCAGGATATACAGTTAACATATAAAATTCACTAGCCTTCATGTAAACAAACAACAGAGCCCCACTACAGCAACACATGAGATTGAATACTTACGAATAATTTTGACAATAAAAGCACAGGACTTCTATGAAGTAAACATTGGTAAGTCCTGAAAGATTCAAAGTATACTTGAATAAATGTAAAGCTATCTGCTGTTTTTTAATAGGTCAATTCAACATTATAATGATTTCAATCCTTCCTAAATTAATTTATAAATTCAGTGCAAACCCCCTCCCCCCCATCCCTACCACCACCATCAAGAAAAGCCAGTGGGCTATTATGGATTTAGAAGATTTGATACCTAAGTTCATGTGGGAAATTAAGCATATAAGTATAGCTAGGAAAAAACTGGAACAGGAAGACCCTGAGGAAGGAGTGGCCTTCCCGGTCTGTAAGCACTAAGGCCTGTCCACTTGAAACAGTGTGTTGGTACTGACACGTGAATGAGCAGATAGACCAATGGAACAAAACTGTGTTGACTTTGTAATGTGTCACCTCTGCTATGTGATTACATTTTTCAGAATTCTCTATTACAAGTGGGAAGTACAGACTTAGACACGAATATATGTGGAAATTAGTATATGACAAAGAGGGCGTCTCTAATCACTGGTGTAAATATGTACTTTTTATTTTTTGTATTTTTCTGAAGTGAGAAGTGGGGAGGCAGAGAGACAGACTCCCACATGCACCCGACCAAAATCCACCTGGCATGCCCATCAGGGGGCGATGCTCTGCCCATCTGGGGCGTTACTTTGTTGCAACCAGAGCCATTCTACTGTAGTACCTGAGGTGGAGGCCATGGAGACATCCTCAGCACCTGGGCCAACTTGGCTCCAATAGAGCCTTGGCTGCGGGAGGGGAAGAGAGAGATAGAGAGAAAGGATAGGAGGAGGGGTGGAGAAGCAGATGGGCGCTTCTCCTGCATGTCCTGGCCGGGAATCGAACCCAGGACTTTCATACACTGAGCCAATGCTCTACCACTGAGCCAACCAGCCAGGGCCAACGTGTACTTTTCAATACATGATGCTGACACAACTGAGTAGCCACTTGGGAAAAGATGAAATTAGATCTCCATGTGTCATCATACACATGAATAAACCCTAAATGGATAAGGAATATAAATTAAAGAGTAAAATTATGCAAGTACTAGAAGAAACCATGAGTGTATTCCTCTTTAATGTTGGTATAGGGGAAAGCTTTGTTAATTATGACCAAAATCTCCAAGGCGCTGAAAGGAAAGGTGATCAATTAGATTATATAATTCAAAAAATTGCTTGGAAAAACCATCATAAAATATAGGATGAGTCAGGGGTTTGCAGTAACCCGAGTTGTGGTACTAACAGTTACTCTTAATTTATTGCCATGGTATTCCACATGACTTTGCCACTCTTTTTATGGCAAAGGCATTGTGATAGTGGGCTTATGACTAGGAGATCCAGTAGTTTCACCATATCTTCTGCTTCTAGGAGCAGACAGTGGTGGGATGGCTTCCTGCATGCCCATGAAATTGTAGGTTGCAGACGGGGACCCTGTGAGGTTAGCGATTTCTCTTCCAGGATGCAGTCTATGCATTGAATCGATGACCAGGGTGTGGTACTGTCACCAGTAGATATGTTTGGGTATTTAAAAATAAATAGATACCTAAAATTAAAAATAAATCCGCCAATATGGAAAGAATCTCAAGTTATATTATTAAGTAAAAAAAAGGAAGGTGCCAGAGGGGTGGAGACCCATTGGCATGCATCTTTTTTTTTTTTTTTATTTTTTATTTTATTTTATTTTATAATTTTATTTTTTTAATGGGGTGACATCAATAAATCAGGATACATATATTCAAAGATAACAAGTCCAGGTTATCTTGTCGTTCAATTATGTTGCATACCCACCACCCAAAGTCAGATTGTCCTCTGTCACCTTCTATCTTGTTTTCTTTGTGCCCCTCCCACCCCCTATCCCTCTCCCATTCCCCCCTCCCCCCCGTAACCACCACACTCTTATCAATGTCTCTTAGTTTCACTATTATGTCCCACCTACGTATGGAATAATACAGTTCCTGTTTTTTTCTGATTTACTTATTTCGCTTCGTATCATGTTATCAAGATCCCACCATTTTGCTGTAAATGTTCCGATGTCATCATTTCTTATGGCTGAGTAGTATTCCATAGTGTATATGTGCCACATCTTCTTTATCCAGTCATCTATTGATGGGCTTTTTGGTTGTTTCCATGTCCTGGCCACTGTGAACAATGCTGCAATAAACATGGGGCTGCATGTGTCTTTACGTATCAATGTTTCTGAGTTTTGGGGATATATACCCAGTAGAGGGATTGCTGGGTCATAAGGTAGTTCTATTTTCAGTTTTTTGAGGAACCACCATACTTTCTTCCATAATGGTTGTACTACTTTACATTCCCACCAACAGTGTATGAGGGTTCCTTTTTCTCCACAGCCTCTCCAACATTTGCTATTACCTGACTTGCTAATAACAGCTAATCGAACAGGTGTGAGGTGGTATCTCATCATTGGCATGCATCTTAATAAGTCTCTGTGGTTTTCTATGTTTTTAAAACTTCCTTCAGAAAACACAAGCAACTGTTCACATGGTTATCTCTATTTGAGGGGTACTACAGGGTGGTGTAGGCAAGGGTGGACTTAGACCTGATATTTTATACCTTTCTGAATATTTTGAAAATGTCCCTGTTACACGAATGAAATACTTTTATAATTGAAAAAAAGAAAAGAATTGAAGGACTAACAGTTACTCATAACTCTCCCTTCATGGTGTCCCAATGGAGTAAGTTGGAGTTGTGGCCACTTCGGTTAAGTGACGGGAGCTGAGCAGGGAAAGAGACGGGTAGTCGTGCTGGGGGTAGAGTCAGTGCCCGAGGACAAGGGAAGGGGGGATAGTGGGGTGAATGGTAGAAGGCTAAACCAGTGATTTTCAACCTTTTTTGAGCCGCGGCACATTTTTTACATTTACAAAATCCTGGGGCACACCACCTACCAAAATGACACTCTAACGCAGTACATATTATACATATAGTTAATGATATAGTTTCTAAATGTATCTATACTCACTTAGTGTGAAACCTGGGCCTGTTTCGATGAACACAAAAGGGATATCCTGGCAGGAATGGTAGAAAGACACACACGAAGCTCTTCCTCAACAGTTCTCAGTCTCTCTCTGTTTTTAGTTTTTATCTCAGTCAAGCTTGAGAAGCTCAGCTCACATAGATGTGTGGTTGAAAATGGGAGCAATGTCAAAATAGCTTTGTTGGCCAGAATGGGGAACTCCTTGGCAACAGATAACCAAAAACTGTCCAAAGAAAGATCAGCAAACTTTAGCTTTAAACCACGATCTTGTTTCAGTTCAATGAGTTCCTCTTGCTCCTTTAAAGTCATGTCCTTTCCAGCAACGGATACTGAGCTGTATGGGTCCCTAACCCAGTCAAGGCATTCTGTGAAGGCTGAAGAGAAATAAAATGACAACGTCTTCTCAAGAGTTTTCAAATGTCTGCCAATCACCTTGCACATTGCAGCAGTGTTGCCATCATGCTGTTTCTCGGTGAGCGGGAACATCTCAAGGTTGCCACGCTGCACATGTTGTTGCCAGAGCTGCACCTTTAAATGGAATCCATTCGTTTTATCAGTGCTTGTAAGCAGGTTTTCATTTCGGCCTTGCATCTGTGTGTTCAGTTCATTCAAGATAATGAAATATACCAGCCAGGTATGCCAGCTTTGTACACCACTCATCACTTGCAAGCAGCTTTGAGTAATCGGACCTCTCGTTTGTCAGAAATACTTTAAGTTCCTCTTGCAACTCATACACACGGGCCAGCACTTTGCCACGCGACAGCCACCGGACCTCCGTGTGGAGCAATAAGATTTTATGTTCCGCTCCCATTTCTTTACACAAAGATGCAAATAAGTGACATCTCAAAGTTCGTGTCTTCACAAAGTTCACTATGCTCACATCATCATCCTTACCACTAGATCTGCTGGTAAGGTCTTTGCAATGAGGGCCTCACGGTGCAAAAAACAGTACGTAACAATAACATCTGGGTTTCTTTCTTTGACCCTACTTATGAAGCCTTTGATGCGCCCGACCATGGCTGTGGCTCCATCAGTGCAGACACCTGTGCAGTTTTCCCATGTAAGCCCGCTTTTATCAAGATATTCCGACGTGACCCGAAATATTTCCTCTCCTGTTGATTTTTCTGGCAGTGCCTTGCAAAATAGGAAGTTTTCTCTAATGGCTTCTCCATCCACAAAATGCACGTTGGCCAAGAGCTGACAATGTTCACTAATATTCGTCGACTCATCAAGTTGCAAGGCAAATTTCTTACTGATGTGCACCTTTTCCAAAACAACAGTTTCAATGTCCGCAGACATGTCATCAATACGTCCGGCAATTGTGTTATCTGAGAGAGGCACTTTAGCTATCTCTTTGGCCACGGTAGGGCCAAGCATCTTATTTACAATGGCTTTACAAGCTGGCAGTATTAATGTTTCTGCCACAGTGTGGGACTTTTTTGATTTAGCTACGAGTTCAGCAACAAGGTAGCTAGCTTTGAGGGCTCTCTCGTTTACCTTTATGGTTTTTCTCAAAAAAGTTGCCTGTTTCTCATTGTACGTAAGCATACAAAATAGTCCATCGGCTTGTTTTGAATGGAAGGGTGTTTCATTTAGAGATGGCGTTTAAGCTTGCTTGGCACCATGGCACTATTAAGCTTCTCACCACACACCAAGCACAGCAGAGTTGGTGCTGTCTCATCCCCGGTGAAAGTAAATCCCCCAAATGAAAGATAGCTTTTGCTGTATTGCCTCGAGCTCACCGTATTGTCTTTTTTCTTTTGTTGACCACTCATACTAGGGCCTTCATCTGGGTCAGAATTTTGTCCAGGGCCCTGTTTGGCATTTGCATTTTCCCTTCCCCAAAATTTCTCTATCACTGTCACTTGCTCGTCTTGCTGAGATCCCAAACTGTCACAAGAGTGAAATATGCCTGGCAGAGGTCCTTTAAATAAATTATATTTATTAAAAAAAAAAAGGTTAAATAAAAAAGAATAACCCCCTCATATATACAGTCCCATGTAACATCCCTCATATATACAGTCCCATGTAACATCCCTCATATATACAGTCCCATGTAACATCCCTCATATATACAGCCCCACGTAACATCCCCTTATAAATACAGTTCCATGTAACATCCCCTTATAAATACAGTCCCACGTAACATCCCCTCATATACAGTCCCACGTAACATCCCCTCATATACAGCCCCATGTAACCTCACATATACAGTCCCATGTAACCCCTCATATATACAGTCCCATGTATCCCCTCATATAATCAGCCCCGCTAATAGATACTGGAGCTTTCATCAAGGTTGTGGGTTCAAATCAATTTGGCAAATACTCTATATAGAGACTGGACAAAATCAATTTTAGAAAATGTTGTGTACTCTGTAACATCATAAGTCCTCAGAGCATCTCTACTGTCATATTGGGAAGTTTGCTTTCTAGGTAAGGATTCTGATAAATACTAGAGTTCTACCTGAGGTTGTGGGTTCAAATCCCATGGTCAGCTGGGTGTAGGGGCCTTGGTTCTGTCTGTTTTGATGGTGTATATAGAGATTTGAGCTCTTTAAGAAGATGACCCTTCAGGAGGCCATATACAATATAGATAACATTGTGATGAATTGTATATCACCCTCTATGGGGGCCTCTTTTAAAAAGAAAAAGGTCAAATATCTATATACACCATCAGGATAGACATAACCAGCTGAGGCTGAGGCTTCATCTAGTGGTGGCAACATTTACCTCCAGTCCTGACCAGGATTAGAAATTGGGACCATGGGGAGGAGTAGCAGCTTCAACTACTCGCCTTGGCCACACAGTGACAAGTGCGCGGCAGCCGGAGCGGGGACCTTCCTGGTTGTGGATGAGAGGCGGCCTACTGTTGGTTCATCTCTAGTGGTCGGGATGAATCCTAGAAGGTGATTGGTCAGTGAGCGTTCCCTGTGCCTCCATTCTTCCCGTCGCTGATAGCTGGAGGGATTGTGAGGGGAATGTTTATGTTCGGATGGAGGCGGCTGGCGGCGGGCTGGATAAATAGCCTCCGCCAGCCGTATCCGGCATGTGGGCCTTAGTTTGGGGACCCAGGTTTAATTTCCCCATGGCACACCTGACCATGTCTCACGGCACACTGGTTGAAAAACACTGGGCTAAACAATTCTTTGCAGTTTGCACATGGAATTTAGTAACTCAGTCCACACTCCTCTGCCTGTTTTTGAACCGTAGCCGGAGAGTCTGAAGTCATTGATAATTGTTCTTTTAGAAAGCCATGGCTAAGAGAGAGAGAGAGAGACCTTATAAGTTCATCATTTCAGTCAGTTTTTTTTTTTAAGGGTTATGTCTAGTCTGATGGGTTTTTAGAATTTGGGAAGATTTCAGTCTGGGGCTCTTTATTTATTTTTATGCCAATTGTCAGTATCTAAAATGATTTATGTGGTTATTGCCCCTCTTACCATTAAAATATAAGCCCCATGAAGGCAAAGACTTTGTTTTAGTCACTGTTGTGTTAAGATTTAGAAAAAATAATTTGAATATTTATCCCAAGAAGACACTCGATAAATAAATATTTGTTGAATCAATAGCTGTGTTGGGATAGTTATGGGGATATGTGGACTCCACAAGAAAGAAGATTTGACTCTGATGGGCTCACGGTAACTCATTTGGTTTCTCCTAGTCTGACCAAGGACATGACAGGAAAGGAAGACGTGTACCGAGGCCCGGCCATCAGGGCTCTCTGCAGAATCACGGATGTAAGTGTCCTGTGTCTTGCTGGGCTGTCGGAGGGGTCACTGTGTGTGGCTGCAGGAGGCCATGGAAGTGGGGTAGGGTTCTCTGGCCCGACTCCGGGAATCTTCAGTACTGTCAGTCCTCGTTGTATTGTGCCTCGCTTTACTGCGCTTCACAGATACGGCGTTTGTACAGATTGAAGGCATGACCCTCCACCAGCGAAAACGTTGTGACTCAGTGAAGGCTCAGATGATGGTTAGAAGTATTAGCAATGAAGTCTTTTTAAATTAAGATCTGTACTTTTTTTTTTTTTAGATATTATGCTATTTTTGCATACCTAATAGGTTATAGTATAGTGTAAACATACCTTTTATATACACTGGAGACCAAAAAAATGTTTGTGTGACTTGATTTTTTTAGATATTTGCTTTACTGTGTGGTCTGGAATTGAACCCGCAGTGTCTCGGAGGTGTCTGTGCAGGAGAAGCATGACCACCAGAAAGCCTTTTGTGGCTCCATGCTTGGATTTGTGGCTTTCAGATTGGTTTTTCCTTCTGTTTATTTAGATTAGTCTATTCCTTTCTCTATTTTCCCTCCTATTCTTCTGTTACAGTCAGGGCACATTGCTTGCAGGAAGCAAAAACCATTTGAATTTAGCTTTAGGAAGAAACATCCTTATAGAATGTAGAGCTCTCTGCATGTGAGGTAAAACTTAGAACCAGATGCCAGAGCGAGAAATGTAAGGAATTCAGCGGCAAGATTCCCCAGCTATTTTATTTACTCTTTTTTTTTTTTTTTTTTTTTTATTTTTCTGAAGTTGGAAACGGGGAGGCAGTCAGACTCCCGCACGCGCCCAACCAGGATCCACCTGGCATGCCCACCAGGGAGCAAGGCTCTGCCCATCTGGGACATTGCTCTGTAGCAGCCAGAGCCATTCTAGCGCCTGAGGCAGAGGCCATGGAGCCATCCTCAGTGCCTGGGCCAACTTTGCTCCAGTGGAGCCTTGGCTGCAGGAGGGGAAGAGAGAGACAGAGAGGAAGGAGAGGAGGAAGGGTGGAGAAGCAGATGGGCGCTTCTCCTGTGTGCCCTGGCCGGCAATCGAACCTGGGACTCCTGCATGCCAGGCCGACGCTCTATCACTGAGCCAACCAGCCAGGGCCTATTTTATTTACTTTTATGATCCATCACTTAGCAGGCTCAAACCTCCTCATTTACATGTTTAAGAAAGAGAGTGTGGTTAGCTATCAGCCCAGTGGCTTGTATACACCTCAGTCTGAGTCAGGTGTTTAACCTGACTTGGCCTGTTACATCTGGACAGATGTGGTGGTATATATAGTATGTTGCTGTCCCTGTCTTAGAACTGTGAGTAGGCAAGGTTAAAATGAAGGGCAGGCTGGATATTACCAAATAAACACTATTTCTGCCATACTCATGCTCGTGTTATTTTGTGTGTATGTTGGCAGCCCCCCCCCCAAGTTCTTATGATTGAGCAGAATCATATGGTAGGTCTAGATTTGAGAAGGAGTAATAAAAATGCTTCAATATTTTTTGCTGCTCAGCTGTTTTACTGTGGCTGTTTTTGTTTTTAGCGTTAAATTGGTGGCATAGGACTGGACGATACCAGTACTAGCAGTGAGCCTCACTGTGTCTGAATGTGGATTTCAGTCTGTTTATGTCTCTTCCTGGGCCACCACCTTCCCAGTGCTAAACTCGCTTCCAGTTAAATTAAAAAGAACTTCATTTTCAGAGAATTTCATATTGAGGGCTTGCTATAGTAGCATATCGAACATTGAATTATGTATCTAAAATCAGATTACGTTTATATAAAATAGGTACCTTCTCATGGAGATGTCTGCAGGGCTTCAAAAGAAGCCTTCTTCCTCATCTAGGAATTTCTTTTACAGCATCCCTGCTAGGTTGAGCCCGACTTATGTATTCCCTTAAATCAGAGCTCTCCGCTTGGAGACAGTTTATTTCATTGGTGAACAGTTATTCTTCTTTCTTACATATAAATGTTCCTGCTTGAGTGTCCTCTTGTGTTTTCTGGCTTCTGCCTGATGGGATATTACAGGCAATCCCCAGATGATGAACGAGATAGGTTCTGTAGGTTTGTTAAGTTGACTTTGTATGTAAGCTGGAACAGGTGCATTTATTTATTATTAAATGCAGCTTAGATGTTTGTCTTTTTTTTTTTTTTTTTCATTTTTTCATTTTTCTGAAGCTGGAAACGGGGAGAGACAGTCAGACAGACTCCCGCATGCGCCCGACCGGGATCCACCCGGCACGCCCACCAGGGGCGATGCTCTGCCCACCAGGGGGCGATGCTCTGCCCATTCTGGGCATCGCCATATTGTGACCAGAGCCACTCTAGCGCCTGAGGCAGAGGCCACAGAGCCATCCCCAGCGCCCGGGCCATTTTTGCTCCAATGGAGCCTTGGCTGCGGGAGGGGAAGAGAGAGACAGAGAGGAAAGCGCGGCAGAGGGGTGGAGAAGCAAATGGGCGCTTCTCCTGTGTGCCCTGGCCGGGAATTGAACCCGGGTCCTCCGCACGCTAGGCGGACGCTCTACCGCTGAGCCAACCGGCCAGGGCCAGATGTTTGTCTTAACATAGTATTTGCTTTTATCTTTCTGTGCATATAAATACTTCAACATTTTCAAACCTACAGAACCTACCTTCTTCGTAACCTGGGGACTGCCTGCTCTATTATACAGTAATCCTTTTTAATGAATTCTAAATATTTACACAGAAACCAACATATTACTGTTTTTTGTAAATTATTTTGACATAGTAATATAGTGTGAAAATGTTTTGCTTCAACAATGTCTTCTTTATGAATGTTGTTAGGGAACAATGCTGCAGGCCATTGAAAGGTACATGAAGCAGGCCATCGTGGACCGAGTCTCCAGTGTGTCCAGCTCGGCATTGGTGTCTTCCCTAGTAAGTGAACAGGGACAGTGGCTGCTTGGTTCTGATACATGGTACAGTTTCTAGTTGCAAAAGCAATGCATGACTATGATTCTCTCACAAATGAAACATTAATAAAAAACAAAACATGTGTCCATCTTTATTACCTTACCCAAGAGTGGTTTTTATTTGCCAGGGGAGCACTGAGCCATCAAAACGGGCAGTTGGAAGCATGAAGTTTTCATGTGTTTGGAAGGTTTTGGTCATCAGAAAGCTATGCCATACACATCATAAAAATGAGGGATAGGGGTGAAGGGAGGACAGGAAGAAGCTGAGGGCCAATCTCTTTTTTTTTTTTCCGAAGCTGGAAACGGGGAGGCAGTCAGACAGACTCCCGCATGCGCCTGACCGGGATCCACCTGGCATGCCTACCAGGGGCGATGCTCTGCCCATCTGGGGCATTGCTCTGCTGCGTCCAGAGCCATTCTAGCGCCTGAGGCAGAGGCCACAGAGCCATCCCCAGTGCCCAGGCCATCTTTGCTCCAATGGAGCCTCGCTGCGGGAGGGGAAGAGAGAGATAGAGAGGAAGGAGAGGGGGAGGGGTGGAGAAGCCAAAGGGCGCTTCTCCTGTGTGCCCTGGCCGGGAATCGAACCCGGGACTCCTGCATGCCAGGCCGATGCTCTACCCCTGAGCCAACCGGCCAGGGCCCAATCTCTTTTTTTAAATCTTCTGTTATGACCTGTGTTTTCACCTCTTCCCCTTGACCTCTACTCTCCTTGCCTCCCGTGTCCGCCATGTCCTTCCATCCAGACTCTCCCATCCCACTTCCAAATTTTCTCCCAGGAAGTAGGCCTTCTCTTTCTCTCTCTTTTTTAATCAGAACAAAATTTATTTTTTACAATCTATCACAGTGCATTTAATTACAATTGATGACTAATGTGTGAATGGATTCGATCATCCTAATCACGAGAGTGGGGTTCTGGAATGTAATTGGTCAAGTTGTACAGCAGGGGATGTATTGGTACTGTTTCTTCCTTCTGGGTGAGCTTCCTGGAAGTAAAACCTATAATGTTACCATTATTTAAATGCCATTCTGTTAACTATCCATCCCTTCTTGTCTCTCCCCTCTCATACTTTCTTTGACACCTCTCTTCCGAGCCCACAAATATAACACTGTACTCACCTTTGCAAAGGGTCTTGGAGAAAGTATTTCTGGTTTTATTAGTTCCCTCAGGAGTAGATACTTGAAATAGAATTACTAAGCTATAAAGTTGTTTTCTTTTTTAAAAGTTTTTTAGAAATGTCTTTTGGGAAAGAAAAAGAACTCATGTTTCTGAACTTCCAGTGACTGTATTCTCATTTTGTCCCTGCATTTAGCACATGATGAAGATTAGCTATGATGTGGTTAAGCGCTGGGTCAATGAAGCCCAAGAAGCTGCTTCAAGTGATAATATTATGGTCCAGGTATGATCCTTGAATCATTTTAGCTCATGTCTTGGGATCAGCTTTCTTTAACCCTACATTGTAGGGCTAATTTATTGATTCCCCAAACAGGTATTAGATAAGAGCTAATATTAAGCAGCCTGTTAGTGCATGTTCTTAGGTAAGTATTCCACTAATTATGATTACTGCCCTAGGCCCTGCTAGTGTTCAGTGGAAGCTGTCAGAAGCTGTAAAAATGTTGGAGAAAGCTTCTTATAATCAGTCGTAGTCCGAGATGCTCATTCCAGAGGTCCTTCACAATACATTTCAGCCCTTTATTGAAAAACAATTTGTGAAGAAGGATGTTCAATTTCAAGCTATTCAGGCCATGATTATAGTAGACATCATAAAATTATAAAGAGTAATTTTTTACTTTGTGAAATGTTAAAACTGTTTTGTTGGAAAAATCTCCTTTTGATAGTAGGCTATTCCTAATTAAAAGGGACATGATTAAATTCTTAACTGGCAGTTGTATGTAAAATACCCCATGTGTATTTGAGCGGGTAGTTATTGATCCCTCACAGTACTGCTAACTCCTCCTGTTAGCATCTTCAGTGATTAGGAAACAATGTGGTTGTGTTTCACTTGGGAAATATTCTCCTACTCCTAATTCTGATCACTGTGTGTTTACACAAAGTGCCATGATAACATATGCACACTCCTTAAGCCTCCTTTAAGTGTTGACTCCTTCAACTCCTGATATGATCACAGATGACTGTAGGACACATGGCGCAATGCTGGCCCTGCCAGCTGGACCTCTGGGTTGTGTGTCACCTGTTTAGTACTTGTCCAGTCAGAATTGACATCTTTTCAGTCTTGCCTGTGTTTGCTTCAGTGTGAAAAAAGCTATTTGTATACTTTTGATCCGGGTATCTTTTTATTAGAAATCTAGTTCCATATAATTCTATCTTTATGCCAGTTTTGTTCTGTTCCTACTCAGTTTTCTGCATGTTACAGTCTTTTTTCTTGCTCTTTAGTACCATGCATTGGGGGTCCTGTATCACCTGAAAAAGAATGACCGCCTTGCTGTTTCCAAGATGTTAAATAAGTTTACTAAGTCTGGCCTCAAATCGCAGTTTGCTTACTGCATGCTGATCCGAATTGCCAGCCGCTTACTAAAAGAAAATGAAGAGGGGTGAGTGTCCTTGTCTAGACCTGAGTAATTTTCCCTTTGCTGGTTAATGTCGCACGCAATTCTTTTCTTTTACAAATAATTTGGGGGTAGTGCTGACCTTACAGATAGATTTCATGTTTTCTTAATTAAAAAAAAACAACAACAAGCCATGGGGCCTGACCAGGTGGTTGCATAGTGGGTAGACCGTCAGCCTGGGACACTGAGGACCCAGGTTTGAAACCCCAAGATCACAGGCTTGAGCTCAGGCTTACCAGCTGGAGTGTGGGGTCACCGTCTTGAGCATGGGATCATAGACATAATCCCAAGGTCACTGGCTTGAGCCCAAGGTTGCTGGCTGAGCAAGGGGTCACTCACTTTGCTGTAGTCCCCAGTCAAGGCACATATGAGAAAGCAATCAATGAACGAGTAAGGTGCTGCAACTATGAGTTGATGCTTCTCATCTCTCTCCCTTCCTATCTGTTCCTCTCTCTCTCCTCTCTTTCTCTCTCGCTAAGAAAAAGCCACATGATTCCAAGTAACACAACTTTATTTTTTACCTTAATGTATGCTTTGGTATATGTACTTAAAAGATTATGACTGCTAATAATACAGTAACAAGCATACAAAACAAAACTACTTCTAGCTCTTAAGATATATAATAATTAAATGTGAAAACTTAAGTGATATTAAGAATCTTGTCTATCCTTTTTATTTTCATAAGAGACTGTTGAAGTACTGAGTTTAATAATTTATTTAAATATGTTTTTAATTTAAAGGTCAGGAAGGAGAAAAATAGAATTATGCACTTGTAAGGTTCTTATGTTCATGAAGCAGCATGATAGTATTTTATGGTAGACTGTAATAATATAAGGATGAATGCTGCGATCTCTTGAGTAACCACTAAAACCTAAAAGATAAAATGTAAATGTTAACAGAGAAGAGAAAATGGAATATTCAAAAATACTCAGTTGAGCTTCTAGCTGTGGTGGAGTAGGTTGGTTATATTAGCTCTCCTGCAAATAATGCTTATATCATTAGTATGAAAGTATATCCCCTCTCCTTTCCAAACATGAAATCCCATAACCATTTGAAAGTACCAGTGAGTTGTGGAAAGGAGGCCTGAAAGACAAGGTATACTGGCTGAGATTTGGGTATTTCCGGCTAGTCTCCCAAGGGCAGTTCCCAGTTCCCAGTTCCCAGGCGGGATCACAGAAAGCCATTGTATTTGCTGGGCAGAGGGGCCAGAACACAGTTGAGATTGGGAGAGTGATGGAAACTTGGGGTGGAAATCCTGGAAAGGATGGAGCTACGAATGGGGTGAGCCTCAAAATCAAAGTTAAGCTGCAGAAATCTTTGGCTGGCCCTGAACTGTGCATGTGGAGGGGAAGACACTAGGAAACCTGGCAGGGAGTAGGTGTGGGCTGACAGAACTGACTGGAGAATTCACCTGCAGTCACCACGGAGGAGGTCAAATTTGGAGTTTGATTCCAGCCAGGTTAACTGCCTGGTCAACAAAACTCATGAATTCTGGAGTCTTTGCCTCGTATCGTCCCAATGCCAGTAGTCATACTCATGTGCCACATAATGATGTTTGGTCAGTGGTGGACCACAGATACGGTGGTGGTCCCATGAGATTATAATGGAACTGAAAATTGTTTATTGCCTAGTGACACTGTAGCTGTCATAATGTGGTAACGCAACACATTCCTCACATGTTCATGCTGATGCTAGTGTAAACAAACCTACTGCACCCCCAGTCGTGTAAAAGTATAGCCATACAATTATGTACAATACCTAATATATATTTGATAACGACAATAAACAACTAATGTTATTGGTTCATGTATTTACTACCATACTATACTTTTGTTGTTATTTTTAGAAGTACTCTTTCTCTTATAAAGAAAAAAGTTTGCTGTAGAACGATATGCTGTTTATGCGGACAGCTACCTCATACATTTGATATTTACTGGGCCTTTTTTTTTAAGCCACTTTTTTTTTCAAAGACTATTTATTCAATTTTCAGAGAGGAGCAAAAGGAGAGAGAGAGAAAGAGAGAAAGGGAAAGAGGGAGAGAAAGAGAGAGAAGGGGGAGGAGCAGGAAGCATCAACTCCCATATATGCCTTGACCAGGCAAGCCCAGGGTTTTGAACCGGCGACAGTGTTTCAGGCCGACACTTTATCCCACTGCACCACTACAGGTCAGGCCTTACTGGTCTCTTGATTGCATGATTTTCTCTTGTCCTTGATTTAGTCTCATGTTGTTTTGTTCATCATGGCCCCTAAGCATCCAGAATCCACCACTAATGTTGCCAGTGAGAGGTCAGGGTGAGCGGTTGACCTGGAAATGAAATAGAAAATCATTAAGTCATGGACATGGATAACAGTTTGGTGATTGCCCAGAGGGAGGAGGGTTGTGGGGAGGTGGAGGAGGGTGTAGGGGGATAAAAGGTGATGGACAGAGACTTGACTTGGGGTGGTGAGCATACAGTACAGTATATTGATGTGTTGTAGAATGTGTGCACCTGAAGCCTGTGTAATTTTGTTAACCAGTATCACCCCAATAAATTCAATAAAAAAGAAAAACAACAAAAAGTAATTAAGGACTAGGAAGGTGGACAATCAGTGATGGTTATTGCTAGGCATGTCCAATTCCACTATTACCTACTTGAAGAACAAGAGCAGTGATGGAAGCTGTTAAATGATCTTTATTGAAGGCAATGAGAATAACAAATTTGAGAAGGGTCTATGTCAGACATAGAGAAATTTCTGATAACCTGGATTAAAGACTAGGCATAGAAGCATATCCCTCTCAGTGCATGATAATCATGGCCAAAGCAGAAAGTTTGTGATGTTGGAAGGAAAGGCTGGACTTGACTCATCTTGAAATGACTGCTAGCTCTGAGGTTAAGCAATTCAAGGATACTTATTCATTACATATTGTGAAAGTTGAGAGGTGAGTCTGCGAGTGCTGATGTGAAGGTAGTGGAAGAATTTTTGGAAACTAGATGAGCTGGCTGTGGAGGGAAATTACTTTCCAGAGCAGATAATCAATATGGATGGAAGCTCTGTTCTGGATACATGTGCCCGAAAGGACTTTCATCCATATGGAGACCAAGTCAAGGCCTCTTGGGGCCTTGACTACAAATTGAAACAGTCTTACTTGGGGCCAAGGCTACAAATTGAAACCCTTTGTGATCGGCACACTGAGAACCCCAGGGCCTTCAAGCACATCAATAAGCACATGCTGCCAGTGTCCTACAGGAGCAATGAGAAGTCATGATGACCCAGCTCCTCTTCCATGATGCCCTTCTGAATTGCTGTGCCAGTGAAGTGGAGAACTATTGTTTGGAGAATAACGTACCTTTCAAGATTCTGCTTATTGTTGATAATGCTCCTGGACATCTTCCTTTTATTGGTGCTCTTCATCTCAATATCAAAGTGGTGTTTCTCCCTCCAAACACCACCTCTTTCATCCAACCAATGGGCCTTTGCCCAGGCTACTGCTGCAACTGTGAAGATGTTAAGAAAACATGGATGCAATTCTGGATGGATTACAATATCTATGCCTGCATCAAGAGTATGAATGGCACCGGAAGGAGACTCTCAAGAAATGTGTCCATGGGTTCAGGGGGTTTGTCAAGGCTGAGGAAGTTGCAAAGTCAACAAGGCTGTGTTTTATTCTTTCTGATATTGTAATGAATGGAATTGTTTTATTAATTTTGTTTTGGATTGTTGCCAACATAGAGAAATACAGTTATTTTTTACATTGTTTTTGTATCCTATAACTTTGATATGGTCATTTAGTTTTGTGTTTGTGTTTCTTGGGATTTTTTATGTACAAAATCATGTCATCTGTGAACAAAGAGTTTTACTTTTCCAAACTGGATGTCTTTAATTTTTTTCTCCTAATTGTACTGTTTTGAATATTCAGTACACTCTTGAGTTGAAATGGTGAAAGCAGACATCCTTGCCCTGTCCCTGATCTTAAGGGGAAAGCATTAAGCATGATGTGGATTTTCTGAAAAAGGCTTTTATCATGTTGAGGACATTTCCTTCAATGAACTCTAGTTTTCTTGAGAGTATCATGAATGGATTTTAGATCGCCAGTTCCTTTTTTATGTATTAAAATTATCATGTGGTTTCTGTCTTTTACATTATTAATTTGGTATATAACATGAATTGATTTTCTGTTAGACCAGTTTTGCATTTCAAGGATAAATACTACTTAATTATAGCATATAATTCTTGTTATGTATTGCTAGATTCAGTTTACTAATACTTTGTTAAGGAGTTTTGCGTCTATGTCAGGAGAAATATTGGTCTATAATCTTCTTGTGAAGATTTGTTTTTGTTAGGGAAATACTGACATCACAACATTAGTACTACCTCATTTATTTTCTGAAAGATGTTACAGATTGGTATTATTTCTTAGAATTAACCAATGAAATCATTGGGACCTGTGTTTTTGAGTTTTGTGAGTTCTTGATATATTGTGGATATTAGCCCAGAGGTATTGTTTGCAAATACCTTGTCCCGTTCAGTCAGTTGTCTTTTTGTTTTGTTGACGGTTTCTTTTGCTGTGCAGAAGCTTGTTAGTTTGATGGAGACCATTCTTTTATTTTTACTTTTATTTCCCCTTGCCTTTGGGCTAAGTTCATAAAATCCTCTGAGACTAAGGTTCATAAGTTTAATACCTATGTTTTCTTCTATGTATTTTATTGTTTCAGGTCTTGCAGTTAACTTTTTGGTCCATTTTTGGGTTAATTTTTGTGTATGGTGTCATATAGCAATCTAGTTTCATTCTTTTGCATGTAGCAATCCAATTTTCCCAGCACCATTTATTAAACAGGCTTTCTTCTCTCCATTGTATATTTTTGGCTCTATTGTTGAAAATAAGTTGCTATTACATGTGAATTTATTTCTGAGCTTTCAATTCTGTTCCATTAGTCCATGTGTCAGTTTTTGTGCCAATACCATACTGTTTTGATTGTTGTAGCTTTGTATAATTTGAAGTCAGGGAGTGTGATAACCTTTGTTCTTTTGTCTTAGTATTGCTTTGGTATCTTCTGTGGTTCCATACAAATTTGATTTTTTTTTGTTTTATTTCTTTGAAAAATGCCATCCTGCTTTGCTCTCTATTTCTTTTGTTTGCTATGGGCTTGGTTCACTCTCTTCCTCCTCCCAATTTCTTAATTGTGGAAGCCTAGGTTATTGCTTCTAGAACTTTCTTTTCTAGCATAGATGTTTATAGTTATAAATTCCCCTCCAAGCATTGTTTTAGCTCCAGCTCATAAATTTTGATTTGTTGTATTTCATTTTCATTCAGTTTCAAATATTTTTGTCACTTTCTATTTGATTTATTCTTGATCCATGGATTACTTAGAAATACATTGTTTAAATTCCAAATGTTTGGGGATTTCCCCAATTTATTTTTTGTTGTTAACTTATAATTTAATTCAGTTGTGGTTGGGGAACATACTTTGATGATTTCTAAATGTATTAAAACTTATTTTATGATTGACATTTACTCTGTCCTTGAGAATTGTATATATGCACTTGAAAAAATATTTTACAGTCATTTGGTTGAATGCTCTAGGTTGAGTTGGCTGTTTATTTTGTTCATGTCTTCTGTATCCTTGATTTTCTCTCTAATTTTTCTGTAGGTATAGATAGCTCCAACTATTGTTACATGATCTATATCTTCTTTTGCTTTTTCAAGTTTTGATTATTGTATATATATATTTTGATGCTCTGTATTTAAATGTGTCTCTGTATGTTTATAATTGTTATATCATCCTGATGTATTAGTTTGTTTCTCATTATAAAATATCTCTTTAACGTTTGTCACATTTCTGGCTTAAATGCTGTTTTGTCTGATGCTAATATAGCCACTCCTGATCTCTTACGCTTACTGTTTGCAAGGCATATCTTCTCCCATCTTTTTCCTTTTGTGTTATTTGTATTTTTGAATCTACTTATTCTGTCTGTGTGTTACTTATAGACAGAATATAATTGGATTTTGCTTTGATATCCCATCTGGCAATCTCTATCTTTTGGTTGGACTGTTTTATTCGTTCACACTTAAATATTGATATGGTTGGATTTTACCTTTGCCGTTTTTCTATGTAAATCACCCGTCTTTTTTGTTTCTTCTTCTTTGACTGCTTTTTTTTTTTAAGGTACACATTTTCAGTGTATCATTTTAATTTCTCTGGCAATATTTTTACTTTTCCCCCATTTTTTCTTAGTTTTTACTTTAGGGATTAGAATATGCATTTTAATTTACCACAGTCTACTTCAGAGTCATATTAACTTAATTCTAGTAAAATATGGAATTTTTGCTCCAATATAGTTCCATTCCCTCCCTGCTCCTATTTGTTATTCTTGTTATGTATACTATATGTGTGTGTTATAATTCCAATGATATACTGTTATAATTATTGTTTTATACAATTTTATATCCTTTCAAAGCAGTTAAGAGAAATGAAAATAATGTATTGATATTATCTATTGTATCACTTTACATATTTACCATTTCTAGCACTCTTTTTTTCTCCCTGATTATTCATGTCACGGTTGAGAGTCAGTATTTCAGTCTAAAGAACTTTCTTTAGTATTTTTAGTAAGTTATGTATCAGCAGTGCATTCTTTCAATCATTCCTTATCTGGGAATGTCCTTTTCAGCCTTCATTTTGTGAAGATAATTTGCTGGCTATAGGATTCTTTATATTTCAGCACTTTGAACATGGCCTTCTACTGCCTGCGCTCTTTCACTGTTTTAGGTGAGGAATCAGCCATTAATTGCCTTGATGCTTCTCTATACAATGGGATCAGTTGTTTTTGTCTTGCTGCTGTCAAAGTTTTCTTTGTCTTATGCATTCATCAGTCTGACTGGTTTGTCTATGTGTGGATCCTTTTGTGTTTATGCTGCTTGGGTTTTGTTGAGCTTCTTAAGTGCATAGATTGTTTTTAAATAAAATTTAGGAAGTTGCTGGCCATCATTGCTTCAGCTATTCCTTTTGCCCCTTTGTCTCTCTCCTTTCCTTCTGAGACTCCTATTGTGCAAATGTTGCAACAAATGTTGCCAAATGTTGTCATATTCCATAGGTTTCTAAAGCTTTGTTCTTTTCTCTTCATTCTTCTTCCTATTTTTCCTTCAGGTTACCTATTTTCAGGTTTACTGGTCTTTGAACACTGCTAGCGCAAACCAACTGTTGAACTGCAGATTTGAACTTTCAATTCTTTACTATATTTTCCAAACCCAGAATTTTTATTTGGTTCCTTTAAAAAAACTCATTTCTATCTCTATATTAATAATCTATTTGATGAGGCATGATTCTTATGCCTTTAATTCTTCAATTTCCCTTTACTTCTTAAACATATTAGTTGTCTTAAAGTCTTTGCCTAGTAAATCCAACATCTGGGCTTCCTCAGGAATAATGTCTATTGACCACTGCCTCTGCCCCGTATGTGGGTTATACTTTACTATTTCTTTGTGTGTATCATAAATTCTTGTCAAAAACTGGATATTTGAAGTAATATGCTGTGGTAACCCTGATAGATTTCCCCATTCCCTGACCTCAGTGTTTATTGTTGTTTGTTGTTGGTGGTTGTTTAGTGGCTTTCCTGGGCCAATTCTGCAGCCTTTATTCTTTGACATGTGCAGTCATTGAAGTCTTTGCCTGGTTAGCTGAGTTGTTTGAAATGATTTGACAGATTTTTTAAAATGCTTTAAACCAACATGTCCCCCATCCTTCTTCCAATGGGCATTTTGTGTGTTGGGCATGCCTTCCATGCTCTTGCAGCTTTAACTCTGCTTTAGACTTCACTTCCTACTTGTGAAGAACCTCAGAGTCAAGACTAGGTGAGAGACTAGGGCTCTGACAGGTCTTTCCTGGGCATATGCACAGCCTGTGACATGAGCATAGATGTCCAGCAACACGTCGGAAATTGTCAAAGCCCACTGTGGACATCTCATTTCTCAGCCTGCTCTTTTAAGTATTTTTGTTTAGTGTCTTGTTTGCCTCAACTGGAATTGCTGTCTCTGGCAAATGCAGTGTTAAACAATCGCCACTAAATTGGGGGACAAACTCCCTGGGGATGAAGGGCTTTCCTCACTAAATGAGCTGTGAGTCCGATAAAATAAAGATTAGCTCCATGAATGGGGCTTGTCTAGGGAGCACCAGTCAGGACAGTTCTCTGGGGACTGGGCTTTTGAGGGAGCTCTGGACACATTGCCTCTTCTAGTGGCTGCTTGACTCTGGATTTCAGAGCTACTCTGGTTCTGCAGCGGCTGGTGTCCAATGCTACTGTGAAACCAGAGAGAGGATGGAAATGGAACACGTGCAAACACCAGAAAGCTTACTGTTCTTGTAAAGAGCTGTTTCTCTTGAATAAATGTCCTTAGGATTGTTGCAAGCCTTTGGCTAATTTCTAGAGTGCTGAACAAGTTTATTTAGAAAATTAATGCCAGAGTTCTCTTTGTTTTTTATGGAGGAGTGGATTTTCAGAGATCCTTCACCCGTAATTCCAAACATGCTTCTCAGTCTGTCTGCTTTTAGCGACTGTGTGTATTGCTTCTGTTGTATTTGATATCTAATGATGGTCTATGTATATTTATTGTCAGCCATGAAAGTCCACTCTTCGATTTCATTGAGAGCTGCTTGCGAAATAAACATGAAATGGTTATTTATGAAGCTGCTTCAGCTATTATCCATCTTCCTAACTGTACTGCAAGGGAATTGGCACCTGCTGTTTCAGGTTGGTTGTGTATTTGATAGCTGGTTTTTATTTATATTCTTATGTTTGTTTTAAGCTCCCAAGGTCTGTAGGTTCAGTATTAGGAATGAATTTTGAACCTTAGCTCTGTTTATATAGCCTTTGCATTCTGATATGTAAATGATTCTTTTAGTTGGTCTTCTTTGTCTGAAGTTACCATTTCCCCATATAAAACATTTAAAAAGTAATTTCAATACCTGCAGTTCACCTTAATGTTTAAAAAAACCTATTTGCTCTTATAACTGTAAATATTCCTGCCATTCAAATATTAATGGATATATTAATTCTTTTAGAAAAAAGAGTAAACTTTGTATTTTACATTTAAAGTTTTTAGAGCTAAACAAAGAGTGCTTTTTCTATTTTTGACGATGCATTTTTCATGGGGATTTTTGATGCTCATTTCCTTCTGCATATTTTGAAAATGATTGTTCATGCATTGTGTTTCAGCTGTGTGTGATAGGGTGAAGTGTGCTCATTACGGTGGTCCTTTTCCTTTCCAGTTCTTCAGTTGTTCTGTAGCTCTCCTAAGCCAGCTTTGCGATATGCCGCTGTGAGGACCTTGAACAAGGTAGGTGTCCCTCTGCTACCATCATTTATATCCATGTTTGATTGAGAAATATCAGTTGTGATGCATTTGGTTTTCTCTCCAAGGCTAGTAAATGTGATCTATGGACTTCTCTGCTATAGCATTACACTGTGCGTGTGGCCTTTGGCCGTGGCCATTTTCACTATTATTCAGCTATGGCCATTTCACTATTATCACTATGATAATTCATTTCTGACTTTTAAGCCCTTTATAGTCAAGAACCACACCATCCAATATGATGACCTTTCACCCTAAGTGGCTGTTTTTATTTAAGTTATTTAAAATTAAATAAAAATAAAATTTCAGCTCCTCAGTCACTCTAGTCACACTTCAGGTGCTCAGAAGTTACATGGTTAGTGACTGTCACACTGGATAGTGTGGATATAGAACATTACTGTCATTGCAGAGAGTTGTCTCAGACAGTGCTGGTTTCTAACAGCATGGTCCAGTAGAAACCAAATGTGAGTCACAGGTGAAATTTTAAATTTTATAATAAACACATTTAAAAAATTTTAAAGATGAGATTAATTTTAATAATGTAATTTATTTACTCTAATATATATAAAATGTCATGTCAACCTGTAATCAATATAACATTTTTCAAGATACATTTTGTCTTTTATATTTTCATGCTAAGTCTTCACATCTAGTGTTTATTTTATATTTACAGCATGTCTCAATTTGGACCAGCCACATTTCAAATGCTTAGTACTCACCTGTGGTTGGCTATCGTACATCTTGGGTCTAGAGGATACAGTACAGAAACACAGAAAATATCAAAAAACCGTAAAATTTTTAAATGAATGTTTAATATACTAGAAGACTTGTCATAAGGCAATGTGTGATTGATTATAGGTTAATTGTATGAACAATTGGAGGAGAGAGAAGTTGGAGTAGCTATGGAAGAAGACTTTAAAGAATAACAATGTGAATTGTATTTAAAACAGTATAGGTCCACATTTCTTCATCTGTGATCTTGAAGTTAGATGTGTCTCAGAATTCTATATTGTGAAATTTAGAGAGGTTCTCGGATGCTGTCTCTTACACATTAACTCCATTGGGCCTGGTACAATAACACATCACAGACACACTTGTATTTCTGCACCTATATATATGACTATCCTTGCTAAGTGGATTGAATCAACACTTAATTAGTTTTATATTACTCTGCATCATATTTTGCTGGTAAGTGACTTTTGATGCCAATACTTTGCTGTTTTCAAAATTTTTTATCATGATAGGCAGACAGGTAAATGTTATCTACAGAGAGAAGCAGGAGAATGGCAGGCATATTTTTGTGACCATGAACAATCCAGTTTGGCTGGAGTTTGCTTGCTTAAATACAGAAGGGTTTTCTAAGTGAAAAGATATTAACAATCTTTGAGCAGTATTTACCATGTGAGGTCCTATTTTCGGTGATCCTAACATCTAGGCGAGTAGATACACATGAACCATAAGGAAAAACAGGTCACCTGTAATAAAAGCCAGACTGTGATATTGTTAGAAAGGTTACAGGAACCTGGAAGAGAGTAGCACTCTCTTCTCTACTGTGCAATGACTATAGTTGTTAATCATTTATCATACCTTTTTAACGGGAAACATTCTTTTTGAAACAATTACTTTTAACCTGTGTTGTCCCATTTAGATTTTAAAAAGCCACTTACCTTAAATTCAAATTTCTATTTTCCTTTTTTTTGTTTTTTAAAGTTCTGGTCTTTTTTATCAATAGCACTTTGCATAATATTTTTCTTGCCCTTCCACTAGGTGGCAATGAAGCACCCCTCTGCTGTTACTGCCTGCAATCTGGACTTAGAAAACTTGATCACAGACTCAAATAGAAGCATTGCTACCCTGGCCATTACTACACTCCTCAAAACAGGAAGTGAGAGCAGTGTGGACAGACTCATGAAGCAGATATCATCATTTGTGTCTGAAATCTCAGATGAGTTCAAGGTAAGAGTTCAAATATGGTCATGTTTCTTCCAGTCTCAGTAGCTTGCCTATTTCTTAAGAGTATCTTTTGATGGACAAAAGTTTTAAAAGTTTTTGAAGTCTAATTTATTGATTTTTTTTCTTTCACAGTTATTGCTTTCTGTGTCCTATCTTAAGAAATCTTTGGCTACTTTCACATCTTAAAGATATTTTTTTATGTTTTACTTTAAATGTTTTATTTATATTTTGATCTGTGATCCAACTTGAATTAATATTTGTGTATTGTATGTGATTAGTTCAGTTTTTTCCCCATACCTGTATCCAGACATTCCAGTGTAATTTGTTGAAAAGACAAATAGGTCTGCTTGGGCATCTTTGTCTAAAAAGCAGATAACCATATAACTGTAGGTATGATATATTTCTGGGCTTCTTATCATATTCCATTGATATGCTTGTCAGTGCTATGCCAGAACACACTGTATTTGTTTTTTTAGTTTTATGATATCTCTTAAATGTCAAGTAGTGTCATCTTCCAACTCTGTCTTTCTTTTCAATATTCTAGGTTTTTTTTTTTTTGCATTTTAATAAATTTAGAAACAACTTATAATTTTTATGAAACAAAGCCTGTTAGGATTTTGATTGGTGTTGTGATGAATCTATAAATCAATTTGGGGAGAACTGACATTTTAACAATATTCTTCCAGTTCATGAATATGGTATGCCTTTCCCTTTCTTTAGGTCTTTACTCTGAGCAGTGTTTTGTAGCATTTATTCTAGAGGTCTTGCACATCTTTTGTTAAACTTTATGTCTGAATATTTTATGCTTGGTACTCTCTTAAAATTTCTATTTCATTGTTTGCTAATAGTATTAAAATTTTCCTTTTTTTTTTTCTCTCCCATAACTTGGTATTCTTGCTAAGTACCCTTATTAGTTCTAGTAGTTACTGTACACATTTTAGGATTGTCTGTGTAAATAATCAAGTTATCTGTTAATAGGTAGTTTTCCTTTTCCTTTTCTTTCTTTTTCTTGCCTTATTAAAATCTCTAGTACTTCCAGTACAATGAGTACAGTGTTGAATAAAACTGGTGAGAATGTGTTAGAGATAATCGGAAGAACAGTAAATTTCAGTTAGAAGAAGAATTAAAATAGAAATATTTAATTTTTTCCTGTTGTATTTCTCTGTCAAAAAGTATAATTGACCCTATATACTCTGTTCTAGTATATATCTAGTCTTTTAAAAACCAGACTTAACCTGCATATTTAAGCAAACATTTTGAATATTTGGAGAACCTGTGAAGGTCATTTTGTAATTATAGTTTATTGAATAACTCTCCTGTGCTTGAGCATTTAGATAGTTTGCAATATTTGCAGTGACAAATAATGCTGTAGTGGGTAACCTTGTGCAGATGTTTCTTTGAAATGCTGGAGGTGTATCTTTAGGGTAAATCCCTAGAAGTTTGTATACTAGGTTGAAAGGTAAATAAATATGTAGTTTATTTATAGTCAGTTTCCCCATAGCCTCACTAATGGAGTGTTTTGTATTTGGATGTTTTGCCAACTTGATGGATGGGAAAAGGTATCTCAATGTACTTTTAATTTGGATTTCTTTTGTTATGAACTAAGGTAAACTTTTTATATTCTTAAGTATAATTTAGTATTTATTTTTGAATGTTGTCTGCTCATAATCTTTTCTCGCATTTCCTATAGGATTTTTTTTGGGTTTTTCTTTCTTCAGTTATTTAAAGATTTTTATATATTAGGGATATTAGTTCTTTTATCATTTGTCTTCTTTGTCATTTGTCTTCTTGCTTTTGTCATGCAAAAGTTTATTTTGATGTAGTCTAATTTGTTGATATTTTCCTTTTTAAAAAAAATTAATCGAAACTGCTATCTTTGAGTATTGGGACAACACTCTAACCAACTGAGTGCTGTCACTCTTTTCTTTTAGTGCTTTAACTTTTGAGTTATAGAAAGCCTTTCCCTTCAGATTATAGAATCTGAATGGTGAATAAGAATTCACCCATTTTTTCTAGTATGTTTATAGTTTCATGTTTTACATTTAGCTCCCAGATCTATTAGATTTCATTATTATGTATGATTGGAGAAATAAACCTAATCTCTTTCTTTTCCAATAACTATCTTGTTGCTCCTCCCCCAGTTTTTATTCAATAGACCGTTTTTGCTCCAATTATTTGAGATACCACCTTTATTATATACTAAACTGCTACATGTAGTTGGGTTTATTTTGGAGCTTTCTATTCTATTATGTTTTCTTTATCTACACATATATCATATACTATTTTATATATAGGAGCTTTGTAGAGTGTATTAATGTCTATTAGCCCCTTCTTATAGTTCTTTATTGTATCTCTAGCTAGTCTTACATATGTATTTTGCCTTGTGAACATTAGTGTTCACTTGTCTAGTTCCATAAAAAATCTCATTGGCGTTTTTATTGCAATCACATTAAAGTGATAAGTTAATTTAGAGTAGAACATAACATCTTAATGTTGAGACATTTTAACCAAGAACAAGGGATGTCTTTAATTTATTCAAGTAGTCTAATTTTGTGCCTTTCAGAATATTTTATAGTATTTTTATATTAGTTTTGAATGTCTTCAAAATTCTTTTTCTAAGCATTTTATCATTTTGTTGTTATTATAAATGTCTTTTATTTCTTATATCTTTCAACTAGTTATTATTCATGCAATGATTAGTAGTTTTGCATTTTATATTCTATTATCTTGCTGAATTATTTTATTGAGTTCTGTTATTGATTCTCGAGAATTTACAGGTATACTATTTGTCATCTGTAAATATAGTTTTGTCTTTTATTTCTTTTGTCATAATGGGAATGACTCTTGGGGGTTCTCTATTAAGTAATGTGCTGACATTAAGATTAAGGTGTGTGTGTGAAATGGATCAATTCATTCCTATTTTATTTTTTTCAAGAATTTTTATTAAGATGGGTGTTGGATTTTACCAGAGCTTTTCAGCATCTATGGATATAATCATATGACTTTTCTCCACAGATTCATTAATGAAGCATTATATTAACCAGTTTTTTGAAGTTTAACTGTTCTTGCTTTCTTGGTGTTCATCATGAAATATTTTCTTACTGTAGTGTTCTTTATCTATGAAATGTTATATTTTATCCATTTGTCATTTGTGTTTGACTTTTTTGTGGTATCTTTTGTCATACAAAAGTTTATTTTCATGTAGTCTAGTTTGTCACTTTTCTTTTTAAAAAAATTAATCGATTTTTAGAGAGGGAGAGGAAAAAGGGAGAAACATCAGTTTGTTAGCTAATATATCACTTAGAAATTTTGCGTCAATATTCATAAATGACTTCTATCCAAAATTTTTCTTTTTGCATGTATACCATCTTTATTAAGTTTAGGCAGTGGTCCCCAACCCCCGGGCCGCAGACCAGTACCGGTCCGTGGGCCATTTGGTACCGGTGTGCAGAGAAAGAATAAATAACTTACATTATTTCCGTTTTATTTATATTTAAATCTGAATGATGTTTTATTTTTAAAAAATTACCTGAGTCCCTCTGTTAAATCCATCTAAGACTCGCTCTTGACGCTTGTCTCGTAAGTTTGACAATTATATTTAAAAATACCACAGTTTTTACGCCGGTCACGTAATTTTATTTTGTGCATTTATCCGTCCCACCCTAAAGGCCGGTCTGTGAAAATATTTTCTGACATTAAACTGGTCCGTGGCCCCAAAAAGGTTGGGGACCACTGAGTTTAGGTATTGTTGTTTCTCCTATAATGCAACAGGCCAAGTATTATCTGGCCTGTTCTGCATTGTGCTGTGGGAACTGGGGCTCAGGAAACTGGCCCAAATATGAATACTGTAGCTACTGCTATGGCCATGAGTAATTTACTATCTTCATCTCTGATCCAGGAGTTTTGGTGTTTTCTACCAGCATCAATGAAACTGTGGCAGGCTAACTTGATAGCTTGCAAGAAGGGTAAAATCTCACACCCTTCTCACTTGACACTAGTCTTTCAAGTTATGGTAAAATTCTCTTTGGAACCATTTTGTGAAGTAGTTCCTTGGTAACTTCCTCTGTTTTGTTTTGTTTTTTTCCTATGGAAATTAGTATGTTTAACCTTTTTAATCTTTACTGTTCACTTTAAAAGTTTTATGTGCTTCTTTGTTTGGCACAAAGGAATGGAATCTCTTGAATGAACTTTTTATTTTCCCTTGAGATTTCCCCTTGCTTACCTTTCATAAAGAACCATTGTCATTTTAAGTAATCACTGTGCCTTCTTAGCTTGCAAGAAATAAGAAGGATGCTGAGTAGCTAAAGTTATAAAGATGAAAGTCCTTTCTTTGTTCCCCTTTTTTTTAATTACTTGATTTTAGAGAGAGACAGAAACATTGATCTGTTTCTGTATGTGCCAAAATCAGGGACTGAACTGGTAACCCCTGTGTTTTGGGATGACGCTCTAACCAACTGAGCTACCTGGCCAGGGCTCTGTGTTTTGTTTTTGTTTTATGGGTGGTAGTTGTACAGACATGATAAAGATGAATGGCCATTCTGTTTTTTTTTCTACAGGTGGTGGTTGTACAGGCAATTAGTGCTCTCTGTCAGAAATACCCTCGGAAGCACAGTGTCATGATGACGTTCCTCTCCAACATGCTCCGAGACGATGTAGGTGGACTGCTTTTTAATCACAGGAAGTCACTCTTTTAAATTCTTACGATCCCTATTAAATATCATAGTATTTAAAGCAGCTGCTTTGTGATCTCAGCCTACCTCTTAAAACGTGTGCTTACTTCTGGATGCTGACTTATCATTGCTAAACATGCTATTACTTTGGCTTTCCTATTTGGAGGAAATAAAGAACCTCTCTGTTTCTTTCATAAAGGAAGAGAAATGAAAATTTAATATTATAAGCATGAGCGTTGGAATATAAGCTGTTTTCCAAAAATGAATGGCAGTTTCCTCTCTTGCTAGGGAGGCTTCGAATATAAGCGGGCCATCGTGGACTGCATTATCAGCATTGTGGAGGAGAACCCCGAGAGTAAAGAGGTGGGCCTGGCCCACCTCTGTGAATTTATCGAGGACTGTGAGCACACCGTGCTGGCTACAAAGATTCTGCACTTGTTGGGCAAGGAGGGCCCCCGAACGCCCGTGCCCTCCAAGTATATCCGCTTTATTTTCAACAGGGTCGTACTGGAGAACGAGGCTGTCAGAGCTGGTAAGTCCTCGGAACCCTGATAATGATGTAACTCCTGCTCTTTTGAAATGCTTAATTCACTGGGTGGTAAGGAAATTGGCAAGTGAAGTTTCAAGTTCTGCTTGTTGTGGGGGGATCTTGGAGCGTACTTTGGCCTCAGGTGTGCAGCTCTTGCTCTGTACGCTACTGTTCATCCTGATTGCTGCCTTGAATTAGAGACAGCTACCCCCTTGACTCTCAGTATGACGGGAATACTGTAACGGCGTTACCATTTTTTAGCAGCGTTCTAGCCATAAATATGAAATAAATATGAAAATTGTGTGTATGTGTCTATGTATTTTTAAGTGTCTTTTGAAACTGGTCTTAGGAATTTTTTTTTCTTCCTCCTCCCTAATCATTTCTTCTTGTTAGCATATGAACATGTCCAAATCTCTTATATTAAAAATAGAAGCTCTCTTTTGATCCGTTGTCTCTGTCTAGCTGCTGTCTGCCCTTCCTTCCTCTGTCAGGTGATCATGAGCTAGCCGTTCCCAGCTGCCTCCATGGACTTATTTTCCAATTCTCTCTTCAACTCACTATAACCTGGCTCTCTCCCTTAAAAATCTTCTGAAGCTGTTTTTTTTTTGTTTTTTGTTTTTTTTTCCTGAAGCTGGAAACAGGGAGAGACAGTCAGACAGACTCCCGCATGCGCCCGACCGGGATCCACCCGGCACGCCCACCAGGGGGCGACGCTCTGCCAATCCTGGGCGTCGCCATGTTGCGACCCTCCTGGGTGTTGCCATGTTGCGACCAGAGCCACTCTAGCGCCTGGGGCAGAGGCCACAGAGCCATCCCCAGCGCCCGGACCATCTTTGCTCCAATGGAGCCTTGGCTGCGGGAGGGGAAGAGCGAGACAGAGAGGAAGGCTTGGCGGAGGGGTGGAGAAGCAAATGGGCGCTTCTCCTATGTGCCCTGGCCGGGAATCGAACCCGGGTCCTCCGCACGCTAGGCCGACGCTCTACCGCTGAGCCAACCGGCCAGGCCTGTTTTTTTTTTTTTTTTTTTTAAATACTACTTATAAGCTAGTTGGAAAATCAAGTTAAACACTTGAATGTTTTTATCTTTGTGCACTCTCAGTCAATTTAATGTACTCTTGGCTAAACACTTTCTGAAACTCTCTTTGCCTTGGTTTCCACTTGATCTACCTAGCCATCACTCCTCAGTCTTACAGAGCTTCTCATCCATTCCTTAAAATACTAGTTTTCTTGAGGGGTTTGTCTTCCTAACATACACATTATTTCTGGTGGTCATTTTCAGAGCTATGGATACTCTGTGACATCGCAGTCATATCTCTTTCCTGAACTTGTATGTCCAGCTGTCTAAGGCACTTCAGATTCAGCTTGAAATTTAGGCTCACCCAAACAGGAAGCTTCACCTTTATCATCCACTCAGTTGCAAAAGCAGAAACTCGGTCCACTGTTTTATAACCCTCATCTACTCTTGGGCAAAATTTGATCAGTTTGTCTCCTCACTATTTCTCCCTTCTCTTTTTCTCTATTTGACTGGGTGCTACTTTATTATAGGCTCTCATGCATCTTGAGTGCCCAATTAGTCTCACTGCTCCTGGCCTCAGACAGCTGCAGTCTGTTCCCCACACTTGGCTACAAAAGTGGTCTTTGCACACAAAATTGGCTTACAAATTTTGTGTAGCACACTCTGCTACTAATACATAAATTTATCCTGTATTTAACCTCCTTTAATAATAACTTTGGGCTCTGGCCAGTTGGCTCGGCGGTAGAGAGTCGGCCCAGCGTGTAGATGTCCTGGGTTTGATTCCCGGTCAGGGCACACAGGAGAAGCACCCATCTGTTTCTCCACCCCTCCCTCTCCCCCTTCTCTCTCACATGCTCTCTCTCTTAGTCTCTCTCCCTCTCCCCCTCTTCTTCTCACCCTCCTCCTCCCGCAGCCATGGCTCATTTGTGCAAGTTGGCACCAGATGTTGAGGATGGCACCACAGCCTCATCTCAGGTTCTAAAATAGCTCAGTTGCCGAGCAAACAAGGAATGGTCTCAGATGAGCAGAGTAGGGGCTTGCTGGGTAGATCCTGGTCAAGGCGCATGCCACAACCTATTTTTGTTTTCTCGCAGCCTCTCACCTGTCTTCTCCTGCTCTCCATTCTGGGTCTTGTTTTTCAGCCTTCCTCACCTGTGCCGAGTCCCATTATAAACCCTGTGCTTCTCTGGGCTGAGGGCCTGTGCACTTGTTAGTGTCTCTGCCTCCGATAATGTTTCTTTACTTTTCCCTCCAGCTAACTCTATTTGTCCTTCAAAATTTAGCTCAAGTAGTGTGTTAACTTCTTGTCTTACATTTCCTCTACCAATGTGATAAGTTCCTTTCTCTGCATTCACTTAGCTTCCTGGATATAGTACTATCCTGGATGTACTATGCGATGTTGTAATTACCTCTTTACTTACCTGTCTTTCCCATTAGAGTACAACTACTTCAAGTCAGAGGCTAGGTCTTTTATCTTTCTACCCCCAAAACCCATCACAATTCTTTACTAAAGTTAGGTGAGCCATAAATCTTAGTTGAATGAAGTGAATTTTAATAATAGGGCATATTTTCATGCTTAGAGCTGGTTGAGATTAGAGTTAAATTTTATCAGTATGGTTTATAAGAGGTTGTGGTTGGGGTGGAATATGGCTCATAAAAGAAATATATATATATATAAATTTTTTTTTCTACAATGCATGGAGGATTTTCCTATTTAGAGTTCTCTTGGCCCTATAGATTTCTGTTTATGCTTAAATGGATCAAAGAAATAAGATCAAGCAATGATATATAAAACAATGAGAACTTATTTCCACTGAACATAAGGAAGCTTCTCTAATTTTTATTTTTACTGATTAGTTTTAGAGAGAGGGAGAAGGGGGAGAGAGCTAAACACTGATTGGTTATTCTACTTATTCATGCATTCATTGATTGACTCTTTTATGTGCCCTGACCTGGGGGGGGGGTGTTGAACCTGCAATGTTGGCATATCTGATGATGCTCTGACCATCTGAGCTACCCAGCCAGAGCCTTCTCCAAATTTTTTTGAATGATTATTATTTAGTACTACAAACCAGTGTTTATGCTGCTTCATTTTATGCTTCATTATAGCTGCTGTGAGTGCTTTGGCTAAATTTGGGGCTCAGAATGAGAATCTTCTCCCAAGCATCCTTGTACTCTTACAAAGGCAAGTAAAAGAATGTCTTTTTAAAAACTTTTTAAAATAAGAACTGCTGTATGGCTGAATAGAGAGTTCTTCATTGTACCACATCAAGTGCATTGCAGAGCCCGAGAGTAGAGCTGATGGAGTGAAGTGAGGGGCAAATGGCATTTTTGTTCTCTTCCAGTCATTTTGTGTATGCTAAGTACATAGAAATTGTGACTGTGCATTATTTCTCTTTGTCTGTTTTTTGAGAAAGTGACTTAAATGCATGTACCTCCATTTCTGTAATAGGGGCCAACTTCAAAGTGGTTCACTGAGTTGAAAATACCAGCTTTTCATGGTCTCCATGACTCCCTATTTGATGAGGAAAAGACTTGGTGTTAGCAAAACCTCTGTGATTATGTCTTGTGATTGAAGCAGAAAAATTACAAGCCACAGGCTGGCTGGTTTCAATGAAACAAATTGCCATTTGAGGAGTTAACAATGCCTGGATTTTGAATGCTTTTTAGTATCCTTAGAAAGTCTAATATTCCCATTTCTTAATTATAAAGAAGTCTAAGTCTTTACCAGAATCATGTGTTTGCCAATGCCAGAAAAGCCTCCCAATGGCTATCTCACATTGTGCTCTTCCCAGTTATTTTAGTGCCCACTTACGTCGTGCATCCGATTCACAATGATACCATTTCTTTAGTAATTGAGAGCAGTACCCAAGATTTATGGAGATTTTAGGATTTACCGCTGCCTGTTATTGAGTTCTTTTATAATACAGCTTAGTATCAGGTGGCCTGATTGTATCCTTTAGGAATGGTAGTAAAGCTCTTGGAATCTTTAGGGTGCTGTGACATGCTTATCTGTGTCCCCTGGACAGGTGTATGATGGATACTGATGATGAGGTCCGGGACAGAGCTACCTTCTATCTGAATGTGCTACAGCAGAGGCAGATGGCACTGAATGCTACATACATCTTCAATGGTCAGTGAGAGGGCGTAGACAAGTATACTTTTGTTCCCCAAGGTGGTATCTTGGAAGTGTATCTTATGATGATTTGCATTTGAGCTAACATCACTAGGCAAAATACTTGGTTTTTGTCTTTGAATGTATTTCCATTTTTAGGGAAACCTAAAGTATGTAAAAGCCCAAAGAATATTGCTTGTTCCTGATCCTTCCTGAGCTCCTTTTTGGGTGGGTTTACCTTTTGTCCCTTTTCTTGTGCTATCATTGTTCCCATGGCTAAGTTGCTCTCTCTTCTGGAGGGTCCTTACATTTTGTTGAAAATGTTTATGCCTTGCTCCCATGCTTCCTTGGATGAAATTATGAGGAGGTTTTATATAATAGCCTTTACTTTTAGTTACTTATGTTATAAAGTTTGATTATATTTTTCCTCCTTCAGAAAGTGCAGATAAATAGTGCAGATCTGGACCTGTCTGGGTCTAGCATTGGTGTGAAGCTCCAGTGCTGAGATTTTTCTGTTCCATAGGTCTGACGGTCTCTGTACCAGGGATGGAAAAAGCCTTACACCAGTATACGCTGGAGCCTTCAGAAAAACCCTTTGACATGAAATCTATTCCTCTTGCGATGGCCCCTGTCTTTGAACAGAAAGCAGGTAATGGGAACTCCCCACTCTGGTAGTTTTTCAATGTGTAAGTAGTTTTATAAGCATATTTTCTCTGATACTTCCTCTGTTTGTTTAATTGTCACTCTATGTTTCTAAATATTTTTAGAGCTAAAGTAAATGATGTTTTTTATTAGGTTTTAAAAATTTCTTGGTTTTTGGATAAAAGCTAAAATATGAAGTGTGACTAGATGGGAAGCTCTTGTCTAGTTCAGTGCCCAGTCTCCCGGCCTCTGAAATAGTGTCATGTGTGTCTCTGAGCAGTGTTTGTGCTGTCACCTCCTATTTTTATTTTCTGAAGCTGGTAATTTCTTAATTTTGCTATTGGGAATGTGTGGGACAAGATCTTAAAAAAATATTCCCAAGGAATAAACTTTAAAACTGAAAAAGAGAAAAAAGAAGAGACCACATGTTTAATGGTCAGAGCTGAGAATGAACAGTCTTCCTAACTTTGAACTTTTTTAGTTTTTCTGTTGATAACTGTTCAAGTAATTTTTCCTACTTGAATCATGAAAGATTTATTTTATAAACTGTTCCTTCTTTTAAGAGTATTTTTTGTATATCCTGGCCCATTTAAAGCAACTTATGTATTTTTTAGAGCTTTAGTATATCACAAAATATGTTCACCAAATACATTTTCATTTGAATGTCCCTCTAAAAAAGGTGACAGAAGCCTACTGCACTGATTTAGCAATGGCTTCTTTTATGTCCAATAGAAGTTGTTGCCCTGATGTCTTTTAGTCTGCATTTCAGCCTGATCATGGGAAGGAAGCTTACTTGATTATTCATGTCTGTCTTTGTAGATATTGCACATGTGGCTACTAAGCCAGAGAAATTGGCTCCTTCCAGGCAAGACATTTTCCAAGGTATGATAATATGATGAATAGAAGTAATAGTTGCACCCTAGGTATTTCAAATATAATGCAGTCCACTACCCTCATTCAATTTGATGAATTCTCAGTACAGGATATCTTTGTGTGACTGCATATCTATTGTCATAGCTTATGGTTACTGGGGCCACCAGAGTCTGTGGGACTTTATAATTGCCAAAGCTAATGTACTAACTGGGAATGATGTTCTTACTTTATTAACAGGAAAACTCAAAATTTAAGATATTAGGATGACAGATTTTTTTTTTTTTGCTTTTAGTAGTTGAGTATATAAACTGTCTTAAAAGAGTATTTTACTAAACCTTGGGGACATATTAGAATATTTAATTATTAGTAAGTTTATGGAAACTTAAAACATAAGCATCAGAATGATGTCTTTCCCTGTCTTATTTTGCTTTCTCTCTTCTTTTCTTTCCTTTTCTCTTGCTAGAACAATTGGCTGCTATTCCTGAGTTTATGAATCTAGGACCCTTGTTCAAGTCTTCCGAGCCTGTTCAGCTCACAGAAGCAGAGACAGAATATTTTGTTCGTTGTGTCAAGCACATGTTTACCAATCACATTGTGTTCCAGGTGAGAGCAGTGCTCTGACTGGCTCTTCTAGGGGTTTAGGATGCTTGGGGACAAGAATGAAGTCCCCTTTAGTTTATGATTCCAGTTCCATTTATACAGAAGGAACTTGGCCGCAATCTGGTCTGCTTTCCTGACTCCCATGGCTCTACAGAGATGCCTTCTTGTGATAGGTTAAAAGCTAAAGGGCTGGAAAACAAAATGTCTAAAGAGATTGGACAACATAAAGTATAACCAGTTAAAAATAATTGTTCAATACCAGGGTAAGTGAAGTGGGCCATCCTAAGGATTTAACTTCTAAGAATCAAATTGAAATCCATCAGACATCTGTCATCTTGTTTGATAGAACTCAGTCTTGGGAAACAGAAAAAGACTAATGAATAATATAAACCCCAAAGCCTCAAAAATAAGGCTATCTCTATTGTCTGAAGGAAAACCTTAGGAGGAGAACTGAAGTGCTGTTGAGGGAGGGTGGAACTGTGGGCTCCATAACTGAGTCGTGGTTGATGGGTGGAGAGAAACAACTAGCTGCAAACCGTTCTTAATCCTTCATAACCTTTTCTGTTTGCTGACTTTTCAGTTTGACTGTACCAACACTCTCAATGACCAGTTGCTGGAGAAAGTGACAGTGCAGGTGGAGCCATCTGAGGCCTTTGAAGTGCTGTGTTGTGTCCCAGCCCCCAGCCTCACTTATAATCAACCAGGAATATGCTACACTCTTGTGCGTCTGCCTGATGATGACTCTTCAGCAGGTACTAACTCTATGATTAAGAATGCATTTCCCACGTCAGTGTTTAAATGTCTGGATGCGTGTTTGGGGTTCAAGAATATGGTTCTTTTCCAGAATTAAATGTGATAATATGATGGTATATTTACATTTATGTTTATATTTATATTTATAAGTGCAGAAATATTATTTAAAGCTAAATCTGTAAGTAAAATTTGCTGGACATTTAATCTTAAAAAAGAAACTGAATGTGTATGGGGAGCCCAGAAAGGACATCGGGCTTTCTGGTAGAACAACATAAACATTGAGAAGGGTCCATGTGCCTGATGTCTCAGTGAGGATCAAGACCTGCTTCTCCCTAATGTTTCCTTCCAGGGTATCCTAAGGGCTTTTTATTGGTAGATCCGTGGTACTGAAAATTATATTGATTTTGAGGGTCCTGTCATCTAAGGCTGGCGTCTGAGAGTATGTCTCAGCCTAATGAGTGTCTTAACCATTGTTTGTGAACCTGCATTTGAGAAAGGCATTGTGATTCTTTCCTGGACCCATGGAGTCTGGGTGGTGGGAAGGCGGTTGGTGGTTATAGCGCTGATAACCATACTTACACGTTTGGGGCTTTGCGGTCTTCTGACCTATCTCTTGTGAGTGTCCCATATTTGTTGTACTTGGTTTCTTTCCCCATTTCCCCTCTGAGTGCTTCCCTTCCCATATTCACTGTGGAGTATTGACAATTGTTACCCAGTATTCACAGAAATAGGCATACACATCTCATTTACGTTTTGAACAACTTTTATTACTAGTATAGGAAAAAACAATTTTTACCACTTGTATAGGAAAAAACAATTTTTACCACTCGTACATGAAAAAACAATTTTTTCTACTAGTACAGGAAATAACAATTTTTACCACTTGTACAGGAAAAAACAATTTTTACCACTTGTACAGGAAAAAACGATTTTTACCACTTGTACAGGAAAAAACAATTTTTACCACTTGTACAGGAAAAAACAATTTTTACCACTTGTACAGGAAAAAACAATTTTTATCACTAGTACAGGAGAAAACAATTTTTACCACTAGTACAGGAAAAAACAATTTTTACCACTAGTACAGGAAAAGCAGATAAAAGTTAACAAATATCAGAGAAGGTACAGAGATACAAGAAATGATAAAAATACTAATAACTTATTATCCCTGGTCATCATTCAGTTACATTTGGGGCTTAACTTGCTTTCTATCAGCCCCTGTCTGAACTCCCTTTCAGGTGTTGGTTCTGGGAGCCCCTATCCAATCCTACATATTTGGATGATAGACCAGGCTACTCACTCTAGCACGAGGTAGATTCAAGTTGGCACCGTTGCTGGGTCTGAATCCCGTGGTGTTCCCTCTAACCCCTGGGTGGACCTGCACCATTTGCAGCCGCCCCGGATCCACAACCCGCAGGGTTTGGAAGGCACTTTCTTATCTGGCCTCTAGGATTTCTCTCTTTAGCACGAGGCCGTCTGACTCTGACCTTTCATTACCTCCCCTCTCCCTTTGTGAGGTCTCTCTCATTCTGTTCCCTTTCAGCTTCACTTTCTCTCCTGGTCTGTTTCCCTCTAGTTCAGCGGTTCTCAACCTGTGGGTCACGACCCTGGTGGGGTCGCCTAAAGCCATTGGAAAATACATAATGCGTATCAGGTATTTACATTCCGAATCATAACTGTAGCAAAATTACAGTTATGAAGTAGCCACCAAAATCATTTTTTGGTTTGGGGTCACCGCAACATGAGGAATTATATTGCGGGGTCAAGGCATTAGAAAGGTTGAGAACCACTGCTCTAGTTAGACTTGACTAAAGTATATCTACCAGCTAGAGCTTCAGCTGGCTGCCCTCTTTAAGTAAAGTTAAGCCAGTACCTGGGCCCAGCCTTAATCTAGCCCTGTGACTCCTGCCATCGACCTGGGACATTGTGCACTGTTACCAGTTTTCTCAAGTGGCCTCCTCTCCTTGTTTCATAACTCCTCCTCCTGTGGTACTTCTCACCAAATTTTTTTTATTTTTTTATTTAAGAAATGCCATTAGGGCACCATTTAGTCTTAGAGGAAGGTGAAATGCTGAACTCATTGAGGAATCAAGCTCCTTCCACCTGAGGATGCTAGCTCTTCCCGTTTCCCAGGCTCACTTGGATAACTGATAACTTAGGTGCCTCACACCCCAGGGAATGTCTTAACAGAATACAATAAATATAGTTTTACAATATCAAAATACATCAACAACAATATTGAAATTACAGAAATTATAGAAACTACATACAGTTCAAGAGAAAACATTTCTACTAAGAGAGCAAGTGTAGGGGAGGTTTTTTTTAGCCCTCTTTAGTAAGAGGTTAATTTGTCTATAAAACATAGATCTTACAAATTAGCCCAGAGATTTCAAATTTTGGTCTGCTGGCTGTGGGCTCTTTTGTTTGATGGTTTGTTAGGATTTTTAAAAATTTGGCATTTGGAGAATTTTCTTTATTTTCTGTTTAAACTCAAAGGGTTTGCTGACTGGTGCTAAAAGTCAGTTATAAACTCTTGTCACTGCATCTTGAAGAAAAAAATTGGAATTTTGTCTCAACAATTGGACTTTTCAAAATTCGTTAGTAGTTGATTTATATTTGACCCATCATTTACCTGCTTAAAAACAAATTCCTTTCCATTTCCATGTCTGTCAGAAATTCTAAATTTTTTAATCCATGCCAATCCAAAGTCTTTGCTGTGCAATGAATATAAGTAAAATACCAGGACATAGATGGTAATGAAGTCTTTTTGCCATTTCTCTTCTGCATTTCCCCATTGCAAATATTCCAAATTTTACCAATCACCTGAAGATCTATACATCACCTCTACTTTGTCTCATCTCAGAAAATATATTTATTTTCCTTATAATCACAGGGAAAAATTATATAGATCATGATTTCCTTCCACTTGAAAATTGTATAGCTTACTAGGAAGAAGTATAGGTTGTAGAGAAAGACAAGTTGGGATGTGAATTCTGATTCTGCTGTATTCTGACTGTGATCATGGACAAGTTCTTTGAGTGCTGTAAGTCTTTCAGGATTGTTACAAGGATGAGATGAAATTAAGTAAGGTGTGTAGCATGGTGTCAGCTGTATAGTAACTACTCAATAAACAAGCTATTGTTTCAGTTCTGGAAGTCTCTACTTTCTTCCTTTTCCCTCTTTAAAAATCAAGTCTTCTACCATTCAAAAGACACACACACCCTGTAACCTCTAATCTCCCCCAGAAAATTGTTCCGTCAGTGATACTCATCTTTGCTGTATCTTTAAACTTCCCCATTCCCCCTGACTTTGTATGCATTTGAAAAATCTATACCATCTGAAAAAATTTAACCCATTGTCAAAATACTTACATAACTTCTTCCCTCAAATTACGGGCTGTTTGAGGAAACAGTAAGTCTCCATTCAGTTAGCCCTACTTATTATATTCTGGCCTCCAACAGTCACTCCCTTACTCAAAAATTTTAAGAAAAGCCTTCAAGGCCGCATCCTTTCTTAGCATCCTTTCCTATCCAGCAATTCTCTTTCTTCTGAATATTTATTGTACCAGCAACCACATAGATAAGCCACAGTCTACAAGTTTCCCCCCACTTTGGACCTCTGTAATATTCCTACCTGTTTAACTTTGTGTCCCATTACTTATTCAACTGTTGTAATCCCTATATTGCTTGTATTACTGGACTACCAGGCCTTAACCACAGCCTATTTCTCATCTCAAACCATTTCAGCAAATTTAAATAGCTCATTTTGAAAGTCTTCAATAGAAACTATCTGTACTGAGATCATGTATAATAGTACATGTATATGCATTCCTTTTTTCCAGTTTTCATTAGGGATGCCGCCTCCCATATAACAGCTCACAGCTCTTCCATGTATGCTTTGGTTCTCAACTTTCTGCCTTCCCTTCTTTGAACCTCCCACTTAAATTGAGCTACCATAGGGACCCGATGACTACATAGACTCCGTAGTCTCTATTCCATTATTTGTTGTTCAACTCTAACCATATCAACGCCTGGCATCCTGTATTAAATCTGCAATTCAATTAGGTAAACTTGACCTCAGAGTTTTTTACTTTGACTCACCAACCACATACTGGGATACATATTAATGACCCTTGATGAAACTTTGCATTCTCTCAAACTAAGCACATAATTTGAATTTTTACTCAGATATTAAAACAGGATAAAACATTACTGTTCAACCCATTTCCCCTGCCTTTATCACTAGAGTTTTTGTCAATCTGGCCTTAAATCAACATTCCACTAGTTTGACCCATGATGAGATTATCCGGGATTCCCAGTTTGAAACCTTATTCACCTTCTCATTCATTTTGTAACTAATCTGCCTTTCATCAGACTCACTAAACTTTCTAACATGCCCTGGGTCCATTCAACCTGTCTTCCTATCCTGTTTCATATTCCCTTTTCACACTATCATCAATATCTATAATCTTTATTGCTGCTTTTCTTAAATGATAACTCTCTCTACAATGCCATGAAAACACAGCACAGTTATTCATTTCTTCTTTTTTTTTTTGGCCTTAGAAAGTCTCTCCTTGCCTGGCTGGTGATAGTGCAGTGGACAGAGCGCAGACTTAGGATGCTGAGGCCCCTGGTTCAAAACCCCAAGGTTGCCAGCTTGAGCGTGGGATCATTGATATGATCCCAAGGTCTGTGGCTTGGGCCCAAGGTCACTGACTTGGGCCCAAAGGTTGCTGGCTTGGGCCTAAGGTCATTGGCTTGGCCCAAAGGTGACTTGCTGCCTTGGGCCCAAGGTCGCTGGCTTGGGCCCAAAGGTCGCTGGCTTGGGCCTAAGGTCTCTGGCTTGGGCCCAAGGTCTCTGGCTTGAGCAAGGGGTCACTGGCTTGGCTTGAGCCCCCAGGTCAAGGCACATATGAGAAACAGTCAGTGAACAACTAAAATGGAGCGACTAGAAGTCGATGCTTCTCACCTCTCTCTTTTTTTTTTTTATCTACCTTCCTGTCTCTTCCTCTCTAAAAAAAAAGAAAAAGCCTTTGCTATGTCATCACCCAGGCTACCATCTAAATTCAACCGTAAACACATGAACTTTGCAGCCGCCATTTTGAAAGAGGTTATTGCTTCTCTGGCCTTCTCTCTGACCTTTCATCATTGAACCATGCCATGCCCTGACAGGGTTCACTGTCTCTGCACTTTGTCTTCTCTGGCCTCAGCCCACCTCTCTTGCATCCTTCATGTGACTTACCTGCTTCACACTCTTTTCCAGCATAGGCTTGCTAACACCCGTCTCACACTGATGGGGGCAAAGTTCCTGGATTCTCGATGTCCATTCCCAACTGAAGGTTCCTTACCACCACTCTTGGCTCTGTGGTTCCTTCATCTGCTCGTTAAGGAACCTGACCTAGCTGCAAGTTGCCATCACATGCTGTTTGTCACTGTTTTGTCTCATTGGAACGTGTCCCCTCTGCTACCCTCTCCCAGACTTCAAGACCTCTCATTTGGTCTCCTACTACTTGAGTACAGGTCTCTTCTGCTTCACATTCGTACTGAACACTTAGCAAAGAAACTGTCTTACCTGAAACATGCGGCATGCATTCAGCACAGTCTCTGCACTTCCCAGCTGGAGTCAGTGGTCTGCTCTGCTGTGTGCTCCCCTCCGGATACCCCGCCCCCCACTGCACAGCCCAGTTCATCGTCACTGCCTCGAACACAGTGCACTGAATCCCCATGCTCTGCCACCAGCCCTGCTCATACTCTGTGGACCCAGACCGTGGTTTTCTTCCCACAAGTGCAGACGTCACATCCTGTGAACTTCGATCTTTCATTCGGACCCATTAGTTGCACACTTTTATGACAAAACTCTTTGGAGACCCGCCTCTAATTCTATATTTTACCTGTCACCACCAGCCCTGCGACTAGCCACTTAATCTGTCAACTCCTAGTCTGACATCATTGCACTCGGTCTCGACCTGCACACAGTCTAGTAATGCCATCCACCCCACCTGCTCTCCGTCCTCACATACCAATTCTCTCTAACCCATATGGGCTCCTTCAATGTCATTTTAATACACTAAGACACTTGCTTTGGCATAGATAACTTGTTTGCTACTATCTGCTAATATCCACCATATTAAGCTTCATTTCTTGGCCACTTCTATTCTTATAGCCTTATATCTAATTATACACTTCCTCAGGACCACCAATTAGCCACTTCACACCTTACCGGTTAATGGTAAAGCCTAACCCACCCTGCATGCATTTTCGGCTACATCCATTTGCTCGCTGTTTGTCTGCTTGGTCCAGGGGCCTTTCTCCCCAATTCTGACGTTCTTCCCTCCGATGCCTCCACCTCTCTGCTCACGCTTCAGCTCTCTGCCCCGCTCTGCTGTCCGCCCGCGCCTTCCCCCCAGTGATTCTCACCCGGGGGCGCATGACCCCCAAGGCGGCCTATCGGCAACATCTTTCGGGAGTGCTTTGGTGTTTTCTTTGCCAACCACGTTGGCTTCCTTGTTGGGAGCAGAGCACTGCTCCCCCCTCCACCTCTGATGCACTGATAGGCCTCCCTTGGGGTCCACGCCCTGAACCCACCCCCGGGGAAAATTCACCCCTCCCACCCCCGGGAAGAATCACTGCTGTGGAGGCCCAACCTGACAGCTGGGCTGCGCTCACCCTGGTGCCCCTGGCCTTCTCTGCCTGCCCCTCACGCCTTGTCCTCAACCATCCCGCGTGCATTCTCACACTGTCTCGGCGCTGCCCTCGTGGAACCAGCCCGCTCCCTTCCGTGTGGACCCTGACACCTCCCGTGCTCCAAACCAACCCCACTCACAAACAGGACCGTCTTTCTGGCACCCCATTCCCCGCACTCCACCCACCCCAAAAACGCACTCCTCCTTCTACCGCAGCATCCCCCCCCCCATCTCTGCCACTGTCAGG